>NC_091821.1:483042934-484444809 GCF_038994185.2 Dermacentor albipictus
AAGGAACGAAATGCGCCACCGGTGGTCTAACCTTAAAATAGGCCGCAGTTCTGGGCTTAGTTCACTCTCGAATTGAAATCGCGCAAGCTGAGACGAAACATCGTGTCTTCTCTACTTCGCTGGCGCGGTGTAGTTGCTTGTTGGATTTAAATGTTCAGACCCTGATATAATGGCTTGATCGTATATTTAACAGTGTATGTGTTTCTATTCATGTTTTCTCTAGCCGTAGTGTTGTAGGATATTCCGGCTCCCCTGGTACGTCAGTCCGTGTGTACATCTTCTTCGCCAACCTCGGGCGAAGGCTTCGCTTGCTCAGACCAATAAAGTTTATTCGTCATCATCACGTAGCCATCGATCACGAATTGTGCGCACTGGAATGTTTCGGACTGAGATTGCCGTCCGAAGAGTGCGAGTGTCTCGCCATCGTTGTCCTCAGGGACAGCCAGGTGGCTTTTTTGGTGGCACCTTGTGCGTTGCTTAATTTCATTTTCGTCAAATTACATTAACTTATATTTCCGTGGTCACGGTCCCAGAATTTTGCCATCCGTGAAAGATCAGTCAGCCGATGCCCGCCAAAGCGGTACAAAGCGCTAGTCTGCGATCGCCGTATGAGTAACAGTCGCACAGCCGATGCTTCAAGGTTTCTACTGCGCATCCGTGCATATCTTTTACAATCAGCACTGTTCACTTCACAGCAATCAGTGCACTTTATTCCAGTTAGGAGTCAGTAAGCACGTACACCTGCTGGAGCATTCGCTGTTCAGCAGCATGTGATGGCATACACAGGGGGACGAGAGTCCATATGGAAATAGATAGCATCTAAAGTCAATGAAGCCCAACTCATCCAACGCTAGGCGCCTCTTCAACGGCCTTTTTCCGCTACGTTGCCTTCGCGCGCGTCCATTTCCTCGTCCTCTACATTTATTAGTGCTGCTGATACTCCTAGATGTTACAATAAGAGCGAGCTGCTCTTCTCAACTTCAAGGTTAAGCTACAAAGAGAGCGACGTTCACTTTATACTACATGACTTGTGGAAGAACGCTGGTATTCAACGTCGACCAAATGCCTATTTCCACGCCGCTGATAAATGTATAGACTGGAACATCCGTGTGTTCAGACAAAAAGAAAAAAGAAAACACCACCGCCTATGCAAGAGGCTTCAAATTGACACACGCTGAATCATGCTTGTGGGAAGGCGAGTCTGATTGGCGCGTACATTAAGCGATCAGTGAATTTATTAAAGCTTTCCTTTGAACGACATCAGCCTTTGTTTCTGAATTCTCTCATTCCGTGAGGATGAAGACAGATGCGCGTTGAGGACGTCCTCACGAACTTGTCCACACATCGACTGAATTTGAGGGCGTGATTCTTGAAACTGATGTTAAGCACCGGACTTCTGGTAAGTGGGCATGGTTTCATTCGTGCTGGGCCTCACTTCCGCAACTGGACATGGGCCATAAAGTGAGTACCTTCAAATTTTATTAACGAAACTTCGTTAATTAGCTAGCATCCCCATGAGATTCGTCGCGCACGTAATGTCCACCTCTGCGAGTATTTCGGTTGGTGCGGCAGAATCGCGTTGTCGGCCACAGGAGATCTTTAAAAGAGGATTACTCTAAATGAGACCACTCGGTATGTTTTTTGTTGAGCGCGTGTTCATTTAAACTGACGCTTGAAATTTCATATTTATAGGCATATGTGAAATAGTCCCTGGGCACGAGCCAGACACGCCGTCGCTTCTTTGAAATCTTCCAAGGAAAAAGAGTACGGCTCAAGCGCTTCAATTTAGCTGGACTACGATATCTCGCTGAGATATATACTATCATCGCCCATGTGGGGCGTCTTGCTGCTTCGCTTCTCGTGTTTTCGCGTCGGCAAGATGTTCAAAATTACACCAAAACAAGATGAACCCACGAACAAAGCCCATAAGACCTCCCCCCCCCCCCCGAAAGAAAACAAATTAAACTGCGCGTGGCCCCCGAAGTACGGCGCAGTCGTGGGCTGCGGATTAATCCTGCCAATCGGGGTTTCTCTCACGTCAATACTGGCGCTTCTTCTAAACGCCGCTACTCTGAAAAGCGACCTTGTACGACTGGAAATCGGACTGACAGTTTCGAACTCGGCCGCAGAACGCGCCACTTGCCGAGTCATCGCGTAGCGAGTGCGGAAAATCGTGCGCGTACAGCTGCGCCCACCACACGCCACAAGCTGAAGTTCTATTTCCGCTTTCATTCGTAACGTCGCATTAATGGCCAGCGCACATTAATGGCCCTCCAACTCGAATCGGCTGTCAGGTCGGGGGGGTTGCTGCAAAAGACCACGCTTCAACAAGCGGCGCCTGTGGATGCGACGTCGCTGCACGCGCGACGCGGCGGCCCCACGTCTGCCGCATACATTGGACACGCTAATCCTTCCGGCGGTGAGTGGGGGAAGGAGGAAGCGGAGGAAAGGAGGGAGAGAGAGGGAGAGGTGTGCCTCGGACGCTCGATCCTGGCAACAGCTCGAAGCGATAGCTGCAGTCCAGGCAGCCCCGCCGAGAAGATGCGGCTTCCCCCTTTCCCCTCGGAAGCGGCTGCGACGCGTGCCGCGCTCATCCGAAAAGCGCTCGTCGCTAGCGCGCCTGCGAGCGGCCGTCATGGATGGGCGTCGGGAGCGCGCGGTGGCGGCAGCGGTGGCGGCGCCCGGAGCTGCCGCGGCCGCGATTTCACTGCGACCATCCCGAAAGAGCAACATCGTGGAAGAACTCGTCTAACGTCTTTTCAGAGCGAAACATAGGAGACAAAGGAAAATCAAATTGACAAATACGTGTTACCATAGTATACGCTGCATCCTTGGCCTAGTTGGCAGCTTAACAATAGAAAATGTTGAGCGGGTCTGCCTTTAGCGTATGCGCGTCAGTAGAGAGTTTTACGATAGGGGCTCCAATAGTTTGGGGCCCCAAAGAGCTTTTCAGGTGTCAACGTTGGGGCACGCAGTAGGGAAGAGATTTAGAATAAGGCTTTGCGTTTGCGGATAGCGTCTTGCGCTGACAGCGCCATTACGGCGTCAAAGAAATGCCATTAGAAATAATTAAATAAAATATGTCATTTTATGATTAGAATAGTATCTTTGACGTTCGTGTATGCGCATTTAATTACAATTTAGAGGTTATTCTGTAAGCAGCAAAAACTGGGTGCCCTTAGTTTTGAGTAACCAACTTTACGTGCCTTGACCAGCCAAGCTAAGCCGTTTTAGGCCTACGAGCATAAAATCCACAATGGAATTCGGAATCAGCGGCGTCTAATGAATCAATCTTCATAACTCTCGCTAGTTGAGAGAAATTGCGTTGTGATCGCTGGAGCAAACACTGAGGTGTGTGGCTTGTTTTGCGCAGGAACCGCTGCGTTTTGCCTAACCCGAGCACAACGCCATTGTGCGTATTGGCATTGCTGTTCCGTCGCCGCTCATCGTGTTCGCGCTGTGCTCTTCGGGAGTCCTGACGATATACGCGTGACCTTCCCAAAGCTTGGCGGACCTTATAGCGCACGAAAATACGACGCATAAAGACGTGGTACACACAGGCACTGACTTACAACAGCGTTTATATCTGTTGTAAGTCAGCGCCGTCGTGTGTACCACGTATTTCTGTGTCCTCGTGTCCTCGTATTTTCGCGCGTTGTAAGCCTCATCACGTCATACAAACACGCTCAAAACGCTGCCTTACTGAACTTCCCTTAGCGCTATCACAACAAAAATGAAATCAGTTGCTAGGCGGGTTCTTCTTTTACGTATGAAAGTGTAGTGACTTGTGCTACAGTTGCCGCTTCCTGGCAACTACAGCTTATGCAACCACAGCCTTTACTGGGAAACGCATGCAGCAAACACTATATAACAAAAAAATTAAATTATGGGGTTTTACGTGCCAAAACCACTTTCTCATTATGAGGCACGCCGTAGTGGAGGACTCCGGAAATTTCGACCACCTGGGATTCTTTAACCTGCACCTAAATGTAATTACACGGGTGTTTTACCATTTCGCCCCCATCGGAATGCGGCCACCGTGGCCGGGATTCGATCCCGCGACCTCGTGCTCAGCAGCCCAACACCATAGCCACTGAGAATCCACGGCGGGTTGGCAAACACTATATACGTGCTTCGCATTGTTCGAAAGAGCCTTATCATCTATCATGTTGTTTTGACTCTTGTTTTGTTATTTTCCCTATTGAAACGAATACAGGGGTGCGTCTTGCATGCGTAATTCCGATGGAGACAGACACTTTTCGCTTCAGTTCGTGGAATGGATTTCTGACGACCGTTCTTGTCGACTGTTATGTCGACTCTCCTGTCGATGGAGACGAATAAATCCCGTGATCTGATTCGTATACGGCTTCACAGTAAAATGAAGAAACAAAAAAAATGGCGCCGAGGCTCGACCACGCCACCTAGATTCGACGCGTGAACACGACGCCATCCCTTGACTCTGGTGTGGAACGAAGGCGGGCCATCGCCTTCTACGAGAGAAAGGGAGTCAGTGTCCGTTTGTAGGTTGCCTCAACGTGTACCGCGGTACAGCCTACCCGTTGGGCAGTGACGCTCGCCTCCTCGTCCCATGGAAACATGACAGCAAATTCTTCCGCCTCCTCAAATGATGAACCACATTGAAAAATAACTGCGCTAGAATGCTCTTCAGAGGGAGTTCTGTAACTTCCATGTGTATAGCAAAAAAAAATTAATATGGGGCCAGTTGGAAGGGACTCCTTCAAGGAAGTCAGTAACTACACATAGCTTTGCGTAGTTGTAGCCAAATGTTATGGAATCTAGATAGCTGTTTTGCACTTCAACATAAAATTTATAAAAAGAAAGAATTGCGCTCTGATATGACACGCAGAAATTAAACTACCAGACTGCGCATGTCAATCAACGATACTGTTGTAATGGAAGTTGTTGAATACAAGTTATGCAACCAATGTAAGAAATAGTATGTTTTAATAATCATAATAATATAAGTTAGTAGTAGTAGTAGTACTAGTAGTAGTAGTAGTAGTAGTAGTAGTAGTAGTAGTAGTAGTAGTAGTAGTAGTAGTAGTAGTAGTAGTAGTAGTAGTAAGCTTTATTGATTAAAAAAGTAGGCGACGCCTTCGCCCGAGGTGGGCGGCGACTTCAGTCCAGAATGCCGTTGGACCTGGACGTCCGCCGCGCCCTCTTCACCTGGCTCGCCATGTCGTCGGGCAATACTAAGTATATGAGCAATAAAAATAAATAGGAATTTCAATATATATATAACGCTAGGCTGGTAAAAAGAAAAGCGCGAGTAGATCGGCACAGGTTTGCAGCAAGGTCAAAACTATGATCGCTATGTTCAAGTCGCCTTTGTCGTGTTCGCGGTGTCATGCTACGTCGTCGCGTTTTAATTAAGAAAGCACGCATACTAACGATGTTGCACATTCGGTGCTGAAGCAAAAGTCGCGCTATAGTATGTCAGAAAGAGGATCACACCTTCCCCGCAAAGAGCAGTCGACGTGGCTGATTCGTTTGCACTTTCCTCGGTTTTTTGTCCGATGTTTGAGGACTATTTGTCAATAAGCGTTCACTTCAGGAAACAGTGCGCGTCATGCAAGGTGTGCTTTTCTTCAGCCTTAGGTCTGCCGCAAGTGAAAGAAACTTCGACCAAGCAGTTATGCGCAGAATATCATCTGGCGACCTGCGTTGGAAACCCGCCATGCGGGTTGTTCGACTCAATAAAAAGAAATGTTTTTATATGGGTTAAAAAAAAAGTGGCCTGCGCAGGGATCGAACCTACGACCTTCGCGTTATTAGCACGACGCTCTAACCGACTGAGCTAGCAGGCCAGAACGATCGCCCGATGGGACTGCAACTATTTAATGCGTTTTTATTGGGAATCGCAGTCATTCGCGGTGTGTTATCAGGCAACGGGGAGCCCCCTGTGGTAGCGTCGGAGGAGCGGATGCAGCCGTCGTGATGTCTGGCACTGAAGTGGCGGACAAATAGCCGCTCCCTCAGCCACCGATTAATGCCAACGCTGCACGACAACCTCCGTCGCATGTACCGACTGGTAATCACAAGAGCAAGAAGGAAAACAACAACCTTTCTTTTACAAAAGAATATTTGATTCGTTAGGCCTATACCTGGCATGATTTTTTTTCCTTTCTCTAACAGCTCCCGCTCTTGGACAATGTCATGGGAGTATTTGTTGTGGTGGTAACGAGATTCAGTATGCTAGAAGACATTTCCCTCGCCATTATTATTATTATTATTATTATTATTATTATTATTATTATTATTATTATTATTATTATTATTATTATTATTATTATTATTATTATTATTATTATTATTTAGTTTAAATCAGTAAAACGTTTGAGACAGTTAATTACGACATTATGCTGCACAAACTAAATTTATTGGGCTTTCGGGGAACATTTTTATGACATCCTTAAAAGTTATATGTCGAATAGATCCCAAATAGTAGTCAGTGTTAGGCAATCACTCTAGCTCTATTTTGCTTATCAAAGCTGGAGTATCCCAAGGGTTTATTATATCCCTGCTACTTTTTAAATATTTTTATCAATGACCTTGCGTCCACTCTTCGAAAATGCACACTTTTTCAATACGCTGATGAAACCGTTCGACTAGCAAAGCATTTATGCTATAAATCGGCGATCAATATGCTACAAAAAATATGTCTAAAAACGCAATTGATTGGTTTCCGGTCAAAAAAAGAAAAAACGATTGTGCACGCTCTTGCGTATGGAATATTAAGGTATGGCATCACAATTTTCGCCTTCTGTTATGCGCGTTGGGAGAGCAGGGTTGACGCTCTTTTACAAAACACTGCTCCAATGTGTAGCGTATGTACGACTCGCCTCTACTCTTATCTCGAAATATATTTAGCGCCATTGCTTTTTCTTCGTTCCGCTCGTTGTTTGTTCAAACGGTGGTGTTACGTCGTTTTGGGGACTCGGATTTCAAAGTTGAGCATAAACCTGCGCGTATGCTCCATTCCGGTGTGCGTTTTACTGTGCCTTGTTCCTCAACGAGATACGGCAGGGCACGACAATGTGTGTATGTTCCCAACCTGTTTAACAATCTGCCAGAGGATATTTTCTCAGCAACTTCGAAAATATATTGCTGAAGAAGATGATCCATGCCCTGTAGGTTAAACCTTATCCATATCACGTTACCTTTGTCTTCTTACTTCATGTGACATTTATGTGGCAACTGTCTCAAAGATTTAAATCTTACATTTTATTTGTCTGTTTGTTCGTTTTAGGTTTTGTTATGGGTAAGTTTGAACTATATGTACTATTGTAATAAATTTGCGCAGACAAATCCAATGTCGCGCGCACTTTTCCTAAAACTGTTATTTTGTTGTTGATATCTGAATGTTCTCCTATTTTAATGTATTGCCTTGCCAAATCTGCATGGCCATGTCCCATAAACCCTTGTTGGTTTAGACAGGCCTGATGATAACACTGTATACCTGTTTAGCAATAAAGATATTATTATTATTTTCTTTTTTAATGCTCTCAGATGTACGTTACATGAAGGGTGGGCAATGAAGGCAGCGGTTCTCAGTCAACGTGTTCCGTATAATGGCTGCTTTAAACTGGGCGCAGTTTGTTGACATCGCGATAGGGGGGAGGGGGAGGGACGTCGTTCCAGTTTTGTGCCGTATGCAAAAAAAAAAGACTTTTAGAAGAATTTCATACAGGGATACATACCCTCGCGATGTAACATATACGGCATTTGGATGGCAATGATGATATGTCCGATGGGCTGGTCTAATGAATGCATTGTCTGGTGGCAAGGATTAGAAAAAAAATAGGATAGAGACACAGATGTTAGATGTTAGAGTAATTCTAGATTGTGAATATGGATGGTGCCACGGTTCTGGTTGGATTCAAGCATATATGAAGGGTTTAGCTTGATGAGAGTTAAAAATGGCAGTAGCATATCCAACTTTAAATCTTACAAGTGTTTAAAAGTTATTAGTTTTGTGATGGCAGGTGCCAAGTATAGGCTGTGACGAAGATAACGAAGGGCTCGATTATCAGCATCAGTAATCAGTGTTGATAACATGTTGCTACCATGTTAGATCACAGGAAATATGCATACCTAAGTACTTGGTGTTAGTAGCGGCTGACAATTATATAGAGTGCAAATGGAGCCAAGGTAATGATTACGTCGGTGAGAATACGTTACATATGCATTGTTCATATTCATGGATATTAGCCAGTTGCCACACCAGTAATATATTTTAATACGATCATTCTGCAAAACGTAAGGCTGAGATAGGTTAGTTACTGGGCGCTGTAAACCACAGTAGTCATCAAAAAGTCTGATTTTAGAATCAATGTTGAGTGGCAGGTAGTTGATGTAGCAAGGAAGGAGAAAGCTGAAGGCAGAGAGGTTAACCAGAATAACGTCCGGTTGGCTACCCTACACCGGGGGAATGGGAAAGGGGAAAACACAGATTACAGAGAGGGGAGGGAAGGAAAGAAGGAAATTACCGGTGAGTTCCCTGACGAGTGTGGTTTAATAGCAATTGCACTAATTGTGACAGGCGTTCACACAAGCCCATCGTCCTCAAGAAGCACTAAAGTGCCTTCGCCGCTTTATGGGCCGACGAGCGATGGGGGCAGTGTTGCAGCAGCACCTGCACGGAAAGCGGCCGATTTTTACGGTACCTAGGTCCCCTCCTCTTTTTCAATTTAGTTGTTGTAAATTGAAGGACAGGAGGGGACCTAGGTACAGTACTTTGGGGAACGCCAAAGCGTATACGAGAGAGGGGAGACCTGCAAGCGTTAAGAACAACTGCCGGGGATCAGTTAGAAACTTACGAATCCAGTTGAGCACAGACTGGTCTAATTTGTGGGGATTTGGGAAATTCGACGCGCCATAGCGCAGGCGCATTTCACCTGTTTCTGCAATCCCTACGCCTCACTGCCTCCTCGCTCCGAACTAGTTGTCATCGGTGGCGCTCCACTCGCGATGGTTCGCGGTGAGGGCGGCGCTACGAAGTCCCGAAGCGGCCCCTGGTGACTACTGTCGTGACGGGTAGCGTGCCTCTTCTTCCTTGGGACGGCGCCAGGTACGTGCATGCTTCCTCTCATCCGCCGACCCCTTTGTGACTAGGACTGAGCTCACACACGGTGCCTTTGCCCGTGCGGGGAGCGCGTACCTCGTGTTCATCTTGTCCCAACGCTAAGCCGAAGAACGGGTGCCTAGTGCTCGCGCGAGTTCGTACCACGCCGAGCCGCACTTATCGGAGGCCCAAGCCGAAGGAGATTGCCCGAGCTCTCGCGAGTTGGCCCATTGGTTATCGCGAGAGGGAGTAGCATAGCCGCCGGGACGTTTCCTAGCGGCGTGTCCCAGCTTGAGCCCATGCTCTCGCAGCGACATGCTACAGGCTCTTTTGACTATATTCCTCCTATGGTGCGGGACCCCTTCGGTTCCCCGCCGCCCCGAGACCGGGCGTTTGTGCAGTGTCGGGCGCCGCAGGATACAATAAACGGTTTCCGTCAACTTAGGGCAATACTGTGTTCTTGCGCGCGTCGCTCGGTAGCCCCTTGTGGCCTGAGCTCGCGCGCAGCGGCGCTAGAGGCTGACGGCTGACGCGGCCCTGTGGCTCGCTAAGCTGGAGACCCGAAAAAGTTTCTGTATGATAGCTTGAGTAATAGCTGACATGAGGAACTTTTCTCAAGACATTTTCGAAATGAGAAACAGCGCATAAATTGGAATATTATGATTAACCTTCGAGCGAATTTCATAAAGTAAACGAGTGAATTGGATTTGACAAGAATGGCTGGAATAAAACTATGCTGCTTGGGGTGAAAAACGTTGTTGGAGGAGAGAAAACGCGCTACGTCAGAATACACGATATGCTACATAATTTTGCAGCATACACTGATTATATAGACATGGGGCGATAATAGTTGCTTGATGGCAGGTTCCCTGTCAGGTTACTGTTACCAGGTTACCGAATGTAAAACATGGGTTCAGAAATTCACTGTCGGAGTTATCTCTTGACAGCGTGGCGGCAAGAGTAGTCCAATCTATTGAGGGAAAGTTGAAATCACCAAAAAGAGCGATGGCTAAGTTAGGAGGTAATGATAAGCTTCTTTTAAGGTGAATAAACGCTCATGCCAAAACAGGCTAAAAAAGCTGTCACTGTTGAGGGGCCGACAACATGTTCCTATGAGCATGCGCGGGAAAGATACACTGCACCAAACCGTGAGATTTACGTATCATATTATATATTTGCTAGACTGCAATGCGTGGGACTATTAGTGGCGAAAAAGAACTCCACCGCCATGTGAGCTGTCGGGTCTATCTTTACGGAATATATCGAAGTTTGTTAGTGACGGTAGTATCTCGGAATCGAGGATGGACGAATAAAGCGATATTTCGATTAGGTACACTGCGTCACTTCATGAAGAGGAAATGAGGCTACAAAGCAGATTGCGTTTGGGTATGCAGGTGTGCGGGTGTAAGTGCACTTATAACGACAACGGTGAGAGACGAAGTTGAATCAGTTCACGCTGCTTCTGAACCTTGCGCTAAATTTTACGTTCAACGACCTTCTGAGCACAGTGATCATAAACTTACGTTTTGTTGTTGCAAAATAGGCAACCAATCGAAGCTTGATTTGGAAATCAAATATTTTACGAAACTGCACTAGTTGTTTACGTGCAAGGTGATTGTGTGGCGAGAAGTCCTCATTGACGCCATATTCGGTGCCTTAAAGTGTATTGCTCTGGCGAAAATAATTGTTTAGTTTTTCTTCAAGGCTGATTTTCTCAATTACAGGCCAATTTCCGCATTCATTCATTAATTCATTCATTCATTCAGCTTTTATTTTCCAGAAAAAGAAAAAGACATTTCTGGTAGGGGTACCTGGGCAAAAAGCTGTATTTTGAGAGCTTGACTGGGCCCGGGCAACCTGAAAACATTTAGCAGTGCTGACATTCTGGAGATGAAACCGATTAATGATAAAAAACATAGCCATTATTAACACATACAGGTGACATGCACATTTTCTTCCATATATTGTATATACGAACCCAGCCTGTGCGCACGCTCAATTGAATTACAATGGATTCTTATGCCGACGCATCGCCCGCAGTAAAGTATTAGCTTTTCCCTAGTCTGCCAAGGTTCCTTCTGAGCGCCATTTACGCCAAAGGAATACAGGATTATTGCGATGCAAACAATTTTAAAGCGACATTACTAACCGCGTCGAGCCGAATTTCGCCGTCGCCAGCAATTTTACCTTCATTTGACCGTAGCTGCGCAATAGCCTTGGCAACGCATCACGTGACTCACCGCGCCGAGCTCCGCCACACGAGACGTTCATTTGAGGGATCGCCAGCCGTTTGTGCGCAGGCGCGAGTAAGAGCGGGCGCGAGAGAGAAAATCTGGGAGCTTTTGCTACTTAAATATATGACTCTGCCTAGGCACTACGGAGGAGGTTTCTTAGCGCGCGTTGTATTCGTTTGTCCTCAGACATGCCGGCATTGCGGAGTGCAGTCGAGTTTGTTTACGCTCAGCCCAGAATAAAGAATCTGCTCAGCCACTGGCTGCTCGCGTGGTGAGGCAGTGGGCGTGGGCGCCCCATTTGGTGATCGCTGTGTCTGAAGGGGCTATGTTCTGACTGGTGTTGTATAAGTCACGGGTCGCTTTTCTTGTCGCGACGATAGATTGGATTTTTTACAAGCACTGCTTCAGAAGGGCACATGCAACCGGCAAACGGAGGCCTCAGGGGAGCACCTGAGGTTATAATGAAGTAGGCGGCGCAGGATCTACCTGCGATCTACCGGCGCAGGATCTACCTTTGAATAAACCGTGCAAGTTTCGCTCTAGAAATCGTCTCGCCCTCGCTTGGTCGCCCTGGTCTATCGGTTGCCTGCAGCCCGCCGACAACGCCACGCTACCCAATAAGTAACGTCGGTCGAGCTTTCATAGGCAGGCGCCGCTACTTCTCGGGAGCAGTACGATACGCTACCCTGGAATACGCAACAAAGTTAACCAAGTGAATCCAAGACTTAACCAGGCTAAACCAAGCTTTCGCTTTGCATATCCAGCGTTAGCTGCGCTAAGCCGCAGCCAATTGTTTGGTCTCAGCAAATCGAGAAGACAGCGACGAAACTTCACTTCTACAGTACTTAAAGGCCAACGGAAGGTTTTGCAGCTCATATTTTATTCTGCTGAAAGATTGGCACCTTCATTCAATTTTTCTGTACTCCGTTCCATACATAGCAGTCAACGCTGTGGAAGCTTCTCAAAAAGTTTGGTCAAGAAAAGTTAGGACTCCGCGCGTTCCGTCAATGCTTCGCTGCGCGCCTACAGCGCTCGCGCGAGCGAGCGCTGTTGGCGCAGGCTCCTGGCGTCGGGTTGCAAATAAAGAAACCCTCAAGAACAACCAAAATAAACATGATTTTAAACAACGCATTACCAGCCGTATACCACAGTGCGCTTGTTTCTGTGGAATAAAGATTGTTTTATTCAGCACGGAGCCTGTTTAAAAAACAGTTGTACCGATCAAAAAACATCCAACTATATCCAAGTGCGAATGAAGCCACTGCAAGAAGTCTCTTTAGCCTCCACAGCGTTGACAGCTATGTATGGAATGCAGTGTAGTCTTGTTCTAAACTCCTTCAGATATTTTTTCATGATCAGAAAGCGTTAGCCGCATTGATATTGTTTCTTCAGTTGACACCGTCTGCTCAGATTGTGAATCTTTCACTGCACTGACGAGTTCGCGAGAGGCAGCATCAAAAAGAGGGCTAGGATTGACCTAATTATCACCGGATAACAGTAATAAGTTCAACGTTATTCAGCCACAGTCGCAGAACACTTCGCGCATGCAATGTCGGCCTGGCAGAACAACATGCGCTTGATGATCCGTCTTGCAAAGACGAGAAGCCAGTTAGGTCGACCCATCGCTGTCGGGCCTCCAAGCCAACGTCTCCTAGATAACAGAAGTCCGGTGCACTTTTATCCATGACGTCATGCTATCTTGCCCGACTGCCATAGAATCTAATGTGGATGCTCCCGAGCAAGCCATAGTGATTTTGACGTCATGACTTTGGTCATACCGGGCTTGGCAATGGAAATTTCGGTCCAAGTAGCATGAAGTCGTAACACAGAGTGCACAGAGGGCGTACTCTTGAAGTGTCCACCTGGTGGACGTGTCCATTTCGTCTGGTGCTGAAGTTCTGATTGGCTGATCCCCCAGCCCATTCTTATTCTTCTGATTATTTCAGTCTCATGATCCGGATCCGCTGTCACTACCTGTCCTAAGTAGATGTATTCCCTTACCACTTCCAGTGCCTCACTACCTATCGTAAACTGCTGGTCTCTTCCGAGACTGTTAAACATTACTTTAGTTTTCTGCAGATTAATTTTTAGACCTACCCTTCGGCTTTGCCTCTCCAGGTCAGTGAGCATGCATTGCAGTTGGTCCCCTGAGTTACTAAGCAAGGCAATATCATCACCGAATCGCAAGTTATTAAGGTATTCTCCATTAACTGTTATCCCCAATTATTCCCAATCCAGGTCTCTGAATACCTCCTGCAAATACGCTGTGAATAGCATTGGAGAGAACGTATCTCCCTGCCTGACGCCTTTCTTTATTGGGATTTTGTTGCTTTCTTTATAGAAGAGATAACGACCACCAAGAACCCAAGAATGGTTTTGTAGCGTAGCAAAAGTGGAGATAGGGACGGGTAAATTAGCGAAGAAATGTCAGCAACTATCCAATCACAATGGAAAAGGGACAAGTTAAGCGAACAGCATTCTGACGTCGTGTCGTTCGTGCAGCTCAGAAACTCGAAACCGTCGCGAACTGCAGAACATGGTGCCGAGGATATATAGGCCGTTAAGATGACGAAACAAGATCTTGGTGCAGAAATAACCATCGAAGATAATTGTCAAAGTAAGCGAATATATTATACTGACCACAGAAATCAAATGCATACGCTAGCCATATCCTCGCGAAGTATACATATACTGCTGACGTCGATAACGGCCGTTAATGTTATCGTCGACATGTTTCGCCAACGCGAGTTAATGACATCTTAGTTGAAATCAAGAAAAAGAAATGGGCATGGGCAGGACGTGTAATGAGGAGGGAGGATAACCGATGGTCATTAAGGGTTACGGACTGGATCCCAAGGGAAGGGAAGCGTAGCAGGGGGCGGCAGAAAGCTAGGTGGGCGGATGAGATTAAGAAGTTTGCAGGGACGGCATAGCCACAATTAGTACATGACCGCCGGGGTTGTTGGAGAAGTATGGGAGAGGCCTTTGCCCTGCAGTGGGCGTAACCAGGCTGATGATGATGATGTTTCGGCAGACGGCATGACAGCGTGAAGACGATGGTGCGACGACGATGGAGACGACGACTACCGCAGCATGACCTATAGGGCACGACGGACAGAGGAATCTCTACAGCGTGACGCGGACGGTGGTGACATGAGAGCAGCTGCTCATCTAGGCTTTCTTATCCGCTCCTTTACTCCACGGAGGCCAGATACTCCTCCGACCACTCGTTTTAAAATCATGCCGATCCCATCCGACTGAGTGGGACTCGGTGTAGGCGAATCTGTGATGCGGAAGCAAGACGAAACAGCAATACGTCGGCAAGAGACACGCAGCAGACTTCGGTGATCAACGCACCTCTGAGTTAACCTTCAGCCGAGGTGGCGGAGAAACAGCGTCCGCCTCGGTTGTCGTTCTCACCACTCGGGAGTGCCCAAAGCACCATAAATGCAGTAGCATAGAAAACGTCATAGCCGCGAAATTCGCGGCCCCAGTGGCCGTTCGGCGACGAGCACGCCCGGAAACTTTGCTGCGCGAGGAACACGCGCCCTTAGCGTCTGCGCCTTTCTCCATCGGCGCTCGAGAAAGCCCGGCGGGTGACCATGACAACGGGCAACAAAGCCAAGGAATGCTATTCGTTGTATTACTGAATGCCAGGGCTTGCCTGATTAAAATATTTTTCAAGCCCCACAGTAAGAATATATATTTGAGTGAACACGCACGCATCCTCGAGGCTGGTGCGTGTCACAAGTGCGGGCGTCCTGCTGCAGTTCGCGTCTGTTTCAAGCGCTCAAAGCTGCGTCGCATGTTGCAGCTTGTCTCGTGAATAAAGCAATTAGTTACGTGCAATCACTTACCGAAAAAAAAAACGGAATTGAATTGCAGTGAGCTTTACGGAGTAAGAAAAGCAATCGATCAATTCCAAAGAATTGTAATGGATTGCAAGTAATTAATTCCACGTAATTCATTGTGTACAAGTATGCCACATAGGCAGACGTAGCCCGCGCCACACGAAAATTAAACATTGTGATGTGTGGTCCGCCGCCCGTAATTGGTCCGTAAAAGGTCCTTAATTACGGTTTAGCCTCTGATTTGCGTTTTATGTTGTGTGCTGCATTGGTTGTTGCGGCAGGAGAACTGATTCCCATCGCTATGCGACATGAGAATTCTTATTATGTATCCGGAAGGACAATTAAGTGCATGGATGTGTCTTATCTTCGTGCTCATGGCTTCAGACGTTCCTGCGGCTTCATTTATTACGCTTTATCTGCCTTCAGGCCTGAATTTCAAAGCAATCTGATTTTCAACACTGCATAAGGCAATAATACTTTGCGAAAACACGTAACCGCTGCTAATTGCAGTGGTTCTCTATGTCTGCACGTCCGTGGACGAATGGTTTCAATGTCCGGCTCGTGTGCTAGAGGTCCTGTGTTCAAATCTTGCCATCGGACAATCTTAATAACGTTGATTTGATTGCCTATAACCCTGTTCTTTTTTGAAAATGATGAGGTTTCGAAGTCACAAAGCGTTTTAAAGCCAGAAGGACGAAGTTTAGGCAAATCCCTGTATGTACTAACCATCATTCCCGTGTTGGATGAACAGTGCTGCTTACATGGCTCCCGTAAGCGCTACCTCCCCAGCTTCCTCCAGTAATTGTATGAAACCATGTACTATGTAAACTATGTGATGCCCTAACGGGCCCTTAGGGTACTTAAATGAATAAGTAAATAAATAAATAAATAAATAAATAAACCTGTCTTAGGAGCCTGCCAAAAGATCGCACATCAGAGGCATGGTAGCTTATGCACCGTCGATTCGCACTTCCCAAACCGGACCCGCGTCTTCGACGTTGCATTGCGGAGATCCGAAATCGGCTCTCTCTGCATCTCAAGTGACGCCAGCAAAGCGTGGAAAAACTTGAAGTATCCAGCTACCTTGCCTGGATAGCGCGCGCGCAAAAATAATATCGTACGCTCTGCACCACGATTCGTACTCCGAATTTGCTCAAAGTCACTCATCACAAAAGCAAAGGAGAGAGGGGGAAAACGAGGATTAGGGCACGGCTGTTGCGCGATCATGATTCCGACCGTAAGCCGTCTCCCTAAGGTTACGCGTAGGGCATTGGCTGTCGGAAAGCTTGGGGCACTGGCCCAGGAGTCGCCACGCTGGCTTGGCTAGCCTTCCTCCAATGTTCAATCTTGCGTCATCAAGCACACATTCGTTGCTCCTTCTCGGTCTTTTTCTTTTTGGCTTTTTTTGATTCCGTTACCCTCCTCGGTGGCTCGCGTCGTCGTTCGGTGCTAGTTTGTCGGGCGCGAAACTTTTGCGGGGCTAAGCTACCATTATGCAAATGCGGCATTATTAAATGTGGCTTAGCTCCTGGATGGCTCACAGTGCTCGCAGCTCTGTACTGCCGATTTAGCCTGCCGGCCGGGCAGCGTCGGCGGATGCAAAAGACAAACGAAGTGAGGAAAAAACCCGCGCAACAGCGGACAGACGCCTGGAAACGAGCGCCCCCTGTTGGCAAAAGCTGTGCGCCTCCTCCCTGAGCGATCCAAGCATCGTGCTCTTAGGCTATCTTAACTATAGCCGGACGGACAACGTAGGCTGGTGCACCGGCGATCAAGGCTAACGGCCCGCCGAAACAAAAACCACGCATCCGTGAAAAGCACCCGAAGCATCTTATGACAGTTTATGCGCTTTTTTGTTTTTCTTTTTCATCTGCATCTATTTCAATGAGTGCATTTTGTCTTCTTTGTCTTTCTGTCTCCTCTTACCCCTTTACCAGTGCAGGATAGCAAACTGGACATCTTCCGGTTAGCCTCCCTGCCTTTCGCATCTTATTCTCTCTCTCTCTCTGCTCTTTGAACTTGAATAACTTATTTGCTATTTTCTGTTGTCACGCAGACAGTGTGAGCCAGTGCAGAATTCACACCTGGAGCTTAAATCTAAAGGGGGGTGGGGCTATACCAATTTTGTAATTGGTATTCGTATTCGAAAATAATCCATACTGTATTTTCGAACGTCATGACTAACCGTGTTTCGCAAATGACTGGTAAATTCGACTTACAGTTCTCCATTTGCCAAAAAATATCCCAAATTATCAGAAATACAACAACGACAAACATGTTCATATAAATGCATAAACAAGATAGTAATCCAAGCTTTCTTTTCGGTTTCGTCGCGGAAGCATATATATGTGACAGCTTGAGGTTTTTGCTTGTGGTCTGTATTTTAGTGTTACTTGCAGTCTAGTCATGTACCTGCTTTTTTTTAAGCGAGAACTCTGGATACCTATGTTTATCTAGATATGTTATCTAGATATAGATATATATCTAGATATGTTAAAACATATCTCGAGACCCAAGTAAGGCCAGAAGCCAACCAAAGCTTGTCCAGCCGTCTATAAGAGATGATTAATTATTATCAAAGCCAATGATTGATTGATTAGTGATTTGTTTATGATGGATTAGGGTGGAGTAAGGTGTATTAAGGAGGATTAAGTTGGATGAAGGAGGATTAAGGTGGATCAGGGTGGGTTAAGGTGAATTGAGGTCGAATATGGGGGATTCATGTGAATTAGGGTGCATTATCGTGTACTAAGGTGATTACGTTGGATTAAGATTGATTCTGGAGGATTAAGGTGGATTACGTTGAATTACTTTAGGCTTTACACGGCTTTCATCTTCACGTTTCTTCGGCGCTAGCTAAAGACATCTGGTATTTTTTTACGCTACTACCAGCGATGTTTTCCTTTCAACGGGCCCTATTACAAAAAAAAACACAACTCATTCAGTAGCTTTTTTTTTCTACAATTTCTTATCTTTCTTTTTCAACCACTATTATTTAACGTTCTTGGAAAGCTAGCTAGTCATACAGCAGCCATTCATTCTGGGAAAGCTTTTTTCCAACCAGGCTCTAAAAATGATGAGAGGATATTCGTGCGGTTCTCTTATTGACAATTACTGACCTTATGTTTAAAACTGATCCTAATTGTCCGCGATTGCAATCGGCTCTCATCTTTTCGCTAGCCAATTCAACTGGGGTGCCTGATTGTGTCGAAATAAACATTCCCGCTGAATATGTATGCGTCTGCATTTGGCTATTAGATATTCGGTCTCATTTTCGATACTTACTATACGTATTCTAATTGTATTCGAAAACGTTCGTATTCGGCCACCTCTATTTATTTCATAGCAGTGAATCATATTTACTGTTATTACTTTCTTATCTGTCATGCCGAGTGGACCCTAACGGAGGTTGCAAGAATTGCAAGAATGGACAGGTAGACTAGAACAGAAAATTGTCTGCGAGAAACCCATGAAGATTTCATTGTGATTACGTTTTACCTAGTGTGGTATTTTTGCTGCTAGCAGTATTAGAGGAACTTCCTAAAACATGAAACGCTTTCAGCTTTCATTATCGGCAACATTCAAGTGACCTTGAGCCAAAATGTTGAGCCGTTATTCAAGCAGTTAAAACGTGAATGGAACGAGAACATACGGACATCGTTGCTTTCTAGAAAAAAAGCTTATTTCAACGAGAACAAAACGAAATCTTCCAGGCAACCAGTCAAAAATTAAGAAAATCCAGCCTATGGCCCCCAACCCTTCGAACAGGACCGCATTAGATAAGCTAGTTACTGTCTAAAGAAGTTACAAAAAATATTCCTTCCGAGTTATTCCTAATGTTTGTTCACGATATCATTAAAGCTGGAACTTCTAATGCGCTGAAATTTCGTTTGTCATTTCGAATAGCGACGTACAGGGCACTGTACACTTGCATGTCATCTTTTGGCGCTTGGACAGGGTTGCCTGCGCTCTTTTCAACGCCAGCGGTCCGTGAGTTCCGCGACGCGTCCGGCGCGCAGCCGATGGTTGTTTGGCCGAGACAAGACAGGTTCTGTCAATGACAGGAAACTCTTGCGTCCGTATGGACCAGTGCACAGTATGGCGTGGTGTGGTGTGGTGCGTCGTGGTGCGGTGTGGGGTGGTGCAGTGTGCCGTTGCGAACATGCATTACATCCATTCTAAGATTGTCCCTAGTAGCATCTCTAGCCAATTTGCTTTGCCGGTAGCCATTTCAAGCTTACATCTACTCTTGATTACGGGACAGTCTGCTTTTTTTTTCAGTAACGGCAGTAAACTCTTTTCTTGCGATACGGATGCTCGAGCAGTAATCACGCAGTTGGACCTGCTGCCGCCCTCGTGCTGTCCCACTAATGAAAATGCAGGCTAGAATGTCTCCAGAGACGCCAAATGCGTTTGGTTGCAAAAGCGACACAGTACAGCAATGTCAGCGCTCCGCTCAATGCGCTTGGTGGTGGAGCCCAGCTTCAGCAGTCTGCTTGGTTCCGCCTTCCGCTACTGGCATGAACGTATGTAGTGCTCACGCATGCTATACGGGGGGTCCACGAGCGTTCCTGCTGAGCTGCTGCGTGTATGCGCTGGTCTGAGCGGCGCGACAGCAAACGTCAAGCTATAGCATAACCTAATGTTTCTCTCTGCACTGAGCATTAACGCCGACCGGTTTACGTTCCCGTGCACCATCGAGGTTCGACGCTTGGAACGCCGCTCGCGGCAGTCCACATCACGTCGGCGCGGTGGGAAGCCCGGTATCTGCCGGCGCGCTCTTGTTCCTTCGGCCCAGCTGCAGTTTCCCTTGCGTGCTTCGTCGAGCCTGCATGTCGCAGCGCCGAATCGTTGGGACGCCGTCCGAAGGTTGCAAGCTCAACGCTAAACCTCGGTATCGCGGGTCACTACTTCGCCTTTCGAGTTAAAATGTCATTTTTTTTTCTGCGAAGCATATTACTAGAGCTCAACCCAGCTCCTCAGGCGCGGCGGTGTCGCCATAGAATAAAGAACAACTTTAGAGAAGGGAAACTGTACCTTTGGCAGTGGTTCGAAAATAAGCAGCGGCAGCGCATGGAACTAACTTTCGGGGACGCCAGATGACGTTGCTCAATCCGGAAGCGGAAGTGCAAACTTTTTTTTTTTTAGCGCAAAATTCAATATGGCCGTTTTTTGCCGGTCGCGTACGCTGGTACGTGCCGTGCTTGCCCTGCAGGCTATGCGGCATGCCTCAATGCCTTCGCTGCCGCTTAGCTGGTGCGTTCTAATTGCCAAGAGCCTCTACTGACGCCCATACAAACAAGCCACAAGTGAGTGAACAGAACGCGCGACTTTATTGGCAGAAGACAAGCAGTGTACATCCTCGTGCAATAGCAGAAATAAAATTTGCATGTCGAGATACGCTGGAATCATTGACGCGAGCTCGTAAACGGCTCACCGTCGTCGTCGCACGTGGTGGTCAGGTTAACGAGCAAGAACCAGCAGCGGAAACATATTGGACAGAGTGTGCCACTTATTTGCAGCGACAGTCGCCGTTAAAAATGCCCAAATTGCATTGCGAAGCAATCGGGAGACGCAGGCATCTGCTGCCGCAGCCTACACAGCGACATGGGCTACCCCAGATTTTAGCCGTTCACTCCTTTCCAACCTGCACGTTTCTTTTCTTTCGGGGGCCGCTAATGTGTGGCTCACACTTGGTGTCTCACATTGTCTCGCTATGGACAAGTCGCTTTCGTGGGCATCGCCTCCGTCAGCTACTTTTGCGGGCCTTTCCACCCATGTAGCTATCAACTTCATACGCATCGGACTATGTAAGCACGTATGCTGGTCTCCGTTCATGCCTAATCGCGGCCGAGAAAGGCCAGAGGCACAATATGCCCATTGCTGCAGCAGGAAAGCGCGAACGGGGAGCACGAATCACGGTGCATGAAAATTGGGAGTCTATGTCGCTGTGCAGGCTGCAGGAGCGAATGCTTACTTCGAGAGACTGCTTCCCAGTGCAACCGACCAGGCCGCAATATTCTAAAAACATAACACTGCGACCATAACCAAGTGACATAACAGCAAAATTAAACAGCAATCAGTCACCGCATGAGGTTCAGACAATACGTTATACATTGGCGACGAACCATATGGCAACAGTGAGCATTCACATACACGGGTCTCTTAGGGTACATTGAGCTGCCTACCTACAGGCGTAGTGCCCGACTTCGTCGCACGTGGTGGTCTACTAACGAGCAACAGCCAGCAGCAGAAACAGATTGGACAGAGTGTCCCACCTGTTTGCGGCGACAGTCGCTGTTAAAGATGAGCAACTTGCAGTGCAAAGCAGTCGGGTGACGCAGGCATCTGCTGCCGCAGCCTACACAGCGACATGGACTACCCATCATTTTAGCATTGACTCCTTTCCAGCCAGCATGTTTCTTTTCTTTTGGAGGCCGCTAATGTGTGGCTCACACTTGGTGTCCCACATTGTCTCAATATGGACAAGTCGCTTTCGTGGGCATCACCTTCATCGGCCACTTTTGCGGGCCTTTCCACCCAACTTCATACACGTCCGACCATGTAAGCACTTATGCTGGTCTCCGTTCATGCCTAATCTCGGCCGAGAAAGGCCAGAGGCACAATTTGCCCATGGCTGCAGCAGGAAAGGGTGAATGGGGAGCACGAATCACGGTGTGCGTAAATTGGGAGTCTATGTCGCTGTGCAGACTGCAGGATCAAATTCTTACTTCGAGAGGCTGCTTCCCAGTTCAACCGACCAGGCCGCAATATTCGAAAAACATAACACTGCGACCATAATCAAGTGACATAACAGCAAAATTAAACAGCAATCAGTCACCGCATGAGGTTCAGTCAATACATCATACATTGGCGACGAACCATATGGCAACAGTGAGCATTCACATACACGGGTCTCTTAGGGTACATTGAGCTGCCTACCTACAGGCGTAGTGCCCGACTTCGTCGCACGTGGTGGTCTACTAACGAGCAACAACCAGCAGCAGAAACAGATTGGACAGAGTGTCCCACCTGTTTGCGGCGACAGTCGCTGTTAAAGATGAGCAACTTGCAGTGCAAAGCAGTCGGGTGACGCAGGCATCTGCTGCCGCAGCCTACACAGCGACATGGACTACCCATCATTTTAGCATTGACTCCTTTCCAGCCTGCATGTTTCTTTTCTTTTGGAGGCCGCTAATGTGTGGCTCACACTTGGTGTCCCACATTGTCTCAATATGGACAAGTCGCTTTCGTGGGCATCACCTTCATCGGCCACTTTTGCGGGCCTTTCCACCCAACTTCATACACGTCCGACCATGTAAGCACTTATGCTGGTCTCCGTTCATGCCTAATCGCGGCCGAGAAAGGCCAGAGGCACAATTTGCCCATGGCTGCAGCAGGAAAGGGTGAACGGGGAGCACGAATCACGGTGTGCGTAAATTGGGAGTCTATGTCGCTGTGCAGACTGCAGGATCAAATTCTTACTTCGAGAGGCTGCTTCCCAGTGCAACCGACCAGGCAGCAATATTCGAAAAACATAAAACTGCGACCGTAACCAAGTGACATAACAGCAAAATTAAACGGCAATCAGTCACCGCTTGAGGTTGACAATACATTATACATTGGCTACGAACCATCTTACAGGCATAATGCTTGCCTTTGTCACATGTGGTGGTCTGGTAACGAGCGACAACCTGCGGTACAAACAGATTGGACAGAGCCTTGCACCTGTTTGAACCAACAGTTGCCGTTGAAGATGAGCAACTTCCATTGCGAAGCAATCAGGTGACGCAGGCATCTGCTGCCGCAACCAACACCGCGACATGGACTACCCGGCATTTTAGCGTTAACTCCTTTCCAACCTGCACATTTATTTTCTTTCGGGGGCCGCTATGTGTGGCTCACACTTTGTGTCCCACTTTGTCGCAATGTGGACAAGTCGCTTTTGTGGGCATCACCTTCGGCAGCCATTCTTGCGGGTCTTTCCACCCATACGGCTATCAACTTCATACACTTCGAACCATGTAAGCACATATGCTGGTCTCCGTTTTGAGCAAATCATGGCCGAGGTAGGCCACAAGCACAATTTGCCCATGGCTGCAGCAGGCCAGAACGAACGGGGCGCACCAGTTACGGTGTGTGTATACTGGGAGTCTATGTCGCTTTGCGGACTGCAGGAGCAAATGCTTACCTCGAGGGACTGCTTACCAATGCAACTGACCAGGCCCCCACATCTGTAACACAGTTACCACAACCAAGTGTGGCAGCAAAACCAGATTCTGCAATCAATCACTTCACTGTAGCTTGCACAAAGACCCAGGCTATCAAGGAAGAGGAGCAATCATCAACGAGACTAGGAATATGGAAAATGAGAAAGCTTGCATTCAAGAGAGAAGCCACTCTGCTCTGCAAGCATTGAAGGCTAAAAACACCAAGAAAAGTAAAATGGTGCATAGCACATGTGCATAGGTTAATGCAAGACGCATGCCGATGCTGCATCAGCTATTTCAGGAGAGTAATTGCGCATGACAACATACACTAGAAGATACTGCTACAGATATGTTAGGCTGCTAGACAGTGACTGGTATTAAGTATCAGCGAAATATCCAAATATAAAGGTTGACCTTTATATTTGGATGAGGATGAATAACCTCTAACAAAAATGGGCAATGAGAAAGCTTGCATTTATAGAAGAAAAATTACACTTCGCACAAACGGAATTAACATGGCTTGGAAGCTGATTAAGGACGAACTGATGAAACTCAATCTTTTGGCCAGCGTCGTCCGTGCTTGGTCAGATGTTGCAGGTGCATCTGAAGACGAAGAATTTCTAGAAAGTCCTTTTTGAGTTACTTGGATGACTCAGCCAAATGTCCGTGCTGGTGGAATGGTGGCTGAAGCTCTTTGCAGTCTTAACACAGTCCTTTGCAGACTTGATATCTCATCCATATTCTTGTGCATGTGCTTCTTTGTTCTTGGTGTAAAAGCCTTGCAAATTCGGCTCCAGCCCCTTCCTGTTGGTGCAGATAGGAGCTTCTGTGATGACCAAGATGTGCTTGGCATAGACTCTGTTGGGGCAAAACGGTGACACGTGAGATATAGCACAGATTAGCCAAATTTATGTGGGTTTTATATGTTCGAACCAATTATACTGAACCATATATATGAACAAACATTCATATCTGCTGCAAACGGCAAGCCAATACAGCATAGACCAAACATATTTATTTCTGAACCATATGTTGTTTACCTTGTAGTAGTAGCCAATGTCCACACAATGACCTTGTCGTAGCAGGCAGCAGCTTCTGTTTAGTGCGTGGAGTGTGTTGCTTTATACTGGTGCCGTCCTCATTACTGCATGTCTGGAACAGAAATTTTGACTGAATCAGAAATTGAAAAAGCAAAGTTTTGCAATATGAAATGCAAAAAGGTGCGACATATATGTTGTAATGATTTGCGACTACAGAACACATGCAAATGTACACTGTCTATTCTAGGGTGCTTAAGCAGCATGTTAAATAAATATTGCTATTGCCCATAAAATTGATGTCTGCCTAACTACAATGCATGTCAACAGCGCAAGTACTATTAAGATCACAAATGAGAACATTTGTGGGTTCATTTATGCTCTAGAAGTGATCACACTGCTAGTTACTCAAGCAAATGCATGAAAGTCATGAAGCTATTAGAACTGATGCATTATTTTTCTCCACGAACGTGATGCACCGCTTCACTACTGCAAAAATAAATGCCCTACGGTAAACCAATCTGAACAGCAAGAACATTTGGAACCAACAAGTACGAAATATGGGTATCATGCTTGCAACTGTTTAATACATTAAATTCTGTACTTTCACTTCATTTTACCAAAGGATTATTCGGTTTTGTGGACGAAAGACGTTGCCGGCCGACTCGAAAAAAAGTTTAATCTGTATATTGATAAGGCTACTCAGTCACCTACAACCACGGCTACAATAACATGAAAAATGAGACGCGCGTTCCGATATCGCTCTTTCTTTCCTGGTTGTGTGTGTAAACCAAACGACAGCCTCGCAAGTAAAGGTTTATTTAGGAAACAGCAACTGAGATCCTCACTGCCCATATGTAATGCAGGATCTAGTTCGTTAACTTGTGCCCGCCTGGAAGGTAATGAGACAGATATTATATAACGATTGAAGCAGCGGTGTTAAACGACTCACCGTTATTGCCGTTGTCAGCCGCAGCAAAATCCAGCTCCCGTTTCGATGCAGACCTGTTCCGAATGGCTCACGACCGAAACCCAACTGCCGGGCTTACATGTCCGCTTGCAAACACGTAACTTCACCCCAAGTTACATAGAAGCGCAAGAAACTAGTTTTAGAAAAAAAGAAGCAACCAGTCTTGAGTGTAGGAACGAATGAATCCGTGCCGCCGTGCACTCGGAAATACCGGTAAAAATTTTAAATCCAGGCCAGAGGTCACGTGAAAGATCGATGATGCTGAACGCTATTTGCGTTCATAATGGCGAAGAAACAATAAACTTACTAACAAAGAGTACAATATCTAATTAGCAATGATAATTTTGCCCTGTTTTTATGTAAAAGAAAATGCTGCGGTAATTGTAAGAGAAAGTTTGTAAGATAAAATTGCGCTTATTACGACGCCTCTACCGGGAAATGTTGGAACTAACGAACGAATCCCGAGGTGATGCTACTAGGTCGGCTTTGTTAGCAGCGGCGCGCGGTCGATTTTTTCGCCCTCTGTGGCCATTAGTTGAACTTGAGAGTGTACGGGGCCTGGTGTCGCCTTCAATACCACGTGACACCGTGACGTCACGACAGAGGAGAAACGGGGCTCCAACTCGCGCCGTCGCTCGCGGCGTCGCGGCGGTATATAAGCAGCTGCGCTTGCCTCTGCTAGACACTCACGAGGTGAGATGCCTCCTGGAGTCAGAGCTGCTCGTAGGAATGAGAAGCGAAGGTTGCGGCGTGCTACAGAGACTGTTTCTAGGTGGCTTTGCTACGGCGCAGTGACTACGCGCCCCGCATCGGACGCGGTGAACGTTGAGCAACACAGCGTTCGGCGCGACAACGAAATGTGCGCCTGAGCCGACGCCGACGACACCGGCTTTTCTGCGACACGAGCTCCTTAACGCTGTCGCGTTAAAATACAGGCTAGTATGCTTCGCATCCTGGGCTTAACCTTAGCTAAGCCACAGCCATTTTTTGACGCGATAGCGTTAAGGAGCTCGTGTCGCAGAATTGGCCTCGAGCTCCACCACTGGAAAAGCTGGCGCCACCGTCGGCGTGACGTGCTAGGAGGGATCACGTGGGCATAGCGGCCGCGTCGTCTGCTTCGGGCGCGCCGAAGCGAGCTGAAAACGATCTTAAATTCCCTCGTACGCTGCGGTTTTCATTTAGTGGCGAAATTTTCACGCTTCGAGTGTCTCCTCTACAACGCTTGAAAGCACTACAATAGGTAGTGGCTGCCTTTGAAGGCGCGCGACATGGTAGGCTACTGCTCGGTGCCGCAGAGCCGGACGCACGTAACGGAGGCCGGTGTCAGCCTTATTCGCACGTAGCCGCAGGACAAGAAGCTGTGTGAAGCTTGGCTCGCGAAACATAAAACCGGCAAACAGTCATCGGCTACAACTCGGGTATCCAGCAAGCACAGACGCAAGGAAGATTTCTGCTACGGCGCCGGGCCTGCGATGTTCTGGAAACGCGCACTGAGACGCTCGCCCGAGTCCGCTGCCCGACTAATGTCATGACGGTTTAGTCTATGAACTTGTCGATACTATAGATACTGGCAAGTTCAGTGGAGTGGAAAGGCAGCGGTAAGAAGCACATTTAAAGAAAGCATGGCATATGGTCATGTTTGTGTTATGAATTAATGCACTGGATTACAAAAAAAGGAGCAGCGGGAAATTGCACGCTGAGAACGCCGATAAACATACAGTGAGGCGCAAATAGAGAAATAGTATTGAAAGATCAAAGAATTTAGAAGAAAAAAAGATTGAATCGTCGCGACGGCACATCACAGTCCCGTAGGCGTCGAAGTCTCTGCAATGAAATTATTTTTGAACAGCTCTGATAGCGCCCACGCAACAATGGTTGCTTGTATACTGTCAAATGCTCATATTC
Organism: Dermacentor albipictus; assembly: GCF_038994185.2. Taxonomy (NCBI): domain Eukaryota; kingdom Metazoa; phylum Arthropoda; class Arachnida; order Ixodida; family Ixodidae; genus Dermacentor; species Dermacentor albipictus. The sequence goes on from NC_091821.1 coordinate 483,070,227, forward strand.
TGCGGCCTTAAGCTCATGGCACGGTGCGAAAACGCGCGCGCGCAGAAAGCGAAACAGTGCGCGGACAAGCATGCAGACGCGCAGTCGGTCGCTGCGAATCTGCGCGATCGCTGCATTGAGGCTTCATTCTATTACGCTCCATTTAGTTATACAAACACTATAAGAACATATTTCACATAGTTTGCTCTCAGCGTTTACCTACCTTTCACGCAAGAAGCCGGTTCGGGAGACTCCATCGCGGCGACCGCGCGCAGTGGCGTTCACTGTACGTATTCAGTAAAGAGATAGCGGCTGTAAACGATTGTGTGTTTTCAGTTTGCCCAAGATTATTATTTGGACAGTAAGAAACTTCTCTAGTTTCGAAAGTACTCACAGAAATGTCCGGGAGAGCTCACGCGTGGTGTTTTCAGTGAGCGCTGACAGCAAAACCTATGAGGAGCGCGCCACGTGATCCCTCATACTACGCCAGCGAGGCGCTTCCTATAGAGGGCGACTCCGTAACTCCTCGCCGCCAATAGCCGGTGTCGTCGGCGTCGGGTGTCGGCGTCGGCGTCCGCGGCGTTGACCGTGAGCGATAAATCACGGCAGGCGCTTCATAAATAAAAAGCAGCTTCCAAGATTGGCTCGGTGGGAATCGAACCAGGGTCTCCGGAGTTTGAGACGGAGACGCTACCACTCAGCCACGAGTTCGATGCTTCCAAGCGGTGCAAACGCGCCTGTAGTGAATGCGGTGTTGCCTTCGAAAAGAGCCGTGGAAAGTTATACTGCGGTGTATATCGGTAATTATGAACATGTAACTTACAGAAGTCGCAATTACACGAGTTGCGAAGTGCGTTTCCACTGCATTTCTTCTGCGCTTTCCGCACACGCAGAGCCGTCTTGCGGCAAACACAGAAGACCCCCTCCTCTCAATGTACGACGCTGCCCCGACAGGAGGCGCGCTGCGCGCGCATTGGGACCGGTGCCAGGCTCGTCGCGGTGCCGGCTCCCTCTCCCCTGACGACGCTTCGCCGTGCTTCCGGCTGCAGAATCAAGCGCCGTTCCTTTCTTTAAATTACTATCTATCTATCTCTCTGCCCGTGCCGATCACGACGTTTGGCTGGCGTAGATCATTTCCACTCCGAGACACCGAGTTCTTTGGTTCGTTCCGTTCGCTCAGGCGCACGTTTCGTTGCCGCGCCGAACGCTGCGTTGTTCGACGCTCACCGCGTGATAGGTGGGCGCTAAGTCCGATGCGGGGCGCCTCGTAAGTGATCGCTGTGCCGTAGCGCATTGTCTTATACCCCTTGGCGGGTCGACGGGAACGCTGTCGCGTTCCACTCTTACAGGCGAAGCTTGAGCGTCTTCTAATTTTTCTTTATGCGCTAGCAGTTGAAGTTTATGTAAAAGCTTGGGAAAAAATGTATGTGTGTGAAGTGTTGGGAGCCGGTCACGTGTTAGAGGTATAGAGGAGGTGGGGGAGCTTAAGAGAGCGTGTATGTGTATAAAAAGCACATATACATATATATATATACACTTGAGAAGAACGGGAGTTCACCGAGGGGCCCGATTTTTATTACGGATATCAAAAGAAGCCAAAAACATTGACACCAAGGACAACATATGGGAAATTACTTGTACTTAATAAATTAATTAAAGAAATGATAAATGAATGCAAATGAAAGTGAATGGAAAAACAACTTGCCGCAGGTGGGGAACGATCCCACGTCTTCGCATTATGCGTGCGATGCTCAACCAACTGAGCTTCCGCGGTGAGTGCCACCGCCAGTGCCACCACTCACAAACCTTGGCGGTGGATGGGGAACATCCTTTCTGCCGCATGCGTCAGGAGTACGTGATCTTTCAGGATATATATATATATATATATATATATATATATATATATATACACACCAGGTATTTCTGCGAGGACTCCGTAATATTTAAGAATGGCATCTGGTTTTGCCAAGTAGGATCCCATCATTTTATTTTTAAATAGCCTCTCTTAAAATAAAAGGACTGTACCTTCGGAGACATGGCGTACGTCAGCGGTGCCGACCACGGGGTTACGGGTGCTACGTCGTAATTAGTCGCTAATTAGCAAAATTTATCAATTAACCTTTCAACGTTTACTTTCAGCAGGCTCATTGTAATCGGGGAATTGAAGCGAGCTCTCCGTACGAGCCATGTCCCCTTTAGGATCTGGAAAAATGCGATTACTCGCATAGCTGTGGCATGTCGAACTTGGATATCAGAGTGCGAAATTGCGAGAACGCTAAAGTGCGAAAGCCTCGCCAGTTGAGGAGACGTTCTCCGTGTGCGTCATCCAGCAAAGGGTTGTTACGTCTCAGCACCACAAAAGGCCACCACCCCACCATTACCTGACAGCCTGAACTAAGGATGAAGGAGTGGGGGGGGGGGGGGGTCATTCAATGCTACCGAACAACGAAGGCGACCTGGGATTCGCAGTTAATAGACTTTTGCCACGAGGCATACCTCCATCCATCCATCAGCGCCTAACCGAAGATCAACGCAGCGTAGTTACCGACTCTTGACGGGTCCACAAAAGGCCACGACCCCCGCTCGCAGCCTGAACTAAGGCTGAAGCGGGCCCCCATCGAATGCTTCCGAACAACGACGGCGACCTTGGATTCACAGGTTGCGGTCCTGCCGCATATTCTATTTTATCGGGCTTCGGAGGCGGGGTTACTGCGGAGTGTTTCGAGCATAGGCGTGGTGTCGAAACGGGTTCGACGATCGTGATTTGCTGGTGGGCAGTCTTCAGATTCCCTAGTCGAGTCATCTAGGGACGACGATGGTATTAAAAGTGGAGTCTCTTTGTGCAGTGGGGCAGAGGGTCCTGATGTGAACTCGGATGTGTAACTTGCTCGTGCATGGAGTGGGCTTCCGTAACTGGAGCCACGTAACTAAGCCAATTAACCCTTTTCTCCTTCATTCATACAACCGACGTAGCCGTCGATGGGCTTGGTGGGTTCCTTGCCCTAACGCCACCCTGAGCCGCAACCGGGAAGTCGGCGCGCTGCGAAAGCGAGGAGCATGGTGCCGCAGCGCAGTGGCTGCGCGCTGCTCGGTGACGTAAGCGCGTGACGGAGGTCTGTTCCGGACCACCGTCAGTTGCACTTCGCTCCTCGAAGAGGTTTGACGTGTGCCGAGTGAGCTCCTGAACAACACTTGGAAATGAGGTGAACGCGGTTTGAATCACGAATCCGGGACCTCAAAGAAGTGCGACGGAATGCTAACGCATTTCTCTGGCATTCACCGCTAAATCGCCACTGTTTCTTCTTTTTTTTTTACTCTTTTAACAACTTTTGTGTGTAACACTCACTTTTATAAACACCGTAGTCTGTCACACACACAGCAGGCGGGTCCGAAGTCGTTCTCGAAGAACCTTCTAAACACTACTGCATTACAGGGCCGAATATATGCAGAAAGCCGATCCGTAGGGCGTGGGATATGCTGTGCGCGGCGGAAGGGCTGAAAGGAAAGCAAAGGAAGTGAAACAAATCATCTTGTGGGAAATGGTCTCCTAAAATGCAGCTCACAAACTACAGAAATTGAAATTATTGAAAAGTACCGCATTGCGAAGTGAGCAAACACCTGTGCGAGAAAGCGATCGATGACGCTTACACGAGAAGTAGTTCCGTTTCTACATAACTCATCTTTGGAATCACGGCTTGTTAACATTTTATAGCTTTCATTTGTACGCTGTTCCTCTGTGATTACAGGTATCCCTTCTTCTTTATCAGGATTTATATCTTCCTTGCGTTCCAAATAAAAGCCCGGCTGTTCTTGATCCCGTCTTTTCCAGCTCTTGTACTCGTCTTTCTGTGCGCTGCAAAACATGGATACCTTCCAACTCGCCTAATTCGAAATCATTTTAGACGGAAGTTGCTGCCCAGTTCGCCATAGCCATGCAGCTCTTACTTAGACAAATTTTTTGCACACTTTTTTCAGTGATGAAGGCACGTGTCAGCACTGAGTTATGTACCTGTGGTTTAAAAAAAGTACATGCAGTGAAAGTTGGCATTAAAGAGCTTCCGCGTTAAAGAGATTATGAATGCTTCCAATGGCGCGGGGAGCGTCTCAATGAACGGTGCACTGTAAAATAATGTACACCCTTAAAAGTGAAAAAGGGTGCAAATGTGTCTATAACTCACACCCTTAGGGTGTGATTTACATAACTGACACCCTAAGGGTGTGAGTTATATACACATTTACACGCTTTTTTCACTTTTTAGGGTGTAAATTATTTTACAGTGTGTGCAGCTTCCGTCCTGAAGTGCTTACGAAATGCGTCTCGCAGAAGCGCTGTGAAGCAGGAACTACAATCTTGCGTGGCGTTGGCGCATGTCTCGCTGCGCATAATACAAACACTTGACTCACCATCCCGGCCCTGCGAAAGTAGATGTCCAACGAAGCTGTTGAAAACCACCGCCAGAGCCGCTGAGGGGTGTATGCAATGCTTTATTGCTTTAGATTAATGGTAGTAATGGTAATTTAGAGTAAATATCGTAATGGTAGTAATGGTAATTTTGACAGCAAGCCGCCACTGGTCGTATTTAACGTTTCTTTTTACCTTTGCTGCTTCTCGTGTTCACACTGCTCCTCGAGAGTCTTAAGTATGCGTTGTCTACCCACACCGGTACTGCAGCAACAACCAAATCAGTTTCTAGGCTCGTTCTTTTAAATACGAAAGGCTAGTGACGTCACTCCCCATGTCGCAAGCTGCCGTCGCCGCGGCAGCATGCGCGACAGTAATCTTTACCGAGAGACGTATGCGGGGAGCGCTACGTGTTTCGCATTGTTATAACGAGCGCCCTATAGGATCAATTATGTCACTCGTATGCTTCTTTTGTGCTTGTTCTTTATTGAAACGAATGCAGTTCTGTATGTTGCATGTGTGATTCAAAAGAATGTATGCAGTTTTCGCTTTACTTTGCTGAGTGCATGCAGCCTGCTTCACCTCCGCCGCGGGTGCATGGTCCCCCTATTGCACCATCTCGGGAATCAGCCCTCATTTTGGCCAACGGACGACCACACCAATAATGCCGACAAACCAGAGGCTAACAAATTCGCTGTAAAAACAAAAAAAAAAACATCCACTGAATGGCAAATGTCACACGTTCGCTGAAGGGACAGCATTTATCCAATGTGGGTCTTTCGCGCAACTTCGACTTCACACGGCGCGGAATAGACGCGCAGGCATTGCACCCGAGAAACGTTCAATGTGCATATAACGCAAAGCGTCGTCGGTTAGTGCATATTTCCTGTACTCCTGCATAACGCATTTCGATCGGTTGCAGAGATCGCGCACATCAGAGGCTGAACAAAATGGAATGCAAGCAGATCCGAATACCACGATGCGTTGGTAGACTAAAATAGCGGTGGTGCCACAACAATGGAAAACATTATCAGGGGAGGCTTTCCGGTCCGTTGCCCTGCACGAGATAAGTTGAAACGATTAAAAGTATAAATGAAGGAATAGGCGTGTCACGGTCATTGCTCATTGCGCATTCGCGATGTAGTTAATCAGCCCAGCTGGTCCCTAAAGCCCTTTCGAGTCCGGACCATTCGTATCGACACGGGAAGGCCAGGATCATCTAATCGTATTCTGTGCAAATTTGTCCAACTTAAAAAAAAACTAAATTATGGGGTTTTACGTGCCAAAACCACTTTCTGATTATCAGGCACGCCGTATTGGGGGACTCCGGAAATTTAGACCTCCAAGGGTTCTTTAACGTGTACCTAAATCCAAGTACAGGGGTGTTTTCGCATATCGCTCTCATCGTAATGCTGCCGCCGGAGCCGGGATTCGATCACGCGACTTCGTGCTTAGCAGTCCAACACCATAGCCACTAAGCAACTACGGCGGGTAGTCCAACTTTTCGAGAGCGCTATAAAGAGCATTTGTCCCTCTACATGAAATCAACAGCAGTCGCTCATGAGATTTGCAGTTATCTTTCCGCGAAATCAGCTATATGGGTTAGATACTGACGTCCATTTCAACTTCTATACGCTGATTCGTGTCGTATAGACCTGACGAATCCAGGACTAATACGTCCTGGTCCTGGTGGACATGTCTACGTTCGCCGGACGCGACTGGGTGAACTCATTCGAGTTCGAAAACATAGGCGCCTCAGCCAGGTTATGCAATGTCTGTCTGCAATAAGGCACGACCAGCGTCACCTTATTTATTGGCCATTTCGATGTTTACACAATGCACACGTTCACAGTAGACTTGGCGTGGAGTTAACGCAAGACATTTGGGTAAACAGTCCAGTCATTTCAGTAGGCTGTACTGTCACAAATGTAAGCCAAGACTGTGCTCCCAAACACATATATTTGCATGACTATACAGTGCGTCCGTAAAGTCATGGAGCACTGTTGACCCGTCATAGGAAATCAATAAAACAAGATAGAAATGTGAAGGAAAACTGGGCAAGCTTCGCACGTGTTCAGTGCAGTTCGACGTGGCATTTGTTGCTCTACACACTTCTGAACGATATTCACGTTCTTCCCCCACACGGTTAAGGAAATCCGGTGTAACAAATCGGATAAGGTTTCTCTGATGATTCTCTGTTCGAAATGATTAAATTGTGGTGCTTCGTAGTACACGCGACGATATTCATGCTGCACTTCGGTCACTATTCCGAATTTAGCAGGCCACAAAACACACTGAACTTTCCTCTGTACCCTCCACATCTCGACTGGCGTGGGCGTGGGCGTGGGCGTGGCCTGTTCCACTGCTACGCAGTTCGCGGTGCTGCGTCATCACCTCTGTGCGCGCACCCTTGCGCATCATACTACGGAAACTTGGAGGGTTTTCCCTTTATTTGGCGAAGATTTCACATTTCTATCTTGTTTTGTTGCTTTCCTGTGGCCGGTCAAAAGATCACCATGACTTTACGGACGCACTGCATGTGTGCGATCGCCAGATATCCCTAAACACATGATACAAATACCCTGTTTCGCAATTTTTTTTCATCACCGCTGTACATATACTAATGTAGTGGACAGTACTCACAGAGCGCCGCGGTGGAAGAAGAAGAGACTGGACTAGCACCATCACTGCTCCCGGCGAGACACACATATTGAAAACTTTGTACTCACTGGCTCCAAGTCATTTGAGAAGTTTACGATTAATATGGGTACCTGAGCACAGAGGCATATTTATGAATGAGGTGGCAGACAGCTTGGCCAAGGCTTCTATCAGCGGCCCAGTGCTTCCCCTTCTTCCAACGATGGGCTTTATCACGTCCGCCAGGTTCAGAAGATACATCCTTTTAACATCTCAATCGAACCTCAAATCATCCTTGGAACTACGCCACTTACAATTCCCTTGGAGCAGGAAGTTTTGTAAAACAAGACAAATGGAAGTTACATTAACGAGACTACGTTGTCGAGTCCCATCTCTAAATTTTTACATGCACCGATCTGGTCTGGCAATATCCCCATTGTGCCATTTTTGCAATGCATTAGAGACGATTGAGCACTACCTACTGGAATGCCGGCGTTTCTCCTCCATGAGGAAAATGAGATTAGAAATTACAGTACGACAGCTTGGCCTGCCAATGAACACTCCGGTACTGCTGTCTTTCGGAGCGTCTGAGCTTGGGCACTAACACAGGAATGTGTGCTTCGCCTTAGAAAAATTTATTATTGAATCAAACCGATTTCATTGATGACCGTATTGTTCTATTCATTCCTCCTCTATTGCCTCATTGATATATTATAGACAATTATTTTTCTTTTTCCTCTACGTAGCATGACAATCTACTGAACCGTTTCGATTTTCCCTCGCCTAAATTCATGTAACAAAATTTTAGATTTTTACCTCCATTTTCTGAACACATAAGCAAAGTCTGCCCGACTCTTGGCCAATCCCCGCGAGTGGGTAAGCGCCAAACTCATCAAGTACATCATCATCATCATCATCATCATCATCATCATCATCAGGTACATAGGCTAGACGATGGTAGCCGCTACATCAACGCCGTCATCTGTTTAATAAATGGCAATTCTTTGTGGGCCTTCTGTTCCTACAAGTTTGTGACCTGGACGTGATACCACATCACAACTGTATGCGTCTACCAAGTTTCTTCTGGACGCCATGGAACCGGCCGCCGAACAACGACGCCTCGAAGAAAACGGAACGTCTTCCTTCGCCGCACTGAAACTTCCCGATTTCTGGACCTCGGACTGTGAACTCTGGTTCGTTCACATCGAGGCGCTGTTTCGCCGTCACCGAGTCACATCTCAGGCGACCAAGTACGACAATGTCGTGAGTGCGCTTAACCGGACCCCTGCAGCATTGGTACGCGACTATTTGCAAGCTCCTCCGCCCGATGATCAGTACGATACCCTTAAGCGGGAGTTACTACGACGCACCAGCGACTCTGAGTCGTGGCGGATTCAACAGCTCCTCTCATCGGAGCAACTTGGTGACAGAAAACCGACTGAGCTGCTTCGCCGCATGGCACAACTCCTGGGAACCGGTCCATCACAGCAGACTCGAAAATCTTTCGGGAGTTCTTCTTGCAGCGTCTACTGAAAACCAGGTACCCATGATTTTATGTGCCTCACCTACTACGACGTCTGTCGAGGCCTTAGCGATGATGGCAGGCCAGAGTGTGGATTCTTTCCATCCGGTGATATCCACTGTTTACCGTTGTAACGCACCCGTTGCGACACAACCTCAGTGACAGCACCACTTTGACAAACCCGACAGTTCGAGCACGCAACTTGCTACGCAAGTAGAGGAGTTAACTAACCAGTTAGCTGCCTTACGCTTTCGGGCGAATAACCATCAGCAGCGGCATTGCTCGCATGACCAAAACGTGTCACGCCCTCCGTCTGCCTTTATTTGTTGGTTTCACGCCAGATATGGCACTCGCGCACGGCAGTGCCGTCTGCCTTGCAACTTTCCGGGAAACGGTCGGGCCAGTCACTGATGACGGCTAGTGCTGCTGGCTCTACATCAAGCCCTCTTCTACGTCACCGACTGTGTCACGAAAGTTCGCTATTTTGTAGACACTGGTGCGGAAATTTGTGTCATTCCCCCTACTTTGCAAGACAGAAGAGATCGCCATGACACATCTTTTCTCACTGCCGTCAACGGTTCCAACATTGAAAATTACGGTCAGAAATGTGACTCTTGATCTTGGTTTGCGAAGCCCTTTTCGATGGCTATTCACCGTCGCTGACGTCCGCGGGCCGATCATCGGCGCTGATTTTCTCTGGACGTTTAACCTCCTTCATCGACCTTCGCAACCGCCGCCTTCTTGACTCCTCAGCAAACCTGTCCGTAGAAGGTATCACCACGTCTGCATCATATTTGCGTCTCGTACAAGCACACACCCTGGTACCGAAACCGTGGCCCACCATCTTGCTGGAATTTCCAGAGCTGTTCGAACAACCCTCGCCAGATTGTCGAACAGTGCACAACGTCACGCACCACATTGTGACTAAAGGACCGCCAGTATACGCCCGACCTCGTCGCTTAGCACCAGACCGTCTGCACACATGCTTCGAACAGATGAATTCGAACACATGCTTGAGTTGGGCTGCGTACACTCTAAGCCGAAAACGGGGAAAAGGGGACTAACGGCAGCCGTTGGACCTTTGGATCAACGGTTAATCCACCGTGCGTGCCGTGTGCAGAGGCGAAGTGTCGTGCGCAAATTTGTGGGACTAAATGTTCGTCCTTGCAAGGTAACGGTCGACGGTGGGCATCAACGGCACAATTTAGTCCTCTGACTTTAGTCCCTTTAGAGAGGGGGGCTCCGTGTCCTCCTTCTCCTCCCTGCCTGGACGGGGTGGCAGCGGGTCATAAAACACTGTCGCTCTGCTGTCATCCCGCCCACACGAAGGTCAACAGGCTTTCGCCATTGGCTAACATTTTGGCGGGAATCGGGCCCTGCTTGCGTGCACTCCGGGTAAGCGCGCGCAAGTCGGGTCCCGGGGAGACCACATCGGGGCGTCTGAAGGTGCGTACGTGTTCCTCTCTGCTGGCAGCGGCCCCCTTTGTCCGACGCCGGCCCCCTTTGTCCCGGCGGGCGCGCGCGCACTCTTCCGTCGTCTAGATGTCCTGAGGCAGCGTCTGCCGATTATGCCCCCGTCTGTTCGTCTGTGATTTCTTTCTCGGCTTTTGTTCTCGATTGCCGCAAGGCGTTCATGCGTCGTCTGGGCCGGCAACCGGATACAAGAGGCCGAGACGAGGCATACGGTCGGTTTCTGAGGGAGCTCGCGCGTCCCTTTTCGCCTATAGGCATTCCAGGAGGAAGGCGACGGCCCGTGTTCTGCTCGGGCTACGTGACCCTTTGAAGAAAAAGCCAACCTATTCGAACGCGCTAGGCCGGAGTCACAAAAAAGAAAAAAAAACTGCAACATGTGCTGCGAACGAAGAGTACCGAGCGCCGTTGAGTCCCCTGCCCGGACCCATATGGGTGACAACACCCGATAGAAAACAAAATAAGTAAATAAAATGACACGTGCAAACGATTTGTCTGCTTCGCATGGAGGGTTTGTCGAGAACAACGAGAGGGAGAGTGCGGCACCGTCGTAGACATCGCAAATTGGCAGTGCGTGTCGTCTGCTAGGAAAGTGTCGTCGGTTAGGAAAACAAGTTGTGGGGCTCGCGCGACGGCCGCGCGCCGCATTTGGTAAGAAATTGCTGTTCTGTCAACAGGCTTTGACGCTGGAATGTCGCACTCACGTACGGTCTCCTCCCAAGAGAATGCACCGCAACGCAACACGGCAGCCCGTTTTAAAGAAGACGAAAAGAGCCTGCCGACGACACTCCTCAACGGCTACAAGCATATTGCGCAATGCAAGAAAACTGATGTCGCGTCGTTGACCAAGAAGAATCAGACATGGAAAGAAATAGCAAAACATTAGAATGCCAACCACGGGATTACGCGGCGCGATCACCTGCAACTGAAAAAATGCTGGACCAACCTGAAGCAAAAGCGGAAAGAGGAAGCTGCGGAAGAAAAGGGAAAGCGCCACAAAACTGGTAAGCGCACATGTTCTGCATGACTGACTCATTTGCGCTACTTTTTATTATGTGTAGTCACAGGAGATGAGAAAATACGCTCGCAATCAATCTTTCCGCGACTGCGGGAAGCGCACCAGCATCGGGCGCGGGTGCTTCGCGATGAGCAGAGTCACCTTTCCAACTGCGCGGCACACTGTTGACTGAGGAATGCGGACCGGACCTCCGGTGACTGTTTGAAACGTGCCAGCGCCGTAAAACACACGTAGGCACACAGTCGGTCCTCTGTTGTCCCCGCTTACCCGGATAGGTAACATAGCGAGAAGTCGCACGGCGTTCTTCGTGAATCTGTAGCGACCGAGGAATTGTTCGTCGTCGTACAGCTCCATCGAATTCCCTCGGTCACGTAGGGTGGGTCGCGGAATTTTCGGCAAGGGCTGCGCCTCTGAAAATGCTGTATCCATGGCGTAGCAAGCAAACTCGAAAGCAGCTAACCTCCGCGCGACGTCCGTTCGGGAGGCTGCCATGTTGGAATAACACACGAAGTCAGTTTCAAGCTAGCCCGGGAGCAGACTTCAAACTTGAGCGGACTTCGACGCAGCCAAGTCGTTCCCAAGTCGTCCGCAAGATCAAGCACGATTTACGACGCGCGGCGAAGCTGTCTTGAGACTGCCTGAAGTCAAGTTCGAGCCAAGTTAGATCTCTGCATTCGGGGGTTAAGATTATATTTGACTGTGACTGCTCCTGACTTAATTTTATTTTCATGATTTTACCCTGGCTATGACACCTTTCATCTGCTGTATACTTTGGAGTTGTTTTATTTTGTTTGAACTGCTGCATATTTTCAGTCAATTTTTTTTATCTTCTGTATTTATATGTCATTACTGTATACCAAGGACTTGGCATTTGTATGCTAGTATTCCTTTTTTTGTTTTGTTAATTGTGGCTCAAGATGATGGTGGCAATATGTAATCAAAAATAAACATGGGTTACTTGAGTTCGATCATTGTTTTTGCTTGAAAAGCTATGGCAACCTGGAATCATTGGAAAAGTGATTTCGGACTAACTGGGAAGGACTAAAAGTTGCTCCTGCAGTTACTTCCTGTGGACTAACCTGAACAGACTAACCGTTGGTCCTCTAGCGACTAACTGGGAAGGACTAAAAGTTGCTCCTACAGTTACTCCCTGTGGACTAACCTTAACAGACTAACTGTTGATCCTCTAGGGACTAACTGGGAGGGACTAAAAGTTGCCCTCACTTTTAGTCTGCAGGAGTTGCTCCCCCGGTTAGGCCGCTGCTTTTGCTCCCGCAGTTAGTCCAAAATTGGTTCAAAATCTGTGGCAGGTCATTTAGTCCCCCAAGAGACTAACAGCCATACCCGTTTTAGTCCTTTTTGGCTTAGAGTGTACGTCCTACCGCCAACCCTTGGTCATCTGCTTTGCGCATGGTGCCCAAGAGGACGGGTGATTGGCGACCGTGTGGCGATTACCGCGCCTTAAATAAAGTGGCGATTCCCGATAGGTATACATCCACGATGTCACCGCATCGCTTCATGGTTGCTGCATATTTATCAAGGTGGATCTAGTAAAAGCCTACGATCAGATTCCTGTCGAGCATTCCGACATTCCTAAGACAATCCGCAATCATTACTCTTTTGGTATTTTTGAATATATGCGCATGCCATTCGGCCTCCGTAATGCCGCTCAAACATTTCAGCGGTTCGTCGATAAAGTACTGCGTGGCCTGACTTCGTCTATTTAGACGACATTCTTCTATTCAGTCGCTCTGCTGTGGAACGTGAATCTGGCCTACGTAAGGTACACCCTGAGGTACACCCTCCGTCAATATGGCCTGGTTGTAAACATCTCGAGGAGTGAGTTTGGCGTTGCTTCCCTCGATTTCCTGGGCCATCGAGTAGACGAGCATGGCATCCAACTCGTCCCTTCCCATGTCCAAGACATTAAAGATTTCCCACATCCGTCTTCCACCAAGCAATTACGGGCATTACTTGACGGAGGGTGTCAAGTAATGTCAACCAGAGGGTGTAAGTAATGTCAAGTAATGTCAACCACTGGGCCTCACCCGCCGTGGTTGCTCAGTGGCTATGGTGTTGGGCTGCTGAGCACGAGGTCGTGGGATCAAATCCCGGCCACGGCGGCCGCATTTCGATGGGGGCGAAATGCGAAAACACCCGTGTGCTTAGATTTAGGTGCACGTTAAAGAACCCCAGGTGGTCAAAATTTCCGGAGTCCTTCACTGCGGCGTGCCTCATAATCAGAAAGTGGTTTTGGCATGTAAAAACCCCAAATATTATTATTATTATTCTGGGCCTCATCAGTTATCAACTATCGGCGTTCCATTCCTCGGTGTGCTTCAATACTGCAGCCTCTCCACGTTCTACTCTCTGGCACACCGCGAGCTAGCACGCCTATACAATGGACTAATGCTGCTGAATCCGCTTTTATCTCTGCCAAGAGCGCCCTTGCTACCACTATATACGGGCACACCCGCAATCAGACGCTCCAATGTCCGTTATGGTACGCCTCTGGCATAGCTGTTGGCAACGTGTTTCAACAGCTGGTTGGCAAGACATGGCAGCCTATATCTTTCTTTTCAAGGAAGCTTCGAAGATATCTTACTGCCTGGCTGCAACGTCACAGTGATATGCGACATGTCTGCGGGTCACCCTCAACGCTATGTTCCGCAACAATTTCGGAAGCAAGTTTTTTGACGTACTACACTCCTTATCGCACCCTGGAGTACGTGCCACACAACGTCTGGTCACTTCCCGCTATCTGTGGCGTGTATGGACCACCAGACGTTCGTTTCGGTCACGTTCACATCGATATCGTTGGTCCGCTGCTACCGTCCTCAAACCAACGATGCGTACTCACTTGTATTGACCTCTTTACACGCTGGCCTGAAGCAACACCACTCTCTCACATTACTGCATAGTCCGTAGCCTAGTCCATCTTAAATACCTGGATTTCTCGTTACGGCGTACACACACCATAACGACAGACAGAGGAAGACAATCTGACTTTTCATTCTTTCAAGCACTCTCCCGTCTTCTCGGTGTAACACACAAACAAACGACAGTGTATCACCCAAGTTCCAATGAAATGGTAGAACGCTTCCATCGTCAAGTAAAAGCGGTACTTCGTGCCCGTGACTCCACGATTCCATGGACAGAGCACCTGCCTTTGGTTCTACAAGGTCTGAGCACAGTTATGAAAGTAGATGCACAATGTTCCTCAGCAGAACTCGTTTTCGGCACGGCATTTCGCCTCGGCACCGTCATCTGCTGACCTACAATCTCACGCCGACCGCCTTCACATTACAATGGCCGCTGTTATACCACCGCCACTTCGTAACGACCACAGAAATGTTTACATGAGCCCATCTTCGCTTCATAGCAGTCACGCATCTATCCGTCACGACGCTATATACTCGTGCACCTTTACAAGCTCCTGATGACGGTCCCTTCAAAGTCATCAAGCGTGATGCCAAGTTTTTCACACTTCTTGTCAGCGGACGCGAAGAGACAATTTCCATAGAGCGCTTGAAGCCAGCTCATCTAGACTCTGGCAGTGCCATCTCCCCAACTTAAACCGCTCAACGGCAGTGCCTTTATCATTAGGGGGGGGGGGGGGGGGGAGCCATGTAGACGAGAGTACTCATAGAGCCCCGCGGTGGAAAAATAACTGACTGGAATATAGCGCCGCCAGACATATAGAACAAGAACACGGCTCGACCATGGTAGCCGCTGCATCAATGCAGTCATCTGTTTAATAAATGGAAATTCTTCGTGGGCGTTCTGTTCCTACACTAATAAAGTTTTCCGTCATCTTTTATTTTTCAATGTTATCAACCATTCGGTCTGTATGATCCCATTTCAGAACGGCTCATAAATACCATGCTGTTTCTGATACGTGTTGCTAAGTGATGTTCAATGGAACACCGTGACTTTTGAATAAAAATGATCAGGTTCATGATGCCGACCCAGACAAATTAACTGATATGCGCCGTTTGTGTTCCATCCGACAGCCGTGCACAGTAACCTGCGCTCGCGTGAACTGCTCATTTTAAATACATATGTCACCCTCGGCAATCAGTGATGAATAATTCGCACGAAGAACAGAGCCATTACCTGCCTTTCGGTTATCTCTATGATAAGCTGAAGACGATTGTAATACGGATTTACGTTTACAGTTAATACAGTCATGATACAGTTAGTCATGATAGTTCCCATGACGCCGCGAAGCAGGTGACAAACGAATAACCCACAGCTTTGACACCTAAAAAAAGAAGGGTGTGGGGGGAGAGGGTCGATGGGACGATGAACGCTGTAATGGAGGCTTGCGATTAATTTTGATCACTTTTTGGTTTCCTTATCGTGCGCATAAACCACCGAATACGCTTCATGCATTTATGGCGCATTCACACCGAAGGCGGGCCGGGCAAAGCGGGCAGGCGGAAAGCGGAAAGCGGCGAAAACCTCCTTGCCGAGCGGGCAAAGCAGGCGGAAAACGCGGCGGGCAGCCCGATCGCTCTCGGACCGATTTTTTCCGCCCCGCCGGAGCTTCCCGCTTTCCCGCAGCCAACCAGGTCTCGAGGAGACAAGCCGACTCAAAAGGCATTCACCGAGACAGCTGAATTTTGCGCTGCACTTTTGATCGACACCTTGTTGCGCGATGCTATGTGACAAGAGACACGACGTACTCAAGGACACTGAATACAAGCATCAAAGCACTGGCATGACCGATTCGCTCTCGTTCTTGCAAGGCGGGGCGGACCCACCAGCGGTGTTGGCGGCCGGTCTTCGAGCTTTCTGCTGCTCGTGTTGAAAATCTCCTGAAGTAGCGGCGAGTAGAATGCCAACTATTGCGTCTTCTTCGTCCGAGCTGCTTCACAAGTGGTTAGCAAGCGCGAGCGGCCGTCCAGACGGCGGTAGCGCGGTGACGACGCTCGCGCTCGCGTTGAGGACGGGCGACTGGTGCCAAGAGATGGCGACACATGTGCCACGAAAACGCCGGATGCTCCGCCTTCGCTGGCACGCGGGCCGCCAGGCAAGCCGACCGGTCTGAACAGGCGCGCGCGCTCACCGCCTCGCCGCGTTGAAAATCCGCTTGGCCGCTTAGACGCTCCGCTTTCGGTGTGAATGTGCCCTTAAGCACTGAAAATGCGTCAAGTGTCGAAATTCCAACTAGGCCAGCTCTCTTCCATAAGTTCTACGGTGTACACAGCTGTTTCTGCATTCCGCCATCATGGGAATGCGGCCGCTGAGAATTGGACGCACAACTAGTGTGCAAGCTCAATATGTAATATGTAGGACTAAGAAGGTCACCCACGTACATCGTGGTCTCTATTGTGGCGGGCTCCACCATAATATGTAACGCTACTGCACATAATAAACACAGACAATTAAGTGTAGAATAAACTTCGCCATTAGCACTTTTCTTTATTCTCCTCCTTGCCCTTGCGTACCTCTGTTTCTGTCTTTTTCTTCAGATCACTTCACGTCGCGAAATAAAGAAGAAAATTACAGAATCCCTTATACCGTAATAACGTGACCGTAGTATTTCATCATGTACACTGTTGGTGAGTGCGGCCACTGTATGGGCCGAAGGGCTGATTAAGCCTCGCGCGCAGCTGCAGCCTGGATTGCACGACTGCAACCCTGGATTCGCAGGTTGCGATCCTGCCGCATATCCATACCATCGGGCTTCGGAGGTGGAGTTACTGCGCAGTGTTGCGGGTAGGGGTGCGGTATCGCAACGGGGTCGACTATTGTGATTTGCTGCTGGACATGTCTCAGCTTCCCTAGTCGGGGAAGACGATGGAATTCAAAGCGGAGACTTTTCGAGCAGCGAATTGTCCTTCGTGCTGCCTCTCGCTTCAGTGCGAGCTAGGCGGCGAGAACACAGCGCACACGAAGCTATCAGCCCTCGGCGCACCTAGACTCCGTCCCCATCGCATATCGCTTTATGGCCCGTGCGGCCACGCTCAGCCGCGCCACCCCCGGTGCCTTGAGCGCGATGGAAGACGGCGCACTTACTCCAAGCTATCCTCCAGTGCGCAGCGCGAGATCGAGCCACCGCCCTCGGCTCACGTTGGCAAGATTTCGCTCGCACAGGCAGCGTACGGCGGGCGGCCTCGATGTTATCGCACTTGGACTTTATAGGGAACGTCACGACGACGGCGGAAATGCGCCTGGGTGTCCACATAATTGCTCTCGCAATAATAAAAACCCGATCCTTGTGCCGACGGTATCAATGCCACCCGGCCGTGGTGCAGGTATGTTGTGCTGCATTCACAGCTGACGCTGCGATTGGTTTACACTAAGAGCTGCACAAATTGCTTATTTCAACTTTTGTGCTTTCTTTTTAATTCCTCCACGGTTCATGTGGCTAAATTGCTCCCCTCCCCTTTTTTTAACTGAGTTTTCTCTGTTAAGACGGCAAAGGAAAGTGGCGCTTAACAAAACGATTGAGCTTCGCTATAGCGACGCCATGCTCAATTCATTGTTCACTGAGTCTCGAACATGCATCTAATCATTAAAACGAAAGAAAACTATGTAGAACCGCTGAACCGACCTAAGCAAAGGGCAAACCACCGAAACAACTCGGAAAGGGAGAGCGCGCAGCCGTATACTATGTATCTCTCGTCTTTTCAGCGCTTAACGAGTCGCCATTATAGGCGGAGGGTATAACAACTATTAGCGGGCCGACCTCCCGTCATCGGCTCATTTTCGGCGAAGCAGCAAAGTACGCTCTCCCCGGGTTGTCCCCGCTCCGAAATGTCGCGCGAGGTGGTAGAGTTGGTGCAAGGCGAGGCGGACGCGCCACGAAAGGAGAGAGAGGCTAGCGCGGAACGGAGAATGATATACGCGTGCTGGGCAATTTTCTGGCCCTTTTCGCCCCTTTTATTTCTTCCGCGTCCTGTGGGAATACCGGCGCGATCAGCAGCAAAAGTGGCAAGTGTACACAGACTCTCACGGGACTAGCAGCGGCGTACGGGTCCCAAAGGGTAATTCGAGAGGAGGAGAGCGGCTCGCGCCGCTCACTAAAGGCCCGTCAGCCGCCTCGGTAATGATTGCTCCGCCACATCTGGCGGCGGCCAGCTTTCGCTCTCTCACTCTCGCTCGCCCGTGTCAGAAATCAGGAAGCAGGCCTGCCAGGCGGGCGCTGACCGACGCGAGACTCCGCCGTGGCGGGAGAGCGCGCGTGCCTCTGCGGATTCGTTGCGAGTCGTTTGCCGACCGAATTTCGGCGCACTCGGAGGAAGCTGCCCGGTGCGACGCTTGCGCGCGTAAAAGAAACCGTCGCTGCATCAGCAGTGGTGCGAGAGAGCGTTGTGAAGACGCGTGACGACCGGGGCCCCAAAAAAACGCCAACACTCGCGGCGCGCCGCCTTGCTTAGCGTCGGCTGCCGGCACAGCAAGCTGCGCCCACTTCCTGCATTTCGTGTTTGCGCAGCGCCGCTCGCCTCCGCCGCGCCGTGTAGTTGTGTTTGTGTTCGTTCCTTCTTTGCTCGAGGTCGCTGCGGCCGGGTTGGCGCGTGCCGTCCTCTCGGGGAGCGAAGCTGCCTGCCTGGCGGAGCCCACTAAAACGTATTTGACGCGCGTGCATGGCGGCGCACAGTGTGCATGCAGGTTGGTTTGCTAAATTATTTAGGGGCTTTACGGTTTGCACGACGTGATGCGCCCGCCTTGCGCTCCCATTGTCAATAGCCAGCCCGACAGTCGGGTGTATGTTCTTTTTTTTTCTTTTTTTTTTCGCGTCAGTTGCGTGTTCTTAGCATTCTGTAGAGTTCTCGTGACCGCTGCCTTGCGCCATGAAATTGCGGCATGTGTTGCACGATGCTCTCTATCTTACCCGGTGCCGGTTGCAGCTCTGATCGTAGGTAATTGCGGGAGCGTAGTGGCTGGCCGCACTTCAACTGTTACAAGGAAACGTGGAAAGCAACGTCAACTTCCGTCTCTTTTACTTCGTTAAACGATCCCGAACGCGCCTGTGGGCCCCCGCACTCACACGCACACGAGACGACCATGTATATTGTGAGCATTATATTACTCCTTCATCTTCTTCATCTGTACATATTCATCATGGCCAGCATCATCGTCTTCAGCGCGCGACCTGCAAAATAAACCGTCGAGGTTTAACAGCTGTCTCGCAAGTGGTGGAGACTGCTCTCGATGCCTTGGTACTCTACGACTTCGAGTTTCCCAGGAGCTTCGTTCAGGTCGCCGCTTGCTCCACCTTTCCGCCACCACGTCCCAAGAAGATCCACCAGGAACCTCCGGCGTCACCGTCTCTGCTCCACCGGCCGTTCCTTCATGGACCGTCATCACGCGGCAACGCGATCCCACCATGTTCGCTGGCCTTCGTAGTGACGACGTTGACGAATGGCTGGACAATTATGACCGCGTGAGTGAGTCTAACCGGTGGGCTGATATGCTCAAGCTTCGCAACGTCGAATTCTACCTCACTGACGTTGTAAGGACTTGGTTCCTTAACCACGAGAGCACCTTGCCTGACTGACGGCATTTAAACACCAGCTTCGGCAGATTTTCGGCGCCCCCAACGTCCGCTCTGAGGTCGCCAAGAAAAAGCTTGGTGGACGCATGCAACTTCTCCGGGAAACATACACCTTTTATATCGAGGACGTCCTCGCACTTTGTAGCCGTGTTGACGCCACCATGACGGAATCTGATCGTGTTCGTCATATCCTACAGGGTATTGCCCACGTCGTGTTCAACGCACTGGCGATCAAGAATCCAACTACCGTTAACGATGTGATCGCGACTTGCCAACACCTGGACGCACTGCAGGCCATCCGTTGACAACCTGTCGCCGGTGACGCGCCTCCTTCGTCTGATACCGACCAGCGTGTGCTGATTCGGACTCTCATACGCGAAGAGCTCCAAGCGTGTGGCCTGCTCAGTCCTCCCGTTCTCCAGCCTCGGCCTTCGGTTCCTGGCCTGCGCGACATCATCAAAGAGGAGCTGTCCTCCATGAACTGCGCTGCGAACTGTGGCCCTCCTTCGCCATCTACCTCGTATGCTCAGGTTGCGGCTATGCAACCAGCGTTCGTTCGGACAGCGCCTCCTGCTACTGATACCGCCCCCAACCATCTGGCTACTACCCCGTCCGCCTGCTACAGCATTTTACACTACCCGGCCTATACGCCCGACCCCATTTGTTATTATTGCGGTATTCGCGGGCACATATCGCGTTTTTTTCCGAAGACGACAACAGGACAAACGCCGTGGCTGCGATGTTTATGAGAGAGACCTGTTGCTTTTTTCAGAAAGTGGGACAGACTTCTGCGACGGCTCATCGCATACACACACACAGATGGCACTTCCATCGTGCGCCGGCGGTCATATCGCGTTTCTTCCGCCGAACGCCAGATCATCGATACCCACGTTGCCGACATGCTGAAACGTAGCATAATCCGCCCTTCCTCAAGCCCTTGGTCGTCAACTGTAGTTTTGGTGCGTAAAAAAGACGGCTCAGTGCGATTTTGCGTAGACTACACCGTGCCTTGAACAAAATAGCCCGCAAAGATGCATATCCACTGGCCCGAATCGATGATGCTTTAGGTTCATTACAAGGCGCTGAGTATTTCTCCAGCCTTGATCTACACTCCGGATACTGGCCGTGCAGATAAGGCCGAAATTTTTGGACGGACCAAACAATGGCGAGACACTTTTGCTCGGTAATCATATAATTTTTTCTGTGCAGCTGTTAGCGTGCGACTTGCGTAGGCAACCACAGGTTCTTCGGAATTTTTCTGACATTGCAGAAGAACAGCGCCGATACCGTGGCCGCTGGCGTCAGTATGTAGAATAGATGGGTGCGGAGTTGTCAAGATGACAAAGCACAGGTTCGGACGTGAGGGCACGCTTGAGGGCGTCAAAAGCAGTTTGACATTCGTTTGACCATACGTAGGGAGCTCCAATATTTGTTTGTTATGTATCCCTTCATGCTTACCAAGCGTGGTTTCGCGTGGTTTTGTTTTGCGGGAATCCCCGAGTTCACTCTGTTATATTGGCTGCGCACAAAATGCGAAAGACGAAACAGCTACGACGAGGACGGGACCCAGTTCACTTTTTACGTGCTTACGCGCGCAGCCGTCTTTATAGTTTCGGAGTGAGCCAACTATAGAAAATTAAGTTTTCTTTGGTGCTGGCTGTGCCTTCACTGCAGTCGCTGCGCTTCTGACGCAGAGGCTACTTAGTTTAGCGGGGTGAGTCGCTTCCAAAGAGAGAACGCGAGCTGTGGTTTGGATTTTCAGATGTTCTCGCGGAATGTTACGCTTTTAAGACGCAAGTCGTCACAGCTTGACGTATGCACGTCGCTTGCTGAAGGGCCTTTTAACACTGTTCACCGCCGCCAAGAACCTGGAGCACCTACACGAGCCGTTTTTGGCCGTGTGTAACAAATTTGTTATGCAGGTAATTGCACACGCAGAATCTACCAAAACTTAAAGAGAAATCCCCCTATAGAACGCGGAGAAATACTCAATCGAAAACATAATTTGAAGAGACAAATCTCTTAGTACATCGAGGAAACGTTCTTTTAACTGCAAGCTTTCTGTATATAAACATCACGGAGTTGTGTCGACCATTGCGCAATGCGTCAGGCTGCGTGTCGCCGCTTATTTATGGCGGAAGCCCTGCGCCGAACGGCTTCACTCGCTCCACCCTTCCCCCCACCTCTCGCCTTCCTCCCCCCCTCCCCCCCCCCGGAACAACTGTCGCTTTCGGCGACTGCGACGGGGACACGTGCCGCACAACTTCGCGTGTTCGGCAGCCGTCGCACGCGATGCCATCATCATTACCGGTCGGCGCGGAACGGCCACCTGTCGCCACGGCATGCCGGCAGCGTCGGCCGGCTTGACCTCGTTCGGCCGCCCTGGCGTGAGTGCGCGACGCTCCCTCGCCGAATGGCCCGGCGTAGGCGGCAGGCGCGAAGACGCCGGGCGCGCGCGCACTCGTCCAGGTGCAGCAAACAACGACGCAAGGTCGATTCGGTGCGTGGCGAGGCGCTGATGGATGCGCGGGCGACGTTTGCCGGACGGATGCCTGGCGCCGATTGACGCAACGACCGACGTCATGCACGGAACTTCGGAAGACTCGAGCGATCGGACGCGCGCTATCTGCTCCGGCGCCGTGCAGACAAACGCCCTCGTCCACGGTGATCTGTTAGGGACATTTGATGCGCGTTTCCTGGTGTTTCCCGCAACTGTCACCATCCTTTCTTTGCGTCGTTGTTCTGTTGCCTTGTAAAGAAGCTAACAAAAAATGAAATCATTTGTCATCGCTAATACGTGCTACTATGCTAATCAAGTCGTGCTTAACGCTGCGGAGCTCTTATGGTCCTAATATACGAGAACAGAGAAATCGTTTTTTTCTCAGCAGCCACTGCCCCGATGTTGATGACGCTTTCGCGTTCAAAAGAAAATGTTAAACACTATAGTGACGGTAGCAAGGAGATCTTTTGTTTCGGCTCGTAACTTACTAGAAAAAATGTTGAAAGTTACAAATAGGTATGGAGAACCGCAGCTGTCAAGGTTGCAACTCTGTAATTCGGCTATGAAAACGATATCACGGTTATTTAAACTGCCCCTAATAATACATATAAAGTAGCCAATATTAATATATTATATTCCCCTCTGATATATATGCTGCCAATTCGTGAGTACGACTTTTGCATTACCATCATAAACAATGTAACGACTTTGCGTAAGCTTTGAATTCATACATCACAGTTCTCCACTTTAGAGCTCTAACGAACGCAATTTGCAGAACTGCGATACCTGTCTTTAGTGCCGAGGTAAGGACTTGCAAACTTCGGGCTTCAGTTTCTTGGAAAATGTTTGTAATTTTTGGGGCCGAGTCAAAATCTTGGAGGACGCTTAAATTTCGCCTTTAAGAGTGGAACGCGATACATTTCAAAGATCACTGACTGCTTGTCACGCTTCCCGGCAACCGCAGCTTTCTTGCGCATGCGCGGAGCCGAGTGCGACGGTGTTCTTGCAAGGAACCGAGCTGCCTGCGCCTCTCGGAACAGGCGTTTGTGTTTTAGTTTCCGCGTAACATAATTGCGTTTTCTGGTACATTCAAATTAAACTCCGACGCCATCATACCTGTAGGCTGTGTCTAGGTGGAACACTGCAATTTTTCTGACGTATTTTACTTTGAGGAATTCAATTAGTTGAGTAATGCCGCTGCGCCATGCGGAGGGCCTCCGTGGTTGGGGTTCGGAGTGACTTTTTGCCCAGCGGCGGCCGACGCCAGCATCGTATTTGTTGCGGCCCCCGGGGCCCTTAACGCTATCGCCTTATGCCATCGCGTTAAAATTCTGCTTCCTACAGTCAGTAGAATTTATTCCTTTCTTTCAAATGCATCAAACTTCATTCAAATCGGATCATGGGTTGTCTCACAAAAGTATTTACGCGTTTTACATGCATTTCGATAGGCGGCATCGGAGTTGAGTTCGAGCTAAAGGTTGCTCGTAAGAACAGCGCAAGACAACGTGGCCTACAAGGCCAGTACGGGCGGTAATCCTGCCCCGTGTAACAGCTGCCCTGTCTTTATGGTCCATGTCTTCGTTGTGCTATTCTTACGCCTTAAATATTTGGCCTTGGTCACAACTCGATTAAGCTTCCGCGGTTTTTGTGTCATCGCGCTAGCACCATCGTCACTGTTGGTATTGTCATCAACCTGCCACTGTGGTCATATTTGGCGTCATCGCCGGGGCAGCTATCGCTGCTTTGCATGCATGGGTCTACATTCTTTTTTTCTTTCAAGGGCGTCCTTTTCATGGCCCGAAACCGACCGGACGCGCGACCGTTCTCCAAATCGAAGGTACTCGGACTGCGGCCACGTCCGCCATTGGCACGACAAGCGATTTGTGCACTAGTGCAGTACTTGAAGGGCACCGGTTTGAGAGAGCGCTAACAGTGTTCCTGTGCATCATCCCACGTGCACTCAGGGCTCACTCCCTTCCTCGTTCCCTCTTTCTATTCCCCTTTCCCTGACTCCCAGTGCAGGGTAGCAAACCGGACGCCCGTCTGCTTGACCTCCCTGCCTTTCGTCTCCTTGCTTTCTCTATCTGTCTCTCTCTAGCCCCCAGAGGAACCTGGTATATAGGATAAACCTTTACCTGAAATAGGGACGCTTAGCGCATTTTAGCTGTATAGTGCCATCAGCGCTGGCAGTTGAAGCTTACCTTCTAGCCCGACGTGAAACAGGCTCAGTAGAGTGTGCACAAAGCCCTCGTGTAAATCTATAAGATTGAAAGCCCCCATATGCAAAACACATTGGCGAGCTTTGAAGCTTACGTATGCACGTGAGCTTGGAGCGTTTAGCGCAGCGGGCTACTTGGGCATTGTTATAGCTTAACAACACAGCCGATGCCAGGGCAACCACTTATATCTGGTTTCCGCTCAGCTACTTGCTCTCTATCGTGTTTGCAAAAAAAAGAGAGAGAGAAAAACTAAGTGATAAGATTGGTTTTAAGTCTCATCATTTCGAATGGATAAAAAAGTATTAGCGATGTCTTTTTTTATTTTTTTTCTTCACATCCCCACTGCAGGGTAGCAAACTGGATATGTATGTCTTACGGTTGACCTCCCCGCTTTCCGCATCTCATTTCTTTCTCTCTCTCTCTACTCGCAACTAACATGAACGCCAGGGGGCGCTGCGAGATCTTGCTACGCTGAGTAACATGGCGGATGCATGGAGGTCTTCGTATCCCCGTATATATATACATATATATATATATATATATATATATATATATATATATATATATATATATATATATATATATATATATATAGAGAGAGAGAGAGAGAGAGAGAGAGAGAGAGAGCTTCGGTGTAGGATGTTTATAGTCGGGCACTCAAGTCTGTTGCCCCCAGGTAGTGAAAAAGCACTCGAACTGCTTTCTAGGCTAATGGACTGTGAGTCTCACATTGATTATCGAAGCGAGAACAGTCTCCCGTGTGACAGCGAACCCGCGCGAGAGTCTTACGAGGCATCCGTTGGTCGTGGAAGCTCACTCGCGCACTGGTGCATTGTCGGAAAGTTGCAAGCGCGTTTATGCTGCTTTGATCCCCTGTCGGATACCTCACGCCGGCGACGCCAGGATTGCCGAAAATATGCTACCCGTTGACAGTTCGGCACGTTGAACGTGGCCCGCACCAGCACAGCGCCTATAGCTCGATCAGCTGTTGCCGCTGTGTATGCGCGTAAGTGCGCGGCGAGCGAGCGCTTTGGCGTTCTTGTTGCCTCAAAACGTTTTATGCGAAGCATATTACTAGAGCTCAACCCAGCTCCTCAGGCGCGGCGGTGTCGCCTTCAATACCACGTGACACCGTGACGTCACGACAGAGGAGAAACGGGGCTCCAACTCGCGCCGTCGCTCGCGGCGTCGCGGCGGCATATAAGCAGCTGCGCTTGCCTCTGCTAGACACTCACGAGGTGACATGCAGAGCTGCTCGTTGGAATGAGAAGCGAAGGTTGCGGCGTGCTACAGAGACTTTCTAGGTGGCTTTGCTACGGCGCAGCGACTACGCGCCCCGCATCGGACGCGGTGAGCGTCGAGCAACGCAGCGTTCGGCGCGACAACGAAATGTGCGCCTGAGCCGACGCCGACGACACCGGCTTTTCTGCGACACGAGCTCCTTAACGCTGTCGCGTTAAAATAAAGGCTAGTATGCTTCGCATCCTGGGCTTAACCTTAGCTAAGCCACAGCCATTTTTTTTCGTTTGACGAAGGCACTAGCTCTGCACAACCTTTTCAGACTGAAGAGACGCTGAACCTATAATCAAGCTTTGTACCTTATCGCGAGGCCTAGCTCGGCATGCGCGACGAGGCTGCGACGAAGTTTTCCCGCTAATTTTGCGTTCCTATTATCTACTCTACATTCAAGTATGCGCAAGGTCACTGTTGCATCGGTTAGCCGTGGTTATTGCAGTAGGTTGCCTCATTGTTTTGCTCTTGGAGAACAAAAACGAAGAAACAGAAACCGAAGGATCTGCTTACAATAAAAAACACATTTGCAAATCATGTGCAGGTTTGGCTTGTGATGCATGCCCTCATCGTGACTGATCACTCCCCGCTCTTTTCGTACCATTGCATATGGCCGCTGCACGCGTAGGCTAATGAAAGATAAACATCTGTATTTGTATTAATTAATGTGAACTTACCTCTTGCATAAATATGAGCAAATTTTGCCCGTTTCTCTATAGTTGAAGTATCTTGCAGGTCAACTGGCCAAAACTGTGTTTACCTCTGAACTGGCCATTTCCTTCAGACGCTAATATGAGATGCAATTGCGTCGATAATTACACATGTTCAAATGAGCACCTACTTATTTGCACTAGATAATAGGTTAGCGTGTCCAGGCCGCAAAAAAGGCGTACTGCTGTGCTGCCCAATAGTTATTTTGCGTGCTGGAGCGTATACGTGTTGTGCATAAACAGAACGATTTGCCGACGTGACTCAGGATCACCTGAAAGTTCATTGTTCCGATTTTCGCTTATGTGGTGGCCCCACGTTGTGCGCGGCATGTATCCGATATAACAGCCTCGTTCAAAATAAGATTCAGTGCGGTGGAAACATCTGCATCACAAGCTGCGTTATCGTGCCGGCTATCACATGAAACCCGCATACGCTGGGCGTTGTCATGATGGCGCTAACAACCTCAACGCCAGCTCCCTGAAGTTCGCCGCAGCGCTTTACTGCAAGTGTATAGTACAAGCAACACCTTCGCGTTCTCTTCCCACTAAGAAGAAACTCATCCTCGCCTGGAAAACAAACCTGTCTCGAGCAAAATGTTGAGCATACAATCATTGCCGTTGCCGCAGCTTCGGCGCCGATCTTTTGGTGAAAAAGGAAATTAATGAAAGGAAATACGCTTGTCATACCGTCTGGCTGATGAATACAGCAAAGCGCAGCGAAATTCCTTGGCCGTGCGGAGTTTCTTGGGTGGCGGCTCAATAGTTCTAGACGCGCACCCTGTCGCACTCAGTACTACAGCTATGAATGTAGGTCTGAGCCCACAACCGGTGGGTTCTGTGGTCCCCGTTGGACAGTCGTTGAAATCGGTAATAACATGATTGGTTCGAATAGTGGGCTCTCGAATGGAATACGAAAGCAATAGCAAAGATCATTCGGCTCGAATTCAAAAATTCGAATATTTGCTTATAAGAACAGGAAATGAGGCTAACGGTACAGAGTGAGCGTTATATACTGCAGCTCAACAGACATGACGCAAGACGGGCGTAGCCCACAGATGAACTGCTACACTGACAACTAAGTAAGGTTCATTGGAAAAAATAAATTACACCCCTATAAAATGAGAGAGTCATAAAACGAGCCCTGCAAAACGTTCCGGTTCCCTCGCTGTTCGCGCGGAAATGAAAGACTTGTTGTTCTTTTTCGTTTCTTTTTCCACGAGCGCCTAGTTTGTTTCAGCATCGACACTCTGGTGAATACACGCACCACTTTCCCACACTGCTACGTGCGCAGCTGAGTGTGTTTTATGCGCATCGTGCAGGATACTAAGTGCTCGTGCCTCCTTTCACTTCTTGTGTTTAAACTGAATTTTTATTCGCACTTTAGTTTATACCCAGAGAGAGAGAGAGAGATAAAAGAGATGAGAAAAGCAGCGAGGTTAACCGAAATATAGCTATCCAGTTTGCTACCCTGCACTGGGGAAAAGGTAATGGGAGACAGATCTTTAAAAATATGCACACACATGAAAAGAGTAGGAGAGGGCAAAGATGAAAAATTAGAAACACACACACACAAAGGAACGGAGGAGTGTCACAGTCGTTCAAGCAGGTCGCTTGACCGGAGAAACCTCAGTAGCCCATTCACCGCCTTCTGGTGTGAAGGTCGCATCAGCCGTCACTCCAAGGTTGTCTACTCAGAAAATGGTCGGTCATCGAGGCGTGCCAACGCCGTCACGAGCGACTGTCTCTGGGAGCTGTAGCGAGGACAATGACAGAGGATATGTTCGATTGTTTCCTCGCTGCCGCAACTATCACAGGTAGCACTGTCAGTCGTTCCGATGCGGCAAGGAAATGCATTCATGAACGGCACTCATAGTCATAGTCGGCAGAAAACAGTCGTTTCGACTCGGTATAGCCCAGCTAGAATGCGTAGTCGGAAGGATGGGTCAGGCGGTGCAGTCGAGTATTGTCGGAAAGCTGGCGCGTTCCACATGGATCGTGTGGCATCACGCGCTAGTATGCGAAGCTTTGCTGCTGCGTCAGTTCTTGATAGGGTGATGGGTCCCTTCAGGGCACCTTCTAGAGCCCTCCTAGCAGCTTCATCGGCGTTTTCGTTGCCCTTGATACCGAAGTGTCCTGGGAGCCACTGAAAAGTGACTTCATGTCCTTTCTCTGCTAGCTGGTGATATAACTGCCTTATTTCTAGCACAAGTTGTTCTCGTGGTCCATGACGTAGAGCGGACAGCAAACAATGCAGGGCTGCCTTCGATCATGCGAAGTGCGTTACGAAGCGCAGCAAGCTCCGCATCAGTCAACGTTGTCCGTTGAGATGTTTTCAACTGAATTGTCACGGCTTTTTCGGGAGAGATCACAGCTCCTGTAGATCCGTCCATATTTGACGAGCCATCAGTGTGAATCTGGAGATGATATTTGTCTCGTGCAGCATGGGTATAGAGATAGCTGGTTGAGAGCCGGCGACGAAAGTGCTGCTTTCGTTCGAATTCCTGGTACTGAGAGTCGAACTAGTGGGCGAGCCAAACACCAAGGAGGTGCACGGAGCCTCTCGGAAGCCGTATAACCTCTAGGGAGGCGGTCACTGCACGCCGATATCTCCTGGCAAAAAGAGGCACTGGGCCGGTCTTCCGGTAGCGCGGCGAGGTGGTGGGAAGGGGTGCGGGCAACGTGCCTGAGTTCTGGGCCCAGCAGTCGGCTAGCCTTAGAGCCTTGTCGTTGATCTATACTGTTAGGAATAGCCTGCCGAGGTGGCAACGTGCAGGTTATTTCAGCCCACTGCACGTGTTTCGATCCACCCGCAGTGGGGGCGCCCTTCAGAGAATCAGCGAGGACAGCGCTAACCAACCATGCGCTTTTCGAGACGCCAGACAATGGACCGCGGCGGAGGCCTCTGTGCGAGGTCCGCTCTGGAATTTAGAGGCGCCGCCTGCGGTCGCGCGTGACCACCTGGCTACGGGGACGCAGGACAATGGACACCACGACGACTGCGCTGCAAAGGTCGTCTGCCCGCGGAGGGGGCACTGAAACCTGTGTGTGCGTGTGTGTGTTTGTAAAACGTCCCGCAGAGAGGCGGCTGGTTTACGATGACGTCGAACGTTTTGCCTCACCTAGGGATCTAGGGAACGCGAAGTGGATAAAACCAGCTGTTGTCGGCGGCTAGGGTGTGCTCGTCGTCGTGCTCTGTGCTCGTCAATGTACTCGTGAGCTGTGTGCTCGTTTGCTGTATGCTTCGCCTTGCGGGCTCCATTTGGGAGTCATGTTAGACTGAGTAAATGTATCCCATGTTTAAAATGTAAATAATGTAAATAAATCCTGCTTGCCTAGTCCTGTCGACCCAACTTCCTCCGCTCGTCCTACAAGCCCGACTCCAAATCTTACAAATGGTATATACGCTATGGGCCGTTTAGTGTTCTGCGCATGCGCAGTGATAAACCTCTATTTACAGCGTACGCTAAAGTGAAACTGTCTATTGTTAGAAAACAACCCCAACGACGCTCCTTACGCCGACGTTCATCAAGGACCTCCACAGCTTCTATTACACGCATGTCATGTCCGTTCACATTGCCTCCTTTGCTACTCAGGACAAGCAGACTTGACTCCGGGGGTAAGGATGCCAAAGACAAGTACACCAAGAGCAAGAAAGCTGTAGAAAGCACGGCTGTTGATTCTTAGTCTACACTCCCAGGACGCACCATCCTATCTCCGATTAGCAAGGCACCGCGATAACATGGAACTCCCCATCAGCTGCCGGTTATTTGCCGGAACAAGACTGGCAGGTCCCCATAATACTAGAGTCACTATGATGCCCTTCACATACTTTTTACTAAGTTGCGGGCTGCGCCTCGCAAGTACTGGACGCCTTCCATCCATGTACATGCATGATTTCAGCAGACAACACGGCTCTTCCGAATCCAAGATCCTTGGACGACGGTCATGTGTGTCGTTGATTGACTCGTTGCGCATCTTCACGCGTACGCGCAACAAGCACTCCCTGCTTCTTTCTCTCTCTTCATCTATATATCCCTATGCCACCCTATGCAGGGTAGCAAACCGAACGTGCGTCTGTCTGGCTAACCTCCCTGCCTTTCCTCTGTTCTCTGACCCTTTGCTGCCGCGCTTCGCATTAAGTCTTCACCGGACACTGCATGAACTAAGGGTGACTTATTTTTTATACTTGAGTCGTCAACGTGTGGAAACATCGTTCTACTCTTGCAAAATCTGATGATAAAATTTGCACTTTCACCCAAAGGACGAAGTAAAATATAATTGAATGCGATAGCAAGGGTTAGGGTTGCGATTCAAATTGTCGGACGGTGTTCTAACTAGTTCTAGCTACACGCGGGTCCGAGTAATGTGGAGGCGACATACGCGGGTGCGGCAAATTTTCTACCGCCATGAAAAGCTTTGCCACGCCGTGTATGGCCTGTAATTACATCGCCCAGGCGCCACTACGCTACCCATGAAGAGCCGCGGCAGTAAAATTGCATCACTTTTCGAGCTGAGCGCTGATATTGATTTGCACTTTGAACATATAACGGCCTGAGCAGAATTAAGATACAAGGCACGAGCTGTGAATTTTATGTCTGGTGACATTTTTGTGGGCTGCCATTGTCAAAATTCTGGTGTATA
Source organism: Dermacentor albipictus (assembly GCF_038994185.2). Lineage (NCBI taxonomy): Eukaryota > Metazoa > Arthropoda > Arachnida > Ixodida > Ixodidae > Dermacentor > Dermacentor albipictus. The sequence goes on from NC_091821.1 coordinate 483,101,121, forward strand.
ATTTAATAAAAAACGTAGGACTCAGTATGGGAAACTTGCGCTGTTGAGACGCCAGCTCCAAGCGCTGTTGTGCCATTACCACAAGCCCGGATCCCGAATCTGCAAGATGCGGAATCTATCCTGCGAGCGCCACAATTCTCCCTTCACAAGTCAAGATGCTGCGCCTTCGTGCGGGAGAAGCCTCGGCGAAGCAGCGTGTTTAGACGTGCCCGCGTGTGCCCGACAGCCCGGCGCCGCACCTCCCTTGCCTGGAGGTCACCGCGCGCGCGAACTTTGAACCGGGTGGCCAGCGCGGTCGCTGGTTGGACCCCTCGGACGACCGTCGTGTGCTGACTTTGTATTGGGCCGTTTGAGTGACAATGGGCCTCGGGGATTATAAAAGCAGCGACACGCCGCTCGAAAACAGGATCCGCCGACCCCACCTGGAGAGAGGGTCGCTCCCGACTGGGGTGAGATGTGTCACGCGTTTTCGCCGGACGCCGTCGTGCGAGAACAGTCGCGTTTGTGTGAGCTCTCGGCCCCAGTGCCGATCCGTTTATGTCCTGTATGATAACCTGTATATAATGTATAAAGTCCCTTTTGTTATTCTCATCGACGCCAGGCTCGGAGTCTTCGCTACCAACGCTCTGTCACGAAACGGGTGAAGAGCGCTACGGGACCACAAAGCCGTAATCGTGGTGCAGCGGTGCAAGTTCGTAACACTGGTGGCACCGGTTGGAGGTCCGTAACACTGGATGGCAGCTACGGGATTGACCGGCATCAGCTACCTCGGCGCGGTGAGTGCCTGAAGTTTACCTCAAACACCAGACTTTCTCTGACACAGGTTATAGTAGCTCAGGGATTGACTTGGTGTTGCATTGTGTTTAACCTTGTGTGTTTCAAGCCTAGTAAGAGTGTTTTGAAAACCAGGGGATGCTGAGAGGGTAAACAGGGCAGTGTGTGAAATACTTGCATATGTCTTACTAGTAGTGTTATAGTAGCGTACGGCAGGTATATTCAAAAGGGGTAAACAGCAGGAGGACAGTGTGAACGATGGAGAAGTACAAGGTGAAGGAACTTCTCGAAATTTGTGAGGAGTTGGGCATTGAGTTGGGCTCAACCAAAAGAAAGAATGCGATCCTTGAGGTCATGAGGACTGGGGACGTAACGGCTGAGGAAGCCGCTGAGGCCTTGGCGGGTATCAATGAACGTCGGGAAAGGGAGGAGAAGGAACGTTGCGAGCAGGAAAGGAGAGAACAGCAACGTCGCGAGGAGGAAAGGGAGGAAAGGAGAGAACAGCAACGTCGCGAGGAGGAGGAAAGGAGAGAACAGCAACGTCGCGAGGAGGAAAAGGAGGAAAGGAGAGAGATTCGTGAGCACGAGCTTAAAATGAAAGAGTTGGAGATCCGAAATAGCTCGCCAGCGCCTAGTCTCACTTCTAATATTCCAAGAATACGCGATCAACTTCCACCCTTTGTCGTCGGAGAGGATATGGCCAAATACCTCGTGAAATTTGAGCACGTGTGCGAACGGAATAGCATTGAGCGATCCCTCTGGGCACAGAATCTGTTAGCGTTGCTTCCTGGGGAGGCATCAGACGTAATAACTTGCTTATCGAAAGAGGCGTTTGAGAGCTACAGTGATGTGAAGGAAGCGCTACTGCGGAAGTACAAATTGTCGCCCGAAGCTTTCCGGCAGAGGTTCCGGTATGCAAAAAAGGGTAAGGAGTCGAATGTTGACTTCGCGTTTCGTCTAAAAGCCGACTTGGTGGAATGGCTGAAGGGCGAAGAGGTTTACGACGACCGCGACAAAATTGTCGAATGCATCGCGTTGGAGCAGTTCTACCGTTGCATTGATGAGGATGTCCGGCTCTGGCTGCAAGATAGGCTAAAGGAGGTTAAGCTAAACAAGGCAGCAGAGTTAGCGGAAGAGTATTACACACGCCGCAGCTTGCACAGCAAGGCAGTGCGCATAGAAAAAGCAGATAGAAGAGATGGGTTTTACGGGAAGCCCGACGAACGGAAGGAAATCACGCGTCGCGAGTTTCGGGACGACGAGTCCCTTCCCAAAGAAACTGTAAGGGATGGACAGAATGCATCTCAGAATGATGACGATGGTCCGAAACAGCGAAACGAATTGACGCGTTCTTTTGAAAGACGGAGACCGTTAACCTGCTACAATTGCAAAAAGCAAGGGCACATCGCTGCAAGCTGCCCAGAGAGAATTGCTTTTGCAACGATACAGGAAACTCACAAAAACATACGTCTATTGGAGCCCTATGTGCAGGAAATTAAGGTAAACGGCAAGAAGTGCCGAGCACTGCGGGACTCTGCAGCAACTATGGACGTTGTTCACCCGTCTTTCGTCTCCTCGAGTGATTTTACGGGAGAGTGCGTTAGGATACGGCAAGTGGCCGAGAAGGAGAGTGTCTGTTTACCGATCGCAACGGTTAGCATTGAAGGAGAATTTGGAAAACTTAACACCGAAGCCGCTGTGTCAGCCGCCCTCCCGGAGCAATTTTCCTACCTCTTCTCAAATAGCTCGGAGCAGCTGCTGAGGGATCAGGGCAAATCATTCTTTGCCGACGTGGCGTACATGGCCCCCACGCGATCCAAAGCGCGCCCGCTGTCGAGGGAACTTGACTTAGCGTCGGTGAGCGAAAAGCGGTGCGGCGCACGGACCGATCACGGTAACTTGAGTGGCGAGCAGTCACGGGAGAGGCAGAGCTCGGAGGCTGGCCTAGACGAGCGGGTCCTGGAAGTGAGTGGGAGTGACGCGTGCAGTGCTAGCCGCGGTATAGACTCGACGCCGCAATTAGGCGACGCGGGCTCCGCACTCGCTCCGGTTTCCGCCAGCCGGCAGGAGCAGGCTGCAGTTGAAAGAAAAAGTCTGATTCGCGAGCAACAGGAAGATTGTTCATTAGCCGATCTGAGGAAGAGCGTCAAACGGGGAGTGGAAAAAAGGGGGGTTTCATTTGGCAAGGAACCTGGCTTATTGTACCGCCGCTACACGGATAAGCAGGGTCGCAAATATAAGCAGCTTCAGATTCCGCGAAAATATCGCCGGGAAAAATGAATGACCTCATTTGCTTCCTCAGAAGTATGTTTTCGGTCCAAAGCGATTTCAAGGGGACCATTCTATTTGTAATTATTATTGCTGATTAATAATTGTTTTTATTTTGGTGTGTTGTTGATTTGAAAACTGATTGTTTGAGCCTTGTGTGCTAGATCGTACACCTGCCTCTTGTTGCAGCGGGAGCAAAAGGGAATAGCGATTAATTAGGTTGATTTGAATTATGGCCTTGTCTGGTGTTTGACGGGAGACAGAGGGCACTTGTTCGTGTTGGGTGTTGCCTTTTGCCGGTCGGTTTTGCAAGCTGCAGAACGACCAAGCGGGACCAGTGGCGAGAAGCAAGGTCTTAGGAACGACCCGAGCGGAGCTGGTCAAGGTGCCTTGGCGACGACGTGGTGAGCAGAGCTCCTGTCCTGACGAGTCGGACCTGGGCACGTGAAGTTACCTGGCGTCCCGACAATGGACGTGAACTTGGACGAGCCTGACGAACGTGCGCGCCTGGCATCCGAGCCACGTGGAGGCAGCTCGTCTTCCCGGCGCCTTATCTGAGGGCGGGGATGCTGTTGTGCCATTACCACAAGCCCGGATCCCGAATCTGCAAGATGCGGAATCTATCCTGCGAGCGCCACAATTCTCCCTTCACAAGTCAAGTGCTGCGCCTTCGTGCGGGAGAAGCCTCGGCGAAGCAGCGTGTTTAGACGTGCCCGACAGCCCGGCGCCGCACCTCCCTTGCCTGGAGGTCACCGCGCGCGCGAACTTTGAACCGGGTGACCAGCGCGGTCGCTGGTTGGACCCCTCGGACGACCGTCGTGTGCTGACTTTGTATTGGGCCGTTTGAGTGACAATGGGCCTCGGGGATTATAAAAGCAGCGACACGCCGCTCGAAAACAGGATCCGCCGACCCCACCTGGAGAGAGGGTCGCTCCCGACTGGGGTGAGATGTGTCACGCGTTTTCGCCGGACGCCGTCGTGCGAGAACAGTCGCGTTTGTGTGAGCTCTCGGCCCCAGTGCCGATCCGTTTATGTCCTGTATGATAACCTGTATATAATGTATAAAGTCCCTTTTGTTATTCTCATCGACGCCAGGCTCGGAGTCTTCGCTACCAACGCTCTGTCACGAAACGGGTGAAGAGCGCTACGGGACCACAAAGCCGTAATCGTGGTGCAGCGGTGCAAGTTCGTAACACTGGTGGCAGCGGTGGGATGTTCGTAACAGCGCTCTCGTCAAGCTAAGGACGGTTGTAATGTTCACACTATCATAGCCCAGCATGCGACCTCTACAGCTCAGCATTTCTGTCGCATCACGGAAGCAAGCGCAGCGTGCGCCATACGCACAAATTGTGAAACGCTGTCGTGGCGGCGCCGGCCGGGATGCGCGGAGGCGAGCGCTATCTGGTGGCGTTGCAAAAAACCCAGCGGCGCACGCGACCATGATGATCATGATGATTTGGCATCCTCTTTGAAACGGGGGGGGGGGACAAATCGTCACCTAGCCTGCTTGAGTCACTCAGGTATGCTATCAATGCTTTTCCCTCTTGCATTCAGAATTTGTACACGCATCTTTAATCTTCTCTAACTACCTCGGTCCGTTGCCTATGCCTGTAATGGAACCGGTCGTATCAGTTTCCTCCCTGCTTTCTTTTTCTTCATCGATATTCCAAACATATCTTGCATACCTCGAGCGCTGACCGGTTGATTCTTCCGTCTGCTTTAAATCCAAGCGTTTCTGGAAGCTGAACTTTACGTACTCCTTTCGCTGATTGAATCCCTTCGCATGCAATTAGGATGTGCCAAGTGGTCTCCGGATTTTCGCTGCAGCATACACATGCTGCATCTAATTGCGGATATTTGCTCCGGTATATTTGAACGCGATAGCGTTGAGCCCGTGTCGCAGAAAAGCCGGTGTCGACGTCCCAAGTCCGGGGTCGCACGTAGCTTCGGCCAAAAGATTTTCGAACCACCCATTCCCATACCTTACATGTGACGCAATGGACTGAGTGAACTAATTGAATTTCTCATGCTAAAATACGTGCAAAATTCGTAAACTATGACTTACGCACAGCCTACAGACATGATAGTCTCGGGTTGTAATTTGAATTTACGAGAAAACACAATTCTGTTATGCACAAACTCAAATCCCTGTTCCGGCGTTTCTACAATTCATAGACCGGAGACGGCGTCCACCATTTGCGCACGCCGGCGCGTGAACATCTCGGGAGTCCACGTAGCTGTGCGCCCAATTCCTTCGAAGCTTTCCAGATGGCGCTCGCCTCCGCCGCATCGCGGCCCACGCGGCCATACATTTCTACCAGTAAGCCTGGTTTCGTGCATAGCGTTCGCCGCGAGCGTTTACCGGTAAACATTACGGCTACATACGCTGCAGTTGCCGGGAAGTGTGAGAAGCAGTCAGGGATCTTTGAATGTTATCGCGTTCCACTTTTGAAGGCGAAGCTTAAGCGTCCTCCATTTTTTTTTTGTCCTTGGGCAAGCAGCTCGAGCCTCTAATAGCAAGGTACGGTACTTTCCTTCGTGTTAACGTACAGATTTCCCCTTCTAATTTCCTTTTTCTCATTCTTATAAATCCCCTTGGTCTTTTTCGTTTCCATTCTTTGCATCGGCGGACGACGACGAAGTGTTTCTGTCATAGAACGCTTGTACCTTTGTCTCGCTTTGTTTATTTCCAAACTCTTGGAGCTGCCGCTCCCTTGTTGCGGCAATGGATGAAGAAGCCCTCGAAGACCTTCCTGGAGTCAAGCCATCACGTGGTGTTGCGTCCAGGAAACGCGGAAATGCGTCAAGTGACACGGACAGCGAGTCAACCGAGTTGTACTCAGACAGCGTCGACTCGTCGGACGACGGTTTCACACTTGTCATGAGCCGAACCACAAAAAGAAGACTGCTACGGAGGTCATCGTCGCCAAGTGTCTCCACCGTGAAGACAACACCACAGCGCTGGCCGTACACCATGCTCTTCATGCCTGTGGACCCAGTGTCCAATCTGCGACTGCTAAACAGGCAAGTCCTTTCCGCGTTTCTTGAGGGAATCGCGCCAAACGAGATAAAGGACGTGAGAATAAACTCACGGAAGAATGTCCTAGCAGTAGATGTTCTACACCGTAGTGCACTGCAAAACCTACGGCACGTAACGGAGATCGACAAAGTACAAGTTCGATCCATGATACCCTACAGGCCGTAATGGCACTGTCGGCGTCATTTATGACGTCGACATTTCTATACCAACCGACGACTTACCTATATTAATAAAGCCAACTACAGAAGGCACTCTTATTAAGCACATCACAAGACTTGGCAACACACGTTGCCTGAAGCTGTGGTTTGAGGGAGACAGCCTTCCCTCACACGTCAAAGTTGGCCACGTCCGCCATCCAGTCCGCCCATACATACCGAAGCCCCTGCAGTGCTACAAATGCTGCAAGATGGGACACGTAAAAGGTGTGTGTAGGAATAACCTGGTGTGCCCACGGTGCGCTGAAGCGTGTTTCACATGCAAGCGATTGAGCGAACGGAGCGAACAGCGGCGCGGCGCTGCGAAGCATTTCGCGAGGTTTCGTTTCACATGCATTGCCGCCGCGCGTTTTCCGCCGCTGCGAATACCAATGTTGCTGGCAAAAAACGCGGGACTTTCAGCCAGTTTCGGTAGTTTGCGACTACCCATATAAGCGTTGCTTTGTCCTTGATTGTCAAATTTTTATTTTATAAATACATATCCTGCGCTTTAAGTATCTAAATCATGCTTACTTTTTATGTTTTGTGTTGTTTTTGTAAAAAGATGCGCATATGCGGCGCACAAACTCGCGAGCGTCTCGGCATTCTGCCATAATGGATGCTAGCGTGTGGACGGAGGCGGAGATGGAGATGGATTTATGTGCGCCGCATGACGATTCCTACACGCATCTCCTTTTGCTCGAGGAGTACTGCCTTTTAAAAAAACGGAAAGCTTTGCTCGAGCTCCGGGTTCCACGGCGTTGGTGGGTGAGACCCATCTGGGAGAATCGGAAGGAGGAATCCGAGTTCCACACCGCGGTGAGTTGTGTTTGCACAGAAATAGTTATCGTGTTGCTGGTACTTTACTCTGCAATATTTTCGTGCAGATGCCGCTGCTCATGAACGCCGACACGGAGTATTTTCAGAAGTACTATAAGATGTCGACAGAAAAGTTTGAGGAGCTCCATGCCCTCGATGAAGGGCCGCTTACGAAGCCCTTCGTTGTGCGGGAACCTATACCGTCACGCGCACGACTTGCAATGACTCTCAGGTAGGTCGACCCGCCGTGGTTGCTCAGTGGCTATGGTGTTGGGCTGCTGAGCACGAGGTCGCGGGATCGAATCCCGGCCACGGCGGCCGCATTTCGATGGGGGCGAAATGCGAAAACACCCGTGTACTTAGGTTAAGTGCACGTTAAAGAACCCCAGGTGGTCGAAATTTCCGGAGCCCTCCACTACGGCGTGCCGCATAATCAGAAAGTGGTTTTGGCACGTAAAACCCCATGATATTTTTTCAGGAGGTCGCCGCATTTCATTGATAAATCGGTGACCCGAGTACGCCAAGCTGACATTACTTCTGAGCTTCCTTCCAGGTACATGGCATCAGGGATGCAAATTCAAGATATCGCCCTGGCATTCAGAGTGGGCATCTCAACAGCTGATATTATTATCCGCGAGACTTGCAAGGTGTTGTGGGAAATTCTTCAGCCCATTTGTCTCAAGGTATGTTGTTGGCAGGAAGAGACCGTTTAGATGGAGGTGAAACGCTAGGCGCCCGAGTACTGTTCGATGGCAGTGCGCATTAAACCGGTCGAAATTAACCCCGAGCCCTTCACTACGGCGTCCCTCATAGCCCATGTCGCTTTGGGATGTTAAACGACCCCATACACTACAGGAATCTTTTTCTCCCCATATGTGATGTAGGTAGCCTACATATTATATGTAAGAATACTGCAGGGATAAACTCATATACATAATGATTGTTTATTAATCATCACTGCATATTCTAAGAGATTTGTTTTTAAGAACAGTTTAGCAATGAGCATCGTGTGAATTAGACACTGTCCACTCTATGTGCACATTGTACATGACAGTGAGGAAGGGCAAATTGCAAGAGAGCAAAGGGAGAACTGCATATCATGAATGTCCATTGTAATATTTCCAAAGGCACCTGTCCGTTTAAATACAAACTGAAAACAAAATAGGAAGCATGCAGATAGTGTTGAGAGTGTGAAGTCTCTAAAAGTATTGCATATGCTACAAGAGCTCAAGAGCAAGTTCATGCAGTTTTCCCACCAACATGCACGTGGTTATATACTGTAAAGATACCAGAATTATATGTGTGGTATGCACTCTTTGATTTGGAGTGTTTAGTGAATGGTTCCTAAGCTTACATGCCTCCCCCCTTTCAAAAAGAAAGAATAAGCTGTATGTGATCTGTTGCTTGAGGCATTAAGATTTTATCGAAGTGTATATGTTGCTCTGCTTGTCAGTTCGTACTACAAATAAATAGAACGAACTAAAGACAGGGACGTTAAATAACTGCAGGATGGCACTTCTCTTTACATGCCGCTCTTTGGTTTGCACTGTTTCTCATCTTACACTAAAAATGCCTTTATGTCTCCAGAAGAGGGTTGTAGCGCCGAAAAACACAGCAGACCGCAAGCGAGACGGGACAGGCACATATGGGATGCGCCTGTCCCGTCTCGCTTGCGGTCTGTTGTGTTTTTCGGCGCTACAACCCTCTTCTGGAAACATGCACCAACTAGCCCCCCAACAAGTATTACTCAGTTACCTTTATGTCTGCTTCGTTCCCACCACAGGTGCCAACTACTTCCGATTGGCAGAAGGTAGCCGAAGGATTTTTTGAAAAATGGAACTTCCCGAATTGTGTAGGTGCCGTGGATGGGAAACACGTGCAGATTCAGGCCCCACCAAATTCAGGCAGCCTATACTTCAACTATAAAGTAATGTACACATTGACCCGTTTTTGTTTGTAAATCACTATTTTCTCAATATTAACCATTCATCATTCCAGGGCACATACTCTATAGTACTTATGGCTATAGCAGACAGCAATCTGAAGTTTATCCTAGTAGACGTTGGGGCCTATGGGCGGCAGAGCGATGGCGGAACACTCGGAGCCTCAAGGCTAGGGAAATTCTTGGAACGTGGCCTCCTCGGTCTCCCGGCACCAAAATGCCTACCAGAGACTTCAACGGTGGCACCCCACGTTTTCGTAGGGGACGAAGCGTTCCAGCTTCGCCCCGACTTTCTTCGGCCTTACCCAGGTAGAGGCCTAGATGAAGGCAAACGAATATTCAACTATCGGCTCAGTCGTGCAAGGTTTGTTTCAGTGCTACATTAATTTACGGTATGGGTGTCATCACTGGCCTAGCGGCAGAAATTGTTGACCTAATTTGATGTACCTCTCGAGATCACAAGTGCAATGTACTTGTATCAAAATTCTTTTCATTTCAGGAGGTGTGTTGAAAACGCATTCGGGGTGATGGCCTCGAGGTTTCGAATTTTTCGCCGAGTTATTAACCTGCACCCCGAGAATGCAGATTACGTGGTAATGGCTGCATGTGTGCTGCACAATTTTCTGAGTGAAGATGCAGCTTACATGCCACCGAACTATGCGGACTCAGAAGACTGCTACGGTAACGTGACTGAAGGCCAGTGGCGGGAAGAAGACACCCAAGCCATGCTTGAATTGGCGCCTCCGGTGGGCCACAACTACAGTCGCAGTGCAGCTGCAACAAGGGAGATTTTCAAGAACTATTTTAATAGCACGCAAGGAGCCGTGCCATGGCAGTGGGCATCAGCTGGACTGCGGCACTGAAGACAATGCTCTGTGCCACCTCTCTCTCTCTCTCTCTCTCTCTGTGTGTGTGTGTGTGTGTGTGTGTGTGTGTGTGTGTGTGTGTGTGTGTGTGTGTGTGTGTGTGTGTGTGTGTGTGTGTGTGTGTGTGTGTGTGTGTGTGTGTGTGTGTGTGTGTGTGTGTGTGTGTGTGTGTGTGTGTGTGTGTGTGTGTGTGTGTGTGTGTGTGTGTGTGTGTGTGTGTGTGTGTGTGTGTGTGTGTGTGTGTGTGTGTGTGTGTGTGTGTGTGTGTGTGTGTGTGTGTGTGTGTGTGTGTGTGTGTGTGTGTGTGTGTGTGTGTGTGTGTGTGTGTGTGTGTGTGTGTGTGTGTGTGTGTGTGTGTGTGTGTGTGTGTGTGTGTGTGTGTGTGTGTGTGTGTGTGTGTGTGTGTGTGTGTGTGTGTGTGTGTGTGTGTGTGTGTGTGTGTGTGTGCAGCAAGCAAGCAAGCAGGTTTGGCATGGGGAAATAAACATGGCATGCGAATAAACCGGAATACGCCTTATTCTTCTTCGTTTGATGGGTGCACAAGAAGGCCCACTGGGTATTTCCCTTGACTGTACTGCTCACAAATGCTCAGCAGCTCCATCTTTAAATGCATCAGCATGTGTGCAGGAGTTGCTTCAACTTGTGGTTTAAGTGACAGCAAAAAATGGCTTGAAGCGTCCATCGGCCTGTGAGCAGCAATGGCATTCCGCACGGATTGCAGCTGCCTATCTGTCTCGTCCAGTTCGTGGCGCCTCTTTTGTCGTTTATTTGGCGCTTTTGTCTGGACACCGCTTGTGCTGGGGGTTGCCGTCATAGGCCCCGCTTCATTTGCATCTGCACAGCCTGGGGTTTGAAACAGTACTTCGAGGGTGTCCAAAGAGGCATCTGGATCCTTCTGACTGTTTCGCGCTGGGCTTCCGCATGTAGCTGCACCACTGTTGGGCGCCAAGTTCCCACTAGCTGCCGCGTTGTCCGCGAGAATATCTGTGCGACCAACTGAGAGATCAGTTGGTCCAAGGTTGCAGTAGCTCCTGCGTAGAATGTGCACAAAGTGTCAACTCGTTTTCACATGCATATTACTTGTTGCTTACCGTCTCGTTTCAACGGCATCCCTGAGGAACTCTAGCTGCTGCATATATGGCCAAATTGATTTGCTAGCAGCTGCTGCTCCACTCTTCTTTGTGTCTGCTTCATCTTTAATTTTCTTTCTAAAAGTATCTTTAAGATTTTTCCACCTTGTTTGGATTTCTTCCATAGTCACTGAAATGGGGACCAGTATACCACATGATGTTAATCAACAGAAGGGATAAATAATTTTGAGCTCATATAAAGGTCAAAGTTTTGCATGAACATGCGGATTTTGCCATCTGTGAGCACAATAATAAAATAAAGCCCACATGAACGGGCCTACTCGCAGTAGCTTTAGCTCGGGCGCAACTCCGATGCAGCCTATTCAAATACGTCTAAAACACAAAAACACTTTTCTAAAATAACCACTGGGCCGATGTTAATGAAATTTGTTGTATTTGAGAGGGAAAGAAATTATAGTGACTGTTGGTTGCAGAATTTCTATTTAGGGCCTTAATTTTGTTACAAGAATTTCCAAAAATTCGGAAGTTAAGAATAGAGGCACCAAGTTTACAAATTATTTACTCGATCAAGAGCAGATATCGCGATTCTGTAAACGGCATCTATTGGATCATTCAAAGCGGAGAAATTCGATATGCGAATTTATATTTTACGTGAATTCGTTACGATATGTACAAGGGTTCTGCAAAAATTGTATTTCCACATTACTAAATTTTTTGAGAATCATGTGTGACATATCAATTTTGTCAGCGTTAGATGTACTATTAGATGCAATCCACATAATTGTGCCATCGTTTTTCGTTGCTGAGTTACGGAGTCGTAAACTGGGTAGTTTCGTTTTCCGAAAATGTGCGCTTTTTGCCAATTTTTAATAAAAAATTGACCATTTAAATAAAGAATTCGAAACAAACAGTCTCTAGACCTTAAGTTTTTCTTTTAAATGCGACAAACCTGGTCGAATTTGGTGCAGTGGTTGCCAAAAACGAATTGTCCTTTTACATATATTTAGATGGGTACACCTGAGCTAAAGCTTCCTCTTATCTAAAATGACAGCTTTCTTTTTCTCGCGGTTGCATAATTAAAGAAAAGGCGTTTCGCTAGAGAAGCGAGAAAAAATACTTTTAACACAAGCACTGTCATTCCATTCAAGAGTCTGGAACATTAAAAAAAATATTTATCAACACTGACAATCTCGCAGTTCAATACAACTGTTTTTTTTTTTTTCGCTTACCGGTGTCGAAGTGTTTCAGCAAGGCGTCCCTTACTTCTTCCCAAAGGGACTCTTTAGACGTCCTATTGCGGAAGTTGTTGTCTTTTACATTCCAAAGCAGTGGCCGTTTCGAAACTTCAGTGATAAGCAGCTCGTTGAACAGCTCTCTTGGCATGTTGCCCGTATCACGTGTCGCAAGTATATAAACATCGTCCTATGTGTGGGCTTTCCCGCACCAGTCCTCCTCTGGTCACGTGGCGAAGCGGGCCGTTCGGAAGCGGCGCTGCCGCTCTGCCGCCGCGATGAAATTCCAACCTGCCCGAACCTCGCCGCTCTCGCCGCTGGTGCCGCCGCCGCCGCTCGAAACCGATATCTGCGGCGCGGCGGCAGGATTCGCGAGCATTTTCGCTCGCATGTGAAACAGGCTTGAATCTCATTCAGCAGATACCTGCCGCGCAACTGTGCTGAAGTGCCCTAACTGCCATGGTACTCATGAGGCCTCATCCAATGATTGCCCGCGGGTGAGGAACGAGCGAGCAGTGCTCAAACGTATGGTTCGGGATCATTCAACACACAGAGAGGCTGCCGCTACTCTCAGGCGACGTCGACATCGCTATCGAAGAGCATCACGAAGAGTAACATCTACTGAAAGATATACGCCATCGTCTTCCGGCAAAGCGGCTACCGTATCAACGCCGACTTCCACAAAGACAGACACTGCGAAAACGAAGAAAGGGGCAAGACTCGCACCTCCTGAAGAGTGGCCAACACTTCCACGAGCACAACCTGCACCGGAGTCACATCACATTGCGCCGCCCTCAATGACCTCACGAACCGAGGATGCGACGACGACTGGGGATCGCCAAGTCATAGTGATGCTGAAGTCACTTATGGACGCCATGCGCATTCTACTGAGCAGCATGAAAACCCCGTCGGCACAGAGCGCACTGCAGGTGCTGTACACCTTGAGTCCGGTGCTTGCGACTCTAGGGTAAAACCACGGCCCGAAAATTGCCGTCGTTTCAAGAGGAGGTCAAGAATGCATCTGTCCTTCAGTGGAACGCCAGAGGGCTTAAGTCACGCATGTCCGATTTCAGACAGTTTGTATTTACGCACCAATTCCCCATTATCGTGATTTGCGAGCCCAACCTGTCAGCTCCCATCAGACTGTCCGGGTATGAGTGCTTTATGTCCTCTACCCACGTAGAGTGCAGCAAGGTCGTTGTGTTTATACGCCGTGACTTGACTTATGTACATCACACAGTGCCTCCTGACGAAGCAAATCAATACGTTTGCTTAACAGTGAAGAAGAAAAAGCTGACGTTCACAATTCTTGGAGCCTATTTATCTCCAACAAGTCGTCTAGATTGTGAGCGCTTACGGGGAATTTTGACATCGACTCCACAGCCGTGGGTGCTCACCGGGGACTTCAACGCCCATCATTACCTATGGGGAAGCTCCAAAGTGAACTCTAGAGGCAGAACGTTGGTGTCCTTTGCCTATGAACTGGAATTTTGCCTGTCCAACGATGGTAGCCCTACTTATCTGCGTGGATCAGCGTATAGTAGTTGCTTGGACCTTACCTTCGTTTCACGTTCGTTTTCGAGAAGAGTGCACTGGTTTTCGGATTTAGAAACGCGGGGTAGCGACCACATCCCAACCTATTTGAAGATCGAAGGTTTGACTAGCTCCAAGTCCTCCAGAACCGTCCAGTGCACCGATTGGACTAAATACAAAATAATAATGGAAGACTGTTGTCGTGACGGCACCTCGTATAACCTACAGGGCGCGATAAAGGATGCCATACAAACAACCACGCATTTCCTTTCGAATAGTTCTTCCCGCACCGATTTCGACATCGAACTAGCGAAACTTCGAGCAATTCGCCGTCGTGCGGAGCGAAGATATAGACGCACGAAGTCCAATTATGATTTGAGATTGGCTAGACGAACACAAAAGAAAATACAGCGTCACATGAACAAGCTGGCTTCGCGACAATGGGTATCCTTTTGCGAGTCCCTGGATCCACGAAAACCTTTGTCGCTTATATGGAGGACTGTTCGTGGCCTTCGCACAACCTTTGGTCAGCACCACCCGTTTAAATCTCTGGCACTCCATCTACAATGTAGAGATATTGATGTCGCTGAATCTTTCTGCAGAAAGATTGCTGGCGACGCAAATTCCGATGGAACGGGTACGGGAACGCTCGACCACCCACCGTTCTCACGTGATCCCCGCATGGAATGCCCTTTTTCTATGGAAGAACTAGAAGCTGCGCTGGCTTTGTGCAGGCGTTCTTCAGTGCCAGGACCTGACGGCATTACATACCGTGCCCTGTGTAACCTAGGAGATCAAGCTCGGAAGGCACTCTTGCTCCTGTACAACGACTCCTGGCAGACGGGTACGGTTCCGCAAGAATGGAAGTCAACTCGCCTCATTCCACTGCTGAAAGCTGGCAAGTCGCCTTTGGACATTTCCTCATACCGTCCGATAGCACTTGCCAGCTGTGTCGGAAAAACAATGGAACGAATGATTTTAACACGTCTAGAATGGTACTTAGAGTACTATGAAATCTACCCAGATGCTATGGCCGGATTCAGACGTGGCCGTTCGTCAACAGACAACGTCGTTGACTTGATAACATTTATGCAACACCAAAAGGCCTGTAAGCGACTATCTGCTGCTCTATTTCTAGACGTTAAAGGGGCTTATGATAATGTCACCCATGAAGCCATCCTTAACACGTTAGAAGCCGTCGGACTTGGTGGTAAGATGTATATGTGGGTGTGCAACTACTTACAGAGGAGACCATTCTATGTAGACACAGAAAATGGTCCGACATCCGAGCATTACGGTAGCCGAGGAGTCCCTCAAGGCGGAGTGCTTAGCCCGACTCTTTTCAATCTCACCCTCTGTGGATTAGTTGACAACTTGCCAAGCACCGTACGACTTTCCATCTATGCGGACGACATCTGCATTTGGACATCAAGCGTGACACGACCTCAGCTTCGCGCTCGGCTTCAGAAGGCTGCCACAATTACATCTTGCTACCTTCGTGAACAGGGACTTGAAATTTCATACGGAAAGTGCGCAGTGGTGGCATTCACGAGGAAGCCAATGTCTGGTTACGGCGTATCCATTAACGGACAACTTATACCATACAGCAGAAATCACAGATTCTTGGGAGTCGTAATTGACAGAGACCTGTCTTGGACTCCGCACGTCAATTACGTGAAAAAGCGGCTGACTGCTATCTGCCACCTGTTCAGGTTCCTTGCTGGAAAAAGTTGGGGAGTATCTGTACACGCTATGTTACAGCTGTACATGGCGTTGTTCGTTGGATTCCTGCGATACAGCCTGCCTGCAATATCCAACACCTGCAAGTCTAACCTGCGTACGATACAGAGCATTCTAGCCCAAGCCCTTAAGATATGTCTTGGCTTACCACGCAGTGCATCAACGGCTGAAACCATTGCCCTTGCGCAGGATTACCCAATCAAGACGCACATCACCGTTGAGACATTGCGTATGCATCTCAGGCATTATGCTAGGACCCCTTCCCACCACTTGGCGAGCCTCACTGCTGCAAGGCCCTGCTCGACATTTAGCGGCATTGTCAGTGCACATCGTGCGTCGTTTACTTCAGGGTACGCACCTGCGGCCAAGCCAGCGTTTCCTCCGTGGTGTTTGAGCCGTCCACAAGTGCATCTAATGATTCCAGGACTACAGAAGAAGACAGATCTACCGGCCCCTGCTCTAAAACAGCTGAGCTTACTTCTTCTGCATGAAAAGTACAGAAACCACGTCCACATCTATACCGATGGATCAACTACGTCGTGCAGTTCCGGTGGTGCCGTGGTGGTACCAACGCGAGGAATGACACTGCGCTTCAAGACATCGCATGTCACGACCTCAACGGCTGCAGAACTAACGGCCCTGCGTCGAGCACTGGAATTCATTGAATCTGAAAGAGCTAGAAAATGGGCTGTGTTCTGTGATTCCAAACCGGCATTACAGTGCACGCAGTCAGTTCTTCGACACGGATGCCATGACCAACTGACATACGAAATCGCGAAACTTTACCATGATGTCCAACAAAAAGGTCACGAGGTCATTTTTCAATGGGTACCTGGCCATTGTGGAATCAGTGGCAATGATTCCGCCGATAACGCTGCTCGTACAGCACATCATGAAGAGCAGAGCGTTCCGATTCCGCTTTCGAGGACAGACGCCGCTAGGCAGCTTCGACACTTGGCACGCAGTCTCACACTGACCGAGTGGAACTCGCAAAACTTACGACTTACACGACTGCATCGCCTAAACCCCTCCCTGCAACTCCGGCCTCCACTCGGACTTCCTCGACGTGAAGCTACGCTTCTCTGTCGCCTTTGGTTAGGAGTTGCGTTCACAAAGGCATACTCTACATTGATTGCAGTGACTGACAGTGGAGCATGCGAGGTATGTGGCACGGAAGAAAACATCGACCACCTGCTGTGCCACTGTCCACGATACACCCCTGAGAGACAAGAACTTGCCAAAGCTTTTCAAAAACTAGACAATCGGCCGCTCTCTGTGCAGGTGCTGCTGGAACACCGCCCCCATCGCCCGTCGGCCCAAAAAGCGGTGAAGGCACTTTTGTGCTTCTTAAGGACGACGGGCTTGTGTGACCATTTGTGACTCTAATTGCAATTTCTGTAAGGCCACACACGTCAGCGAACTCACTGCAATTTCCTTCTTTCCTTCCCTCCGCTCTCTCCCTGTTATCTTTGTGTTCCCCCTTTCCCGTTCCCCCGGTGTAGGGTAGCCAACCGGACGTGATTCTGGTTAACCTCCCTACCTTCTTATCTCTTTCCCTCCTCCCATTCTTTGCATCCAATTCGCCGTCTCTGTCTCCCTCTCTTTCTGATTACTCCTGCTTGTCTATCTACGCTGTCAATTACCTTGTACTTGGTTGCCAATTTTCTTGACCTCTTCCTCCGTTCTGTGCCCACGCTTGTTAGGTACAGATACTTGTGCATTTTAGCCGCCCAGCCAGACCACAGCAGCAGCAGCGCCCGGAAAGTCGGGAGATAAGGCTTCACTTTAAAGAGTACGTTTTCTTGAGCGCCAATGGCTTCTTATAGGTTTCTTGCAACGTTGAGCGAGCAAAGAAACTCCTTAAAACAATAAACTCCAAGATATCTTTTTTTTTTTTTTTTTCAGTCACTCACCCACCGAACCGCGCAGTCGCCATCGCAGTGCGGGCCGTTACGACGGCTTCAGGTGCGGCAAAATTGACACACGGACACGACCAGATTCATTTGGACACCTTTTTATCATTTTATCATTTTTCCAGGTGAATACAGTATATTATAATCCTTCTGGTGTTTCCTATTTACACGGCATTATTTACAAAATACATTCATATATGGTACATCCAAAAATACAGCGAGCAAAGTAAGCGACTCCAGAAACTAGGCAAAAAAAAAAATAAAAGAAAAACAGCACATCCGCAGGAGAGATGTTCAGAGCGTCGATCGCCCGCCGGAAGAAAAAAAGTTCGCAGAGAAAGCTCAAGACATACGCCGACACGAACAAATTCGTACACGGAAAGACGATACAAGTTGTACACGTATACACATACACACAAACACACACTTAGGGCGCGATGCAATGCACATCGCCTGCGAATGTCCACTGGCGACCGCTCCATTAATCACAATGCGGCAAATGGAAATTCAGAGAACACACAATTTAAGCTAGGCCTGTTCAAACAGACGGAACGGGTAAACAGTAAAACAGGTTTAGTCAAACGTAACACTGTTAAGACTAGTTCGCTACGTCGCACAATCGGGAGAAACAAAGCGGTCATGCCAGCAAGCCTTATGCTTGCGACTTTAATTCGAAATGCTGTCAATCGTAAAGTAAAATGTGTGCCAACGCCAACGCGCGAATTTATGTCTGCCTGATGAAAGCAAGGGAGAAAGAGTATTCAAGGCAACTTGGTAGCGGAAAATTTGGAGCTATCAGTGGACTTTCGCTAACGACAAGCACTGTAACACAGTAGAAAACAAAGTTCTAGATAGACAAATTTTGAAATCCGGCAATTCATTCAATGCTGCACTAGTTTGGACACAGGACAAGGCCGAGGAGGTTCGTTCTGTCGCAGCAGCATACAAATGGATCCCACCTCGAAATTTAAAAAAGAAAATTAAGAAACAATAGAACGTTTTTTGAAATGGAAACCTTGGACTGGTTAACAATGCAATATGTGAAATTTATTGGCGCTCTTCGGTATAGGACATACAGACCAGGGCAGTGAAGGACGGTCGGCATGTTTACACATAAATCTGCACTTTCTCCTCGATTCATTCTCCTAATGCAACCCACGGTTACAAAGTCGTCTGTTCAGCTAGCACATAACGCCGGATGCACGTCACCGCCACGTAGCCTTAAACCTTGGCGTTTCTCGCAGCTTAGAGAATTTGACACGTAATAACGGGTGCTCGATTTATATTCCAAACATATTTCTTTTAGCGTTGTTTTCCTATCGGGCCTTCCCAACTTAATTCTCTATAGAAGCAGGGAAAGCTCGGCGCACACACCGTTTGAATTCTGTTTGATTTGCCGACGACGCTCAAGTGACTTAAAAAAAAATCGAGGCGCTAAGGAAAGCGTGTTGTGCGCACGCACATTTCTCTTCTAAGACACGTGCTGAAATCGTCATCGCTACGACGGAGAGGTACAGAGAGGTCAACAACATCAGGCAATTCGTCTACGCGGGTCATTAACGGCCGACACCTCCCGTGCTGCTGCTCATGGCGCGGGTGTACACGGAGACAACACCCAAAACACACCCACGCACAAACACACGGCGAAACACGGCTATGAGAAAGAACGAGATCTCAAATAGTCGAAACTTTCCTCTAGGCACGTGGACAAAGGGTCCGAAACAACGAACACTGCAGGTAGTTGCAGCAACCAGTAGGTATTTTCTTCCTCTCTCTTTATATCTTCCTTTTACATTTAAGACACTCTGCGAAAGTTGACAGCAGTACAGGTGTTCATTTTTTTTTTCACTCATCTTAGAAGTGGTCATATACTAAGGGCTCGCGAAGACAACAAAGCTAGGAATGATACGAAGGTCGCCGGCCAAAGCCATACGCTTTAAACAACGGATAGATCGCGAAGCTTTTTATTTTGTAGGCTACATGTCGGCTGAAAAAAAAAAAAAAAAAACCGCCCGCGGGAACATCTGCGGGCGAAAGGCGTTGAATGCTCGCGGCGAAGCTGGGAGATGCGCAACGACGTTTAGATTTTTTTTTTCCTTTTTTCTGTGTAGGGCGGGCTTCAAAGCCAAACAGGCACGATGCACGCGGCATTCAAGGGCACACACAAATAACGCGCGAGGCAGGTCCTAAGGCAAGTGGGCATGAAAATAAGAAATTAAAAAAATCATAATGACAGGTAGAAATGCAGACTGTTTGCTATTGGAAGGTTTTTCTCCTTCGTACACTAATTACTCCAAACTGGAGAAGACGGCAACTACGTAAGCAAAACGTTTGGAGAATGCTTCGCCTGTTGTCAAAGTTACAAGCCACATGTTCCTTTTCTTTCCTCATATCTTACTCCCTCCTAAGCAGCTTGGAGTACAAAACATAAAATTAAGAAATGGGAATTAAAACAACGTCCGAATGCGACTGTTCTAAACCAAGCGTGACGATGGGCATTTGATTTAGCGCGGAGGTTAACGATAAGGCTACGCCAAAGAACACGTGCCAAGAATACAGGACACGTGGTGAAAGGTTCAGAAACGAAGCGCGAATGCGTCCAAGATTTTGACTAAGCGCAAAAATACTGTCAAGAAAAGGAAGCCTTGCTCGAGCAAATTGGGCATAATTCACGGTCGCGTAAATTACACCCACATTTCGCGCGAACTTGTGCTAGGAGCGAAGCAACATCAACACGCGGCTCATAGGAAGTCTGCGAAGTCTGCTTAAGAACGAAACCAAGAAAACGAAAAAAAAAAGTAGGCTTACGCAGAAGCCAAGAACAAAGGCGACACCCAAGATTATTTGGCGGAGTGAGAAAGGGGCAATGCGACGACGCTACGGCGAAAAATGCTTCGCTCTCTCGCGGTGACCAAAAAAGAAAAGAAAAAAAAAGTTTCTCGATACATCATCGCTCTGCAATTGCTGCGCGCAACATTTTTTTTTTTCTCAGATGGGTTGACACGCACATACAGCACACACAGCGCTACGCTACAACATGGACTTAGAAGAGAAGCCGTCGCTGCAACTATCGCGACTAGGCTTCGCAATAACACAGGAAGCCGCTTGCAGCTTAAAACGACGGTCATGATCCACCAGCGCGTGTTTGCTCACTAGGGCTGGCTGTGAATTTGCACATCAGCTCTTGTGCATCCCTTTTACCGCGAAAGAATGTATGGTACAAAAGAAGGGAAGAATACAGCTGACTGACCTTGCGGCCATTGAAACTTCGCCAACCGACAGGGGAAAAACAGAAATGGAAATAGAGGAAACTTTTGCGGAATTTCATACACCAGGCTCATGTACTGACATTGCTGGTGACTGGGCTGCTGCCCATGCGAGACAGCAAACTAGACGATATCGTGACGGAAAGTGTACGCAGCTGGACTTGGAGCCTCTCAACGACGTATCGGGTGATCGTGGGAAAACATGTAAGGAATACACGCGGCGTTTTGTTTTTACAGGCAAGCCGGCAAACACCCTCACCCCCCTCGCCCACAAGAGCTAACGTGAGTGGCACTTGTAGGTGGTGTAAACGCGCCGAGGCTGTTTGGACATCTTGCTGGAGTTATGCGCAACAACGTTCACGGCACTCGTTTACCTCGAAAAGGGATAGCGCAACACCGTGCGGGAACAACAGGCGCGAGTGTAGAGAGATAGATGCTGACAGCAGGGAAATAAGGGATGCGCTAACAGCGCTTTTCAGGATGCGCGCGCTACTATGGCGGGAAGCACGCACGCCAACATATAAATAACGGCCAAGGGAAAGCAAAGCGTTGAACAGTCCCTAAAATGCCCTTCTCGTTTTCTTTCCCTTTCTGTCTTTTTTTTTTTACAGGAGCATCCTCGGACGCATAATAATAGACGCAGCGTGGAGCTGTATATAGCACGCACCATCATCAAGGACACACAAAGATGTGGGAAAAGGCGATGCACTTGTAATAAACGCGGGTGGCCAGTTTAGACCAGTACAGGGAAGAAATGACTGCAAGTGGAATACGGCACAAACTACGACAAACGCCGGAGGCCAAGCATGGGTGCGCCACAGCGTTGCCTTGAATGGCGCCTCCCAACGCCAGATGAAATACAACACGCCGGACGCTATACGACACGGCGAGAAATCGTCCGCTGCACGTCAGTTTGCACAACGTCCCGACAAACGGAGCGGCGGCGGCGACTACAGTCAGTGGCAGTTCCGCACGCACGTCTGGTAACGTCCCACACGCGCGAACTCCGGCAGACTGTTCCTCGCGGTCGTCGTGCCGGTAGAGCAGTAGCGTCGTCCGTAGCGGCGAAAACGACACGCAGCGCCCCCTGGATGACACACACACACACGCTGCGCGCGGCAACAACGCGTCACGGTTTCGTTCAGTGTCTGCACAGCGTGTTTCGCGAGCCGCGCGCACACGGTTGCGAGATCTTGCAGTGTCTCATCTGGCGCCAGCGCCAGTGTCTGGAGGAAGCGGGGGTGTCTGCATCCCCTCTTCGGGGGGGAGCAGCGGCCGCGCACGGCTACTCGCTGGTCCGGCGTTCCGCCGTGCGCTCGGCTTCGGACGAGCTGTGGACGGGAGGAAGAGCGGTGGTCCTAAAGGGCGACACTCTGGTGGTGGCGGTAGTGACTACGCAGCGGAGGAGGGGCGATGACGCAGCACAACACCGTCGGCGGCCGCTCATCGCGGGATGGGGTTGTGGAGGCCGAGGATGCTGCGCACGGTGGCGTCGAACCGCAGCGCCGGCACGGCGGCCACCGGCTGCGACGGCGAAGGCGGCGAGGAGGAGGAGGACGAGGCCTCCGGTCCGCCGCTAGTTTCGTGCGGGCTCGCGGTCGCCTCGGCGTCCAGCCACGGGGTCGTGGTCTTGGCGCGCAGCTCGTGCGCGGGGAGCACGAGCACCTCGACGGCCGGGAACCGCTGCCGGAACTCTTCGGCCGAGATGCGCAGGCGCTGAAGGACGTCGTCGAGCCGGACGCACTCGCTGCAGCTGCACAGGAAAAGATCAACAAAAATTATTGCTCGATTCACTTCGTCTTGCATCACAGAATTACGTTTTGGCTAATACAGGATATGAGAAGCGAAGGAAGTTTGATCGTCTCAACATTTTCATAGTGTGCACCGAAATCTCGGTGCACGGTTATAGTTTTGTTCCGAGCGCCACTGTAGTGACAACGCTAACCAGCCACATTCTCCCTGACGCACTGTATCTGCCACAGTGTCATCTAGCTACTTTTGTCACTATATACATTTGCGTCCGTTAGCGACCGCGACATATTTCTGGTCTGTGCGGGCGTCAAGTGAGCTCAGTTCAAGCGTGTGTATGAGGGCAGAGTTTCCTACGATAGGTCTCACAAAAAAACGGTGCAGTGTTCTGTAATGTCACGTACGCATGAACCATTAAGAGGCCGGATTTAAACGGGCGTTAGCTTGGAATACTGCGCGACTGGCCGGCGCACCAACGACCGCATCCTCTGCCGGTCGCTATTGACCCAACGCGCGGTTAGAGCATCCGGTACGAGCCACCGTCTCATGTTCAGCGGGCACCGCGACACTCTGTACTGGCTGCCTGGTCGGCCGAAGCGAGAGGGCTCTAGCCATCGACAGCGTTGCATGCATTTGCCGTGGAGAGTAGAAGAAGCGAGGGGGGACACCCGTAGAAGGCCTATCTGGACTCGCCCGGAGCCGAGCTTCCGGCGAGCGCTTCCTACGAATTGCGTCGACGGTGCGGCAGCAGCGGGCGCGAAGGCTGTCATTATTCTGTCATTAGGGTCGTCCGGCCGCGCAGAAACGTGGCGGCACCGTCGCCTCCGCGCGCGCCCCTCTCGCCCTCTTCCTCACCCTCTCACCGACGGCTTGCCACCCTCCGCGATGCACGCGGCCTACAACACGCGGCAAAGTCGTAGTCGACCGCGTGGCGGCGAAAAGCAATCTCCGCCTCACGGCTCGGCTCGGGGGAGAGAGACACCCTCTTTCTTTCACGCTCTTTTTTCGTTGGCTCCTCGTACGCACGATGACGGCGACCCCGATGTAGCGCACTCCTGCGCGGTGCGGCATCGTACGACATTAGCAAGAGTCGCTCGGAGGAGAAAGAAAGGGGCGCCGCGGAAGACGTCGATTACGCCAAGACGACGAGCGTTGGACGAGCGCCAGTGCGCGGCAGCGCGAGTTGTACGCGTACACCACACATTTGTGGTGCCTTTTTTCTGGTGCAAAGAACTGTCAAAGCTCGGCGACAACGTTTTGCGTCGTTGAAGTAGTGTAGGAGGTGACGTTACGCAGAGCGCCAGAATCCGCGGAAGTACAATAGAAAAAGCCGACGGCCATCCGCTTTGCTGAATGCCTATGGTATACTGCGACGTAGGTTGCACCGGGTGAGCAAGATGTCGATTTCGCCTACCTACACTACCCAGCACAATACCAGACGCAGGCAATCATGTGCACGCGATGCTACGGCGACGACCGCACTGAACAATATGGAATGTAAGAACCCTTAAAGTAAGCAAGGCAGGCAAGTTCCCTGGACACGCTGACTAAAAAAGAATGCGCACTTCGACAAAATGCTAGGCTGCGCATGGGAAGTGCAACGCAATGTGGCCAAGCGCTGCACGCAGGCTTCAAGCACGGCCTCCGAGATCGGTCGGCGCGCGCTGTGTTTAAAGTATCGAGACAGCACGCCGCACGATCTCGGAAACCGTGTTTCAAGCCGCGTCGTGTATACACGCAGGGTACACGTCACTTAACCCATGCCTTCTTCCTTCACCAGCTGAAGGCTACAGCAAGACGACGGCACTGTCTGCATCTCGAACCTCGGCAAACAAATCGCGTAGCCAGACTCACCTTCGTTCCGCTGTGCCAGCCAGGTGTGGGCTGAGCCGGTAGGTGGCAATCTGCGCCGACTCGCTCACTTGGAAGAGCATGTCATCGCCAGAGTCCTCGGCGGGCGCACCGGCCAGGACGTCGAAGCCGGTATCCTTCGGATCTACACGTAAAAAAAGAAGTAACTTCCGTGAGACATGTGCGACCGCAACCCTCGCTGTGTCTAGTTATAAATTAAGATAGCGGAGCGCTGCGGCTTTAACGAAAGTTGCCGCTATGTTATCCCTCAAGCTTTCGTTTTCGCAATTTCCGAGCGCCTTCAACTACCGCTTCGTTTACACTGCTCGGCTACTTTCTCGTTTAGTTCCCGCATTTGCATCGCAATCGGGCGCTTACAGGGAGAGGTGCTAACGTGTGCGTGTGAAATAAAAGCGCACGGCCGAGCCCGCAATTTCGGTCCCGAACAATGGGTAATTTGCGGCGAGAAACAAGCGGACGCGGCTGCTGGCCTTCGCGAAACGTTCGCCCTCGCCACCATGCGGAAAAACACCCTTAGGTAGATCTCACTTTCTCTTCCCCCGCGAAAACCAAGCAGGTACGAGGCACATTACCGCGCCGCTCATCTGAATACATGGCACAGCTTTGAACTCTCCCCTATCAACACTTCGAGCAAGACAGCGCACTCACCCATAAGAGAGGCTGTGCCTGCAAAGTGCCACGGCAGCACGGGGCTTCCGTCGATACTCTCGCCGGCCATGTCAGAGAGGAAGCCTGCGAGCACCGGGGGGGAACACTTCATTAGTTCACGTGCAGACAAGACAAGACACAAGCAGGGCAACCTGTCTCGTCCAATCTTTTTTTTTTTTCCAGAGCTGTGAAATACAGCCGCGGCGACTCACCTCTGAGCAGTTCAACCATGATGGGCGACCTGGCCAGCTCGAGAGGTGACAGCCCGGAGCCCGTCGTGAGCATGGCGTCGGCGCCATAAGACAACAACAGTCGCACCATCTCTACGTGACCTTTCTCAACGGCGTCATGCAGAGGCCTGCAAAAGGCACGAAAAAAGTACGGCGATCATCAGATTCTGTCTAACTGCCAAGGCGTCGCGGGCAAATCAGGCTTCCTCGAAGCAACGCGCTTTTTTTTTTTCAATCAACAGTACACAGAGATCAATGGCGCGACGCAGAATTCGTATGGCTCACGCTGAGCAATTAACAAATTTGTAAACAGGAACAGGCTTACAATAAAGTAACACACATAAAAAAAAGAAAACAGAGCTCAGTGACGTCGACTTTATCTCTGACGCCGCTTCATGTCTTGCAATATCGACAAAGCTGCTGGGTCGTCCCACAAATCTACATTGTGAACTCATCTTGAACCAGCAACACCGGATACTGCAGTTTCCTCTTATGGCACGCTGGAATACTTGCACACTTCCAGCGAATGCTTTCTTTTTTTTTTTTTTCGCGCGATGTGTAAACAAGGGGCGCGCTTGCGAGCCTACGGTCCCAACCGCCGGTGTGATCCATCGGTCTAATGGAGTTTTCTTTTTTGTTTTTTTTTATTATAATTTTAAGGCCCCTTCTACTCAATTCCTGACGTAGGCGTACTAGGTGATACCTTGGAGAATGCTGCCGCCTCACTTCTACTGCAAGATTACCGTCACAAGAACTAAAGAAAGGGATGAAAGAAACGCGAAAAAGAGCGGGTGGAACAGACAAAAAAAGGCCGAGGGGCGGCCAAGAATGGCCGGCCGATCGGTCGGTCAGCCGGCAGGCACTGCTCCCATGGCTCGGCAAAAAGCTCGCGCCACTCCGTCCCCCCCTGCCGTCCTTTCACGTCGACTGCCGCACGACCATACACACAAAAAAAAGAAGAAAAAAAGTGGGGGGGACAAGGAAAAAAAAAACATAAATGTAAGCGCGGACTCATCACGGAGCGAAGGGGCCGCCAGCGACGCCGACGCACACATAGCGGCGCGCCGGCCACGGCAGAAAAGCAGCAGCGGGGATGGCCGCCGCGCGAGCTCGGTCACGCCACACGCGCACAATAAACAAAGGGGAACCCCGGCGCTACAGCGGAGGCGGCGCGCACCGAGAGCCTCGACAACGGCGCGGCGGACGGTGCCGCCGTAGTGCTGTACAGCCATGCGCCCACCGTCTTTGCTTGTTTCTGCGGCGACGCGTCACCGCCGTCGCGACGCTCCTTTGTGTCCGGCCGCGCACGCTCTCTGTGTGCGCGTCTCTCTCTCCCTCGCGGCCGAGCTTCGCGCCTCGCGGGGTGGCGGGAAAAAAAACGAGAGAAAATGCCGGCGCGGCGCTCACTGGGAGCCTCGAGTTTTATTCGCTTTCGTTTGTTTCCCTGCGCCGCGCAGCGGGCGAACAGGAGGGTCATCAGAATGGCACGACGATCGACCAAAGGCTGTCCGGGACTGCGACGAGAATGAGCTCCCAGAAACAGCGGGAAGCGTCGCGCGCGACTGATGACAAAAAAGAAAAAAGAGGGGAGGGAGAAGACTAAGTGCTTCGGCATACGCTGACAGGTGCGACTTTCATAAACGTCACGTTCTGAAAACAAAGGAAGCTACGACGTGTTATTTAGCTTTAATCTTATGTCGCGCTCGGGAACCTCCTACAGTCATCGTTTGCCGAACACGTCAGGGAGGCGACGTCTTAATCATTTACCGGACGCACGACCAGCTCCAAAAGTTGTGCTCCGGAAGAACATTCGCCACATGCGGTGCTCTACCCCTGACCTATCTGTACGAGATGCATACCGCAACGGCATTTACAAATTCACCCAATGAATAAAGCGCTTGCTTTCGTAGCTAACATAGCAGGAGCCCCCAGTGAGACTTAAATTTTTCTCTGGCCCGATATGTCGCATCCGCGCAACTGCCGATGCCAGCCTACGAGACAACTGCACTTGAAACTACGCCCAAATGACTCAGCATTACTGCCGCGTAGGTTTAAACGAACGAAAGGAAAATAGCGCGCGGCGACCGATCTCCACTGTCCCCTCGGAAACAAAAACGACGAAGGAGCAACAGCAGCAGCGCACAAAGGAGTGAGGAAAACAAAGCACAATGAACAAGAAGTTCCGCGACGAGCTGATGTGCAAGGCGGCGGGACGCGAAACCATCTGTCTAGTACCTTCTGGACTTTCACGCATCACACGCCGCACATGCAGGAGGCGGCGGCATTGTTTCCCACCGCTGCCTTGGACGTAAACAAGCGGATGTATGTCTCCCTCTATATATCCATCGTGCTAGTGAGCCAATAAAGGAAACCGGCCATTGTTCCAGGGTGCCGCGGCATTCACATCACTTTGACCGCGAGCTCTAGATAGAAGACAGCACACGAAAAAAATACCTTGGTTACTTGACCGACACATGCTTCCAATTAATGCAGCGACGAAAACTAAGCGAGTGCAGCCACAACCGTTTTCAAGAATGCCCACTTAGCCTAGAGATCCTCAATGTTAGGTTCTTATTCGTAGCTTCGACTGTCAGTTCACTGTCGTATCAGCAGTACAGATGCGCCAGAACAGGCTACAGAGGCCGAAGAACAATTTATCTGAATGGAATAGGACCGCTACGGTTCGGAAGTCCACAAAATGACCAACTCGCAAACACACAGTGGTCAGTTTCGGTTAAGTAACAACAGATGAGCTTCGAATACAAAGGCAAACCCACGACCGCTAGCTGCGCTCTGAACTAACGCAAGAAAGGAGAAATTGCCGGATCGGCAACGAGTAAGGCGCGGCGGGCGATCGGGAACCAAGGAGCGACAAACGAGAAGCCACGCCGATGAATCATAGGCACCCAGGGGCCGGCCGCAACGCGCGCGCTCACCCGTCAGCGGCTGCAAAAAGCCGCCGCGGCCCCAGCGATCACGCAGCGGCTCCCACCGCGACGCGAGGCAAGCTCGGTTTTTTACGACCGGAGGGAGCTCGAACGGCCGCGCAGTGCAAAAATGAAGGGAGAGAATAGACAACAAAAAAGAACAAAAAAGAAAGCGCGGCGCGGCCAGCGAAGATGGAACGGCGGCGGCGGCGGGCACCCCGCGGAACGAACGAAGCGGCGAATTCCCACGAAGAAAAAGCACCCCAGGTTGAGCGAGGAGAAGCACCCGCCAAGAGAGGGAGAGAGGCGCTCGGAAGAATATTAAAAAACAGAAAGAGAGAGGCGGAGAGAGCGCGAGGAGAAAAGATCCATCGCGCGCGTCAGGCAGCGGAGGCTGCGCGTACCCGTTGGGCCGAGTCGCGCGGAGATAAAAGCGGGTGCACACGCCTTTGCCTCTCCAACCCCCCTCGTCCACCCTTCGCAGCACAGCGCGATCCGGAGACCCGCGAACAGGCAGGGAGCGCGAACAGGCTGGAAGCCCCGACGGGCCGCGCTGCTAAGTACGAGCGCTGCTTCGAAGCACGCAGGCTCGAGAGACGAGGTGGGGAGGGTGCGCACGGCCGGAGCCGAAGGCTGCCTGCTTCCCGTGCGTGAACTGCCAGAGATTATAAAAAAAACAACGAAAAGAAAAAAAAGCAGCAGCGCAAAAGCGGCCGCGAAGGATAGCGCTTGCGGGGCCCAACGGAAATTGGTTCGCGAAATCAATAACAGATGGCGCGACCTGTCGCTTCCATTGCGCCATTTGGCGTGGCCTGCCTCTTCGGCACGGCTGCCAGAAGCCGGCGTGACGAGCCTCCCCGATAGCGGTGGGAGTGGTTGGTCTGCTGAGGTGAGGGCGAGTATTCGTGCGGCAGCAGCGCGAAGCTTTCCGCGTTGTTTGCTCCGTGCGAAGAGCGCCGTAATTATCGGCGAGACGTGAGCGGGATCGCGCAACTCGCCCCGCTGCGCAAGCTTTCGTTCTTGCCGTACCGAGCCTTATCTCGTGCGATACTCGCACGCACGTGCCGGGTGGAGGGGAGCGGGGGTTTGTACGCCGAAACAGGCATATTAGAATTTTTGTGTATCTCGGGGATTGTGAGATAAATGCGGAATACGTGCTCGGCGATATCATTCGGAGGCGGCGGGAAATTAAGGGCGATATATATATATATATATATATATATATATATATATATATATATATATATATATATATATATCAGCCATCGGTTGTTGGCTTTTTGTAACTTGGATGGTTTAGCCGTTTCAAAGTCGCCAGTTAGTAATTACTCTTAGGAATGTCTGACGCCGCGACACCTAAGCTCGCGTATACACCAAATTTGCTTAGCTCAAAGCCTTGTTCATTACTTTCAGAGAGTCCATTAGGGGAACGGGAAGGGGGCGGCACAGCAGCGGTGGGCAGCCTTCCGATTCGCTACGCGGAGTCCGCGAGGGTTGTCGCTCTGGTGCGTTTTAGCCAACGACCCAAGCTGTGAGGCACTTGCTAGATTTTAGGAGGGGGACAGGAAAGGCGTCTTCCCGACAAGCAAACACAGACGGCTCGCACGGTTCCCAGGGGGTGCGGTGCGCTCTTTTCCCCGCACGCCAGTTGTTTGAACACGCGGGCGGGCTCCATTCGGGGAAACTCGTATTTCAGTCGCTCCCCCCACTGTGGGCCGAGGAGTGGCGGCGGACACTATCTGCCTGCCGCGATAAAAGTCACGTCCGGCCGCGTCGACCGACCAGGCAGGGCTGCCTATCGGCGTGGCATCTGCCGCCGCCGTCTCTTACAGCTTCCCCCGGACTGAGGGTCATTCCAGCCGCTGCCGCGAGCCAAGCGGCCATCTGGGCCGGATTATGGCGCAGTAGCTAGCGCCGGACTAACGCCGTTGGCGCCAGGCAATCCAGCGCGTCGTGTCTGAATCGAAGTAAGCTCCCCCCCCCCCTCCCCGCTAAGCTCGCGAGCCTGCCAACAACAAGGACGAGATCAGCATGCCTGCCGCGGCGTCGGCTGCGACCTTTCGCGGGCGAGCTGGAGCTGCGTGTAGTGCTCTTTCTGGAATTGCGACACTCGGGCTTCGATTGCACTGCGAATCATCGAACCGTTGCGCTTTTAGGGCTCCACTTTGGCACGGTTGGCGTCGATCGACTAGCAAACAAACGGTTCACTGTATCGCAACGGAGCCAAGTGCCGCAGAAGACAAAAATAAACAACTACGAAGGGCACGCAAACAGCGCGCTGTGCAACATAACCGAGCT
Source organism: Dermacentor albipictus (assembly GCF_038994185.2). NCBI lineage: Eukaryota > Metazoa > Arthropoda > Arachnida > Ixodida > Ixodidae > Dermacentor > Dermacentor albipictus. The sequence continues at coordinate 483,131,523 of NC_091821.1, forward strand.
TTGTTGTCATACCGCTGATTGCAACCGAACACCAGCTCACGCGTGGACGCCAAGACCAGAGCTACGCCGGTGCCGTTAAGCACGAATGCAGGTGCATTGCGCGCAGATATATGCATGCGAAGCCACCAGACTGTCGCGATGGGTGGGCAATTAATTGCGCTGCAATTCTCGACACCCACATATGCAATGATATTCATGAGGACCGTGTCCATCTGATGGCGAAATACCGGTCTTTCCACCATCACAAGACAAGTCGAAGACATCTGAGAAATGACTTGCACCGATACGTCGGCGTCGGGGTTACAGGCTTAGCACCACCGTGCTAGGGTTAAATTCTCCCGCCCTGCAGTGACCCTAGCTAGGACGATAAAAAAGTGGAAAAGGAAAACGACACATGGCGGTGCCTCGCTGTTGGGCGTCCGCAAAGAGCGTCAGCCGTTGTTTGTTCTCCCCGGATTTCTTTCTCCCTTTCCCGTCGCAGTCCAGCAAACGAAGCCTCGTCACCGGCTGCGCACACGGGTTTCCTTTCGCGGCCGCGCGGGTGCGGGATTACCGCGAGAGGGAGGGGGGGGGGGGGGCAGCCGCTTCTCTCGTCGGCCTACGGCGGCGGCGATAGCGCGGCAGAGGAGGGAGAGGACGGTTGGCCCCGCGCACGAAGGCCGGTGTTTACGCGCCGGCTGCGGCAGCGGCGTCGGCAAACTTCCTGCCAGCGCGCCGCTTTCCCCGACACGCAACCGCGCCGCACGCCCCGAGAGGAGAGCGCGGGGGACACGCACGTGTCGGTGACGGAGGCGCCCGGCCGAGTAGCGGCGGCGAAGCTCCGGTTGCGACGGGAAAGCAGAACCGCCGCGCGCACGCAGAGAGGGGGAACAAACAGCACAAAGAAGGCTGCGGCGCGATAACGACACTGCACAGAGGAAGGAAGCGCAAAAGCAGACCGTTCCTTGCTCGCTAAGCGCGCGCCGTCGGCTGTCATGATTCTGTGCTCAGCGAGACAGCGCAGCGAGGCCCGCGAGGCGGCTGTCATTTTTTTTTAATCTTTCTTTAAAATATTTTTACCCGTCGATTTAAGAAATGGCGGCCTCCATGGCGACTGTGGCACCAAAACATCCCGACACCCAAAGCGCTGGTGTACACCACGTATTGGCCCTTGAGAATACACTAAAAAAAGTTTATAACCTTTGGGACGTATATCTGCCACACAACAATAATCGACATCTGGGCCGCTATGTTGTAGCGATGCCTTATGACTTATTCTATGCTATTCTTATCATCCACCACACACGGCCGCCTGATCCCGTTGATAATGTGGGCAGACTGTCGCTCTGACCACTGGCCAAGCGCGAAAAGCCCGAAAAAGCATAGAATCGGAAAAGGCATCGCTACAAAATACCGGCCCTGCCGTGTTTGCGTTTCCTTTCTTCAAAACGCCGAGCCCGCTACCTTCCTGTCTGAAATGCTATGTCATGCTGATAACGCGCATGCCGCTCGTTACTGGGCAGTACCCGGCTCGCAGCGTTGAAGAAAGGAAATGCGGACAACACAGATCACGTTTATTGTTGCGTGGCAAGGTACGGTTCAAAGGGTGTAAACTTGCACATTGCACAAGGTTTATTTGCACTGTGTTTATTCCAACTCTTCGGAACTTCAGACGAGTACGCTGTGCGACTTTCTGAAGGATCGAAACGACCAGCATGCTTTTGTGACTATACACTGAATCGAAGCCTCCCGATCAGCATTCTGTGCTTTGCGTCTAGAAATGTCTCAAATGCGCGCGCAGGGGAGTTAGGAAGTCTACGTTTGACGCGTCCGTCGTAGCACAGGAATGTCGCGGGTACCAAGTTAACTGATAAAGGCGCTCGTTTAAAGCGATGAACTTGCAAAGTCGGAGTCGTCTCACGCCAGATGGACAACGTTTACCCGAATCCGCCACAATTCTCGGCACGCTGTCTGAGCCACCATAACTTGCCGCTTCCTTTCACGCCAGCGCCCGAGTTACTTCTATTAATTGCAGGCAATTCCTGCGACTAACAGTAGATCGGATCATACGCCGGCAAAACTTGACGCACAAGGCAACCACTGTACTCACCGCCTTCCGTTGTGTGCGCACGCGTTGGGGTCGGCTCCGCACTGCAGCAGGGCTCGTCCGACGCGTAGGTGGCCGCGGGATGCCGCCTCGTGAAGCGGGCTGTGTCCGTTCACGTCGCACGACTCGACCGAGCCGCCCTCGCGGGACTCGAGGCAACACCAGGCCAGATCCTGCGCAGAGCGACGTGGCGAATAGTAAGCAGCGGAAGAAAATGAGTGGGAGAAAACAAATCACTGTTCAAAAGGATTCTGGTCCACAAAAGCGGTAAATCCGTCAGCCCACCGAAGACGAAACCCAGCGCGACAGATGGCAGGTGCACCAGCGCAGTTGTTTACAGCAATTACAGTTTCGTGAGTAGCGGTCATCGGTCCACCCCGGCCCGGAAGCATTTGGGTGCGTGCAGAAAGATATCGAAAGGCGAAGCGGTGGAGAAAAAAAAAATTCGGGAAACTGCAGTTCCAAATGAAAACCGGCGATTTGTACCGCGGCCCCGGTTAACGTGTGTATGGAAACACATCAATGCGAGAGTGCCTGACTGCGCTTGGCACTTTCTTAATGTAGAAGAATGCTGACAAGCTACACTGCTTCCTGCGCTCAGGTGTTCCGACTCGGACAGGCCAAATACCCGTGCACTGTAATATCTTGTTGCGGCAGCACGTTATTAAATTACAGCGCACCAACCGGCCCCAAAATGAACACTCCCTACAGCCGTTTGAAGCCCGGACCAACAGGCGCTTACCCCATCTTGACAACAACGAACAAAAAATTTAAGAAGCAGCAACGAGGGCCCCGGGGCGGCGACGAAGGAGGGCGGCGTGAGGAAAGGAGTGGCCCCCCCGGCAAACAGCAAAAGCAAACGTGGCAGTAACCGCGCGGGACCGCGAAGGAAGCCGCGCGCGAGCAGCGGCAACCTCGCCCCGCCCCGACGACCGGCAAGGGCACAGGCGCGATTTCGGCGTCGCCGGGCAGCAATCAACCGCCGCCCGGGTCGCCGCAATCAGCGGCAGGCAACATCCAGCCGCGGCTATCGGCCGGACGCAGCAAAGCTGCCAAACGCGGGAGGGGTGAGCCGGCGAGAAGAGGCACAAAAATACGTCAAGAAGAAAGAAAGAAAGACAAAACCATCGGGTTCGGAGGAGCGAGCGCCCCTCCAAAGGACCTCATTTCCCTGCGAGCGCGGTCCACCGCTCCGCGCGATTTCGGCGATCGGCGTAGCCGCGTGAGCGATGAGGCGGTGCCGCAAGCACGCTGATCGCGGCCGCCAGCGAGAGAATGCTGGAGACGTGAGCGTCGCAGCGAGCCGGGTAACCGCACAGCCGCCCGCTTCGGGACCGCTTCCATAACACTCGCTGAAGAGACGACGAGCGGCAGCCGGCATATAACGGCCCCGCTATTTGGTGGTACGAAGTAGTAGGGTAGACTGGCGCCGTCGCAGCCAAGTGCGGGCGGATCATCCGTAGCAGTGCGGAGCGACCGTTCGAGCCGCGCGTGCGAAATTCGATGCGAACAGCGGCAACCGCGCTTCGGACTGTTCGTCTGCTCTCGTTTTCTGAGACCATTCGGGATGGTTTACAACATCGGAACGATAGACTATTTACCAAAGAGGTGCTCTCGCAGAGTCATTGTGAAAAGAGTGAAGTTCTTTGCTTCAGTTGAAACTGTATTTTGCCGGAAACCACTTGTCACTGCGTACAAAAATGCGCAAAAAGCAGGAACGTCTGAACGCGAACGAAAGACGACGTCTGGGTCGCAGCGTTAGTGGAGATTCGACAACAGCTGACAGAACTGCGCGCCGCACGTGATGGAAGGTGAGGAAAGACGACGGAAGCAGCGATTCCTAAACCTAAACGAAATGGTGCGCAATAAAAGAGCGGCGGCCCAGGCGCGCGATTCGCCATGGAGAGTCAGCGGGCGCGTGACAGAGGGGGGATGAAGGGTGTCCCTCGCACGCGCACTTCGAAGGACCGCTCAGACTGCGCCGGCTACCGAGCGTAGCTGTGGTCGGCTGCAGCGGGGACAGCATCAAACCCTCGCTATTTTCCGTCCGCGGCACCTGGAGAAGAAGGAGCCTCGAGTATTTCTTTTTCCCCCTCCCTTACGTTTCGGGGAAGGCCTCCAAGGAGGTGCGGCGGTTGCCGAAGGAGCCGGCGGCTACTAAGGAGCCGCTAAAGCGCCTCGCGTTTCCGTGTCAAGGCTCGCTCCTTGGTCGGTCGGCGGAACACGCGGCCTCCGCGACGGACGTCGTCGCGTAAACACACGCGCCGGCGACGCAGGCAACGCAAAGTTTTGTCCAGCGCCGCCGCCTCTAGCGTCGACCCACGAGCGACCGACGACGGTCCGGTCTGAAAAGCGTGGCAAGAGCCTGCTGCCCGTGCGGAGGTGGGCATCGAGGACACGAAGCGCAAACGCGCGCGCGCGCGTGACGTCGCTACGAGAGAGCTCGGCGCCAGAGAGACCCGCTTCCTTTCATTCTTTTTTTTTGCTCCTTCAGGCACTCGGCTCGTCTTTCTTTTCGGTCCGTCGCGCTTGCGGGACCAGCCAAGCCGACTGCAGCCGCTTCTGCACAGTCGAGGGGCTCTTTCGCAAGGCGTTGCGCGAACGCGTGAGCGTCGGAGGCCGGGTGGCGTCGACTTTATTTCGGGCGCGTCTCTCAAGTATATATTTTTTTTTATTTTTTCCCCCTTTGCGGGCGCGTAAGGGCCCCTGCCGACGACGACGAGAGATTGAGGGGAGCTCCCCCCCACCGCTTTTCTCCGCTCGGTTGGCCTCCGCTCGGGAGTGGAGGAAAAGCTTCCTGCAAGAAGACACACGCGGCCCCATCCGCGGCCGCCGCCAGCTGCTGCCGCGTCCGCGCAGACTACGAGACCGGCGCGGCGGGCAAGGCGCCCCCCCACCGAAGCGCGTTGCGTGCTTTCGCGCACAGCGCGAGGCTTGGCTGACGCTAGGCTTTGCAACACCCCCCGCACGTCTGAGCATCGATTGCGCCGGCGTGCCAAGCGAGGCCCTCGGTCAAACGAGCCGCCGCCGAGAGTACACGCTCGACAGACGTGATGAAAGAGCGGGTAGCGAGTGGTCGGCGCCGAAGGCTGCAGAATAGGTTCGGTAGAACGAAGGTCCTGTACGTTAAAAACTTATTCTACCATCCACTCACACTCACATTCTATATAAGCAAGTGTGGTTTGCAGCCAATTATACAAACTATAGAAGCAAACAGGCGAAATTGTGACGCTTCAGGGAAGTGTGCCTATTGTGGAACACTTTTTTGCACGCATCCGAGTCGCAGCCGAGGGTTTATCGATGGGGCGCTATATTTTTGAAGCGTCGAGCGAGATACCTTCGATTAGTCATTCTCGCAACCACTGTGAGCAGTGCTTAATTGCCGACACAAGTGGGCAACCTCGTTGCGCTACGTTACTTCACTCGTGCGTTATGTTTCGAGGTACAACCGCCCTGTCCTCGCTTTACGCGTTCGATTTGAACCGCCACGTCATAACCACGCAAAGGGAACGGACAAAGTCTGGCGTGACCCGCAAAGCAGAAACAAAGAGAGGAAAGAAATACAATAAACGTTCTCTGGCGCCTGTGCGGAAACGGTTCCCCGTCTACAGACACACGAGCGCCGAGGCTGCAGAGCTCCTAACGGCCCGGAAAACAAAGCAGAGTAAGAGGAAAAAATCATGGCGAGCGCAGAGCCCCGCCGTTCGATCGGCCCGCAATCACGGCTGTCTCTCTCCACCGCGCGCGAGCCAAGGCGAGTTCATATACCGAACACACGCACGGCACACGTTCTCGCCAAGCCATCAACGGTGGCGGCAGGCTCCAACTCGTTCGCTCGGCTCACGGTGGCGTAAGAAGGAAAAAAAAAGACCTCGCTCGCGCGCGCAGAAAATAGCCGCGGCGCGAGCGCTCTCCCCGAGCCAACACGGTTCTCGCAAGCACGCACTTGAATAAGAAGGCTGCCTGCAGCCGCTGCGAAGACCGCCGTCGCTCAGGCGGCGCCGCGGCCGAGATGCGACGAGGAGGCGGACAGCTGAATAATACAGAGGCCGCAGCAGCCGCGCTCGTCGTCCGCCCAACGCGCTCGAGGAGAAAAGGGAAGGGAGAGAGGAAGGTGTTCACGCGGCGCGCACCTGTCGATGGGATGCACGCCCGCTGGCTGAATATATACTTGTGCCGCGCCGCGCACAGTATACGACGACGAGACAAGACGGGAGGGCTCAGTATTTCTTGCTCCAGCTTCCTTCCTCTTTTTTTTTTTTTCTGTCTGCACTAGAAGTGTGCAGGTCTGCAGAAGCAATGACAAGCGTCGACAAATCGCCGCCCACGAACTCGTGAAACTGGTGCAGAAAGCAGTCTCTTAATATCGCAAGGCCGCGCGGTTACTTCGTCACTCGTTATCGTAACCGCCTCGCAAAAGACCGCGCGCCTCCGCAACGGCGAATCACAATCTACCCTAAGCTCCGAACAGCAGACTCTTTGATATCCCCTTTCCGATTCGATTGGTTCTACGCGAGCTCAACGCTTCCTAGAGCACTGCACGGTTTTAAGGGGCACGGAGTGTTGCTGCCACCTCGCCACCGTCCCCCTCCCGTTCTCCGCGTACGCCCGCTGCGCGCCGATGCAGCAGCTCTCAGCGCCGTCGTCCCCGCGGTCCGCTGCCTCTCCGCCAAGGCAGTCGCTGGAGGAGAGGCGCTACGGGGTCGTTCGTCACGGCTTCTATTAGCATAGCGGCCGGCAGCGCGGCGGGCTCGTACCTGCCGCGTTCGGGACATCACTTCCGACAGTGTGTGCGCCTCGCCCCCGGTCAGACCCTGCATGCCGAGACGGACGAAGGCGGCCTCGATGTCAAGTCGGTCGAGCGGGGGGGAACGAGGCGGCGGTGCCGTTCGTGGAGAGAGCAGTGATAAAGTGGCCGCCGGACCGCTGAATGCGTTTCGAACGATGAGCGCCGTCACTGCCTGCGATGGCCGCGAAACGCGCTATAGCTGGCACAACGAGGGGCACCAATCTACGTGCGGCCTCTTCCGAGGACTATGTTTAGCTGCGAGCTAACGGCGATTGCGTCGACTGTGTCAGCAGCCTGGCTGTGGTCTCGTTCCCTTTTGGGCTACACGTAAAGCCGGGACGAACGTAACCTCTGACGACGACTGTGCGGGTGCGCAGCCTGCGGTCGGCTGCTTCGTGCGCCACGCGAATTTGAAGAATATTGAGGACGGGCTTTCCACAGCACGGAGCACGCCCGTATTCACCAAGCACTGGATCAAAAGCGCCTGCTAACGACACCTCCTTAGCATTTGCCTTGCCTCTGTAGCTGTCGTTTACTTAGCCCCCGGCGTGACTAACCACCTCGCCGCAATTCAAGTTCCAGGACACTGAAGTGTACGCCGCCTTGAACGCCAAACCCCACCAGGCGTCTTTTCCACTTTCAGTCAGCGGCAATCGACAGGAACTTGGAACACGGGGGCACTCACAGAACGATGCCTCGCAGCGAACCGCGAGTCTCGCCCCAGCCCCTCAACCCGCGCTAGAGCTACGGGCCGGGAAGCCATCCGAGCTTGTGCTCCTCGGCGGCAGATGGCCGGTCTCCCGCGTGCGACGCTCCTTCCTGTCGAGCTCGTTGCCGCAGAGACTCCCCCCTCCGAAGGCTCGTCCGCTGCCGCCACTGTGAGCGCTATTGTGTATACGTGACTAGACAAGTGGTGGTGGTGGGGACGCTGTGCGCTGAGCCGGCTCAGCCACGTCACCTGGGGAGAACGGCGCAGATCGCGGGGTCGGTTGTCACGGACGGGCGAAACACGAGGCGCCCCGTTCCGAACGGCGAGCAAAGTACGTGGCGGTACGCGGTTATGGAAAACGCGGACGAAGGGGGCTGAGTCAACCCTCACGCGCGCCGCGGAAACGAGACGGCAACTGCACGCTCCCCCCCTTCGCTGTATCCCGGATTCACCGCTTTCTCTTTTGCACCTCGTGTTCGCGAGCACTTTACATAGATTATCCTAGCGGGTCTCACCCGTTACTTCGCCCAATGGCGCTTTCACCATAATGAAAACCACAGCGCTTAGATGGATGGAAGCAGGAGCAACCACTACGATACATGCGGAAGCGGTGAATGAAAAAAAGAAAAAAAAAAGCTATGACGATACGGGGCAACCTCTATTTATTCACACATGTATCTTACACATGGAAATTGCGCGGTTAAGGGGGGCAAAAAATTCACCGACCATTACGACACTCGCTATTGCGAAATTTGAGCACAGTTGTGTACGTGCTCTGATTTCGCGCGATATTAGCTAGCGCGGACAGTCTGTCTCGTGCGGCACGTTGGAAATTGAGTGAAGCGTTCAAAAACAAGTAATACTCAAGCACAACGATAGCGGTGACCAGAGTCCGCGATATCCAAAAATCTGATCTCTAGGTCAAGCGCATAGGCTTTTATACATGAATCGTCGAAAGTTCCAGCGTAATCGCTGGTGCGCGCGTGGCTTCCAGAAAGTACTACAGACAATTCGCGTCGCACATGCAATCGACTGGACTACAAATACTATGGTGCCATCTCGTAGCCTCGCGCGCCACTCTGCGTTCCTCCCCACTCTTTCACCATACTCTCCTCCCCCGCTTTCCGCCTCAAGCTCCTACTGTAATCTCCTCCTCGGCTTTACTCCTCGCGCTCTCTTTCATCTTTCGCTGAGCTCGTGCGCTCGGTTACGAGGGACAACGTCGACGCTCGCCGCAGTAACGGGCTCCTGAGAGCTGCGCTCTAGAACGGCAGCTAAATGCCTGAAAATGTGCTTCAACCCGGCCAAACTGATTCCACAGCGCTCAGCGTGTTATGTGTTATGAGTTCATCGAAGCAAAACTAGGAATCTGACGAGTGGCCATCAAAATTACGTTACACATGCATGCTACGCGTGTCAAGCTAGGCAAGGTTTCAGTGGCAAAACGAAATCGTCTGAGGGGAGTAGCGATATCTACGGTGCTGTCGCATCGAAGAAACCGTCTAACGGCATCTAACCAGATCGCATATTAACGGCCTTCAGTGCCAGCGCGATAAGTTTGATACAGAGTAACCAACAGCGAAGTGTAGTGCGAGAAAGTGCGCTCACCGTTACGAAAATAGCGCGGCACAGCTTACCACAAGATACGGGGGGGGGGGGGGGGGGGGGGTACGCATAATATATAACCGGTCGCTACAGCATAGGGCCACCGCGAGCAGCGAGCGCTAATTGGCCATCTCGCAGACTCCGCGACCGAGGGTCGACCGGCCAGGCTCTTTCTTCCCTTACGACGGACCCCGCTCCGCAATTTATTCCAGCTTGCACGCCGCCGTGTCCGGTTTCGAACGCGACACCGGAGCCCGCACCGCTCTGCTTATTAGGGCACCCGGCTTGCCTGCACCCCCTCCTTTTTTCTGCTGCTCGCAAGCTGCAGCGGACAGCAAGCGGGAAGACACGTAGCGGCGGGGGCGAGAGGAGCGCTTCTTTCCGCGGCATTACGCGCCCCAAGCCAAGAAGAGCGGGAGGTTGGCGGGCTGGGGCGCGCGCGCGCCCAGCACGAGCGGTGGCCGCGGCAAAAGCAAGCACCAACCGGCGGCAATTTCCTCCAATTAGCGACGCAACGCACCGGGAGGGAACCCCAGGACCGGTTTCGGTTTACCGAGCGAGCGCGAGGCACTGCGCGTACGCACCCTGCGGTTCACCCGGCTGAGAAGGAGCGCTCGAGGGGCTGGCCTAACCCAGCGCCGATTCACCTCGTGCGGGTGGCAGCCCGTGTAGACGGGCCCCCGCGACTCCCCTCGTCCGTCTCCTCGACCTCCCTCAACAAAACCGCCACCCCCGCCTCCGGGACAAAACGCCCCGGTCACCCACTTCGCCCCATTCTTGGTCACTCGCAGGCAGCAACGCGCAGCGTTTTCAAAGGTATACAGCGAGTACTTTTGCCAGACTCGGGCGCACTTTTTTTGTACATTCGGCTCTGCGATCGGCTCAAGCAAGCTCTATAGCCTCCGGAGCGATGCACGCTTTTATTCGGGCGGAATACAAACGGCAGACAAGCGGTGAGTGTACGCCTGTCGCGTGCGACGTCAGGGTCCAACGAGGAGTGGCTGACATCCTCCTGCCAAAGGCTAGCCTGCGGTCAGTGGCTCGGGACGGGTCACTTTCCCGGCCGGCCATTGTCAAGCCACCGAACACGTAAGACGAGAAAGAAAGACTTGAGCAAAACCGTTCGTCTGTTGCCAGAAGTTGGCGTCTCGTCCTCCTCGTTCTCTTTCCTGTTCTGTACAGTGGCAGCGCCGCACAGAGTGCACAAAAAGAAGAGTCGGCGCACGCACGCTGGAGGACGTGCCACCAAGATGGGAGCCAGAGACTTCGCCGCGCACCAAACCGAGCGATTGCTGAAGGGCGTCGTTGGAGAGTCCCTTCGCGTGCGTTTCCCTGAACCGACCCAAGCGCAGCACCAGTAGCGCGCCCCAAAGCGGACCACGGAACTGCTCTTCCAAACGTGACGCATTTCTGCAACACTGACGCCTAATCGCCGTTGCCAACGGCGGCTTCCACGCGCCCTTTTCGTCGCTATTGTATTACACGTTCCCCCATTCACTCTCGCCCGCTTTAATAAGCCCCCGAACGGCAAACGCGAGCGCCTCGTTTCGATCCAGCGAAAACACGCGTGCTCGATAATAATAAAAAAAAAAAAGACCGCCGCTCGCCGTCGTATCTGAACGATCGCGCCACCGCGAATATTACGACCAGAAGCAACGGCAAAGCAGTAAAAGCACCGAGCACCGAAGAAAGCCGCGCGTCGTTGGGCCTCAGCGCTCTTCGTGCGCTAGGACCAAGCGGCGGGCCGAGAATTCCTTTCCGCGCACGGCCCCCGTTTTGTGGCGCCGGCGAGAACGCGCCTCGCTGACAGCTTTTGTCCGCCCGTGGGTCTTTTGTTTCTCGCACGCTACGGTGGCGCCGGCCTTCGGGATCGGGGGCGTCCACTGCCGCGTTCTCTTCGCGCGCCGGCATTCCTCGATCGCTCTGGCGCTCGGGGCTGCAGCACCCGATCGAGGCCGTGCCCTTGCGCGCACGCCGTCCGCCCAAGAAGCAATCGAACAGGCGGTCGAGCAGGGCGGGGACACGGAAAGCGCGCGCCAGGTGGAAATCAGCGAGCGTGATCGGAGAAGGCGCAACAAAAGGCCGCGCTTCGCCCGAGAGGGAAGCTTTCTCGCGGCAGCCTAGGAGGTGACGCGGACGCCGTGCACACGAGTCCAGCGGGAACAACACGCTTCCAGAAGATGGTAGAGGACAAGAGCCGTGTCCTGCCAGAACATGGTGCAAGCCCTTGTCACCGTTAACCACCGAACCATTCCCATCTCCTTTCTCTCGCTCTCTCTCCCAGGCTGAAGCGAATGCGGGCGGTAATGTCAGCGACAGGAAGAACAATATCCGCCAAATTCCGAGCTCGCCGAAGTCGCGGTAGTGGGAGACGCCCGACAGCGACCAACTGGAGATCAGACTTGTCCGCCTAAACGTCGTAACGCGCAAACTAGCTGATGCTCGCTAGCGTCAGCCTGCCACGTAGTCAAGTCACGTACCTACGAGCAATCTTGCCAAACGAAAATCGCCATCGAGAGAACGCGACGTTTCTTGGATGCGATATTCCAAGCGAGCGGCCGGCGCTCTGCGCTTTCAGAGAGCCGCCGTGGCGCGTTGGCTGTGGTTCAGCGGCGTCGATGTAGGGTGCACACCGCCGCGATCGCGTCTCGCAATCTCGCGCGCGCGGCAGGACGTGCGACGACGCGGAAGCTAGCCGCTGCTCCGAGCCTTCCGGCGCCTGCATCGCGCGATGTCCCGAAATGTGCTCCAGGCGTCGGCGGGCCACATGCGAGGGCGCCGCCGTATCGCCGGGAAACGAGGCCGAAGCCAGAGCGGCGGCACGCTTCGATCTTTGGCCCCCACAGGGCGCGTCCGGGGAGGGCGGGCGCGCCAGCTATTTTCGGCCGGCGGAGGCGGAGGCGACCGTGCGTCAAAGCGCGACCTGGAGAGCTCGCTGGCTTGGCTGCCGGCTGTTGCAGTCGGCGACGACGCTCGGGGGGGTGCGGCACCGCCCCGCGCGCCACCGAAAACAAGCAGCCGGTCGTCTCCGGCGCGGTTTCCTCAGAGACGACGGCGCCGCATCTCCCACCGAGTTTTTACGCCTAACTTGGTGCGCGCTTCGCGCGCGTCTGCACGTTTTCTCTCTTATTTTCTTTTATTTTTTCTTGCGTGGGTAAGCCGAATGACCTATTCCGCGGCGTCATTTCCTATGGGATCGCCCAGACTCGTTCTCTGCATCTCTTGCCCCTTTGGCGCGGTCGCCGTGGGGAGCCGCTAAGGTACAGCCTAGGCGCAGCGCTGTATCCAGTACATAACAGAACGGCGCCGGAACTTTGGAACATGGCCACAATCGCAGATCCGGGGTTTTTCTTAACTGCGCTTCAATTAGCTTTGGAAATCACGCGTTTAAAAGGCGAAGAGTGGCGGCAACAAAATTATTCGGTTCCTCCGCGCAAGAAGTTTCCCCTTACAACAAGCGTGCGATGCGGTAGAGCAGCCACTGCGGAAGCATGCAATGCACTATCCCGAATGAAGGTAACAAAAAAGAATAATAATGCAGTGTTCCAGCACTTACCACGTGACCAAGGCGGGCTGCCCGGTGGAGAACCGTCTCGCCCGTGGACTTGTTCAGTGGAATTTTGCTGAGGTCCGCGGGCGCGCTGTAGTTCAGCTCGCCGAAGGGCTGCGAAGATACGGAGGCGCAGTTGTAGACACCACGTCAATGAAAGATCGCGACGACAAGCAAATGCGTCGAGCGACAAGTCAGAACACCGGGAGAATGTAGAGCCCGTTTTCCAATTGTGTGCATTAACATTGAGCCGCAAGTAGCTGAAGCCTACCCGCGCTATCAATCAGTCCAGCGAAGCATGTCACATCTCCGCTGTCGCTTAAAGCTCAAGACTGGAAATGACCGCAATACGGGACATGTTCTTTTTTATGTACCTGAATGAACCATTTCCCATGCAAATATTACAGGCTATGATGTCGATCGAGTTGGCGGGGATTAAAGGACGGCCGCTTGCCTACGAAAATGCAACGGTATACGCGTGAGCCACGTAAACTTCTGCAACACTGCCAACGCACCGAGTTGATATCGATATCCACGTTGGAGATATGCATTGGTTAGCGCAGAAGTGGGCAGGGGAACGTCGCTTCCAAGCTCTCCGCCAGCCTACAAGTTAAGCCTAAATAGCCCCCCAAAACTAAAGCTGAACTAAAGCTAAAGCGCGCGCACAAGACCCCTAGGGACGGACGTATGTGTATATAGTCACCTTGCGGTCGCTCCTTCCCGCCAGCTTGGCGGCGGCGGCGGTGCTCGTCCTCTTGCGGCGCCGGATCATGTCGAGTCCCGAGCGCAGCTTGCGCCTGCGCACCGCGTGGTACTGCATCCGGCGCTGGCGCAGCTCGGGCCTCAGCGACGAGAGCACGGAGTCGGCCGAGTGGCTGCTCTGGGGCCGGCGCCGCGAGGCCGACTCGACGCCGCGCTCGGGGCTACGGGAGGCGCGCCGGCGACTGGACGAGTCGTTCTCTCCGGAGGACGCGGGCGCCGAGGAAGCCGCAAGCGCCGACGGAGTAGCCGGCGGAGACTGCTCGTCCGAGTCGAGCTTGCGCTTCTTGGGGTGAATCGAGTACCGGACACCTGCAGAGGGGGGCACGGGAACAAAAGGAAGAGGCCGGGTACAGGAGTGAGTGTAAGCTCACCATATACTGTCGCGCACCTGCCTGTGCTCCATCCTTTCTCTCTCTCTCTGCTATACTTTTTCTCGGAATCTGGGCGGGGGTTGGCGCGCTCGTTTATTGGTTTTTTTTTTTCTGAAAACTTCCGAAACCCGCCTCCTGCTTCAGTCGCGATTCTCTCTCTGCACGCTCGCTTTCTTGCGAACCACAAATAATCGCCATAGTTTGTGCCTGACAGCTGCCTTGGCAGTCTGGTCAACAAGTACTCCGACTGGTGGTCTCAGCAGTTGCAATCTGGCGGGACATACCTTGCCCGCGTCTCACCGAAGGAATTCGCGCAGGACGCACCAGGTGGCAAGATCGCAGCAAGTGCCTCTCTTACGTTATAGCGACTCCGTAATGCACAAGTACTTACTCGTGCAACTTGACGCCCATTAAACCGAATCACCAACGTGTATACAGATATTCTGTGTGCTCGTATCATCTCTCCGATGCAGAAGAGGTAGCAACTGCATTTTCAGCTCGTGTGCGAAGCTATCTCGGACTGCTATACCAATCATTTCTCAAATCTGATGAGACGGGCGTCACGTTAGCATGATCGGAAAATACCGAACGTGTATCTACGGTAAATTTTATGAATACGAATTGACCGAGTGGATTGCATTTGCTGTCAGAATTAGTAAACGCCCGAGCGAAGAGCCCGCGATGGCGATGCGACCACTGTGATACTTGTGTAAAATACCACGTGTTTCAGCAAACACTTCCAATTTTTTTTTAATTGCCTGTGCCAGATAGCACAATTCTAATCAGGCCATGAGCTGCTCGATTCGGAGAGGCGGATATTACTTGCACAAAGAACTGAAATGCTAAACTTACTAATTAACAAAACTAATCAATTACATTTTAGGTAATTACCGTACGGCACATATTGCAATTTAGAAATTCCAGCCAGGGAGTTCGCAAGGTGGATCCACTTGGAACGAATCCTCAGGATGACACCACTTTCGAGATATTAATTCACGAACTCTGCGGAGATATGTATCGGCGTTCCAGTTACGTCTGTGTTGCAATGCATAAAGCGACATATTGTTAAGTAAGTAAGCGGAACGACAATGCATCTTTACCGCAAATATGACGGCGTATATCTCGTAAATAGTGACAATCAACAAATTCTTTTCAAGCGGATATGCCTTGCAGTCTCACCAGCTAGAATTTATAGATTGCAATACGTGCCATAACATAATCAGTAAAAATTATTGAGACCTTTTGCTAATTAGTCGATTATGCATTTCAATTTTCTGTGCAAGTGGTGTCCGCCTCTTCGAGTAGACCAGCTCATAGCCTAGAATTATTGTGCTACTCTGCCACAGGCAATAATAAAAGAAAGAAGGTTTTGCAACTGTTTGCTGAAACACCCTGTATAGGCTGCGCATATAATAAAAATTCGCGAGACCATCTTTCACTAAAAACTCATTTGTGTGTCGTTCTTTTGCTCATTTCACAATCAAAGAAGCTAAAACAAGGACGCTGTTAGTCTATCTTTCATCTAAACACCTGCGATAATTCGGCCTTGCATGCTCACAATGAGGCCGATTTAAACGGCTCCGAAAAAAAAAAAAACAGTGACGTCAGTTTTTGCAACGTGTGTTGCCGGAAGTAGATTCCTCTCACGAACCCGATGACAATTCTACGTGACAACATCGGCAGCCACGGCTGGCGAGTGAAAGTTCAACAACATTGACGAAAGCACGACAGTTACGAGTAAAAGAGCTTTGTAAGACCGACTGGCACGTTCGTGTTGGGCAACGCGTGCATGGAAAGATCCACTGAATAATTTAGACAGACCAGCATTTGTATCTTTCTGTGCGCACGAGACAATTAACAAGCAACTAAACTTCAATGCCACAATTTGTCATTTTAGACGCATACAAGGGTTCTCCCTCAAGTTCAAGACTGTTTTCATAGTATGTAAATTAATATGCAAATGCACCTCGAAGCGTACCGGTTTCTGACAAACACTACACACATTTTCCCACAATCGTTTGACGCATACGGCGCGCTTCAAAGTGCAAGACGCCTCCAGCCGTCTCGATTCCAGAGACTGCCTGCCTCCCACGTAACGAACAGTCGCTCGAACGTATTGACTGGCACGACAACGATGCGACGCGTTGCTTTCTTTGGCGCCCTGTCCAAGGGGGAATTCTCGAATGACGCCTGGCCGAGTACACGCGAACAAGCTCGAGAAATGCAAGAAAAAAAGCAAAGGAAGGCGACAGAAAAACGAGCCACTGTTCCGGAGAGGCGAGAAAGAAATGCTCGCTCGCCCCGCGTCGTATACGCGAGCGCGCTTTCGACGCAACGACGCGGCGCGAGCCCCGAACTTAATGGCGCCGCCGCGCTCGGCTCGCTGATCACGACGCCCCGGCGACGCGCGCATTACGGCAACCGAGCGAGAGAGCGTCGGCCCGGGGCATCGCAAGTCGCGTTGCAGGGAGCCCCGACGGCAAACCGCGAGCACAAAAACGAAGACAGAGAGAGAAAAAGAAACGTCGCGGTTAGCTGCACTGATAACGTGCTGGTTGTTTTTTTTTGTTTTTTTCGCATCTACCTAGGCATCCATCCACTCCCGCAGGAGCGTTATCTCGCTGCCCACCCCCTCCCTCTTGCTAGTGCCCCACCGTTCGTTCCTCCTGCTCGCCGGCAGGCACGGCCCGAAACGAGCGTCCCGCGAACGCCGGCGCTGAAAAAAAAAAACGAAAAAGGACAAAGCGCGTCGCCAGCAGGCCGCGGCGGCCGCGGGTTCAGAGAAAACGTGCGCGCCCGCATACACGCATCGCGAGCGCCGACAAAAAGCGACCTCGCTCGCCTTCCCCTCCCCCTCCTCCTCCGCTGGTGCTTAGCCCCCCCCGTTCGCGCGATGCGTGCCCGCTGGCGCGCCGAGCCAAAGCCAACGAAGCGTCGCATCCGCCGCGCTGCCACTGCGCGTTCTTTGAAGCCGCGCCGAGCCAGCGCGCGATCGTTTCCTGGCTCTGTGCCGCCGGTGCGAGAGACGCGGGCGACCACGCGAGAGCGCGTTTCGAGAAAGAGGAAGCGAAAGAACAGCGGCAGCCTTGCTCCTCGTGTCCCTCGGGGCGCTGCCGGCGTTGTGTCGAGTGCGACGGGAGAGCGAAGAGTCCGCGCCGTTTACGCGGAAACGAGGAGACGGGGCTTGCGAAAGCAGGAAAGACTCGTCGACTGTCTCATCCGCGCGCAATCGAGCGACAGCGGGCTGAAACACGGAGCCTTGGCAGCCTGTTAAGTGACCGGCACAACAAGAAACTAGAGAGAAAGACCGCGCAGCGCACATTACTGCGCCCTCGTCTACGGCGACGGGCAGACGAGCGACCATTCGGTGCGAGTCAGTCTGACAGCAGCGTACGAGCGCCGATTTATCGGAAATGGGGTTGAACGAGGCTCGCGCCTAGAGATTTTACGACAGGATTTCAATGCTAGGCAGAAATAAGGCAGACAAAGCGTGCGTTCTCTTTCACAAGACCACTGTAAGCGCGGCAACCAAGGAGGTACCGAGGGCTGCCGGTCGGACAGATAACGCGGCTCCAGCAGCAACGTAGAAAAAGAGACAGCCAGGTCCATCGTAAACACACGCAGGCTAGTGGGACGGGAGCGAGACAATTTTCGGGAAAGGAGAAACTAACAGTTGCCTCGATCTTTTTTCCACTTCGCATTGCCCTCGACACAGTGGGCCAGCACATTCAGGTGCGCTCACGCTACATTTCTCGGGCGCCGCAGCAGCGGCAAACCGAGGCAGACGGACGTCCGTCCCGCGCGCAGCTGCGAGAAGCGGCCCTCCCGCCTCCTTTCGGTGGTGCGCGCAGAGCGAGCCGACGGAGAGCGCCTCCAATTCGACTAATGCCCACCCTGAGCGAAAGAAAAAGGCACCCCCGGCCGTAAAAACGCGCCGCCGACCGTCCTTCGGCCCGTGCGCACCGGCGGCGGCCCCGCGAGATGCGT
The DNA here is from genome assembly GCF_038994185.2 of Dermacentor albipictus. Taxonomy (NCBI): domain Eukaryota; kingdom Metazoa; phylum Arthropoda; class Arachnida; order Ixodida; family Ixodidae; genus Dermacentor; species Dermacentor albipictus. Next base: position 483,149,382 of record NC_091821.1, read on the forward strand.
TGCCGCCAAAGCGGGCCCCGTCGCATTTAATGAGGCCTCGTCCGCGGCCTTCGGCGAGAGGCAGCGGGGGGACGACGCTCCGAGAGGAGCGATCTCTCGGCGGGCCGCGCTCGCTCGCTGCCGCCGCCGTCCCCTAATTATATTTCGTCGCGCGGGGCCGCCGGGGCCGTTCATCACCCGCGGGACGCGGCGGAAGGGAACGCAGGCGCGGCAGTGACTCAGGCACGGCGGCTCGCGGGCAGGGCGGCGGAGCACGGCGGTTGTTGCAGGGGCACCGAATGAGCAGCGCGTGAGCGAGCCGGCAGCGGCGGACGCAGGGGGGCTCTGGGAATACCAGAGACGACGCTCGCCGCCGGCATCCTTAATTGGCGGTGCCCCGGCCGCGTTCGTCTCTGGCAGCCGAAGGCCTGCGCGCGAGGAAGCCGCGAGCGGGAGCGCTATTTTTTTTTTCGCGCTTTTGTTTTCGTGCTAAGGCGCCCTCGTAGCAGTGGTCAAGTACCGTTTGTTTTTTCTTTCTACCTTGCTGCTCTCTGCGCCCTGACGGGATAAAGATCGCGCGGCGGGAACCACGCGACTCGGAAAGCGGTCGCGTTATGACAGGCGAGTAGGACCGCGAGGGCGCGGTCACCTAGTTTCATGCGGGACGGGTACAGGAGCGACCAATAACTCCATAGGGCGGGTAACAGATTTGACAGGGACTTCGAGAACCTTTTGAATGAGCAGAACGCGGAATTGCAAGTCGGATAGAAAATAAATTTAAGTGGTTTAGTTCTTCCCATCGCGCGCGGCATCTATCAATGCCGCACCACAGCGAGCGCCAAACGCGGTCGGGTGCGTGTGACGCGCATACGCCTTTCAGTCGTGGCTCTCGGAACAGAGGCAGTAACATATCCGCTTCGCCGCGGGCCTCGCGGTGAACGCTCTGGCCGCCGACGTCAGAGGCGAGACCAGTCGTGCGTGTGCCCGGGGCCAGCGCGTTGCCGGTGGAGAGGAGAAAGGCTCGGCGCTGCGACTGCGCGCACCGCAACAATGGGAGGGGGGGCAGCCGCGTCCGGAATATATTGGGAGCGCGCCGGGCGACAGCGCGGCTCATTCTGCCGACGCAGCGACGAACAATGAGCGAGGGGGGGGGGGAGCACCGCGGCGCAGCGGCACCCCCAGATAGATAGGAAAGAAGGTTGGCGACGCCGAGGAAAGCGGACGGCGTCGTGTTGCGCGTGAAACCAGGCGAGCTCAAAGTACCACTTTGCCTCGCTTGTCCACGCGCTTTATATGTTATATGGTCCGCGCGAACGAGCGACCGAATCCGAATCGTGTGGAACCGCGAGATAAACAGGCCATCTACAATAGCACAGCCACTCCCTCGCTGTCGAGTTGTCGAAAGTCATGCCATAATTAGGTACGAGGTATAGGTCTGACAAAACTATCGTCAAATCTGGAGCGTCCTGGAGCTTCCAGCTATGCTATACACCGCTGCAGGCACCCGGACGGATGCATTGCCATATTTAATTGCTTGAAATTTAAATTTACTCAAGCCAGAGTGTCGCACTGTAACGCAACACGTAACGCAAACACGTAAATGTTAAGGTCCAAAGCTGTTGCATTATCTATTTCTCTCTCTCTTTCTCAAGCACACGCAGCTGCTACCGTGCGCGCGACACCGAAAGGCCAACAAGAATGGAGGTCCCCTACTTCACTTTCACCGCTCCCGTTTTCTCGTTAATCCGTTCAATTCCGCTCGAATTCACTCGTAGAGCCGCCCAGGACGAACCGGCGCATATGGTCACACAAGGAAGCGAGTCAACAGTCACGGCACGCATGCCGAAAAAAAGAAATAATGATATTCGGAAACACTCACCGCCGTTTTCTTTCTGGATCCGCACCGTCGTTGCCTGCGGGAGAAAAGAGACAATGGGGTCACGACGCTTGCCTGAAGCGATAAAGGGGCACGGTTCAACATCGAGAATCTCTGAGGCAGCAGGTATGCATGAGGGACAGCGAACATCGACGGCATAAGTGCCCAACAAAGCTTTGTCGTGGTTTATAGACTATAGGTATACGAGGTGCGACGGACGGTGCCGTTCACCAGCATGTGGGGCATAACGTTAGATGCGATAAAAGAAACAGGTGATGACGCCGACACTCCTAATACATGTACCCCCCCCCCCTCCCCCCAGGCGTCTAAAGCAAGCGCAGAAATTGCTTAGGTACACTTGTACATGTATTGTACATGTATACGCTTAAGTGCGTATAGGGACGAAACGGATACAAAGTCAGGGAACAGTGCCACCTTCCTCGCATAGGCGGTATCTGCTGCCACCCTGCTTCTTAAGCCATCCAACTTCACTGTTGACTCAATAACCGATAGAAAAAGAAATGCACACATCTAAACGACCATTCTAATGCCACTAGTTTTCTGGTCCATGCACTTCTGTGCACAAGAATTAGCTAAACGACCAAGTAACTCGAAAGACTAAATATACAGCGCAAGTTCCAGCTTCGAAGCCACTGGCTTTCCCGACCCGACAGGCTCTGCTTTGCACAGGTCGGACACCGACGGTACCACGCAGCGCGACAACGCAACGCACACCAGGGGGCCCCGAAATTACACCGGTCGAAGCATATGCGCACTAGATGGCGATGCTCGGGGCCGTGGACAACGAACCAACGGTCTCGACTGACCACTCCGAAGCACGCCCCCTGCGAACACGGCACGTGGTCCCTCAGGTTCGCGACAACCGAGTCGCCGCGGAGTCACTCGCCGCGCGTGCACATCACGTGCGCGCGCGTCAAAGCAGGGGCGAACGCGTCAGCGGCAAAAACAAAGCCGCGGGGAAGCCCTGCCGCATCCGGTCGGGCGCCGCCGCTTCGAAGCCTCATTAGTCGCCGCACGCCGCGCTTAATTAACGCGCGCTGCTATCTGCCGCCGCGGCGCGCAGGGTATGCGTGCCTGTGCGGAGTAGGCGCGGCGAGCCGACGCGGAGCTGGTGAAACGAAGCTCGGCGCTCTTTGCATAAGGGCGCGAGTGCGGGGCTAGTAGCCGCGATTTCGCAGCTGGGAAAGCGGCGGCACCGCGTGCAGAAGCAGCAGAGAGAGTTAGTTCCACGCGGGAGGAGCTGACGCCGGGTGTCGGGCGTTATGCCACCCAGAGCGCGATTATAACGCGGGTTAGGTGAGCCTCGTTTCCAGCTCGACAGCTCGCGTCATTTGTAAATAAGGCGAAAATCTGTAATTTCTAAATCCGTCTGCACATTCGGCGTCGTGAATTGCGCCAATTACACGATCGTGTCCGCCGCTACGCTCGAATCGCAAGCCCCAACAAATTACCGGGCAGTCCTCTGAGTCGGGTCTCGCTTAAACCGAGTGCAACTTCTTTCGACGTAGGGGCGGAGGGGCTCACTTGTCTTAGGTAAATACGAAACGCACCCTATTTCGACGCAATCACGAAGGAATGCATGTACCATGTTACGAACTTGCACCGCTGCACCACGAATACGGCTTTGTGGTCCCGTAGCGCTCGTCACCCGTTTCGTGACAGAGCGTTGGTAGCGAAGACTCCGAGCCTGGCGTCGATGAGAATAACAAAAGGGACTTTATACATTATAGACAGGTTATCATACAGGACATGAACGGGTCGGCACTGGGGCCGAGTGCTCACAACAAACGCGACTGTTCTCGCACGACGACGTCCGGCGAAAACGCGTTACACATCTCACCCCAGTCGGGATCGACACTCTCTCCCGGTGGGGTCGGCAGATCCTGTTTTCGAGCGGCGTGTCGCTGCTTTTATAATCCCCGAGGCCCATTGTCACTCAAACGGCCCAATACAAAGTCAGCACACGACGGTCGTCCGAGGGGTCCAACCAGCGACCGCGCTGGCCACTCGGTTCAAAGTTCGCGCGCGCGGTGACCTCCCGGCAAGGGAGGTGCGGCGCCGGGCCGTCGGGCACACGCGGACACGTCAAAACACGCTGCTCCGCCGAGGCTTCTCCCGCACGAAGGCGCAGCATCTTGTCTTGTGAAGGGAGAATTATGGCGCTCGCAGGATAGATTCCGCATCTTGCAGATTCGGAATCCGGGCTTGTGGTAATGGCACAACAGCATCCCCGCCCTCAGATAAGGCGCCGGGAAGACGAGCTGCCTCCACGTGGCTCGGATGCCAGGCGCGCACGTTCGTCAGGCTCGTCCAAGTTCACGTCCAGTGTCGGGACGCCAGGGAACATCACGTGCCCAGGTCCGACTCGCCAGGACAGGAGCTCTGCTCACCACGTCGTCGCCAAGGCACCTTGACCAGCTCCGCTCGGGTCGTTCCTAAGACCTTGCTTCTCGCCACTGGTCCCGCTTGGTCGTTCTGCAGCTTGCAAAACCGACCGGCAAAAGGCAACACCCAACACGAACAAGTGCCCTCTGTCTCCCGTCAAACACCAGACAAAGCCATAATTCAAATCAACCTAATTAATCGCTATCCCCTTTTTCTCCCGCTGCAACAAGAGGCAGGTGTACGATCTAGCACACAAGGCTCAAACAATCAGTTTTCAAATCAACAACACACCAAAATAGAAACAATTATTAATCAGCAATAATAATTACAAATAGAATGGTCCCCTTGAAATCGCTTTGGACCGAAAACATACTTCTGAGGAAGCAAATGAGGTCATTCATTTTTCCCGGCGATATTTTCGCGGAATCCGAAGCTGCTTATATTTGCGACCCTGCTTATCCGTGTAGCGGCGGTACAATAAGCCAGATTCCTTGCCAAATGAAACCCCCTTTTCTTTCACTCCCCGTTTGACGCTCTTCCTCAGATCGGCTAGTGAACAATCTTCCTGTTGTTCGCGAATCCGAGTTTCCCTTTCAACTGCAGCCTGCTCCTGCCAGCTGGCGGAAACCGGAGTGAGTGCGGAGCCCGCGTCGCCTAATTTCGGCGTCGAGTCTCTATCGCGGCTAGCACTGCCCGCGTCACTCCCACTCACTTCCAGGACCCGCTCGTCTAGGCCAGCCTCCGAGCTCTGCCTCTCCCGTGACTGCTCGCCACTCAAGTTACCGTGATCGGTCCGTGTGCCGCACCGCCTTTCGCTCACCGACGCTAAGTCAAGTTCCCTCGACAGCGGGCGCGCTTTGGATCGCGTGGGGGCCATGTACGCCACGTCGGCAAAGAATGATTTGCCCTGATCCCTCAGCAGCTGCTCCGAGCTATTTGAGAAGAGGTAGGAAAATTGCTCCGGGAGGGCGGCTGACACAGCGGCTTCGGTGTTAAGTTTCCCAAATTCTCCTTCAATGATAACCGTTGCGATCGGTAAACAGACACTCTCCTTCTCGGCCACTTGCCGTATCCTAACGCACTCTCCCGTAAAATCACTCGAGGAGACGAAAGACGGGTGAACAACGTCCATAGTTGCTGCAGAGTCCCGCAGTGCTCGGCACTTCTTGCCGTTTACCTTAATTTCCTGCACATAGGGCTCCAATAGACGTATGTTTTTGTGAGCTTCCTGTACCGTTGCAAAAGCAATTCTCTCTGGGCAGCTTGCAGCGATGTGCCCTTGCTTTTTGCAATTGTAGCAGGTTAACGGTCTCCGTTTTTCAAAAGAACGCGTCATTTCGTTTCGCTGTTTCGGACCATCGTCATCATTCTGAGATGCATTCTGTCCATCCCTTACAGTTTCTTTGGGAAGGGACTCGTCGTCCCGAAACTCGCGACGCGTGATTTCCTTCCGTTCGTCGGGCTTCCCGTAAAACCCATCTCTTCTATCTGCTTTTTCTATGCGCACTGCCTTGCTGTGCAAGCTGCGGCGGGTGTAATACTCTTCCGCTAACTCTGCTGCCTTGTTTAGCTTAACCTCCTTTAGCCTATCTTGCAGCCAGAGCCGGACATCCTCATCAATGCAACGGTAGAACTGCTCCAACGCGATGCATTCGACAATTTTGTCGCGGTCGTCGTAAACCTCTTCGCCCTTCAGCCATTCCACCAAGTCGGCTTTTAGACGAAACGCGAAGTCAACATTCGACTCCTTACCCTTTTTTGCATACCGGAACCTCTGCCGGAAAGCTTCGGGCGACAATTTGTACTTCCGCAGTAGCGCTTCCTTCACATCACTGTAGCTCTCAAACGCCTCTTTCGATAAGCAAGTTATTACGTCTGATGCCTCCCCAGGAAGCAACGCTAACAGATTCTGTGCCCAAAGGGATCGCTCAATGCTATTCCGTTCGCAGACGTGCTCAAATTTCACGAGGTATTTGGCCATATCCTCTCCGACGACAAAGGGTGGAAGTTGATCGCGTATTCTTGGAACATTAGAAGTGAGTCTAGGCGCTGGCGAGCTATTTCGGGTCTCCAACTCTTTCATTTTAAGCTCGTGCTCACGAATCTCTCTCCTTTCCTCCTTTTCCTCCTCGCGACGTTGCTGTTCTCTCCTTTCCTGCTCGCAACGTTCCTTCTCCCTTTCCTCCCTTTCCCGACGTTCCTTGATATCCGCCCAGGCCTCAGCGGCTTCCTCAGCCGTTACGTCCCCAGTCCTCATGACCTCAAGGATCGCATTCTTTCTTTTGGTTGAGCCCAACTCAATGCCCAACTCCTCACAAATTTCGAGAAGTTCCTTCACCTTGTACTTCTCCATCGTTCACACTGTCCTCCTGCTGTTTACCCTTTTTGAATATACCTGCCGTACGCTACTATAATGCTACTAGTAAGACATATGCAAGTATTTCACACACTGCCCTGTTTACCCCCTCAGCATCCCCTGGTTTCCAAAACACTCTTACTAGGCTTGAAACACACAAGGTTATCACAATGCAACACCAAATCCTTCCCTAAGCTACTATAACCTGTGTCAGAGAAAGTCTGGTGTTTGAGGTAAACTTCAGGCACTCACCGCGCCGAGGTAGCTGATGCCGGTCAATCCCGTAGCTGCCATCCAGTGTTACGAACTTGCACCGCTGCACCACGAATACGGCTTTGTGGTCCCGTAGCGCTCGTCACCCGTTTCGTGACAGAGCGTTGGTAGCGAAGACTCCGAGCCTGGCGTCGATGAGAATAACAAAAGGGACTTTATACATTATAGACAGGTTATCATACAGGACATGAACGGGTCGGCACTGGGGCCGAGTGCTCACAACAAACGCGACTGTTCTCGCACGACGACGTCCGGCGAAAACGCGTTACACATCTCACCCCAGTCGGGATCGACACTCTCTCCCGGTGGGGTCGGCAGATCCTGTTTTCGAGCGGCGTGTCGCTGCTTTTATAATCCCCGAGGCCCATTGTCACTCAAACGGCCCAATACAAAGTCAGCACACGACGGTCGTCCGAGGGGTCCAACCAGCGACCGCGCTGGCCACTCGGTTCAAAGTTCGCGCGCGCGGTGACCTCCCGGCAAGGGAGGTGCGGCGCCGGGCCGTCGGGCACACGCGGACACGTCAAAACACGCTGCTCCGCCGAGGCTTCTCCCGCACGAAGGCGCAGCATCTTGTCTTGTGAAGGGAGAATTATGGCGCTCGCAGGATAGATTCCGCATCTTGCAGATTCGGAATCCGGGCTTGTGGTAATGGCACAACAACCACAAAACAAGCGAGCAAAACCTCTAGCAGCGACATCACAGAGCGTGGACCCGCGCGCAGCACGTAGAATCGCTGATTTTTGCTAAGAACGAGGCAGCCGACGCCCCGCACACCTCAGTCAAATAAAGAAAATAGACGAAAGAAGATGCGCGCCGATGTCGGCGCAGAGCTAAGCCTTGCGCGAAAATTCCTCCAGGGCTCTGAGGTCGCCGGTGCACGGGCTGTAGGAACAGACAGAGAAGAGGGGACAGAGTCGCGGGGAAGGCAGTTGTATGGGCCATCGGGTGGCAGAGCCGGCGGTCCCGAGAAAGAAAAAGAAAAGACCCTGCGGGCGGTCGCGGCCGGGCCAAATTGCGTGTTGTGCGCGCCGCCGCCAGCGGCCGGGCGTGAAACGGACCATCCATCAGGGCCGCCGTATCTGGTCTGGCCCCGTCGCCGCGCCGCTACCACCCCCCCCCCTTCCCGCCGCTGTCTGCCCACCCGCCGGCCCCCGCTCAATACACGGCAGCGTTGCAGCGAGTGCCGCACACAGACGCGAGCAACGGCGGGAGGACCGCACGTGCCCGTCACAGGGCCTCCCGCTGTTCGGCACTTGCGCCGGACGTGGCCCGTCGCAGGCACGGCCTTTTTTTGTGTTGTTGTTGTTGCTTCTCGCCGCGGACGAAGCCCGTTGCGGCCACAGCACGCCGCAGTTTCCGCGAGAGCGCGTTGGTGCGAGCAACCGGTGGAGTTGGCTGGCGGACCGGGCCCGTAATGAAGGGGCTTCGCTCGCGCCTCCGTCTATGCCCTCTTGCGTAGGGGGGGTCGGGCCTGTCATGGCTTTGAGCGCCACCGAATTCCCGAGAGCGCGTGGCCGTCTGCCGACGTGCCAGCGTGTTCACGCGGACGTTATTAATGACCACCGAAACTTGTTTACGAGCGTACAATTGCGGCCACAGGCTCGACAGACGAGCGGTAGGTAACACGGTGCTAGTTCCGATCGCGTGTAATTAAAACTCGCCAGGGGTTAGATAATAATTAGGCCCGCTTCGGCTGCAACTGCCGGTATGCTGAACACCAGACTCGCGAAATCGGCTGCGTATTTTGCAACGAAGCGAAGGGGCTATACGGCTACTGTCCCAGATTACTTGTCCCGGCCTCCGCGAAACGGTCTGAAGGTTGACGAGAAAAGTCAACGGCTGCGCCTATCGCACGGGAAACGTTTTCCTCGCATTCGCACGTGTAACAGCTTTTTCTATATGACGAAGTCGGGTGTCGTGCCTACCTACCAACGTCCTCTGCACACAACACAGACTAAAACACCGCGGAAGGAGTGAACGTACCCAGCCGTCAATTCAGCGTTGAAACCTGGCAACTATATGAACCACACATGTGCTCCCCATTTACGCCACAGAGCCATTCGTTCACAACAAGGAATAAGTGCTGCTAGAGAAATCCCGCTAAATCGAAATTAACAGGCACCAAAAAAAAGAACAGGCCAGCAAGCGTCGAACATGCAGTTCTTTGATTTGTCATGCTTACAGATTTCTTGTGTTCGGTCGTATCACTCGACCCTGAACGTATACATATATATATAGTCTGGCAGCAAGATCATCACCATCGAACAAGCGCACACGACCCCCGCGCAGAACGGGGCTTCGTACCTCGCCCGCAAACCAGGCATTCGTCGCGTCTCCGAACGACGCCGCTACAAAGTCGGCGCCGCTGGCTCGGCACGAAAAAAATCCACGCGGGATCTGGTCCCGCGAGCGGCGGCCTCGGCGGCGTGCTTCACTCGACGGGCGCGCTCAATCCGCGGCACCGGCGCAAAGGGCGGCCGATAAATCAGGATAGAGCGCCGCGTTTCCCGGAACGCGCCGGCGTGCACGCAGCAGCGAGAAGCGGGCCAGCCAGCCAGCGAGACCCCCACTGCGCGCTGTTGCTCCTGGATCGGGCCCGAAATCAAGGGAGAGGTGGGGCCACGCGCCACAGGACGGTCGTGTCCGCGCGGCGGGCCCCCACTTCGACGCGCCGCCAAGGACGTCGAGGTCGTTCGCGCTCGGTGCGCCAAGAGGACGGAGGGAACCGAGTGAGCGCCGCCCGAGAAGCGCAAAGTTTGTTGTCTTTGTGCCACTGCTGCTTGGGTTCGCGGGGAAGAGAGATGACGCAATGGGCGTGAAGCCACGCTAGCACGCACACCGCGGCGTACAGCTTTCGCGAATTCAATTCCTCACTCGTGCCACGTGGCGTTCGCGTGCCGCCAGTACAGTCGACGAGTCCCTGTTTGTTCCTTCTTTCTACAGCAAAAGACGCCCCTTCACCGCTCCTCTTGATTTTGAACGTTGTCATTCGCTTGCCTATTTTTCCGTCTGTTGCTGAAAGGTTACCGATTGTAGTCGTTATTACCCATGGTATTCTCGCGAGTGAATTCCTACGTGCGTTTCTTCGCCAGCTTGAACCTGCGCTGCACTAGTTTCGGAACCGATTCGCAACCGCTCGTGCCATCCCCGTTGGCAGGGCTACCGCCATAAGCAGCGCCAATCTGCAACGATTCTCTTTTTAGGTGCAAAATGACGAAAGAAACAGGAGTAATGCCCCGTTCACACTGAGACATTCGGCGTCTGGAGCGGCGCCCAGTTCGGCGGAACCCAGTTCGGCGGCGGCGAGATCCGCCGGAAAAGCCCCTTCCGCGCCGATCGCTCCCGTACCGATTTTTGCGGCAGCTGCCGCCGGATTGCCTCGCCGCCGCGCGGCGCTGACCAATCGGGGAGCGCGAAACAGAACTTCCAAAGATGGCGGCCGAGTCTCGCGTCATGTCGCAGTCGTCGCAGTCATCAAAGTCCGCCGCGACATCCACATCCGAAATGCTGATCGAACTGGTGCGCAACCACCCAGTCCTCTACGATAAGCGCCACTTGAAGCACAAAGACAACGTGCAGAAGGACGACTTGTGGCACAACATCGGTCGCGAGATTGGTGGGCGAACCCACCAACGCCGCTGCCGCCGTCTCATCGGCGAATGCTTCTGCGCGTCATGCATCGCCAGAAAGGTGCTTGCCAACAGGCCGAGCAGTACTCCCTCTTCTTGCTCGGAGTTCATCATTGTCTTTCCAAGCAATGGTGGAGACGCGCAACATAAACACACGAACTCGACGCGAGCGGAAACAACTGCTGCGCAATTTCGAGCCGCGCGAACATCCGGGACATCCCGCGCTTGATTGGAGGTTAGCATTTTATGGGGCAGATGGCGCTGTATGTCTTTCCGGCGGCGCGGTCCGCAAGCAGTGTGAACTACGCGATTTTCGGCGGCAGGAGAATTCCATTCGCTGTAGACGCCGGATTCCTCAGTGTGAACGTACCATAAAAAGCAGCCGACCGGGCGACCGCGCCCACCGCTTTTAGACGCTGCCGCGCGGGACGGCAGCGCGCGGGCCGCTCGCTTCGTAGGACGAGCGGTTCGCGAGCAAGAGAAAAAAAAGAGAGAAAAACACTCGCTGAACTTTTTTCTCTCTCTTCTTTCCGTTCTCTTTCGGTTTCGATTGCGGTCGCTCGTCTCTCTCCCATTCTGCGGTTCGCACGCGCGCGCCGCCCCTCTCCGCGCTCTTCTCACCTTCCTTCTTTCCCGCGCGAAGTTGCCTCTCTTCGCGATCTCCACTTCCGTACCGAGGAACGGCGGAGCCGACTCCCCCCCCTCCACCGTTCCGGAGCCCGTTTCCTGTTCGCTCTCCCGTTCCGGCAGCTTTGTTTCTTGGCGCCGCGCCGCGTGACCAGATTGAAAGGCAAGACGACGCGGGCCAGGACGACGTGAACGCGCGTTTGCTCCCGTTTCGTTGCCGCCGCGGAAGTGCGCGCCAGCACGGAGCGGGGCACGTTTGCGCGCCGGTACGCCACGGTGCGCGCGCAGATAAGCCTCGGGGCACTCGGCGAACTTCGTACTTACCAGGATCTCAGCCGGTGATAATTTAAATCAACGTTACTCTCTCTCACTTCTAGAAGCGCATCATGTGATTAGAATTTATTTCGTCCTGGTGACGAAAGGGTAAGAGGGAGGGGGAGGGAGGCAGGGGGAACAGGTATGGTTGAGAGGATTCATAAGCGATACAAGTGAACTACAGATACGACATGCACACAGAGATTGGGCTGCATCACATATCACAACGTGCTATTTTTCCGAGGGCGCTCAATAAATTACGCAAAATGCGCAAAGTATCTCACGACGCTGGCAACTTGGCGCTTGCTAATTAGCTTATTTAGAAATATAGCTTGTGACGTTTTGGAGAAGCAAGAAAAATAAAGCTTTTATGTACGCAGGTTTTCTTTTTTTTTTTCCCCTCGCCGTCTCGAGCTGTGTGGTCTCTGTGCAGGCTGTATAGCAAGCCCGAATAAATAAATGCCTGCACCTTGTATTAACCACGCTCACTATGACCGAGCCAGCAGACCGTCATCACGCACGCGTACACATGGTCGTGTTCGAAAGAAAACGGGAGGGATGGGGTTAAACGAAAAAAAGAAAGGAGGAAACGCCACACGCCGCGCGCGGCCTACCCCTCCGCTCACGCGCGCGACCCGACGCCGTCCTCGTGGAACACTCGAGAGAGAGAGAAAGAGAGAGAGAGGCTGACACGCACGCGCGGTTTTCCCACAGAACAGTGCAGCGTTGGGAGAAGCTGCAGCGCGGCTGCGAAGCAGAGAGCTTCAGCAAAGAATGAATGACCAGTGGCGACGAAGCGTCAGTCAATGCCTACAGCTGAGACGAATACTTCTTGTTACGTTCAATCAGACTAAGCTGCGCCGCACAGGTTCCTGTTAAACACTGCGATCACGTCACCCTTCTTGTACAGCATAATCGAAGCGAGCGCTCTTGAGGGTAAACGTTCAGTTGGAAGTTTGCCGTCTCGCCACCACCTCCGTTTCTTCCTGCTTATCGGTAACAGGCGTAGCACAGCTTCCTCGCACCCATTACAAGCCTTACTGACCGTGCAATCCTCGTGCGCTTTCCCGCCCGAGTATATCCTCGTCGCAACTGCGGTTCCCGACTGGCTAACGCGCACTCCGGTTTCCCCGCTTGCAGCACTGCACGCATCTCTTCCTCGCCAGACGCGACGAGATGGCCTCCCAGCATCCCAGGGCGCAATATTTCCTCGCCGCCGGTGCGCGGCCCCGATAGCGACGCGGCCGTCGGAAGCGCGGCAGGCATGACCGATTGTGCGGGATCAGCGCTCTGCCGGCCAGCAGGAAAGAAGGAGCGCCGCACGCGCTCCTGCACAGCACACACACCCCGGCTCTGCAAAACCGTCGCCCCCTTCCCCGACCTTACGAGAGCCTCCCGGGCGGTCTTCGACCGAGAAGCGGCGGCGGCAGTAAACACGCCAGAACAAGCGCCAAAGCCGGGACCGAATCCTCCCCCCCGTCCCCCCCGATGTCTTGGATTCGAGAAGCTTACACAGAGTACAGCGAATTCACCGACGCTGTTTCGTTCGTGTACCCGGTCCTATGGAGGCATGATTCTTCCTTCGATTCTGCCGCACCACCCGCCTTTATTTATGCCGCGACGCCGCGCGGCGAATCGAGCCGCCGTCGCTGCACCGGGGCTCAGCAACGTCCCTCGGGGCGCACCGGCAGTCGAAGGAAACACGGCGTCTCAATCCCGGTTTGTCACCGCGAAAGCCGGGCGGTGGGAAGAAAACAAAAGAGGAACGTCGCGGCAACAGTTGGACGGAAGAAAAACAGATACGATCCTGCGCGCAAGGGACTCCGAGTGGGGATTGGAAGAACCGCGGGCGGCGCGTAGAAGATGCAATATGCCACGAGCTTCCCAACAACGAAGTTGCCGGCAGCGACGTTCTTTCGTTCGCGCGCGATGCTGCAGCGCTGCAACTTGAATAATAGATCCATTTCTTGGCCACATACATCCTCGCTGCACAGCAATAACTTAGAGGCTTTCGACAGACAAGCCCATTCTCTTAATGCACGCCTTCACGCGTGGAAAGAATTTTCTTCACGCCCATTCCGGCTGAACAAGAGAAACACCACGATGTACGAGCCGCTGCCTGAGTTGTCTGACTACACGTTAGACCGACAACTCGGGCAGCGACTTGTACATAGTGACCTTTCGCTTTCTCAGCCGCTATGGGCGTGACGAAAATTCTTTTTACACGTGAAGGCGTGAAGTAAAAGAAAACGTCAGAGTATAGTGAGTCATTCGAATATTTATCTAGATACAATTAACGTTTAACACGTCCACGGCACGAAATTCCTCCCCCTTCAACATTCGAAAGAAAGCTTCCCTTTCCCAACTTGCAGCGAAAAAGAAAACGTGTCCAGCAGCGGTTTGGTCTTAGGTCAAGCGGTCTTTTGCCAGCTTATTCCTAAGACCACGGCGAAACAATCCACCGAGAACGGCTGTGTTTTTGGAACTCCAAGCAAAATCAGCGGCACTGCAAGAACGAGCACGAACTGGGCAAAGGACGCCCCACCACCGCTCGGCCTCTGGCCGTCGCCTCCCCGCTGATGATAACAGAGTCTCCGTCCTCGACACCGCGGCGAGCGAGCGTCTCCCTCTTCGCGGGAGCGATGGCCGAGCGTCGGGAGGAGGGGGGTGGTTAGAGAGAAGCGGCAGCTCCGTTCACAACGCGCAATCACCACCGCCCGAGACAGTGCCTTTGTTCAGCGAAGCCAACCCCGTGCGACCAAGGTCAGGGCGCGAGGGCGGGCAGATAAAGCCAAAGTGGAGAAACGAAAAATAAAGAAAGGGAGCCCCTGTTCGGCCGAGCGCGCGCGTGGACAGGAACGACAAAGGTAGTATAAAGAGAGAAGGAAGAGGGAAGGAACACCAAAGAGCACCCGCCGCCTGCGCAGACAGTGGCTGCATCTCCGAGGCCCCTCGGGCACTTCGCATTTTCTTTCCTTTTTTCTTTTTTTCAAAGAGGCGCCCTCCGCCAACACGCAGCGTCGCTTCTCCAGCGAATGCAGCGTGTATGCCGTCCTTCCCGTTTTGCGCGGCTTCGCAAGAACCCGCCGCAAGCCATCTGCCGGCAGAAACGAGGGAAGAAAGAAAACAACGGGCTGCTGGCGAGAAATAACTGCGAGCGAACGCAGCCGCTACCCACGGGTGCGCGGCCGCACGCAACCTGTACGCGGTTTGTGAGGCACAGTAAACAGCGCCGCTTCAAGAGATCGCGCGGTCCCCGCCAATTCCTCGTACCAACAGCTAGCGCGTTCGGCCACGGGGCCGGCAGAGCGCGCTGTAAATGAACACGACGAAACAGCCATCCATAAAGCGTCCGCTTCAACTCTCTCACCGCGGTAAGTTTTATGGGCAGTTCTGCGCCGTGATTTGGCAAACAAATAGTACTGCGCATCATTTCTTCAGAGTAAGAAACTGCCACAGCCACGTTGACTGATTTTCTCTCTCTCTCACACACACACACATACGTATATACAGTAAAAGCTCGTTAATTCGAACCGCAAGGGGAAGCCGCTTCAGTTCGAATTAACGAAAGTTCGAACTAACGAAAGTGAAAGAGAGCAACAGTACACTGCGATTTGGAAGCAGTAGGGCATGTCAGAAAGTGATGGCGTGTGCCTGCGGCACACGCCATCTTCAAGTCGAAGCTCTGGGTCCGACTGTGCCACACCACCGATGTCCACCGAAACGAACGTTAGCCGAGGCTTAACACTATCACAATGATTCGCGATGGCCGGTACCTCCTAAGCTGAAAACAAAGGTGCACAACCGATGAAGACTGCCGAGACAAAGACGCTGAACATGTGAAGGTGGCGAAGGCCCTGGTTCGTTGGTTCTTGATTGCAAGCGCAGCTGCGACGTACTTGATTCGCTGTGTTTTGGCGCTTGCCGTGCCATCTCCGCACATTAGCAGCTGTACCACATTTGCAAAGCCTCCGAGATTCGCAACGGGCAAGAAGTCTTGGAGGTTGCGTAGAACGGAGAGGCGGCAGCCGCCACTGCCTTCTGGCTGACCCCGCGTCGGTTAGATTTTTTTCCGATTTTGCCTTCTCTCGCCGTTCTCTCCGTTTCGGAGGCAATACAGCCTTGTGTGTAGGCATTAGGCGCTTTTCTCTGGCCGTGTGCCAGGTCAGCGTAGTTCGAATTATCCGTGAGGGAACCTTCTCGCGTTCGAATTAACGGACTTTTTTTATACATAGACCTCTGTGGAGCTTGGCCGGACCCAATCGTACAGTTCGAATTATCCATAAATTCGAATTATTGAAGTTCGAATTAACGAGCTTTCACTGTATATATATAGTGCATAAGGGCGCGAACTTTTATGGTCGTCACCATAGCAGTGCAGTGCACGCTTTTTCACGCATGTGAGTGCACTGTCCACGCTTCTAGACTTCTGTAGAGTTGAATACAGCAGTCAGGCTATTAAGAACCAAATTTATGCTATGCTAATAAGAAAGCGATAGTATCTCGTGCCACCGCAGTATTTTGTGAAGTAGCTGTACAGCGACCGCGCACGAGATTCCAAATGACGCTCCTAGTTTACATGTTTTCTTTTTTTTTTTAACTCCAGCCATCAGCAGCATCCGGACTCGCGATATCCCTTCGAGCCCGCCCCAGCAACAAGGCGCGTTAGAACGGGTACGTTCCACGGTTGGTTGGCTGCTTCCAAAACTTCCCCGCTGGCGGTACAAATTAAAGTCCACGCGCCCGTAATTGCGAACTAAACGAAAGAGAGAGAAAAGAAAGAAACGATTGTTAAACGCCGCCGACCCGTGCGCCCACCTAACTGCGTCACCGGCAGTATAAGAAAAAGGAGTGCGCGCGGGTGGTATCCCGGTCGCCCCGGAGAGCGAGCGAGCGGTCAGGCTGCGCGACAGGCTCAGCTCACGAAACGTCGCCAACACACGGAGGCGAATCCGCTTCCGGGTGCCCCCGCCACGTCCTGTCCTTTATCACACCCCCGGGGGCGGCTTGGTTCGCTCGGAGCGAGCCGGGCCTAATCAGACCCCGGCCGGAGAGCTTTTCTGCCGCCGCGGGCCCGTTCCGTCTCAGCGCGCGCAGCGTCCCCGGCGAGCACAAAGGAGAGAGAGAGAGATAAAAAAGGACAAAAAGCGCGCAAAGAGCGGCGCTATGTAAAAAAAGAAAGAAGAACGAGAGAAAACCGGAGCGCGGTCGCGGTGCGCAACCACTTGTACGCGGCAGCGCAATGCGTGCGCACAGCGACGCGTCACACACGGACGGACCGCCGGCAGCGGCAACTGCGCGCGCACACACGCCTTTCTCGCTTGCCCCTCTACGATGTCCTTATACCTCTCCCTCCACGAATGGAGCGAGGCAGCGAAGAAAAGAAAGAGGTCTTCCTAGGAGCGGGCGAAGCAAAGTGGAGAGCAAAGGAGGAAGGAGGACACGTCCCGCGCGGCTACAACGGCGAAACAAAAGCGGCGCTGCCTCCCCCCCCCCCCCCGCCCTCCATGCCCCGCAAGAGCAAGCGACGTAAAAAACGGGAGCGCGCCGTGTCGCACCGCTCCTTTTCACGGCGAGGCGAGACGGGAACGGCGTTGGCTCGTTGCAGCGGCGCGGCTGGAGCAGCGCTCGTTTGCGCGCCACACGCAAAGAGTGGCAAGAAAGAAGGGGAAGAAAAAAAGAAAGAAAGGAAGTGCGCAAACTACAAGCGGAGTAAATGAGGGAGGCGAGCGTCGAGGCCGTCGGCGGGAGCCTCACGCGGACGACGACGCGCGTCTCATTTCCAACGTCGCCCCCCCCCCCCCTCCACTGCCTCAACCCGACGTTCGGGGAAAAGCGGCGCCGCACGGGTTTCTTCCTAGTTTGTTTTATTTATTCTTCCCGAGTTCTTCGACGACGACGCGAAAGTGCGCGCGCTCTCGGGCGAAAGAAAAGCGTTCTTTTCTCGAGTGGCGCGAGACCGACACGTGCGCTCAGGCGCCGTCGACGCGTAGCGTCAGCTTTCTGGGCCGGAGATGCTGTCGTAGGAGTCGTGTTTCTCTTTCATGTCGACTTTCCTTTTTTGGGGGGAGGTCTCCCTGACGACGCAAGTGCCGAAACCAACCATGCCCGATACCAGTGAACACCGCATTCCCACAGATGAACCGAAAGCCGCATTGCAGGTTAACTCTTTATGTGTTGCGTACTGGGGAACACAAATACTAAATACGCACACAATCGCCTACATCCCACCGCCCAAACATTGTCTGGTTTTGCGCAGCTTAAAAGTTGAGGGTCGTGCTATATTCACGTCATGCGCCGAAATGAAGTGTTTGGTGCAGTTGGGTTTTTTTTTTTTCGTTCCTTAAACGTTAGTACGGCCACACGCACGACATGGATATATTAGCGCTGCTACTAATATAGGAAGGCCGGCACGTGCGCTATATACGACAACGGCAGAGACCGCGGCGAGCTTTCGGAATGTATCTATGCCAAGCAGCCGGCACCGCTTGCGTGCGCCCTTCCCTTCACACGCCCCCCGACCATTAGGGTGCTTCGCATAGAGAGACGCCCTCTCGCCGCTCGTTGGCGACACCCCCCCCCGCTGCAGGGCAGATGCCGCTACGCACGGCGGTGACCGTTTTGAAAGCCGCGGTTCCCAGAAGCGCTCCGGCGGGCAGGCAACTGCTGCTCAGCGGGCAGGCTGCGGCGGCGGCAGCTCCTCCGCAACCTAAAGGAGACGGCGGTGCATCTGGGACGGGTAGATGGGACCACGGGCATCCGCCGGCGTTACGGTTTTTGTTTGTTTTGCGGCATCCGGGTCTACTCGGCAACGCCAACCGCCCGTGCTTTCCGTGAGATACAATCGCCAACGCAGCGCATGCGGTCACGACGGCGAGAAGCAGACGTACTCCGACCCAAAGGAGTCGCATGTTTCTCCTCAGCGACGACAGAGATCTTGGGAGCACTGAAACGTATAGCGTTCAGGAGGCCAGAATACACGCATGAGTTTTGGAGCACGCCTTAATCGCAAGACATCCAGTAAATTTAAGCTTCAAAATATTAATTAAACGGTGCAGACGCGAAGTTAAAAGCAATGTCCCTCCCCAAACGTAGACGCGAGAGTCCTACTTTCACCGCGATAACCCTTTTGCTGCCACGTAAAGAAAGACTTGGAACCTCGCACGGATGATTTTCTTTTTTTCCACCAATACTAATGTGATCGCACCGCGTTTCGAATAACAGTTCTGCATGGCGGTGAAAACATCAAGCGCAACTACACGGCGGCGTGAATACCGCAGTGGAACAGTAAAAACTCTGTGAAGGCACGAAAGCAAAGAGAAAGGATAAGTAGGCTGAATATAAGGAATAATGTTAAAGCGGTATAAGGTCTTCGCAGTTTTTACGGCGCAGTACCTACGAGCCCAGCATGCTCTGCGACGATAACGACCGTTTCTCAACAACTCGAACAGGAGAGCGACGACTCACCGAGAAACACCGCGGCGCATCAGCGGCTCCGCTAATGCGGCCGTTTAGCGAGCGACCTTGCCGCGCCAACCACCAGGGTCAAACGCGTGCGCATTCACGCACGACACGTCCGCGCGGCGCGCACGTTCGCTTTCGAAATCGCCTCCTGCCGACCCGATTAATTGCGGTCGAATCTAGCGTGGTCCGTGCCAGCGCTAGGCGGTGCGCGCACCTTGTTAGGGAGGAGATGATAAATGATAAAGAACTCGCAGCGCTCACAGAGAGCCATCGCGGGCTGCTCGCGATAAATCGAATAAGGTTGTGGCCAACTGACCTCGACTGTTCTCGGCTCCTTGACCCGGTCCTGAGGCGGCGGCGGCGAAGACTTGACGTGCGCCGGCGTGGCGTCCTTGCCCGGCGTCAGCGTCGAAGTTGTCGTGCATGTCGTCGCTGGGAGGTGGTGGTGGTGGTGGTGATGCGCCGGGCGGGGGCTTTCCTCCTTGACGGGCGACGTGACGCCGAACGCGGAGGTGGCCTCCATGGCGGGCAGCGCAGACGACGGGGGCAGCACGTGACCGCCGTTGCTGCTGTGCAGCTGCTGCAGGTACTGCAGGTGCGCTTGGTGCGCGTGCGCGATGACCTCCGCGGCCGTGTTGCGTGGCACCGAAGCGACGCTCGAGGGCGCCGCCGTGGTCGCTGCCTTGTGGTCCCTGAAGAAGAAGTTCAGCGTCGGCTTCTCGTCGTGCGGCGTGGTCAGCTTGCTGTGGTGGTGGTTGCTGTGCTTTCCGTGCAGGCTCGCGGCCGTCGCGCTCGCCGTCGAAGCCAGGGGCAGGGTCGGCTTGCCCAGGAGCAGGGCCCCAGGCGCGGCCGATGGCTCGGCCGTCTTGGGACTCGTCGCCGGCGGCACCGCCGCGATGAGCGGCGGCGGGCTCAGGGGGCTCTTGGCGGCTGGCCGCTTGCCGCCGTCGCTGCTGCCGGTGTGCGAGGTCTTGGCCTCGTCCGGCGGCTGCATCGCTTCGAGCCGGGGCATCTTGGCGCGCTCCGGCTCGGGGGGCGGCGGGGGCCGGCCGCCGCTGGACGAGCCGAGCCTGAGAGAGGAGGTGAGCCGGGACCGCTGCTCTTCGTCGATGACTACCACGTCGCTTATGTGCTGGTGGTGGTGGTCGACGTTGTTGGAGGAAAAGGACGAGCGCTTGCTCGACTTGCCGTGGTGGCTGCTGCTGCTCCGGCTGTTGTTTCGCGACTCGGACGACGATCGGTCCGAGGAGCGCGACGACGAGTCCTTCTTCTTCTGCGGGCTCGGCGTCGTCAGCAGCGGCGTCGTGGTGGGTGGGGGGATGATCGGAGGCAGGCCCCATCCCGGGTAGTAGGGCAGGTGGGCGGCAGCGTTCAGGTAGTCTTCCCGCTTGACCGTCTCGCCGAACGCCGAGCTGAGGCCACCGCCCAGCGAGGGCCTCGGGCCCAGCAGGTTCAGGGCCGCGGCTGCGGCGGCGGCCGCCGCGGCGTTTGCCGCAGCCGTCGACGACGACGAGGTGGACGACGTGGACGTGTCCGTCGTGTGGCGGTTAGAGGACGACTTTTTGTGCTCCCTAGATGAAGACGAGGTGGAGGAAGTGCTCGTGGTCTGCGCCGAGCCCGAAGTGGAGGCGAACTTGGCCGACGTCTGGCTTTCCTGCAGCCTCTGCATGTGCTCGGCCGCGTAACGCACTGGGTCCGCGATGTAGGAAGACGACGACGAGGAGGCCTTGTCCGCGGCGGACACGCCGTTGGCGCGAGGGTACGAGCCGGCCTTGGCGTCGTCGGCCAGGCGGCACGGGTCCGGCTTGGGCATCATGTCGGCGAACACGGAGGAGTAACCGGCGGGAAGCGCGGTGGCAGCCGTCGGAGGGTACAGCGACCGGGCCAGGTCCCCCGGCGCCAGCGCTGGCGCGCCCGCGCCTCGCATGCTGAGCGCCAGCGCGGCGGCCGGCTCCAGGAAGGCGGCCGTGGAAGGCGCAGCCGCCCGGGCGGTCGAGTGGAAGGCCACCTGCTGGTCCAGGCAGCCCAGCCGGGCGGCGGCCATGGCGTGGTGCTGCGCCGCTGCGGCGCTCCCGAAAGCCTGCAGCGGGGCGATCAATGGCGGTGTCGCGGTCACTTTACCGAGCTTCCACACGCAGAGTACCAAACTGCAAGCGGCTGCTTTAATTAGTACAGAGGTTCCATATGTCAGAAGTAGCAGAGTGAAGTCAAAGGAGGCCGCCTTGGCGTTCGCAAGTAAAGCTCCCCGCTCTCAGTTATGAGGGTTCACCTGTATAAAAATGCCCTGTTTCTCTGGTTTACGTGAAAATAAAAATTCACTGATTGACTTAAAGCAATGACAGCTGAGCGGGGAGTTAACTTTTCACTGAAAGATTCTCGGCCCTTTCATGACTGCATGCAGAATTTTATCACCCGTATGTAGCACTTATGGCAAAAAAAAAAACACCGTTACCCCGGAGCGACGCCCAGACAGGTTGTGAAAGGAACCCCGCGCGTACACACACACAGAGCCACCGGAGGAAGGAGGACACACGCACCTGCTGCAGGAAGGCGTCGGCGGCGACTCGCTGCTGGTAGTGCTGCAGCCGCAGGAAGGCTGCCGGATCGAGCAGGTGCCGGCCGTAGGCAGCAGCCAGCTTGCGGTGCTCGAGGAGCAGGAGCTCCTCGGCGGCCGCGGCCTCGGGCCCGTCGGGCCGCACGTGCTTGAGCGACAGGTCCAGCGGAATCTCGCCGCGCTCCCCGCGGACGCCCGCCGAGCCGGCGAGCGCAGCCGCTGCCGCGGCGGCGGTCACGCCGTCCAGCGGGCCGCGGCCGTCGAACGGCCGCACCGCCGGAGGGAAGAAGCTCGCGTAGTACATCGCCGCCGTCCTGCGACACCGGGAGCGAACGAATGAGTACGTATGCAATACATACACGTGTGCAAGCGGTGCTTTATCGAATACGGAGAGAGTCGAGCGAGTGGGTTCGTACTTCGCTACAGGAAAGTGTGCAACTGGTCTGTGACGACACACACACACACACAAGCGCAAGAACTTACGGACTCGATGCTAGGCACTTTGCGTTTCAGCGTCGGTATCGTTCGATTTTATTTATTTCTCATGGTCGCAGTGGTAACGCTTCGTGGGTGACGCCAGTTTGACGCGGAATACCGAATGCAGCCTTCGACTTTGCAGGTGCCCGAGTACTGCGCGGATAGGCCGCTGCAGCTTGTTCCACACATGGCTACACCAGCTTCGCATTCCCGCTGATGACCAGCGGTCAACGAAATCAACAGAACAGAGCATGGTCGTAGCAGCAGCAGCAGCAGCAGTAGTAGTAAATACAGAATAAGAGTCCGTTTTCAAAAGGCTATCACAAATAACACGACGAAGAGAGCGTCACTCCGCCGAGTAATATGTACGACAATATCGCCAAATACAACAAAAAAAAAAACTCTCCAAACTCACGCCGATTTTTTTCGCACGGTGTTTCTTATGACATAGGTTTTCTGTTTCCAGACAAGCGCCTTCAATATGTATGGATGTGTCCAAGCGATCGAAACCACCATGAAAAGGCGATCTTTATCGACGGGATGCCGCGAAAAGAACAATAGAAAGATAAATTACCCCCCCCCCTCCCCAGCTAAGTATTATGAAAGGTCGCGCTCTCAAGCAAGACGAATGTGGAGGTGATTGTCTCTACGTGACAGATTGGTGCGACCGATGCAAAAAAAGGAAGCAGAAGATGCGACGCTGCGTGGGGTAACTATGAAAAACAAAAGAAACAAAAGAAAGAGAAAACTGTCGGAACAGTATAAGGCCACGGACGCAGACGTCGTCACATTCCCCGCGCCCATGCAGCCGCGCGACACTGACCGATCCTATACAGGCAGCCCGCGAAGGCACTGAATGTCGCATAGCGGCCGTGTACATGAAACCTCTGGAGCTCTGGAGATGGCGGTTGCACACTTGACTGATCGCAGAGTCGCGCGAGTGCGGCGGCAGCTTTTGGGCGCAGTCGGAGCGACGAGCTCGAAAAGCCTGCGCTGCGCATTCCCATTTGCGCGGGCATTATTGCGGAGCGCTTATCAGCGTTTTTCGCCGCCACCGTTGTCGTATCTCCATGGCGCGGAACCGAAAAAAGAAAGTAAAAAAATCGACGGGAGGATTTGTCACACGGCGCGCGTGGATGCGTGCGACTCTCGATCGTTCGGTTCGCGAAGTGTGAACGAGCCGTTTAAGACATGCATGACGTTTACATATAAAAACAAATTAAAAGTTATGGAATTTTACTTGCCAAAACCACTTTCTGATTACGAGGCACGCCGTAGTGGAGGACTCCGGAAATTTCGACCACCTGGGGTTCTTTAACGTGCACCTAAATCTAACCACACGGGTGTTTTCGCATTTCGCCCCCATCGAAATGCGGCCGCCGTGGCTGGGATTCGATCCCGCGACCTCGTACTCAGCAGCCCAACACAAGGTCGCGGGATTAAATTAGTGTAAATAACTCTGGCGTTAGTGTTTGCACTTGTAGTGGTTCAGCTTACATGGGAATGGTAGGGACTGTGTGCATGCATTTGCCTCAACTTCGCCTTTCTCGCTGGAAAAAAAAAAAAAACGACTTAGCGGGTTTGCAAGTTGATCAGGTTCAACAAAATATTTGGTTATAAATCCAACGATTCGCAGCGATTATGCGTGTCCGCGGGAACCTATTGACTTCGTGCGCTCAGGAAATAATAATTGCTAGGAGACTAAGACAGCTAAAGCGCACGTGACAAATAACGCCGCAAGAACGCCTGAAGCCACAGACTCGAAAACTATACAGGCAGATGCATATAACAGTTCGAATGACCCGCCGCGACGGCTCAGAGGCTACATGGCGTTGAGCTGTTAAGCACGAGGTCGCGGGATCAGATCTCGACCGCGGCGACCGCATTTCCACGGGGGCGAAAAGAAAGAAACACCCGTGTCCCATGCATTGGGGGCACGTTGAAGACTTCCTCGTGGTCAAAATTATTCCGGAGTCCTGCACTAAGGCGTGCGCGTCATAATGAAACCTTGGTTTTTACACGTAAAACACTCACTAACATTGGAACGGTAGCTCGGCGATAGCACAGTTTCCGCTAACAATTCCAGTACGAAAATGTATGCCTCAAAGGCAGTCTCTGCTTCTACGACAGTAGTTTGAAGGCGTCAATCCGGTAATTGTTTCGTTTCATATTTCAGATGGCGGGCAACACTGATGAACGGTGACGGGAGAAACGACAGTCGGAAACTCGTGGACAAATACACGCCATGCGCGCATGGTCCGCACACCACAGTGACGTAGCTGTCTGCTCTCTTCGCACCTGTTTCGAACAAGGAACGGGCAAATATAGTCGAACACTTGCATTCGAATGGACCACCACTAACACAGACCGTTAACCGACGTACACGAGTGTGTTCCAAGCGCAGCACAGCGACTTCCATCAATGCCCAGCGCAGTGTACATCAAACCGAAACGGCTAAACGCTGGAACAGTTGAGACAAGTCCTGTCAACACTTTTCACGCACACAAGCTTTATATATATGTGTGTACCTATAGCTTGATAGGTTAAGCTGCACACGACCAAAACCGTCTCGCGCCGATACCCGGAGCGCGCCCAGAGCAGTAGACTTCGCAGCCGTCGTTCTTTCCGCGCCTGTTGCGCAAACAAGGCCACATTATACGACGGAAAGGACAATGGCCCGAAACCAACGGATCGTCGCGGCAGACTGCTTTCCATTCAGTCGTGAGAACGCGAAGATGAGAGCAACGTCCCCACCCACCCATTAGACGCGTTTGCCTCACGCTTTCGACTATTCGCGAGACAGGCCGTGCGTTCGAGTTTGTAATGCAGTCCCGGGAGGCGACCAGAAAAAATGGCGAATATCTCGCGCGATTTCCGAGCCTCGGCGCAATGCGCTTCGCTGAAAGCCCCGTCATATATAGAAGAAGGCTGTAAGAAAAAAAAAAAGCAAGATAAATCCAAGACCCGTTTGTACTGTTGTCTCGAGATCGTTTTCTTCGCAACCGATAGGCGTTCTTCGACGGTTTCCTTTTTTCCTTCTTGTTTTTGACCACGTTGAAACCTTTTCCTTTCTCTCTCTCTTTCTTTCTTCCGTTCTTTCTTTCTTCAAGTACGCCCGGCCGATTGCACCACGCACACGCTCCGCTCTTCCATCAGTCATTCTCATTATCCTCACAAGCGTCGCATTCCACCGGAACCCTTCGCGCCGTGACGGCGGCGGGCGCCGGCAATAGACGAAGAAGAGACTGCGATCGAGATGCGCAGGGACGCGAAGAAACGTGAGGGGATTCATAAAGGAGGGCGGCCGTACGCAGCCGAGTGCTGCAGCTACACAGCAGGCTTCGCAACAGCCGCGCACCCCAACGAGCGCGCGCGTCTTGTAATAGGACGGCGCAGATGGCGACCGTCTCGCCCGCCAGCCAGCCCAGACAGCGGGAGGGGGGGCAGAGACGTCAGTGGCCGCCGCCCGAAAGACGATACAGAGGAGCCCGCCCCAGTCCACACGCGAAGGGGTCCGTGGGCGCAAGACCGACGCCGCTCGAGCGGGCACGGCGCGTTGCGACACGTTCGATGCGCGGCACTGCGCGCGACTCTCTCCTGGGGGGCCTTTGAGTCGCCGTGCCGCTGCTGGCGCCCAGTAAGGACCCCCGGCCTCGAGTGTCGAAAGCCAGGGAGCAGAGACGACGCCTCGGGCGAAGCTGTCCGTCGCTGGCCCATCAGCGCCAGAGACTGGCTTCGCTGCGGCATATATATATATATATATATATATATATATATATATATATATATATATATATATATATATATATATATATATACACGAGCGAGGGTCGACCCACGTGATGCACTCAGCAGCGCGAATCGCCGGGTCCCGACGCTTGTGCCGCGAAATAAGTATGGCACCGATGATTTCCTCGGTGCTCCTAGAATCTTGCGAGGCTCGCCGAGCTAGACCGAAGTTGTGGATTTGCAACATCGACTGCGCAGTGAGAGATGATAAGTGTTGAAATTCCTCGAACTTGTACACGCTAACTTAGTGAGAATTAATGGCGCGACTCACCCAAGTCTGCAAAACAGAGCCAAAGGCGGGCGCGCTTCAGGAATTGGCGCAGTACAAACGCGAGATCGGCACAACGGTGAGTGCGCCCAATCGGGTCTCGAGTACATACTTAGCACGAGATTCTGATTCTCAAGTGTAAAGCTTTTCCTTTTTTCCTTATCCTGGTTTTCCAGAGTACGTAGAACTACTGCTAGACACATGACGCCGGGGGTTTGACGTTCCATATAAGCCCAGCCAGCCATTACGAATATTCTGCACGCGGTGTTGCTCCTGGACAGCGTCTTTTACCTTTGTACGTCACTCTCCAAGTCTTTCCGTTTCTAACAAACGTATCGAATTTCGCATAAAGCGAAAATAGAAAAACAAACGCTTGTGATTACACATAAACAAGCAACGCATCCGGCTCGAAACCAGAAGCCGCGAAACAAGGGAGGCGTGCGAAGAGCGACCGCGCGGCGTATTACGCGGCGTGGCCGGACGAGCGTCGTTATCTCGCATGCAAATTGCGCCCCATGCACGCGCGCGCCCCAGCCTCAAGTGGCGCTGCGCCCAACTCGCGGCGAAAGGCAGCGGCATCACCGGCGGCGGCGCACGTCGCCGTTTAGAGCAGTAATTGCGGCGGCGGGCGCAGCATAAACGGGGCCACGGCTCGCTCGCTCGCGCGCGCCCCGCCGAAAGCGCGAGCAAAACGCGGAGCGGGCGCTGATTGGTTTTAGAGCCGCCCGCTCGCCGGTGCGCTCGAGCCGCAACAACGCGCAGTCCCCGGCCGACAATTTAGCCGTCACGAGGGAGGGCGTTGGAAGGCCAGAAGACACGCGGTGCGCAAAACAGCAGCGAAAGCAATTAACGGGGAATGCTGCAGCGTTAAGCGCGCGCGGCGGCGGCTCTAGCGGTTAATAACGCTGGCGATACCGCGCTACGTATACACGCTCTCCCCTCCTATCACACCAAACGCCTTCTGCGCGATGCGGCGTCAAAGCTGCGACCCGCACAGTTTTCCCTCGTATAACGAGGCGTGCTTCCGGAGTAGG
The DNA here is from genome assembly GCF_038994185.2 of Dermacentor albipictus. Taxonomy (NCBI): domain Eukaryota; kingdom Metazoa; phylum Arthropoda; class Arachnida; order Ixodida; family Ixodidae; genus Dermacentor; species Dermacentor albipictus. The sequence continues at coordinate 483,176,432 of NC_091821.1, forward strand.
CGGTTGAGCCCGGGTCGCTTTAACGGCCTCGCAACAGGTGACGAGGACCGGATGGTTAGACGTCCGCATCTTCCAATGAATCACTATTTTCGCCGTAAAGCTTCGCACGAATTCATGGTGGCGTTTTACAAATGAGTTCCTCGCGGGCAACTCGACTGGCCCGAAGTCCCGCGATATATTTACGGCGGCATCGGCGGGAAGGAACGGAGCAATCAAATGACATCTGTATGCCTGGTATCCAGACTCGAAGGGAATGACTGCATTCAGGGAATGACCGGAAGACGCACGCCGACTATATATATATATATATATATATATATATATATATATATATATATATATATATATATATATATATATCAAGCTAGTGCTTATGCGCACAGAGCTTAAGAGTCATTCGTTGCTAAACGTGAACGCTAATCGGCTCACAGTGACCCCAACTGTAGACGCGCGGCTGATTGAAATCGGGTCCGCGGCGCCCCAGCCGGCGCAGGCGTAAGCAACCGAAACAAAAGAAGCAATAACAAAAGGGTCAATATGCGGCAGTCAGGCCACACATGCAAACTGGAATTCTTGAGCTCCCATGGCCTATAGAAAGCGAGTAGGGCATATAGTCTTTCTAACTTTCAATCTTTTCAAATGCCTTTACAGTCACAGAAAACTGTCGCGCAAGAAGGCAACTGAGTAGAATGCGAACGCTCGTACTCAACTATTTATGTAAAAGAACCACCTGCGACCGCAACGGCACGGCAGCTACTTTGGTGTACAACTATCTTCGTTTCCATCTTCGTATAACTATATTATGTCTCGTAAAAAAAAAGCGTTACGTCTACTGCCTACTTGTTGCTTATTGCGCAATCATGTGACAGCCAAAATGCCTATGCTGAGGAGACAAGACTTCACTACACACCGCATCTTCTAAACTTTTTTTTTTTTTTACGCTGCCGACGATGAATAATGAATAGCTACTTCGGCCAAGTGTGTCCTTGTCAAAGGAACGATGAAATAAAAGTGCAACATCAAAGCGAAGGCCTGTCGCGTGTTGCAACGTGTTGCAGAAGCGATCAACGTGATGCAGAAGTGTTGCTGCGGGTAAGCACGCAAAGAAGACGCTTGATTATCACCTAAGTTATAGTAAAGTCCCACTTGGCTAAGCGCGACGCACACTGAAGTCGCCGAAACAGTAACTCGGCAGCACTAACGTGGGAAGCTTTCCTCCCATTTTGAGCGGCTTGCAGCGGATGGAGTCCGAACAAACGCGCCGCTTAGGTGAATCGCTGCACTGCTGCGCGCCCAGCAAATCCGAATATTCGCTAAAGCCCATCTTTTGAAAACGAAAGACATGACCTCTGCAAAGCTCTCAACCAGTTATATAGAAAACCATTCACCTTGAACAAGGTCTTGGGACCATGGCCTCGCATATCGCACCTACAAACGGCCGCAAAAGCGCTGCTGCGATATTTGAAAGCTACTGGATTGAGTCAGCGTCTGTGATCCGGAATGAGTGACCGAACGATATCCCCACTGGATTTTCTCTTTTAATCTTTCTGTCCCCTTTTCCCTTTCCCGAGTGTAGGTTAGCCAACCGGGCCCAGTCCTGGTTAACCTCCCTACCTTTCATTTATCATATGCTCTCTCTCTCTCTCTCTCTCTCTCACTCACTAAAGCCCAAGTTATTTGCTCGACACTGCAACTTACTCGTTCATATGCGAGCGTCTTGTCGTATACACGCGTCTGATGTCATGCTTCAACGAAACGCGAAATGACGCATACTCGAAACTCAACAACTGGTATCGCGCAATAGTGCGCCAATCGCCAAACATCGGGAAAAAGAATGAAAGACCAAAGACTAATGGAATGACGTCAACCGAGACCCAAACACTCAAACCGCTCGGCGCGTGAGTGTGGCGCAATCGGCACACATGGCACGACATGGAGCGCCGCAGCGATGGGCCACACTCGGGGGCGGAGGGGGGGCTGCACCTGTTTCCGGGCGGCACTATCACACCCGACAACTGCGCACAAATGCGGCATCAGCAGCAGCGACAACAAAACAAACGAGCGCAAGGCGACCGAAGAAGCAGGGCGTCGCCACAAGCGCGAGCGGGCGAGCGCGCTTTCGATTAGGCGCGCGCAAACACGGTACACGCAGGCACAGCGCTCCCAAAGCCAATCGACCGTGCCGCGCCGCGCGGACAGCGCTCACGGCCCAACGCGGCTGCCTCGCCTGCCTCGCTTTTCAAAGCCCGTCGCGCGCGCGTGAGCCCGCCGCGCCTGTTTCGCCCCCCCCCCCCCCCCCCCCTCCTCGCTCCCGAGCAGAGCGCTGCTTCGTTTGCGCTCGGCGTCGCCCCGCTGGCGGGCCGCGCACAGCTGTTTTTCCGGCGGCACGCACGCACGCACAGTCGTCGAGCGGGGCGCGCGACGCCGCCGCCGGCATAGTAATCTTCGGATCAATAGGCGGACGTGAGGGCGTGCTCGCGCCGAACCCGGACTGCACCGAGTCACTCTAAAAGCGTGCAGTACTCGCGGTTGCTGCGGCTGGCCTCGGCCAAGCAAGAGAGCGAAGAACACGCCGGCGCAGAGCCAACGTGGGCGCCGCACGGCTCGTGGCCACCGTCGCCTCCTCTCGACAGCAGCCGAACGGAAGAAGCACTGGTATACGCGCGCTGCAAGAGGCGCTCTATTTCCGATATCGACTTCTAAGCGCACTAACAAATAACCCGACACGGAACAAAACTTGCAACAAACTTTCGGCATGCCTTTGTTTTTCCCGAGCATAATGGCTGCATTAGAGCTCTGGGTGACTTAGTGCACAGCTGGGCAATTGGCGACTGTGAGACTGCCGCGATGTACGTCGAACGCAGTCGCTGCTTGACTGGTTCATTTATTTACGAAGCCACGCGCCGTTGCGGCCACTGTACGGGACGCGCCGTTTCGAACTGAGGAATCCTCCTTCCTATCGCGACAGCAGCAGGAAAAGTGCTGGCAACGACTATCCGCTCCCCGGCTGCCGCTCGAAGCCAGGGCCGCGCTGGCTCTTTTCCTGCGCGGCCAACGCGCGCGCACCCCCGACTGCAGCGTCCGGACCACGCTATCTCCTCCGCGAAATAGGATACGCCGGGGTGGGCTCGGGTTACCCGCCTCCGCGCGTTAGCGCGCGCTTCCGTGCCGCTGGAGGCGAGGAAGACGAGAAAGAGAAAACGAACGCTCGGAGAGGAAATGGAAGCAAAGAAAAAAAGGGCTAGGCAGACGAGAAGCCGTCAGCGGAGGACGTCCTAACGACGTACGCGGTGGCGAGTCGCCGGCGTCACCGCGGGATTCTCAACCGGCTCGCCAAGGGAGGCGGAAACGGGGCAGCAGCAGCAGCAGATCATTCCGGCGGGCCGCCACGAGCTCTGCTAGAAATGGACGGGTGCGCGCGCCGAAGGTTGGGGCGGGGGGGGGGGAGGAGGGGAGGCGGGCACCGTTCGGAGGCAAACGATGGAACGGCTAGCTGCGCGGGAACAAAGTCGGCACGATCACACGCTGAGGACGGGAGCGCCGCCGGCGGCTCGTTAGCGTTCGCCTGGCGGCTCGCTTGGCAGGAGGCAAGCGCCCCCCCCCCCCCCTCCCTCTTCGGTCCGACAACAACGCTGCTGCGACGATACGCTCGCAGACGTCACACCGCGTAGGCGCTTCTTTGTTAACGCGTGTTCGTCTTCCCGGCTTTGTGCGGAGCGTCATCTGTTGCTGCTGTCTGCTCGGGAGTTGAGGCGCCAGCAGGGCGCCATATACCGCGACATTCGCCGGCGAAAAAAAAAAAATATCCATATAAGCATATGCCTGACCCCAGAGCCTCGTCGGCAAATAGAGATAGAGCTTGCTGACGAAGGCGTGGCTGTTTGAGTAGTCCGAGGGCGCGAGGCTGCAGCATGTGCGAGATTAGGGTCAACCGCGCGCCAAGTAGCTAGCGAGTGAGCCTGCTCGTCCACGCCAGCAGCCCGTGGCGGTGGGAATGAAGGGGAAGAGCGGTAGCAGCGCGATACACGCGCTGCCTGCCTCGGTCGGCAGCAACGGAAACGAGGGGGTGGGTGCAGGCAGCAGGGGGCGGTCGGCCAGCGGCTCCCCTCGTTCCATTGACGACCACTGCGGCCAACTGCTCTGCTCGGCGCGCACCCAGCGCTGCTGGCACCGACACGGTGGGGGGAGGGCAAGGCTCGGTCGCGCCGCTATTAGCGTGCCGCGGTTGAACTACCCCACCCGGCGCTGCTTCTAATCTTGGCCGCCGCCCCGGCACACCGAGGCGCTGAGCTGTCGCCGGCGCAGGCCAGCCGGCTGGGCGCGCCCCTCCCGGAATCTACGACCCTACGCGAGCCCCGGCGAAAACGGGAGCGCGGAGTTGAGAAAGAAAACTGCGAAAGTCGAGAGTTCTGACGAGAAAAGCCGCACTCTATACGAAGGCCGCGGGCCCAGCTACCGCCTTCGGCGGAATGAGGCACCCCCTGTCGGGCGATTGTATACGTGTTCGTGTTCCGTCTCGGGAGTCCGTCGTGAAAGCACGCACTGTCTGACTGTCCCGAAAACGGAGGTGCGGGGACCTGCGGACGAGACGCTGCGGTTTTGAGCGGTTTCCGGTCAGGAACGTCACACACTGCGGATGACCTATGCGCGGGGAGACGCAGGGGCCCGGAGCGTTAAGGGACGAGAGGAATTTTCGCTTTCGGTAAGGCAGAAAGTAGCTCATCTGCATGGTTCAGTTGCGCGCTTCTTTCGGTCGTTTGTGATAATACCATCTTTGTTTTTTCTGCTCAGCTCTTGGGATAGTGAGCGGAGACAGCGACACGTAGCGGTCACGTGCGAAGCGAAACCGACCGCCGAGACGAACTTGCGCATAGATCTCTCCGTATACAAGCGGCCGTGTTGCGTTTGCTCTTGCGAACATTTCCCGTTTGAGCCAACCATTGATTTGGAAAGACTTCGCTATGAAATGCACAGCGCTAATTACCTTATACATTGCAGGATTCATAACTTATAATCGCGGTTACCGTCGCCGCGTATACTATATGTAAGCGCGAGCTGGCCGGGAACTTTCTCCTGCGGTTGGCCAGGTTACCTACGAGCAAGCAGCGCCTCTTTGGCCAGAGGAAGCGAGAGAGGGAAAGAGCGAGTACAAGCAAGCACGAAAATCGCAGCGGGAGATGACAGCACAGCCCAAATCACGGCGCTCCGCACCGCCGCAGCATTCCTCACCGACGCGTGCTGGTCTGGGGGCGAGCAATATATAGGCAAGAAAACTTGCGGCTCGCGAAGCAGAAAAGCGATGAAAAAGGAACGTGCGCAAGCGCGAAAGCAAACCGAAAAAAAAAAAAAGCGAGGCGCCCAGCGAGTGTCGTAACGCGAAACGCGGGCCCGAAGGCGCGCTTACTTTCCCGTTCGTCCAGAGAGAGCCTTCCGCGAATTTTTCCTCGACGCTCTTTTCGCTCGTCCACCTCCGGGTAGCGCATCCGCTGTCCTTAGCGCGTGTCTTTCACACGTCGCTGAGATCACGCCGACTGGGCAGAACACGTCTTTAAAGGGACGCTGAAGCAAAACACTAAATCAGTTCAGACGGATAAAGCGTTCTTGGAATAGCTGGTTGGTTATTAGAAGGTGAACGTCGACGCTTCAATATTTGACCGTCGTCTAGAAACCACAACGCCGGGACGCCCCTGTGACGTCACGAATTTGAAATTGTGCACATATGTCCACGTTGAGGCCGCGTCGGTTCCGCAAAAAGTTCCCGAAACGGGACATGTTCGTTCATTGGCTCCTGTAGAACACAATGTAATCTATACTTATTATCTAGGCCCCCAGAAAATGCTGTCAAAATACATGACGTCACAGCGAGATGGTGCGGGAACTTCAGAGAGGCGTCCGCACCCGTCTTTTGTCATTTCGCGTTTTCTGGCTTGCCAAGCGGCTTCCCGTGGTAAGAGTGGTGTTTTCGATATTGTAGAATGGTAATTTACTGATACAGAAGAAACCTTTCTTTCTCTTTAGTGCCCCTTGCACGGCTAGACTGTTGAGATGGTCTTGCGCTAGAACTATGCGTAAGAATATATATGCCAGCCGTTCGTGCCACTTGACATACAGCTAGCGAAGCGGCGTCAACGATACACAACACTTACTAAGAAAAAACTTTGTGAATCCCCCACCCGCCCCCTCCTAAATCTCCATCTAAGTTAATCGGTAACGGACCTTGTGCCGTGGCTGCAGAACACCGTTCATTCTGTAAGCTTCGGCCTCGCGATATTTCAAAATTCCAGGAGCGCTAATTTTGCTAGGCTATAGGAAGGTTCGCCTGCAGCAGGCAGCGCTTACTAAGCTACCAGCAAGTATATATATATATATCTACATTTCCGATATAATCACGAATTACATCGACGGTTTCTGAACGGCACCTTTCTAATCGGAAAGGGTAGCTCGCGCGCTGGTGTTTGCCGACATGCTACAAACTCTGCTTTCACACATGCGCGCGATCGCCACTGGCAAAGCCACACCCGACCCCTCACGACGACACCGACCTCTCGCGATCGCAGAGAGCGCATCGAGACCGATCAAAGGCTCTGCGATCGCGTCACAGCTGGCGCGACGAAGCCGCGTCCCCGGCGCAGGCGAGCCCTGCGCACAGCCAAGTGTTTTGACGTGCTGCAAAGGTAGGTCCGTGCTGACGAAGGTCGCTGAACGCGAAGCCTGCTCGCGCCATGTCAGGCTTTAAAAAAAAAAGAAGAAGAAGAAAAGAACAAGGTCGGGGGAGTCGGTTCAGGACTGAGCAGGCGCGATTGCACGTCGCGACTGACTCCGCCGTGCTTCGCTTCGCCTTTCCTGCAGCTTCGAGGAACCGCCGACACGGACAAACTTCCTTTTTTTTTTTTTATCTTGCGCACATTTCGCCAGGCGCCGCGAGTTGCGCGCCAGACGGCACTTTCGCGCGGCCGACGCGGCAGATGATTGCGAAACGCTAAAGAAAATGCAGCCGCCAACGCCGCCGCCACAGCCAGCGGCCGGCGCGGAAGCCGCTTGCGCTGAAAAGAAAATCACCAGAGAGAGAGAGAGAGAGAGAGAGAAGCGAGTGAAGGCGTTCGGTCGAAGCGAGAGGAACTCGACGGCTCCATTCAACGGCATTCAGCGCAATCGGAGGCGCGAAACATCCGGCGGAGGTGTTAAAGGATTTGTGAAAGCGCAGGCTGACTGCGCGTCGGCCCGCTTCCCTTTCAACGGACGCCTTCTGTTCTTCGGCCGCCGAGGAACGATTTCATTCATTCCCTGCCGTCCGTGAATGCCGAGGGCGCCGCTGCTTGTGCACTGCGTAGTCTGCGCGGGCGGGTCAACACGGGGAAAGCGGCCGCAACTGCGCGTCTACCATTACGCCGCGCAGAAGTACGGGTCAGCTGATGGATGACGTCAGATACAGGTGTAGCGATATATAGACGCTCCACTGTTGCGTGCTTTTCGGCCGCTCTGTTTCGATTATTCGCAAAGCAACGCGTGGCGCGCGAGATACAAAAAGCGGCAAGGTTCGACGTCTGGCTTCTCCGACGTGCTACCGAGTGAATATCTCGTTTCTCACACGTTATTTCCAGAACTGAGGTACCGTTACAGGCACGCGGAAGCACTGACAGTCGCAATTTTGAAATGTGCAATAAAAGCCGCGTTTGGCAGCGACCCTGTCTATGAGTTCTCAACAGCGCGGCGATGGGGAAGGCATGGCACCCAGATTTGTGCCAAAAAAGATTACGACGCCATTTTCCAACCTGAAAGCCCTCCCGCTCCTTAGACGGCGCTATCAACAGAGAGACTAATCACGCAGCTGCAATCATAAGCTTTGCTTCTCCGTTATCGCAACCTACCTCGCATTCAGCTCGCGCTCGCAACAGTCGGGTTGGCGGAGGGTGGAGGGGGGGGCTCCACTGGGAACAACGGCGAAGAACAGCACCCCAACCGCCACACCGGCGCGGGTGAGATGTTCGGGCGGCGGTCAGCTCATCTGTCTTTCCTTTCACGTACTCTCACACTGAAGCGAAAGCGACGGGACCGCCGGGATTCGCATGTTCTTTTTACTTTACCATTCTTTCTTTCCTTTTTTTTTTCCTCTCTTTTGCCAGGATTCAAGGCCGCGCCGGAGAAGCGAGCGTCGGCTGCGGCTGGCCGGCTACGGCAGGTTGCTTGCGTTGCGTGCGTGTGCTTTTGTCTTCCGTTCCTCATTCTTCGTTTACCTCGCCTCCAGGAAGGAAAAAAAAAGACCAACGAAGACGGGGGGGCGGCCGGCCGCGTCTTCCCCGTTGGCCTCGTCCGCGCGGTGCTGCCAGCCCACAGCGACGACGACGACGCACAGGCTTTTCGAAAGGGAAGAAGCCGCGCTGCTGCGTCACGCCGTTCCCGGACCGCGTGGTTGCACAAGTGCCGCCCGCAGCAGCGTCGTTAAAAAGAAAGTCGCAGAATGCGTGTGCCAATCCGCGCGCCGCAGTCCTCCTCGCGTGTTGAAGTCGCCGCTTACCGATCAGCCATCGCCGTTCGCAAACAACGCGCCGGCCAAAAAAAAGTTGCCGTTTGGCACTTGCCGATAATGTTAGTTCAATAATGTCTGCTGGAGGAGGTTAGCTAGCTGGCGACGCGTTCTTCTTTGCATTCTTACAGCACGTGCAAAGCGTAGGGGTAAAAACAAAGACGGAAAGCACCGCGCGCCGTCCTCGGTCCACGCACACCAGTGTCCTGTCCAGAGAACACTTGGTACTGTCCCTTGTTTGTTTTTTTATCCCCTACGCTTCTCTTACGCGTTGTAAAAAACTCGTTCTCCGACTGGAGCGCGCGCTCTCACTGCCAGAGTGTGTCGTGCGCGCTATTACAGACGGCAGTGCACAGCCTCGCGGGACCGTCCGGCGCACAACAACCCGCTGCCTGCCGCCCATGTCATCGCCGGCGGCATTTCCCGCGTCGAGCGAGGCGCGGTTTTCCTCAAAGCGCGAGAACCACCCGCCGCCGCTACTCTCTTCCTTTTTGGGGGCTCCGCTCGGCGGACCCAGACAGGCCTCAGGGTGGCGGGGCGGTGCGTGAGACGCGAAGAGAAATGTCCGCGCCGGCCTTCGCTAGAACGAAGAAAAATGGCCGGAAGCAAAGAAGGCGCTTAGGCAGAGGGGGGGGGCCGACCGACCGAGCCAGCGACCGGTCGGGGCTCCTCGGGCCGCGGAACTCACCGCTTCGCCGTCCTCAATGACGGCGCCGCGTAACGTCCTGTTGTGCGGGGAGGAGAGGAGAGCGGCGGTATAGTTTTTTTTACTACGCGCCACGGCGGTTTCTTCAGTGCCGTGCGGCTTTGAATCATCACCGCGAAAGGGGGGGCTGAAGTGGACAGACAGGCGGCACCGCGGCCGGAAACCTTATTTCTCCCGCGACGCTTCGGGACAGGCGGGCGGCGGGCCGTTTCTTTTGCCTGGCGTCGACGTCCAGCTTTCGCGCGGACCACATAGAGCTGTCAGGAAATACGAAGTTGGACACCGACCGCAATCGCGAAGACTCGACTGAAGTGTATAGAGTCGGTTCACGCGCGCGTACAGCTTGGCTTTACGATGCATGACTCCCCCCCCCCCCCCCCCCCATGGATTTCGTTGTTAAAGCTGTTGATCTGGCAACCATGCAGTGCGGTTAATCATTCACGCAATAGTACGCATTTTTACTCAGAAACGGATTGCGGGCGCTATGTGACATCGTGCCGCATAGGTCGTCGGGACGATACACTGGGACTACTAGAATATAATAAAAAAACAAAAGACCGCCGGATCTGCGTGCCCACCAGCCTCTCTTTAGGCCCGGGGCGCCATTCAAGGCGAAAGGCCTTCCTGCGTAGGAAAAGCCAACGCGTCCGCTAAGAGGTCGGGGAAAGAGCACAGGACCAGCCCGGGAGCTGCTTGATATATGCAGCGTCTACTCTCACGACGCCTTTGTTTCGACCAAACGGGGCTGCCGCGAACCTTATCCTCCGCATCCGGCGCGGGGTGTACCGCACAACGCTCAAGCTCGCACGAGTGCGCGAAGCGGCTCTGAAAGAAGAAGAAAAAAAAAGCACACAAAGGCTGCGGCGCAGAGTGAGGCGGGGGGCAACCCAAGGGACAGGCAAGGGGAGGGTGCGCACGCAATCGTTACGGCCCCAGCTACACGGCGCCGGAGATAGCTGCGGGGCGGGCAGTCGCCGGTCGCTTGCGCTGACACACAAGGCTCGCTCGCTTGCCGCGCCAAGAGAAGCCAGGCGGCGAGGGAGAGGGGGGGCGATGCCGAAGAAGCCAGCCGCCGCCTGCGCGCTTTCCAGCGGCGTCGTGCGTCGGTGCACACACACACGCGCGCACAGAGCGGCGTCGCGTCTCTCCGGTCGCTAGAGCCGAACAATAAAACAATGGGGCCCGCCGTCGACGCAGAGCGCCCGAGTACGGGCGCGGCGCAGCTCGTCCGGCCGAAAAAACAAAGCCCATTCTCCGCCGCCGGGAAAAGGAGTCGTCGCCGAAGAAGCGCGCAGCAGCGGGGCAAAGTGCTGCTGCCTGTCGCGATATTTGGTGCAGACGACAAACCGAAACGAGAGGACGACGGCAGCGCGCCCACAGAAACGGGGACGCGAGACACTGAGCGCGCGCGCGGCTTTCATCCCGGAAGATGTTCGACATATATCTCACACTCTGACACTGCACGTTCTCGACAGGGAATCGATGTAACCTCTCAGTTTTGCACATCCGCATACGGAGAAAGGGACAGTAGCAAGTTCTAGCTGCGCTCCACCTTTCCTTATTAACGGTAGTGCAATCCACCGCCTTACAGTCACTCCGTTTCATCTGAAGGACGTGTTTACCGTACGCCTACGCGCTTTTGCGTACCTTGTTAAACCACACCTAAACCGTCAGTTTTCCGCCAGCGCCGTAATCCCAAGCGTGTTTCGAGCTCGAAGATTCGGCGTGTCGTGCACAAAACGCAACGCATCGATGGGACGTGCAGGGCTTTTCTGCATCGAGGTAGAAAAGCTGTGAAAGTGCTGAGCCGTGTCCTAGCTACACGGTGTCGACGCTGTGGAAGTTTTGCCTCTGCATATTTCCTGGCGGATAGGGTTAGATTTCTCCTCCCACTGTAGACATCAAACAGAGCGAATCATTTCTGTAGAGGTAACCAAATCCATAAGGCTTCGTGTCACTCGGCTAGTGTATACGAGAAAAATTGAATGCATTACGGCACTCGTCCTGTCGTGCACCAGTACTCAACGGCGTGTATGACATGTGACAGCCGACATTCCTCGCTTCAGTACAAAAGCCAACAGAAATTAAACCTTTCCGACCAGCAATTCATTCGTCGTTGAAAGGCACGATGCGGGGCCCGAAGACGACTGACACCATAAAAAATTAAACTTTCCGTGCGTCCACCGCTCGTATGGGTTAATTTGCTAAGTACGTCACTTCCGTCTGCGCGCTGCCATTCTTAGCTGTGGAAACAGAACCTCCAGTTCGCGCCCTCATTCGCCGCCAGGACCGTTCGCTTGCCGTTCGTCGCTCTGCACGACCATCTCGCGCACGCTACAGAGCTTTCGACTTTCCTGCGTCTGCCGCGCAGGGAGGCCTAGCAAACGCGCGGCTCCGCGTGTTCTCGTCTTTCGATGCCGCAGTGCCGCGCCGTCTTCGCTCGCACGCGCGCGCAAGCGGCGGCGCGAAAGGTCACTGGCACCGCTCCAGCGATTCCCGCACGCTGTCTGCTGCTTCGCGCCGAGCGGAGGGGAACGCGCGCGCACGCCCGCGCTGCTCGTGCGCGCCCCGTTGCCGCATGCAAAAAAGATGCAAAGCAACGCGGGCCACGCGTCGTCCCTCCCGAGCGAACGGAGGCGCCGCGGGAGGCTTTTCGCGGCGCGGGTCGGTCGGTCGCTCGCTTGTGTACGCGTCGCTGACTCCGCTGCTCCGTGACGCGTCGCTTTCTCCCGTCGCCGACGACGGACCGCGGCCTTCGTTCGGCGAGACACGCCGACGCGAACGTAGCTTTCGTCTGGAAGTTACTGAAGTTCATCGCGCTCGACTACGACAAAAAAAAAAGTCTTTGCACGACGTCACGTGCGTTTCGGAGTCAACTTTTGCAACTATGAATAGAAACATGTAAATTTCTTTTTTGTTCCTAGTGCGCTTAAGAAAACACGGCCTGTAACACAAACAACCAAGGAAACTCTTTTTGTGTGTCGTTCACTTTCTTCTTTGTATTGCGTTCTTGGCAGGAGTGGCTGTCGAGAATACGTTCGACCGCGGTGTCCCCTTGAAGTAAGCTACGCAATGGTCGGGGCCGACGAGGTACGCCATATTTCGTGCTGTGACTGTGACGAATGTCTCCATATGCTGATGCATCGCAATCGTTCGCACTCGGTCGCCAAGGCAACGGCGACACAGTTGGGCAACCATCCAAGGGCAGTCGCACACTGCGCACATCGTACTAAATCGGTCCGTGGGAAGAGACGCGGCACAGACCATCACACCACAACTATGCTCAGCGCGTCCGTATTTTTTATTTTATTTTTTCCTGTTTTCAGTTCGTTGCTTCGATATCTCCAACACCACGGATCCAGAACAAACGCTATAGTGATGTAAGCGCGCACTCGGGTGTGTAGATGACGCGGCAGGCGGGGATATATCGGGCCACGGAGCCAGCCGGACGGACAGCGCCAGAGTAATTAGACAGTTTTAGTACTGCGTCATGACGATACGTACGCAGCACGCAAGGGCTTTGCGGAACGTAGGAGCGCGTGTCGCGTTGGGGCTTTTAGTACTGCGAAATGCCTACGTACGTAAGAGGGCGAGCGTTAGACGCCGGGCGCGTCGGAGCGTATGGCCGTGTCCGCCAGTACGTCGAACCGTCAGCCAAACTAGACGCTGTTGATCTCGCTAACGTGATGTAACGTGTGGGCGCGTTACCGCTTCGTCGGACTATATTTAGGCCTTTAAGAGACTCTACTTTTAATGCGGATATAATGCACGAATCATATCGAGAAAAATAAAAAAACGAGTACTTGCTTTCTCAGGCTGGCACGGTCATTTGCGACAAACTGCGCCAAAAGCAGGTCGAGCCTTTCGCGCAAACAGCACACACTGAACACTTCCTCAAAAACAAAGTTCCTATTTTTGCTATGCATTCCCAACGTGCAGGGTCTGGGAATGCCTTCTGCGCGTTCACTTCACGCAGCAAAGCCAAATCGTAGGCCATTGAAAGTACCGCCTTCCGCGAGTCGCCTTTGACGCTGCCATCTTGGGAAACTCTCTTGTCTCGCGCTCTCCCGAAGAAACGAGAACCACGAGAGCAGCACGCAAGGCTCCCTACGTACGCACGCAAGAATCGGATGCGTGCGTACGCAACGGCCGCGTACGCATCTCGTAGCGTTTGTGTTGCGTTCTGCACATGCGCAGTTTGCAGAACGCAGCGATCTTACGTACGCAACGCCGTTGCGTACGCTACGTACGCAGTACTAAAACTGTCTATTACCGGCGCTCGCGCGGGGGGAGGGGGGGGGGGGTCGCGTGACGCCGCAGCGTTACCGCAGGCACGGCAAGGGGACAATCAAACGGCTGCCGCACAGCAGAGCCACAACACTCAAAGAGAGAGAGAGAGAGAGACCGCTGACAAGCAGGGGAGCGAGCAACAGAGGGCACGAAGCTGTACTCGCACCGCCAAGCCGCAGTCAACCCGGACGCCTTCCCGGCAAGAGAACGAGGGCTAGCGCTGCTGCGCGCGAGCGACACTCGACGTTACGTCAGTTGCGTGCAGCGGAGCGGGAGCGCGAGCTTGCTTCATCCCAAATACGACTGCGAACCGTTTATGATCGGCTGGTGCTTCATCGGCGTGTCAACGGCCATCGCGATTGGGCGGTAACGCGCCGTCTTCCAAATAACCAAGGGTTGCGGTCTCCCGATCACACCCGCAAACTCGGTTCCCGACCGGTTTGCACAACAACGCTGTACGGTTTTGTCGAGACGAGCAGTCCCGGAGCGGGGGGAGAAGAGGGGGGAGGGAGCGAGGAGGTGCAATTTCCGCGCTGGCGGCTGCGACCTTTGGACAGCCCGCTTCCATCGACGCGGGACGACAGCAACGCGGCCGCGAGGCCGGAAGCTCGGTAAACAGTCGCTCGCGGCGGTGCGAGCGTCGGGAGGACACCCCCGCAGCCTCCACCCTCGACGCTGCTGATACGGCGGGCGAGGCAGAGAGAACGCGACGCACGCACGCGCTAGCACGACACCGCCAGCCCTCGGGGAGCCGCCTCTATCGCGGGCTCGCTATCTCCGTGGCGCCGCGTCGCTGGCGCGTGAGCCGGCGAGAGGCCGCGGCGTTCTTTATCGGGGCGCCGGCCGCACGGTGGTCCTCGGTCCGCGACCGGTGACGCTCTCTCCGAAAGGCAGGGGCCGCACTTCTTTTTTAACGGTTTTTTCCACTAGATTCTATTCTCTGCTTATCCGTTGCACCGAGCGGAATCTTTTCTATACTTTCGCATTAGTGCACAACTCGAATGTTCCTCGAACTATTAAGGCGGTACCCGCGCGGAGCAGGGGGCCTTAACTGGCAGCTAGTGTAGGCCAATCGCAGGAGATGCGGTTAAAGAGCGTTTTCTTTTAAATACAAAATGGCAGAGAGGCCGAGGAAATGCTGCGAAATCTGCGGAAAGCCATCCGCCATCTATAGCGTCTCTCAGCGGCGATCGCGTGCGTAGTGACGCAGCCGTACCACAACCAACGACGTCAGGAGCGCTCGTACTTCTCGGCCCTATAGCTAAGGCCAGGAAGTAAATCCAAAGTTTGCCCACTTGGTACAACGTCTGCATCTGCGGGAAGTGGTGTCGTCATAACACGCGGATATACCACCCTTCCCACCACCCAGCCTGAGGACGAGGCTTGTGACGTCCGATAACACGAAAAGTTCGCTGTCATATATGGCTGTAGCGGCCGACATTTGCGGTCAAATACGCGAAAGGCAAAGTTCCCATACGCAATCCAACCCCTGCATTTATTTGCTTTTTTTTCTGCCCTCATAACGAACAACTATTAAACGCCCCGGCGTGAACAAAAGCAGCGGGACTTTGCTGTAGCGCCATATATAGTAAACTCGTGCGCACGCTCTGCTCGAATAGTTTTGCCTTAACAATTTACAACACTCCCAGCTTGCACAGATATAAATGTTGCCGCGTTATTGCTTCATCCACGATATATATGACCAGTGAAAAATAACTGCGCCTCGAAAGGCTTTATTGGTGTGTTGTTGAGATAACAGGCGGCATACCTCGGTTTTCTTAGCGCCACACGGCTTGAAAATACCCCGCCCCTGCACGACCCGTCACAACAATCGAGCCCGCTATAGCGGCCGGCTTCTCACGAACCTTAAGGACCACATTGAAGAACTACAGATCGATCACATCCATGCAACATTCAACTTATTTTGCTAATTTCTCGCGTTTTCACAAAACACACCTTTCGTTTAGGTCAAGTCGGGTGTTTTGATAGCTTTCGTATATTGGCCCAAGAGAGCAGATGCGCCGGCACCGGATAACCGAGGTGTATATAGCTTTTGTATCTGCGGTCCCAATGCAGAACTTCACACGTGGTCTGCGCTACAGAAAGACAAAGTCTTAGTCAGGTTAACGAATTATTACGTTAAACAATCGCTTAGCTAGTGTTCCGCAAACATGCGCACGGAAGTCGAATTTCGGCGAATCTCGCCCTCGCCGTGGATCGCTGCGAATTACTGGATCGCACTTTAAACGCAAGTTGAAACACGAGCGAATGAACCAAAGCGAGAGCGCTATCTCGGCAGTTTCCACGTTCTAACAATGTGCCCGGTTGACACAGGCACAAGGCAAACTCGGGCGCCGAGTTCTTGGGCTAACGGCGCCAACGCACGATTCGTCCACATTCATTCGCAACCACCATTCGAGGTTTCTCTCCTTCGAGGTGGACAGTATAATACGCAATTACAAAGTAGTACGCACTATATACTAACATCAACCTGTACAGGACGACGGCCGGGCCACGACCACAGCGCCCGTGGGAACACTATAGGGCGGCGCGTCCTCGAATGCCGGCGCGAAGATAAACAACCGCGCGATGCGCGCGTCGACGCGCGGCCGCAGGAATTTCGAAATCGAGAGAGAGAGAGAGAAAGAGGGGGGGGGAGCTCAGGCGAGGAAGAAAGAAGCGGCAGGCCGGGCGCGATAAGGACAATCTGGCGGTGCGCGGGCTGAGATCGTAGGAGCCGAGCCACGGGAGAAGCGATGCGGGTCGGCCCGGAAAACGAAGCGGCGACCGCCCCTTATCAGCGCACCATCCCGCGGACTGTCGACGGCGGCGGCACAACTATCGCGGGCGGAGATGATGGCCCCGACAGTGGCTTCTCTTTCTGTCGGTTTTTATTTTGTTCCCGCAGGGCGGCTCGCTTTCTTCTGCGCGTCGCGCACGACGATGTCGCCACGTTCGGACAGCGCCATCGGTTCGCACGGGATTTCGAGGGGGAGGATAAGGTCTCGCCGAAATATCTGGCACAGAGTACGCACGTGCGCCCCCACCCCGCCGTCCTTTCCTCGTGCATTCTTGCAAACGAAACGGGAGGAAGAATTCCACGTTTCGGCCCGGTCCAATCGCGCCTGAGCTGCGTGAAAACGATTCAGTCGGGATATCTTCCGGGTCGAGACCACCACGGGAACTGGCCGTCTGCCTAGTCGTTCAGCTATAGAGAGTCTAGCTCCCTGTTACAAACCGACAGAATGACGGCGCCCCTTCCGCCCTGTTTATCGTTGCCTCTACGAATGCATAGATGAACATCGTACAGGCACCTCAATCAACACTCGTCTCCGACAGTGGTTTCTACTGAGGCTCCTAGCGAAGGAAGCGCAGTGACTACCGTCAGAATTGGCTACGTACAGAAGGAGGAACAAAGTGCACCGGCCTGTAGAAATTACCGCGGACGCCATGTGCTGCGGCAGCGTGCCTATATGTGTGAATGTTTGCCCGCTCTTTCGTCGCGTTCCTGTTCACTTAGATTGATTTCTATGCGGCGCTGCCGTTTGTCGGTCCTAACCAGCAGATAGTATGCACAGAGAATGGATATTGAAGCAGAAGTCGATCCTTCCTGCCATGCACACCGAAATTTGAACTGTATTTACGAGCATCCTCGCGCATAGGCACAACAGCACTGCTTTCACGTACGCGGCGCATTGTTTCCGATTACTCGGGCGAAGCTGTGCGTATACGGGCGCCTGAATATGTTAAACCTAACCGCTCCCATATAACTTTTCTTCGGCGTGACGGCATGCCCGTGACTTTTCGATTTTGCGTAGGCGGATTACTACTGCGCTGCGACGGATGCGCTTCTTTCGAGAAACCCATCTATCTGTTCAGTCGACAGAAGATGAATAGGTACGTACAGGTAGCGCCGTCTTGACTTATGCGCTCAATTATTCTGTGATATACATTGTCCCATACGACCACGAAGTCTCAAGGCTTCACGTGCGTGTAAGAAACTTTCCTAATGTTCCGGCTTTCAGCCTTGGTGGGCGGCTCTGACTTTGGTATGGAAGTTTTGCGAATACAAGTCGCCGCACCCCCTGCAGTGACAGGGGAGCACCGGGTTCGAACAAATTTGCCTAACCTCGCGTAGACAGGAACTTCCTACGATACACATTTCGTCTTTCGGCGATGAACGGCGGCTGGGTACTAGACCTGTTCCGTCCGTACAGCTAAATTCCACAGTTGCTGCGCTGTCAAGGGTACCGACTCTACTCGATGAATATTTTGCGGTCACCCGGTCTCGTCAGAAGACAGCTTGAAACGCTGCTAACAAACATGCTTTTTATTACAAATGATTGGCTATCTGCGCACGTGTTCTGGCAATCTCGTATCATCCGGAACGAAGGTTACAATTGAATGCGGCTTCTACAGCACGCCATCTTCCTGTTGCTTATCTTGTGCAAGTTCCTACTTGTTACCATTCGCTCGTCGAACACTTTATCATTACGGGTGAAATGTGCTATACGCCGATTCTTGCGCTTACCGAAGCACTGGGATTCGGACTCGTCGTCTAGGAACACTGCGACAATTCGACACCGCTATACTCAGCAGTTACAGACCAAACGTGTAGGGTAGCAAACTGGACCCAGTCAGGTTAACGTGCCTGCCTTTCCTTCTTCCCTTCTCTCTGCAAATGTCCTTTCACAGCGGGAGTCATTGCAGATGCGCTTTTCATTTTTCGCTCATAACAAAAAGTAAGCACACGTGCGCGAAGCGCTCGCACAATGCGATTGAGTTACATAGCACTGGGTCAGACGACACGACAGCAATGTACTCAGAGTTGTGTAATGAATGTAGCGTTCAGTTGTACTCAGTGTTGTGTAAAGATAATGGCGATCCGTAACCCAAACAATAAGCACAGCCGCCTGAAAATGCCACGCCCTACCAACCAGCCGGTGATACTTCTACAGCATGGAAAATCAGGCTGCCTTTGAAGCATGAAGTGAGAAACCGCTATGAACTCTATCGGCTCATAATAAGCAACCTTTTGCGGATGGAGCAGCACAGGCGGCTTTAAAAAATCACGCATCGTACACGGATTTTAGGAGGCGACGAACATGTCGCCACGCAGACATAGCTCAACTTATTCTCGTCGCGCCGAGCTCCGCAACGTTCATACCTCATTTCGTAATGCCTTAGAAGTGGTGACAACGGAAAGAATAAAACTTATTTTGCCCAGTCAGTGCAATTACCACAAAAAGGCGGAACCAGCAGCAAGTCCGCGGACACAACTTCTTATATAGAGGCACTGTCCAAACAGCGAGGTTATGGTTCAGTTCCCGAAAACTCAGTGGGGAGGGTATCCTGTACTGGAAAAGCCACTGAAGCTTACCGTGGCAAAAGTCTATCCTTAAGCCTACACTGAAACCTGCAACAGCGGAGACTTTATCTAAGGGACGAGCACCCCGCAATGTTTGGAGAAACCACCAGCATTTAGGCATAACTACCACTTGCGGAAAGAGCCGAATGCGTCCACTGCTGCTAAAAACGACCGTTTGCCGCCTAAGCTACACTGACATGAAACTTCTCGGTGGGAGGATCCCACTCGAGAAGCGCCAAGCAACAAGCTACGCAGGCGCCGCGGGAAAGCCGGCTTTCCGGGAAGTTGAAGGTTCCGTAAAAACGCTGAAATATTCAGAACGCGCAATAGTTAAGCAAAGAAAATTTAGGAGCTACTTCGGCAGACTGCTTAGTTAAAAAGAAACATTTATTTGTCAGAGCTGATGAGAAATTAAGTCGCGGGCAACCAACTTTACGCACTCAACCTGCGCGTTTTACGCACCGCGCTTCATGGGCGCGGCTCTCGGTGCGATGTGAAACGCCGAAGACAAGCCTGTGCTTCCCGAGAACTCTTCGCGCTTAGGTTTACACTCTTTGAGAGTAAGGGTCACTTAGTGAAGTAGAAATGAATGAGTGCTAAAAAGCGTAGGTCACGTGTGAAGCAGGAATACCCATTACTCGCATACGGTGTGCGGGAAGCAAAAAGATGTCAACGCGCTAACGTCGTGCAGTAAGTTTTAAACAACGATAAATTGTGATACATCAGGTCTTTGTATACGGACTAGATTTACATTTCGCGACATGTAACTAGGCGCGCGATGCCGCGCGCGGCGACAGAAGCTTCAGCGCGTCGTGGAATGAAAGAAAGCAGTGAATACATCCTTCGAAGGCGCCTGAACGTTCCCTTTGACAAATAAAACAAGTGGTATGTCAGCGTTGTTCCTTGAACACCGTATGTCGCACACGCGGGTGCACGCAGCAAGAACTTCTCCAGCGGTTTACGAACTTCGTCACGATCACAACGGCAGCGCACGGCGTCAGAAAAGTGCAACAGCGGCTTCCACGCTCGAAAAACGCATCTGAAGTAGTAACTCTCATTGACGCTAATTTGCTTTGTGCTCGTTTTAGCTGTATAGCTTCGCCACATAGCAGGTTCTCCATAGTGCGCGAAACTTCCCGAGCCGCGATGATTCACGCTCCAGACGGCAGAGCTCGAACAAAGTTTCTCGCAAACACCGTGACTTATTGTGCTCACCCGACTTCGTCAAAAGTTCTAACAGCGAAACAAAAGGAACGCTATGACGCTCTGGGAATAACTGGATCTGCTAAGTAGTTTTCAAAGCTGGAAGTAAAGCGTCGCCGCGCGCGACTCTCACGAACGCGCGTAGCTACTTACAGAAGTTTGAACTTCAGCAAGTATCAAGAACTACTTGAGAAACTTTTTATTACGTCGCTGGTGCTGACAAGAGTCGCGGAGAAAAATAAAACACGCGGTAGAGGTAGTTTCTTACGGAAGTTGCGCATTTCTTTCATCTCCGTAGTTACGCTTAAAGTTTAGAATTAAGGCCGTGTGAGGGAATAAAAAAAATAATAGAAAATCAGCGAATTACTTACAGGGTTTCAGTTGTCCCAGGCGGCTCTCATAGAAGACTCGGAAGCAGCAGAGGACGGAGGTCCGCTTCGTCCGGTCTCGTTGCTCTCATTAATCCACGTATGGGGCGTTGTTCAAAGAAAAAAATATATATAGGAAAAAAAACGAAATCACACACCGACGACAAGGGGTAGGTAAAACCAAAGCACAAGCCAGTCGCCGAAGTCGCGCACAACACAAGCTCGCGCGCGCAACGCGGCCAACGCGAACGGAGCGTAGTGAGAGCGCCGAGCAAGCGCGCACGGCGCGGCACAGGAGAGAGAAGGCGCTCTCGTCACGACGTCCGCACACGCCGGGGTCTCCCCTGTCGAATGACCGGAGGAGCAGAGCTGGTGGTTTGTGTGTGCGCCGCCGAGGCGCGGGGCGAGCTGGGAACGGGCGGCGGTAAAAGTGATACGAGCCTGGAGAGGAGGAGGGCGCGCACGCACGCTGCCGCCCCGGAGAGCAGCGCTGTGGGGAGCAGGGAGAGAGAGAGAAGTGGCGCTCGCGCTGTGCGAGGAGTGTCCGCGCGCGCGCGCGCGCGCCCCGCCGCCGCCGCCGCTCTTTCAGCCGCCGACGAGCCGCCGTGCGCGCCCGCTTGCTTGCTTGCTGCTCGCTCGGGGCCTCCCGTTCTTTCTCGCTCTTTGCTTTTCCTTCTTTGCGTTTCTTGCTTGCCAAGAACGCGGAGCGCGCCGCTCTTTTTCTCCACCCCCCCCCCCTTTACCGAACCCCCCAACATCCCACCATTCGCTTGCCGGCCTGCGCGCTTCTCTGCTCGCGCGTCGCGACGCGTAGTACTTGTTTTTGCGCTCCCCTCCGGCTCTGCTGTCGCTCCCTTCTCTTTTTCCTTTTTTACTTCGCGTTCGCGGATTGAGCAGGAGCGAGTGGCTGTGGCGCGGTAAGGGGGGGGGGGGGGGGGAGTTGCGCACCGTTTTTATCTTTGGTCGCCTCGGAGCCGCTCGCTCCTTCGGCGGCTCGGTCGGGCGGCAGCGAGGGGTGGTGCGCTGAACGGAGCTGTGGCGGTGGAGGACGCGGGGGGGGGGGAGGAAGATTGTGGGGGGTCGCAGGCTAGGCTGCTCGTAGGCTGGGGCGCGCGCGCCGGCGGACGACGCGCGCTCCTCGGGGTTGTCGGGCTTCGCGGGCACCCGGTGCGGCCGCCGCTCTCGCTCCGCTCAGCGCCTCTTCGCTCGTTTTGCTGTGCTTTTTTTTCTTTCGGGTGGCAGGACGGCTCGGCTCTGCTCTCGGGAGCCGCGGCGGCTGCGCCGGGTGCTGCGTGCGCCGCGGCGCTCGTCGGCTCGCTTTTCTTGTTTTTCCCACCCGCCCTCCTCTTTTTCTTTTTCTGCTCAGCGGACCGCGCGCGCTTTCGACGGCACTCGCCGGAGCGGCTCGCCCGTTTCGGCGGCGCCGCGATGGTAATGAGCGCGGCGGCGGGGCTGCTGCCGCTTCGGGCGGATGGCACGCAACGCACGCACACGGCGCTCGCCTGTTTGCCCCCCGCTCCCCCAACTCTCGCGTTCCTCCGAGCGCGCTCCCGCGTCGTGCGTGTGTGCGCTTCGCTAGCTCGCCGAGGCATCGCTCGCGCGGGAGTGGGCGCGTCTCTTTTTCTCGCGCGAAATGAAACGCGTCGACGTCGGGCGCCCTTTTTTGCTTGTTGTGCGATTTCGTCCTTACGCCTTTCCTTTTTTTTCCCTTGTTCTCTTTGCGGGAGGGCAGATAGTAGACGAGCAGTGGCCGCTGCGGTGAGACAGGCCGCGTGAGCCGCGTTTTTGGTACCGTCGCGCGGGCGTGCGAGATGTGGCACGCGGCGACGCATTTGCGTTCGGATTTCGTATTCATTTTGCCCCGTTGTCTTTGTTGGTTCCCTACATCGCAAACCTCAAAAATGCCTTGCTTAGATGACGGCCAACCGCGGCTGAACTTAAGGCCAATCTCCATGCACGCGTGCCGGCGCGAGAAAGCCCGCGCCCGCGCGATTATACGCCTGCGTAGATGGTACGGGACAGACCGTACGCGTGAAAGCGCGGCGCGACCAAATATATCTTGTCCAGACATATATCGGTGCTCTGGCTACCTCACAAAAACACGAAACGACGTCAACCAAGGAGAAAATATTGAGTCAAGTGGGCGAGCGCCAAGTATGAAATATGAACATCCTGGCAAATTGCAGACAACGTATTAAATACTCAGAAGTTACTATTTTCGTTGGCAACAACCAGGTTTTCTTTTCTAATTAGTCTAGCATTACAATAACAGAGGCAAATCACTTAATCTGCAAGTGGACATCACCCGGCAAGGCTCCATTTCACAGTTGAAGGAGGGGCAAGCGTTGGCTTCACCTCACCCGGTAATAAGCTACGGAAGCTTTCACTCCAGCTATTTCTTTCAACCTCTTTGGCGCGCGCTGGCGCACGTCTTGCAGGTTCAAGTCGTCATTCCGCGCGAGGCGCAGCAAATTCAAGGCGCGTGGGCGCCAGCTTTCGCGCGCCTCGCAAGCGTACGTGTAATCTGGCCTTAGGGTCACAGCTTTTGGCCCCCTTCTGCGGTGCCGCTGGATCGCAGAAAATCACGCTTTATGGTTCGGTCAGGCTTTAACATTATGGTATGTTTTTGTTCCATATGCGCCACTGCTGGTTTCTCCTCACGCGCACGGCTTGTTTACTGGCATAGGTTTTTCGACCACCTCACAACATCTCGCATCTCGATAATAAAGCCGCACCACGCTAAGGTGCATTACGACTTGTCCCATAGGCATTCGCGCTTACAACTGCTGTGGTGACAGGAGGATATACTGATCGACGCTACGTTGAATGATTCCATCATGCTGGCGTTACAAGAAGGCAGAGCTTCGCGGGAAGGAAGGGGGGGGGGGGGGGGGGGGGCTCGACGCGTTCTTTCTCCCTCAGGGCAGAAGTAACAACGAGGCCCCCTATACTCCGTTTCGTACATCAAGTTCAACGCTGTGGAAGCTACGCAAGAAGTCCGGTCACCAAAATTTATTACTCCACGCGCTTCCGTCCATGCTTCGCAGCGTGCCAGCGGCGTTTGCTCGCGCGAGCATGCACATGAAGCTGCCGCGACGGGCTGCACTTAAAAAATAACGAAAATCAAATTGATTTAGAACAACGTGTTAGCAGCCGTATAAGTACGTTAATTGTTTCTATGGGTAAATTCTTTTTTGTTTTTTCATTCAGAACTGAGCTTATATAAAGAAAATTTGCACAAAAAATCGGGTCGAGAAACACCAAGCTATTTCTAAATGCGAACGCAGCCACTGCAAAAAGTACCTCTCGCCTCCATAGCGTTGCACAGATGTATGAAAAAGGAGTATAGTTGTACCCAAGGTGCGCGTCTCTGGATCGCGTTTCATCGGCCGCACGCCGCGACGCTCACAAGACCGCTTGTTGACGGGCCTCTGCGTTAGGTGAACAATCGATGACTTTGATGCTGCCTGTCAAGCTGTCGCCGCTGCCGTTCGAACGAGACGCTTCGCATTTCCGGTTTTCCGGTACTCGACAGGATCGTCGAACGCAGAAACCGATTTCGACATTATTTGCATACTAGCCCGCCCATAGAAAACTAGGGGCGTTTTGGGGGCCTATAAATGTATGCAACAAGCGGCACCCACTTTCCTTCTCTCGTCTCCGACTTTGATCGTGTAAATATAACCTGTTAAGTTTGGCTAAGCTCTGTCTAGTTCCTGCGCGGTCGTTCTACTGCAGATGCCCGAGGCCGGTGCATGCCCTGCTGTCCACCTACCACGTCGAAACAGGTTACAGCTGCCGCTCGCGTAGATTCGTTTTGCTTCCGATGTTGCACCACATATATACACACAGCTATTCCTTTTTCCCTTTACGATATTTCATGGTAGCGAACGGGACTCTCGTCTGGTTTACCTCCCCGCCTTTTCCCTCCTCACTCTCTCGCTCTCTGTCTCCTTGCGCAGCGTTGTCTCACATCAGCGTCGCTGTCGTCACCGCGACGCTAGTGCCAATTGGTGTTAGCGCAGCCAGTACAGCTACGCCGGAGCGGGGTCGGTCGCACCTGCAGCCACCTGCTGGACACCTGCGACTGCTATGCCGTGTTAGATACGGGGCCTTTCCGTGGGCCTCCTTCGAGTTCACCAGACCACATCGAATCGCCGTCACACCTAATGAAGGAGCGCAGAAGCACACCTACCACGTTCCCGAGGCGCAGCACACCCAGACAAGTGGGCGTTCCCCACCGCGTGCGCCGCATGGGGAGTTATTGTCCCACTGCTCGACTCTTCCTGAAAGTGAAGCGGGAGCCTGGGACGATTCCAGGTAACCTGCGTCCCGAGCAAAGCTGCTTTGCGGCTCTGAAAGGACGCTCGGGAACAACCCGCCTCGCCCCGCTGAGTTGCAAACCCGGAGGCAACAACGGCTGTAAGTCACCATCCAGCTCTCGGAAACCGCATCCGCCTATTGCGACGGCAGTTGCAGACCAGAAGGGCCCTACCGGAGGCAAGTGATCCCTGGGACCGTAAAGCCCATGGAGCGACCCTCTGAGCCGAATGTGACTGCACTCGCTCGCGCGCCTATACCATTGGCCGAAAATGACGACACCTGAGCGGGCTCGACGATCGGCCGAACAGGACGTGACCTCGAGACACCGACGGGGTTAAAAGTCAGAGACCGGGAGCAGAGAGCGAGCATTCCTTCATTCATCTCTTTCGGGCTACTGGCCACGGGTCGTAGAGTCCGAGTTGCTGCCGGCCAGCAGTGACTGTATGACCGTTAATTTCTTTGTATCTTTACTGTATATAATGTAAGTAAACCTTCAGATTTCATCGCAAAGTCCTCCTCAACCTCGGCCAACTGCCGCACTTAACGGCAAGGTCCAATATCTGGGGGACAGCGGTGAGATTGTCCTCCAGATCCAACAGACGTAAACACGTATTTTAGCGACCTCGGCTACGAGCATACGGCTGCGCACAAGTCCGACCCGAGCCCAAATACGCGCAGTAGGCTCGCGCGTGTGTGTGTGATTTCTAAAGAGAAATGGAAGAGGTAAGTGCAGTGCCGTAAATGTCTCTCACAGGAGGAGACCTCAACAGCACCGCACGGGGAAAGGGGTGTGGGGAGAAAAAGATGAGAGAAGAAAGGAGGAGGCGCCAAAAAAGAAATGAAGAAAAAAAAAACATACGCGAATGCAGGGCTCAGAGCCGCGCTCTTAGTTGTGTCGAACTGCAAAAGTCAAGTAGTGCCGCAAGCGCACTCTTGACGATGGACGAGTGGGCAGCAGGAAAAAGCAGCACGTTGGTCGTGTCGCAAGGCAGTCCCAAACGCCGATACGAAGCACACAAGTCCGTGCGCTCCACAGTGAAAGCAGGACAGTGAAGTAGGAGGTGCCCGAGCGTCTCGACATCGGCACAGTTGCTGCATACGGGGCTGCCCTTTGCCTGCAGCCTATGTAGTCTGGCGCAGTAGGCTTGGCGCCTGCGATGCTTCCCACTCTCAGAATTCGAGGGCGTCGCTACCAGAGTTCAAGTTCTCGTTGGGAACTCGAACTGATATCACTGATGTCAGAAAAAAAAAATGTAGTGATAAATAAACGAAGAACTTGCCGTTTAGTTCAGACATGAAAATCAAGTCATCTGAATTTTGTTAACGAAATGAAGGTATTTTCTTTAACCGCCACACAATTAACGCGAAAGCGTTAAGGGTCCGATGTCGGCGACGGCGCATCCCCATGAGCAAGAATTCCCGCATATATTTAGGTTTATGTATGTGCCACGCCTTGCTATATGACTTGCGGTATATGCGAGTTATATTACCACACCATTCTACCACCAATGTTGACATACCACGTCTTTGATCTTTTACAAAGTTAGTTTTCGGAATTTTCCAAATGACAGCCCAAAAAGAAATTTCTTTAAACAAAACACCAACAGCGCATGCCTTTTATGTTAAGTCTTCTCAGAGTGAAATTTTGAAAGTGCGGAACAATAACAGAAACTTGAAGATTATGTAATTTCTTTTGGCACGGCTGTGCATTAGCTGCGAGATCGGCCCAGGCAAGAGGCAACGCTTCCACCAGAAAGCTCGCCTTCGTGCATAGTGTTCGCCTCTAGCATTTGCCGGTAAACTTTACGGTTACATAAGATGCAGCTGCCGGGAAGCGTGAGTAGCAGACGAATGGTATCTTCGAATATTATCGCATTCCACTCTTAAGGGCGAAGGTTAAACGTCGTCCAGCTTTTCTTTTTTTTTTTTTTGTCAGGATATGTAAACTACGGACAAGTACGGACAAATAGTGCCCCCAATAAATTGAGAAGTGAGAGATTCATTACGGTCGTCGCAGAGAAGTAAGGATCAGGAGTTCAAAATTTTCTCGTGACAGGGTGACAAACAAATGCGTTCGAGTGCCCCAAGCACGTTGCAGCGCTGCTGCACTCTTTTACTAGACGCCGAAAGGATCATGATCATGATCATGATGTAAGCATCCTCTTTGAGGGGGTTGTAATGCGCCACCAAACTCTAGTGGGGTGCGTTTCAACGGAATAAATTTATACTCTGCAAGTATAGGCCACATTGTTCGCCGTACGTCTCCAGAGGAGACCTCGACGGCCCTACTGGATGAGCTGCGATTTTAGATCGTTTTCTCAGGAAGGCTTTTCTTGTTTTCGAGGTCAACTTCCCTTCGCGAATGCGAAGCGAAGTTGGGTCCAACCAGCGCACGATGGTTGGACCCAACAACGTAGCTGCCCTGGTCTTTGTCACTTTCCCAGCGCGACAAGCTCCTTGGCTGGCGACACACCAAGTATACGTCGTGTCCCCGCGATGCCCCAACGCAGTTCCGCAGTAACAAAAGCTAAAACAGCTCCTTGACACTTATTTCTTGTCATGGAGAGTACGTTTCTACAAACTAAACCTATTAAATATCGCTTCAGTTAGAACCTAGTTGGTATAGTCATTAATTAATCCGTCAATGGTTTGCTGAGCCCGCCACAATCGGAAAACCTGCTCTCCAACGTATCAAAAAGCGCTACAGTGTGCCATGCGTTAAGTTTGCCGTGGTTAATTCGGAATTCTAAGGTATCAAACTCGGTGATCCTTTATGATACATTGGGCATTACAGCGATAGATATGGATTATTGCTAGGCACAAGCACCTTCAGTACTTTCTCGGGACGTAAGCATGCATGGCAACGCGTCGGTTATACAAAAGCAAGGACTTTGTCGTATTCAACGTTTACATGGCCACAAAGGTTCCAAACACGAAGTCATGGTCGTGTATCGGAAGCGAATGTGAGCACGGCAATATTGATATTTCCACTTGTCCTTTATGCCTTGCTCAACTATCGTGCCTGCCGAACAGTATCATGTGGTATCTCATCGATTGACATTCGCATCTATCTCCTATATTGCTCTCTGGACGTTAGCGAAACTATATACGTAACACTTAATTCCCCAAACAGTTGTTGCTACGAGGCAAAGCAGCGTCAACGGGAACGTGTTGCATATATCTAGACAAAAAGATGCGAGATCTGCATTGCTATGTGTGTGGACAAAAATACGTTCCACAAGTCCTTATAAAAACTCAGTCGCCTTCGCTGAAGACTGTCTCTAGAACTGTGCTTTCAGTTTCAATATGCTTAAGGCAGTAGACGCAACATGAGAGTACGGACACTGCCTAATTATGGCTTGAAATTAAAGCCCTTGTCACTTAATTCGGGAGAAAATAGCAAGACAACTCGCTTTTGTCGGGGGTGTCTTAGATTCGTGAAACTGGGCAGTTCATCAGCCACGCACGACACCGGCGGGGCACTTCATATTAAGCGCGTTGAGAGACCGCAGCGATGGAGAAGCAACACAAAATTTGTCGGAATGCCTGTTCGTCACACTCTGGTGCAAAATAAAGATAAGAGAGAAAGAGTGATGAACGCAAGAGTGGCAGAAAGAACAGAGGCTGTGTGCATATAGCCCGTCGTCATCTTCCTGACTTGTTCTGTCTCATGGGGAAAGAAAAAAAGCACGATGCGAGATAACTGTTCCGATCAACTGGAGCCACGCGCGACTTCGTGGATGCATGGATGGATGTTATGAGCGTCCCTTTGTAACGGGGCGGTGGGTTGCGCCACCAAGCTCTTGCGACTCACCGTCGACTCACAGTCGTGGCCACTCACCGCCCCGCACTCTATCGGAGACGATGCGCACCCATGCGCCCTGCCGCGTCCCGTCTCAGCTAACGATGAAGGCAAGACTGAAGTAGGTGGCTGCATTGTGCAACACGACTGAAGCCAAATGAGTCGGTCCGACACGTGATCGTCACGCCAGAGCGCGCGGTAGGCTTTAGTGCTATCGCTCCGCAGGCAGATCATCCGAACGAATGCGCACCGATTAAAATACTATGGTGTACCAGACACTATCGTGTGCAATATATAGGCGCAGAGTCTTTCAGGTCACCAGGTGGGCCGACTTCTCGAGGGAACAAAATCGAAGGAAATGGCGCAGACTTGTACGTAACGAACGACACGTATTTTGTTACTTTAATAAATTATATTTAATGAACATTTAGTAATTGATCCTTTACATTTTCTTTTATATCCAGTAACGCTTTCTCTAATGCAATTACAGTTGCGCTGGCACTAATCATGAACATGCAACTAGTTCTTTTTTGACGACACAAGCAGTAACAGGCGACGCAGCTTTGATCACTCGAATTTGGCGATAACTACAGAGAAAGCCCGCGGACGTTCCGTGAAGTATCCTCACAGATGCGCACGTTGATGCAGGCAAACCCCGAGCGCTCGGTATTTGCTTCTTCATCTTAACCTGATTGTGGCCGACGAATTGAACTGACGCTAATCCCCCATGCTAAGCTCCTTATTCCCAGCGACGGCCACTTCGTGGGTTGAAACCAGAAAACCAACTGTGGATAATGCTTTATTATTATTTTTTCTTTCAGCTTTTCGTTGGCCCCATCAGGAATGCCTTCACCAAGGCTCAGCGATAGGGAAGCACTGGGCGTTACGCAGGACCCAGACGTGAGCGTTACGGCACTGAGATAGCACAATCTTGCGTGCAAGGAGTTCGTATACGTTACAACAACATCCTTTTCTCCAGAGACTACAGTCGCTACATGATCTACGAAATATTTAAACGCAACTGCTAGTGAAGATCAACAACGTATGAAGGGCTGCAGAGCACGCAAGCACGCACGCAGAAAAAATTCCAGGCCAGCTCTTGCTATTTGCTGTATTTGTCCAATGTTAATAAACCTTGGGAGGAAAGTAACGCAAAGATAATCAATTATCTCTAATTGTTCAACTACTTTCGTGGGGTATTAATCGGTCACTCTAAACAATTACATTTTTTAATTGAGTAATTCTAATTGCAGTCTGTATCCTTTGCGTTCAGTAATGTGTACAAATCTGCAATGGCTTCACGGAGAGTTGGCTTGCCAGTATTTCCCGCGTTGATGCAGTGCTCTCTCCTACAGTAGCATTTCCATTCTCCATGCTGCCCACAATTGTGCGCGTAGCTTTGCAAACCGTGTCGCGACCCCGCCTGCGACCTTGGCAACCAACGTGCCACAAGGGGACCGGATTCCCTAGCTTTCTTTCGTGGAGACGGGCACATATTTCAGTGGAACGACTCGGTGGCGCATTGAGGCGAGGGCCAAGGCAAGCACGTGCACGCCATATTTCCCGAAAATCGGCGATATGTAGGACGTTGTCCACGTCCCTATAGGGACGTGGACAGCGGCTACTAAAACGCAGTGAAAGCGACTCCTCCGTTACCGCAGCGCAAGTCGGCCATATATGGGGTGCCCACGTATGCATCCCCGACCAGAAGGATCAAACCATCACCGCCCTATACGCGATATTGAGCATGCTCCGACAAAGCCGAAAGTAAGTGGCTGCCAAAAGTGTTCGGAGGCACGCATCATCCCGGAATTCACACCTCTGCGAAACTTGCAGCGATGGAATTTAGGATACGCGAGAAGGGAAGACGAGGATATATATATATATATATATATATATATATATATATATATATATATATATATATATATATATATATATATATATATATATATATATATATATATATATATATATATATATATATGTGTGTGTGTGTGTGTGTGTGTGTGTGTGTGTGTGTGTGTGTGTGTGTGTGTGTGTGTGTGTGTGTGTGTGTGTGTGTGTGTGTGTGTGTGTGTGTGTGTGTGAAGAAGCTGTATGCCTTCTTCTAACGCTTCCATCACCTACTTTTCTCTCTGTATCGCGCTCTCTATCTCCGTCTCGCTGTCTCTATGGCTTTGTTTCGTGTTTTTTTTTCCCTTTCTTTGAGTTCGCGAAAGACAAGCTAAACCAGCGGTCGAGTCTTCGCCACTGCCGCTGCGTCTCCGACGCCGCGGGTGGCGACATTATTCCGCCGTGCGAAACTCTAAAAAGAAAACCATGATGAAGAGGCACAGCTAGAGAGAATGATGGGCCTTTCATTGCAAACAAAAGAAGCGGCGGCTGCAGCGAACGCAGCCGACAGTCCGTCAGACGAGAGAAAAAAAAACTGCAGAAATAAAGAGAAGAATACCGCGTTGTAGACGTAAGAAAAGAAAAAAAGCAAGAGCAAAAACCTGAGAGCTTTGGACGCACGCAGAACACCAGCAGATGCTTTTCGGTTTCGTCCACACAGCAGCTTCGCTCGCAAAACGAGCACTGAAATGAGCGACACCCTGGAGAGACGCATTCAAAAAGGTTGATCGCTGAAAATGCCGCAAGAAGGTGCGTGTGAACGATGGTCGATAGCGCTTCTTGCCGCAGCGGCAGAGCTTCAACAAGGTGCTCGAAAAAGAAATCTCTCTTAGAATGCTCCAGACGGGCTCATTCCCTTCGCTGGGCTTTCTCAGTCGTATCTACACAGACGTCGATTCGAGCTGTCCGGACTGTAATGAGATCTATTGTTCCTTAGCGCACATGCTCTGGCAATGCCCCGCGTTACCTAACGGCCCTCTCTCCAGCGAAGCCGACTGGGAAGAGGCACTCCGGAGCCCATCGCTCCAGACACAACTAGAGGCAATCCAGAGGGCCCGAGAAAGGGCGGAACATCACGGCGTTCCTGCCCCGACTTGGACGCGGCCAGTGGCTTCCGCGGGTCCCCGATAGGGGCCTCCGCTGAAGCTCCTCAGGATAAAATAAAGTTCATTGTCTCTCTCTCTCTCTCTCTCTCTATATATATATATATATATATATATATATATATAGTCATATCATAAGAAGCCAACAAACACTGACACCAAGGACAACATAGGGGAAATTACTTGTGCTTAATAAATGAAGTAATGAAACGATAAATTAATGGCAATTAAAGTGGATGAAAAAACAACTTGCCGCAGGTGGGAACCTAACCCACAACCTTCGCATTTTGCGTGCGATGCGTCTTTTTTCGCTTTGCTTCCTTTTTGGCTTGTCGGTCTTCGAACTTATTTCCAAGGTAGCGCGAACGTTCTCAGGTTAGTTAGTTCATTCGTATCCTTGGTGAAACGTTCAAGCTTCCTCATATCGAGTGATTCACTTTGTAGAGAAGCACAAATCGACGTTACCAGCAACACTGGTCGGCGCAAGGTACCGTCGTCATCACCGTTCAGATACAATGCACAACTGCGCAATCCCTTGTAGGCAGCCCGCATTCGTTACCAGGAGGACGACGACGTGGAGGCAGAATGGAAGTTCATCATCACTCAAACAGGCATCGACTTTCATTTTGTTATTCTTAGGCCGGATTGGACAGTTCAAGGCAGATATATATAGCTGTTCGCTATTGTGCGATTAAGTTCTATCTCTGTCTACGCCCATCGCCGTCCTGCCGCACAGTTCAAAAATATGTCACATGTGGATGAGCCGGCCGATATCTGAGCTACAGAGGCGCGTCCAAGCAACCATGGCCATCCAGACCGCTCGGCAGGAAGCTGGTCCGAGAGTATACGCTGAATCCCAAAGCTTATTTCGCACGCGTGCCAACCAGGTCGATCGATTCAAGTTATCCAAGGTCTTCTCAAAAAGTTCCACTGTAGTCTTGTGACGATAGGAAGCAGATCTGTCTGTTTTGAGACTACACCTGTCCAGACTCAAAAAGGGTTGCGCGAGTCGCTCAAAGCAGACGAACAAAACACACAAATGTGCGCCCTGCGCACACATTCGCGACTTGCCCCTGCAAAATGACGCGTGGGACTCGTTGCTCTTCTCGCACCGTCGTTTCAGGAGCGAGACATCTGAGCAAGGTATGTTTTCTTTAACTATCAAGCCTTCTCGCACGGCATTTTAGAGGAGCGTGTGGTGAATGCGCGTGCAGGGCACGAAAATTTGGGGGTTTGTTTATGTGCTTTGAGCGACTCGTGCAACCTTTCCCGAATCCAAACAGATGTCTCAAAGCGGACAGGTGAGATGTGCCTTTCGCTTGTTGAATGGCTTACGGACTACATTGCTGGAGGCATCGTAGGAAAGAAACACACACACACACACGTACAGAGAGAGAGAGAGACAGACAGACAGACAGACAGACAGACAGACAGACAGACAGACAGACAGACAGACAGACAGACAGACAGACAGACAGACAGACAGACAGACAGACAGACAGACAGACAGACAGACAGACAGACAGACAGACAGACAGACAGACAGACAGACAGACAGACAGACAGACAGACAGACAGACAGACAGACAGACAGACAGACAGACAGACAGACAGACAGACAGACAGACAGACAGACAGACAGACAGACAGACAGACAGACAGACAGACAGACAGACAGACAGACAGACAGACAGACAGACAGACAGACAGACAGACAGACAGACAGACAGACAGACAGACAGACAGACAGACAGACAGACAGACAGACAGACAGACAGACAGACAGACAGACAGACAGACAGACAGACAGACAGACAGACAGACAGACAGACAGACAGACAGACAGACAGACAGACAGACAGACAGACAGACAGACAGACAGACAGACAGACAGACAGACAGACAGACAGACAGACAGACAGACAGACAGACAGACAGACAGACAGACAGACAGACAGACAGACAGACAGACAGACAGACAGACAGACAGACAGACAGACAGACAGACAGACAGACAGACAGACAGACAGACAGACAGACAGACAGACAGACAGACAGACAGACAGACAGACAGACAGACAGACAGACAGACAGACAGACAGACAGACAGACAGACAGACAGACAGACAGACAGACAGACAGACAGACAGACAGACAGACAGACAGACAGACAGACAGACAGACAGACAGACAGACAGACAGACAGACAGACAGACAGACAGACAGACAGACAGACAGACAGACAGACAGACAGACAGACAGACAGACAGACAGACAGACAGACAGACAGACAGACAGACAGACAGACAGACAGACAGACAGACAGACAGACAGACAGACAGACAGACAGACAGACAGACAGACAGACAGACAGACAGACAGACAGACAGACAGACAGACAGACAGACAGACAGACAGACAGACAGACAGACAGACAGACAGACAGACAGACAGACAGACAGACAGACAGACAGACAGACAGACAGACAGACAGACAGACAGACAGACAGACAGACAGACGTCCACGCGTATGCTTGAGCTAACGGCGCCGTTTCCCTTTCTTTCTATCGTTTTCCTTTGGCATCGCACGGCGTGTTCAGTGGCTATACCGTTTGCCGCCTCGAGGCGCAGTTTTCGTCCTCTGATTTCTATTATCGTTATGCCGGGCCACGCAATCCTTCAACTGACTGCTGTTTTCGCCATCGCCAACCTTTTGCGGGGGAGTCTGCTCCCGCGAGCGCCCCGCCATTGTTCTCCACGCGTCGCGCCACACGCAACTGCAGCGAACGCGCAGCGCTGCAGCACCGTCGGTGTCGCTCTCGTCGTCGACAAACGCCGGCTGTGCATTGCTTCGCGAAGAACCTGTCATCGCGCGTGCTCGTCCTTCGCCTCTTGCTTTGCCGCCCCTGCGCTGCTTCGCGTTAATATAGCTCTGCTGTTATGGCAACCGACAGCGCGGGAAGTGTGCGTGGCAATTTTTTTTTTTAAGCTGCACCAAATTATTGAAAAATTGCCTGTGGCTGATAGCACGATTGCAGCCCTTCATCTAAATGATCCGATCAGGCGGCCATTACTAACACGAGAAATCAAAATGTTCAACTAAATAATTAACATAATTGCACTAATTAACTTTAATTAATTACTTTATGGCAATATGCCAATCTACGAATCATAGTCCAGAGGTTGCAAGGGGTATCCACTTCGAGCAAATTCTGTGCACTGCACCAGTTTGAAGATATGAATTTACAAAGTGTCCGAGTGTTCCTGTTACTAAAAAAATAAAAATTGCCGGAACGCCAATGCATTTCGTCGGACACTTAAAAAATTATTAGCTCGAAACTGGTGCACTCTTGAGAATTCGTAATAAGTGGATAAGCCTTGCGAACTCACGGGCTTATAAGTTCATAGATTCAATATGTGCCGTAAAGTAATTAATTATGAACTTAGTTAGCGTAATTATGTTAAATATTCAATTATTCATTTTGATTTCTCGCAGAAGTGATGGCCCCCTCATCAAGTCATTTAGGTCAACGGTAATTAAGAATTGATATCTGCCACTGGCAACTTTTTAAAATGTGGTGCAGCTAAGAGAGAGAGAGAGATTATAAATAGCGCGCCTGCAAACACGTGCTCCATTGCTTGTCTTTCTCTGTCGCCTCAGTTTACCTTACTTTCTTATTTCTTGCGCGTAAAATACCGCCTGCCGAGCTATGTGATCTGAAATTCCTCGGCCAAAGTGTCACAAAGAACGATGCCATGCTCTCCGCCGCGCCATTCCTCAAGACTTTAAGGTCTTCCGAAAGAAAGCGATATTTTACGCTTCCTTTCTTTCACTCTTTACGCGTCAATGTCTGGCCTGACGTACAATATCGCATGCTTTGGAGCTTAGTGCTTTCTTTTCACCGTCAGTGAACCGTAACGGGCATTCCTTATTATGCCCGTTACGGTTCACTGTGTGCGGCGATGAAGGAAACACCTTATACGGATACACCGTATAATCGCACCATCGGCGTTTCGTTTACCGATTGCATCAGAGAAGGAAGCCTCATTTATGCTGAGTGTTGCCAGCGTTACTCTAAGTTGACTCTCGTCAAGACTTTCTTGTGATCACATTTTCTCGATTGTTGGCGCAGAAATAACACGGAAGCGTTTATTTATACTCAATGTAGTTATATTCGCGTGCGTCCGTGCGTGTATATATATGTGTGTGGTCCGTCGCATTGGCTTAGGAGGCTGCATACGTGGCCCAAGATATCGGCCGCATTTGAATGGTTGAGCCCCAATTTGAATTGAGCCCCGATTGCGTGGTAAAAACTTAACTCCGAGGCCTTCGCGACGGTGTCACTCATAACTCGGTGTTCATTTTGGGGACATTAAAACTCGCAATTTCAGTGTAAGTGCGTGCGTGCGTGCATGCGTGTCTTGGGCAGCTGACAGGGTCTTTTCGACGACTTCAGAGAGTCACTGCACATGAATGATGTCGGGTAAGAGAAAAAAGAGAAGAAGAAAAACGCATTCTCTTTACACATGTTCGAACATTATATATATATATATATATATATATATATATATATATATATATATATATATATATATATATATATATATATATATATATATATATATATATATATATATATATATATATATATATATATATCAGCATTTCTATGCCAGAACATCGCCCAGAGGGACGAAACCAAAGTCCGTGTGCTGACAAAACACGGATCATTTCCACTTTCGCGTTTTTTTTTCTTCTACTTCCTCGTACCCGCTGAAGTGGATGAGCTGCCCACCACGGGGCTTCTGCGTGGGTCCTTGCTCTGCGTTGGCTCGGCCAGCAAAGCGAGAAAGGAGAAGCCATAGAAAAACTACGACGCGTCCATGGATGCGTGCTCTTGCCTCATGGGCGCTGCTTTATGTCGGCAGGCAGCGCTTGTATCGCACTATTATCATTACCAGGCAAGCTCATTTCGCGCCACTCGATCTCCCGGCAGCGCAAATTTATCGCGCGTGTTTTATTTTTGCCTCAAACACACGCACTTTGACATTCAGGCAGGGCTGTGTGCCGGACACGGGTTCGCGATACAGGAGACGTATGTAACCGCACATACATACGCAAATAACAATGTGCCATTTGATTCAGTCTCGACACTTAAGTACCTACGAATACAAATAAATTATGCTTTATCGTGGAACGATCAAGCAGAACGCACAACTTCAAAAGCATTACAGAAACGCGGCCTTCTCAAGCGGCTTCCACGTTGTTAGACGCTTGGAGTATCAAGACGGCAGCTACAACGGCCGCGATCCGGCCTTGGCGACGGGCAACTACACGGAACTCTCGATCGTCGTCACAAAGTTAGCATTACACGCTGATAGACATTACACCTACATATATTTCAGCGTGCGGAACACAGAACTATTTTACCATCTCTGTGTGTTTATATCAGAGGTGCTGCTCCCATGAGGAAGTGGTAATCAGCTTGCTTCAACTTCCTTTAGTGGCGTTCAGTAAGTTACTCCTTTTCAGCCTTACTCTGATTTCTGCGCTTATTTATTTGTCATTGTGCCTCTTCACTTAATAACTTTTGTATGTTTCTGTCACACTGAGTATTTCTGAATATTGTGCCGCTCACTGCATCGTGCTTTAATTGCGCCTCCCCTCTTCCAATGTATGTACGTTTCTATCTTGGAACTAACTAGCTTTTCTTTATATCTCCTATTCCTTTTCCTCCTCCTTTACCATTCCCCCTATTGGGGAGTAGCCAACTAGACAGTTACTCCGGCTAATTTATCGCCATTGCATCTGTTCTTTTATCTCTCCGTATAATAAATAAATAAATAAATAAATAAATAAATAAATAAATAAATAAATTTCTTGCCAGTTAACCGTATTCTGGCGCGCTTTTTTTTTTTTCTTTCTCCGTACCTCGCTGTACAATCCACCGGAAGCTGTTCCATCGAGAAACAGAAAGACGCCTATGGTTCCAGAGCGCGTCCCCCCCTCCCTCGTTGTTCAGGCTCTTGGAGGAGCAGCAGCACGCGCAAATGAACCCGCCGGTAGACGCGGCGGCGGTTCTGGGAGCCTTCACTTCTCGGGCACCTCGGCGGCGGCGGCGAGACGAGCGCGCGGGCGTCGGCCCACCAGAAGCGCGCACTGATTTGCGTGAAATGTTTATAGGTCCGCGAGGCGTGCCTTCCCTCTCTCTCCATCTCGCGCCGGCCGCACGCGCCACAAGAACCCGCTCGCTTCCGAGGGCGCGGCGACGACAATTACGCGGGCCGCCGCGTAGTTCGACGGCGCGGGAGAACTTGAGCGACGGGGAGAGAGAGAGAGAGAGAACAGACAATCCCGCTGCCGCTATTGTGTACGCTAGACGCGCAGAAAAACGAGTAAACACCTGTGTCGCAACGCTTTTTGGTTCCGCAAAGCGAGTTTGCGCCACGGTGTCGCAACTCGTGTGTTTCGTGCTTGAGGATGCGCCTGTGCATTCCACTTGCGCGCGTGTCTGTGTGTGCGCGCGTGCCTCGTCATCGTCGCAGGGACGTCGACCCCCCCCCCCCCCCCCACCCCCCGTATTGCGCGTCTGTTCACGTTAGTACTTGTGCATTCAAGAAATATTCCTCGCGACGCACTTGCGGCCAATGGTTGAATTTCTCTCACAGCAACGACAGTGCATCATTTGCTCTTTCGATACATCCGCTCATGCAATCCAAGTTCCCAGTGCGGGCTAATTTGACATGAAATCCAACAGACTAATCTTTTGCTAATAGTTATCCGAATTAGGTGTCGTATCAGGCACATTTACCACTCAAAGTGGAATAGAAGAAATGCTGGATACCCGCCGCGAAGGCTTAGCCGCTATGGTGTTGCGCTCCTAAGCGCGAGGTTGCGCAATTAAATGTCGACCGCGTAGGCCGCATTATCGATGGGGGGGCGGGGGGGGGGGAGGGGGCAAAATGCAAAAACGCCCGTGTCCCGTGCATTGGGGGCACCTTAAAGATCCCCTAGTGAATAAAATTAATCTGGAGTCCACCACTACGGCGTGCCTGACAATCAAATCATGGCTTTCGCACGTAAAAATCTCCAGAATTCAATTAAAATTGCTCCAAGTATAAGTTCCCCTGAAAGTGGGCGACGCTGTCCGTACACGTTATAAGATCGCCCATCGCTACTGTTTGCTACACCAACGGATACAATAACTACCGCAGAATACGATGAGTGCTCGGAACCCATCCACTTGGGAGGTGGGAGCTGCTTCGTCCCGATTTAACGGACTGTCTTCACAGTGTGCTCATCGCTATTGACGGGACTTCCTTGCGAGTGCTTCAAAACTGCAGCATGCTTTTACAAACGACTTCGGATTGAATTGGTGTCCATCGTGCCGAACGTGATCCTGAGCGGTGGTCATGTGTCGGTTTTCTCTGTAGTTCCTTTTTTAGATCTCTCTACCTCCTCCTTTCCCGACCCCCAAGGGCACACCGGACTTTCGGTTCTAGATATAACCTCCCTACCTTTCTCCTTTCCTTAGTCACTTAATCTGTTGTGAGTTCTTGACAAGTGCGGAACGACAACGGGTGCGCAAGATTGCCCAGTCGCCGAGATAAGCAGCCATCGCTTAACCT
Organism: Dermacentor albipictus; assembly: GCF_038994185.2. Taxonomy (NCBI): domain Eukaryota; kingdom Metazoa; phylum Arthropoda; class Arachnida; order Ixodida; family Ixodidae; genus Dermacentor; species Dermacentor albipictus. The sequence goes on from NC_091821.1 coordinate 483,215,644, forward strand.
TCTTTTCGTTGATCCGTTCAGCCCAGATGCGCGAGCACCCGTCTGAGCTACAGGTAGTTCTAACATGATTTCACGGATTCAGATACTCGCCGTGTTAGTGCCCGAACATGGCAACCACCTATGACGTCAGGGACCAAATTACCGCGCGTACTCGGAAGGACCAAGCGCCCCCGGCGCACGTGCACCTTGCAACTCGACAAGGATATTCTGTATCCCTTCTTTGAAAATTGTGTCTTCGTATCATTTTTCAGCACTATTATGATTCATCATTTACCATCTTGTTAATTTAGTGTAGCTTCAACGTTTGTTGATTCTATGTTGCGGTTACTCAAATGGATGTAGAGAACACTTCTTCGCGAGACCACTGAAAAGAGAAGAAGAAGCAGACGTGGACCCGTGGGAAATGGCGGAGGCAAAGCTTCTCGACAGCTTCCATCGCGCTCTCAATTACCGAGCCGCCCTTGGCTTCGCGGTGCAGTCAGAATTGCAAGCAAGTACTGAGAAATGCCAAACGTTACGCTCTGCGTTCAACACGACTGCACCTCCCAACCAAAAATGTCGGCAAATTGACACCTACGTCAAACCCGGAGAAACGTAAGCAAATCATTTGGGTCCACATAATGCGACTGTAATGCGATACTAGTTACCACGATAGGTCCACCCTTGGCATTGCGTGCACTGCTTCCACGACGGACCCACGTTTGACGTAGCACATTTAACATCCTTGCGGGGACACGAGTCGCGCACTGGTGACAGGTCACTCGCCGAGGTGCACGGCACGCCAAACGCCGCGGGCGTAACCGAGCAAAGGTTCGCTTTAATACAGAAGCAGCCCGTTCACCTTGCGGCAGCTTCTTTTGTGTTCCGAGAATAAGCAGCCGCAGGCTGAACGGGACCGGGCACGCGTGCCAGCCGCCGACGCAGCCGGAGCAATTTGGGGAGACGCGAGAAGCGACGGCGGCAGCACGCGTTCGCTTTTCCGCGTATTCGCGGACACGGAGCGAGCGAGACCGCAGCACCTCCTCGCACCCCGCCGTCCTGCATTTACCTTCTTCGCGCATTTTTCGTTCCGGTGCCGCGTTGGAAGAGGTGGCCCACCTCCGGGTCGACGTGACCATCTGCAACTTCCGGCCCTGGCGCGTATCCCGCCGCCGCCGCCACGCGGGTCAACTCGCAAGAGAGAAGAAGCGATTCGGTGCGCCGTCCCCGGTGCCGGAAGGAAAAGATAGAGAAAAGGATGGCAGGAGTACGCGGCGGCAAGCTGGTCGGCGGCGCGGTCGAGATAAAAAAGAATAAGAAATTCTCGCTGAAAAACTCCCCGCCTGCCAGTCCCAGCGAGTCCCTTCGGCAAGCCTCCCTCTTCCCCTTCACCCCCCCCCCCCTCGCTCCTATTTTGTGTCCTCGCTCGCTCGTCGTCGTCGTCGTCGGCGGCGGCGGGTGCATGCAGCGCGTGTGCGTGCGTGCGCGCGCGCGGTTGCACGGATCACCGCGCGTGGCTACCTCCTTCCTCCTCGGCGCGCCTCTCGCTTTGCAAGTTGCTGCGCCGGCACCGCCTCGAGCGCACGCGCGTCGGCGGCCGGCCGATTCCGCAGGGACCATTATGGCTGGGGCTGCCGCGCGGATTTGCCCTTTCTTGGTTTCTTTCTTTCGGGGCCGGTGGCATCAACGAGCAGGTGGCGACGCAGGCAAAGGAACCGCCCGCCTGGGGGAACCTGTCTTCTTCCCTCGGAACTAGGCGCACCCGATCTTTTGTTCCTGGGTGCCTACCTTACTGGCTGCCGCCAGGAGCAGTTTCACGTTTTCGAGGCCTCTCTTTAGCCCGCGAGGGTCGGAGTGATATTATGGCCGCTGGACGCCGAGCGGTTGCCAGGGCCGGCGGTAGCCGGGCCAGGTTGGAGGCCTCCGAGTGATCAGGTGTGCTGCAGCTAACTGCAGCGGGCCTGCGTCGTCTGTCGAAGACCGCGCTTCCGTAGTGCGAACGGGAGTCCTAACCTCGCAGTCGCACGATTCGTTTGTTACGCGGGTCAGAAATGTGTAACGCCCCGGGAAAAAAGCGCATTACACATTTTTTTATCGAAACCGAAACAAGTGGGATGCAGCGATGCGAAATATGCCGAACAGCCTCACGCATACACAGTTGCGCAGAAGACGCTCTATCTCACCTCTTATATTGAATGCAGCTCCGACACAGTATATCTATATTTTTTTTCTTTCTTGTATTTTATTCCCTGCTCTCATGAACGCAGCATATACCGGATGCCTATGTTATAGGCGGTCGGTTCTGTACGAAGTGTAGCGTACATTCCATCGAAGGCGGCGTATATACTTGCATTGCCAAGTTGTCGCCAAACATAAGCACCTGAACCTGAATTCGCGTGTAGTTAATAATCACTTCGATCAAATTTACCCGTCTCGGTTCAAGCACCCGTCTTGCTTCAAAGACGGCGATACACGAAACTCGCTGACGGACTCGCGCAAGCGCTCGCACAGATGCACGCACACACACGCTAGGATGGCGACTCGGGTGTCTGCCGCCGTCACGCGCGTCTGGGTGTCGTTGTGGCGAGGGCCGCGTTGCGCCACGGCGAGCCCGCAGCGCGTCCTGCCTGTCCGCACCGCGCGCGGCTGCGTTTCCTGCTCGACGTGTTGCGTGCAGCAGGCGGCGAAAGCGAAAGAGACGGCGCCCGCGTCGGCGCGTATACAGCGAGGGCTGGCTGCTTCTGCACTCGCATGCGCCCGCGGCGAGTTCGGGACGACGGGTTCGTTGCGGCCCGTGCTCCGTAAAAAACACTGCGTTGAACCGAGGCGACTGTTCGGAACTGGAACCAGACGTCATTAGACTTCCGTTCCCAGTTGACGGCAACGTTCGAAACGGAGAAATTGTGCGCGCACTGGGACTGCACATACGTCACGTTTACCGTCGCTATGGCGTTGCGCTGCTAAGCCGAAGGTCGCCCGTGCAATCCCCGCCGCGGCGGCTACCTTCCGATGGGGACGTGATCCAAAAAAATGCTCGTGCATACCTTGTGCATGCTGAAGAACACCAGGTGGCCAAAATTATTCCACGTAGACCCGACTACGGCGTGCCCCATAATCGTGTCGTAACTTATAGCACGTAAAACGCCGGAATTTAATTATTTTAGCGTCAGTTTGAGCCCGTGACTAGTGTGACCACGTGCATCAACGCCGGATTCGGGGTATCCTACCTGGGAAAGTCGAGGCAAGAGCGGCCACTGCGTTGGTAAAAACAACACCAAGGGACTGCAGATCACTGTGCGAGACCGCGCTTGTTGATGAGGCTGGCAGTTTTTCCAGCCTAACCTCACAGTGCTGCCGACGTTGACTCCATGCTCGTGTGCGCGCGTGGGCGCGACCAGAAGACCAGTGCGGTCGTGGCAACTAGTCCGGAAACGTCACCTAGGCTTGCCACAGTGCCACTATTCCATGCGGGTCACTTAATTTCAGCACGTGTGTATTTCGACATACGCAGATGTAAGAACACGCGTTCTATACAGCGACCGATGTACGCAGCAGTCGTACACACGGGAATGGTACTGCGCGCGTTTCCTGCAATCCCGGCCGTATGTGCACGGCAGGGCTGGACGAACACACTTTCCAATTATGTCGTGATACGATACAAGATTCTCGGGCAACCAGTATTTGGGATGCAGATACAAGATACTACCGCAATTATTGTATCCGATACGATACTTCCCATTTGTATGTTAAGATATTTCGATACATTCGCAAATTTCTTATCATAGACCTACGCGTATAATGTGGCAGCAAACGCGCAAGCACAAAAACGTTCGCGTTGAAATTTTAAAACTCCGACCGACCTTGATTCATCTGACCGAAATGTCCGTTAGTATCTCAAAGCTTTCGTCTTCCTTGCTCAAAGTATAATATTCTCATTACAAAACAATCTATTGGCGTTGCTTTAGCTGCTTAACGTGGAAGCTCTTTATACGCTGCTCTGTTAGCGGTGTTTTGCTTGTCGCTTTTGTAATTGATGGGAGTCGCTGCTCTGCTTGCGGACCTAGGGGGTCGCCATCTAAGTACAAGAATGTAAATGAGAAGCGTCTGCACGATGACGCCGCTAATACCGCTGTGAAATTCTGCCTTGCCCCTAAACGTATTGCTGTTAACGCACTGGCCTTTTTGCGCAGACCTCATCGGCTGCCCTCATAGGACGGCTCTGGTGGAAAGACAAAAGCATGCTGCTGCCTTTTGTTTGATTCACGTGGCTTAGCGCTATCAGCTTCAGAAGCGGAGTTCAACCAACGTTTATAGTTTCGCACGGTGATGTTGCGATAGCAGCATCTTTTATCGAAAGGTACACGATACATCCTTTAATGTATCGGAAATAGAGATACTGATACACACACGTCTTGCCAGACGTATCAGGATACAGATGCAATATACCCAAGGAGTATCTAAGATACTATTAAGGTTGTGTGTATCTTCGATAGTGCCCATCTCTGGTGTGCGGGGTGAGGTATCTCAAGTCGATAAATTGTCACGCGCCAAATTCCAGGTGTGCTCCAGTTACACTATATGAACCACTAATTACAATCGAACAGATAACTATGTCATCGTTATCAATTTCTGTAAGGCTCCGGAAATACGAGTAGTAGGTGACGACGTTATTACCTGTCACCTCTTCGGATATACATATCTGCTTATCTCCCTCAACGCTCAGTTGCTCCTTTTAATTAAGGTTAAACGCTTAGCCCTTTATATCGCTTGTCATCTAAAACAAAGCAGCATCTGTCGTCTTACATTTTTCTGCTGACTTACGAACCACTCCTTATGGCATCCTTTATCTCACTGTTTCTCTTTAAAATAAAGTTTCATTCACTCATTCTCGCGAAGACTCGGATGGAAAGTCTGGCACATATACGGACGGGCCCGGTATACGCTCCCCAACAGAACGCCTGCTGCCTACTTTTCGAGAGCGAGGGTACGAGGAAAAAAAAAAACAGGTAAGCCCAAAGCTAAACAAACAAAGGGGAAAAAGTCGGCACCAGTACAGTGGCCTTCACGTCGGGACGCAGCGCGCGTTGTTCCAGACGCTTCGCTCGACGCTCGACGCTCGCAGCCGCGCCGAGGGACGGCGCCTCGGGGGCCCGGGGCGGCCCGAAGCGCGCGTGCCGTGTTTGCGCGGCCCCTCCTCGGCTGCCGCGGCGGACACGTTGATTCATGGAGCGAGCGGGCGCGCGCGAACGAGCCGCCGCCGTGCCACGAACGTATGCACTGCATGCGCCGCTCGCACGCACGCACGCACACACGCGCCTTGCGCAACTGGCGCGCTCGGCGTGCGCGCCGCATAAAATAGCGGCACACTCGCCCGCGACGCGCGATCGGCGGCGCCGGCGGGAGCTGCGCGTACGCATCTGTGGCGTCCCAGCAGTAAATCGTGGTCGGCGCGAGCTGCGAGTTCCCCTGAGGTGAGGGGGAGCGCGACGCGCAGCAGGAGAGAGAGAGAGAGAGAAGCCGCTCGCTCGCTCGTTCGCTCGCGCGGGGCCCGAATCTAATACAGCACGACGTAGGGAATGCAAGTGGGAACGAGACTGGCTGGCTCTCCGTCGGCGATTTCGCGCGCAAAAGCTCGTGTGGGCGCCTGGAGCCGCAGGTCGAGGTGCAAGGCCTGCCGCTACAGCCGTCGCAGGCGTATGCCGTAGAGCGTGTGCCTTGCGAAGCGTTGTCCTTTTTTTCCCCTCGCTTTCCTTCTTTTTTTGCTTCTGCGAATGTACAAGCAGTACGTACAGGAATCCGAGAAATGGCTCGTGTAACTCGAGGCGAGACAGTACGTGAGCTAAAGGAACAGTCAACTGGCCAAAAAAACCCTCGTACGCTATACTTCATCGCATCAAGACTGCCTAATTCGTGTCCTTCGATTAGTGTTCAATTAGCGAAAATAACGCGATCAGAGGGGCTCAAACCCCTCGGACCCCCTTTTTCTGTGGCGTACATAATTCGGCGCGGATTTCCACGGAACATATTTTGCAGGAGGTAGATGAGAAATGTAGTCACGGAACACGATGTTCAGCCGCGAGGCTGACACACTGAAGTCGCTGGTTACCACTGATGTAGCGAAAAAAAAAAGAAAAAAAGAAGTCCCAGCTTAAGTTAGCGAGTTGTAAACGCAGCAGCGTTGTGCCCGCCTGCGTGTTCGACCACTGCGGTTTACTGACAGAATTCCGTTATTCACGACTGCGCCACAGCATATTTTATTTATTTTTTAAAGCCGTGGTCTCTAAATTTATGTTTCGGCGCGCACGTATTCGTAAACTTCCACGTCCACTGCGATACGGCAATATGAGAAATTAGAGGACGGCCGTGATCTCCGACAATGAAATGACGTGACTTATCGCGTGGTTGCTCCGCAGTAACGGCCATTCAAACCAGTGTGTGTGTGAGAAGTGCTATAGCTGCATATGCCTGGCCAGTCAGGGGAATAAGTCGTAAATACTAAAGCAGCGCACGCTATTTCGTGTAATCTGAAACACAAACGAATTTAAAGCGGACCACTTCTTACGACAGTCAGTCGATAGTATAACGCCAGTGTTCGCTGATTTGTGGATATGGAAATGCAACGACGCGCTCGTTTTTCTATATTGGACGTCCGTCCATGCACGTAACCTCTTGCAGCCTCTTTCCTGTTAATCTCGATTTAAAGGGACACTAAAGACAATAATAAGTTGAGGAACTCCAGGAAACCACGTTTCTACAACACCCGCCGCCTAAAAAAAAAAAAAGAAGGTTGCTGCGAATGTAAAATGAACCACAAAAGACGCAAAAAAAAAAACGAAATTCGGGTGGCCCCAACGCCGCCGAAGTTCGCGCGCAAGCTCACCGTGACGTCACAGATTTTGACAATGTCTCCATAGACTGAGTGAATTGGTTATCGGTAAAGATGGATTACATTGCATTGTAAAGAAACCAAACACCTAACCGAGCAAGGTTCGAGGACTTTTACACCGGCGTAACAGCCCGGATATAAGAAAACACATCGAAATCAGTGATTTCACATTGACGTACCGGTCGTTTGAATTCGGCTCGAGATCAGAATTAAGTATTGACCGTCATTTTGTGTTCCAGTGAGCAGCCTCCTTTGGTGAAATTAAGCAGGACAGAGATTTCAAAGAAAAATTTGTCAGTCATAGCTGATTTAGATTCTTTTCGCTGCCCCTTTAAACCTGGATGGAGAGGTTAGACAAAGGCAGGCATTCTTCACTTTACTTCATTACGTACAGTCGTCAACAATGTAACGGGAACACCTAATTTTTTTTTTCCAACGTTCATAGCGGCTAAACACACATGTCCTCCGTAAAAGCTCTCAATATACCTAAATGTTCAACAGGAAAACTTGTTGTAATGTATTAAGTTTCTAGATTTGAGCACGTATACCACGAGTTATCCCCGTGTCAAAAAAAAAAAGAGAAAAGAAAATTCAGGTTCCTTTCATTTAGTGAGGACTGCACACGACCTCGTTCGGGATATTACTGCGGAGTGGTTGAAATTATGCAAATAGAATGAAAAAAACAAAACAAACCCAAGTAGTTGATCTCCCCTCGATGTCGGTGAGGGAAAATTGAAGGTGTTGTGGATGTCGTGAAGTCACTTTACAGTAGGACAGGTTGTGACGCTGATTGCGAGGGGTTAACCGTTTGTTAAGATGGAATAGGCAAGCGATAGAATGGAAATTATTTACGCAGACGTCAGAGTACGAGACAAAAGTTGCGATGATGTCACAATTTCGGTCGTCTTTCTCTTAGCCGAATCTCCACCGAATCCCCCTCCAACGGCCCTGCACATACCTAAGGGCATCCCCAACATCCCCCTCGCCCCGTCATTCGCCCAATCACACTGCAGGCTCCGCAGTGTACACACAAAGTGGCTCCATGGTGACACTACATCCGTAGTTCCAATGCGTCCAGGCCGTCGCCACAAATCCTTCGCAGGGCAACGAGCCTCTTGCCTCACAACCTCGCGACGCACACTACCCCCCAAAAACACTTCCACGCATGTTGGGCCATCTGGTCCGTTTGCGGAATGTCTCGCCGTAGTGCGGTTCAGCGGCGAGCGGTTGACTTCAAAGCCACGGCACTGCTTCCGCGAACGGAATGGTGGCAGCCCCGACTCACAGTCAACTCGCTTACTCGCTCTTCGTAAACCGCGGTTCCCTCACCCTTACGGCCATAACTCTCCGCCGCCGTCTCGTTGTCGAACCGGGTGTCTCTTTTGACAACAGCGCGCGGCCCTTGCATGTGGCCACCCGCGCAAACAACGCTGAACTCTACCCAAGTGATTAAGGCAAAAGGAAGGTATTGACCGTCTCCAGAAATCCGGAATGGCGCATGTGATGGCGGAAACATCGCAGGGTAAAGCGCTTCTGTGATTAGCCGAAAAAAAAATATGAGGTTTTACGTGTCAAAACCACTATCTGATTATGAGGCATGCCGTAGCGGGGGCGCCGGATTAATTTCGATCACCAGGGGTTCTTTAACGCGCACCCACTGTACGGTACACGAGCGTTCGTGCGGGCCGCCCCCATCGGAAGGCAGCCGGCACGGCCGGGATTTGCTCTCGGGACCTCGTGCATAGCACGCCAACACCATAGCCGCTAAGCCACCGCGGCGGGTAGAAATGAGGAAAAAGACAAGAAAAATAAAACTATTATGGTTTTGCGCTCACAACGCGAAGCAGTGACGCATTAGTTGGCTGAATATAATGCGCAATAACCATGATATACTATTTCGTGCGGTGCTTGTTGGAGAGAAGATTCGCCACGACGAGAAGTAAAACAAGTGTGAGTGGCATTTGCTTGTGGAAGTTGCGCCTCGCGGTGGTAAAGTTGAAAGACTTCGGCTTTTCATCGGGCTCTTGTACACCTATCCGAACTTAGCCACTGGTCAACCACTAAAACAACCCTTTAGTTGCTTGCTGCTGGATTGCTTCGGCTTTTCTCAAATTTATACTTGGGTTACTCCAGCAATAGGCCTTACGCTATCCTTGAACGAAACTAGATGACGTCAAGGGCCATCCAGTAAACGTGAGAAGATGCCGAGCGCCAGAAGAAGACTAACAAAGACGAAGCAGGTGCGCTCAATCCTTGTCATTTGCATGTAGAGGAAGAAAACTTAATTCGAGACTGCTTCCGCTAGATATTCTAACTAATGAAGAAAGAAGCCTAGAAACAGCGCTCCGCCTTCTTCTATTAAACTTAAACACTCAACATTTACTATATTTGGGGGCCTCAACCCTTCGGCACAGCGTCTGCAAGGTTGGTTATGCCATTCAGGATTTTATTTCAGAGTCAATGAGATTTGATTGTAAAATCAGAACTTAAGGCTTGGTTATTGTTCCAGAATTTCGATTTCGATTAGCTGTATTGTTGCATTCATTTATTCCTGCATTCAAAGAAAATGGTTAGCAACGATCTATCTCATAATTATCAACTCCTTATTCACAAATATTGTTTACATTCTACTACATTTCTTGTTTCTCATTTTTATATTGAACTACCCGGCTGTCGGACAATCCCCCAATGTGGGGTGTGCTGCTAACATCTAGGCTCTGTATACATCGACATCTGCTTCCGCAAATGGGAAAGCGCCGTGCTAGAGCACTAAGAAGGCGCGGACGCCAGCACTATACTATATCCAACCCGCCGTAGTTGCTTAGTGGCTTTGGTGTTGCGCTGCTAAGCACGAGGTCGCGGGATCAAATCCCGGCCACGGCAGCCGCACTTCGATGGAGCCGAATGAAAAGCACCTGTGTACTTTTAGATTTGCGTGAACGTTAATGTACGCCAGGCGCTCAAAATTAATCCGGAGTGTCATGATGAAAGTTGGTGGCACGATGAAAGTTGAGCGGATGATTAAGCTGGCTGTAAAAGAAGACAAAGAAAAGAAAACACGCTCGTGCAGCCCCCCGAAACCGTACAGGCAATGGCCCATTGACTGAGGTAACGCAGGAGGCCGGCAGAAGGGAAGCAAACTTACTGATGAGCCAATTTGGTCCGCAAACCTACGGAGTGACCTCGACTGCGCAGATACGCGCGGAGCTCTCGATGAATCGACTGCCGTTGCTCTCGACGTCCCGGTGTTTGCGTTCGGCGATGGGACGCAGCGGATGGGGGACAACAGTCGGCCGATGCTCCTTTTGTCGTTTTCCAGGAATCCCTCGTGCGGCGGCTAAAAGAGGCCCTCGAGGTGTCCACGCGGAAGCGAATAACGATAGCAACGGGCGCCTCACAGCTGGGAGCTCCAAGATAACGCGCGTGACGCGCACCTTGCCCGGCTGTTCAGTTTTGAGATTGATACGGCGCAATGATTCTGCCGCATTTAATGGCAGCGCACATGGTTGATGATAATACGCGGGGATTCGGGCGCCGCTGCGAGAAGAAACATGCCGATAAAGCTGGCTTTTTTTAAACCGTATACTTTTTTACGTTATTTTCGGCGCCTAAAGTTTATTTGTCACAAATCGTCACAGTCATGGTCCCTCTTATGTGACTCGAAGGCAACTCTCCAGTGTCTGATGTCCCCTTTCAACCACGGACCAAATATGCAACTAGTGGCAGACATCCGACTACTTCACCATCACGCACTCAACCAGGGGTGCAACATCATCTACCAGTGGATACCGGGTCACTGCGGAATTTCGGGCAATCGCAGTGCGGATGATGCCGCCCGATCGGCCCACGATGGTGCCCACGTTATACCAATACCACTGTCAAGAACAGACGCAGCCACAAGTTTTCGCTCCCTCGATCGCCCGCAAGCTTACGCAGAATCTGTGGAACACCAGTGAGTTCAGGAACGCACGTCTCCACAGATTCGATCCATGTCTGCAACTCCGTCTACCACCAGGGTTACCACGAACGGAAGCAACACTTCTGTGCCGCCTGTGGCTCGGCGTGGCATTCACGAACTCTTATTCATTCCGCATTGGGATGGCCGACAGCCCTACTTGCGGCACCTGCGGCTTCGAGGAGACCATTCAGCACCTTCTTTGTGACTGTCCCAGCTACAAAGTGCCAAGAACAGTGCTCCTGACCACGCTCGAAAAACTGGACAATCGCCCCTTTACAGAGGAAAAAGCTCTATAGGACACTGGTCCAGACGGGCTTCGGCACTCAAGGCCTTAAGGGCTTTGCTGAAGTTTTTAAGGACATGCGAATTGTGCGATCGCCTTTGAGTGTTGTGTCGCGTACTATCGCGTTACTGCGTGAATTTTCCGATTTCTCTTTTTTTTTCCTCTTCTACTTCTTTCTCCTTTTATTCTCTTTACCCCTTTCCCCAACACAGGGTAGCCAGCCGGTACTTGCACTGGCTAACCTCCCTGTCTTTCCTCCTCTTTGTGTCTCCTCTCTCCTCCTCTTCGGCGCATATTTTCTTCCCTTGCCACGTCGCAGAATAGCTTGAACGTGAGTACGCGTACACGCAAGCACTCCCAAAGAATACTAATCAGCTGAGGAGGAAGACTATGCCGAAGAGATTCACAGCAGAGGTGGTGATCGCGGGAGCTGCCCGCCAGCCTCATTGTCAATAAATATATATATATATATATCTGTGAGTGGGGGCGCTGGCTAACACTCCCGGGTTCTACTAGTACAAATAAATACCCAAGAAAGTGGATGGGGAAACGACGCCGCGGTAGCTCAATTGGTAGAGCATCGCACGCGACATGCGAAGGTTGTGGGTTCGGTTCCCACCTGCGGCACGTTGTTTTTTCATCCACTTTAATTTCCATTAATTTACCATTACTTTATTTCATTTATTAAGCACATGCAATTTCTCCTATGTTGTACTTGGTGTCAGTGTTTGTTGGCTTCTCATTATATGACTATATATATATATATATATATATATATATATATATATATATATATATATATATATATATATATATATATATATATATATATATATATATATATATATATATATATTAGAAAGAAACTCTGTTTCTCGAGAGTGGACAGTGACGCGTTCTCTTGCTGGGTGACGCTATTGGCGCTCATTTCCCCTTTGTGTTGTGCGGTGACATATGCGTCATGCAGGCGCCATGAACATGATAGCGCTTTGTCCGCGTCCTGCTGTCGTCCTGTGCGTTTCGCTTGCGCTACACTGTACATAACACCATACCAATGAGCCCAATCGTGCAGTACGTATGCCTATACCTATCACTCGACGTCACGGAGATGTCTTTTACCCCTTTAAGTTCACCCTCCAGCCCCACCTCGGTGGTCGCTCGTCAAGTGGACCGCACGGCTTTCCCGTGACTGGAGTCCCAGCTGCAAGAAGTTTGGATGGATGGATGGATGTTATGAGCGTCCCCTTTGGAACAGGGCGGTGGCTTGCGCCACCAAGCTCTTGCTACTATGCTGCCTAATATCCTACCTAGGTTAATCAATGAAAAAAAAAAACACTATGAACTACCACGTCCAAATTTTCTGATACCCTATTGCGAACTGTGCTTTTGTACGTCTCCGTCCTTTGTCGTTTGCCTACTTTTCTTCCACCAATCCTCCAATCGCCTCTTACTGATGTCTATTGCGGACATGTTTGCTTTACCACTGCTCCCGCTGAACCCAAGGGCTTCAAGGAGGCCAGTGGTGCCTAAATCGACCGCTGGATAGACGTCTTCACATTGTAATAAAATATGCTCCGTCGTTTCTCTAGCTTTACCGCAGCAAGCACGTGCTTCTTCTTCCTTCTTATATCTCGCTTTATAGGTGCGTGTTCTAAGGCATCCGGATCTCGCTTCGAAAAGTAATGAGCTTCCCTTTGAGTTATCATAAATGGTTTCTTTCCTAATTTCGTTTTTTCCCCTTAAGTAGTTACTCATGGAGGTTTCTTTTCCATTGCCGCCACCCATGAGATTAATTCAGCCTCTCTGACTTTCCGCTTGACCTTCTTTGTTTCCCTACAGTTTCCCTACAGCGAAGCGCTCCCTCTACGTTCGAAAACCGCCACCCCTTTTACTACCTACAGTTACTGTATAAGCTCCCTTTAGGGGGCTTGTACTGCATCGCTATTCCAACCCTCAGCCCCACCCCATCCTCTACGAACGCAGTTCTCTCGGGTGCTGCACCTGGGAAAGTTTTTTGCTCTCCCTTGAAGCTAGAAGCGCACATCGCGTCAGTGGGCGGCAGTGATGTGGCACAGTATAAGAAACAGCAGGCACATACACTTTAGGTCAAGTCATCGGTTATTCGCCCCTTCTTTAGCGAAAGTGTACACTTCAGATGCGCCCAACTGACTACTGCAAACCTCTCTCTCCATAATTCACCGTGTCGCCCTTTGGGTCATGTCCCCCTAGTGGCGCTCTTTCTCGGCCGGAAAAAGAGACCCGTTGCAGAAGAAGCTGAAAAGTTTGAGGCGCACGGCTTTCAGGTGTACGCAGGGACGGGCGCCTACTGTACTCAGAAAAGCATGTTTGTTTGCGTTGCAGAAGAAGTCGGCGAGATGCGCGGCCGCAAACTTGACTAGGACGTCCAGGAAGGTCTTAACTCTGTACTAGGAAATGCGTTCCTAGAACCTGCTCCTTGCTTTGTGTGAACGTTTGTCCCGCTTGAAAACTGCCCTGCTTTTCGAACAGTGTCCGAGACGGTTATTCGGCGGAACACAGACGATTTCAGTAAGATGGCGAGCCCCGTTCGACGACACGTCAACTCAGAGCCGGTCAATAGGCACGGCTGAGGGGATATATATAAGAAAAATCTCTCGACGGTTTTCCGCAACGACGGTAATCGACAGAGAGCAGACAGACGTGCTTACTCTACGGCTGTCGACGGCTGGATCGTTGGTAGCCTAAAGGAACGCACAGCATGCACTCAAGCGAATAGTGTCAATCGAATAGTTCGGCTTCGTGTATAGAAGTAGCAGTTAGAGATCGAGACGCAGCGGAAAATTACAAAGGACGAGCTTGCTGGCGTGCGCCACTGCTGGCATACCGTTTCAAGAGAGCTGCCCATCTCATCGTGATCATTGGCGACTTTCTTCTCCTCCCGACTAATTTCGCATCCAGCAGGAAATCCTGAAGTTAGAACTCGTTAGCAGTTCCTTCATGTGGGCGTGACTCGCGAGTAAAAAAAAAAAAAAAAAAATTATCGATCCCCGGGGATGCCGTTGATCTAGGGGTACACTTCAACGCTCCATTAAATTGATATTCGTCGCGGTAGCTTAGTGGCTATGGCGTTTCGCTGCAGAGCTCGTGGTCGAGAGTTCGATCCCGGTCATGGTGGCCACATTTAGGTGGGGGCGAAACGCAGGGACGCCCATGGTGGTAAAAATAATCCGGAGTCCCCCCTCTTTTACGGCGTACCTCGCAATCATATCTCGATCTTTGGCACGTAAAGCCTCGGAATTTATTATGGTAAAGCGTTTCGAGCAAGCTGCTCGTTACTTGCTGACCTTCCGATTTCTGACAAGCCCCCGAACCGCGTTGACCTCTCGCAGGGCCTCGCTCGCGTGCGCGTGTCGTCTCTCTGTGCAGACGCATCTCGGACTTCATCGCCCTCCCGTTTCTCGGACTCCACAGTAAAAGTCCCAAAGAGCGTCGATGGATCGTCGTGCGCTTTTGGCCGATGTCTATCGTCACACACTATATAGCGACGCGGCCGTCGTGCCAAATTCGGCGGCTGCGCCGGCGCTTTAAGCGCTCGTTAAAAAATATATATATATGAAAGGATAGAATCCTCCTATTGTCTCGCGGAGCCGCAGGAGAACCAGATAAGAACCCCGCGAGCGGCTATCTATACGCACGCATTTTCAGTCGGCTCGCGTACACAGTGCGGCCTTTTTCTTTCTGACCCCGGCGCGTCTTTGTTCCTTCGGGCCATCTTTCTTTTTTTTCTCCTTCGAGATTGTTCGCTCCATCGCTCCTCGTGTTATCGCCATGCACGCGGCGTCTCTGCAAGGGCTGGCTTTCTCGCGCAGCTTCGCGGGGAAGGATCAGATACAGCGCAGCCTTTTTGCCTCTGCAGCCGCCGTTTCGGAGTGAGTGGAATAGAAATGCGATGAATAGGCGCCGGCGGTGTCGTCTGGCCGTCCAGCCGCTCAGAGCGGTTTTTTTTTTCTCGCCGTCGTTAGACGATCCGCCTCTGTAGGAAGACGTCGACCGAATTCGGTGCAGCGCGTTTCGCTCGGGAAATGTTAAGCACGTTAAATAAGAGGTATGTTAAAAAAAAATTTACAGCAAAAGAAAAGGGTGCGGAGGAAGTACTTCAATCATCACGCGCACGAACCTAAACTGGCACCGTTCAGCACCACATCCGAAGGAAACTCGGGATAACCCGCGCATGCTTCCTAGACCGATATACAAGTCCGGCGATAAGCGCCGTGTCTTCGCTTATTTTTCCCGCTTCTGTGCGGTGGCTGTCTCCTGAAGTAGCCAAGGGTTGTGTGTTAGCCTCGTAGGCAAAGCTTCTGAACTCGCCGTCTACGCGACACAAGCACGGCCACCGCGGTCTGCGTAACGCACAGGCACCGGCAACGCTGCTGCATGCTTAGCGTCAGCGGTAATCCTACTGCAGGACGAACACCAGCGCTGTGACAACGAGCAGGAAAACGACGGAACGCACGAAAGCGGACGAGCGGAGGAAAGTGTGGATAATCGCAACAAGTTGCGTAACCTGGCGCAGGAAGTGGGCCGTCAAAGCTGTGTCAGCTATACTACCAACATAGGAAGTGGCGCGGCCGCCTAGGTTGGCCGTCTTTCAGGGGAGAAAGATTTCTCCTGCCCAATTAGCAGCCCCTCGCGAGCTTTCTTCTTCGTGGCTTATTCGCTGCACCGAAACCCATGCGGCTTCCTGAAGGACCGCAGTGGTGTTCTTTACCACAACACGAAGAGGGGTTCAGATGGGAGTTGTGGAGGCGAGAACCTAGGTTGGGTGAAGTAGTAAACAGGGAGAGAGGGGGGGGGGGGGAGTGTCCAGAGTTGCAAGTCGAGCATGACACGCCACCTTTCTCCTTCAGCGTTTGGAGAAAAACGCTGCACTGTTTCGAACATACGTTGCCCACGTCTGCAGCTATCGGCCGGCTGAATTGGCCAAGACGATTCGTGGTTGGCCGGTGGCTTGGCAATCGCGTCGCTGTCTAGAGTTTGTTGGTCTGCATGCGGGCTTTGCAGAAGCCCGCGAGTAGCGAAATGTTCGCAACTTCGAAATAGCGTTTCCGGCTCGGACTTCGGAGCCGACAGGCAGGCGTCAGACACGGTCCGTGGTGCACGGATTTAGTGCCGAGGCGCGAGCTGGCTGTCGGTGCGGGTTACGGCCGCCCACTTGACAACCGCGAAAGCGCCATACAGATGCGCAAGGTCCGCACAACTGAAGGTGCGCATCCTTGTTCGCGGACAAAGAGCGCGAGGGTGGCGCGGCCGAAAAGCGAGCGAAAAGAAAGCGAAGCCGAGGCTGGGTGCGAACAGGGAAAAAAAAAGAAAAAAGAAAGAAATGGAGGGGGAAAGCAGTTTGCCTGTGCAGGGGAGGAGAAAATGGGCGGCGGGCGGCTCTTTTTCTTGCCTCGGTGGCGGCTGGCTCGCAATCCGATTGTCTTCTGCGGCGGCGCTGCTTCACCGCCTCCTCCTCCTAATGCGAAGCCCAATTTGTCATTCCTGCCCAGGCTCGGCGACCAGGAAAGAATACCGCCTTGTGTCGAGGACAGAAAAAAGAAGAAGAAAAAGTAGGGGGGGGTGGGGGGTTGAAGGAAGAGCCGCGTAGTGCGAGCAACCAGCTGGGTGCCCCCCCGACCCGCCCAAGGGTAGCCGCCCCTCCGAAGCGGTGGTGCTGCTGCCGTTCACACAACATCACAGGCGGTCGACCACCGCCGTCTCGGCCATCGCACGGAGGGATAGACGTGACCGCTTGTCCATCATCCTCGACCCCCGTTCGCGCAGCTGCGCAACGAAGGCCACGCGCGTTGCCTTTGAAATAGCGGCCGACACTTTGCGTGCGCGAAGATGTTGCCGAGATCTTTATGGCGCTGTCATCCTCATGCGAAAGCAAGTTTTGCGGTCGCAGTGCGAAGACTGATTATTCATAGCGCAGTGGTCTGAAAACACAGTTTCTTTATCGACGGATTCGTGGCGCTTGCCGAATTCACTTTCAACGGCTACTAAACATATTCGATAACTCGAAACGTTCTAATTCAGCCGCATACACGTACTCTCACGGCGTACATTCACCCACGGTGGGTAACAGGTCATTTTCTTTAACCGTTTCTTTTGTCCCCGCTCCGTATCTTCCGGACTGTAGGCCGCGCAATGGTGCAGATATAGCGTTGAAGTCAAGCTCATATATGCTTTTTGCAGGTGTTGTGAAATTGATTGGTTCCTTTATTTTGCCATTGCGTCCCGCAACCAATTTTACAGTGCGGCGACATATTACACTACATTAAACTGGTAACTCGGTTCTGCTGAGCCTGGTCGTCTAGACAACCTTGGTCGTCTGTCAGCATGCAGGTATAAGTGTCTTGAAGAATGAAACCACTGCGTAGACTGGATCCGTGGGCACTCCACAGAATTGAAATGCTTAAGCACGCATAATCTGTAGTCAGCGACCCGCGGTAGCTGGTATACTACTAGCTAGTATGCGCGCAGAGGCCGTGTTGATGCGCATATTCTGTGGGGCACGCTCTGCTACGTGCAACGGTGAAAAAAGGGGGGGGACGGTTGCAAGAACGGAAAGGAAGTCGCGGAAGCTTGAATGCCGCGCAGAATGCGCTCAAGAGTTTTATTAGAATTAGGCAGAAGGCACACACAGTTCAATTAGTATGCGTGCTATCCGGAGTACAGCATGTCACATACTGACATGTTGGAACATCGCGAAACATTCTGGGCGCGGTTTTCGTAAGGACAGCAGTATAGTACTTATTTTTCGCCTGTACATGCGTGTGTCGCACTCTAAGCTATAGCGATTCGATGACGTGCTTGGTGTTCGCGTTCTGATGACCTCGTCCGCCACCACTACGGACCTGCGCCCCCATCACAACAAGGGCTCCTCCAGCCTTCTCAGACCACACGTGCGTGAGCCGGGTCCCTCCCCTCCGGGCGTCTCAGGGCAGTGCACGCTTCACCTGAGCACGTGGCTCCGCCGAAAGAAAGAAAGGAAGAAAAGCAAACGAAACCTGCAACCCGTATACGGGCACCTCCGCATCGGGAAGAAGCGACCTCCGTCACAACCCCGCCGCCGTCACCGCGATTCGAAAAGCAACGAACTCCGCAGTCGGGGAGACGCGAAAAGCGCCGAGTTACCGCGGATAAGCGAGCGGCCAAGCGGCCTTGGCTGCCCGCCGACGGTGTTGGGAGATAGCCGAGAACCGGCCACGCATGCAGAATATGTGCGGGAGGTTTGGACGGGGGGGGGGGGGGGGGGCTTGGCGAATAGATTTTGCGCGGTCGTTTTCCTGCGCCTGCTGTGCATGCGCCGTGTGCCTTATCGCTAAGGGGAGGGAGAAAGGGGGAGCGAAAAGAGTCGCGGTGCACCGCTTGGAAAGCGTGCCTCTTTGCACGGTTCGACGGGAGCGACCGCGTGCGGTGCGCGTACGGCAGCCACAACGCGCGCGCTGAGGGAAGGGGATGGGAAGAAAACGAAGAGAGGCGAAAGAGCCATTATCGGTGATTCGCGCAGCGGTAACGAGTGCCAGGCGAGGCTCAACTGCGCGGTGGATCTCAGTCGGCCGAACCGACTAGCCGTACGGGGCACGCGGCAGCTGCGCCAAGTTTCTGCGCCGTACGCCGCTCACACGTGGCGGTAAGAACCGCCCACGACAGACGGTGCGATATTGGCGAACGGAAGGAGAGGCAAATCACGTGCCGACGCGGATGCAAAGCTTAACACGGCGGAAAGCTGAGCTAGTTGGTAAGGATTCATAATGCAAAGAAGGCGCAAGGCCTGCAGACACGGACACAAGAGAACAACACGAACGCCGGCGTTATATATTGCGTTCGTGTCTGCGCGCCTTACCTCTTCTTTGCCTCATGAGGATGAGAAATTGGCTCACCAATTCATCAGTCAAGGAAGACTCTGAGACCATGAATTGAGATTGCAGGCAGATTTGTTATTCCTCACTGAAGAAAAAAAAAAAGCGCTATAGTGTCGTCATTCTTTCTTTCCTTGTGTGTCGCGCTATTTTTCGTCAGTCTCGGATCATGAAGCAGCCATGCTGGCCAGTGCGTAGCGTTGATGGGATGGGGTAACTAGCTGAAATTTGGAGAAGGGGGGGAGGGGTAAGTGTCCACTAGGTGGACACTTACGGTATAGGGGGGTGGGGGTGGAAGGGGGGGTAAGTGTCCTCTAGGTAGACACTTACGGTGTATCACCCCTGGTTTAAGGCAGACCTTTCCTTAGACCACTTCCGAGATACACTTTAGAAGCACACACACTAACTCCTTGAAGGAAAGAGCTCATCAGCGCGGGCTGGAACACTCGAGGCCCGGAAAATCGGAGCTATGAAACAGGGCCAATTGTCCCATTCCAAAGCACGGAGTGCTTGCTACTACACTGTTTGTACGGGGAAAGAGGGAAATAAACCAGAAGGAAACGTTCATCCGACCGCATCGCAACTGCCTTAATTTTATCGAGGCTTGCACCATGAACATCGGCCAGCAGAGGAAGAGGACGTGTATAGGTTAGTTTAGAAATTATAGGTAGAATAGAGAACAAGAACATCACGAGGGAAGACAGTTTACAAAAATCTCGGCTCAAATATAGCCATAAAGCGTCCTATATCACGCCTTGCATAACTTTCGCATGTGCACTCAACCAACGAGGCTATCTCGAGAGGGAAGCCGGCGTGTAAATCGATAATTCTAAGTTGAATCATTTGAATTATCCGAGTTTAACGCAGTAGTTGAGTTCTCCGAATCCAGTGCAGTAGGGTCTTTTGGCGCAGTAGTTAATTTAAAAAAAAAATTCCGTTATACTGCGTTGAAAAACCACGGAAGTTCAGTCTATATACAACGTAGCCACCAACATTAGCTATAGTGATAGTATGATGGCCAATCTCCACAGTCACTACAGTCACTATCATTCAATATATATATATATATATATATATATATATATATATATATATATATATATATATATATATATATATATATATATATATATATATATATATATATATATATATATATATATATATATATATATATATATATATATATATATTCTGGGGTTCTACATGCCAGAACCACGATTTGATTATGAGACACGCCGTAGTGAGGGGCTCCCCATTAATTTCGACCACCCAGGGTTCTTTAACGTGCACACAACGTGCAACGCTATGGACGAAAGACGGGAGTTCTCACATTCGGGGCCCACATCGAAACGCGGCCGGGATTTCATCCCGCGATTCCGTGCTGGGCGGCGCAACGCCAAAGCCAGGCACTAGCATATAAATGTAGTCACAAGACCGAAATAACTGAGCGAAACAGAACAAGCCATGGACAATTTTTCGTACCGAAGTGGACGTCGCAAGGCGTCTTTAGAGAGAGAGAGAGAGAGAGAGAAGAAGTAGAAAAGAAAGATACATGCCGAGAGCGTTTTCCTTTATATATTGCGGTCAACCATCGTCCGCACGAATTAGCGTCTTCCGCCTGCACGCAGCGCGTCGTCAAGCGAGTGCGCGTCGATCATCGCGCGGTGTTCCGTCGCCATTATACACGGCCGCACGACGCGCCTGCAGCTGACGGAGCGTAATTACGCCCCGCTTATCTCGAGATCGCGGCCGGTTTGTAAATGCGCCGGCAAGATAAGAGGGGGGGGGGGGGGGGGGCGCTCGGGCTGCCAGTCGTCCTGACGAACAGCTTCCACCGACGCCACGCGCGGAAGACCGGAGCTGAACGGCTTTAATATCCGAAGCCGGTGGCTGCTTCGGGATGACGAGGCGCGAGGGGAGGGGAGGGTGCTCTTTTGTGCACCTTATATGCGCGTTGTGCGTGGCTTTGCCATGCTTTGCCCCTGGCGAATTCAGCTGCAAATCGTAACAGTAACATGGTACGGCGTCCATAACGTCCCGTACGCTGCACGCAAGTCCTTTAGCTCAAGGTGCCTGGCGGCGCGTGTCACGACAACCGGCGCTCTTAGCATAAGCGGAAGTGACTGCATATGCGTATCAAATAGCAGCAGTGCCGGATGCTGCTGGCCACCCCCTTGTTGCCGGCATTGTGAGAAAACGAGGAGTCTCGCGCTGCCCCAACGAAGACGAGCACTCGGTACGCGAGGACGTTCGCGCACCGCGCGCTGTAAACAGGGACGTGTGCATATACTATACGCGCCCCTGCACGTATGCACGACGCTCGCTTCTTGCATTCTGCACGCACCCACTGTGTGACGCATAGGGCTCGCACGTACGCATCGTATACGCTGTATGCTAGGAATGCCTCAGACGAAAAAAAAACTTTATTCGTGGGTACCACCGCAACATGTCGTCGTTGATTGAGCGACTAAGGCCAGTGAGTCAACCAACAGTATGGCGCTTGACGTAAAACCACGTATGCGCAAAGTTTGTTGACTGGAAAACATATTTCGTTGCGTCGCTCATAGCGGTTTAGAGCAGCTATACATGTCACGGGGTCAATGAACCAGCTGTGCCGTTGTCGCAAGGAGCAGGAGGAGACTTGCTTACTGCAGATCCTTGCCTTGCAAAAGCTTCCTACAGTTGCTCTGCCCGAGCAAAGCTTCTCAAGTGGGGTGAAGCTTGCCACAGTATACGTACGGTAACGCGAGGGAAACCTAATGGCGCGGACAGATTTAAACAGGGCCGAAATAGACCACGGACCCTCCACACCACGTCGCCCTGCTATCCCACATACGTGAATCGTCATTCACGCTCTAGCTGAGCAACACTCCGGAATTTGAGGAGGGGCCTCTCTTCTAAATATCCAGTGATCCTCGCGGAGACAAAATGTCACCAGTGCTTTTTTTTTATTCTTGAGTTTTACGTGCCAAAACCACGATCTGATTATGAAGCACGCCGGATGTCAGGGACTCCGGATTGATCTTGACCACCTTGAGTTCTTTAACGTGCGCTAAACTAGCCTTTTGTGTTGGGCCATCTTGCACTTGAGTCCATCCACAATCACCACTTTTTCACGTATCAAATTCAGGACAGTCCACAGGCTCACGACACCAAGAGCTTGACAGTGCACGCACGACGACGATGTGCCAAGTCCTATCTCGCACGGGGGCCGGCTGCAGTTTGAGCTCATCCGGCGCAGATGCGATTAAGGAGGAAGGCTTCACTTCTGTGACAGTACGTCTTAGTCACACAAGTTTGGTGCGATGGTGCCCGAAGCGAACGAATTTGGATGATACAAAGCATTCTGCTAGTTAAGTTGTCCAGTAAAAGAAAGGTAAGAAGCATAGCGTGAGCGCGACTTCTTTTTCATTCGACATCAAGATGTGGGACAACTTACACTTCCTCGAAACGTGAGTACTGGCCTGTAGTTCACGCGCACTCTGGCGGCAAACCATTACGCGCTCCAGTGTCTCGGAGCAGTTGGCACATACCGCAGGAGGCGTCCGGTCGCTGTCCACCTTCTGTCTTTTCCTTTAATAATCTTACTCGCAAGTTTTTTTTTTTTTTAATGGGACTTTACGTGACAGAAACACGATTTAATTATGAGGCACGCCGTAGTGGGGAGGGGGGTGGGGGGCTCCGTATGAACGTTCACCATCATGGGGATCTGTAACGTGCCCTCGTGCTAGGGACACGGGTGTTCTTGCATTTCGTCCCCATTGGAATGCCACCACCGCGACCGGGATTTGCTCCCGCGACCTCGTACTTAGCAGCTCAACACAATATAGTCGCTAAGTCGCCGCCGCGGCTATACTGCTGATAATGTACAGTACGGAGAGCCATTTATTTACTAATGATAGGTATACGGCTCATACATCTGCGACCCCCGATTTCAACCATTGTAGGGGGTTAGTTGGATGACATATATGGCGGCCAATATGTCATACACAGATCAAGCCTATATGAAGACTGCATCATATATATGGCCCTCTTGTTAAAAAGCGCTCGGCGATGTACGCGGTTAAAATATTCTCGCGACGAATCACTAGACATATTGCATACCTTTTCTTGCCACGCAAACGCCTTCTGTCACGTTGCAGTATTGCGGCGAACGGTTTTCGTATCTTTTATTGTTATGGTTGGCGTCTGGCACCACGTGCAGAAAGGAATTTCAACCGACCTTCTCTCACCCTGCCTCGTCGAAATAAGGTGTGACTTCGCCTGCTATGGTTGGCGACGGAAGCAAGAGCCCTCCTCCTTGAAGCAGGCTTTCTGGGCCGGTCACGTGACGTCCACGGAAGCAAGATCTCTCCCACGATTGTAGAGAGCCTAACTAAGGGGCTCCGAAATGTACTTTTGATCACTTCATGCTCTTCTCATTTACTTTCACCAACTTTTGAATAAACCGTGCAAGTTTCGAACTAGAAATCGTCTTGCCCTTGCTTGGTCGCCATGGTCTACCCCATGCCTGCAGCCCGCTGACAACGCCACGCTACCCAATAAGTATCGTCGGTCGAGCTTCGATAGGTAGGCGCCGCTACAACTCGGCAGCACTACGATACGCTACCCTGGAGTACGCAACATTAGACGCGTACTGTTATAATGAACGACCGACTTTTGGAAACCGCGTGCACGGAATTAACGTGTAATGTCCTGAGACAATTCTTCTTTGCAGTGAAATAAATCGAGCCGTCACCGGTAGCCCGCAGCCTGCGTGCACATTCGCGCCACGATGGCGGCGGCATCTGCGAATCGAAGTAACTGTACATCTCGCACCTCGCGGTCTGCGTCTTGAACGTGGTTTTACTTAACGTATGCGAATGCCGTAGTAAGCGCGCTTATAAGCCAAGGACAACTTGCGCGCACGGGAACGCCCGTGCAGCAGTACAGCAGAGGCGGCATAACTTCCTTCCCGCCACGCGTTGGAATTCAATTTGTAATCGGGATGCCACTATAGTAGTAAGTAGCCTTCTTGCCCAACGAGCTCCCCTCGCTTGCTGCGGGAGGTAGCAGCATGCAGCAGCGGCGGGCGCGCAACCAGTGCTCGCAGCGCAATGCTGCATGCATTGCTGCACAGGGGCAACGGTGCAGCCACGCACTTAAGCTCTCGAGAAGTGTTATACTGCGCGAACACCTCTTCACTGAGGCGGTATTTCGGAGTGATCTCTTTTGGGGAGGCGATTCCTTTTGCGACCGACGCGCCCGGTGCCGAGTCACGCGAAATCTCGCGAAAGTGATCGTCCCCGCATTAAGCTAATCGCTCGAAATTCTAACCTCTGCATACAGCATATATAGACAGATCTTGCCGGGAGATCAGTTGTAGCGGTTGGAAGCAGGTTGCTGCTGCTACTCCATTTCACTTATAGTATATGGGCTGCATATGTGTGGCTATAAGTGTATATATAGAAACCGAAAGCGAACGAAGGAAAGTGGCACAAGAGCACTGCTGCGATACCTGGACATTACTTGGACTGATTGACCACCTGCAACGAACATGTTAGAGCGAGATAGGAATGAATGCAAACTAACCAGATTGAGGTGTCTTGTTTGCTACCCTGCACTATGGTCCCTAATTGCTAGGGACCATACCTGCGCTGTGGGACGGGAGAAGCGAGGATAAAAGATACAGGAAAAGGGTGCGGTTACGATTGGCGTGAAGCATCCCGTGCAAATAGGATTATGCAAGTTTAACTGTGCAAATCAAGGGGAGGCCCTCCTTCCAAACGGGACCTGCGGGTTACCGCCAGCGGAGGCAAGCACGTTGTGAAAAAGTACGCACAAAGTACCGAGCGCAAGAGCAGACGACATTGCGGCCGTCCTCAACAAGAGGAAAAGAAAGACAAGGGAGTCTCGTGGAGCGCATGAGAAGGGGCTCGCGCAACGGAGATCGTTGGAACGCCGGCACGACAAGGGCCGCCGGGCCTACGGAACCCACATCTACCGGTGAGGTTCACTTGACCGGGCGTCCGTCTTCGGGACAAGGAACGCCTCGGGTCGTTATACGGCATGAGACTTCGGAGCGGCCTGCTGCAGCCTCGAACCCGCATCTACGCGCGGGGTTCGGGGGAGCGAGCGTCCGTCATCGAGACGAGGAGCGCCTCGGGTCGTCGCCTTGCTCGAGGCCCCACGTCGGCCTGCTGACATCTTGGAACCCGCTTCTACGCGCGAGGTTCGGGTTACCGGGCGTCCGTAATCGAAACGAGCGCTTTGGGCCGTCTTCTTGCTCGAGACTTCGGAGTGGCCTGTTCGCGTCTACGGAGCTGTGGGCCGTCCACCTTTTCCTGCCCCCATGCTGCTGCGTCTGCTCTTCCACGCCGGTCCTCATCCTACCAGCGAATGTTCCACCCCAAAGACTCTTGGAATCTCACCATGCTCCGGACTTCAATCGCAACCTCGTGAGACTACATTTTTTTTGTCCTGTTTACGAACAGCCTGACATGCGTGGTTCTAGTTGAAAGTATTCATCGTGATTATGTGCCGTCTAATATAATTGTCGTGTGTTTGCTAACCATGCACCGTCTCCTTCATCTTCCTCGCTTCACACGCTTTGCAACGTGACGATCGCAACACATCACACACGTGTAACGTCGCCTACAGACAGCGGAAGCAGCCGCCAATCACCGATCTGACTGAGCTCGATCGGTGATTCGACACATGGTCCGGTTGGACCATGTGACGTAAGCGTGAGTTAAATCCCGCCTACCATTTTAGCGGGCCTATTTATACGGCCCCGCAATGTATCTTTTTACGTTATCTTCTGTCTTTCCTGCTTCGTTACCACGGAATAAACAGTGCAAGTTTCGTTCTAGAAATCGTCTCCCCCGTGCTTGGTAGCGATGGTCTCATGGACGCCTGCGGCCTGCCGACAACACCACGCTACGCTGCAGTAACGCCGGTCGAGGTTCAAGTAACCGGCGTCGCCGCAATTTCTGACAGCGATGGGATAAGCTAGCCCGAGTCCCAATAGTGCTAAGTATTCCATAACAGCGGCTATGCCAAAGCACATCAACTCTTCAATTTATCTCCTCTTAACCTTTCCTTCTCCTTTCCCGCTTCTCGTAGAGCAGGGAAGCCAAACGGAATCATTCCTGGTTAACCTACACTTTAAATGGAAATAACACCCACGTGGAAGTATAATGCTTGCTCCCTGGCGACCCCCCGGTTGGGAGTTTATTATGCTCCCTATGAGCGGAGAAGAAGTTTTACTTAAGCCACGGGAGTTTTGTTTCCTGTGTTTTTTTTAGATTTTTGCTTTGCAATGGACGCAGTTTTTTTTTTTTTTTTGAGGGTGCAACGGGACTATAAAAAAGGTACCGCGTTAGTTTGCGTCAAGATTTTTATACGCAGAGCGTACTGCTCAAATTTAGCAATATTACACACAAGACCGCGTCAAATTGAACGAAGCAAGTAAATGAAAGCACATAAATCATGACATACACAAGCATTTCAGAAACACCAAATGCAGAACTTTGAAAGACATCCGACGTACACACGATACTCAAGAAGCAACACCCGCCGCGGTTGCTCAGTGGCTATGGTGTTGGGCTGCTGAGCACGAGGTCGCGGGATCGAATCCCGGCCACGGCGGCCGCATTTCGGTGGGGGCGAAATTTGAAAACACCCGTGTACTTAGATTTAGGTGCACGTTAAAGAACCCAAGGTAGTCAAAATTTCCGGAGCCCTCCACTACGGCGTGCCTCATAATCAGAAAGTGGTTTTGGCACGTTAAACCCCATAATTTTTTAATTTTTTTCCAAGAAGCAATGCTGCCAGTATATATAGCCACGATAATGCGTACCTCAAAACCTCCTAGGGATCAGCTGCGCTTTCTTCAAATTTACGAATCACATGCTCGTTCATACGAGATCCGCCTCTCTGAAATTGACAGAATACCTTAATCAACACAAAACTGTTAATATGGAATAGTGAGAGAAAATGTTAATGGCGTAATTTTTCAAAATTAGCATGCCATTCTGTGAGTGCTGATGCGACTTCGCACGCTGCCGGCGTTCGCGGACAAAAAGTAGAGCGTTAGTTGCAAAAAAAATTAAGTGCGTGTGCTTCACAGCAAAATTAATATTTGCGGTATAGTGGTAACGTAGCAAGAAATTATTACGTGTGAGCATGACCCGCAGCAGCCGACGTAACACCGAAAAGATCGCAGTCATACATTTTCTACACCGCACTACTTGCTCAGCGTCCAAGCAATCTCTCTCGGTTGTGAAAAGGAGCTACATCGCTGATCTGTCGAGTGAATCCTTAAACACGGAGCCAGCAGGCATGCTTCTAAATCAGTGTCTGGGATAGTGCATTATGTTAATGCAATATAAGAAGCAACGACGTGACCAAAACCTATATGCGCGATAACAATTCGATTCACATCGCTCAGTAAGAAGCTTTATTTACAGTCCGCATACTTATGTCCTACCGTTTTTCTTGGGCGAGGATTTCCGTACACAGATACATAAAAACAGTTGCTTGCACTCCGGTGTTTCTCACTGGCAACACAGCACCGCAAGAACTGGGGTACGCCATTCATGTGCGACTATATAGCATGGACGTCATGCCTCGAACAGTGGCTGCTGTTGCATTGCTACGCGGTCCTTTCAAACATTGCACTGGACGTTGTGAGCATGTACCCAAAAGGACATAAAAGTCGCATTACACGTACTGAAGAACACAAGCCATAGTCACGCAGCACGAAAACATAGTCAGAACCTCAGCCGACGTCAGGAGCCAGTGAGCAGCTTCGTGGTATACCTGAACCTTTTTCCGCACTTGAAAACGTTGCTCATGCATCCATCGTTGTCAGCAAAGTGATCAGAGCTAACGTACTTGAAGCTGAGATATAGGCGTGCCTGAAGCTCACTCTAACACTTTCTGGAAGGAACTACAGGAAACAAATAGAGAAAACGCTGTCACGGAACGACACTTCACAGATGTAAACAAACCGTCAGCCATGAGCACTGCCGACTCTGCCGAACGCCCCCGGTCGCTGGCAAGGCGCACAGCCTCATGGAAAGCGCCACGTGACCAACCGGTTTCGGAGGAGGGGAGTTTTTTGAAACTCCCTGTGGGAGTTTTCACTGGAGAACAAGATTTTGAAGCGGAGTAAAATCGCGTCATGTCACCCTAATCCTCCCGCAGCTAGCCAACGGAGTGAAACGAGGGAATGGCGCTGTTTTGCTTCCATACTTCGGAGTAAATATTCGAGGAGGGGAGGTTTTAGGGCACATCACCTGTTAAAAACTCCCAGGTGGGTTTAGTTTTGTTTCAAGTGTACCTGCCTTTCATGTCTCTTATTTTTCTTCTGTTCTCTGGCTCTCTCCAACTTTTAATAGAATAAAACGGTTGGCAGTAGCGCTTTTTTTTTCTTTTCCTTGTTTCAGTTCAATATCCTTTGCCTGCTACAACGAAATGTCATTTATAACGAAATATTTTTTACGTCCCAGCCGAATTTCTATCTTTAATGTGTATTGTGAACACCTGCACAACAAAGGCAACTGCCCCATCTCACTCGGTTTTATGAGTATTTATGCTATGTGAACTGTTCTGTTGCGCGACCATGTATTTATATTGTAGTACTGAGACTTAGTACGTCAATGTTCGTTCGTGTGTTTATTTGTCCGGTTTGGTGATTGTTGAGAACCTTCCGACGATAACTATGACGTAAGAGAGGAGTAGCAGCCGGCGCCACACATGGGCACCAACTTCTCCTTAAATACATTCAATTAAAAAAACAAGAAACAACTACAACGAGTTTGACTGTACAACAAAGAAGTCTAGGTGTCTCCGATGGCTGATTTGTTGCTTGACAACACATGCCACGTAGCGGTGCCGTCACCGTCCTCCGCACATGTCACTATAGTCCTCAAGGTGCAGTCTGCGCGAGCGCTAACGACTGCGCTGGCTATACGCATGGCATGGACGGGTGTGCCGACGCCACAAGTATAGAGCTATTACGCTGCTCAAGGAATCGCTCAACCGGCATGCTGCTTGTAATGCATCAGCGAGTTCAACAGCTGACGGATAGGCTGGAGTCGACGACGTGATGATGGAATTTCAACTGACAACTGACGCTGTATTCAAAGCCATCTAAGGAGAAAGGACGCGAATCTCGACGGAATCAGTTGTCATGAAGATTCCGTAAACGAGCCAACAATTTTGACGGGAAGGGAGGCGACAGTAGCATTCGACGATACGCAGCATCACATTGCGCCGCTTTTCGGCGAGGCGCGCGCTCTGGACCTCGGTGCAATAACGTTGGATGCGGTCGCACGTTCTCAGAGACAACAGGTGCACAAAGTATTAGCTACCTATTTCGCTAAGTTTCTCTCGAATTGATGTTAAATAGAGGGTTTCTCTTGTTGAACGTGCTTATCCTGTTATATCATGAGCCGTACAGTGTGCGACCTTTATAACGAAGTGACCTGTACAACGAAAGATTGTGCGGGTCCCAAGCACTTCGTTATAGAGGCGTTTGGCTGTGTAACGCTAGTGATAAGTCCGAGCGTGCACACATGAACGGAAGACACGACTGGGCGATCCGCCATAACGCTTTTTCTTCGTCTTTTTTTTTTTTTTTTCGAAGTGTCGGCTTTAGCGTTGCAGACACAGCGCACAGGTCTTGGTCGTTTTGGCGCTCCGTCGATTCGCTTCTGCCTGTATTGTCCTCTGAGTGCGATGGTCTTAGGTCAAGGCATATATGGACGGAAGCGAAACTTCTATAGAAGCATGTATGTTGCAACGGCCGCTGATCATGATGATTTATCAGCATTCCCTCTAAAACGGGTCGGTGACCAATAGTCGCTTCACCTGATTGGGTTAATCAGGTATGTTGCACATGCCTTTCATTCTAGGGCCCGAGCACTCAAGACTGCCCTGCAGAACCCAGAGCTCGCGTCCTTTGTCGACGCGGCGCAGTATCCTGGATCAAACTCGTACGCGGCCACGATGGTTGACCCCCCGCGCAAGATCCTGAATGCAGCGTCTCCCCAACACTCGATGGCGTCTGTCGCAGAGCAAGTCACAGTGGCGCTGGCTCTGTGCAAACCCAGGCGCACGCGGATCTTCACGGACTTCTGGTCGGCGGCGATGGCCTTTCTCGCCAGCTCGGTCTCGGCCGAGGCAGCGGCGGTGCTGAGAACCCGCCAGCCAGGCACGGCCCGTCACGTCCTCACTTGGTTTTCGGCGCACATGGGTCGGAACGTCTCCCCCGGCTCGATCGACCCCATTGAGCTGGCCCACGACCAGCCGCGAGGTCTCGTCAACTGCGCCGGTCCGAGGTGCCCGAATTCGCAGGGGATCGACCGAAACACGGACCCGCTGCTTACTTTCCACGAGATCACTGCTCACTACCAGCTGGGACGCAGGCAGTTTCCGGCTCCTCACCCGAAGCCAGGCAGACCCCAGGCCTCGGTGCTGAGAATGCTGCCGACGGGCTCCTTTCCGTCTTGATCCAGGCTGAGCCACTACACTCCGGGTGTGGATCCCCGCTGCCCCGACTGCGGCCAGGAACGGTCCACTTTGAATCACATGCTGCGGCAATGTTCTGCGTTGCGCCACTCGCCTTTCAACAGGCAAGAAGATTGGGAAAAAAACCGTGAAGAGCGACGACTTTCAAGTCCAGCTTCGGGCTGTCCAAAGGGCCTGCAACAGGGCTGAAGATCACGGTCTTCTGCCCCCGGCGCGGGTGCGGCCCGCAACTGCGACAACGTAGTCCCTTAGGACCAAATAAAGTTTCTGGTCTGTCTGTATGTATACTATTGGAATCTTGGTGCTGACACCCGTTATTGCAATCGCACCGCTGGCACGAGTTGTTGCGAATGGGTCGCAAGCCCCAAGGGTAGCGTTGGCCTGGCGGCCTGGGGCACAACTGGAAGCATCCTAAGGTCCGAGCAAAGCATGAGTCGACTGCTAACAGAACAACTTGTTTATTCGAGCATCGCAAAAGAGCGGCCGGTCAGGTCGACCGAAGTGGAGAGACGGGAGGGCACGTTACTCAACAGAAGAAATCGGAGCCTCTCTCTTGGCGTCCGGGGGCAGCTGGTTGTATACTCTCGGAGTCGAAGGCAAGAAGGAAGGCCTCGTGACGAGACCACGTGACGACGGGGCACGGACACGCTGAGAGACATGTTGAGACGAGTGTAGTGACGCATCCGCCGAGCCGGCGCCGGTCAGACCTCCTCGCTTCACACTTGGGGAGCTCCTCTCCCCGGCTGCCGCGCTTTGACAAGCGTGGGCACCAACATGCAGTCGATGAGGATAGCAATAGGGGCTTGTTGGTACGGCATATCTTATTTGGTTATAGCGCAAGTTTGAAAAGGACAAAAGAAGGCACATCTGTGCCTTCTTTTGGCGCTGTGTGCCTTCTGAAGGCGCTGTGTGTGTCAGATGCGCCTTCTTTTGTCCTTGTCAAGCTTGCGCTATAACCAAATAAGACCAGCATGCACACACACACACACGCACACACGAATACACGTGGCATCGAAACATGCCTGGACGCGCTTGGCGGGGAGGCGTTGAGGCAGCGCTCAACGGGCCAAAATGTCCGCCGCTTCGAATGAAGCCCCGGCGTCCGTTGCATCCGCGCCGGCTATACCGCGCGTCGTAGGCGAAACGTAACAATACACCTCCTTAATCTTCTTCCACTTCCTCAAAACTTATCTACCTTATTGTACCGCTACACCTATGCATTTAACGGATCCGGTCGTATCAATCTCTTCCCTGCTTTCTTTCTACCAATAACCTAAACGTCTCTTAGTTATCTCGACTGCTGACCGGTTGATAACTCCGTCCACTTTAATTCCAAGCTCTTCTGCAAGGTGTACGTAATAGTAACTACGGACCTTACTGGGTGAATCTTCAGATTCCACTAGTATGTGCTGAGGGGTCTCCGGATTTGTACTACAGCATACGCATGCGTCATCGTGTTGCGATCATTTGCTCCGGTATATTTTTGTCCTTAGGCAGCCAGGCCGAATCTCAAATAGCAGGGCACTTGCCTTCGTGTTATCGTACAGATTTTACATTCTAATTTCTTTCTTCCTGTACCTGTCTCTTCGTCGTATGTTTTTTGTTGTCATTCTTTGCATCCAAGTTTACCTGTCTCTGTTCCTCCCGCTTTCTGATGACTCCTGGTTGTCTACGCTTTCAATGGAAACTTTGCAAAGAGGGGAGTGCACCTTGCCGTAGGCCCGAGGAAGCGTTCGGGCGCTGGGTGCGAGAGTACTTGTGTGGAAGGTATTCCCCGTCGTCGCCTTTTTGCTACCTGTGCCACCGACTTTCATGGCGTGAAATTCAGCTTGGGTTGTTTGTTTAGTCTCCTTGCGTCGTGTCAAAATGATGCAGGAAGACTGCATTCCGTTTTCCTTTTTGTACACGGGATGGACTTGCGACTTTTCGCGATGCTCGATCGCCAGCAGCCAGGTATATGCAGCTCCCTGCACTCAACAACCGCGACCGTGCGCCAGGCCCATCGTGGTTGGGCATTTAAATATGAGGGTTACGTGAAGAACGTTATGCTCAATCTGAGCGTCAGTGACCCACGCGTGCTTGTTGTTCAGGCAGCTTGCACCTACCCCAGTGGATTCGACATGTGTAGATTCACTCTTGGTTTTCTCTTCCTGCAGTATTGTAGAAGCTGAACTATGTGCATTACAATGCACATTTAGGGCTGTACAAACACATGTCACCCTGCACTGCCTCATTTGTGGTTTCACCGTGGACTCCCAAAGCCAACCGGCCTACCGATCTTTGATTAACTTCCAACCCCGACACGACATCCGATTCTAAGCACAGTGTGGTATTTGCGAACGTTAGCGCTGGCACCTTGGATTGTGCCACGTTCTGGCTTGTGGGGCACCGCAGCTCCATGTACATTTCGTGGGGCCAATTTCGTGGTAGAAAAAAAAAACCGTTTACTATTCGGGACGTCAAGTCACCGTCTGCAGCTGCTGAGGCAGCGCCAGCTCATATCTACCGCAGGCACTAGATAAACCGAGCCCATGACAGCAGTTCGAATGAAGCGCAAGCAAACGAGTACGTTTACAGTAGCATCGCGTCACGATGTGGAACAAATACAACTTCTGACTGATCAGTATTGTTGCGGCCCAAATCGGCAGTGCGCATTACTTGGGTGTTTCCCCCGAGGCAGCGCCGCCGAGACGGCGACAGTGCCCCCGACTGTGACGTGCGAACAAAGAGACCCGCTTAGAATCGACAGCATCCGCCGCCCTTCGCTCAGTCGGTAACGAGCGTGAAGACTAATCTCCTGATCCTGACAAGATGGCCGTCACGGAGAGCAAGGGGCCCAGGCGACCACTTTCGTGGAGGGAGTGCGAACGATATCTGTTGCCATATTGCCTCGTCCTTGCTTGGAAGGCTTGGTATC
Source organism: Dermacentor albipictus (assembly GCF_038994185.2). NCBI lineage: Eukaryota > Metazoa > Arthropoda > Arachnida > Ixodida > Ixodidae > Dermacentor > Dermacentor albipictus. The sequence goes on from NC_091821.1 coordinate 483,249,073, forward strand.
AGAGGCGGAGTTCTGTGAACTATAAACACCTCTGATTGGCGGCAGCAAGGTCATCGAATTCCATTGTGTAGGGAACTAGGGACGAAGAACGTTTTAAAAGCACACCTTTAGTGCAGCGAGGGTGTGCTGAGGTGTCCTGACGTCTGCAGCCATGTGTGTCCTAACTAGAATGTGACTACTTGTTTCAATATGGAAATAATGTAACATGAACTCCTTATCTTTCACTCCTACTTCTGCACGTACTCAACCCTATGGCACGAAGGATTCCTTGCCTAAATGCTACCCCGAGTCCCAACAGTATTTACAGCGTTCATCTTACATAGCGGCAGCTATTACACCGGCGACCGTTGAATTTATAGCATGAATTTGGACCAGTGGATAAACCCACATTTTGAACTGGGCGCCACGTGCATTTGTGTGCAACAGTAACGCATATCTTATTTACGTGTCAAGATAAAACAACACTACATTGCAAATAAATAAATAAATACACTAATCTTCACTAGTATAGCATGCATAACACCTGTGTGGCCCTTGGTACTGAACACATAGCTAAACCATAGTATTTATTGAGAATACCTTTCGAAAATCACATAATTTATCAAATATTACCAGCTTGCTATCTTATATATTGCCATCGTTTTCTGTGGCTACAAATAAGATAGTTCTGGCGAGATTACAATGTTGAACGGCAGTACTATCGCGGCATAGCTCAACAGACGTCGCCACGAACGAACTGCATGCACAAAGCTGCCGCAGTTCTTCGCCCACGGATAGACGCAAGCAGTCCGTGACTGCAAATTTCCCTGTACAAATTTCCCTGCAAATTCCCTGTACCTTTAAAAATATTTAATGATGTGACGCATTGCATGCATAATTTTCTTGAACTAGTGTTTGGCACCACGAGATGTAGCCGCGCTGCAAACGCACGTAAAATGTTGATGTCATTTGAAATTAGAATCAAGCATAGTATGACATAATCACTCCTTCTTTCCCCTCCCTTTTATCCTTTCCGTTTTTCTCGCCTTCCTTATAGTTTATTTTGTTTAAAAGGTACACCAATGCTACTTCTCTGCTGGTAAGCTAACCTCACTTCATTGTGTTTGTCTAAAAGTAATATCTATCAATCAATTCAACTTGTAATTGTTTCCAGGCAACATTCCAGCCTGGCCTTCGCCACCTACGTGCTTGGGTCGGTTAGGCTTTCCTGGTTGATTTCGCGATATCACTTTGGAGCTCGGATGACTACTCCGAGCGTTCAATCAAATGGAACAGTAACTAGTGTTACGAACGACATTTAGCCGACGAGGTGGAGCAGTGGCTATGGCGTCGAGCGGCTGAGTTCGAGGTAGCGGGATCGTATCCCGTCCGCGGAGCTGCGTTTCGATGGAGGCGAAATGCAAAAAATGGCAAGGCGTAGCTTGGTTAAGCCAAGAATGCGTGGCGTATTGCGCGAGTTGGGGCCCAGCTTTTGCTCCGGCTGTCGTGACGTCACGTCACGTGGTTGCGCTAAAGGTCAATGGTGGCTGCCCGGCCTCGCCCAAGGGCTGAACTGAGTGATTGCAATATGCAACGCATAAAAATAGAAGCAACTTAATAACAAACATAGCAAACTTAAAAGAGAATAGACCCACATATGAGACGCGCAGCAATGAACAATGGCTCATACCCTCAATGGTGGCTGCCCGGCCGCGCCCAGGGGCTGAACTGAGTGATTGCAATATGCAACGCATAAAAACGCTCGTGGTGCTTACCTCTAGGGTCACTTTAAATAATTCCAGATGGTCGAAACTAACTCGGAGTCCCCTTTATTCATCCGACGAGTGTAAAGCGCGCGGAGCCAGAGCTATGCTGTGGGCATGCACCGGTAGCGAGCAGCAGGAGTCCCCGACGAACGGGGTAGACATGGCAGTGTAGAACCGCAGGGTGCGATGAGACGCGGCCTTGCTCGATCACGACCTCGCCGATCAACTGTGGGCCGTCCGGCACACCGAGGAAGCCGCCCGTGTCCAAGCACTCGAGGCCGTCACCTAGGCTGGGGTGCTGGTGGCCCCACCCGGCCCGAATCGCCGGACACCTTCAGTAAAAGTTTTCGCTCACTGCCCGACTATGGCCTGCCTCATAATCAGATCGTGGTTCTGCCAGGTAAAACCCGCAATTTTTTTTCACCTCACGACACTTAACTGTGATGATTCTTAATCTATACTCAAAGTTACATCCCTGACCACACTTTATTTTTACCACACTATCTTTGTATTTACTGTTAGCCACCAGGCAGTTCTCGCGCTCTGCGCATATCTTGTATTCACTTGGTCGCGAAAATTTGTATTCATCCTTGCTTCCCATTGATTTTTCGCGCAAGTTGAGTATGGGCTTTCTTCGTTATGAAAAGGATTTATTAACAGCCAAATCCGTCTCTATAGTTATACGGGCTTTACCATTTTTTAGAATATGCTCATATGGCTTATCGACAAGGACTACATAGCGGTGCCGTGGTGCGCCCCCCCCCCCTGCATTCCAAAAAAAAATAAAAATAAGAGAAAGCAGCAGTTACTCGGCAGGGGATTACTGCGTAACTGAACAGCGAGGTTCGCTTTCGAGCAGTAGTACGGTAGTGCTATGTACCAGGGTTTCTCCATGGTAACACAAGAGGTTTCGCGTTTTCATCGAGCAGCCGTTACTATAGACTGTGCACCCAATTGAGCACGGTGCGTGTCTCTGTCGCTGTCTCGTTTTCCCCGTCTGTTTTGTTCGTATGCTTTTGAGCGTCATTTCTCTCTTCATCGAGTCACAGTTTGGGTGTTCCGATAACTCCACATGCGCCAGTACACGTGATATCATCGCTTAACGGACATGCATTAGTGCTGGTGGAGATGATACAGGCGAGGTTAGTTTGGCACACTTGGCCGGCAATGTCTCTCATTAGCTGCAAGCACTGGACTGTGAACGTGTACTACATCTGCTTCCGTCTTTGAAAGTATCGTGCCACATGCGCTTTCTTTAGTTCGCACTTTAGATTCCTCAATCGTGCTTCTGGGAGTAATCGCCAGCTGCTCAGCGTAGACGCATTTTCGACGACGTCGCAGATAACAAAAGATCATCTTCGCAGCACGCCTGACCGAGCGCAAAGACAGAGATGGCATTCACGGCCGCGCGCTGTGCCTCGGCGCCACGCTCGCCGACGTTACGCGCCAGACGGCTTCGGCTCCGAAATCGTGACGACGCTATGGGCGCCGTCGTCGTCGGCTGCCGGGACCGAAAGGCCGTCCCGGAAACGACGCGGGGTAATCGAGGGGCGCGCGCAGGCTGGGTAAGTGGGCGTGGGGGAGGGGGGGGGGGGAGGGGCGTCGCGATCACGCAGGAAAGGGGGCACCAAGTAACGACGTCGGGGCACGGGACCGCCGTTGATCGAGCCGCCGGCGCGCACGAGTCGGGGACGAGCGCCCATCTCGTGCATCGGCGCGCGGGAGGGGAGAGGACGGAAACGACACCGGCCCTGGCAACGACGGCGGGGATGCCGCGCGCCCGGGAAGAAACGGAAAAAGAAAAATCAGAACAACGAGAAGTGGCAAATCGGCGGCCCGCAGCGAGCGCCAGACTTCCCCGAAAACGCCCCGTCGCGCGCGCGCTGCGCAAACGGCGCGGAGGCGCACGCACGCACGAACGCACAGCCGCCCGGTCGCCGGGCGAGCGATGCGCGTCGCGATGGGGGCTCACCACCGCCGGAACGCGCACGGGCGGCCAGGCCTGCGTGCCGACCACGCGCACGCGGAATCGCGATAAGCCCGCCGCGGGGCCGCGGCCGAGGCAGCGATGTACCGCATTTTCCGTCCTTCAACTGGCGCACCTGCGCTCTTCCCGCCGCTAGCCAAGGTGGGGGGCCCTGCTCAGAAGGAATCCACGCGGCATTTGCGACTCCGGTGTATCAACAGCACGCGTTTTAGAGCGCAGCTCTTTGGCGTCCGTTCCTGGGTTTCGCGTCGTCGTCGGCGTTGTCGTCGGCGTTGTCGTCGGCCTCGTAACCAGCTCCGCCCCCCTTTCATCCCCCCAGCGCTAGCAGCGACCGACTGATACCGCTGGATGCCGCTGACGCCGCTAGAGAGTCAAGATAACGTGACTGCATAGAACACCGTCGCCGCCATGCAGAAAGAGGAGGAAAGGGTCCCCCCCCTGGTTCTTAGCGCTGCGGAAGCGAGGGTATCATATTGTTTGTGTCGGCATCGGCGGCGTTGTCCCTGAAACCAACTCCGCAGCTGGGGTTGACTCACTATCGGCGTCAGCGGCATCAGTCAGTCGCTGCTATCTCTTCCCTCCTCCCTTTATCGTGTTGTCCGCTTGCTGCACGCGCTTCTGCCCCCATCGTTTGCCGCTGGGTGTACACGCCGCCCCCCCTCCCACCTCTTCCTGCGAGTCTCCGGTTGTCAAAGCGCCGGCTCGAACTTTGAAGTTGGCGAACTGTGCGCCGCAAAGTTGCCCAACGGCTTGCTGGTAGTAGCTGCCTACTTCGCCCCTACCGCACTCACGAAAGACGTCGTGCACTTCCTGCAACTCGCATTAACCGTCCATCGATCCACACCGATGTTAGTAGTGGGGGACTTTAATGTTGACATAAAGACAAACAGCAATTTCCTAACACTTATGCGGGAGAACATCCCGTTCCTCTCGCTCGTAACGCGTCCCACGGCTGTGACAACCTCGCGAGGCACTTGTATAGATCTCGTCTTTGAGAATCAAGCATTGGTGTACCAAGTCGAACATATATCAGTCTATTTCTCCGACCACAAAGCTTCCTTCATGACTGTCAAGAACTGTTAGTGGAGTCTTTGTTAAAGGAATACGTGTGAAAAATAAAAAAAAAAAATCTGTGATAGCGCATACATGTGTTGCTCGATTTCTTTGCCTCAATCTATCGAAAAGGTGAAACAGCTTATTTGCTGCGCTCAAATTTCGCATTAGGAAGTAACGTAATCGTCGGTAATTTTTTTAAGCGGGAACTGTACACAAACGGTATCTCAGGCCTAATTTGAGCGCATCGTTGCCACGTTTTGTTTTCACGATGCCCAATGTGCCGCCCGCAGTGAGCAGAGCTGAAACGTGCTCTATACGGTTGAAGTTATCGGCTGGTTTTATTGCATGAAACACTGTCAGTGCTAACTTGCACAGCTGAGCGCGATCGCGCGGCGTGAAGTCCGCGTTGCGACGCCACAAAGGATAGGCGCCGGAAATGCGTCATACAAGGCGTCGTGTTCTCATGCGGCACGCGAAGCAGTTGCCTATACGAGGCATCGGCTGCGTTACCTGGTATGTCGTTGGGACATTGCGTTCGCGACAGGAAAGAGAGAGAGGGGGGGCTATGCTGCTGATACATGAACAAAATGAGCGCTGTGCATGTCGAAGAAAATGAAGGGGTCAGTGCCTTTTAGCAGAGGTCCCGGTTGCACGAGCGCGTTTCGCGGATGTACGAGTTCCATTCGATCACAACTGCCAGCGCGCACGCCTTAAGTGCATATATCCCCACCGACAGCTGTGGACACGGATGCAGTTAACAGGTGCGCAATATACGTGCATGTCTCGCAAACGCGACCGTATACGTAGTGCTGGATGCGTAGTTTCACTGGCAGCTTTGCGTTTCGCGTGCGCAGCGTGGCATGCTTGCGAACGGCGCCACAGGCTAGCCGGCGTGGTGCCCGCCTGAGTGATTTGCAATTACTGCAGATGTGTGCGTACGTGAAGGTGCGTGCAGTGACCAAGGGACGGTAGGTTCCTACGAGTCGTACAGCTCATAAAATATCACGTGGCCGCCAAATCACAAATCGATACCGGCTTCCTCTACAGAAGTGATCGCTTCTCGGAGGTTACCCGCTCCCTAATATAATGGCGTTTTTCACTGGTCGATCTGGAGGAGCCGCCTGAATCCTCGAGCGAGCGCTGGGCTTTCACCAATCCGAGTCTGCCAGTGGAGCGCACGAACGCTCCGCGGGAGATCACACAGGAAGTCTGCGTGCACGTGACACAAACCGGTTCCGCAAACTATGCCCAACACAATGTTGTGCGTACCGACCGGGTACCGATTTCGCTTGAAGACGGAAGTGACGCCATGTGACGCGTTCTATTTCCGCCCGAATCCGCGTCTCGGCGGCGGAGCAAGTGAGAGCGATCCGGCGCGGAGCGAGTTGATCCGAAACGACCAGTGGAACGCGCGAACCCGCTCCAGATCGACCAGTGAAATTCGGATTCGTTGCCGCGGAGCAAAAAATCCTGCTCCGAATCGACCAGTGAAAAACGCCATAAGTTATGCGTTCCGAGACGTGTACTGCGGATTCCACCACCAGGAAAACGACGGTGCTTTGATTTTCAACCTGGCCACGGTGTCGCAACAGTGGGCTTCTTCGATTATCCGCTCCCGACAGTTCCGGGCTGCCCGAGGCGCGGTGCATTCAGCCAATGAGCGTCGCGTAAGCGGCGACTCGGGCAGTCCTGTACAACCCGGGACGACAAATCGAAGAAGAGCTTTATCCTGTCGGTGGCACGTACTGAGCGCCAGTGAACGGGAGCTGCGGTGGTTGTGGCTTTCTGAACAGCGATCGTCACCTGCGGACACTTGCTCCCGGATCCTCTTTTGCCAAACATTCACATACTCTCGACCTATAAGAGATGCTCCTGGCGATAAATTAGTATAAAAAACTGGGCGTTATTGTCAACGCATACTTGTGAATGACAGAAGAAACAAGAGACAAACGAAACAAACGTCGGATATCCGTTAATTCCGTGCGTTGTGTGTCTTTCCCGCCATTCGCAACTTTGACTTTGTGGACCCTCCCGTCAATCCAGCTTTCATGGCGGCCAGTGGGCGTGATCGAGGTCAAAACAGAAAGATGAAAGAGTCTGTTCCTGCCTCGACGGGCCCAGACCATCTGGTCCCGATTCGCAGTGCCATTCCTGGTTCGGAAACCGCCAACGCAGACGCAGCCTCACAGGGGCTGCACGACAGCGCTGCGTCCGGCACGAAGCTCCCAGTGCGCGCGCGCTAGAAAAGCGGAATCGCCAGTGGTCTCGCCACGTCGTTCGAGCCCGTCGCTTGGGCCACGATAACGAGACCAGGCCTAGCGGCGGGCGGACGCCACCCCTGCCGTTCAGCGGGGGCGCGGCGGAAGTGCGTGCTCTGCCGCGGCCAGGCCCCCTTCTCCCACTGCGACAGCTCCTTGGCTCCCGACTCCATTCTACGCAGCGGGGGCCGCGCGCTGCAACGGCTGCGTCCCGCGAGATAGCGCGAGCCTCTTCTCGGCACACATGCACTCAGCAGGAGGGAGAAAGGAGCGACTGGCGTTGCCCTCGCCCTGTCTCGTGGCCCCATCCGTCGCTACAGTGGTGCTCGGCGGTGCCTACCGGGGACGCTAGCTCCGTATCGGTAAAACCGTGCAGCATTGTGAAAGCTGACGCCCGCCAGACCAAAGGCCCTGAACAGGCAAGAACGCTTCGCGACTGCACGATGCCCGGTGGCCCGGTTATTGTCTGTCTTCAAAACTGTCAAGCGTACAGGAGCCGGTCGCTTCCTTACTCCATGTACGCGGGCCGATCACCGTAGTCGCTCTTACGTGCGAAGCGTTCTGTGTAATGAACGTTCTGGCTGCGCGCCGTAGGATTTGAAGCCTGCAATACGCTGCACGGTTATATTGCGACGAAGCACTACGTCCCGTCGTGGTTTGACTTCCGAAGAAGTCGACGCCGGACGTACGGCAGCGATCGGGGGTGGCGAGCGCGCGGCGGAGAGGGAGAGAGAGGGCCGTCTAGGCCGAGTCGGAGATGCGCTGAGGCAGCTCGCGCGTTTCACAAAGGTCGGAAGCGCGTGGCAGGTGCGACGGCGGTGACTGTTGCCGCCGCCTCGATGCGCGGCTTGCTAGCCGTGGAGAAACATAAGCGCTGAATTCTCAGGTTTACCAGTGATGAAACTGCGAGACAGTGACAGCGATAGCTTGCGTAAATCCCGGAACCCCCGCCTAATCGCTCCTTGCTGATACGTTGGCGCCTCCGCGCGGATTTTCTTCGAAGTAGCGGAGCGGTGGCGGGTTCCCGATTTGTGCGGCTACCGGAGCTTTCAGCGCTTTTCGAAATGGCCACACGGAATCGATTGGCGAGAAATGGTGTTCCTTGTGACCCAATGTAAATGTCGTGGAATATTGGTGAATATTAATATATAACCATGCTTGATTTTCTGAAGAGCACGAAATGGTAAAGTGGACGGTGATAAGGCTGCGGATTGGGAAGAATGTGAGCGACGAAGTCGTAGTCTGTGCCAATTATTTCAGAAACAAGTCTTCTGAGGTAATTGTGGTTGGTGCTTGGAGTGTTGGGCAGCATTCAGTGTTTCTACTTCGCCTTTATTTTAGTTACTGGGATACACTTTTGAGAACGGAGTTTAAATTCCAAGGAATGTGGCTGAATAAGTGTGCTGTTCTTCCACAAATATATTTATTTATTGACAATACATCAGGGACCAGATAGAGAAGGTATTAGGTGAGGAGTCCGTGGGTGAAAACAAAGGTGACGCTGATATAACGTGATTCAAGGGCATGCTTTGAAGTGGTCAGGGCTGACATAAAATTTATCCTGAAAATTATAAAAATTTGTTTACCATACAATGTCACCTTTTCGCAATATCGCTGCATAGCATGCGGAAACAATACCGAACACATTAATGCTCAAGAGTGCGCGTGATGGGACAGCTGATTTTCTCGCGAGCAACTTCATTGCACTGCTAAACTGGGTCCGTATGTAGAAAAGAAAAAAAAAGTACTTATGAAGTGTTCGTACCAGCATATGCCAGCCAGTACTGCTGCCGAATGTATTATTAGCAAATGCTATCCTCCAATGGTAAACGACACTTGTGAATTAAAGGCTTTATGAATTCGACCCCTGTTTGCTTGTAATTTTAGGATTATTAAAAAGCATTGCACAAATAAAGTGACAGAGTTAGATATCCCTATGATCGTAAATGGACATAATTTTTTTAATGTATATGTCAACGCGAGCCAACTTCGTTCATCGCTGAGAGGTACCGTGCTCAGGGTTCGACTAATTGCTGGGTCTCCATTCTCGAAGGTAGTGTACGCAGGTATATTATAAAACATGACAAAAAAATGTACCGATGCACATGGCACCGGTTCCAAAGTTTAATCTTTATTGCATGCGGTGAGCTTTCTACAGCGCTCAGTGTTATTTGGAAGCAGACTCAACCTGAACTGGCGGCGCGCTCGTGGTCTTGTTCATTCTGAGGCAGATAGCGTGGCCGACGCTAAACGCAGCTTCGAGTTCGACGAGACGCCTTCGCGTTTATTTAGAAAGGCCACCGATTGTCCGGAGCGACACTAAACACTCGTAAGCCGCCTGCTTCTCGGGACAGGCGCGTTTCCTTGACCCTTCCATCACCTCTGTCACCAACATGTTTCACTTCAGCCGCGCCACCTATATATAGGTGCTGGAAAGTACGAAAAGAGCAGCAGGAATAGTGTTTTTTCGTTGGTGGCTGCCGGCCTTCTTCCATTATTTGGTTATCGGTCCGTTGTATATGTTTACAAACTCAATAATAATGCTTGTTCCCTCCCCATTTCCTTTTTCTGCTTTACTCCATACCGTGGTTCAGAAATATTGCGTTCACCGCCCCCTGTGAATATTTTGCTGGCGCGAGCCGGTTAGATGGCTCGGCCTCGCCGCCGTGCAGATGTATGCAACCGGAGACCCAGCAGCTCACTGCGAGCCTGGTTGACTGCCGCCGTGTATCCGCCGCGGTAGCGTATAGCGCCTGCGGGGTTGCGCCGCATAGCACGGGGCTGCGGATTCGATCGCGGCCGCATTCCGACGGGGGCGCAACGCCAAAAAAGGTCGTCGTACCGTGCATTGGGCCCGCGTAAGAATCTCAGGTGGTCAAAATTATTCCGGTACCCTCCGCTACGGCGTCTCTAAATTATCCGCTGTGTATAGTTGGGGACGTCCAATGCTGCCGCTGCGGCGAATGGACAGCTGCGCATTTGCGCGCGGAGCGGCGCCTCTGTGACGCAGGAGACGCCACGCGAGACAACGGCCGCGAGGAATGCAGAGGGGAAATGAGGACTTGCTGAAGGAATCGCGTGAAGAGAGAGAGAGAAGCGAAGACAGAAAGGTAGGGAGGTTAACCAAGGACATGTCCCGTTGGCTAGCCTGCACTTGGGGGGGGGGGGGGGTTGTAGGGAAGAACAGAAGGCAGCGCCCAGTTTCCACGAAAAGAGGCGGCCTGCGCGCGCTCGCCGCCGGGTCACCACGCGCACAGCGCCGAACGCGTCGCGGCAGAGCAAAAACACGTACGCGGCGGCGCGAGGACAGCGTCCGCGAGGCTTTTGTCGCAACGCGACACGCAGACCGGAAGCGCCGTGGCCGCGCATACTCGCGCGCCGCGGCGAACGAAGCCGCAGCGCGGCGTAGCAGCAACAAGAGCGAGGGCGACGCGTGACGGCGGTGTTGCGTGCGTGTGGGTGCTTTTCGGCGAGGCGCGCGGTCGCGGCTGCTCCCTCTCTCCATCCGCGGACGCTGCGAATTCCCCGCGGATTTTGCAGAAATAACACGGCATCGTTTTTCGCGTGACGACTTGATTGCCATAGCTCGTAGTTACTTGCATGATGCGATGAAACTTGCGAAGTGGATTCGAACGTGCAGGCTTGACGAAGGCAAAGCTTCATCAATAATTAGACTTTCTTGGTTAGAAAAACACCCGAGTGCCAAGTAGTCGAGGTACCAGCGTACTCGTTTTAAGCAAGCGGCGTCGAAACAGAAATAAGGCAAGTCCCGGCGCTTTCTGGCGGCATTAATTGGAACTGAAAAGTGCTGGGCGTTGCGGGAAATGTTTCGCCCCGAAAGAACGCTGTTGGTATACGACCTAGGTACACGATTACCGTATCACCGTGCGTCTAGATACGGCATGGCGGAAAGTGTAATAAAGTCTTCTAGGCGATCGGTACCACTTTTTGCCGCTACAGTTATCGACCTTGATGGGTGCCAACTTCTTGAATGCTGCGTGGTATAAACCAGGTACGAGGACTAAACGCCTTTCTTTCTTTGTCGGATACACATAACACGATATACGCCTTCTTGAACACTGCGCATCGGGAACATTGAAGAGTCGGACAGCTCAATATTATGGAGGAATGATACTATACCAGATTGATTGATTGAAAACAGATGTAACCGCGAAAATATACCGCGGCTATACTGCCTATACACCACGCAAGAAAGTTGCGATAGAGCCAGGGCACGCATTCGCAAACCTACCCTTACGTAAGTCGCGTCCTCGAACGGTGAATGCCGCGGGTGTCGTGTTGTTACCACGCCGATCCCTATCACAACGGCTCGGTGCCAAGACTATTCAGGAAGCGCTCGCTCTTACGTAAGGGAAGTTTTGCGGACCCAGTTCAACGAAGGAGGCGACCATATGCTTTGAGGACATCCGAATACGTGCAGCAGCGGGCGTCAGCAGCGCTGCATTCAGTGGCAGCACTGCAATCGCGGGCGGGTCTCGCGCATGCTTGCGAACCACGCACCAGAAGCGCCCGTAAACTCGAACGACGCAAAAACAAGCGGCAACGCGACAGGACGCGCGAGCTGCGCCGGGACCAGATGGGGGAGGGAAGGAGGCAAACCGGCGCGCTCGACGCCGGTCGGGGACAGGGAAAAAAAAAAAAAATACCCGGAGGCACGCCAGTGCACGCGCGGTGGCACGCCTCGACGACAACGCGAGCTCGCGTGCGCTCGACCGTGCAGCGACGTCGGGTCGACTCGCTCGCACGCCCCTCGCACCCGCCGAGGCAATCGAGGGCGCTCGGCGGCCACCCCGCAGCACTCGGTCGGCGGCGGGAGGTCGCCGTCCGCGGCTGGACGCAAGCGCGGACGTGGTCGCTCGCATTGCCGGCCGCGCGCGCCTCCGCGTTTCCAGGAGGGCCCGCTGCGACACGCAACGAAGCTCCGCGCCTCCTTCCGTTTCTACGCTGACGTGCTCGGCAGGTGGTAAACACCCCCGCGACACGGCAAGAGATGCTCAGGCGCACCGATTGCCGGCTTCGATCGCCCGCCTAAACTTGTCCGCAGCTGAAACACGCCACCACCACGACGAGCAGTGTCAAAGACAAAATATAGCGTGCCACAGAATGCAAGGCTATGAACACGAGTACTCACGCTGTTCAGTTTTGCTGCCTGTCCTGCGTCTTGCGGTATTTTATATTTGACGATGCTACGCAAACTGGCCTGCATGCGCTTCTACACTTTCGGAGACGATCAGCTTTTGAAACAGCATGCCCGGAACGCGAAATGGTTTGATACGAGCGCCGCAAGCTGACGGAGGCGCATGCGCACCGCTCACATATATAACGCGGTGACGCCTCTGCAGAAAATGCGTTCATTTGGCACTTTTTTAGACGCGAGGTACATGCAATCAACTGGACGGCAAAACATCAAAGAGGCCGAGTTGACGTGTCGTCGAGGTACACTCGATCGTTTCTGCAGCGGAGCTACAGGACGGCCTTCTGCCTGCCGCTGTGTGCCACCATGGATGTTGTGCGCACGCGCACTAGAATTCCTACTAAGGACCCGCCGTGATCGCTTAGTGGGTGTATGGTGTTGGACGGCTAAGCACGAGGTGGCCGCAGGATGGAATCCCGGCCACGGCGGTCGTATTTCGATGGTGTGCGAAATGCGAAAACACCCGCGTGCTTAAATTTAGGTGCGCGTTAAAGAACACCAGGTGGTACAAATTATTCCGGAGCCCCTAACTGCGGCGTGCCTTATAATCAAATCGCGGTTTCGGCACGCAAATAAAAACATAATTAAAAAAATTCCTACTAAGAGGCTGTGTGCAAATTCTCGTATGTAGGATACATGTGTCCGGGCGGGTCGACCTTGAAACGCAGAGCTAAAAAACTCTCTAGAAATGTTCTCGTTTAGCTTAGCGTTTGCGGGTTTGCTCCGCTTACGTCCGCGCAAGCTATGGCAAGTCCGCTAAGCCTCCAAAGCTAACGCGCGTGCGCACACCGGTACCACGGAAGCGGTGCGCTGCCGAACCGATTGGGCGGACGGCGCCACCACTCGGCCTCGTCGTCGTTCTGCAGCCAAGTTCACAGCGCGTCTCTGCGGGACGCGCGCTTGTCGCAAACGCGAAATCAGTGCAGTTCTCTGCTGCGCCGGAAGTACTACCGGAGCGTAGCGTATGGGCAACCAGCGCTGAAGCTTCACGTGCCGACAGCAGCGCCGTAACACACAGCCTAGCGAGCGGTAGACACAGTTTCCAGTAGCACACGCAGTGATTTCGTGTCAGCAAATTCACCGATTGTCTTGAGTCACACTTTTCACGGCTCCTCAAACGGCAGGGAACCGACGTGCTAGGACGTAGCAGCGCATGCGCTCTACGCAGCGCGCATGGCCATGGACAGAACTTGGCTGGCCGCATCGGGCTAGACAAACATTGATACAGGCGCACGTTTCTTATCGCTAAATATGTCGTGCCATCTTCGTAGCCTCCCTATCGGACGGTTTCAGCATATTTTAGTAACGCATGAAAAATGTCGTAGCGCCTCCTGGCCAGCGCTGGTTCCCCATAGACGGCGCTTGACCCTAAAACTGTCCAGCAAGCATTTGAATTTCGTGGAGCGCAGTAAATCGTCGAGTTTCCTGCGAGCAAGATCTAGCGCTGATGTCGCCGGAGCTGCAAGTAGATGCGAGATGCTTGTTTGCTTCCTTCTTACTTAGCTCGAAAGATTGATAACAGCGTTTTCACCGCCAGATTCGTGACCGATCCGCCAGAGTGGGTTGCGCCGGCCATCGCGCTAGGGAACAAGAACAACATGGCGGATTGGCCGGCACGGGAATGATATGTAGTAGTACATTACATTAGATTTGCATACATTTCTTGCCTCTGGCATGGAAATGGCTTTGTGTCATTGCGAATTGATCGTTTGCAAACAAAATGTCTTACAGGTACAACGTCGTGCAATGATTATGCATGTGTGGATCAGCTTATTGCCGTAATGAGTTTAGAAGAAAAAAAAATGATTCCTCGGAAATTCAGAAAGGTTGAACGTGATCAATATCGCCGCAGGAACGCCGGAAGCCACTAGCACGAAGATTGGAGAAACGATCACAGTGCCAGAGTTGCATGTAGTAATTCATTCCTAAGAAACTCGGCGCTAAACGGTGGAAAACGGCCACGTGACAGTTTGGTCGCTTGAGCGACAGGCACTGCGCAGTATTATTGGCGGCCAGCGTGGGGCGCTGAAACTAAGACAGTATTCTCGTATCTGCGCGCGTCGGTTACGTTTGTAAAGCGTGCCCGTGCATGTCGCACCAACTCTCCCAGGGCGTATGTATTGCGGCCAATATTGCGGGGACAAAAGAGAGAGAGAGAGAGACAGATCAGACTCAGAATTTATTATTAGAAGTTGGCTCACATTACAGGTATTTAGTATGCAGAAGAAGGTCCCATAGTAAAAGACTGTACCGGGACCTCCTGTACAGTAACGGTTACTATTGTTAACATATCAAAGCAACAGTAGCATTTAACAAAGAAGTATACAAGCAAGAAGAAATAACGGTTACAGAACAAAATGCAGAGTTGATTACAAATAATAGCAAGGTTTAGCATATCTCATGGTAGCAGGAAAAATTGGCCGGAACAAAATACCAAGTTTATTTACAACAACAAAATAAAAGAAAGATAAAGAAGAAAAGCGAACAATTGACTGACTACAGTAATCCTTGTAGTTAATCTGTCAATAAAAAAATGCATTTTTAGTTTTCTTTTAAATTGTGATAAAGATCTTTGGTTTTTCATTATGAAAGGAAGAGTGTTCCATATTGATATGGAAGGGAATTCTACAGTCTGTTTACCATAGTTGGTGATAAATAGACGGGGGAAGAAAATACCCAGAATAAGATTTCAAGTTTCGCAGCGCCACAGCGCGCGAGAAACGCACTTCATTCGCTCTGTTTGAGCATTCAATCACGGTCGTTACGTCGGGCCTCCAGCCTTAGCCGCCAAGGTCAAGCTAAAGGGGCACAGCGAGTTTTTTGGAACATAATCTAAAAGCAACACAACAACCTCTGCTGCCTGGCGGAACTCACTCCGAGGTTTTGCAATTATTGCTTCGCGATCGGTCCTTTTCCATTTTCTGCACACCTTGCAGAGCTCGAACGAGTACAGCTAAAGTAGAAAAACGATCGGAAAGAAAGAAAGGGCCGACAAGTGGCCGGCGCACACTTTCGGCCCTGATCAAGTCGTCGGACAGCAGGCTCGCTGGGCAACTCTACTGTTCAGTGCGAATGCACTGCACGCGGAGGGGAGGGAACCGATCAGTGAGGCGATAGTGGGGACCGGTCTCATCGCCTCCCAGGCGGGGCGAGCCTGGCCCCGTCCACCTTTGCCGTAACATGCATGCGTGTGGTTTACTGCGGGTATTGCCTCCGCACAGTCCCGGTGGCATGCCGACAGTCAGCTTCAGTCGGGCACAGAGAATCACGGCAGCAGTGCAGGCACAGGCACAGAGTTTATTATATACAAATATTGATGGGCTCAGCTGCCATGGGAATGCCGTATGGGACGCGGATTTGTCCAAGCTTCGTGCCTGTTGCATCAGACGTTCTTTGCGTCGCTATTTATTGCCACCCATCTTTCTGCGTTTCGAAGTAATCATAGTTCTATAAGCGCGGCAGAGCAACAAGTCTCTGCGCACGTGCGAAATCGTTGCGAATCGTTGCATTCATGACGCCATGTTTCGTTGAAAGTGTCCGGCTGGCACGTTCACAAAGGCGTTTGAAGCCGCAAGGACGAAGCCTATAGACGTGGCGGCTGAACAGCCACGCTTGCTAGTCCCCGGTGTCAGAGTTCTCTTGAGTGATTTTTGTAGGAAGCTTTATGGAAATATCTTTTGCTTGCCTTTTTTTTGTGACGGTATGTTTCGCGCCGGCGCTAGTGCACGACAAGCGCGTGGCTCCGGCGTTTCGTCTTCAGAAGAGCTACGGTTGCGGCTAGTCCGTTGTGTACGCGCATGCTGAGTGGTTGCAGCGCGCTGCTGTGAAATAAGTCGCTCGGAGACAAAGAAAGGACGAAGAGAACACTGGACAAGCGCGTGTCCTTTCTTTGTGTCCGAACGTCTTATTTCACAGCAGCGCGCGCCGCAAACACTCAACGCTTCGTCGTTGGCGTCTTCGGAGACGACGCATCAACCATATTGTCCGGGACTGCCCGTCTGGCGCACCGGCTTTGCAGGATGCAGCGTGAACACAAAGCGAAAGTCAGAGTATGTGCATAGACTTGGTGTCTGTGAGTGCTATATATCAGAGACACGAAGACAAGCTGAACGCAAATAACCGTCCCCTTCAAGCGCATGCCGTCTATGAGACCTGCGCTGCATAACATTCGAAGTGTGTATTAACTATCGCCGCTCGCCAAAAGCTTCTCTGATGGGTAGACGGCAAGAGACACGAATTTGTGCGTAGATTGTTCCCCCATATACAGAGCTTACGATTACATTTTACCCTTATATGTGCGACCCTGCTCTGACTTACTCTGCGCTGACAGCGCGGAAAATCGAAATTCTTGCTGATCTCGTGTCCGGGCCGTACTATTACGGCGTCGATGAAAGGTGGAAGGCACGATAACTATATACCGCGGTCCATCGAATGGCAACCGCAACCCACGCGACAGGCGGATCTTGCTCCCTCTGGCGGCGAGCGCTCTGCTGTGTCTGTTTCTTTTACATTCCCTCCATATCTCAGGTATACGAGCGAAATGTAAACCCGCCATCGAGCGCATATCACTCACGTGAACGTCAACCGGTCACGATGCAGCAACAGAGTCTGCAGCTTCTTTTTTTTTTTCCTTACATGACAGGGCGTGCACGTATTTTATGATTTCCGTCACCACTGGTGCGTTCATAACTTTCAACTCCCCTGTACCCCTAACCCGTTTCCTGTGACTCACGCGTCGTTTAACTAGCAGAGGATGTGGATAATATATGGAACATTCTCAGCGACAGAAGTTAACAGCTTTTGGGTAGTAAGCTGTTGGGCTAGTTGGTTCCACATTATTTTTGCAAATGGGAGTGTCGAAGCGTTGCGGGAAAAGGAGACGTGGACAGGAAAGACGCTCACTTCGCAACGTTTCTGCGCTCCTCTTCGCAAACAAACAAAAAAAAATGGCTGTGGCTTAGCTAAGGTTAAGCCCAGGATGCGAAGCATACTAGCCTTCAGGCTGTGCGACCGCAGGCGAGCGCAAGAGTTGAGCCCGGCTTGCAGCTGTTGTGACGTCAGTGCCCTAGCGGGAGGAGCGGGAGTTAGGCCGCAGTACCATCTGTGCGACCGCAGGCGAGCGCACGAGCTGAGACCCGGCTATGTAGCTACGCGGCCGTAAGCGAGCGCACGAGTTGAGCCTCCGCTTTTGCAGCTGTTATGACGTCATATGGTAGCTACGCGGCCGCGCGCGGCGCAGCAAGGAAGAGCGTGGTTGTGCGGCTAGTATGCTTCGCATAAAAAAACTTCACAGCACGAAGCAGGGTTCCCTCCGTCCACCCGTTCCGAAAGGCCCGCGGCGTGCGTTCTCGTGCCGTCATCGTATCGTCATCGTCCTCACCGTTGTGCAAAATTGGCAGCGTTTGCGCAGCATTGCTGGAGTTGCGCGCAGAGGGAGCAAAGTAAGCCACGATTGGCGATTATTCACGCGCCACTTCAGAGCGATGATACGCCTGTGATATACCACAGGTGTTTTAGGCGCAAGGCCTAAAACATCTGTGGTATATCAGCGGGTGTCACGTTGGAGCGTCAAATTCAGAAGGTCCACACGCGTTGCGTACAGGCTTCGTCGGCCTGAATTTCTGGGCGTGCTCACGTCGCACTTCCGGTAGGAACAAACGGGGGCAGCAAAACCGCAACAGGATGCACGAGACGGAGAAAAAAAAAAGAAAAGAAATTTATGCTTCGCACTACGGAGTGGCCTGCGGCAATGGCGCGCGAAAGAAGCATGCCATGCTGGCAGCTCTTTACGTTCACTATAGGCACGGAAAAAAAAAAAAAAACAGTGACGTAATATAGGTAAAATGCTGCATCTTACGGGCCATTGTCTGCTGTACAGAATTTGGGATGAAAATAATTGTTTTTACCTCGTAGAGCGGCAGGATCTCTTGTGGGGAACCCCTTGGAGAAGTGTCCGACTGTAGATAAGATCTATTTCCCTCTTTCTGCTTGTACTTGCTGCACTTCATTTTACCGTCATACGCATTTCTTCGGTTTTCTTTTCCAACGCGCTGTATAGCCTAAACGTGCAACGTGCAACGTTCTAGCATATGAAAAAAAGAAAATTAGACAGAATAAGCGATCCTGCTGGGGATGATTAGAATTTTTTTGCTGCTGTAAGGGCCAGGCATGCCCAAAGAGCGCCAGACGCATGATATACACGATCCTGAAAAAAAATATGTGCAATCTTCGGGGTAGCTCACAGCGCTTCGCAGTTTCAACTACGAAGCGTGCCACTGGGAGCATACTACGGCTGTTTCCGGATGGCCAGACAAAAGCCAACGCGCATGCGTGTCCATCGTCAATGGTCATCGTCACGCGTGCGCCCTCCATTGCGCGGAGACGGCAACGCGGCAGCACCAGCGTATAGGATACGTGCTTCTCTGATCAATACCGTGCAGCAATTGTAAGCCTACTGTCGGGAAGCGTCAGCTGCACTGCAGTGGGTTGGCCAATCACGATCAATCTCTTAACGCGCGCTTGAAACCGCCAACATTGTGGTAAAAAAAAACTGTGCCACATGGACGCGTAATAAATGCGGCACTGCGCAAGCTGACGGTCTTCCTTTCGAGCCGTCGGGGGAGCTGCAACTGTCTTTGCAAGGCGAGATAGCAAAGCGCGGCCTCGACAATTGCCATAGAGGGAGGGGTACGAAACGTTGACTTTTGTTTTATTTGCCTGCCACCAAATGGGGCACGGTGTCGGCGCCTTTTGCCCAGTTCATTATCCATGCGAGACTAGTACGTGCCTCGCGCAAGCGCCCTTTGCATGCCAAGCATTCTTCGAAGGTACGGCCTGTGGAGCAGCCACGCCGAAAACCCCGAGTTCGGCGTGCGCCCGAGTTTCACCCGAGTTTGCGCTACGGTAGCCAGCGGGCAAGGATAGTGCGGCACAACGCGAACGCAGCGGCCAATAAAGCCAGTGGAAGCGCACCCTGCGCGCGCCTCTCGCTCGTTGCAAAGCTGTGAAGAGAGCGCGTTGCAACGCGGAAAGCTTCGTTCGCCGCGAGCAACGCAGCACAGCAGCGTGGCCGCTTGCGCCATGGAGGAAGGAATGACTGGCACGACGCTGCACGCATTTCGCCTCGACGCGGCGTCGGCAGCGCGGGAGGCGGCGTCGACAGCAATACAAAGGCTCCGCACGATCGCTGAGCCGGCGGCGGCTGCCGGGCTCCCGCGTGCCGGGCTATAGGCCGCGAGCACTGTCAATATTTTCGTTCGCCGCGCTCGAGGGGAGCGGGCGGAGGCCCCGACAGAGCCGGCGCCAAAGCAAGCACGGGGCAGCGACGAAGAGAGCAGGAGCTGAGGCGAGAGATAAAGAAGATAGGAGGGGCTCGTACGAAGAAAGAGCGGAAAAAAAAAAAGAAAGATGAACTGGAGGAGGACGAATACCGAGCTGGGCAAACGGACGACCGTCGTATCCAGGACTCGTCTTTTCTTGGCAGTGCGACTTGGCTGCTGAAACGTCTCTCTATGTGTGACAGAGAAGGACGGAGACAAAAAAAGAACAGTGAAAGCGCATGGATATCAGCGAGTCGCGCAGGTTGCGAGATTGACTCGGTCGCACGGGGACGCTGGCGAATGATCGCTTTGTTCTAAAAGCTACTAAATTGGGTATAGTCAGAATTTTCTAGAAAAGCTATGCTAGCAGCAACTCTGGCGATGCGATCTTTCTGATGTCATGGGATCGCCTTTCGCAAGGTATCGGTAAGTCTCGCCGATGCAACGCCATGCTGCTAACCTCTCTAAACACCCTTCATGGCCAACCTTGAAATGAATGGGAAAAGGAAAGCGAGGAGCGGAAAAGTTCGCTGTACTTAGTATGCAGTGAATCAAAGGGGGGCCCTGATGCCGGCTGAGTACCAGCTACTTCTTTGACCTTTTGACTGACAGCCGTCTATAACACACACACACACACACACACACACACACACACACACACACACACACACACACAAACACACACACACACACACACACACACACGCACGCACACACACACACACACACACACACACGCACGCACGCATACGCACACACGCACGCGCGCGCGCGCGCCGCATGCAGGCATAATCAGCTATACAGACAGATCAGAAACACTAGAGAACAAGAAATGAAGCATAGACAGATCACGAAGAGAAGCGTTCATATCATGTATGTCCCGTCGACGTCTGCATTTGTCGCTCTCCTACAAAATGTATTACCTTAAAACTGACCCACCTATCTATATCGCTGCACATAACAGTGCCTGCAGAACGCCACAAGAGAGCTGTCTCATTCTCTCATTTTTTTCGTCCCATTCCCCCTTTTGCAGTACAGGGTAGACAACTGGGCTCAGTCCTGGTCAGCCTCGATGCCATTCATTTGCTCTTAATGTTTTTCTTTCGCATGCCATTAATTTACTGCATCGAAATCGCGTAGATGGCATGATGGCTAAATTGGTCCCGATAATGAAGCAGAGCAAGCATGGGCGAGGAACAACTTGCGCAATTATTCGAAGAAAATACAGCGGTGGCTATGCCTCAGAGAGACCGAACTGCGAGATGGAAGCTGAAGTACAGCTCTTGCGTCGCAGCGAAGTGGATAAGGCAGGCGAGGAATCATCGCATGGCCAGGTGTCTCGCCCCTGGCAGCTCCAAGTGTATATAATGTATGCGATGTGAAGCACGTGCACACATCATTCTCGTCCTTTTGATTTAACTTTTCACGCGACATTATCGTGACGTTTATGTGATGTAAGATTATCGTCTACATGCAGCCCACTGTCGAGCAGGAAGGCCTCACTGCTCGGCATAATGGCACTCCGGGGCTTCGACGTACCCAAGGCGTTCTGACACGGTCGCATTCACGAAGACTTATTCATCCCTCGTCGGAAGGGCCGACAGCATCGTTTGTCACGCTTGCGGATGTGACGAAACTATAGAACAAATTCTGTGCCAGTGTCCAACCTACGATCGACTCTAAACGGTACGTTCTGAGCCCTTGATTTAGCCGCTTAGCGGACAGACCGTTCTCGGAAGTTAAAGCCCTGGGGCCTTGACCGCGGACTTCTAGTATTGACAAAGTCAGCAAAACACTAATGCGTTCCTTGAAAAGAACCAGTTTACGCACAATGACTCTCTTTCTTCCTTGTCTTTCTTTGCCCATCTCCCCTTCCTTCACGTGTAGGGTAGCGAACCAGGTCTGACCTATTAACCTCCCTATGTTTGCTTGTTATATATATATATGCATATATATATATATATATATATATATATATATATATATATATATATATATATATATATATATATATATATATATATATATATATGCGAAGTCCACACAAACAAGGTCTGCATACGTGCACAACGAAACGCCGCAGGCACGCACAGACCCACCATAGCCGTGCTCGGACACCGAGTCTTTCGCGCGGCGTCAAGTCGAATGCAACGCGCGCAACGCCGTGCGAACAGCGTCGAAGGCGAGCAGGAGGAGATGAGAAGCGCCGGCGGTTTAGCTGGTGGGTTGGTAAGACCGGGATGCGGAGGTGAAGGAGGGGGGGGGGGGGGGGGGCTAGGAAGTGCGGAGTGCACAGGCAAGAAGAGAAGGCGCTGCCGCCGCACGCAGCCCCCGCGGGGGCCCTCTTTTTAATTCCGGCCGCGCGCTCTTTCCGAGAGGCAAGAAAAGGGCGAGCCGGTCGATGCTACAGCCTGCGCTGCTGGCTGCTGCTGCTGCTACTGCCGGCCGCGCGACTCAGCGGCACGGCTTTCCCGAAGAGAAGGTCTTTACATTTCTTTTTTGTTTTTCCCTTTCTTGTTTGGCGCTGCTCGCGCACTCCACTCCTTCTTTTGCCGCCTGCCGCCGGCGCTGCCCATCCGTTGAGTATTTGCTGCGCCCCCCTCCCTCGCCGTCCACTTCGCCATCTCGGGCTCACCGAGGAGATCCCTGCCGATCCCGGCAAGACCGTGCGACCGACCGAACGGCCGGCCGGCCCCAATGCTGCCGCTTCTGCTGCTGCTCTTTCTGGGCTGCCGCCGTCCTTTTACGCCCTACAGCAGCGACGCCGAGGCTCTTCTGGGGCTCTCCGCGGAACCCTTATATCCCTACCCCCGTCACTTCGGGCCCCGAAGCGCTCGCCAATGTCTCGCTCTTCTTGTTCTTCGCGTTTTTTCCCTTCTCTGCGTGCGCGGCTCGCAGCCGTGGGCGAGCGACTGCTGCGGCAGCCCTCTCGCTGGCCGGCTTCGTGCCAGCCCTTTTGTGGCGTTGCGACAGGTCAGCGGAAATGCCGCCGGCCCGGTTTGCTGCAGTAGTTCGGTGCGGTCGCGCCCCGGAGCGTGCGCCGGTCGTTGTAGTCGGCGACTGCGCGGCCCGGCCGCCTTATCGCGTGGGGTCGAGGAGGTGCTTTACTGCTGGCGTCTTGCATCGCGACGCCTATAGGGCAACGCGGCACTGCTCCGCCTCTTTTCCCGTGACGGTAAAGAGAGGCTAGTAATCCGGCGGGTGGTCCTTCGAATCGTTCTAAAACACCACGGGTACACGGTTAGCATTTACCGATCCTGTACAAGAAATTCGTTTGAATAGCGTTTCACGCTCTCGCATTGTCCCGACTCACTCTCTGTTGAGCATGTGCCGCCATTAGGCTTGTTAAAGGGAAATTACTTATGACACCTCGTAGCTTCCACCACGTGAGCGTACTCTAAGGGAAGGACCTCCGGTTTTGTACACTGGAACACTGTGCACAAAACTTGAAACGCACGGAGAAAATTTGTTTTCTTTCCTACTGTATGGGGACGCTTAAGCGTCCTTTCGAATTCTGCCGATGTTTCAAGCAACACGTTCCCCTCATAGCGCTCAGGTTCACCATACGACTGTTCCACGATGAATCAAGGTGGATTAGGGGAAAAAAAGCAGAAGGCAGGTATGTTAACCATAAGGGCCTCTGGTAGGCTACCACGCCGGCGTACGGGAATAGGAAATAGAAAGACGACAGAGAGGAAGGAAAGACGAACAGTGAGTTCACGGAAGGGCGCCACGGGCACCAAAGGTAAATCAAAGGTTGAAAATTCCCTTTCAGTTTGGTTGCTTGATAGATAGATAGATAGATAGATAGATAGATAGATAGATAGATAGATAGATAGATAGATAGATAGATAGATAGATAGATAGATAGATAGATAGATAGATAGATAGATAGATAGATAGATAGATAGATAGATAGATAGATAGATAGATGGATAGATAGATAGATAGATAAAAATGTAGTCGGGATAAGCCCAGTGTGCTGTAATTAAAGCGTGCTGTGGTTTTGATCACATAGTGTCACCTCTCATTTTCGTTTTTGCAGTTTTTTCGACTCCATGCGGCGCTTACGAATCTCCTTGGATATAGTGAAGCGATTTATTTCACGCAGACGGTGCTTTATTTGGTAGCACTTAGTCCCAAAGAGAGAGAAAGCATGAGGTGAAAGGCAGAAAGGTTAACGAGATTAGGATGATTAACCACGATGATTAATAAACTGCGCAGAGAGAGCAGTTGGCGTGACCAGCATCAGCGCATCCGCTTCAGGCAGAGCGCTGTGCATGTCATTTTACGGCCAGAACACGTACCCTGGGTTAGCCGGTTTGATAAGTAACTGATCTAGAACATATTTCCATCTCTATTACCCAACGATATCACCACAGCGCGTAAGATGGACGTTCTGAGATCGAACAGCAGTCAGGTCGAAAATGTATTACATAACAAGTGCAGTAAACCTTATTTAGGAAGCCATAACCTGGTTAGACACATCGTTTTTATAAGAAAGATTTCCTTTCTGTGTCTGCAGTGCCTTGGTTCACTAGGTACCGCATTTTTCAAAGGGTAGCGGCGCGCCGCACTCCACTTGGTATGAAGCGTGAAATCGGCACGGGAACACTCGGGGTTGCACACATAGCCGGCGACTCTCTCTCTCTCTCTCACGTTTGTGTAAATTTACAGAAGCAAACCGCATTGCGAAACTACAGCGCCAGCTGGTGGCATCTACTCGGGACTATCACGGAATATTGCGCGATGACCACCGACAGAGGAACGAGGGAGCTACGCGCAGGTCTCAGCAGTTTCCACACTTTCCCGCTTTCTCCAGTGCGAACCCCATTAAGCTGGTTAACATCCATGCCTTTCCCTTATCACCATTTGCCTATCTCTATCTCGCCGCAGTCATGTCGCGACTGCCGAGCGCCGCTTTTTGCCAAACTACATTTTACGAGCACCTTCGCCTGCGGGAGTGCACTTTCCGCCCTGCTATATAAAAGCTCAATTAGGGCGTCACCGCTTTTAACAAAATACCGCTTATAATGAAGGCCCATTTCCCGTCGCTACATCATTGTCATAACGGGGGTTGACTACGTGCATGTTCTGCGTGTTTTTCCGTTCAATGTAGCCTCGTGACAACTGTTGCGTTGTGTGTTTTTGTGCGCGTTATGTGCCTGTCGTATATGACCTGTATTATTTCATTTATTGTCGCTTTCCCTTTGTCGAAGTGGTGAATGTCGGCAACGAATCCGGTGTAACCGATATGTAGCGATAAGAGGAAAGATGTTAGAATGCGTGTAGATAGACGTGGATCGAGAAGCTTTAGGGATGAAAGCTGAGCAAAACATTTTAGTAAAAGAAATGAAGAATTGGAAAGGGAGGGAAGAGAGGATGCAATAAACCATGCATAGCGACTCACACACACAGAAAAAAGAAAACACACACACGCACACACAGACGTCAACGTGGCGCCATCTCTGACTTGGCAAGGAGGAGCAGAGAGAGAGAGAGAGGCAAAGGAAAGACAGGGAGGTTATTCAGAGATTATCTCCGGTTGGCTACCCTGTACTGGGGGAGGTGCAAGGGGATGCAATAGGTGAGAGAGGAGCAACAGATTTTAAAGAAAAGAAAGGAGGAGAGGTCGCCTGGAAAACGTTTCTTTAGCCTGCTACTCCTCACTGCGACCATACCCAATGCACCATAAGATCAGTCTGACTTGGCTAACAACGCTTTGCGCATGCATGGTGCTTCCAACACTCCAATAAACTCACGCGGCTGCATCCATTCAGGCACATAAAATCTGTGCGATACCAACGATTTTGCCGACTGCCATAAGATGTGAGACGGTTATTCTCCCCGGTCTGAGTTTGTTCAGTGCAACAAGATTAAAATAAAAAATGGCTGTGGCTTAGGTAAGGTTAAGCCCAGGATGCGAAGCATACTAGCCTTTATTTTAGTTGTTGAACCACTGTTTAGCCTGGTGAACTGCTGTTGCTTGGCTATATTTGGTTCGGCTAGACGAAGAAACAACTCATGCATTACTTCTTCGCCTTCAAGAGTGGAACGCGACAGCGTTCCCGTCGACACGCCAAGGGGTGTAACACAATGGGCTACAGGGCAGCGACTACGCGCCCCGCATTGGACGCGGTGAGCGTCGAGCAAAGCAGCGTTCGGCGCGGCAACGAAATGTGCGCCTGAGCAAGAGACGCACGCCTTAGAAACAGCTCGTTTCTAAGGCAACACCGCATTCACTAGAGGCGCTTTTGTACCGCTTTGAAGCATCGTACTCGTGGCTCAGTGGCAGCGTCTCCGTCCCACACTCCGGAGACCCTGGTTCGATTCCCACCCAGCCCGTCTTGCAAGAGTTGAGCCAAAGCCAGTTCTCCTCTGTCGTGACGTCACGGTGTCACGTGATTTCATGGCGACACCGCCGCGCCTGAGGAGCTGGGTTGAGCTCTCGTAATATGCTTCGCATAAAAGAAAGTCGTTGTTTTGTGCTAGATGCCAGCTTCAGATTTCTTTAAACGAGTCTTGAAACGTCACTTCGGGTAACAAAGGATGTGAGAATAATTTTGGAGGTTCTTAGCTCCCCTGCAAGTATTTCAAACTGTAATTGGTATATTTTCCATCAAGCAAAGTTATTCAGGCCATAAGAGATGAAAGAGCCCCCCAACACCGCTCTCTCTCTCTGTCTTTCAAGTGTGCGTTTTCGCCGCCGAAAACATGTGTTCCCGAACGCGAATTACCTGCTTCAAGTAAGACATTTCCACATTGCGGAGCGAACATTTTCGTGGCTTAACCCAAGGTCAGAGGAACAAGGGTATTGGTAGATTATACCTCCGGGTGCATGAGGAGAAACTACGAACGAGTCATGCTGGGCAACGTGGGAGTCAAAAGTGCCGGCGACTCAGCGCAAGAGTCCTCTTCGATATATGATCGAGGAAAATGACGTAAAATAGATGGGCGCGAGGGTGTGTAGGTTAATAGGCGTATTAACCTGTAGGCCTAATAGGTGTATAGGGAAGTAAAGTTCACTCGCAGTAGAGAAAACGAAAAAGGAAACAGATCATTAAAGATTATGTTGCTGGCACGCCCAGTGGCAGAGGCAAAATGCGCATGGCAAAGACGCGGAAACAGAATACTGGATAGGTGTGGTGGAGTCCGCTGTGGGTCTATATTACACGGAATAGCAATTATGAAATCAAGACAGAAAATATTTACGATGATTCAAACAGCAGTGCAACTATACTGTTCTAAGCAAGATCAGGATGCCAGAAAACGCGCGGCTACAGGAGACGATTCACTGGTTACGACTATATTCACACTTAGCCTATGGAGACAGAGCAGAAACCAATCAGGTCTGTTTGCAGGTCGTAGTATGCTTCCAGAGGTAAGAGGAGTTTCCCGATTGGAGGCCTTGCAATCGTAAAAGAACACGGAATAGTAAAACACTGGTGCAGTATTAGGGGTGCAAAGGTAAAGAACATACGAAGTGAAAGGACATCGCTATTTACTTCAATATGAAATACGTAACGTAAGCGTATATAGATATCGCAGCGGGAAAGTTCAACAGTTTTCCCGTCCCACAGAGCATGCTGAAATCCATGCAGGTATATACATTCATCCATGGGTACGAATTCATGCAGCTGCAATAGCCGATGGTACTCGTGGATGATAATGGACTGGTAGGTTTCTAACTTTATTTCTCCCAGTCTCCGGTTATGAGCAACTATGTAACGCTCTCGCACAACTCAAAAACACCCGAGTTTACTTGCACTTGCGCTGGTTTGAATCACAACATATAGAGTGCACTACCGTTAATTCGACCCTTGCTGGACCGCAAGATTTGGTCGAATTATCCGAAGGGTTAAATTAACAAACTATACTACAGTGAACGAATTCTGACATTTGTTCCTGTCCGAAGGAATCTGTAATTTTTTTTCTGCTCCTTGCTTTTGAAGTGCTACTCAACCGGCATATGGCAATGCTGTTGTGTTTAAACACTGTCAGCCTCAGCGGTGAACTGCAAAAAAAAAAAGTTCTTAATGTTCTGAAAATAAACGTAAAGTAAACGGTAAGTAAAAGTAAAGTAAGACAGCTTCACGTTTAGGGAATCAGTACGGCTGTCGGCTGAATGTTTTGTTTTTCGAGCCTTGGTAACAGCAACGCTAATGAGTACACACCAGCGGGGTCGAATTACACGAAGCGGCATCCTTCGCGCTCGAATTAAACGTGTTTTTCATCCATAGCAATATTAGATTTTTTTACTGTAAATTGCCGTGCGTTGGAATTGAGCAAACAGTCGAATGAATGGAGTCGAATTACCGGTAGTCGATCGTATATCCTCATCTATTGTGGTCATGCTTTGTGGCGTGTCGTTGTGTAATGACTTTCCTTTCTCCTTCCTCTCTTCTGTCCCCCACTTTCTTTCTCTCTCCTTTTGAATTAGGCGGCCAGCGGTGTCCGATTAAGAAGACTATTGCTAGCACAGCTGGTGGTCTTTCATTGTGAGTATGTGGTGTCCACATGCGTGTAATGATTATTAATAATAATTCCGCTGCTGGACTTCGTGAAACGTCTATCGATTTGTTGTCACGGTATGGTATTCGTACCCCTCGTTCTACGTCTTCTCCCCGTGAAATCATTCCGTCTAAACTTGGAGGCGTTAATCTCGAACCAACCCGCTAACAGCCGGGGAACCCCTGCGCACCGTTAACCTCTCCGCCAGGCCTTCCTCCGCGCCCGAGTTAAAAACACTCGGCGCCCGCACCGCCACCGCCTTTCTTCGAGCGCGCTATTCAGAGCGCGGCGAGCGTTGCCTGCCACGGCAGCGGAGGCGTAGTTGCGAGCCCGCCAGCGCCTTTGGCGGGGCGCAGAAACTTTCTTCTCCCCCCCCCTCCTTCTCCTCCTCCACCCCAGCTCCCGCGCCGGGGCCTTGCTAGCGCGCCGCTCGAGGGAAATTAGGCAGCGCCCGCTTCGCATGCCTGCAGCTGCCGCCGCCGGCACAGATTAGCGCGACAAATTGCACGCGCGGCTTCGGGCCAGGCTCCGGCGATGCTCGGAGCGGCGGACCGGCTCCGTCGCGGCGGCGGCGGTTCTCCAGTAGAGCCCTCTCGCCGAGCGGCTCCTGCAGTGCGCTTATTGGATTCGAAAAAAGAAAGGGGGGGACCGAGATATGAAGAAATAGACGGCGCGACCTGGCGTAAGAAGGACTGACCGAGAGCGCACGAAAGCCGACAAACAGGAAAGCCAGCTAAAGCGCCCGATGGAAGAAGTAGCGCGGTTGCTCGCGACGAAGACGACGAAGATCTGTAGAAATAAAGAAAAAAATGGAGGGGGGGGGGACGCGAGCGGCGGCCTTTCGGCTAATCACGAACTGCGCGCGGGGTCGTTCGAAGGCGCGGACAGCCCGCGCGTGAACAAGGGCGCAAGGCGAGCGCGCGCGAATCTACGCGCGTAGAAAAGCGCGCGGGAATCGATTAGCAATACCGAGCGAGCGAGCGAGCGAGCGAGCGCGCGTTCTGTACACCGCTGTTGCTGATGTTGCTGCGTCCCGGCGCCACGCGCTAGCGCGCTCGTCGGCAGCGGCGGCGGCTGCACCGTGACGCGCGCTTAGCGCTGCCATAGCTATTCCTCTCCGTCGCTTCCACCACTAGCTGTGCTGTGGGTGTTGGAACTTTTATTTTTCGCATGCGCCTTTTCCTTTCAGAACTCGCGCGCCGACCGTCTCCTTCGACGAGTGTGTGTGTGTATGCGCTAGCGTGCGTTTGCGTACCAGACGCGCCGTGTGCTATTTCGTTTCTTTCTGCTTTTTTTTTTAAATGATTTCTTGCGCTCCACTCTTCGCGAAGGCATCCCAGCCAGTCCTTTCTTGCTTGTTCGACCTGCAGCCCTCTTGAGACGTGAGCTTCTCTATCGAGCTCCTCCTTCTTTTCTAGATTTTTTTCCCGCTCCCTTTTCCCGCGATTGGGATCCCGCGCCGCTCCAGCTCCCCTCTCCGCGGGGAGCTCTAGTAAACCCGGTTATGAAATGAAAGAGCGAGAGAAAAAAAAAAAGTAAAGGAGGAACACTTGAGGAGACGTCTCTGTCTCTGCCCGCGCGCTCGCCGTCCGTTCATTTGCTCGGTCTCTCTTTTTTCCCGCGCGCTTTTTTCGCTTCCTTTCCCTGCGCTTCTAAAGCGTTCTTTGTTTCCGGAAGTTTCGTAAGTGATGCTCGTTCTCTCGATTTAACCCAGCGATACTTCAGGGCTAGGTTTCCCATCAACTCACTTCCTGTCAGAACCTGCAAACGGAACCTGCGTCATCGCTGACGGTTATATAATATATATACAGTTGAATTACAGAGGAAGATTGAAACGGAGCTCCTCCCAAAACTAACCATCAGCGCCGACGAATTTCTCTGCCTTTCCTGATGCTGCTGAGTAATCACATGAAGGCAAAGATGATGATGATGATTATGATGATGATTACGATGATCGTTCCTTCGCACCCTATTAAAGTTCTATTTCCTTTACGCCTCGGACACTCGTATCTTCAATCAAGGCGTTTAAATGAACCCGACAAAAGCGGATTGAGTCGCTTCGTCGGGATGAGATTCGACTGTCGTGTTCAGTTAAACATTAGCCGGTACGGCTGAGCGAGAGCCGTAATTTGGCGAGGCAGCACGACTGCGTGGGGTATAGGCTGACTCAGCCCGAACCGCTTGTAACGCCCATGTGAAACGTGTTCGTGTCGAGTCGGCTGTTCCCAGCCAGCAGTGACGACGCACCTAAGCTGTCTTATCCTTCTCGTCGACGCGAGCTGCCGCAAGTCGCGACCCGTCAGGTACGAGTTCATTTGAACGCTGCTTGTTCAGGCTGCATGAGCGCCACTTTTGTCCCAACTCCGCATGCGTCGGGTATTGTTTCTAAAGGAGGGTTACACTGCGTTATGAACAACTAAGAATGTGACCTGGAAGTATGGAACATTCACTTTCTACATAACTGCCTCAGCAACAGAAAATTTATGCACTTCAAGGTTCCTGACGTCACATGGACGTATCAGCGCCGCATTTTTGGCGCAAAGTTCCAGAACAGCGAGTTGCGCCTTGTTACGAACTTCCAACCGGTGCCACCAGTGTTACGACATCCAACCGGTGCCGCCAGTGTTACGAACTTCAACCGCTGCACCACGATAACGGCTTTGTGGTCCCGTAGCGCTCGTCACCCGTTTCGTGACAGAGCGTTGGTAGCGAAGACTCCGAGCCTGGCGTCGATGAGAATAACAAAAGGGACTTTATACATTATATACAGGTTATCATACAGGACATAAACGGATCGGCACTGGGGCCGAGAGCTCACACAAACGCGACTGTTCTCGCACGACGGCGTCCGGCGAAAACGCGTGACACATCTCACCCCAGTCGGGAGCGACCCTCTCTCCAGGTGGGGTCAGCGGATCCTGTTTTTCCAGGCGGCGTCTCGCTGCTTTTATAATCCCCGAGGCCCATTGTCACTCAAACGGCCCAATACAAAGTCAGCACACGACGGTCGTCCGAGGGGTCCAACCAGCGACCGCGCTGGCCACTCGGTTCAAAGTTCGCGCGCGCGGTGACCTCCAGGCAAGGGAGGTGCGGCGCCGGGCCGTCGGGCACACGCGGGCACGTCAAAACAGGCTGCTCCGCCGAGGCTTCTCCCGCACGAGGCGCAGCATCTTGACTTGTGAAGGGAGAGTTATGGCGCTCGCAGGATAGATTCTGCATCTTGCAGATTCGGGATCCGGGCTTGTGGTAATGGCACAACAGCATCCCCGCCCTCAGATAAGGCGCCGGGAAGACGAGCTGCCTCCACGTGGCTCGGATGCCAGGCGCGCACGTTCGTCAGGCTCGTCCAAGTTCACGTCCAGTGTCGGGACGCCAGGTAACCTCACGTGCCCAGGTCCGACTCGCCAGGACAGGAGCTCTGCTCACCACGTCGTCGCCAAGGCACCTTGACCAGCTCCGCTCGGGTCGTTCCTAAGACCTTGCTTCTCGCCACTGGTCCCGCTTGGTCGTTCTGCAGCTTGCAAAACCGACCGGCAAAAGGCAACACCCAACACGAACAAGTGCCCTCTGTCTCCCGTCAAACACCAGACAAGGCCATAATTCAAATCAACCTAACTAAATTGTTTTCCCCTTTTTTTCTCCCGCTGCAACAAGAGGCAGGTGTACGATCTAGCACACAAGGCTTAAACAATCAGTTTTCAAATCAACAACACATCAAAATAGAAACAATTATTAATCAGCAATAATAATTACAAATAGAATGGTCCCCTTGAAATCGCTTTGGACCGAAAACATACTTCTGAGGAAGCAAATGAGGTCATTCATTTTTCCCGGCGATATTTTCGCGGAATCTGAAGCTGCTTATATTTGCGACCCTGCTTATCCGTGTAGCGGCGGTACAATAAGCCAGATTCCTTGCCAAATGAAACCTCCTTTTTTTTCACTCCCCGTTTGACGCTCTTCCTCAGATCGGCTAGTGAACAATCTTCCTGTTGCTCGCGAATCCGAGTTTCCCTTTCAACTGCAGCCTGCTCCTGCCAGCTGGCGGAAACCGGAGCGAGTGTGGAGCCCGCGTCGCCTAATTGCGGCGTCGCGTCTCTATCGCGGCCAGCACTGCACGCGTCACTCCCACTCACCTCCAGGACCCGCTCGCCTAGGCCAGCCTCCGAGCTCTGCCTCTCCCGTGCCTGCTCACCACTTAAGTTACCTTGATCGGTCCGTGTGCCGCACCGCTGTTCGCTCACCGACGCAAAGTCAAGTTCCCTCGACAGCGGGCGCGCTTTGGATCTCGTGAGGGCCATGTACGCCACGTCGGCAAAGAATGATTTGCCGTGATCCCTCAGCAGCTGCTCCGAGCTATTTGAGAAGAGGTAGGAAAATTGCTCCGGGAGGGCGGCTGACACAGCGGCTTCGGTGTTAAGTTTTCCAAACTCTCCTTCAATGATAACCGTTGCGATCGGTAAACAGACACTCTCCTTCTCGGCCACTTGCCGTATCCTAACGCACTCTCCCGTAAAATCACTCGAGGAGACGAAAGACGGGTGAACAACGTCCATAGTTGCTGCAGAGTCCCGCAGTGCTCGGCACTTCTTGCCGTTTACCTTAATTTCCTGCACATAGAGCTCCAATAGACGTATGTTTTTGCGAGTTTCCTGTATCGTTGCAAAAGCAATTCTCTCTGGGCAGCTTGCAGCGATGTGCCCTTGCTTTTTGCAATTGTAGCAGGTTAACGGTCTCCGTTTTTCGAAAGAACGCGTCATTTCGTTTCGCTGTTTCGGACCATCGTCATCATTCTGAGATGCATTCTGTCCATCCCTTACAGTTTCTTTGGGAAGGGACTTGTCGTCCCGAAACTCGCGACGCGTGATTTCCTTCCGTTCGTCGGGCTTCCCGTAAAACCCATCTCTTCTATCTGCTTTTTCTATGCGCACTGCCTTGCTGTGCAAGCGGCGGCGGGTGTAATACTCTTCCGCTAACTCTGCTGCCTTGTTTAGCTTAACCTCCTTTAGCCTATCTTGCAGCCAGAGCCGGACATCCTCATCAATGCAACGGTAGAACTGCTCCAACGCGATGCATTCGACAATTTTGTCGCGGTCGTCGTAAACCTCTTCGCCCTTCAGCCATTCCACCAAGTCGGCTTTTAGACGAAACGCGAAGTCAACATTCGACTCCTTACCCTTTTTTGCATACCGGAACCTCTGCCGGAAAGCTTCGGGCGACAATTTGTACTTCCGCAGTAGCGCTTCCTTCACATCACTGTAGCTCTCAAACGCCTCTTTCGATAAGCAAGTTATTACGTCTGATGCCTCCCCAGGAAGCAACGCTAACAGATTCTGTGCCCAAAGGGATCGCTCAATGCTATTCCGTTCGCACACGTGCTCAAATTTCACGAGGTATTTGGCCATATCCTCTCCGACGACAAAGGGTGGAAGTTGATCGCGTATTCTTGGAACATTAGAAGTGAGACTAGGCGCCGGCGAGTTATTTCGGATCTCCAACTCTTTCATTTTAAGCTCGTGCTCACGTCGCGCCCTCTCTCTCCTTTCCTCCTTTTCCTCCTCGCGACGTTGCTGTTCTCTCCTTTCCTCCCGACGTTCATTGATACCCGCCAAGGCCTCTGCGGCTTCCTCAGCCGTTACGTCCCCAGTCCTCATGACCTCAAGGATCGCATTCTTTCTTTTGGTTGAGCCCAACTCAATGCCCAACTCCTCACAAATTTCGAGAAGTTCCTTCACCTTGTACTTCTCCATCGTTCACACTGTCCTCCTGCTGTTTACCCTTTTTGAATATACCTGCCGTACGCTACTATAACACTACCAGTAAGACATATGCAAGTATTTCACACACTGCCCTGTTTACCCTCTCAGCATCCCCTGGTTTTCAAAACACTCTTACTAGGCTTGAAACACACAAGGTTAAACACAATGCAACACCAAATCCTTCCTTAAGCTACTATAACCTGTGTCAAAGAAAGTCTGGTGTTTGAGGTAAACTTCAGGCACTCACCGCGCCGAGGTAGCTGATGCCGGTCAATCCCGTAGCTGCCATCCAGTGTTACGAACTTCCAACCGGTGCCACCAGTGTTACGACATCCAACCGGTGCCGCCAGTGTTACGAACTTCAACCGCTGCACCACGATAACGGCTTTGTGGTCCCGTAGCGCTCGTCACCCGTTTCGTGACAGAGCGTTGGTAGCGAAGACTCCGAGCCTGGCGTCGATGAGAATAACAAAAGGGACTTTATACATTATATACAGGTTATCATACAGGACATAAACGGATCGGCACTGGGGCCGAGAGCTCACACAAACGCGACTGTTCTCGCACGACGGCGTCCGGCGAAAACGCGTGACACATCTCACCCCAGTCGGGAGCGACCCTCTCTCCAGGTGGGGTCAGCGGATCCTGTTTTTCCAGGCGGCGTCTCGCTGCTTTTATAATCCCCGAGGCCCATTGTCACTCAAACGGCCCAATACAAAGTCAGCACACGACGGTCGTCCGAGGGGTCCAACCAGCGACCGCGCTGGCCACTCGGTTCAAAGTTCGCGCGCGCGGTGACCTCCAGGCAAGGGAGGTGCGGCGCCGGGCCGTCGGGCACACGCGGGCACGTCAAAACAGGCTGCTCCGCCGAGGCTTCTCCCGCACGAGGCGCAGCATCTTGACTTGTGAAGGGAGAGTTATGGCGCTCGCAGGATAGATTCTGCATCTTGCAGATTCGGGATCCGGGCTTGTGGTAATGGCACAACAGCCTCTCTGCGTGATTAATCGGCATTTTCGCACAGAAGTGAACTATGAAGCTTCAAAAAAGATGGTTTTGCTCATTTGTTGTTATAGAACTGTTTATTATTATTATTATTATTATTATTATTTTCCGATACCGTCACTAGTGGCGTTTCATGCGACAAGCGCACAATATTTGTTATTCATCTTCGTTTTTTTTTTCTTTCTTTCTCGGCTGCCGTGTTATCTTCGTATCGTTGTTAATGCGTCGTACATGTATATGTATGTACCTTCTGAAATCAGCAGGGGCAACTTTTTTCGTAAAAACGTAGCAATACACTCTACCACACCATGCTTGTCGCTCATTGGTGAAATCCTTAACAGGTTATATACTGAGCATTGCCTTCGGTTAGCCTATTGCGTGTGCCAACTGCGCGACGGCAACAGACGCGCCGTTTGTGGTGCGCCGAATGTGCAAGGTCAGCTCTAACTTGCACGTTGTACGGCGCGCAAGCAAACCGAACACAACCCAGACCAGCGCTCGCGTGCCCTTGTGCGCGCATCGCAGCTCCCGGTTGAAGCGCAGTACGCGGGCGGCCCGCGTTTCCACTCGGCACGTAGACACGCACGCACCCGCGCGCGTATGCATTCGCCGGGCGCCCGGCAATCAACCGCGCAGGCCCCGACCCCGCCCCTCCATGGCCGCACGTCGCGGGTTTCCTTTCTCGCTTTGTTTCTTCTTCTCTTTTCGCCGCAGGCACGCATCTCGCACGCCCTGCGTACGGCGCGACGCGTGCTACCACAGCGGTGTGTGCGTGCGTGCGCGCGCGCGAGGTTCGTGGGCGGCGGCCGCCGCAATCAATGGATCCAGCTGCGCGGCTGCTCTGCCTGCCAGCGTGAGGGAGCCCGTGTACGAGTGTGCGTGCGTGCGCGTCTGAGTGCGTGCGCGCGCGTGTACACACAGCCGCTCTCTCTGCCACCGCTGCTCCTCGCCCGAGGTTGTTAGCTGCACCGCATGCAGGCACGGCTGATCGAAGGCAGGCGCGGCGGAACAGCGTGAAGGGAGCCGCACGTGGCAGGTCGCGACGCCAACTGGCGATGCCGCTGCGCTTCGGCATCGCTCTCGTAGCTTACTAGCTGCAGGCGCGTGCGTGGTTGGGCAGTTCACACGCGTGTTGTACTTCTGTGCCCGACTATACTTAATGCGTTCGGCACACAGACGTGCAGTGTGTGTTTTTGGTGCCACCTCGAGTACTTTAGGAATCTTCGATCAAGTTGTTTACACGGATTTCTCCTGCTTACTGCGCGAATAGCTGAGAAAGGAAGCTAAAACGCGTACCGGAACCATAAAAATGACTTCAATGAATAAGAAAGGTTACCTGGAGGTATAAATGAGATGGTGAAACATCCCTTTCTGGACAACAAGGACTGTCACGTCGTGTGTTCTGGACAGTGCTGACCTCTAGATATTGGCCACGATAGCTTTACCCTCCCGAAGTAATACTTTGGTTATGAAGACCACCGATGTAAATGTTTGGGTGACATTAAGTTATAACTCAAGTTGCGCTGCATTCACGAGAAGGTGGCCACGACTTCGAACCACCCTACCGTGGCGGCAGTCCATCGGAGTAAGCAGGGCTGCCGACGTATAGCTGCGAGCAAAAGTTTCGAGCTTAATATAGTGAAATACTGGGCAAGTTGTTTTACACTGCACATGATGGAAGTGGCACGATGAAATCTCACATGAGAATGAGGAACCTTTTTCGTTATTGTGTGCAGGTTTCGTCGTGATACTACCATCGTGTTCGAAAGCTCGGATGGTACCGCAAAGATTTTTTAAAAGCGAAACTTTCTTTGTTAACCTGGCCGGATTTCGCCACCGTGGGTGCTGCGGCCTGCCTGTTCTCTTGCCGAATAGGTCAACCAATCACAGCGGAGTACGCGCGCCGCGCGCGACGCTGGATTCTTTTCACGACCGCTAGGTGGCCTAAGGTCCCTTGGCTAGGGACTTTACGCATCCGCGGCAGCGGCGACGCCGACCGTGCGGGGGAGAGAAGTAAAAAGAACCAGAAAGCTCGCCTTCGCACATTCGTGGCAGCGGCGGCGCCATTGCATTAGCCTCTCGACAATGCACACACACAAAACCTAAGTCGCTGTATACAGATTCCAAGTCGTCAGATGTGCTGCCTTTTTTTCTTTCATCGCATCATGGCGCACGCCGGATCATATCAGGATCATACCCGGATATTTTTTTTAGTTGTCTCTTGTACCTATATTTGTCATCACGATTGACGGCCCCTCCTGCTTGGACAACAGTAGTGGTTCGCAGCACGTATAAATAAGAAATAATAATAATAGTATAATTTCCCTACCCCCTTCATGTAACGCGCCTTGACTTCCTATGCAATACCTTAACTTCCCCCAAGGTATACCCTCGGAAGACGGCCTTTATGGGTACTTTCAAATAAATAAAATCAAGCCTACGCACATGTGCGTGATGGACCAATGCGATGTATTCGTTTTCAAGCAATTAGACGTTGCAGAGTTGTAAAATTAATTTAGATATTTAACTGATGGTCTTCAAGCTGTTGCTCAGTTCAATACATTTCCACTGTAGTTGGAGACAAAGCTGTCGTTTTTTGCTTCGTGTGCGCATTGCGGTGCCCCGAGAAAACATACACACAAACAACAAACTAATCAATTACCCTCATTGTACTGCAGGAACATCCCATGACACACATGACGGATATAAAGGCTTGATGTTGAGCGGCCTCCAGGTCACGCGCAAAGGATCGCAGCGCCCGACAGGGACGCGAGTGACAAGCGCGTTGTGCGAAGCGGAGTGATATTGATTACTTGGGCGGGCCTCCTTACCGATGCTTAGCGATTACTCTGCGCATGAGTGCTGAAATAAATATTTTGGACGTTGACTAAAGGTTCGTGCGACAGGAACGTACAGAGCATACTTTTTCACCTCTCCGGTACAATTAAACTTTAAGAACGCCTCAAACCTGCACGAATCCATATATTGGTAGTCATGGACATGGAGTAAAATAGACGGGAGTGCAGGTTCGCCTGATAAGGCGGCAGTGCAACTGGTGCCCTGCCGATTAGAGGAGGGGGGAGGGATATAGATAAGAAGAAGGTAGGGAGGTTAACCAGAATCACGTCCGGTTGGCTACCCTACACCGGGGGAGCGGGAAAGGGGGAAAACAAAGATAACAGGGAGAGAGCGGAGGGAAGGAAAGAAGGAAATTGCAGTGAGTTCGCTGACGTGTGTGGTCTTACAGAAATTACAATTAGAGTCACAAATGGTCGCACAAGCCCGTCGTCCTTAAGAAGCACAAAAGTGCCTTCACAGCTTTTTGGGCGGACGGGCGATGGGGGCGGTGTTCCAGCAGCACCTGCCGATTAGAGCTTCGCAGAGCAATACGTAGGTAAACTAATCTACGCGATAAAGGCAGTGCTAGTTCGCTTCCTGCGGTCTATATCGGTTTTGCGAGATAAGCTGTGACATACGACCTGTGCCGCTTATGAATTTTGTGCGCCCATTTCCATTTCGCTGCTGTTGTTTCAGCCTTCATATCTCTCTAAGCGGTGTTTTTCGCCGTGAAGGGTAGCAAACAAAGCTTTTTCTTTTTTTCAGGAAAACCTCCTTACTCTCTTTGTTCTCTCTATGTTACTAATCCTAACAACAGCCTCACGACTCAGCGACGGCCCCCTCTCGCAAAGCCGCCAGCACTGGGACATCTCGGCCCAGCAATGGGCCTGTCGCGCCTACTTAAAAGTTCCAGCTATCTAATAATAGTAATAGTAAGTTTATTTGACCATCACGTCATGATGATGCAGGGGGAACGAAGTAAAAGGTGTCTTTCAACAGCTTGGCAGAGCAACGCCCCCATTCTTTTGGCAGTATACCATACAAAGTGACATAAAAAGAAGATACACAAAAAGAAACACTGCTCACGGCGGTCACATTGCAATACAGAACAATAAATAAGCATGTTATATAAAGGCTGCAACTGGCACATACTTTTTTTAAAAGGAATTAAGCCATACACACATGGCACACACACATGGCACACATGACTACAGATAGATAGATATTCGCTTCGATGACATGTGACCGCCGCGGGCTTCGCGATGTCGACACCGTCCGACTGGCCGTATATGGCTCTGTTTGTTCTCATGCGCAGGTTGCTTATCTGATGATTATTATTATTTTTAACGACACTGATTTAAAGGAGATGGTGTCGCCTGTAGGGGGCACCGGCTACCTCATGTCGCATGCCAAATATAACAAAATAAAACAAATGCACCGAGGAACACTGGATACAGACAAAGGGTATGTCCACACGTATATACAGTGTTCTAGAAACGCGTCTATAGGAAGCCACGGGAGAGAGTAAAACAAGCACAAACACGTAAGAACATATACATTT
The DNA here is from genome assembly GCF_038994185.2 of Dermacentor albipictus. Classification (NCBI taxonomy): domain Eukaryota; kingdom Metazoa; phylum Arthropoda; class Arachnida; order Ixodida; family Ixodidae; genus Dermacentor; species Dermacentor albipictus. Next base: position 483,288,325 of record NC_091821.1, read on the forward strand.
CCATACACAAGACTGTGTCGTTCTGCTGCGAGAGAAAATATGTGTTCAAGATGCACAGTCTTAACTAGCGTCGTTTGAATGCGAAGAAATGAGAACCGTTTCCGCCGTCTCTGACGCACTGTCGGGCGGCAGCCCCATGGCAACGTGTGCGGTTCGTTCGACGGCGGTGTTCCTAAACGTCCCCGCCGAAAAGCCAGCAAGCGGTCGTCTTGTGAGACGCGGCTGGACATCCGAAGCATGATTTACAGCCAAGACTGCGCGTCTCTAGTTTGAAAAGGTATACGAGCGAAAGCCGCATACCGCTGTTCTCGCCTTGGGTGCGACAACTTCACTCGGGAATGAATGTTCGTGTCACGACGAGGATTGGGCGCCAAGTCTTGAGAGTTGGCGTGCCTCCTTCTAAATGACGCCTGTCTGACGCGATACAGTGAACATGTTTCCAACTATCTGCGCCATTTTCCCCCCCAAAGACTAAGGCGACACTGGCATGCCGTATATACACAATGTGTGCCGCGTTTCGAGCTTCTTTAATCCGCTCGCGCTTCCGGCCACTTCGGACGCTTGGCTCTGCGCGACCGTCCCGTCGCTCAGGCGACGATCGGCCGCCCCGGGGGGGCCAACAGAGGCGAACGGGCGCCACGAAGCGCGTCCAGCCGAAAACCGTTGTTCCACGCTTCTCCCCGCCACCCGCGCGCGGTGCATAACTGCGCGAACGCCATTCATCCCTGATAGCGGGCGAACGCGGCCGCCCGACCGGTGCTGCCGTGTTTTCTTTTTGCGACCTTCCAGAGGGACCCGTTATCGCCGAAACGCGGGGGAAAAAAAGCGCTGGTGCCTCGATGGTCCACGTGCTGCACGCCGCGGCCCACCGCCGCCCGCGGCCGCTTTCTCCCGGGAAGGCAATCAGCTGCCGGTCCGGCCCGCTAATCTGCCCCCGCCGTGTACACGACGCCAGATGTGCGTACTACGATAAGAGAGGGACTCGCGGCACGTTGGGAAACGCGGCTGCATGCGACGCGGGTTACCAGCGCGTTGCACGTGTATACGGTATATCTCCGAAAAAATAAGCACTTAGTGTAGTATTCGCTGCTACGCTCTGTATGGTTTGTACAACTATAATATTTTGCCTCCAATAAAGTATGTTGGGGCCCCGAATAGAGCGCTTGACGCTAGCCACGCATAACTGCCATCCGGCGTTTTAGCGTATTGTTACAGAATATTATGGCACAATCTGTCGAGAGCTGTGAAATCTGATATAGCTATAAGAGCTGGTTTCTGCGCATTGTCAGGCATTTAATCAGTAGCATTTTTACTGTACCCTCCGTGCAACCACCGTGTAAATACATTTTGTGTCGTCTGAATGAATGTACGAAAGCTTGATTTAAGACATACACTGACACAGCTGCTGCAGCGATAACTGAATATAGCAGTCTCAGAATGTTACGTAGTTCGTGCCGTAAAAAGGCGGTGGCGTATGACCAGGCGACGCACTCGGCGGGTCTAGTCATTACGCGAGCAAGGCTACACTACGCAGAAGCAGGCAACGTTGAGGCCGAACTTCAGACAACGTGGTTCCGCTTTCACTTCTAGCACTCAAATGCGGTTGGCCAATTCGTGTCCCTCTTTTACTTAGCAGATGCGCAGAACGAGCAGCACTATTGGAATATAGTGTTGCGCACCATGTTCTTTCGAAATACCACTCGTATACAGCTGTGAGGTAAACGACGCCAATTTCTTCGCCCGCGAAGCTAATGCGCACAACGCCTTTCGTTCTTCATTTTGACAACACGGTTGCGCAATGTCGCGACCTCGAGGAGGATACTCGTCCATTTGAACGGGCTCGTGCAGCGCAGTGTGATGACTTCGGGTGCATGAGCGCACCGTCAATATTTGGGTCTTAGGCCACTGGTAATATGAGTTGACGCACAGACTCGCCACAGTGGGCTCAAAGAAAATAAAAAGTAATGACAAAAACATGTATAATGCTTATCAGCATACAGCGGGCGCCGTTCGCATAAAATGCTCCTTTACTTCTTTTTTATTGGCGAAATTTACTTGAGACAGCCGGTACGCGATGGAACATTGAAAGCGTCATAGGGAAAGGCGCAGCTCGACGTAAAGGATCACAGAAGCCGTTATTTTCCTTATTTGCTTAATTCATATAGTAGTTTGGAGTTTTCAAACGCGTCGACGATATTATGCTCACCGTTGTTTGTTTTTGTGTATCGAATATTTTATCAAATTTACGGCAAAGCCAGTGACGAAGTTCTACGAGATTTCCTACGCAATCAAATCATAGCTCAATCAATAAGGGACACCCAGAGGGAAGACGCGTCTATTACACGTGGAATGATTTTATGTTTACGTTATAATTTACGACGTACCCGTCATTCCTTGTTGTGCAAATTCTGTCAATTGACAGAATTAACTGCCTAATTGATCGCCTCTTCGTAATGGGTTCCTCGCTAGCCTAGTCGGCTATGGACTAAGATGAGTTTGGAATTGTATTTTGTATCACTCGAAATAATAACAACGAATTTATTAATAATAACTATACGGTATCGGGCTCCGACCTTTATTTACATACTACCTTAGTATTCTGTCTTGTACGTTTGTTTCAGCCGCGGCTTCACTTTGACGCGTGCCGTTTGGCAGAGCGAGAAAGACTAGCTGGCATTACCCACGGTGCCAACCCCTGCTATACGCGTATTTAACGAGGAAGAAGAAGACGAACGAGGAGAAGGAGTGGTGCTGCGCCAACCACCCTCAACCTGCGCGTGTCTGCCTCCGCGCGTGCCCCGCGCCCATTTCACCGCGCGGGTTCGCGCTCTCTCGCGTGCGCCGGGTGCACGCTACTGCTACTGCGGCGGCCACAGGCGAATGCGCAATGCCCGTCCTTCGTGCCCCGACACTCCCGCCGCGGCGTCCGCATAAATTGTCGGCGGGGGAAGGGGAGCGAGTTGAGAAGGCCCGAGAGACCCCGCCGACGGGCCGCGGAGAGAGACAGAGAAGAAGAAAAAAGAAAGTAAAGAGAAGAGAAAAGTTCCTCGGCGGCTGCCAAAGCCTCTCGGCGACTCCCGGGTCACGTTTCGCGGCGCTCCGACCGCCGGTCCCGAGGTCCTCCGCGCATCCAACACCTCGCCTTTCAGCCCTCCCGCCCACCGTTCCTTTTCCGCTATTTATACGCGGCGCGCTGCCAGATGTGCGTGTCGTTCGGGCTCGGAGCGCGGGTCCCTTTTGGGGCCGGTGTGTGTCGCGCGCTCGTCGTCGTTCGTTTGGTCTCCGCGCGGCACGGACTGCCTCGGCAAAAAAGAAAGGCGCCGCGGGAGAGTCTGGGTCTCGCAAGAAGCGCGCAGCGCCGTTGGAAGCACCGAGCGGGCTCTTGCGTCACGTACAGAGAGTCCGGATTCACAGAGTTCGGGACAGTGTTCGCGTCTGATGGTATAGCATAAAACCGGCGGTGGAGGTCTGCGTCGGTCAGTGAGGCGGGAAAGTGCAGCGCGCACTCTCTGACTGGCAGTAAAGCATTACTCAGGCTGCACAAGAGAGAAGAGAAACAGAAAGCAGCGAAATGAAGACCAGGACGAAGGAACAATTGAGTACGGGAAGAAAGCTAAGGAACGGCCCAGCAACAGCAACGATTAATCGAACCAAATGCTATATTCACATCGTATAATTTATTTCTTTCGAGCCCTTAGTTATCGTCATGCCGCATAGATACTCGTTCGACCCTGTGTATCGCACTGTCGTCACGTTGATAAGGAGCGTCACGATTTGCTCTCCGCTCTTCTTTCCGTCTTTACTTTCCCTTCCCCTAGTGAAGGGTAGCAAACCGGACCTTTTAGCTTTGGTTAACCTCCCTGCCTTTCTTTCATGTGCATCTCTCTCTCTCTCTCTGCTCTTGGCCACTCCAATACCGGATAGTCCTCCGTTGTTGTTTATAGCAGCGCTGTGCCGTCGACCAGCCAATACAAAGTTCGCAAAATGCAGCCTTGACTGGCTTAAAGATGCGCCTCCTTCCTCCACCTCACTGCACACTTTTACCGAGGACACGCAAAGACTTCGCGGTAGTGGCTGGCCGGGCGGCCGGCGGCGGCGGTGAAACGTATGACCGCCGCCCGTCGTCTCCGCGCGGCCCTGGCAACGTGCCTGGCATCGACTGGACAACCTGCGCCCGGCATCGCTATCGGGTCAGCCAAGCGGCTCGGCGGACGCGGCCTCGAGAGCTGCTCCTGTCGAGGCCGCCTCTCTTCATAGATCCGTGCAGCAAGAGCTGGCATGTGCACGCGGAATCGCCCGCGCATTTGCGACGCCGAGGACCGGCGCGTCGAGGAAGATCGGAGCACCTCCGACCGTGCCAGTGGTGAGCCGAAGTTTCCTCGACGAAGCAGCTCGCGTTGGTGAACAATGGACGCGATAAGCATCGATGTTTGCCTCGACGGCGGCTCCTTTTCGATACGAGCGCGCTTTCTGCCCTCCGGCTTGGTCACGAGGTTCCGGGCCTCGCGTCGCGTCGGAGACGGCGATAGACGGAGACGGCTTGCGAGAAGTTTCACTGGCGGCGCGAGGCTGTGTGCAACCTTGACGATACGCTGCGCCTGTGGCTAAACCTTATTCCTTTTGAGTTCGGCAACTTGAGAGACGGTCAACAAAACGTGATTAGACGTGAAAATTTCTCCCTTGCAGGAAAAAAAAAGAAGACAAGAATGACAGATGGATGAGCCCACTAACGGTACTATCGCAATGTAGAGGGTGTACAGTTCTTGGTCATCGTCGGAGGCGCGTTACGTTTTCCCTAAGTTCAATGCATCCATTCACAAGGTAGCTGAGAAGAGCTTTTTATGTACTCAAAGCTACAACAGCTGCAGGATCTGTGCAGCACAGATCCTGTTGCGAAGTGAGGAGATGGTTGTCCGGGAAAGACAGGCTATGACAATGCCATCACATCGTTGCAGTGACCGCAGGCAAGTCAGCAGTTGTCGCGCTCTTCTGCATTCTCCGGATGGGCTGAATAGAATCTATTTCCACACCTCTCAGCGGACCCCGAGTTCCTGTTGCACATGGTGAAATTATCAATTACAAGCGCGTTTTGCCTGTCGCCGCGTGATATGAAGAAAGAGAGAGAAAAGTATGCATAGAAAGGCAGGGAGGTTTACCTGAGGTAGTTCCGGTTGGCTACCTACACACGGGCAAGGAGTAGGGCGAAACTGCTCCACGCAGTCAACAAGAGTGCTGCCTCTGCTGTCCTAGAGATATTGGGGACGAGGAGTGACGGAGTCGCCATCTGTCGGAAGCGCCTCCCCTGTGTAGTATGAGGGATCACGCGGCGCGCTCCTCAAAGGTTTAAGGCTCACGGCGCTCAATAAAAACACCACGCGGCAGCTCTGCTGGACATTTATACCGGGTGTCCCAGCTAACTTGAACCAAGGGTTTAAAAATGAAATATTGGGGTCAGGAGAGTGAAACTACCTGCATATTGGTGACAGGCATTTGGCGCACCACAGGAAATTTTTTGTATTGCAATTACTTAACTAGTAATTAAAATAATTTTTTTAAAATTTTTAATATTGACTTTAGACACTAAGTGTGATTCGCAAAGTTGGAGAGCACTTTCAGAAACCCCCATTCCATTATTCGCCATAAAGAAAACCTTACGTGTACCTCTTTTTTCGAGCTCGAAAGAAAGCCCGCGAAATACAAAAAAAACCACGTGACGAGCGCATTCGCGCGCCGCGATCGTGCTGCTCTCAACCGTGCTTTCAGTGAACGAAATCAGCTCCGGTATTCATTCGGCGGCCCCGTTTCAGAGGCAGGCCGATATCTTGGTGGTGGTTTCTTCGGCCGTGTCAGCCAGTTCGCGCGTGACGGTGTAAATTGCAGCGAGTGCGCTGCGCTTTGCAGTCGCGATAAAGACTGCCAAGCTCGAAGTTTTCAAATGAGAGGAGTGTTATTTGCCAGTTGCAAAGAAAATAAAAGTGGCGGTTTATGGCTTGGCTGTGCGGCGATGACAGCCGTGGCATGCGGTTGTCCTGACTCCATTTCATTTCGGTTTCTTACCAATTATAAAAAGTGCTCGAATAGGTCACCTTGTGCGACGATACAGCTATGGCATCTTGTAACCAAATCAGCCGTTGCATTTCGTATGACAGCCTCAGGCATGTTTAAACAGACTTCCGTTATTTTGTCTTTAAGGTCTTGCGGTGTGGAAGTTGGTGTGCTGTACACCTTGTCCTTGATATGACCCCACAAAAAGTAGTCCAGAGGTGTCATATCAGGAGACCTGGCTGGCCAGTTCACGGGACCTAGTCGTCCTATCCATTTCTGCGGGAACGCTGCGTCGAGCCAGGTCCGAGCCTTGGCGCTGCTGTGCGCGGGGGCGCCATCGTGTTGACACCACACATTTGTGGCCCTGGCGAGCGGTAGATCCGAAAGGAAGTCGTCAACGGGTCCTCTGAGGATATCATTGGTGTAGCGATCTGCTGTCAGCGTCTGGTCGAAAAACACAGGCCCGATCAAACTACCGTCGAAAAGTCCACACCAAACACTAAATGACCACTGGTACTGGTGCTGCGTCTGTAAAACCCAGTAGGGATTTGAATCGCTCCAGTAATGAGCATTGTGCAGGTTCACCTGTGAATTGCGCGAAAAACTAGCTTCGTCACTCCATATCACTTTGTTCAAAAAATCCGGGTCGTCCTGCATCTTTATCAGAATCCAATTAGCAAAATCGGTCCTGTTTTGGAAGTCCCGTGGCAACAGATTTTGATGAAGCTGTACGTGGTACGGATGCAGGCGGTGTTTGCGCAGTATTCGCCAAACTGATGACCTGGAGACTCCGGTATCCTCGCTCACGCTGCGCACGCTTGCTTGGGGTTCCAGAGCGAACAGCGATAAAATATGCGTCTCGAAGTCCTCGTCAAAAACAGGTGCTCTGTGTCGTGTGGACGTAAAACTGCCCATCCGTCGCAGCGTCTCGAAGGCACGCAGGATCGTTACTGAACTTGGCCGCCTGCCTGGGTGCCATTGTTGCATAAGGTCTGCAGCGCGCCTTCTGTTCCCATGACATGCACCTAGAGCCAGAACCATGTCTGCTTTCTCTTCATTTGTAAACGGCATGTCTGCAGTGCTAGTAATCACTACACCAAAGATTCAGTCTCGCATGAGAGTGGCATAAGAAGAGCACACGACAAACTGTGCTTCACCGCTGCTTCCAGCTTTCAAAATCCTCATTAGGAAACTGCAACACACAGCCGCCAACACCTCGCGGCGAAACATTATTCCCTGTATTTCTCTTTTGCTTCTGAGTGACAAAGCAGACTCGCCATCTCAGTATCTTATCAGATTGGGACTAAGTCGTCGTCGCCGGGTGCCAACTAGCTGACGCGGACGAAAAACCCCCGCCAAGATATCGGCCTGCCGCTGCAACGGGGCCGTCGAATAAAGGCCGGAGCTGATTTCGTTCACTGAAAGCACGGTTGAGAGCAGCACGATCGCGACGCGCAAATGTGCTCGTCACGTGATTTTTTTTTGTATTTCGCGGGCTTTCTTTCGAGCTCGGAAAAAGAGGTACACGTAAGGTTTTCTTTATGGCGAATAATGGAATGCGGGTTTCTGAAAGTGCTCTCCAACTTTGCGAATCACATTTAGTGTCTAAAGTCAATATTAAAAAATTTAAAAAAATTATCTTAATTACTAGTTAAGTAATTGCGATACAAAAAATTTCCCGTGGTGCGCCAAATGCCTATCACCAATATGCAGTTAGTTTCACTCTCCTGACTCCAATATTTCATTTTTAAACCCTTGGTTCAAGTTAGCTGGGACACCCGGTATAGGTACTCTCAAAACGACGGAAGTTTTTGACTGTCGATATAATAATCTTGTGCAAACTGAAAGCACAGAATCGTTTACAGGCGCCATCTCTTTACCGAATACGTACAGTGAACGCCACTGCGCGCGGTCGCCGCGATGGAGTCTCCCTAACCGGCTTCTTGCGTGAAAGGTAGGCAAACGCTGAGAGTAAACGATGTGAAATAAGTCCTTATAGTGGGCTGTCTGTATAATTTAATGGGGCATAACACAATGAAGCCTCAATGCAGCGATCGCACGGTTTCTCGGCGACCGACTGCGCGTCTGCTTGCATGTCCGTTTTGCTTTCGCTGTGAGCGCGTTTTTGCAGCGTGCCGTGAGCTTTAGGCCACAGCATATGAGCATTTGACAGTACACTAGCAACCATTGTTGCGTGGACGCTATCAGAACTGTTCAAAATTAAGTTCGCTATAGACACTTCGATGCCTACGGTGACTGTGATGTGCCGTCGCGACGATCCAATCTTTTTGTGTCTTCTACAGTCTTAGACATTTCAATATTAGTTCTCAAGTTTCGTCCCACTGTATGTTTATCGGTCTTCTGAGCGTGCGATTTTCCTCTGCTTTTTAACGCGACAGCGTTAAGGAGTTCGTGTCGCAGAAAAGCCGGTGTCGGCGGCGTTGGCCGTGAGCGAAAAATGGCTGAATGCAATTCATAAATAAAAACAACTTGCAAGATGGGCTGGGTGGGAATCGAACCAGGGTCTCCGCAGTGTGATACGGAGAGGCTACCACTCAGCCATGAGATTTTTTCTTTATTGCATGGAAAACAAAACTGAAGGTGTATTACAAGGTGGGCACAACTATACATTTAAAACTCAGGCAAACAAGCACATACATCCAACAAGTGCTTCCAGTCTGGCGGAGGTTCCTGCGCAGCGTACACACTTCTTATATAAACAGCACTTTCGCGAAAGAAGGATTTTGTAGATCGCGGGCTTTCGGCATGGCGATCATACAGTCTACTTCTCCACAGCCATGAGTTCGATGATTCAAATCGAGACAAAAGCGCCTCTAGTGAATGCGGTGTTGCCTTAGAAACGTGCCGTAGAAAGTTATACTGCGGTGTATATCGGTAATTATGAGCATGTAAATTACAGAAGTCGCGGTTAAACGAGTAGCGAAGTACGTTTCCGCTACATTTCTTCTGTGCTTGGCGCACAAGCAGAGCCATCTTGCGGCGAACACAGAAGACTCCCTCCTCGCGATGTACGGCGCTGCCCCGACATGTGGCGCGTTACTCGCCCGCTTCTCCCCTTCGTCTCGTTTGAGCGCCTTGGGGCCGTGCAGGGACCGGTGCGAGGATGCCCCAATACGCTTGCGTTTAATAAGTTTTCTCGCTCTCTCCCCTTCCAACTTCCAGCGTGCGTCACTCGAACCCACGTGTTTAGGCGACGCGGCTCCTATTTCCGCTCACAGCGCGATTCCTAGGTGCAGAGTCCGATGCCGGGCGCATTTGACGTGGTCGCTGCGCCGTAGCGCGTCTGGTGGGAAAGCATCCCCTGCAATGTGTGCCGTGCTGTTGGCGAGGAGTAATGCATCTGCGTGGTGCTCCCAAGCGAGATAGAGGACGATCCCATCGAGGTGTCAGCCCCATAATCGCGTCCACCTTCATGGCGCATCGTGGCCCGGCTTTCCGTGCCGATCACGACGTTTGGCTCGCGTAGATTGTTTCTCCCTCCGAGACACCGAGTTCTTTGGTTCGTTCCGCTTGCTCAGGCGCACGTTTCGTCTTGGTGTGACTCAAAGCATGTCTAGCGAATGAGTGGGCGGTGAGAACTGGGTGCGATAACGCTATCGCGTTCCACTCTTGAAGGCGAAGCTTAAGCGTCCTCCAATTTTTCGTAATCCAGTGCATTAATTCATAACACAAACATGATCATATGTCATGCCTTTCTTTAATGTGCGTCTTACCGCTCCCTTTTAGTTCCAGTGAACTTGCCAGTATCTAGCATCAACAAGTTCATACACTCTAAAAACAGTTGCACCCTTTGGGGTGTATATTTGTCCCACAACGATAATCGTCATCTGTCTTGCCCGCGTTTCCTTTCTTTAACGCTGCGAGCCGGGTACTTCCCAGTCACGAACGGCATGCGCGTTATCAGTTTGACGCAGCATTCTCGACAGGAAAGTAGCGAGCGCCGAGTTTTCAAGAAAGGAAACGCAAGCAAGGCAGATGACGGTTATTGTTGTGGGACAAATATACACCCCAAAGGGTGCAAACAGTTTTTAGAGTGTAGACCAAACCATCACGACATTAGCCGGGCAGCCAGGCGCGGGCAAGCGTCTCAGTGCGCGTTTTCTGCTATACCGAGCATCGCGCAGTCCCGGCGCCGTAGCAGAAATCTTGTGCTTGCTGCATAACCGAGTTGTAGCCGATGGGTGTCCGCCGGTTCTAAATTCCGCCAGCCAAGCTTCACGCAGCTTTTTGCCCTGCGGCTACGTATGAAAAAGGCTGACACCGGGCTCCATTGCGTACGTGCGGCACTGAGCAGTAGCCTACCATGCTGCAGGCCTGCAAAGGCAGCCACTATACCTATTATAGTACTTGCAAATGTGCAGCCGACACCCAAGGCGGTAAAGCCTCACCACTTAATCAGAACCACGGCGCAGGTGGGACTTTAAACCTTCGTTTGCAGCTCGCTTCGGCGCTTTCGAAGCAGCCGACGTGGCCGCGGTGTCCACGTGATCCCTCGTGCCATGTCACGCCGACAGTGGCGCCAGCTTTTCCAGTGGTGGAGCTCGCCCCCAATAAGCTATTACACTACATATTCTGCCGCATTGCCTATTTTCTTCTTCCTTACCAATTCTTACAATGATATATATATATATATATATATATATATATATATATATATATATATATATATATATATATATATATATATATATATATATATATATATATATATATATATATATATATATATCCCAACTATAGTTGGGCTTTTCGCCAGCAACATCTGGAATGCGTTGTCATCGATGCCCTTGAGGATGTGTTTGATCTTGTCATCCTATGACATGCTGGGATTTACCCGCTTGCACAAATCGAGAACATCCTCGATGTAGCTGGGGATATCTCTCCAGGCTGCTATGCGCGCTGGCGTAGACGCTGTTCAGTGCGTAGCTCAGCTGGGCGATCAAACACTTCAGCAGAGTCTTAAACGCGGACCAGATTGTAAAGTCTGATTCGTGGTTGAAGAACCAAAGTTTGGCTACGTCGGCTAGGTAAAACGGCACGTGGGTCAGCTTAGACTGGTCATCCCATTTGTTATGGGCACTTACACGTTCGTACGATGACAGCCAGTCTTCCACGTCGTGTTCGATGGTACCACTGAAAATGGGTGGGTCGCATTGGCAAAGGATGCCGGCGCAGATGACAGTGGCAGCCGGTGGTGCAGGCAACGAGGTGGAGGGTTCAGGCATAGCGCAGGGCGATCTTGTTGGCAGGGTTCGAGTGCGGAGCTCCAGGACGAGGCGAAGGAGCTCAGCAACCTCCACCAAATGCGACGAGGTTTATTGTCGTTCACAACGTTGTCGAACGCTAGGGAAATCAAGGCACTGCAAGGGCTGTCCGTAGCACGGGGCTCGCTCGCGATCACGGCACGGTCCTTCGTCTTCCTCGTCAATCGGCACATACACAGGGGCGCGTCTGCTTCATTACTATATATATATATATATATATATATATATATATATATATATATATATATATATATATATATATATATATATATATATATATATATATATATATATATATATATATATATATATATATATATATATATATATATATATATATATATGCGTGTGTGTGTGTGTGTGTGTGTGTGTGTGTGTGTGTGTGTGTGTGTGTGTGTGTGTGTGTGTGTGTGTTTTCCGTGTAAAGGACCGACCACTGGCAACGCTTCAAATGCGTCAAAAGCGCCAGTCGCGAACAGGCTGACGTATGGCGACGCGTCCCCGGCGTGCACCAATCAGAGGCTGCGAGGCGTGCGAGTGATGTGACTATGATGGCCGCCGATGCGCAGACGCCGACACCAACGATCGTCCTTGTTCTTTGGACGCACGACGCGCGCGACTGTGTTGTGGAAAGACATTCTTCTGATACTATAGGCCGACAACGATATACGACCGACGACTTTGGGTTGCGGCAGTGCGACGTGGATTCGAGCCAAGTTGGAACGACGCCGACAAATCTAACCTGCCCACTGAGTTCCGCCGGTCTCAATGCGATCGTCTGCTAAAACATCCAATCGAATCACGACTGCCGCAACGTCTGTGTTTGGTGTATGTGTATTTTGTTGTGCTAGAAGAGAATGGAAAAACGCTTCCGAGCTCTGAAGTCTGCATAATCAGCGTTCGCCTACCGCCGGTGTTGTTTACATTACGCGTAGGCCTAGCGCGTCCATCAAGTTCGTAATTAGCGAGTGAACGATCTGTTACGTTTCACTGTGCGCGGCGATGGATGGAACCGGGGTGCAAGCGCTTGAGTCGACGTGCCTAATCGTCACGCTCGTCAACAGGAAAAGAATTGTCCGTCGGGTGCATGCGAGCTGATTATGCACCAGTGCAACTCCTACTCTCATTTGCCCTATACGTTCACCGACTCTAAGTCAGAGATTGGTTTCTCTCAGAATTCCTATGTGTGGGTTGACCAGTGTGTTGACCCGACGTGACCTACGCTCGCCACCACTACACCAGTAAGTAGCACTTCTCCGTATTCTTCTGTGTGGGCTGACCAATGTGCTGACAAGGCCCTCTCCCATGGAGCAATAAAGAACGAGGCTGCCCGGATGGTGTAGCGTATAAGAAGGCCAGTGAGACGCGACGTACACATCTTCTCTGCCCTTGCGTGCAGGAGCACGCACGCCGAACGTTCCGTTACTTTTTGTCTTGAAGCGCACCGCTGAACCATAGCGTTGTATTGAACTTCCGCTATTCGTTTTTACATCATCTCGTCTTTCCTGCCGAACCCTCTCCGATGGTCAGTCTGGTTCGAGCTCCAAGCGGACGCTGTTAAAGGTCGCCGAAACTCCGTCCCCATAACAAATGATGGCAGCCTTAAAGGGCCCCTCGCCAGGCCCTTTTGGTTATACGTTGGAAGTTGTTACATGTCCTCTAGGGAGGGTTCTGCCGCAAACGTTTTTCAAATCGGCTCATTAGTAGCCGAGATAGAAATATTTCAGTGCCGCGAACGCATGATTTCAGCAGGCGGCAAGCAAGACGCTCTCTACACTCGCCCCGTCTAGCCTCCGCAAGAGAAATTCCTTCCCTGCGTTCTCCCATACCGGACCTCGAGGATCGCGTTACGCATAGGTCTCAGGCACCACATCCATTTTAACGCGACAGCGTTAAGGAGCTCGTGTCGCAGAAAAGCCGGTAAAAAACAACTTGCAAGATGGGCTGGGTGGGAATCGAACCAGGGTCTCCGGAGTGTGAGACGGAGACGCTAGCACTCAGCCACAAGTTCGATGCTTCAAAACGGTACAAAAGCGCCTCTAGTGAATGCGGTGTTGCCTTAGAAACGAGCTGCTTCTAAGGCTCAGGCGTGCGTCGCTTGCTCAGGCGCACATTTCGTTGCCGCGCCGAACGCTGCGTTGCTCGACGCTCAGCGCGTCCGATGCGGGGTGCGTAGTCGCTGCGCCGTAGCCCATTGTCTTACACCCCTTGGCGGGTCGACGGGAACGCTGTCGCGTTCCGCTCTTGAAGGCGAAGCTTAAGCGTCCTCCAATTTTTTTTTCCTCCTCGCTTTTTTGTTTTTGTTTCGGCGCTGCGCACTTCTGCAGACGGCGTCGCGCGCGAGCTGCTGTCTCGTTCGCGCAGCGCACGATGTTGCGCGCTGTGCGGAAGGACACGTGACTAGCGGTATAATCTAGAATATTGAGGCAGAAGAAGCAGATCGCAAAGCAGGATCACGCGCTGGAACCCTGTCGAAAACGGCATAGTTTCGGTACTTGCGCGCCTGACTGCACGAACGTGGGAACAAGCACACGAAGCGGAAGCGCATCTCTCATGCTTCGGTGCGAAGTAAAACAAAAAAGACACACATTCCGTTTGTGTATTTCCTTATTTCTCTAAACTTCAATTTGTGAATTCAAGCAACGGATCACACAAATAACAGATGTTGCCTTGAATAATTGTCGATGTGAAGTGTCACTACTAGCGACGTCACACTGCGGACACGAGGACGTCACCATCCGACTTGAAGCGTAGTCGCCGCGAGGGAAAGGGAAAACGGCGCTGGGGTTGAAATTTCAGAACCTTTCCGCGGCGCGTATAGCGATGTAATTCTTTGCAAACACGGATCATTATCGCACGGTGTATGCTCTGCGCTTGTCAGCTCAATATGGCCAAACCTGGGTAAGGGGCCATTTAACAGAACCCAGCTGAAAAACTCTGTCGAAGGGAATAAATTTTCAATTCTGTTTGGTGCAGCAGCGGTTTAAATATGGCGCTCCTGACTTCGTGTGGTGTGTGATTTTGTGGATGAACCGTGTGGAACTGCGGGTGGTGAACCGCGGTATGTTGCGTGTGGGAATTATGTGGTCTCTAGGTGACTCAAGTTTAACGGGCGAGCTCGGCGCTGTTTTCAATGGCAAAGATAACTTTCGAAAGCGAAAGACACTAGCAGCCAAACGATGGGAAGTACATCATCAGCCATGCCGTCCGTTTCAGCCGACAGTGCGCTCTTCTATTTGGCATGTGAAACCACTTCAGTACAAGTTCACAGTACTCCTTCACTAATTTTCTTCGAGTGCAGGCGTCTTTTGGGCTAGTTGGGGATAAACCACTCGTGCAATACTCAAGAACGCTGACGCGCTGAAGGAAACACGACACAGCGCAGTGATGTCTGAGTCTGTGCGTCTTTATACTTGAACACTGCCAATAGAAATGATCTGTCCGGCGTCGTGCAGGACCTATGCATGCAGCCGCTTATACCGGGATTGCTTTGATGCCTGCGTGAGAAGCAGCACGTACTGAGTCAATGAAACTGTAATTGGCTTTTGGTCTCTCTCTCTTTTCTTTCTTTCTTTCTTTCTTTCTTTTTTCTTATGGAAAGAGGAGGCGGTGTGAGTGCATTGCGGGGAAGGTGAAAAACTGTCATCAGTGCTTTGTGCAGTCGGTGTGCTTAAACTGCCCAAATCTACACAGCTTCCACTAAAATGTTTCTCGCTGCGATACTGTAAACTGTAGTAAGGAAAAAGATGAACTCAAAACCAAGTTCCTAATTCGTCTTCGCAGAATGTGTTTGATTAACAAGTTAACACTTACACTGCAACATTGTGCCCATATGCAGCATATGCGCTTGAAATAAATACGCGCTGTAAAGGTGAACGACTGAGCCTGCAATAAACACAAAAAAAGAAACTTTGTAGTAGCACTGAAAAAAGTGCTGCCGTGCCTATCAGCCGCAACAAAACCGGCGCTTGTCCAACCTACTTCTCGGAGGCACCCCTATGAAGAGTGTTCGGGCCTTTCTCATTCTGGGTGTAACATTCAGCCCTTTTCTCGACTTTTCCGCGTATGTCATTAGTACTGTATCTAAGGCTGGTCGCATTCTTGGCTTTATGTTCCGTGTCCCCCTTCCCTTGGACCTGAGGTTTTCAGAGCACTCTATACGTCTATCATTCTGCCACTGCTTGAGTGCTGCTCATAAGTATAGTCCCCGTACCAAACTCAACTCGCTGAGAAACTTGAGCTTGTTCAGCGCCGGGCAACACGCACCCTTTACTCCCACCGTTTCGGTCGTCGCAACCTCATGCCAGCCTATGAGGATCACCTGAAACCTCTCAAGTGGCACACCCTGCAATACCAGCGCAACATTGCACTAGTCTTTCTATTCCGCAGGGCGCTTGGCGGCTCTATGGACGGAACTAATCTTTCTTCTTCAGTCCATCTGAACAAGCGGTCAGGACAGCCTGAGCCCCATCACCCCTGCACGGCGCAACACCGCAACTCCATGCTTATATCTGGCATACAGAGCTTTTTCTCCACTCACCTGGCCATTCGGGCTCCCTTTTCTTGCGACCGGACTGAATTGGCACTCCTGCGCGTTGTGCACCCGTCGACTGCCCAGTACTTGCCCTTATCATAAGAAGCCTGACCAACACTGACACCAAGGACAACATACAGGGGAAATTACTCGTGCCTAATAAATGGAATAAAGAAACGATAAATTAATGGAAATGAAAGTGGATGAAAAAACAACTTTCCGCGGGTGGGGAACGATCCCCCAACCTTCGCATTTCGCGTGCGATGCTCTACCAATTGAGCTACCGCGGCGCCGTTTCCCCATCCACTTTCTTGGGTACTTATGTTTCCTAATAGAACCCTGGGAGTGTTAGCCAGCGCCACCACTCACAGACCTTGGCGGCGGATGTGGAACATCCTTTCTGCCGCAGGCGTCACGAGAACGCGATCTTTTTGGGTGAAGTCAACCAGTCAATAAACCCACATATGAAGGCATCAATGTTGCCCGATGCGAGACCCTCGCAATATAATAAACGGGAAGAAAGGGGGGGTTAACCGAGGGTCCCGATATTTTGTTAGTCATATCATAAGAAGCCAACAAACACTGACGCCAAGGCTTCAATTTGCTTAGATATTCAACAACAATTTTAAATAACCAATAAACGAGATACCGAAACGGGTAGCTGCTTCGTGTGACGTTGCCGTGAGTTGATGACGTCAGATTCTACACTACCATAATGTAAACACGCAGTAGGCGGGGCGCTAACGCCAATGAAGCCAACGCGACGATGCCTCCTGACGACCCAGGGAGCTTTTACAGGTCTTCCGATTTCAGCGACAGCGGCGGCGTAGTCTCTGACGTCTGAAAAACCGGGTGGCCAGTAAAAAAGTCAGGAGTCGAGAACGCAACCAATCTTTAATATTCATCTTCGGGAAAACTGAATGCCTTGCAGCCATGCTGCTTGGCACAGATAATCAGAGTGCAAAAGAAAACGTAAATTCAAAATTTTTTTATTAACATCATGTGGACATCGAAAAAGATCCCCCGAGTTGCCCTTTAACGACGACCTTTTTGTGGTCGTCGCGCGAGTGGGAGGGATGCGGTGGACGGCCACTCGGTCTCCCGCACAGCTCGTCGGCGATGCAGGCCACCGGCGAGAACGCGCGTGGGCATCCGCGCGGGGCAAAAGAAAAGGGGGCGACCTCATCGACTCCAGCAGGAGCGCGCGGCGGGCCTTCGGCTGCCGCCTATGTTTAGCGCCGACTCGTTCGCGCTCGCTGTGCATGCAAGGCGCCTGCACGCGCTGCGGAGGGCGGCCTTTCTTGGCGGCCACCGGCACGCGAACGGGGCGGCCGGGACGCGCGTGTGCGCAGCTGCGGGAGGAGGGGGCGGCGGCCGGCTCGTCAACGCGGCGGCGTGACGCGCTGACCTATTTGCGTGAGGCCTCGCCTCGGCAGAGCACACACACCGCCGTGGGTCGCAGCACGCGAGGCCAGTTTTTCGAGGCAGGTGAGACGACCGCGGGCGGCGACGCGTCGCGTTTCGTCGAGGCCGCGACGAGTCTGGCTCGCATCAGGCGGGACCAGGACCTATCAACTGAAAGAAAGAGAGAAAGAAGAAGAACCAGAAGAAAGAAAAAAAAAAACGAAAAGCGCAGGAAGAAAGAAAAAAAAATAAAGAAAAAATATTATGCGAACCGAACGCAGATGTTGGAATCTACGTTAAGCGAAGTGGTTGATTAAGCGCTCCACAACTAACGGCGATGCGTAAAAATTTGTTTATCTTCAAACTGTAAAACGTGTAATCTCACGCAATGTTACGTTCACCCACAGAAGTCACAAATCTTATGTCATGCGGCGTTAATGTTCGTTCACTACGCCGCTCTAAAATTACAGTTAAATGCCTTTATAACGAAATGCTTAGGGCCTCCGAAATAATTCGTTATACAGGCCACTTCGTTGTGAACATCGCGTCGCACATAGCTCACAATGTACATCTGTAGAACCGCGGGACTAAATCATTCCTTCGTTATACAGGTCATTACATTGTAGAGGCCGTTCGTTGTAGCAGTCTACCGAGCGACCATGATAATGAAAACTTGGTATTCAAAGCTCCTGGTATTTAATTCTGGCACCATAAGGATTTAGTTGCACTGCACCTAACTAAACGATGTAGCGACGCACCCACGATGCGAGAAAAGAAAACACAGGGAACAGTGGCGGGTGGTGCGACACACGCTGCAACAAACGAGGCTCCTAGTAGAAAATGGCATTATATATATATATACACGGAGTGCAACTGGAGAGCTGCGCATTATGCGAAAGTTTTTAGTAAATGTAGGTTTACGGAATGGGTTAGGGTAAGGTCTGTGAGGTTTGGTCACTGGCTCAAACAACATTTCATGTGAAGAGGTATAATGTCTTTTACGGCCGTGCCTGCAGCTACAGTACACGCGATTTACGTCTAATGCAATGTAAAGGACCGCCTTCGGTCCTCATTGCAGGCAGTCCAGTGGCTCTGCTTTTGCATTCAAGAAATCGGGAAAAGGAAAACAAAACATGCTGCGACGGGCTTTTAGTTCCTTTTATGACATTTAGTTAGACAGCCTTCATATATATGCACGCGCGCTTAACCCTTTGAGACGCTGTCCACACAATTGTGCACAGCAGCATAGTGCATCAATAGTAAAAGCACTGATGAAAGTAATGATATTTAAAATGTGTCTCATGCCTCTTGAAACAGTTATTATTGGAACTGTGCTGCAATTTTGAATAACGTGCAGAATGTTTTAGCAAATTGAGTGGGAAGGTAGACGGCTCGGTGTTTTTACTCTGTGTCAGTATGCTGTATGTCGCGGGTGCACTTCTTTTATTGTTTTTCACAATGTCATGCACCAGCCATAATTTTCAAGTGGCTGGATAAGTGCTTTTCAAGCTTTTCAAAACACGGGATACTATATGTTCTCATACTTCATGTTCCTGTAGTGAGTTTCTGCAGGGAGTCGAAATTTTGTAAACTTGACAAAACTCGCTGAGCAATTAAAAATTCTTAATCTTTTCTGCAGCTGTACACTTTCTATATGATTGTGAAGATGCAAAGGACGTGGTGACAGCAAGTTTTCAATCAACGGGATAAAGTGGCATCTGAAAGGGTTAAGCGTAGGCGGCTGTATGAACGCTCCGTTCGCAAATTTCACCGATTACATGGGGCGCCACCATTTATCCAAAATGGCTGCCGATGCGGTGATCACCTGCACGGAGAGATCGCCGCCGGCGTGGTTTCGGTCGCTGGTTGCCACCGCTTGCCGACGATAAGATCATTTTGCACGGCATTGCACTTCCCGTTCAATAAGCAGCTCACGGTTCAGTGCATAATGTCACACTTATAAGGCGCCACGGGGTCACGAATGCGATGCCTCGTAGTTTTTATATCAGGAAACATTAATGATATATTGAACCACGCACTTGTTCAGTTTTGATCGCGCTCGAGCCCGTCCAATTGCTCCCTTCTGCAGATTTCGCAAACCAGCCAGTCGCGATCGACGGATCAGATCTCAATCGGGCTTGAGCGCGAACGTAAACGCCCGTGCGACACCGACCAAATGGCGCACTTCCTATCGCGATTGAGACTGATCGGTATAGAATTCTGCGATCGCGACTGGTTCTCCTCAACAGCGACTGTAAATAGTCTGAATCATACAAACGCAGAATACGAACATTTGTGAACATTCTTCTTTCGCAAGACAGAGAAGCAAAAGGGAAGGAAAGACAGGGAGGTTAGCCAGTGTAAATACCGGCTGGCTACCCTGTGCTGGGGAAAGGGGTAAAGGGAATAAAAGCGAAGGAATAGAGAAAAAGAAACGAGAAAAATTCACGTAGTAACGCGATGTAACCACAGTAACCACATTATATTTCAATGGATTCCTGCTCACTGTGGCATCGTCGGCAACAACATAGCTGACAAGGCTGCCTGGTGTGCCCACGAAGATACCAAGACGCCTCCAACACCTTTGGCGAGGTCGGACGCTGCCGGGGAACTTCGCCTACTTGCACGCGAGAAGTCACAGGATCTCTGGATTTCAAGTGCCTTCAATTGCAGATTACGCAAACTGGACCCCAGGCTACGGCTACAACTACCATCTAGCCTTTCCCGCGGCGAAACAATCTTGCTGTGCCGCTTGTAGCTGGGAGTGGCGTTCACGAACGCGTACTCCTACCGTATGGGAATGGCCGAGAGCCCGATGTGCGACTCCTGTGGGTGCGAGGAAACCATCGAGCACCTATTGTGTATCCAGCCCTCGCTACGAAGTCCAACGCCTCTCTCTGCGGGCGATTTTACACCAACTGGACTAAAGACCGTTCACCGAGTGAAAGATACTCGGACCGCGGCCACACCCGTCACTGGCTCGAAAAGCGATTCATGCACTAGTGCAGTAGTTGAAGTGCACCGGCTTATGAGAACGTTTATAGTGTCCTTGTGTATGGTGTCCCTCCTACACGTACTCAGTGCTTACTCTCTCCCTCTCTTTCTCTTTCTATTCCCCTTTCTCCCACCCCCAGTGTAGGGTAGCAAACCAGATGCCGTTCTGGTTGACCTCCCTGCCTTTCCTATCCCTGTTTTCTCTCTCCCACCATGCAATAGAGAGGACGAGGCGCGACCTGCACAGACCTGGAGTTATGTTGTTTTTTTCTCAATTTTTTCCCTTGCACGCTTCCTTTCTCGTTTCTACCGCGACACGGAAAACCGTGTCAGAGACCTAATAACTACACTGTAGCGCTTAATGCAGCAGTAATTTAACAATTACTTTCCTGGCCGTTATTTCTACCAAGAACAAGCAAGCAGCATGCGCAAGCTATATAGACCGTTCTTGATAAGGTCTATATAGTCTATATATATAAGGTCTGCCTTCTCGTTTGCCAGCTTCACTTCGTGAGCGCTGCAAATAGAAACCAGGCGGCCGGCTGCTTTAGTTGGGTAATTAGGGTCATCGAAGAGAGAAAAACGCGGTAATCGAGCCGCACAGCCCCAAGGTTGGCGAATATGACCGAACAACGTATCCGGCCAAATTGAGTGACCGTCGGTGCCGCAACCGGCATGTGCAGCACTGAGCAGGAAAAAAAGGTTGTACGCGCTAAGTATAGCTAGCACACGCATTCGTCGCCGTCATCGCAGCCATAACCACCGTCACTGCGTGCATTTACCGCGTGTACCAGCCTGCGCATTTCTTTCTGCTTTACCCGCCGTGGTTGCTCAGTGGCTATGGTGTTGGGCTGCTGAGCACGAGGTCGCGGGATTGAATCCCGGCCACGGCGGCCGCATTTCAATGGGGGCGAAATGCGAAAACACCCGTGTGCTTAGATTTTGGTGCACGTTAAAGAACCCCAGGTGGTCAAAATTTCCGGAGTCCTCCACTACGGCGTGCCTCATAACCAGAAAGTGGTTTCGGCACGTAAAACCCCAAATATTATTATTATTATTCTTTTCTGCTTTGCTCACTATCACCATCGTCTTTCACATTTCTGCCCGTATATACGCGGAAGTCGTCGTTTCCGCAAGAGTCTCGCACTAGCTTTTAAAGGGAGAACAAACAGAAAAATAGATTTCGCCTGTATTAGGGAGAGGAGCCCTCGTGAGCCACAAAAGCCGCGGAACCAGAAGGACGGCTCGTGACGCCCCCTTGGGGTTGCCGCACCAGCTAGCCGTGACGCCATGGATTCTGACGGCGTCTCCGAGGGCCTGGTTAATTGTTTGTCTGTAAAAATGGACTACATTGCATTCTAAATAAAATAAAGATTGAGCTTGGCAAGCACCGCGAACTGATCCTGAGCCTGACGAGGCCCAAATACGGGAAAATATTTCGAAATGTAAAAATTCTAAAAGAGTTATAAAAATTTAGCTTTGACTTTCATTTTTTTCTGATGATAACGAACCTACATTATAGCGAAATAATAGAAATGGAGCTTTCAAAAAATAGTTTGTCAGCCCAAACTTATTTGGTGTTTCTATTCGGTGTATCTTTAAGATGCCAGAACACTTGCTCCACTTCCGGCATTTTATATATTGGCGTACTCGACCTGCTAGCACCACCGGCCTCCCTTGTATACTTCTCTGAGCAAGCGCCGACGCTTTTAAAAGCTTAGGAATTAGTCGGCGAAGCGCCCCGCAGGTGAAGCGTTGAAAATTTGACCGCCTGCTCAGTCACTGATGAAGTAATAAAAGATTCTCCTTTTGCTGTAGCACCTTGGGGAACGTGATGAACGGAGTCTTCCGAGACCCTGCATCTTGACGGCGGGTTAGTTTCAAGCAGAGTTAGCCAAGCAGTGATAATGAGAAAAGGAAAGAAATGAAAGAAATACGGCAGGGATGTGATGTGAATACGGCAGGGACCCTTCGATGGGAAAGTAGAACCGGGGAACAGAAAACTGTGTGTGTGCGTGTGTGTGTGTGTGTGTGTGTGTGTGTGTGTGTGCGTGCGTGTGCGTGTGCGAGAGAGAGAGAGAGAGAGAGAGAGAGAGAGAGAGAGAAACGCTGCAAGTGCGTTGGATCCGCGCTGAAAGATCCATGCAAATGTGTTCACATATCGTCCTCAAAGGAGCATGAAAGCGCCTTCACAGCACTGTGGGCTGATGAGAGATGGTTACGGTGTTCAAGAACCGTCTGCCTTGAAAGTGCACGATCGTGCTGCGGAGGAATCCACCTAGTGGCCATGTCCATTTCATCTGCTGTTGAAGTGTTTATTGGCTGTGGCGCCTGGTTGCTGCGGACGCGCAGTTCAGCCCAGCCAATCAGAACTTCAACAGCAGACGAAATAGGCATGCCCACTAGGCGGACTCATACAGAATACCTCCCCTGTCGTCCCAATGTGTTGCAGTGATTGCCTCTTGATAACAAGTGCAGGAGTGATGCAGAATAGGTTCCCATGCGGTCTTCGTAGCTGCATTAATTAAATGTAGCACAGTCAACCATTCCAATGAATATTATACATGCTACCAGGCATAGCCTAGCCTGGCAGTAAGCCAGCATGAAAGTGTCACGTCATTTGTACGAAAACGGGGTCAGACAGCAATGCGGCCGGAAGGCGCGAATACGGCTTTGTATATGTGCCCTAGGTGGCTAGCGTATATATGCGAGAGTGCAACTTCCCGCCAGAACCATTATACCGTTGACGCCATGTATACGCACTAAGCAGCTGCTCCAATTATTGTAAGCAGCGTTCAGTATGTTGAATTAACAACTATATTGTGGGTGAAACCTACGACGTCGGCATCTTTCGATATATATGCATTACAGTACCCGAGTCCTGTAGCTCAGCGCTCGAAAAAGCTTATCGTCGGTTTGGCGCCTAGTGTACCGTCCGCTCAATCTCTCTTTTCTGATGAGCATTTGCGTGACATAACGTAATTCGTATATCGCAGTGACCAAGTTTCGAGGACGTAATGACGAGCCCGCAGCAACTAACAGAAAAGAGAAAAGAGCAAGGAAACTGAAGCGCAGTACACAGGTAAACACGAGAAAAAAGAATGCCTGCGGGTAATATCAAGAGGAAAAGAAGGAAGACCGATGAAAGCAGTGGAGGACTACACTTTTCTTACTTCTTTTTCTACCCTCGGTCTCTCGAGCCGTTTCTGCGAAGTCCGCAAGCAGCCGACACCGTTCAAGATAGAGACGAGAGCCGGCAGGAGGGGAAGAGAACTACACAAAACAAACGCGGCAAAAAAGCGAGAGTGCAGAATCGAAGCGATAGAAGGCGAGGCCTCGGCAGCGGCGCCTGCATATCGAGGCGCGCGCCGGTGCGTCCGCGCCGGCGATATATAAGAAACCCGAGGCAAGCAAGGCGTACGACGGCGACGACGACAGAGACGGGTATCTCCTCGCACGCGCGTCGGGGCTCGAAATATCGGGCGCCGTGCGAGCGAGCAAGCAAGCAAGCCGTATTCGCCTCGCTCACCGTTTATTGTCTGCTTCTCGTTCTTTTTTTTTTTTTTCCTTCCTCTTCGTTTTATACTCCTCCGTTCTCGTATCGCCGGGGCGTTTTACGACATGCGTGCATTCCGCGTTCGCGGGCTCGCGGGGAGATCCATCACGGCTGCTGCCTGCCTCGACGCAAGCGAAAGAAGCGCCTCGTCGCTCGCGCTGCCCGCATCGCGCTGGCGCCCTTGCTCGGGAGAGAGAGAGAGGGGGAGACGCTTTCCGTGGCCAGACAGCGCGCGAATGAAAAGCGTGCAGCGGCTGCCGAAGTTGCCGCGCGCGAACCGATCGGGGCTCCGAGCTGGCGAGGCTAATCTCGCGCGTTCGTGATTGGACGTCCCCTTGTTGTTTTACTGAGCTTTCATCGTCTCGTGAATGGCCAGGGTCATTCATGCAACTAGCCGGTCGCGGGACATTTTCCTGGGCGAATCAGCCAACCCAAATTTTCGCGAGTTATTCCGTGGAAGGTTGAGAAAACGAGCAGAGGTGGTGGTATCAGACGAGCGAATAAGCAGTCGCAGCTTGTCGGCCGACGCGCGACAACGGTGATTGGAGATCGCTGGGAAAGGCCTTCGTCATGCCATGGACACGAGATGGGTTGTTGGTGATGGCTATAGTTTGTGCCTACCTTCTTTGTGCACAGTAAGCGCGCTTTTCCTGGGTAAATTTTGAGGTCAGCGGCTTCGCTCGTTTAGCGAACTATACATCTGCATCCTGAAACGTAACTGGTTATCATTAATCTGTAAATGAGAGAGACATATAACAGTGCGCACGAGTAGGGAGGGGATTTCGGTCAGCCATGACATCAGCATCAATGTATCGCTGGCTATCGCGGTCGGCCAGCGCCCAGCGACGAGAACGCGTGAGGAGCTCTGCAAAGGCCGAGTGCCCATCAGCCGAAGCAGGCCTGTGTTAGCTTATGTAGCGCTGCACGGTTTTAACAGGCGAGCGAGAGATGCGCGGTTGCTCGCTCGCCCGCTGCCGCGGCGCACAACATACACCGCCGGTGCGCGAGCGGGGCTGCCGGCTTTAATTATTTCTGCGGGACACGTCTTCCCGATCAAACACGCGCGTGGTTCGGCTGGCGGAAAGGAAAAGAGAGAAAGGGGGAGAGGAAGCCGAAGAAGAAAGACAGAAGGAACTTAGATGTCCGACAAAAATAAAAGAATGAAGAATGCAATACAGGAAGAAACAGCACGCGTAAGGAGGTAGCAATATCTCGCGCTGGACCGTCTTTCGGGGACCCATCCGGGGAATGCGTTGTCCTATCTCGAAGTCGGGGACTGCGGAACTGTTTGAAGCAGCAGGCTTGTTTTATATATTAAAGGGAGCAATATAATAAATTATAACGTTGGAGTCTCATGCAGTTAAGTATGCAGCTAGTAAACATAATAACATCACCCGGCAGGAAGTACAAGAGGCCAATACTAATCTTGCTTAAGAAGACTGTTGCTATATAAGACTGCTTCGCGGTGTTAAAGTCCGAGAACAACACTTGAGTCTATGAGAGACGCCGTAGCGAAAGGCCCTCGGTTAATTTTGCTCACCTGGGGTTCTTTAACGTGCGCATTGAATCTAAGTTCGCAAGCGCTCATGTATTTCGCCCCCGTCGAAGTGAGGCTGTCCCGGCTGGGGATCGCACCCGCGACCTCAGCACTGAGACGCCATAGCCACTGCGCCACCTTAAAGCATGTGTGCTGGCCGTAAACTTACGACAATGCCCGCTCTTGCGTTGCATCCTCGACTTTTCTTGCTTTATTTCTTTCTTTTCTTCTCTCTCTTTCTGTCTTGCGTTCTATGTAACCGCTGTTGGGACGCATCGCTGCTATAGCCTGATGAGGTTCACTTCAAGGGCGTGCAAAATTACTCCGAATGAACGAAAAGATTCGAAAGCTTTTTCCTGAGCCCACGCCAAACTCCTTGAGCACTTTATTCCACTCAGCCATCTCTGGTGGCATCGACTCTCTGCTTCGCCGTATCGCCACCATCGAAGCGGATAGGCAGGCACCGAGACATGGCTCCGGCACCCTTTGAACTTTTTCCCCGACCCCCTTTTTGTGATAACGTCAACTAAGGGGTCATTAGAGGTGATTCTCTCTTTCCCTCAAATGCTCTTCGCCGGAGCTTCTTCGGTCGCGATACACCGCAGGCGTATAGCATTACTTTTGCGATTGCCATTCGGCGCCTCTCGGGAAGCGGTGTGCACGTCCTTCGTTAGGCGTTCTCATACTCTGGATAATTTCTTGTGGCTCTACAAACCCGTTCGTATCCCACTCCTCGGTCTGTTAACAGGATGGATCCTGCCCACTCACAGTCGTGCCCCAAATGTGGTCATGACTCGTGCTCTTTTGATCACATTCTCTGGCTGTGCCCAGCCTTTAACGCCTCTCCACCCATCACGAAAGAGCAATGGGAGGAATTCCTCAAGAGCAGCTATCGTCAGATCCAACTCTAGGCTGTCCAGAGGGCCCACGACATTGCGGCGGGACTTCGTCTGTCTACCGGTCCCATTGTGGGCGGAGCCACCGACTTGATCTGGGGAGCCTTCGATTCCACTAGAGCAATGTGCCTCAGGAGTCAAAATAAAGTTCTTGCCATACTGTGTCTGTCAGCTTCCGTCAATATTTCTCTTGAGGTCAGCGTGCTAGCTCGTTTACCGGTGTGCCTCGGTCACCGCCTTTGTCTGAAAATAAGTCCTTAGCTCCGTAGACCTTGCCACGCCATCTGTCGGCTCCGCTGATAGCGATGAGCTGGTGGCGTCGCTCCATGTGCGGTTTACGATGCTTTGAAAATGCCCGTCTGGTGTGTGTTTCCCCACGGCTTTACGATCTCGATCATTCACCACTACTTCAAATATCATACCGCGTATCATGATTTCTTTACTGACATTATGTCACTTTTTTGTCGCTAGGACGTTCCTTGACGGCCTTAAAATGCGGCGTTGCGTCTAGAGCGCGAAACTTCTCTATCGCATTCGGGCGCGTCGTACAATGTCAACTGACGCTCCTTATTCGTTGCTGCATTTGTGTATATAGCGCTGAGACGTAAATGCACATGAACCGTCATCGCGAATCTTCAGGTATACTAGTCGTTGAACTTATCGGCGACGCCGTTCTAACTGCAAGCGTTCATCGTTGGAACCTTTATGAGCTCTGTATCTCGCGGTTCTTTTTTTTCTTTCATATATCACGGGAAGCAGCTTATCCGGAAAGTCGATTGCGCGACCCGAAGGCGAAATATTAGGGATAATACCAGGTGATCCGAGGCGAACTATCCGTTCTATTGATAAAAACAGCGTACTGCAGCGCAGTGGCACGTCTTTCTGGACGCGTAACTTTCTGTGATAGCACAGCGCACTGTCTGCTGAATCAATCATGCAGGAATTAGATGATACGGTGAAGCGAAAGTACTCCCTAATATGAAATTTGAGCGCAGCTCTATATATACGTGATATATTGGCTGGCGCAGACAATCTGTCTCGTGCGGCAGGTTGCAAACGGAGCGAAGCGTGGCGCGACTGCCTCGCCAATCGGGAGATCGCGAGAGGCAGCGCGTGGGTGACGCGGGGGCGCGATTCACAGCAGCCGTCGCAGTCAGACCTCGACGCTGCTTACTCGGGTGCCATCACGTAGCCATCGTCACCGCAGCGCCTGTCTTGCGCGCATACGCTTTTATTCTCACACTTTCGCCATACCCTCCACCTCCGCTTTCTGCCTCATGTTTCTACTGCGCCCTCCTCCTCCGCTATACTCCTCGCGCTCTCTTCGCTATCGCCGTCTTTCATACGCCGCTGCGCTCCGCGTTCGCTCGGTTACGCCGACGCTCGCCACAGGACCGGGCGCCGAAGCCCTGCACTCTAAAAGTTGATACCGTGAAGGAGAAAGAGAGAGGGGAAAAATTCACGCAGGAACTCATATGGGAGTTGTCGAAGCATATGCGTGAGCATTGTGCCACTTTCTCATCTCCACCCAGCCCAGTGTCATATTCAATACCATGTAAATTTATCCGACTAGTATAAACGACAGCGCTGCGGCGACACGAACTGCTGCCGACGGTGGCACAAGGTGAACTGATGACGCAAGCAAACTACTGGCCATATAGGTGCGGTGATAACGTTCCGATAAGTATCAGACGTCATCGCTCTTTAGCGCCTTATGCATCCTCGTCGAACCATTACCAACCATGATAAAACGTACTCCGGCAACGGCTGCGTATGGCGCGGTCGCGCGGCCCTTTCTTGAAAACCATCTGTGATCGGGACACAGTGCTTCGTGTGCGCTGTGTTCTCGCCGCTTAGTTCGCGTTGAAACGAGAGGCAGCACGAAGGTGAATTCGCTCGCTGCTGCGGGCCATATCTTGAAAGCGATCGTCTTACGTGACGGACGGACGGACGAGTTTCCTAGTTGGGTAGGCATCCAGAGAAATGCTTGCGCCTTTAAACGTGCGAGACTTTAGCAGGCGCGAAAGAGGGAACCTCTCAAAAAGAAAAGATGCAGCAGACCCAACGGATTGGAATTTATACACAGCGAAGCTTTTTGTGTTTGCAAACGAGTCGGAATACGAGTGCACGCGCGCACACATACGCACGCACGCGCGCACACACAAGCACAGGCGCACAGACATTATAACGACATTATTGTTAAGCGGAGTTGCTAACTACTAGCGAGTACAGCGGACGCCTTGAAAGCATCATGGTTTCAGAGGCGCATACGCGCGTAACGCAATTCGAATCCATTCAATCCACAAGAAGCGTTGAGTTTCCCATTACTGTGCAGCAGGCGTATGCGCGAAGGCGAGCTTTCTGGTTCTTTTTTAGAGCGCAGCTCTTAGCCCGTCCCTGCGGCGAGCGTCGGCGGCGTACCGAGTGAACGAGCACACCAAAAGATGAAAGAGCGAAGCGGAGCAGGATATGAAAGACGCGAGCCGCGAACGGCGGCTCGCGTCTTTCGTCAGTGACGTCCGCGCGGGAAACTGGTGTCACGCGGACCTAGTTGGATGCGTATGCGCAACTGGTCTAAGCCGGACCACTCGTTTCATACTATCGTCTGCTATAGCGTAACCTTTAGCTCGCGCTTGTTTGGTTTGCTTAGTTTGGTCTCATTCGCGCTTGTTTCAATTGTGTTGGTTTGCGATTGCTTTGTAATCTGATTGTGTACGCGCAACGCGAATAGCGTAGTACTTTCTGGAAGCCACGCAACACCAACAGGGGTGTAGCCGGGAGGGAGTTCCTATAGGACTTCAGCCCCCCCCCCCCCCACCCCGAATTTTTTCCTTTTAAGAGGCAATGATGAAGCTTATTAAGGCCCATGACCGATCTCTCAAATCATGGCAGTCCAGTGGGCCTGCGAGAGGGCCGTCAGGTTTCTCCTGATGGTCCCCGAGTGGGCCTAGCTTGGTGACGTTGAGTTTACTCGCGTCTATTGTGCACCGAATAAAATTGTTTCACTCACTCACTCGTGCTGTCATGCACCGCCGACCATAAAAACCCCCGGCGCTGGAAATCGATATGCATGGATTTTGTCTATAATGTCTTTTTCCCGCTCGAAAAAACATTTCGGTGCGAACATTGCGAACTCTGGCTGGATTTCGTGGTAACACCCATGCACCTGGAGTCACATAACGCAAAAAGCCCCATCTGAGCACAAAGTTTCAAGGGCGTTTTCACGGTGAGCGTGCTCGTCGCGGCACCTTGCGGAGGCTGCGGAATCCACGGAGCGCGTGAATTGCAATTGCGAAACATTATGGGTATAAAGCCCTCAAACTTTTGATACGAAAGGTGCATTGACGTTTCCAAAGCCGTTCTTTAGGTTTTCAATTCCGGAAATTTGTGGGTTTAATGTTCTTATCAACATTTGACGCCAAAGGTGCAATGGCTTTTCTAAAGTCGTACATCGGACCATACAACGAGACAAGCCAAATCAACACACTATCGGACAAGCTGACAACGCACGCAGCGAGGTACGAAGAGACGAAACGTTGTGGTGGTTCATTTGTGCACGCCATCTCACACAAAAAAATATCAACAGTTTTTAAACATGCGCCGAAGCATCCATGTCAAAACACTAGGGCCAGCAAAGGTAACTACGTTCTTATTTATTTTTCTCTTCTTTGACTTTTTATTCGTGAGTAGACATTCAGCATTTTGTTTCTTGTTCTCGCAACCCGTGGGCTGCTAGAGCCAGCCAGAGCACATGCGTTTTTCTCGTGTTGCCCCGACCACCGTGTCGCACACTTCGGTGCGCGTTCCTTTTTCTCTGGCCCAGTCTATACTGGCCTGGCAGTTTTGGACGCTTTCTGGCTAGCAGACGAGAAAAAGAAACGGTGGTCGCTCGCCGCAATCAATGTGGGGAATCGACGAATTGCAACGCGTTCGCTTGAGGCCATCACCTTCACTTCGATATTATCGCAACCTCTCCGGAAAGTATATTACCTTCCTCGTGTAGGACACCGAGCAGTATGCGTATGGTTCTCTGTGGACCAAACGTCTCACATTTTCTTCGATATTCCTTCGGTATTCACATTAGGTGCCCAAAGTAGGCATCCGATTGTGACCAACATGCTTTCCTTTGCGTATTACATTTTTATTTCAGTGCCTTCGTCTCACACACACACAAAAAAAAAAAACAAGAAGACATTGTAGCGGTGCAGTGAATTCTCGCAAGGATGAAAGTTCGATTTTGTTACTTCTTTTGCGGAAAGTAATGGGCCACGGGACTCCTATGTTGCCGGATATTCTTATTATATTATTGCGATAGCAATTATATGGACACGCCAGACGCACTCCTGGCGTGGCCGTCGTCCTCATGTTTCGTATAAAGTGCTCGGGTCACCGCGAGTTACCGCGGGCCGCATGTTGTATGTGCGATTGAAAGCGTAATGCGTGTGGCGGGGGGTGGGAGGGGGGCGACGATGGTGGCGCAGTCTTGTGTGCGCAAGGGAGAAAATGGGGAGGAAGCGCGGCGCCTTCCGTCGCGCGCGATCCATCGGGGAGAGTGAAGAGAGGGGTAAGGAGGAGCCTTAGGAT
The DNA here is from genome assembly GCF_038994185.2 of Dermacentor albipictus. NCBI lineage: Eukaryota > Metazoa > Arthropoda > Arachnida > Ixodida > Ixodidae > Dermacentor > Dermacentor albipictus. The sequence goes on from NC_091821.1 coordinate 483,319,160, forward strand.
TCTGTGATCTGTGGATATGTGATTGCGCAACATGTTTATTTGCCTTGTTTGACGCATTATATACAGTGATTTTTGCTTAGATGAGTACATTTATTAAAGACTTACATGTATATTTAAATATCTTGTTGCGAGGTTTTGTGTATACATGCAGTGAACTTTGTTTCCAGCGACACTTCCTTGCCCTTTGTAAAGCTGCATCTTCGTATGTGTATAGTCCATTGTGTCTTCGCATTTCTAATGTATATTTTGCAGAACTCCTACTTTTGGTATGCGCTCTCTGTTGCGACTATAATTTGGACGCATCACTCACAATACACGACCGGTGACAGCTGCTCCTGCGTAATACATTGAAACTAAGGACATCGTCATTGAGATATTTCCGTGGCTTTTGCGTATGTACAAAAATGTAAACAAAGTTCTTGAATTACAAAGTTTCATTAAAATATTTTCCCTCAACTTGTTCATTTCATGGTCTCTGCGTTTTTCATATCAGCGGCGTGCACCGCTTTGCTCGTTTCGAACTGATATTGTCCTAACCAGGCGATGTTCGCAAAGAAACGCTTCGCTTTTAAAAGCGCGCCCACTCTTTGTCGTCATGTTAAGCGGTGTGCGTCGACCGCTTCGGGGTAGAAGAGCGCATGGCGAACGCCGGCGAGGAGTGGAAGCGCTGACGAAAACACGCGAAGCAGCCGCCGCCGCGCTGGGCTATAAAGGCCCCGCAGGAAAGAGCCACGCTGCGAAGCGAGGCGCGAGCGTATACGCGCGCGAAGGAATTGCGTCAGCGGCAGGCAGCGTTCTCGCGTGCGCGAGAACAGCGTCTCGGCACGGAGCGCGTCGGGACGGAGGAAGCGAGGCCGGCGGCAGCAGCAGCGTCCTTATGCGCTTTCATTTATTTACGATTCTCCCGCGCGTGTGTCGTGCGCCTGATTTACGAGGGAAGGGCCCGCCGCGAATAACGCGGTGGCAGCTCCCTTCTCTCGCGAGCGAGGGAACTCGCCTCGCTGCGACAGCGACGCGAGCGCGCGCGGCTTGTCTCGGCCGCTCAACGACGGCCGCCGCTTGCTAGCAGCAGGTGCGATGCGCAGCTCCGCACGGAGCTGGTGGTTTCCTCTCGACGACTTCGTATATGTGCACCCAGCAGCTGCGAATACTGAACGCCGGGTGGCGGAAACGCGAGTCAACGCTCCGATATTCTGTGGCGATGGACTGGTTTGTCGCACGTACAATTCGCACCATTTCTTTTTTTCGACAGAGTGTCAGCGCTAAGACCTTCCTCAGTTTAACACGGAAGGAAATAAAAAAAAAATTACCGACGATTACGTTACTTCCTAATGCGAAATTTGAGCGCAGCAAAATAAGCTGTTTCACCTTTTCGATAGATTGAGGCAAAGAAATCGAGCAACACATGTATGCGCTATCACAGAATTTTTTTTTATTTTTCACACGTATTCCTTTAACAAAGACTCCACTAACAGTTCTTGACAGTCATGAAGGAAGCTTTGTGGTCGGAGAAATAGACTGATATATGTTCGACTTGGTACACCAATGCTTGATTCTCAAAGACGAGATCTATACAAGTGCCTCGCGAGGTTGTCACAGCCGTGGGACGCGTTACGAGCGAGAGGAACGGGATGTTCTCCCGCATAAGTGTTAGGAAATTGCTGTTTGTCTTTATGTCAACATTAAAGTCCCCAACTACTAACATCGGTGTGGATCGATGGACGGTTAATGCGAGTTGCAGGAAGTGCACGACGTCTTTCGTGAGTGCGGTAGCGGACTCACGAAAGCGGTATCAGTCGGTCGCTGCTAGCGCTGGGGGGATGAAAGGGGGGCGGAGCTGGTTACGAGGCCGACGATAACGCCGACGACGACGCGAAACCCAGGAACGGACGCCAAAGAGCCATTTGTGTAGCCAGCCCTCCTCCACAGTCTCTCCTCCTCTCTTCCATCATCCTCCCTCGCCCGGAGAGCCGACAGCGCGCATGCGCGGCGGCGGAGCAGATTCGTCGGCGAGCTGGTTACGAGGCCGACGACAACGCCGACGACGACGCGAAACCCAGGAACGGACGCCAAAGAGCGATTTGTGTAGCCAGCCCTCCTCCACAGTCTCTCCTCCTCCCTTCCATCATCCTCCCTCGCCCGGAGAGCCGACAGCGCGCATGCGCGGCGGCGGAGCAGCAGATTCGTCGGCGAGCTGGTTACGAGGCCGACGACAACGCCGACGACGACGACGACGCGAAACCCAGGAACGGACGCCAAAGAGCTGCGCTCTAAAACAAGGATAGTGCTTACCTAAAGTCTTGTCGTGTGTCTGATCGGGGGGCTTTTCAGCACGGCACGTATAACCAATATGCGCTGCTGGAAGCATGAAAGATCAAGAGCGCGGATATTCACGCATTGTTCGATCGACCACTGTGGGCAGTATTCGTGATTAGTTTCGAACACGCTCTGGCGAGTGACAAGATGCTTCGCCGCGGCCTCTTAGCGCGACGCCGGTAGCACATAGTGGCGTTTCGAACATCACTACGCTGAGCAGGACCACTCACGTTCTCATCCAGTGAAAGCCCTGCGAAACGCAACTCAAAGCCCGTAGCGCGTCCTCAGGCCCTGTTACACTCGCGGTGGCTTCGATTCTCTTGGAAAGGAGTGTGAATTACCGCGCTTCAAGGCATTTTCACTTCGTCATATTGTGCTTTTCGTGTCGCCGTTTCTCTAATTAGTGACCGCATTCCGCTCGCGCAGACGCGTGAAATCGGGGGGTTTTGGATCGCGAATCTGCCTGCCATTTCCTTTATTTAATTTTTTATTCTTTTTTTTTTGTTCCTTCCTAAGAGAACCAAATCTCTTCGTTGCGTAAACAAGGTGAATCCACGGTGCCTCCGACTGCCTTTCCTTTCAGATGCTTGCTTAGCTAAAGCGTACCGCCGTTGAAGGAGAGAGTCGAAAGGGGCCGGGAAAGAGTGATTTCAAAGAAGGCGGAAGCCAGACGCGTTCGCGACCGCGGAAGCAGTGCGCAGCGCGGCATATCCGTGATTTCCCGGAATGCTCATCGCGGCTCAGGCATGCGAAAACAAACGCTCATTTCGCTCTTATGGAAGCGGCCGGGGGCTCGTCTCTCCGCTGCAGTTCGCGAGATCAGCCGCATTCGTTCGTACCCTCGCCTTCATAAACGTATTGTAGACGTGCTGTGATAATTGTTTGGTTCTATCTATGCTATCATATACCCCAGTTCTCTTACTATTCCACCCTGTCCTTCCTCTGCTGAATGTCGCTCAGTAGACTGGGCTGGACGGTTACAGGGCCGCCAGTAGTGATCGCGTTTTCCTCCTCTAGCCTTTATTTATTTATGCGAAAGTATCGAATGGCCCATTTAGCAAAAAGCGGGCGTCTGTAGCAGTGAAACGGCACCTAAATTCAATTAGCTACGACGTCACGTCACTTGCGCGCTGTAAGGTCGTTGTGAATGTTCGGCTTGGTGAAGCTCATATGTGCATTATTTTCGTTGCTTAAGTGCGTGCTTCCCCGACTTCTCTGGGGCCCACTCTGTTTTGTGTATGTGTTTCATGGCAATGTTGTGCTGCTGGCTCGCACCCTGGCCGCTTCCAGAGAGCGCCTGCTTTGGGAAGGCGGTGGCCGGACGCTGTTCGGCGAAAAAGGGAGCGGCAGGGGTTCTGGCGCACTGGTTCTGGCGAGGGCCATAAATCGCGCAGCGAGCCGCTGTAGCGGCATCTGGAGAAGGGAGTAATTGGGGAGTGTTTTGCGTCGGGCCGAGGCGCCGCGGGGGGCTCGAGCGGCGGCCACCGCCGGTGCGAGTTACGCAGCCCGGGGACATGGTCCCGCGGCTGGCTGGGGGGTGATAATGTGTGCGGCTGGGCGGGCAGTGTGAGCTGAGGCCTGAGAGACGACGGACCGTTCTCGCCAGGTGCCCGATCGGAGCGACGGACTGCTCCGAGGCCTCGCTCAGCCGCATTCGTAAATGTGAAGCCGTTTTCCTTGCTTGCTTGTAACTCCTTGTAACCGTTACTATCTGCCTGTAAATAAATCAGTTCGAATTATTGACATCAAGCATCGTTAGTGCCGAGATACCGAAGCAGAGAGCAGGGCATCGGCTCAGGAAGAGCCGAGAGCGAACAACAACCACAAAGAAAGAAGAACCCGGCGGAAGAAGAAGAGAAGAAACCAAACCAAAAACTTTACTCGCGCCTTGAAGGAGTACAGCGTGTGAAAGGGAACAAGTGCGTGGCTATAGCGCGCCAGGTGTTGCGCGATGGAAGAGGGCACCGCCGCGACGCCACGTATGTCACCCTCGCTCTCAGAAGCCTGTGTTATCCGCGCGTTCCAGTGTACGTGCAAGATATTGCCCTCGTTCTAACTACGCCTCGGTAATCGCTATGAATATATTTATCTATAAAAAACAAAATAAATTCGAAAGGAAGGACGTTGGCGGTAGTGAGTTTCGGACCTACGACCCTGGCCTCATACGCCGAGTGCTTTACCCACTGGACTAAACGAGCACCTTCTAGATAGCAGGCCTGTGCACTGCGCTTTATGACGCCACGCTACTCGGACCGAAATTTGCGTTGCCAAGCCCGGCGTGACGAAAACAATACCACGATCTGAGATTCAGTTGGTTTCCGATAGCGAAAACTCCGTTTCTTTATCGAAGCGTGGTTGTCACCCATTGAGCGAGGCAGCTTAGTGTTCGCGGCAGTTCGCCAGTATTCTTCCCCAAGTTACTTCAACATGCACACGGCAGCCCCCTTTCAGATTTTCACATTATATAGAGCGTGACGAAGGACAACAAGTCGTTTGCGAACTTACGCAAGATAGCCCCGTTTTCGTTTTCCCTGCGTATCTGTTCTTTCAAGTTCAGAAAGAAGAGCGCTTCAAGGTATATGACAAATCACAAATCAAAGGGACCAACTTCGATTGGTTTGATAGCAACGAGCATGAAGTGCATTATGAATATTTCCAGCGAAGTAAAGACTAAGGAAGGAAGCAGTTGAGTGGACAGAAAAAACGCTCTTCGTACTCTGCTTACCTTCAACCCGTCAGATGACAGTTCAGCGTCTTTCTGTTAACTTGCTTCCTCCTTTATTGTTTTCGTTCGCCGGAAATTATTTTAGAGCAGTTAACGCAGAACCAACTAGCTCAACTTTCAGCTATAAATGCAGCAACCAGCGGCTGTTGCATCTGCCCCGGCTGAATGCGGAGATTCCGTGAGACCTACCGCGCAGCCACCTTGTGTGAGACTGTAATACCAGCCACGTGACACGTAGAAGACGGCTTAGGCAGAAGGAGACGAGCACTGCATTCGACCGGTGGGAGGCCTTTCTCGCTGCTTGCGCCAGACAGTCGGGGTTACTGCACCCGTTGTAGATAAAGATTCTGGTAGCAAGCTATCTTTTCTCGATATACCCTCATCCTCTTACACCTTCCAGGGCGTATATCATGCGATGCTTTCGTGAAGGAGTTGATTAAATACCGACACAATGACGTGGGGCTCCCGCAGCGCGGGAGGTCGCGCGCAAAGGTCGGCGCCATGAAAGACGATGAAGCGCGTAAGCTGCTCGTTCTTCTTCTGGCCCGCCATTAAAGAGAAGCGTCTATTTTGCGAGACTCCGCCTTCAATCTACGTTAAATTTTCCTGGTGGAGCTGCGGGGTACATGCTATAGCATGTACCCCGATCGAGTACCACTCTCAGATCAAACACCATCTACAAGCCCAGTACGAAGTCCGGTCGAGCTGACTCCTGTTCACGTACGGACAAGCCGTTGACTTCAAGGACTGCCACCTGAGTACGAGCCTCTGCCCAATCGAGTCAGAAGGATGAGTACATCAGTTCCGTCTTTTTCCTCAACCGCACCGACCGAGGTCGTCCTTAACCAGCCGCGAATCCCCGCATCCTTCCATGGGGACACCTTCGATGATGTTGAGGACTGGCTCGATCACTTTGAGCGTGTCGCAGAATTCAACGGCTGGACTCTAGAACGCAAGCTACGCCACGCCTACTTTGGCCTCGAGGACTATGCGCGGTACATGGTTTGAGAACCGTGAGGCGGCCCTATCGACATGGGACGAATTCCGGCGGCAGCTAATCAGCACATACGCGAGCCTCGATCGCAAGGAGCGAGCTGAATCTGCAATTCAGGCGAGAGTACAGCGGCCAAACGAAAGCGTCGCAATGTTTGTCGAAGATATGTGCCGACTTTTCCGACGCGCGGAACCGTCCATGCAGGAAGAAAGGAAGCTCAGGAACTTGATGCGCGGTGTCTTGCAGGAGTTGTTCGGTGGCCTAATACGCAACCCACCAAAGACCGTTGCAGAGTTTCTCGCGGAAGCCATATCAATGGAAAAGGCACTGCAGCAGCGAACAAGGCAGTACAACCGCGACGTGTCGACCCTATCGCGTGACCCTCTCGCTATACTCTTGGACAATACCGACGCCTTGCGAGAGCTCATTAGGCTTGTTGTTGGAGAAGCGCTCCAAAACCTTCAGCTGGCTCCGGCATCGGTACAGCGACTCGCTCTGGCTGAGGTCGTCCGGGCGGAAATCAGGCAGGTAGTCCAAGTCCCAGAGCGAAGCGAGACGCCACAGCACGAGGTACGGCAGCCACAACCTCGCATGTCGTATGCGGAAGCTGCGCGAAGTTCGTTGCCCCGAATTTTCGCGATGTGAGCGACGTTTCGGACTTTCATGGTGGGCGCGCCGTTGAACACGCAACAGGCGACTTCAGGCCACGCCGCACGCCATTCATGGCTAAAACACGACCACCCCGCAAGCGCGACGTATGGCGGAATACAGGCCGGAGGCCCTTGCGTTTTCATTGCGGTGACGCCGATCACCTCTACAGGGCGTGTCCTTACCGCCGAGCTGGGCTCCATGGATTTTCACTGAATGCGCCGTACCCGCGCAATGGTGAACGCCCCCTGGAGATCGCTTCGGCAACGCTCGACCAGCAGCATGCGTTTGCACTGTTATGCGATGAGAGCCGCATGCCCAGATACCTATACTCTATGCATAACGGCCTATCGCGGGCCACTCTCGCTGCAGCCGACCTTGTTCATCCATTGCATGCCTGAGAGCAGCACAATAACAGTGCGCAAGCGCCCCGTCACGTGGTATTTCTTTCACATTTCGCGGGCTTTCTTTGGAACGCGGAATAAAGGACCCCGTCAGATATATCGTGCTTGAAACAATTTATTGAGAGGTTTCTCAAAGTGCTCTACAACTATGCCTTGTTAAGAACGGTCAGCAGCAGTGCCAGTCTTGTCGGCCAGTTGCGACAGTAGCAGCAACTTTCCTGGAGCGTCGCCGCAAACCTCTAGCCACGGCGTGACTAAGTCGACTGTGTGTGAACAACAATACGTGCGTCCTCGACTCTCCATCGCTGGAGCCCGAGTTTGATGAAGTCGCCATTGTGACTAAACGGGCTCGGCGGACCAACTATTGTTACTGAGCCCGCGGGAACGTCTACTGAGACCCCTTCCCACGCGCCGACCAAGACGCCAGACAATGGGCAGCCGGCGGGCGCGCTGCAGCTCGGGGAATAAATGCCCCTACGGTGCCGGAAAGTCTCCCCTACGTTGCCTCGTCTCCCCTACGGTGCCTGGTCAACTCGCCTACGGTGCTTGGACGGCCGTTTCCGTCCGGGTATCGATACCTGGGTATGGGGGAGGACCGAGTCTTTATAAACCGCTGTTGTGCGGCTGCTCAGGACACTCTCTCTCAAGCAGTCATGTTAGACTGATGTACTTTCTCAAACAGTCATGTTAGACTGATATAAATACCCATAAACCCATATTCTTCGTTCTCGATGAGAAGCAGTCCTTCCCTTCATCAACGTCCTCACCGTGGATAAGTTGGACGACGACATGGGTCAGCTGCAGTTACCTTCTAATTCATGCCTGACTCCAATCTTGACAACGGATCATGAGCGATGGGATTGAACCCCTAATCATAGCAGCCTGTCACACTTGGGGTCTGCAGCTAATGCTTAAAAAGCTGATTAATTAAACATAACTAATGCATTAGTTAAGGGGAAAATAAAAAAAACTTAAAAAACATATCCTGAGTAACTGTAAACCAGTGCCAACATTATGCATTTGGTTCAACTCGCGTCCAGAGTGCCTTTCACTTTCAAAGCTTTGGCTCAAATTATATTGGACAAACTTTATAGTATTTGTTGTAGTAAGGAATATTTAGACCCCGTTCGTTGTTTCGTGTTTAATTCCGCAGAGAATAGAGCGCGCAACAGGCCACTCTGTAGAGGCATGGGTCTGCACATAAGGCAATTTGTTATACGAACGCTGTCCTGAGTATGGGCTATTCGGCGAGACAGCAGCAGCAGCATGCAGCCTGGGTCAGCAAACTCCTGCAGGGTTCGACTCGAAAGCTTTGCTCCAATATGGTGTCAGATTATACAGGAAATCGGGTCCCTGCAAAGCTCTGCATAGCTGCGCACACAGATGTGCATGAAATGAAAAATTGTCACCCAGCAGAGTGTATCGCGAAACTACACCGGAAATTTATATATGTATTCTCTCTCTCTCTTTCTCTCCTTTTTTATGTCTGTGCATTCCTTGGCTTTCCAGGATTAAGCAACTATTCTCGCAATTGTTCGTCAGTAGGCTATAAAAATGCTCTTAGAAAAGGTCGATATGTAAATGTGAGTTGTATCCCCGACAATCACCTTCAGATACAGCAAAGGTTGATTGCTATGTTACTTGCCGCGCCGAGCCAAGCAACAAGTTTTACTTGCAGGGCTAATTTTAGAGTAAGAGAAGCTGACTCTCTCCCCCTGGCTCTCTTTCTCACGCACACATACGCAGTGTCAAGCGCGATGCTGAGTGTTGTGAATTGCGGCCACCGAGACACAATCCTACTGACAGGTGTGCGACTATTCGGAACTTTCGAATCCCAACTGCATTTTTTTCATATTCGATTCGGTCATCTAATCGAATAGTCACTATTACTAAACACAAACATGTTTCGAATAGGTTTAGAATATTTTAGAATCGTCAACTGGGCTCAGTCAAACATATCGTCGGAGCGAATCGCGATAAATTTCGTCGCCGCAGCCATAGTAGGCACAAAACATTAGAAGTTGTGATGTGGAGTAGGCTACGTAGCTCATGGGGCCAGACATTCCCGGCTATAAGCCGCGATCAGTCGCACATCCGAAGGATCCTGTATATCCGAAGAAACTACATATTATTGATTCATTTATTTATCTTTAATACCGTCAAGGTGCATATCAGTACATTATAGAGAGGCGGGGTGGAAAAAACAACAGTGAACAGCAACAAGATAGCAAAAAAAACAAGAATACAATTTTAGAAGCAGGAGACCATACAATAAAATGGCTAAAATTGACAAAATACATTAAAAATACGTTAAAAGGCCTCATTACAAAAGAAAGAAACAATAAAATAGTCTTATATCGGAAATAAAGGCAGAATCGTAGTGTTAGATAGCGTTATTCAATTTATATTTAATGCATTGAATAATCTGCGTGTTCCTAACGTTCAACTACCGCTGAAACGGTGATCGCGTGCAGCTATACTTGGCGTCTCATCGTGGAGCGCATAATCAGCCGCATAGCGAACTAGCATGGATGTGATTGATAATTGTGGAGGCTGTTCGACACGGCGTCCCTTTAATTCCGGCTGCAGAGTCGAAACTCGGCAGAACAACGTGCGTAGTGTACTGTGTTCTACTTTAGTCTTTAGATTTGGCCTGTTGCTCTTTCTTTCCTCTTTCTTCCCCTCCTTCCTATCTTTCATTTCTGTGTTGCTGTCACCTCCCTTCAGAAGAGTTGGCAGGCGTTGTGCCCCTTCCGGTGGCAGTTGCCAGCCTGCTCCTCGCTTTCCCTTTCCCGTTAACTGTGTATATGTGTATATGTGTTCGAAACAAATAATAATACTAATTTCTGCTTTTAATAGGTCAGCTTTTGTAACTTGGAATTGTAGCGACAGAAATGTACAAGCGGTATTAATGTGACGTGAAATTTAACATATGTAATGGTGAAAACAACTGTTCACCAATAGAAAACTATTCGAAGAGTATTTGATATTGTATTCGATTCGACACGCTCCTCCCATTCTTCGATGCGTATTCGATTCGGTCTCAGAAATGACTATTCGCACACTCCTACTCGCTCGCGTGCAAACGGATGCGGCCTTCCATTCGAGAGAGCGCTCACCTGAAATTTGGAGCTTGTAAGCTTTCATGCGTTAGGTGAAGATCCAAACACTCTAAACCATATTGAAAATAGCGACAGGCGAAACAGCGTCCCTAACAGTTTTTGTTGCAACACTTGTTTCTGCCAACCAGTTTCGGATTCCGCGCTCGATATGGGTGAAGGCATCATGACGTCATAAGTCCCCTGTACGCGGCTGGGGCGGACTGCAAAAGGCGGTCGCGTATCGTGTTTTGCGTTCACTTGAAAGAACACATTGCAGGTGGTCAAAATCAATTATTAGCCCTCTGTTACGGTGGCGCCCCCCGTGACCCCCTGTGATGTTTCAGAACGCTGAACCCCACCATTTGATCAATGACGTCACGGGAAAACTCTATAGCTCGCTCTTTTTTCTACGATCTCTACGGCTTCCCCAAACAAACGCAGCGAGAGAAAAAAAAAGCGCAGCGGTATTCTTTATGTTCACAGGAACACCATAATCAGACTTAGCCTTATTGCTACACTGTGCCAGAATATTTCGCTCGGTGTCATGACGTCACGGTAATACCGATGACACCTGGTCCGACATTTCAAAATCATGGTTATTGTCAAACTACATGACCTTATTAGTGTTTTCTTGCCTTCACACTTGCGAAGTGTGATCCCGATTCGCCTGGCATAGTTCGTGTAACTTCGAATACATGTGTCAATACTCATGTACTGCGCGAATAGTCATCGCGGTCGCGGGATCGAATCCCGGCCGCGGCGGCCGCATTTCGATGGGGGCGAAATGCGAAAACACCCGTGTACTTAGATTTAGGCGCACGTTAAAGAACCCCGGGTGGTCGAAATTTCCGGAGTCCTCCACTACGGCGTGCCTCATAATCAGAAAGTGGTTTTGGAACGTGAAACCCCATAATTTAATAGTCATCGCGCGGCACAAACGTGTTTAAGGTGTATCAGCACTGCGCATTTTCCTTACGTGAAAGTGCTTTGAAATAGAACAAACGTTACGTTCATTTTTTTTTTTGCGCTCATCTACTACAACATTATGTATTTACGTTGACTCGCTATAGGTGCCATGTATAGCGAATGAACCGTGCTGCTGGTGCAAGAATAACGTGAGGAGGCAGAATGCTCGTTCTTTTGCCGAAAAGCCAGCGAGGCGTGGGACGACCAAGGAGGTTGGGGACGACCCGCGTCGCCAGCGAGCTTCGCCAGAGCCTCTCCGGTTCCCGCGTTTCCGGCAAGAGGAGACGGAAGGGAGGATCTGCGAATTCGTGAATCGGAGCGCCGATCTCACGGACGAAAACCGAACGTGGGAGCCGGTCTGCTGCGCAGTCGCAGTGTATTGTGTGACGTATGATTATGCCGTCGTCGTCATCATCATCGTCGTTGTCATCACAATCATTTCATATCAACTTGACTGAAGGAGGCTTCATAATAAACGGTTGGTGAATCAGGAAATGGTGCAATGAGCGAAAGGTCAATCTGCCGACACTGCTTCTTGGCTGAACTGCAGCGCTAAAACAGATTCATTGCTTGTGAAGAATAGCTTATATGCATTTTTTTTTATTTCTTCTATTTTCCTATCACCTGTTCTTTTTGTCTCATAAGCTTTTCTTTCTATGTCTACTTTCTACGTGATCCACGGAATTGCTCTGTTAGGGGTTTGCTAGTTGGCTGTATACTTTTAACAGGGTTTTATATATTCAAATATTGGAGGATCGGCCGCCTTGTCACCCGCCCCTTGCCGCGCCTGGTAGCACAATGAACGTAGGCGAGACGTGGTTTAAACGTTCGAGTCCAACGTGGCCACGGGCCCTACGCCCCGAGTTCTACATCACAACCAAATTGTTCCATTTGCCACGGACAGGTTTGCGGTGGCAAACATTGTAGCCATTTTAGCAGTTTTGTCGCTAGATCCAGAGACCTGTGCAGTGACGAATTTTTTGGCTTAGCGATCAGCATTATTTTTTAGCGATAGGACAGAACAGTTTGGTGACATTTTGGCGGATTCGAAGTTCCAAAAGTTGCTTCAAGGAAGCGTCTTTGTAGGACTCACTTGATTGCTCAAAAGCTACATGTACAGGCCGTCGGAGCTAGCGTGCTACGGCGCAGAAACGTAATTCACGTCGCCCTGTTGAACAACATGATCAAACGCGTGTCGCAGAATTTAGTCCTACTTTCGCGTGGACCACACACGAGAAAACTTGCCGGCCATTGGCTGGACCACAAGCGTTTTCACATTTCCTCCTCCCCAAATGTAGGGTAGTCAACCGGGCACGTCCTTGGGTAAGGTGGCGGTCCCACTTCGGCGGCACGCCCTCCGCAATTTGGAGATTGCTCGCGGACGCACTGTACTTTCTGCGCTCATTGGACAGATGTGAACCATATTACCTCAGAAAGCTTACTTTCTGCGCTATCCATTTACAGCTAATAGTATCGCCTAGCCTGAAGCGTTACCTGACGGCAATCAAAACACTATATAGGGGCAAAAAACTGCGTTTTTTCTGTGCTGTCCTCCATTGTACTGTGTTTACGGCAAAACTATTCCACATAACGAAATGCAGCTTGATATGCCTTTATATGAAATGTCATAAAACGTTTATAGAAAGAGATATTGCATGTAAAGCAATTACAAATTTATATGGGCGCCAATAAAAAAGGACAACACAATAAAAATTGATGAATGCAAATCTTTTTTTCTTTTCAGTGCAGAACAACAATATTTAGTTGTATTCTAAGCTACAGTGTACTTATCATGTACGCGAAGTTGCGTTGTGTTCTGATGGGTGGTTGATGAGTTAATAATACTTCGAGATGTCAATTTATGGCTATACTTGGTTACGCATTCCCGAAGAGACAAAACTATTCAACCTGAAACTCTGACTTTTTCAGTAATCAAGCAGCAAGCCCTTCTCACCGATTCTATGAAGGCAAAAGTGGGTTATATTTATTACGGAATCTACAGTACATTCGTTTCCATCTATCTCTTCATGTCGAGAAACTCAGGTGGCCAAATCTATATGGTTTTGTCACGTAACAACGGGAAGGTAAACGCAAAATTTCAGGCTGTCATAAGTGGTTGTTTTCTGAATACGTTAGGAAATTAAAAGCCTTCGACACCCTGCTGCTAAACTCACTCTTTATTGGTCATCTATGCGCACTAAAACACTAGACAAATTTTTAAGCCATCTTAGACAAAAGTATGTCTCCAAACCACTAACGTTGCTTGAACGTCACTCGAAACCTTTAGCTGAACTCATCAGTTCGGTGCCCTCGCAGCAAAATTTGGCTACAGTTTAGCGACTTCTTGGTCTCACTTTAGCGACACGCTCGAAGAAAAGCTGGTAACAAAATTTCACTCGAATGTGCAGTAGCGTAACGCCGCCGCCCCGTGCGATAGCTGCCTCCTGCCGAGGCGCGCTGTCGCGAGCGCGCACGCTCGCTGATGCCCGAGGCGTTGCGAATCCTCCGAGCTCTTGCTTTTCTCGCCCCTCGAGCGCGCGCAGAGAAATAAGTGGAGAGGAGAGGGAATGAAAAACAAGAATCCAGCCGAGGAGGAGACGACGGGGCTCCCGGCCAAGACAGCGGCGGGCTCGCGTTCGTCGTTTGTTGCGGGGAGCGAAGAGGCCGTGCCAGCGTCTCCCGCAACGCTTTTTTTTTTTGTCTGCCTTCTTTCTTTGCGCGCCAGTCGGCGTGGCAGCTGCGAAGGCGCTAGGCTTTTAACAGCCGCCGACCGCGCCGATGCCGGCCGCTTATGCGTTCATTTTTCTCGCCACAGAGCGCTCGTTGCAGGGCGAATCGACTTCTCTCGGCGAAAATTAGAGGTACGAATTTTGCTGGCATCTCATCCAAAAAGCGAGGGGATTCCAACCGGCGAAGTTACTCTAAACGCGAAGGTTGGATCACACTGAACGCACGCTTCATCAGCGAGCTTTTTGATGATAGCGCGACACTAGGGATGTTGAAAGTATTGCAACCGAAGCTAGGGGATGGTTTCGGCCACGCGTGCGAAAGAACGTAAAATGAGTACAAAAGAAGGGCAAGAGCCATACAAGGCATTTTTTAAATACCCAAGTCCTCTCGGTGACGCTATGCCTAAATCTCCCTGTACTTGTTTGAGTTTTGCTGCTGTCTTCTTTCACTTTCCTGCTCCATAAGATGTCGCTGCAATCGGTTCACACATCTAGCCGCTCCGCGTGATAAGTTGAACTGGCGACTGACCTGAGCATTCAGTTTGACTGCAGCTTCTACGCTACTTCATGGAAAAGAAGCTGTCCTTAAGAAGGTGTCGATGCCCGCTGTATAGGCTGTCGCAGTAATTAAGTTAAGGAAGTTGATTTTACAAAGTTTTTCGTTCGCAAGTGCCCTTCGCCACTGACCAGCCACCTTCGCTAATACTATGTCCAACATCGTGATTGCCAAAATTTGCTCTTACGAGCATATTTAGGATAATAGCTTTCTGGGAATGCAGGTCTATAGAGCCGAACGAATCCCTGAAATCTGCTGTTTGGCTTCTAGCGTTAGCAATATCAGTGAAATCCATGAAGCACCTGCCAGCTCAGAAACTTTCACCATAGCCTCTACATGCAAGAACAACATAACAACGGCATCCTTCAAAACCGCCTCGGCATGCGTGGCAGAGGCTGCAGCCATCGCCTTGGCCATTCAGGACGCCGAGCGCGAAACCAATTCGGCTGTCATATTATCCGACTCACAAGCAGCTTGCCGCCTGTTTCTACATGGAACAGCACCCAAATCAATAACCAAAATTTTAGGCACTCAATTAGAGGGGCACCACACCATCGTACGGTGTCCGGCACACGAGCGACTGGCAGGAAACGCGAGGGCAGACCGTATTGCTCGAGAACGTCCGAGCAACTGCATGGCCTAGCGACGACTTTCCACCGAATTCTCGCGACATCCTCCTACAGCAAAGGCAGGAGCGGAGACGTTTTGGACATCCTCACTCCGATTTAAACAGCCAACAGGAGAGGCACTGGCGTCGTATTCAGACGAATACATACCCCAACCTGCACCACCTACACAGAATACATTCCACGAGGTTCACTGACGAGTGCCCGTGGTGCACAGACACACCCACACTAAAACACATCCTACGCAAGTGCCCCAGGAGGCCTCCGCACATAGACAGCCCCATATTACATCAACACCGACTAATGAGGAATAGGCAGTGGGAGGCATGGCTTGCGGACGAGGGTCGGGAGAGCCAGTTAGCTCTTCTGGACCAAGCCCAGCGAGCCGCTCGTCCCAGTGGGGCCCTGGAATGGGGGCTCCAACCATCGTGCCTTATTTTATTTATATGCAGTAAAGTTTTACTCTCTCTCTCCTGCGTCAAGAACAAGCAAACTTAACCTACTAAGCACCTTTACCGCGGCGCGATTTGCTGTACAGTATCGGAAACGCTTTCTCTTTAGGGATGTGGGGAAGGCTGAAAAAAAGAGAGCACTGATTATTTCTTTGTCGCTTTTGTTTTTAATGTCATCTCTTTATTTCGTCGCCCACAGAGCTGCTCATCTAATAATTTCACCTGTCCGCAACGATTAGGATGCCATCACTTATTGCCCATTATTTCGCTCTCTAAACGTGAAAGTAAGCTTCAGGAGAGCACAACTGAACTTCCGAGGGGTCTAAACCAACGCAGAGGGAAACGAAACAAAAAGCGCTAATAAGAAAAAGATAAGTATATCGACACAGTGCGGTATTTTTCATTGCTTCTTTTTAGCTCTCTTCAAAATCGCACTGTTCATGATCAGGAAGCCGGCATGTACTATATATAATGCATGCCTTTTCTTTTTTTCTTTTTTCGTTCTTTCTCGCTGTCGCACGTTTTGTGGTCTTCATGGTGTCGCTCGCCGTGCCTCCTTATCGAGTCCACGGCAGGCTGAGCGTGTAGTTAGCGAGAGAGCGCGTGCCGCGGGCTTCTGGTTTAGTAATGAAGGTCGCACCGCGTGTTTTATTAATTGTGCGGCCGTGGTACCGCCTGCGCACGCGTTTGCACGTGCCAGTGCGTGCGTGCAGATAGAGCGCAGAGCAAGCGACCCCATCCCACGTGTGCGCACGTGGACGACTTGATCGCCCAGCAGCGCTCGCTTTCTAAACGTTCCATTTCGTTCATATAGGCCCGTAGGAAAGCGAACCAGAATCTCGTCTGGTTAACCTCCCTGCCTTTCCCATCTCTCTCTCTCTCTCTCTCTCTCTATCTCTCTCTCTCTCTCTCTCTCTCTCTCTCTCTCTCTCTCACACACACACACACACACACGCACACACACATAAAAAACTCGAATTAACCCAACCAAGTCCATTATGTCATTTTGCTGCGCTCGGTTTGGTGCATCAACACTCTGACTTAACGAGATGTTAAAGTGAAACACTAAACCAGTTTGATATTGTTCTTTCAGAACTAAATTTACGTTAATTTAGCTGTCAGAGGTTGAACTTTAGAAGAGGAATCAAATATCAAAGTTCTCCCTCTGTCTCTCTTTGTTTTAATTTAGCGCAGAAACCCAAGCGCCCGTGCTCAGTGTGACGTCACTGACTTGGAATTGTTCTTCTGTCTTTCTTCCTTTCTTTCTTACTTTATTTATTTATTTATTTATTTTCCGTATTTGGTTCGTCGTGGCTGTCTAAAAGGTCTTGCAACTTGAAAAGTTTAGAATTTGGCTTTTCCTTTAGAATGCAATGAAGGTACACCTTCACCAATAAAAAAGAATGACTATAGGCCCGAACAAACACCGCCAAAAGCTGTTACGTCACAACGAGCTGATGCGGGCACTTCCAAGGCAGCGTCGCGTCCCCCGTCCCCCCTCTTGCGCCATTTGGTTCTGGCGACTATTCTGGCTGATGGAATATTTCCTCAATGTAAGAAGGACCTTTCGGTATTGTAGATGTCTAAATTACAAACGCCGCTCAACCCAGTTGTCTTCCGTTAAGCGCAGGAAACTTAACGCAAAGCCCACACTAGCGTTTTCAATGCGCTAAAGCGAGTTTTGACTCGTGTGTAGCTCAGTATACATATTGCTAATTAATGAACAACTAAATTTTACTGAACAGGTCCCCCTGCTGTTTTTCGTTCTTTCTTTTTTTTTTCTGGTACGAATGTGATTAACCATGGGCAGATATAAAGGTGCACAAGTTGGTCTGCTTTAATTTTCCTTGATGTGAAACGGTGTTTGGGCTTTTTGTGGAGTTAGGAGTACACCAAACTGCCATTTCCTCTGCTGGCGCACTGTTTTGAACGGCTTTACAAGGACTAAGTATATATTCGCGCACCATATGTTTCGTAAAGTGCGTTGACGGGTACAAGAGAGCAAGCTTTCACCGTAAACAACAAAGGGAAGGACACCGCGGAACAGGATAGAGCCCTGGCTCCCAATTTTTCGAAACTAGTTCCCGAACAGACTCGATTGTTTAAAGAGCGATGTCTTTGTTAGCGCGTTATCCCCAATTTTCCGTATGGGCATGTGTGTTTCTAGCCTCTTTCGTGGGCCGATCCCGTTGATCTCGCTGTCTAAATATGTGGGCCGATTCTCATGACAGTCGAAAAATTTAAGCATTATGACGCTTCTCCGGGAGCCGAAGTGCCGTACGCAGTGACTCCTCCCTATTCTCACCTCTCAACTCGCTCAGGAAGACATTGTCTTTGATCGACCTCAACGGGGTGGTCTGAATACCTCCGTGCTGCTTTACCTATTCTTCATTTAGTATATCTTAGGGTAAAGGAACGCAGAAGTTTTCACTTTGTGTTGCTGCTCACTTTGTGCTGTTCGCATCAACAGTACGGCAACTATAGACACATATATGCACCGGCGGCTCGGCTCGCCTTGCAGATCGCGTCAAGGCCATTGACTCTCCGAGTGAAGACTTGGCGTGTTATGAGAACTAATTAAGACGTCAAAAAGTGAGGAACTCGCCACACTGCGTGGCGCTCTTGAGTTCAGGCGGCAAGCACCTCCGATGCGCTCGGTAATACTTTGCGACTCGAAACCAGCATTGCAGTGTCTACAGTGAGTCCTTGGACGACGATGTTGCCAAGAAAGGTTGGTAGTTGAAATCGTGGAGCTCTATCACAACATCACACACAGAGGCCAGGAATTCATCTTTCACTGGTTGCCTGCGCCCACTGGTTGCCTGCGCCCACAATTTGGCAACGAGTGGACAGCTGAAGCCACTAAAACGTTGCACGAAGATAGTCACTGCATTATAAATCGTCTTTAAAGGGCAGACGCGCTTCTATAGAAAAAGTTAGGCTCCCTCGTTCATTATCACTAGAGGAGCGGAACAGTCCAAGTTTCGCATGCACCAGGCCGCACACTCGAACGCATCTTTACAGATCCGGCCTTCAACTGCATGGAGACCATCGTTCGGAGGCAACCGTTGTGTGTATAGAGTGAGGCTCGCAGTTACGTTTACGAAAGTCGACGAAGTCCTAATCGGAATGACTGGCGGTGTTGCTTACGTCATGCTTTCGCCGAGACGGCTATCGACCACTTGCTGTGTAACTACCCTCACTTTGACGCTTGAGACAATCGAAATTGAGACTTCTGAGTGTTCACCCCTCCCCAATCTCTCTCTCTCTTTCTCTGCTTTTTTTTTCCTTTTTTTTCTCGCGTAGCAGTGTGCGGCATAGCAAAGGGCGTGTCGAACTTTTCGCGGCACCCCTGCCGTATAGTAGCAAAATAAGGGCGCGCTTACTTTGCCGACAGGCGCGTTCGGTCGCCTGATAGCTGCGTGCGTGGAAAGCGCGTGCGCGGGAAAACAACGCGATCAATAATAATTGCGCCACTCCCGGCGCCAGGAAAGTTGCCTCTAACTGTTAACAGGAAGACGAAGGCAGCAAAGATGGCTAACCACAAGTGCTTGGTCCACTGCGTGCTCAAGCACGGTAATTTACACTGCACGAAGCAATCAACCCATTGCACTTCCTTGAGAGGGAAAATTAGTGGTATACTAGCTTGAACACGTGCCAGAAAGAGTTAGTTTTGTTAGTCAGCGCGAAAGCTTCCTGCCCAGAGGGGCAACCATGCGTGTCACGTTTCCGGCGCATTATTCGTGCCCAGTGCTCGAGTGTGCGGGTTCTCTTTGACTGTAACAATCCGGCAGCTGTGCAGTAGATTGCAGTTTTCCCTTATGTCAATAGTGTACCTGTAGATGGCTCCCAATGTGAAGCTCCCTTCAACTTACGGACTTCCACAGCTCTTTTTCTTTCTTTCTTTTTTTTAAACAGAGGAATATTTGTCACCATGTGCTGCCGACGTATACTGGTAACACGGATAAAATTAAGTAAAAGAGCAAAGAAAATGCAGCGACATGATAGCTAGCCAACAAATGTTGCACGTTCGTGAATGTCACGCGTGCACAAGCAAGTTTCACGTACACTTAATTCAGCATTGACTTGCACGTGGACTCTTCTCAATACCAACCGTGCGGCGTGTAGGGTCACGCAACACATATTGAGTAATCTAGGAAGCGCGAGAAACAGACTAAGACTTGACTTAGTCGCGCAAGGCAAATATATTTTTTACATAGCCTTCCCCTCATTTCGAACCTTTGGTCCATCGTGTCACTTCCAGCACACCTCGCTATTGTAGCTGTATAATTGAGGCAAACTGCTTTTTTTTTTGTCGCCAGCTTATCTTGTATACATTTCCATTTGAAGTGCTTTCTAATCAGAACAGGTCTAGGCTTTCTGCAAATTACAATTCTTTTTTTCTGCGAAAGCTATAAAGTAGCTATGATAAACAGAACATACTCGTCAACTTTTGAAATTATATATATTTTAGCCATTATTTTGTTCAAGCGAATATTAAATTTTTATTTTATGTACAAGTTTTTTCACTGTGCACATTTTGAATGGTGGTGTAGTATGCAACCTTCTTCCTTGTGTAGCAGGTTTCGTTAGTACAACCTATATAATATCCGCCGTGGTTGCTCAGTGGCTATGGTGTTAGGCTGCTGAGCACGAGGTCGCGGGATCGAATCCCGGCCACGGCGGCCGCATTTCGATGGGGGCGAAATGCGAAAACACCCGTGTACTTAGATTTAGGTGTACGTTAAAGAACCCCAGGTGGTCGAAATTTCCGGAGTTCCCCACCACGGCGTGCCTCATAATCAGAAAGTGGTTTTGGCGCGTTTTGGCCCATAATTAATTAACCTATATAATGCCCTTCTTGGTTAACATTACTTGCATGTTTCATTTCGTTTAATTTTATTGCTTTAATAACCCCATAGCCGGGCTATTACGTGAGAGGTTGGTATGCACGTTTATGTTTATTTTTCTTTGTATTTTATCAAAAGGTCCCACTAGCTACGGTTCATGAATCTTGGGAAAACATATTCCATATTTTTATTTCTTGTCCATTTTTTTTACGTAACTTTGTCCGCAATAAACTGAATAAATCTCCCCCTCCCCAACCCCTTTCTTTTCTCTTTCCCATTCCCCTGTTTTGGTCGCCGTTAAGGTGTCAGCGTAACTGCTAGAATGCTGCAATGTTAGAATGCTGCAGCAAGAAAGTTGTATTCCCTCCTCTTTCGGACATTAACAACCACTTTCTACTCTCATTACTGCTACTACTACAACTACTAGTAGCGCTAATACCGCTAGTAATAACGAGAATAATACTTTTGTACACTCTCATTTCATTATTTTTTAAATATTTAAACGCATAAGAACTAACTTCCCCTATAGTTTTCCTGGCTTCATTTTCTTAGCCTTCCCGTGGTGATAGCTAACAAAACACGGAGCCCTCGGTGCTTCTTATTTTCTTGCTTACATGTACTCCTAGTCGTTCAACTCACCTCGCCACGTAAACCACTAAATCAGTCAGTCGCAATGCGTCGGACTGTCAAAACTTGTCGGAAACTTGTTGAAAGTTATTAGGATGGCGAGAGGGAGGGGGGGGTGGGGGGTGGAGGGTTCTGGTACAACTGGTTGCGCGCCAGACGGGTCTTTTAAGCATGAAATGCTTTCAGCTCCTGTTGTCGGCGGCCTTCACGTGCTCTTGTGCTAAAAGCCACAGTCATTATCCGGGTACTCAAACATGAACATCTGGGCAACCAGTCAAAACTTCAGAAAATGCGGTAACTGGCCCCCAACCCTTTGTACAGGACCGCATTACATACGCTGCCCAAGCAAATTACAAAAATATGTCTTCCAAGTTCTTCCTAATGTTTGTTCACAATATCATTCAAGCTGTAACCTCTAGTACGCTGAAGTTTTACTTGTAATTTCCAATTGCGGCGTTCAAAAGGTAGGCATAGGCCACCATACACTTCATTGTGATCTTTTGGGCTGAGACATGGTTACCCGTGTTCCTTCTAACGCCAGCTGTCCGTGAGTTCCGCGGCGCAGGTTTTGCGTCACCTTGAGAGATGGCGCCACGCTGCGTGGCGCCTCCTTCAGGCGCTTTTCTTCTGGCTGGGCAGTGTGCTCTGTCTACCTGGCGTCTTTCGCTGCCCGTCGGGCCCGCCGTCAGCCGGTTTTCTTCTTCTGACTTGGCCGCGTCGATGTGGACCAGTGTACAGTATGACGCGGTACAGTGTGGTGCGGTGCGGTGTGGTGTGAGGTTGCGAACACACCCATTTTTAGGTTATGGCTAGTTACCATCTCCAACCAATCTGCTTCGCCGGTTGCCATTTCAGGCTTACGTCTACTCTCGATTATGGGAGAGCCCAGTTGAAAAACACAACAGGAAATTTTAACAGTCTGTCGTATTTTGGGACGCTGTTTCTGTAGTTCTGTTGCCTGTAGTTCTGTTGTCTGTAGTGTGACGTCCTGTAGTAGAAAGTTCTGTAGTTCTTGATCAATATTTAATTAAAAATTGACAGAGACGTCCGTAAGGTCATGTAAATTTGTTAGTACAAAAAAGAAAAACATAAAAGTAAAAAAAAATAAAAAAAAACGTCTCCGCCTAGGATTCGAACATGCGACCTCACGATTCCGAGCCCGGCATCTTACCACTGCCCCACCTCTTTTTTTTTTTATTACCTTTCTCAGGAATGAAACAAAGCGATACAATCACAAATCCACACTACATAAGGTAATTAAAAACGCTTGCCCGCTTTGGGTAAGCGTGGGTATTTAAAAGCGCTTCAGGTTTACAGGAGCATCTAATACAGGTATCCATGCGATAATATCGCATATCGTCAGCAATAACGAACTGCAATATCGTCAGCAGTTTTCTGTTCTGACCAAGACAGTGTCAGGAATGCCATCAGTGTGGCGAGGAGTTTTTGTAAAGTGACCGGAAGCGTTATCAACTGGAGCAAATCTTTGGGCTTTTGGCATGGGGATTGGGACGATACCCCGGACGTCTTTGAAAGCATGCAGTGGACGGTTTCGCCAACGAAATACCTCGGGGTTCCTTTAAATCACTACAAAGACACTACTGATTATTGGAGAAATGAAGCGGAACAAATAAAAGAAAAATCGACCAAATTTGGAGGGAGAGACTTATCTATATTTGCAAGGTCAACAGTATGTAACCTTTTTCTTGTAGCCAAGATTTGGTACGTTCTGCAAGTACTGTGTGCGACGAGAGCAAGCATTCAAAGACTCCACAGAGTGCTAGCAGTGTATATATGGGGATCAACTTGGGAACGTACAAGCCGCACAAATTTATTCCGGTCAGTGAAAAGTGGCGGACTGGGCTTGGCGCATTTGTTGCTAAAACAGGTAGTGTCCAGATTTCTCTTTATGCGAGAGCAAATCAATGCTTTCCTACGTACTGTGATTCAAATGCGATTGTGTGACGTTATGCCAGCGTTCATTGTGTCGTCTGATCGGGTTGATGGGCCGAAAGTACACTCTTAGCACGGTAACCTTTACTAAAGGGGTACATTCTCACAGATTTGTGCACCTTTAACTTATAAGTTACAAATCAACCTTTACAAATTTAACTTCTATTAAAGGTAAGAAAGCGTGCACCTCAACTAGAGGTTACAACACTTTAACCTCTAGTATAGGCATACAGTATTGAGTGTCTTTGCCTAAATATAAAGGTTACTTTTACAATATACCAGTTGAACGATTAAAATGTTCACACAAAGCGGCTTGCAGGAGGTCCCAGATGGACACCGTGCTGCGCATGCTCCGTATATAAGACGGTGTCGCCTAGCAACGGGGACGCGGCTCTTCTTTCTGCGGTATGTTTCATAAAAGCCCGTTGCTCTGCGCATGCTCCGCCAAGGCAGTTGTCGCCTAGCAACAAAGGTGCGTCTATTCCTTCTTTCGCGCTTCTTTCTGCTTGCGCCTCTTCTTTCTTGCGCGCTTCTTTCCGCGGCCGGATTAAGCAGTCTACAACCGGGCGCGGATAAATGTGAGCCTTCGCGGAGGAAGCCCCTCGGCCAGTCCTTTCCGGACGCTGCCTTTACATGCGCTTGCGCTTCGAAATAGTTCACGTGTCCACCTCGTGCGGTTTTCGGAACAAAGGGTGTCGCTGTGTCTCTCTGAACCCAAGTAAGAAAAAAGAAAAAAAAAAGAAACATTGCGTTTTGCAGGCAACTTAGACCTTACGCATACCGCAACATCTCTTGTTTGGCCTAAAAAATATTAAGACAAAATGCAGCCTACTACCCCAAAAAGTACAACAAAGGTGACCGCGGGAGCCAGAGAAATTTCTTTACTTTTGAATAGTATATTGTAAGTGACAGACTAATTTTTTTGGGCTACAGTTCTGTAGCTGCTAATCAATAAATGAGGCAAATTTTCGCTTTGCCAACGACAAGTGTTCAGACTTTTGGCTCACGCTGTTGCGGTTTTTATCCTCCTGCACATGCGTTTGTGTTTACTCGGTGGATTGTTCCTAAGGTATCATCTAGCACGCGAAAATGAAAAAAAAAATGAATTTCAGCTCACTGATTCTACTTTTTAATTTTTGCATGCTGAATGATACCCTTGGTACAATCCACACAGTAAACGCAAATGCATGCGCAGGAGAAAAACACAGCACGGGTAAAGGGCCTGAACACTTGCCGTTATTCATAAGCAAAGCAAAAATTTGCTTCATTTATTGCTAATAGCTACACAATTGTACCCAAAAACAGTATGCGTCTGTCACTTGCTATGCCATTCGTAAGTGGAGATCTGTACTCCCGCACTCCTCCTTGTTGTGCTTTGTGATAGCTAGATAATTTTTTTACTAGATATCATTGCAGTCGAAGAGATGTTACGGCTTGCGTAAGTTGCCAGCAAAACGCAGTTTTTTCTTTTTTTTTTTGCTTAGGTTGAGAGAGACACAGGGACACCCTTTCCTGTGGAAACTACACGAGGTGGATAGGTGAACTATTTCGAAGCGCAACCACGTGTAAAGACAATGTCCAAAAAGGACTGGCCGAGTGGCGTCCTCCGCGAGGGCTCACGTTTCTCCGGGCATGGTTGTCGGCTGCTTAATCCGACCGCGAAAAGAAGCGCGCAAGAAAGAAGAGGCGCAAGCAGAGAGAACCGCAAAAGAAGGAAATGACGCACCTCTGTTGTTTGGCGGCAGCCGACTCGGTGCACCATGCGGAGATTTGGCCTTTCTGGAACAAAACCCAAGGTGTCGCCTCCCCGTTGCTAGGGCGCACCGGGCTCGTCGGACCATGTAGAGAGCGGGGCCCACATGAAATTCTCTGAAAAGAAAAAAGGAACGCTCAACTGAATGTGGTATCAAAAGTTTACTTTCATTTAAATCACTTAAATCGTTGTATTTCAGCCAACGAAGGGCTACCATGATACTACTATACTGTATCCCTTGGGATTTCTGACGGAATGAAACTCCCCGTGCGGCACCTTTTGAGCAAATATGTAACGGTAATGTTCTCAAAAATACAGTTCAAAACACAATTTGAACGCCTGAGGAGGAGGCGCCGTTAGCTTGTATAAATAATCTGAGTATAAATTGACAGTTCCACAGGCAGTATAAGGTTAACTTCAGAATGCAACATCTTTATTTGAAAATACAACATAAAATACACCAGAAGTACAGCAGGCCTTGCTGGCACATGACTAGATCTGAAAATTCAACAGAATACTATCACTTGCATCATAACACAGGAATTTTTAAAATCATATCACCGTGTTTCAGCCATGCATGTCGTCAATAACTTCGTGTTAACTGTCCATGTAAAAACTTGTACTGCTGTCAGGAAGCAAGAAAACAAGGCAAATATTAGTATATGAGATTGAACGAACAAAAACTGGACACTTGTGTTCAGATCCACATTGGACACTACATAAAAAAAGCTTTACACATTAATGTGCAGCATTAGAGCAGGTCAATAAAGACGTTGCCAATGCAATGTAGCCGATGCAAAGAATATACAAAGTATTGGCTATAGGTGAACCTAAAAAAGAAGACTGGACCACAAGGCCATGCATGCATGCAGCCCATCTATAACTGAGCAACGTTTCCTTAGTGTTAGCATTGACCACCACTGGCATCAAAAGACAACTTGTTGCTCTTACAAACATCAGACAAAGCTTAACCAGGAGATGTGCGAAGTGCTGGCTTGTGGGCCAAATGACAAAAGGCTGGAAGTGGTGATGCTTACAGCATAGTGAACTCTCAGTTTAGATCCTTTTGACAATGCAAACGTGAACATTTTTTATTAAAATTACTACATGACACATTTTACTGTCAAGCTAACAATGTCAAGGATGGGATTCAAACTTCTTGAATGCACTACCTATTTAAAATAAATATTGAAAAAGGTCATTTGGGCACTGCTATGCAGAGTACTGCACAATTACGCTATCATCTAGAGGCTAGCAGTTAGAATAACTCAGTGACAAAGAAAGGCCGCCATAATTCACATTGCACGAATTTAAGAATTTTGAGCAGCTAAATAAAATACTTGTGCACAATACTAAATGCCACTTGCATGAATAGATGTATTACCTCAGTAATTTTCAATAAAACAGTTATAGAAAGGCATGCAACTGTAATGCACAAAATGATGCATCTGTTCACCACCTCCTGGCAACAAGTGAACATTAATGCAAGGTGGAAATTGTTAACTAGACTTTGAATCAAATCACATTCTTTTTCTTCAGAAGAGCAAAGAAACACTTCAATCTGTTATTTATGAGCCCTCTAGGCACAACATTGCTGGGAAGCACAAGTTTCTGCATCAGCGCCAGGAATGGTGCAAATGCATATGGATAATCGAGGTTCTTGATGTAGTAGGTTAAAATACAATAAATTACAGCTAGCTCCAGGCTGCCGTTCGAGACCCAAATTATTTCTTGCCTGCTGCCAGCATAAACACACGTTTGCTCGCTGCATGTGTAGACGTGGGGAGCTGCAATTTGGATATCACCACTGGGCAGTGGAGCCTACAAGGACACTTAGAGCCTATAAACATTCGCCTATCAAACATTAAATATGCACAGCATAATGTGAACTGACGAAGTAAAATTTATCAAAAACGTGCAGTACTGCAGATGCAGAGCACAACTCAACCCCAAAGAGCCCAACCATTCTACATCAAGGAAAATTAGAACTGGCTCACCTTTAGCTCTCATTAAAGCATGCAGGAAAAAGCAATGAAACGTTATTTTACCGAAAGTAATCAGTATAATACCAATTTTCGTTTGTTTGCTCAACTATATACAACTGAAATCTCACTAAAGGATACTACTGTTTAGCGCGTAATTATGCCCTGTTCCCACAAGATACGCATTAACGAGATTTCACCAGGTAAATTGGTGCAGCATCGCACACTTCATGAGCTGGCTGTGTGCACGTTCCGTCCGGCAGGATGTCTCTTACGGTTTTTGCTTACCTCACCTTTATTAACTTTGAAATGCAATAAATCACATTTAAATTAAATTGTTAAATATAAATTAACAATTTCGTCTAATTTCATTAATTTGCTCCTTCTCTACATTCTGTGCCTTCATGTGTTAATTATCGTGCAGCCTAGCTAAACGGAAGTAGTGAATAAAAAATAGCACCAAAATACTACCATACCTCAATTTAAGCGCATATAAAGTATGAGCAATGCCTCCATCCTTAGTATTATTTCAGGGGAAGAAAATCTAAGGCGACAACATTAAATCGTGTAATGATGCTCCGCTCGACTCGCACCACTGACCAATACAAATGATAATGCTACAATATAAGTACTGAACAGGAACACAGATGTGAGTAAAAGTAATCACAAGGTGAATGCAGAGAGCTTTCTGGACGATATGTGAAAAGTTTACAAATGAGTGTAATATTTAGTATCGTTACATTTGAGACGTTTTCCTTATGAACTAGTAAATTATATTTCACATCACATACCTTGGCCGCATTCAGTATCGCGGATCTCTTTGTCCATGGCAACCACTGGGCTGTCAAGTGGGGGCTCTTGCACATGGGACTACGGTGCGGAGTCTGGAACAAACAAGTGAAAACAAAGCACTCAATAAAACCAATTCTTTCCTGTATGCGCTATGCATTTACCTTTAGAGCAGCCAGGTTGTGATTCTTGCACAGGCATTCAGGCCGATTCATTTTCTATGGAGGCACCAACTGGGACAGTCCTCTCTAAAGCAAAAAAAAAAAAGAAAAAGAATATATATAGATCCCACGCACTGTGGGAATCGATGCAAGCAAAGCTTTCTGTGCTGTTTGCGTTCAGTGGCAATATTTGGCGGTGATGTTGACGGCCTACGACAGTCGTGATGCGATGTTAAATGTTACCTTACGTGCACCACTTGTGTTTGCCTACGTAGTACACCAAACAGCGAGGCGTGTTTGCTCGAGGCATTGTTGTGCGCCATTGTTCGTAGCACTGCCATTTAGCACTGCCATTCTTCACACGGGCGCATGGCATCGTGGCTGAAATGTTTATTTGCTCGACAGCCGCTTGCGTGTTGTCGTCTTGACGCTGCGGTACTGAGTGCAGCTTTGCGTCTGCACGCCTGCATCAGTTGTCATCATGTACAAACTTGCAGGGTGTTTATTTTTCAGAAATAGCAGAAACGTGCCGTTTCATTCTTAAACTAACATTTTTACAGTTTCTCCGCAACTGTTGCCATGTCTAGTAGCGACTCTTCTTTTATTTAGGCGACCCCAAATGAAGCATGCTTTCTGGTGGCGTCTTTCCATTCTTCCACATCATACATGTATGCAAGGCGCCACGAGCGAATATCAACTATTATTCATCCGTTTGGTCAGGGCGTTGGCTTTACAAATTCTCTGTATTATCTTTCCATTGACTATCTCCCCTCTGGAAATTTGCACGTGAGTACAAAAGCGCTGCAGCTTCTACAATGCTTATACCACAGGCTAACGCGTAATTACAGCGCTCCAGAGGTAATTGTGTCGATGGCCGAGGAGTTTCAGAGGACATTGTGACGACTAAAGAACTCCAGAGGGCATTGTGGCGACGCCCGCGCAGTTCTTGCTGGAAAGGGCTCACAGACGTCACTCCCGCGTCCCTACTATGTACAAGTACAATGTAATTTCTCGTACACTGCGTACATTATGTACATTACGTACTCAACCACTCCCCGACGCCGCGTGCAGGTCAGCGACGGCAGCAGCAGTGGAAAAGCCGAAGGAAGAGGCAAAAAAAGCTTCGCTTTAAAATATTTGATACACTAGGCAATCAAAAACGCTTTGGCCAACATTCCACATTATACTAACCATATTGCACTGAGGAGACTAGATGTGCAAGCTTCCACAGTTTCATGTGACACTGAGGCCTCGAACAGCGGTGCCTGGCACATTGCATTGCACCTTTGCCTCGGCTGCATTTTTCGTTTCTGAAATTATAGACGCAACGAAACGACATCATTAGTGTTCACAAAGTAATGCAGAGCGCATTGCAGAGCTGTAGGCAAAAAAAAAAAAGACGCGTACATAAGCAAAATTCGTGCGAAAGCTATACAACATGTATTCTCTGAAACAACGCTGTATAAAATTATACATCATTGTGCGAAATTGGAATGCAAGTTGTAAGAGAAGGGGTGACGTTGCGGTAAAAAGAGAATTGTGTATTCTTCGCAGTTAGTCAATGCTAACCACCGATTCTTATGTTAAATTACTGGCCCGTTTGACTAAAAGAAAATAAAAAAAACACGCATTTTTACCCAAAAAGCGAAGCACTAATAGCGATAGCAAAGCATTAGACCACTACTCAAACTAAGGTACGTAGTTTTACCTGCCGTAACAGTAATCATTAGCTTACTAATAACCATGGTGTCACGCGAGCACAGGCATTAATGAACATATCTCATTTGACGACCGCGAACAATCGCTATCAAGTTGACTTGAAGAACGCAGAGGGGAGCGAACGTTTGTTTTGTTGCTCCCTTAAACGCGTCTCCGAACTTTTGAGATTACGCGACCTCCAGCACTACTCGCACCGAAAGAAAGCAGAAATGCAACCACGAACCGCCTCGGCTTGCCCGACCTCTGCACACACCGCAGATTACCTCCAGGCCAGGGCGCGGGCAGTCACGCACCACCACAGCATGGCTAACGGAGGGTGCACGAGGCGAGTTGTGCAATACTGAACGATTTCTGTCAAGTACATCAGCCCAAAGCACGGCGTCAGTACAAGAAACGTATTGTTGAGGTCATTTAGTTGCCCTGACACAACTCATCCCGCCGACAAGCTCAATATTTTAGAAAGGTCTAATCCAATATTTGCACAAAATGACAACATGACAACATCGAATTTAGCTCAATGTAAATCGAAGAGCATAAAGAAGCAAACATATCAACAATAACCTTTTTCAGAAACACTTACGCGAAGCGAGAGCATGCATCATGTCAAATGTTGAATTGCGAACTATAAAGAATTCACGTACTATCCACCCAAAAATAATTTAAAGCAAAAGTTCTGCTTACCGAGATCACATATTTTTCCGTGTGCATTTGGGACGTGGTCACAATAGTCACACCTCACCAGGTTGTCACTTTCCGACAGGCGCAGAATGGTGTATCGCTTGCACTCACAACCCGGCTCGTTGCAGCGTCCGCGCAACACACCGAAAAGGTCTCTGCTGCACAAAGGCATGAGGGTGCAGCGGATGGCGCAAGTTCCCAGTAGAAGCGGTAATAACTACTGCAGGCTACAAGTGGTGGCAGCACACAATGGTGATCGGATGGTATCCAAACAAGTCAAATATAATGGCCGTCTCAGAACGACAACAACGACAGGACGACAGCGCGCTAACCACTCCCGCCGGCTCCGAGCCTCCCGCTCCCGCTTAAAATCTTCCCAGCGTGCAACTCGAGCTATCTCGATTGGGCCGAGGAGGAGAGATGATAGCACCGTGGATGGCCGCGCTCCGGTGTGGCTGATGCCTGCTCGCTGCCGCCATGTTAGAAAAAGGCACTTAGAGGCACAAGCAAAAATGAAAAAAAAAATGAAAACAAGCAATGAATTACAGAAATAAATGTCAGAGGTGCCAGTGATGTTATTGGTGTGATGGTGGAAGCATTTCGTGTTTGGACAGTGGTAAAGATTTCATTTCTCAGTTGGCGGCTTCACACATTTAACGCTCTTTTCATCTGTCTATGTCTCCTAAAAAAGACAACGGAGCGGACGGCGCTCGCTTGTATGTGAGTGTAGCGGCATCCTGTTTATTTCACTGAACGTTTGGCGCGTTTCGTGTCTGCTGTAACTTAAATTTGCGGTCGTTGTAATGCCAATCTTCGGCACAGCTTATAATGCCCAAAGAAAGTTGGCAGTGGAATCAGTTGCTACAAGTTTTTAAAACATCCTAAGTGCAATGCAGAATGGTTCGCCGACATGTAGGTTGTTTATTTCAAAGCAGTTACGCCGGTCGCGTAGCGCGTACCGCATCCCCAGCTCCCTCGCCGCGCGTTTATACTTCAGTACGCACGCTGCCTAGCTGGTACCGCGTGTCGGCATGGTTTTCTTAGGCACGCGCTTCTTGCACACTAACTATTAACCTCATCTTGAGCGCTTATGGTTGAATTAAGCATGTGAAATTTTTGATTGACAGCATCAAGGCAGTGCAGGGAATGAAACGAACCCGGTTAAAGGCAGAAAATGTATGCAGACAACTGAAAGGTTCTGAGCAGGGACATTTTAGTAGACAAGTTGAATTATATTGATATGTGATAGAACCATCCAATGTTTTCAACAACCTTTTACTGAAAGACCCAACGCGTTTGTGTGCTTTTCTTCTGCTGTTCTTCCTCGCCTCGTACATGAATTTTGTTAAAACATATTCATTTTTTCTAAAGAAACTCGCCCGCTATTGTTTCTCGTGTTGAAATACCGATGTTCCATTGCCTGTCTCATGGTGGCTAGAATGCGTGCGAGAGCAGGGGGCTTCCGTCACGTTCGACCACTGGGTTTCGGCAGGCAGTGCACGCCACATCATTCGATGACACAGTCTTCGTTGCTGATATTTCAAATAAGGCTGTGTGCCAAGTATGGAGGGTCGTCAAAGAACAGCGCGCAGATGAACTTGCAAGTGCGATCTTGCTTGATTTATTTTTTGGTTTTAAATCGTGAAAAATGTAACTGCTTGGCTGACAGAAATTAAGACCGAATACAGCCCGAACTGCCGAAGTTCTACGTTTGTAATAACCAGATCATAAATGCAGAGCACGAACACATTAGGATACATTTATCAGCAAACGTCCAATCCATGATGTAGGTCTCCTCACTGATGCGCTGCAGTGTTCTTTAGAGGTTAAAATCTAAAGGTTACAAGGCGCTTTGCGCTGAATTAACCTTTAAATCCGTCAATTTTGACTCTTGTAACCTATAGATATATATATACGTAACAACATTTAATTAAAACATCAACATATTTCGCATGTAACCTCTATTTTATAAGTTACTCGTGATTACAGGTTACCATAAAAGGTACCGTGCTAAGAGTGTACGAGGCTTCCTGCGAGAAGTCGTCTGGTCTTACGAGTTCCTCGCAGCACGGTTTTCATTACAGTATCTAAGCAAAGTCACACGAAAGAAACTGTACAAAGATGTTGTTGATGTATGTATGCCAGAACCACTGTATCGCACCATGTTGTCAATAGGAGCAGGCAAAGACGTACTGAAAAGGGTGAAGCGGATGCCAGTACGGTCCACGGTGAAAACGTTTTTCTTTTACTTGCACACCGGAACTCTGCCCGTTAAACCGTGGTTAGAGCAGAAGGGTATCTTCGTGCCATGGACGATAAACTGCTTATTGTGCAAGCAACCAGAAACTATCGACCATATTTTTCTTGATTGCGTAGATGCCACCTTCTTATGGGACATACTGCAACGTACTTTAAAAAAAGAGTTACCGATTACCCCATATGGCATCCGCTTCCTCCCAACCGATAATGACGAAGGAGTGCCGCATGACATGTTTATGGCTTTATGTCTTCACAGCATCTGGAAAACGAGAATGGCAGTGTATCATGCAGATATGAACGCACAGCCAGCCAGAGAGTACTTCAAAGAAAGTATTGCGTTTATTCGTGAGATGTATAAAGCACAGATTGATCCACCACTGCACCACCCCTGGACACGCTTTTCGAGTGTACGTTTTGGCCATGTGAATAGTACGACGTGCTGATGCGCTGATGTTTACATTTGCATTTTGAGAGCCAAGATCCGCTATCACTCCACCGCGTCAAGTGCCGCATCTCTAGAAGAGCAAGTGTTTTCGTACCATCGACAGGTACATCGTGCAGTGCTAGGACATCGATTTTGATGTACGATATCCATATTAAATAAGGAATTCAGAAATAGACAACGTTGACTTTTAGGGTTATTACTGCTAGTTTCGACAGTTGTCTCTCGTTCTTTACACTTTTGAGCGCGCATATAATTCGTGTGTTCAATGCAAAATAGCTACATAAACATTCGTGGATGAGAGTTCTTTCTGACAGCATACTGGCTTCTCACGGCAGCACTGTACCAGATTAATGAGACCCGAGCGAGACAGCTTTTCACGCAACTATGTGGAACAACCCAAATCTTCTTTTCCGCTTCGCATAAGCTTGTGAAATATTCCTGGGAAATTAACTAATGTGTCAGTGTAACAGCACATGTAAGTCCACAGGCCTGTGCGCCACATCTTACCAAAAAAAAAAAAACGGATACGCAGCCATTCCCGCAGATGGTATGATTTTGATCAGCGGCCGATTTTGATGAGGCCGGTAGGGCGTTGCTGGTGCCGCGTCGTCACGGCACAATTATAACTATTCGCCACGTCGACTTTAATACCGGTGTCGGTGCCATCAGCATTGCCGGCTTCAGAGAAACGCGATTGAATACCGCGCAAGAGAAAAGTACAGTGTAGACCACCGATGCGAAAACATACAATTTTAAAGGACCGCGACGGAAAGCACTTCTGTTGCGACTTCGGAACTCTTGGCGGTTGCGACCGAATGTTCCTGCTGCGACGTCAGAATTGGTGTCGTAACGTCGGAGTCGCTGTCAGGATATAAAGCTGTTGTTCCGACTTCAGAACTCTTGTTGTCGCGACAGAATGCTTCTGTTGCGAAATCAGAATTTCTGTCGTAACGTCAGAAATGTCTCCCAATTAAGAAATGTCAACAACTTCTGTCGTACAACAGAATTTCTGTAGTTGCGACAGGAATTCCTTTTGTCTTTTTCTACCGGGCACTACAGAAGCTTGTCGCATCACACAATTTCAGTGCACTTCTGTTGTCATCATTGGGTACATGCTACGGCGATAGGTTTCCGTTGTGGAACAGTTCTCTGTAGTACAACAGAAGTTTGTTCATTACTTCAGGAACACTTCTGTTATGACAACTGGGGGCCTGTTGCAATGATAGGTTTCTGTCGTACAACAACATTTTTTCTGTAGTACAACAGAAGTTGGTCGCATTACTTCAGGAACACTTCTGTTGTGACAACTGGGGGCCTGTTGCCACAATAGGTTTCTGTAGTATTTCAACAGCTCTCTGTAGCACTACAGAAGTTTTTCGGGCTACTTCAGGAACATTTCTGTTGGGACAACAGGGTGCCTGTAGTAATGACAAATTTTTCTGTAGTACTACAAAAATCTGTTGTAGAGCTTCAGCTTTCTGTTGTAACAACAGACATACAACAGACTGTACTTCTGTAGTAGCAACAACAAATGTCTGTTGTACATCGGAAAAGTCTGTCGCTCCATCAGGAATCTGTAGTTACTACAGAAAAATCCTGTTGTACAACAGAAATTTCTGTAGTACTGAACACAACCTCTGTTGTCATTTTCAACTGGGAGCAAGTAATCTTTTTTTTTTTGCACTTGTGTACGCGTCCACTTGTCGCGTGTGCCGTGTGCTCTCTTCGTCACACGGTTTTTTATGGTGTCTCGCATCTCTCGCTCGTCGTGCGCGCATCGCGGAGGCCAAGCTTTCCTGCTGCATGCGCTGTTCGCAAGGCGAAGGCTGGGCAGGACGTCGCTACGCGAGCACTTATTCAGCAGGTACCCAGATATTGAGGATCAAAGAGAATGGAAGTTCACGACATTCGGGCTCAGTACAAACAGGCGTAACGCTTTCTGGCAACACCACCATCCTCGGCTTCGTCCGTCCGCCCTTTCCGTTACGCTGCTTTTGCCGTAGAGTTTTCCACAAGAAATGCTATAGCGGGAACTTTTGCGCTACTGTCTACTCGAGTTTCAAGCGTGGCAGTTCAGCCAGCATTCGAATGCCGGGTATGGATTTGCCTAAATTTAGTTCTCCAAAAATTTAGTGCTAAATCGTGGATCCCTTGCCGGACGTTAAGCGCCGCCCGATCAGTATGTGACGCACGCGATAGCTTTATTTTTGTTTCGTTCTTCACTCTCCTCCTCCCCCATTTCTTTACTCTCTCTCTCTCGTGTTCTTCATTCACTATTCTTTTTCTATGTGCGGACCCGCCGTGGTTGTTTAGTAGCTTTGGTGTTGGGCTGCTAAGCACGAGGTCGCGAGATCGAATGCAGAAAGCAACCGTGTATACTTAGATTTGGCTGCACGTTAAAGAACCCCAAGGGATCGAAGTTATCCCGGAGTACGCCACTATACGGCGTGCCTCATAATCAGATCGTGGTTTTGGCACGGAAGATCCCACAATTTAATTAATTTTATTTTTCTATATACTTATTCTCTTCTAGAAGCCAACAGGCATTGTGCCCCTGCTAGCGGCAGTCGACAGCCAGCTCTCTTTCCTTTCCTCTTTGATTGTTTTTGTGTGTGCAAACCAGAAAATAGTAATAAACATATTAATTGTCCTAGATTCAAACGGCCTTCCGCTTTACAAATTGATAATTTTCAGCAGAATATAGAGTTATAAACGCAGCGATTCGGAATTATTACGTGTTCTCGCAGGGACTAATTGCCCTGCTATGTTAAGAAAACTACGCCTTCTTGGAAGTTCAGAAAGATAAAGAGCAACAAATGGCGTCCCAAGAACATTTGAAGCCACAAGCACAAAGGGAGGCAAATCCCTGTACGAACCATCACTCCCATGGCAACAGAACGATCGCAGTGTCAGGGTTACCTCTAGTAATGCTTGTATAGCCGTGTGGACGACTATAACTTGTCGCGGCATGCATTGCATTGTCGGGAGTCGCGCGCGTAAACCGCTGCGCTGTCTTGCCACTTTGGCACTTGGTATAATGTGTGCGTTAACCATCTCGTTCACGACGTGCGCTCTTGTGAGTTGTGACGTCTGCGCATGTACACCCGTGAGCAAAAGTATACGGACCACGGGAGCGCGTGTCAAGCTGCATCGACGCGCCGTCTACCGACGGCGTGTCGAGAGGGCCGCTAGAGCAGCTGTGCGCATGCGCGTCCCATCATATCTGCTGTCCTGACATGTAGCTTTGCTTGACGTGGTTATGGTACTCGTAGACTAAACGTCCACTGGGCGTCCCTGCTCCGTCGCATCTGGGCCATTGTTTTACGCAGTGGCTGCGGCAGGGCTCGCACGCGCGTCCGCCGCGCTTCGCTTTCATTGTTTCTTTGAGCGGGTTATCGCGCGCCACGTTGCCTTCTGTGACGCCTTTAGATGACTCGCGCGAAACGACTTTCTGCGGCGTTGTATTATCTCCAACTGTTCCAATGTTCGCTGCCGCAGGTAGAAGCAAGGTTTTGCAATCGGTGTACGCCGTCGCGTTAAGAAGTAGAACTGAGTTGCAGGCGCTACTATGCTCCGCAAGCAGCAGGATGCTAAAAGGTGTAATTAGCGGCACCGTACTGCCTTTATTTCTTCAAACCCTTCAAGAAGGCTTGAACAAGAAATGCACAGCTGCGGCAACGCTGACGCATGCGCGAGAATATAAAATCAGGTGCAGCTGTGCGGTGCACGTCGCCGTGAAGTTCCATTTACCGTTGCCCCCTTGCAATCGGGTCGGGGTGACCACCGACAGACTCCGGTCTTGAGGGCACTTAGGACGAGCCAACGTGCTGCTGTTATTTTCGGAGATTATAATTTTCACGACCGTACGCATGATTTCACTACGCTGTCAATTTTCCATAGGCGGCGATGGCGCCTCGGAGGTACCATGGTATCCGCTCGTAACGCGATGCCATGAGGAGATCCCAGAGGACAACGCCAGCCGTGCGCGTCGGAAGAAATGTGGCTTCAACTGGGGCTCGACATCCCTCGGTGTACACGGCACTGTTTTATGCACAAGAAATGGCACTAAAAGGGACACAAAAATTGTGTTGGCCATCATAAATAAAATAAAATAATATAATTAGGACAACAAACTACGCCCTGCCCGCTGCACCTAAGTATTGCAGGGTGCCAAATTGGAAAAATAAATAAAAAGGACCGTAGTCCAAAAATTTCGTATGTATATAAAACAAAAGGGGGGGGGGGGAGTCTACTACCACTGCGAAACCACAGCCAGGGCAGAGGCGGCTGCGGGATTTATCGAAACATTGTATAAACTTAATGATAATACATGATTTGGCTTGGTATGTTGGCATCTTGACTCACGAAATTTATTCTGTTTTTGTTTCATGCAAATTTATACAATAGCTATTCCGTGTGGGGTTTCTTGATGTGCATTAAAGTATTCTGCTGATGATGCTCCTGTAAACTTCTCTGTTGACTCTTGCCTGTCTTGTGTTGCGCTGTCTTCGGTTACAGAATGTCCCCTGTCTTGCGTTATCTTCTTCCTTCGTGCAAATTCTCTTCCCCCCCCCCCCCTTAACCAGTTTCCGCAGCCTGCTAAGGCCCTTACAATGATCTGTTCATAACTCAACATATTTACTCAGAATGGGAATGCAATTATATGAGATTTCATTTCTTTTGTTCCAGTTTTTCTTTTCTTTCTTCTTTTTTTTTCATTTTTTCTTCGAGGTTGTTTTTTTGTTTTTTTTTCCCTTCGCACAGGGCACTTTCTTATATAAATGTTAATGTTTCATGCTTTTTCTTTTGAAACATTGTTTTAGTCTTGTTCATTTTATTCCTTTTTTTGCTTGAATTTTTTTTACATTTTTTGTATTTGCATTATCTCATTGAAATAATGGATTTAAATGGCTATCACTAAGGATACAAATATTCGTTTTCTTTTTGCAAGGAATACACTGATTGTGTTATGTACATTTAATTCCAGTTTGAGAATGACGCTGCTTTTTTTTTGTAGGGGGGGAGGAATACTATTTTTTCGTATTTTATATCTCTCCAGGTTTAAATATATATGTTATGTTATGTTATATATGATATGTTATGATTGGCCAAGAATAAATGTGGAATTTGATGAATGGTTCTAGTCCATCCTCTGGTGTAATTGTTCTGGTTATTTGAATCTTGTTTTCACTGCATATTCCAATTAATATATATATGTTTATTCAGGTGGTTACTAATGATTTTTTAGCAATGACAATTCTATTCTTTCGCCATACAGTATCGCTTATTCGACTAGATCATCTGCATAACCATTAGCCATGTTTCCACTGTCTCCTTTTATACATGTTAGCACTGTGTGATGATTCTTATTGACCTTTGCAATTTGTCCTTTAATTATACGTATATGCATTTAAATTATCATGATTATTAATACATTTTAATGTTGACAGGCTATCTGTTATTATTTGATAACTGTATGCATTCTGTTGTTATTCTATATATTCTGATGCTTTCGTTATAGCTATAACTTCGGTTCAAAGTTATTATTATATTTTGTAATGAGTACTGTTTTGTTCCAATTATTTGAGAAAAAATTTAAAAACTGTAAATGCTGCTCCTGGGTTATTTAAATCGCAAGAACCATCGGTAAGTATATTGAATAGTCTTATCTATTTAGGTTCTAAAAGGATACTTCACTTCATTTGTAGGGTCAATTTTCCATTTATCTAGTATTCTTTATATTTTCTCATTTGTGTATGTTTGGTTATTCCAAACAAATGGTTCATCTTTATGTAAAATTTTAAACATTTGTATATCTTTCTCAATTCTTAGATTTGCTGGGGGTGTATTTGCTAAAACGTTAATCGCACTGTTGGCCACGGTCTTATATACCTTTGTTATTGCTAATAAAGGTTTTCTCTGAGTTGATTTTATTTTTTTAACAATGACTTGTATTTCTCTGCCATACTTGTGCAGCATATGTTATTATTCGTTCTATGCCCCTACGGTATATATCTATCATTTGGTTGCCTTTAATGCCTCTATTTTTTCTAGTAAATTTATTTAGGTTAATTGTTGGATTTGTCAATTTTTCTTTTATGTATTCTAAATGTCGAGTAAACGTAGACTTCCCATCAAAGATTACCCCTAGAATTTTTAATTTATCTACTTGTTGAATTCTATCACTTCCAAATTTTACGATTGGGGCTTTTCTTGTACCTTCCTTTAAAAATCATGTATTGCGACTTGGCGGAATTGAAATGTATATTCTTTGCTACTCCCCAATTATGTATTATTTGTAGAGCTTTATTTGCTACTTCCTGGATTTTTCTTTTAGATTGATCTTTAATTATTATTGTTATATCGTCAGCAAAAGTGTGTAGGTAAGCGTTTTCTGGAAGTTTCTTCATTAACAAGTCTGATATCATAATTGTTCATAATAGAAGACTTACGTGTGATCCTTGTGGCGAACCTTGTTTAAGCTTATATTTAAATATAGTTACCCATTTTTATAGTAATGTATCTATCCTTCATTATTGCTTCCAGCAGTTCTTTTATATTTTGTGGACATTTGTTTTGAGTTAAATATTATGTTATTGCCTTTATGCTTATAGATTTAAATGCACTTTTATATCTAATTATATGAGTAGGAATGCTTGCTTATCTAATAATGCTTGTGTCACTTCATTTTTTATGTTATCTAATGCATGTGTTGTCGAAGTTAAATGCTTAAAACCATATTGATTTCTTAATAATAATTTATCTTTATTCAAATGTAAATTTATTCTATCCTTAAGGAATTTCTCTAAAACTACCAAAATACAATTAATGGCTTTTGGCCTAAAATCTCGTGGCTTTTCCAAAATTTCCTTTTTCGGTATTAATAGAAAGTTTTAGCCTTTCCACTTTTCTGCGAAATAGCCCCATGTTAAACAGCTGTTGAATAAATGGTGCAATAATTTTTTATGTCTCTTGTACATCATTTGAATTATCTCAGTTTTAACCCATTAGGACCTACTGCTACATCTTTTCTTAAACCGCTTATAACAGAATCGATCTCCTGTGCGGTTAATTCAACATCTCCTTTATACTGTTGATTTTCCCAGATTTCTTTACTAAAGTTTTCCTCTTCGTTCTCTACTACTCGATTGGTAACTATACATAATTTTTCTAAACTATGTTCTGCCGCCTCTCTTAATGTAGTTGTTTTGAATTGTCCACTTTTTGTACACTACTAATCATGATAGGGGTTCTTAATGTATGTTTAGCAAGTTTGTATGCTACATTGAAATTATCTTCAGTTGCTCTGGATATAAATTCATCGCAACTTCTGCTCTTTGCACTGGCCAATTTTCCACATATGAGTCGTGTTCTCTATAATATCAATCTTTGTAAATATCTTTCAAATATCCTCGGCATTTTTATTACCTCCTTTTCGTTGCTCTAACTTTTTTCCTTTGTATTTCTAACTCTGTTGCCCACCATATCTTGCCTTGTTTTTCTCTTTATTGAATCTCTTTTGATTTTTTATACAAGTCATCTAGTGTATTGTAAAATCTATTAACAATATTTTCTAATTCTACCGAAGAATTTATATTTTCTACCTCTTTTTCCCAATCTATGTTTAGAAGTTGTTCTACAGCTTTTACTTCTCCTTCTTTTGTTGTTTTATATATTGGAGCACATTTTGTTTTAAATATTTGAATTTTTATGGACCCATGATCGCTGTTGGTTGCATCTGTAATAATTTCGCACTTCTTAATATCTTTATGCATACTTGAAGAGACTAATAATAAATCAATTCAACTTCTTCTATTAGAATCAAATGTGGGTTTGATATTCATATTATGTAATATTATGAGCTCATTCTTAATGATGAATTCAATTAACTCTTCTCCTCTGTCATATGTAATATTACTTCCACATGGTTTATTTTTCGCATTAAAATCACCTGTAATTAATATATTCCTAGTTAGTGCTTTTTATATTATCTCGTCAACCATAGCTAGTAAATGCTGTATATTCTCTTTAGGAGGATAGTAACAGTTTATTAATAATGTCTCCATGCAATTCAAAACACTTTTAAATGATATTATTTTTTGTTCTATTACTAATGGAAAGACTGAAATCTTTTCTAAGTGAATTATCGCTGTAGTGTTAGGATTATCTTATGACGCTAAGGCCTTCTGTCTTAGTGGGAAGCCAATTATTTTGCTTTTAAATGATATGGTTACTGAATTAAAGAAATTTCGTGACATTTATCGTGTTGATATGCACCTAGAGATTGACTTGCTTTGAATATTCTTGCTAGATTAGTTTGTATTATTGTTATAACTTTTTGGGCACTCTTTATCTTTGTCGCCTTTTTGTACCATGTTAGTAATCGAAAACTTGGCTGCTTGGCAAAGAAAAATTAAGTAGGGAAATACAGCAAAAATAAGAACAAAATTAACCCGATTGCTCGGACCTCATCTTTAGTTTTGAAGAAGTTCAAGTTGTTTTACGTGTCTCAAGCCCTACAACAGTGCTACCAGCTGCTTCGTCATGCGCAGCTGTGCTGCCCGGGAGGTGCGGCATGTAATACTGAAGAGTGAGTGTTCCCTTTTCTCTGCCGGAATTCCGTCTTTCTCACACACCTTACAGTACATTAAAAGGGACAATCTTCCTTGTTATTCTGGGTGTGGCGTTTCGTTCAGACATGGGAGCAGTGTATGCCGAATGAAATTCTTCAGAATATGGAGGTGTCCGTTCGATGAGCCTGTCGCATCAATTGAGTTCAGAGGCATGAGGAGGGAATGAACGCTGGCGTGTCTGTATTCTTTCTTTTTTTAAGTTTGAACAGACTTACGAAAACTTACCTGTGACGGATTTCGTTACGTCAGCTAGATAGACCATTTGACGAGGCATACATCACTTGTGCCCTGGAAAGCTAATAATGAAGTCACTAGCTAACTTTGTAATTATTTACGTTAATACACATGTACCCCAGCAGTACAACTGAAGCCGGATAATATTGAAGCCACATTACGTTAATCAAGATTCTGCCGCTTAACACCAGCTTCGGGAAATACGCCTAGCAAATCCGCTGCGAAATGCAACAATGCTTATACAGAAATGCAGCCCCCTGAGCCAGATCAGCTCAATCTTCTATAACACGAACCACACCGTGACGTCAGCGCAGGTTCTTGACCGCGATCACAGTGTCTACAAAGGTCCTTGTCCCAACTGACCTTGCTGTCTTGCGTCACATTCTCTCTCTCTCTCTCTCTCTCTATATATATATATATATATATATATATATATATATATATATATATATATATATATATATATATATATATATATATATATATATATATATATATATATACAGGAGGGCTGTACGAAACACGAAATCAGGCTCACCGTGTGCACGTATGTACATCACGGCATAGTATCCCGAAAGCGGCAGTGGCGCAGCGTAGGCGTCATACCCTAAGAACGGCAAGTGTTGGCGAGAGCATTGCGACATCGCTCCTCGATTTCCTGCGGGGCACTTAATAAATACTGAAGCAGCCCACGCTACGCCTGTTTGTGCCTAAAACTGGAGGATCTGTGCTCGTAGAAGCGGGAAATGTGCTTGAGCGACCCTATATCCTCTATACGCACACCCGGGCAAAGGAAAGAAGCTGCGAAGGCTGCATTGCTTTTCCTAAGGGCGTGACCTAGCGACGGCAGAGTGGTTGAGTGCACCAGTCGACGACCGACGGTGACTGCCCACTTCATATGGCCATGACAGGAGAGCTACTGATACTATAGAGTAACGCCGTTTGATGCGGCGCCTGTACGTCACGCCTGTACGTCACGCCTGTTGACCATGACCTCATGTCTTCAAAGGAAATGGCATCGGACCCCACGCTGCGTGATTGTCGCTATATCGCAAGCTCATCTTCATGTAGACGGTTCAATCGTTCTTTCTTTCTTTCTTTCTTTCTTTCTTTCTTTCTTTCTTTCTTTCTTTCTTTCTTTCTTTCTTTCTTTCTTTCTTTCTTTCTTTCTTTCTTTCTTTTGCTTAGATACTTGCACCCTACTTTTGCGCTACCCTTAACATTTTGCGGAAACTTTTATTTCCTTGATGCTTCAGACGAAACTCAGCGTGGTGTCTCGCCCCCTTAATTTCCTTATTTAATGCATTGTAGGGTAGTAAACCGCATTTGCTGTTATGGTTTTTCTTTTCTGGATAACGTTTTAATGCAATGCTTCCTTTGCCTTTTCGATCCACTTTTCCGCTCCTGTTGCTCTCGTGCCAAATAACTATTGTCGAATGCTTGGGTCATACTAAAGGTAATATCGTCGTCACGGCGCCGGCGTCGTACCGTTGCCATCCTTCCTGGCTACAGTCTTGTACAAGTAGCCGATACCGGACATGGTGCAAACAAACACCGAATGTAGCGTGAATAAGGGCGGCCCGCAGCGGCATGTGACACGTGGGCGCGGACGTGAGCTCCAACATCAACTCGCCATCTTTGTAATACCGTCGTCGCCATTCCATCGTGGTGATTTCATTGCCTTCGTGCCATTGTGACCATACCCTCGACATCATGTCATCGTCGTATTTCCGCCATTTTCACTCGGTCGCTGTCACGATGGTCAAATCGTCGTCATCACGCCGCCATCTTCGAGTTTTCGTCGTCGTTGCGTTGCAGTCGGCCCGTTGTCATCATTTCATCGTCGCCATGCCATTGTCGTTGAAGCGCCTCCTGCCTCCTTCGTCGATGGGTCTCGTTCTGTCTCCTTCCTCAGGGAGTTAATTTACGCTTCTAATAGCTGTGCCAAAGTCGTCATCGCCCCGTCATCACTAGGGTCGCTGTCATGCCTTCGTGGTCGTTACATCAACCTCATTTTGTCGTAGTGATTCTACGACTGCATCGACTAAACCCCTCCCTGCAATTCCGACCTCCACTCGGACTTCCTCGACGTGAAGCTACACTTCTCTGTCACCTTTGGTTAGGAGTTGCCTTCACAAAGGCATACTCTACATTAATTGGAGTGACTGACAGTGCAGCATGCGAGATCTGTGACACCGAAGAAAACATCGACCACCTGCTGTGCTACTGTCCACGATATGCCCCAGAGAGACAAGAACTTGCCAAAGCTTTCCAAAAACTGGACAATCGGTCGCTTTCTGTGCAGGTGCTGCTGGAACACCGCCCCCATCGACCGTCGGCCGATAGAGCGGTTAAGGCGCATTTGTGCTTCTTAAGAACGACGGGTTTGTGCGACCACCTGTGACTATTGGTGCGATTTCTGTAAGACCACACGCGTCAGCGAACTCACCGCAATGTCCTTCTTTCCTTCCCTCCTCTCTCTCCCCGTGATCTTTGTTTTCCCCTTTCGTATTCCCCTGTTGTATGGTAGCCAACCGGACGTTATTCCGGTTAACCTCCCTGCCTTCTACTTTTCTCTTCCCTCCTCCTCCCTAGTGCCATCATCCCATTATCATCATGCCTTTGAAATCATGCCGTCAGACCATCGTTGTCATGGCGTCGCTTTCATTCCAGCTCCGTCATTCTCTTCGTCATATTGTCGTCGTCGCGACGTCATCGTCGTACCATTGGCATTATTCCAGCATCGCTATCGCGTTGTCGTCGCACCATCGTCGTCATACCATCCTCATCACTCTAGTCTCATCTGATAT
Organism: Dermacentor albipictus; assembly: GCF_038994185.2. Taxonomy (NCBI): domain Eukaryota; kingdom Metazoa; phylum Arthropoda; class Arachnida; order Ixodida; family Ixodidae; genus Dermacentor; species Dermacentor albipictus. The sequence goes on from NC_091821.1 coordinate 483,363,570, forward strand.
ATCATGCATTATCACACAATCGTCGGTATTCCTGCGTCGTCATTCCACAGTCGTCACGCCATAGTAGTCATACTATATATCGACGTTATGTAATCGTCATTATGTCCTGATGGTGGTTCCATCGTGGTCATTTTGTCGTATGAAGGAAGGAAGGAAAAAGTGGAGAAGGAAAGGCAGGGAAGTTAACCAGTTCAGCTCAACCGGTTTGCTACCCTACACATGGGAGCGAAATGGGGCGGATGAAAGATGGAGAGGAGAGAGAGCACATAGCACAGCACATACATCGTCAGTTACAGTCCGTCACTCTTGCGTGGTACGTGACACCACTGTCACAGCCTCTTGTCCAAGCCCGTCTTTTTGAAGAACCGAAGTAGTCCCTTCGTCCCTTTCAGCTGCGATGTCTTCTGTCGGCGACATGTGAGAATCGTTTCAACTGCCAATGGTTTATTGTCAAGGTGCGCTAGCACGGACGCCAGGGACTGTCTCTGAACATTATATTCAGGACAGTCTCACAAAATGTGTTCTAGCGTCTCCTCGCAAAGACAGGCATTGCAGTGAGCGTTGTCGGCCATTAGAATGCGAAATGAATAAGACTTCGTGAATGCCACCCCTAGCCATAAGCGATAAAGCAGAGTGGCCTCTCTTCGGCTGGAGCCGAGTTGGCATACAGAGATGCATCAAAGAGGGCAGGTGGTATTGAAGATTGCTCCGGTTGGTCTGGCTGCTTGGTGTGCACCATAGAGAGAGTGGTTGTAATGTTGTCATGAGGTTATCGCCATCACACCGTCATCTTCACGTCGTCGGGGTCGTTCTACCATCGTATTCCTTCTTCGTCACGCCTGTCATGTGCATGATCGAGCGCAACGAGTTTATGTTGGGCGACGCAGTTCACAGTGGAAATGCATGTTGGTCGTTTCGCATCTACTTGCAAATTATCGCTAAGCATTGCTCACAAACACCAATGAAAGCTTCGCTTAAACCGATTTCCACAGAGCATAGGATCCGCAGAATTTTTTACGAAATATTTACCCCACTTCTGTTTACGCTTAACCTATGACTGTAAGCATATTATAGGATGAACCATCAAGTACACCAAACAATTACTTTGCTAAGTTATATCAAGAGTTGTTAGTAAAACGCACGGTTCGTCTGGGTTAACCTCCCAGCCTTTTTCCTCTTGCGTTTCTCTCTGTCTCTCTCTCTTTGTCATTGGCCATTGCCTCCTCATACCGCCTCCTTGCTTATAACCATTGATAGGTTCGTATTCATGAGCCGTCGTCACGTGTGGGTGTTTTTTGGGGAGCCAGACCATCCACTCTCATTAATGGGACTTGCTGGCTTCTTTTTTACATGACGTGTTGCTGGCTTATCAGCGGCTACCTTGACGTCGCCTTAGCCATAATGGATTGGTCAGTGTCGTCGCTGAAACGCTGACCAATCCGTTACATAATCTCCAACGTGACTCAATGCTTCCACTATATCGGACATTCCGTCATGCTGGAAATTCAGACTCGTTGTACAGTCCATATTGGCTGTATATTCAGTCTCATATGGCATTAAGGCTCTCGATACCGATGAGAGACGGGACAGAGAGAGGGGATTTGGGAAGGTAGGGCTGTTAATGAACCTGAGCCCCGTTAGCTACCTTAAACTGGGAAAGGGGGAGGAGGTGAAAAAATGATCAACAGGAGCTCAATTGCGGCACGCATACACTCGCACTCTGAAAACTTAACAGTTCAGACACGAACGGTGCCTGACATAAGCCACATTTATTCCGTGTCGCTTCTGCGACATTTTGCTTCGTGGGCGCACCAAGCCTCGGTCCTCTAGTATCTTCTCTCCTCTGAAAGCCTTGACACCTGGTTGTTGGTTCCTATCGGCAGTACCCTGCGTAATACGGTGGTTTGCATGAAGCCGCTGATGGTGGCTTCAAGCAAGAACGCGGTTACCTTACTATGAGTTGAGTTAGTTGTTGAGAGGGAGCCACCTGCGGATGGCAGAAGGATGATCTTTCCCCTTCGGCCGCGGGTGAGTCCGCCTCGAAAGCGTCAGTTCAGTATGGGTTCTACAAGGGGTTGGTGTCCGCGACCGAGCTCCTCCGCCTCCCCACCTCTTACATGAAATATTTGCCTTTGCTGCGCACGCAACAATTGATTATTTAAAGAACTGTGGCGTATGAGGTAGAGAGAAGGACAGGATACAGAAGGAGCACCGTTACAGCTATCTTCGGGCCATTCTGGTTCAGCATTTGTGCCATGATGCTTAAGCGATCAGCGTAACGAACTAACTCGCGCTGACGTCCTTCTCAGCGGGTTGCTTCAGAGCACCATGATAGTGCTATTAAGGTTGGTTTAATGCTCTGTTACGAGAACAAGCGAATAAACTAGCATTACTCAAGCTCCATTATCCCAATTGATACGCACTTGAGCTCGCCGTGAAGTTAAGTTGCCGTCTTATACGAGATTCTAACTTGAATATGCCGTATGGTTCTCTTGCAAAACACGAGGCAGTCGGCACTGGGACGCGCGGCACCATTACCGAAAACAAAAGAAGAAAGATGCAGCGAAATAGAAGCCAATGACGACGAAAGTGAAACGAGACATGCGTGCGGCAGCGGAGGGACCGGTGTCCGACAGACCCCTTGTCCGGAGAATTCCTATTCGCCCCGGACGCGTTCGCGTTTTCCCGAGACGGTCGCGTATGGCATCCCCGTCCCCCAACCCCCCTCTCATCGCTGCGTCGTCGATCGTCATCTTGTCGCGGCGAGGTCTCCAGTGAGGTCGTCAGTGGCGGCGACCGCTCCATCCCTCCCTGCGGCCCACGACCGGGCGCGGGTGCTCCTAGCCGGCGTATATTTTCATTGCTTCTTCTCGTTCCTGCGCCCCTGTTTGTTTTCATTCCCTTCGCTGAAGGGGGGTCCGTGCCGCAGCGACGACGAGCGAAGGATCGCCGGCAGCAGAAGCAGCGAGACCTGCCGTTCCCCGCAGACTCGGGAAGGGAAGCAAGCCGACGGTCGTCGCAACGTGGGAGCGGCTGTGGCCGCCAGCACTCGCACGCCGTGCGAAGCGGGAGGCAACCGCTGAGCGGCGGCGGTGCGGTGCGCGCCCAAAGCCTCGCCGGCCCACTCCACCTCCCCCCCTCTTGGGCGCTCCGCTTCCCGCCGTCGTGATGAATGATAGCCGGAGCGGCTCTGGCAGCCCCGGAGAGCGGCGTGACCTGAGGGCCCGACGCGGCAGCCGGCCTGCTATCGCGGCGGCGACGAGCGGGCACCAGCCCCCTCGGGCTTCTACTCTTCGAAAGGTGGCGAGGGGGACGCTATCGATTCGCGGCAAGCAAACCTGCTCTTCGTCCCCGAGGGCCGCCGCTTCGAGACGAGCGAGACCGGACCGCCGCCGACGGCGGGGTGACGGGAGCGCGGCATGCATCGCCAAGGATCCGCGCTCCTGGGACTCGTTTGTTGGCGCCAATACTGTGCAGCGTTGGCAAAGTTAGAGCACTCGATCGTCCAAGTCGGTGAACCGGTGCGCGCGGTTCGCTACGATGGTTCGTGACGCGCGGGTTTTGTTGAGTGTTTCAAGCTCAGTCCACCAATGACGATATCTGTCGCCTGGCTTCGGTAGCAGGTATGAGGCTCGGAGGCTCACTAGAGAAACGGCTGTTCTCTTTGTCAACCTTGAGTATCGGGGAAACGAAAGCTCAACCTGCAGTGGCATCAGTAGGGCGCACCGACGGTATCTTCAGTCACGCAATGTTTTCATAAAACTTCCACTCATCTGCGGCAACATCGTCCGCTGTCGAGAACAGCAAGCAGACACATCGTAGAAGAGCGCGGCGTGAAAGTGACGCGCTCTATGTGGCGGATGAGCGGAGTTTGGAAAGCTAGAACTACTATAAGCATCCTTTGCGGACACGTACTTGTTTTCTTTAGTGCAATAGCGACCAGTTCGGCGCACTCACCGAGCATCTCTAACACTGCACGGTTTTGCTATTGGAAATCGTGTGCCGCATGTAAGCTACCGCTGCCTCTCGCCGCACCTTAGCTCCGCGATCGGCTTGGCGCCGTATCGTGGGAACGAAGAACGAGGCACGCCGGTCTGAAGGAGCAGGTATGTCGAAGGGATCGGCGCGTCTGCGTGCTGTTTTCGGTTTCTTGAGAAAGGCCTTGTCGGGCTTAGACATGTAGTCCGTGATGTTAGCACTAATTGAATGCTGAGGGTGGGCTTAAAAAACAAGTTATCCAGAAGCACAGTCCAGCAAGCCCGTGAGGCGGCGTTGAGGCAGGCCCTTGACGTTCCCCCGTGGGAGACCTGAGCCCGGGTCGCGTTAAACCTTGCCGGACGTACAAGAAAGTTGTATCCATCCATCCATCCATCCATCCATCCATCCATCCATCCATCCAGAAGCAGTCGCTAGAGCTGGCGCGAAACCCTTAGGGCACATTCACACCGGCGACTTCAGGAGGTCGCGCGACCAAGTTGGTCGCTTTGCGACCAGTCGCAAATGGTCGCAAACGGTCGCCTTTCTCGAAAAGCGACCATTTTGGGCGAGTCACTCTCTGCGCGATTTTTCAGTCGCGCGACCGTGGTCGCAAAACTGATAAACCAATAAGCGGCGCACCGGAAGTGATCTTTCGTGTTTCTACATCCGGCCTCCTCCGGCGTCGCATTCAAATTCCGCGTAGATTCCGAGAGTTCTCGCTGAGAACGATAATCTCCGGGATTGCGCGACTTGCGGGTCGCGCTCAGCCGGGCTTGCCGGTGTGAACATCAGTCGCCTTCGGTCGCTTTTTGATTGCGAGTCGCAAATGGTCGCGCGACCTCCTCAAGTCGCCGGTGTGAATGTGCCCTTAGACAGTATTCGCACACACAAACACACACACATACACACACACACAGGTTCCTGCTATATTATTAAGCGAAGGCAGCCAGCCAACGGCAAGCAGCACTTACGAACGAAACGGGAATTCGGCCTCTGATGTTTAGAAGGAAACGCAAAGGAAAGAAGCCCATGATAATTCGATTTCAGATGCAAATGTTCGAATATCCACATTTTCACCCCATCTCGCTGTAGAAAGCGGAGAGATACGTACGGTTCAATACACGGCGGTTCATATACGTACCAGTGCAGGAGATATATCGCCGATGACAAGCAGGATAGTAACCCCCTATACCCTATGCGACAATAAGAGAATTTAGCGAACAGCAACCGCTCTCCGATTACTAACGCATTCCAGAGTTCACTAAAGGGTGTAAACGCACGCGAACACGAAACGAGCTTGTAACAAGAGAAAGTCGCGAAGCACACCGCATGCATCTCCCCCGCTCTAGACTCGGCCGCTTTGCTGGTCGGAACCGAACGAGTCTCGTTTCGAAAAATAGTCTCGCAGTTTATTTCACCGCTGCGGATATTCTGTCGACGGGACGCTGCAGCGAACATTTCTCGGCACCGGGACCGACGCTTTCTGGGAGACCCGCACGCTTCCGGCGGCCGCGGGGTGACTCCGCGATTACAAGCGGCGGCGCGCCGAGCTCCCCGCGCGCGCGCATACATTATACAGCGCGCAGCAACCTGCCACGCCGAGACCGACCGCGGCGATCCGCGGTTCCCGCCGTCCCCGCGGGAGGAACCCCGCGAGAAATGGTTCCCCCCCCCTCCCCCCTTCATTTCCTTGCCGCGCAGCTCGCGCGCCGCGGGGGTGCGGTCGACGCAGCTGCCACGGAGGCCGCGCTCGCGGGGCTGTTTTATATACGGCGCACTAAAGCATGGCCGCTAGCGCGTATGCACGCCGGGCCTTTACTCATTGCATTTTTATTTGTTTTCGTACGTATATATCTTTCTTTCTTCGCGGGCGTCGGGCTGCGGCGTGTGTAAACGCCGCATGCACGCGCGTGCACGGACTGCGGGCGTGTTTATGCGGGCGACTGGCGCATACAGCCCCGGCCGGCTCCTTCCTATCTGCGGCCAACGAGCGCGAACTTGCCGCGGCGATGCCCCGAAAGAGTTTTTCTCGAGCGTTTTATTTTTCACCGCTCTGGGTGCTGATGTACTTCTGTGGCACATGTAGATCGAGCCTGCGTTTGTCACGTCATCGGGAACCTCGCAGTGCGTGCCCTTCCTTCGCTGCCGTCCGCGACAGAATGTATGGTGCCAGACAACATGGCGTGCCGCGCTAGTTTAAGAGAAAGCATCGACTGCAGAAGGCAAAACCACAAGAACTACTGTGAGATTTGAAGGTCTGGTTTAAGTTTGATCTGGCAAGGTCGAGTTCGTGGGAATTAGTGCGAGGGCAAGCTTTCCCAACTGCCCGCCCGACTGGCGAGGTTTGCGGCAAAATATCGCCGCGTTTGCCGCCGGCACATACTGCGCCCGTTAGTCCTGCGCCTTCTGGTTAAGCAACTGCGTCTGAATTCGACGGCGCTAATGAAGTACACCTCAAAATCGCTGCGATTCACGTGAATGCTGTAAACAGAAGTTCTGCTTCTCAGCCGCGTGGTGAATTCTGTGCCGTTGTCACGGTTGCTAAGTACTGCGCGAGCATTCTGCCACTTTTATTTTGTTCACTCATGTTCCATTGTTAAATCTAATAAATCCAGCACCCGTTCTCTGGTTTCGCAGTTCTCTACGGACTTGTAGTCATTGCGGGGTCTATCTAAGCACGTGGTGAGTCTCAGTGCAGAACGTCTGTCTTGTTCTCTGGTAGGTGAACGACATTTCGGAAGATCCAACTTGCCTATTCACAGATCTGATCAAGTTGAGGATCCATGTGCCCCTGCACTCCCAGACACATGATGTTGCCAGTAGTCCTTGCCTCTTTCCAGCTATTACAACGCAGCTATAGAGTCTACCTTGACGATAATGCCGAGCAGAAGGCCTTAGTGGATTTTCTAGCGACATAAAGCGCGGAGTGCGTTTCTTCAATCGTGCTCCAATCGTCAAATCTCTTTATCGTCTTTTTCCTGGCTTTTGATCCCAAACCTTAAGCCGGCTGGTCACCGTAGAACAAAGAAAAAAAAATGTAATAAGCTGTATCTTTAACGATACCTTTCCGCCAACTATCCGCATCCTTTTCGGCGTAAGTGTCGCAGTGAAATTCGGCGCGTGCAGCGAACAATACTCAAGACACGGCACAGTTGTCGGATGGCGTATACGCAAGAAAAACGTGAAGGCATTACGTACGCGCAGGAATGGCGCTCCCCTCACTGCGCATGCTCCGTATATACATATACTCTTCGCACCGTTTACCGCATGCTATGCGTTGACGTGTGTTACTTGGCGGACTGAAGAGTGCTCACGTAAGCTAAGAAACAGCGTAGCCAAACTTTGCGGCATCCGAGGCAGCCGTTTCAGTCTTAATTGTCGCGCTGTCTGGTCTCTCGGCGTCATTCTTCATCTTCAGGAAACGGCTAGTTATGCTTTCGCTTCCGCTCAATTCCTATGAATCGCAAATTATAAGTGGCTAGCTCGGCCATTAATGAGATGAGGATAGCTGGTGAGAAAAATTAGCCCAACAGAAGAAACAGCGTTGTGTTTTTGTTGCGCGAAGTTGCCTCGTCAGCAATGCAAGACCAAATAAACCAACAATTATTGCTGCTAAAAATGAAGGTAGCCCGCTGAATTTTCGAGATCGTTGGGTGCGCATGCTTCTGGCGTCCGTGGGCCTGACGAGACGCGTATATATAGGACATAGAAACGGCACCTTGCGTGCTATAATGGCTCGGACAGGTTTGACACCAATCACCCTTGTCCGCTTTGGTTTTCGTTGCGTTGGCAACCAAAAGACCAAACGAACCAAGCCAATCACTTCGCCATCTATGCGCACCAATGCAACCATACTGGAAAATGCTGAAAGCTGTTAGAATGAAAACTAATTTCAGTATGCCTATAGGTACGTGTGTCACTGTCTCCAGGGGGTACGCGGTTCTAGGACTGCCCCCCCCCCCTTCACAGTGTATTTGTGCCGGTACGTAGAAATCATCAGCATCCTTATGTTGGCACTACTATACACTTATGCGCACTTGCACCCGATCAACGTTTGCCGCGCTTGAGCTTTGGAGGCGACATCTGAAAACTACATTTCGAAGTCATGCATTTCCCTACATAATTCACGTTATTTCCGCAGAGAAAAAGTCCGTGCAGTCAAAAGTGGGGGACGTCGATTCCGATGGGAAATCGTGCGCGGTCTCGGATCCGTGCCACGTCTGCGGCCGCGACAGCCCACGCCTCCTCCCCGCACTGCTTCTCGCCCGTCGAACACAATGGCGAGCGCCGGCCGCTTCCGCCCACGGGGCTACCGAAGGTCGCCGCTGTTTATAACGGCACGTGGGGCACGCCGGCGAGCAGCTATCGCCGCCGAAATCGAGGTTTGCACGGGAGCTGCTCGGCGTGAAGGAAGTCGGCGCTGCGATCGAAGCTCGGAATCGTTACAGCGCGAGGGCGTGGGGCTGGTGTATGGGGACGCTCAGAAAAAAAATGGGGGGCTCGCGAAGCAGAAGCGTGGTACAAACGAGGAATGCAATAAAAAAGAGATATTCGGGCAGAGAAAGGGGGAAAAAAGAAAGAGAGAAGAATGGAAGAGACAATTAAATCAAGTGAACATATCAGGTGTCCCTCTACACCGCTGCTTTCCCACAAGGACGTTAGTCTCGACCTGTAGGCGCGAAAGAAGCGATAAAACGTTCAATATGTGTACGCATGCCGTACTCGTTGTCAGGCGGTTTGTGCGCGCTGTCGTGTCAGGCTATCGCCGTTTAAATCAGACGAGCCAAACTGACACCGAACAGAAACTATAGCACTGCCGCTCGACGCGGGTGTTTTCGTATGAGCGCCTTCAACGACTCGTGATGGACAACGGCTGGTGCTTCAAGCAGCCAGAGCCGATGGGACGGGGTGACAATCGACAGCGTTCACAAATATTAGTGGCCATTTGCTCGAAACTCGCGTAAACGCGCCAGTAAGCCTTTATTGCTTTGTTTCTGGATCATCAGACTTGAAGGGCCGCCGCTGATGACGCTACCCCCTTACCACGCAAATGTCAGATATGCAGAAGAAAAAGCTATTTCAAATTTAGAATGATTTGTGGAGTTGCTGCGGCTGAAGGCCGGTGGGGTCCGTTCGTATACGGGGTCAACAAGGCTAGCCCACGGGGCTGTCGACCATTAATACACCTAGAATTGCCAACCAATGGGAGTTCTTCTATACCGAGTTCGTCGAAATTTTACCCAACAGACAGTATTAACATGATCAACTGTATATTCCGTATCTAATAAAATGTTAAACAGACGGGCGCGTCGCCGTCGTCGAGTCCAGTTATGCACAGCGGTATTGCTGTCACAACTGGGCATTTCGCTCTGTTCCTACGCGCGGTGGCCCTGAATGCTCCCTGCACAAAGACGGAAGTTGCCGGCTTCTCATACACTTACAACGCGTTTTGCTACGTTTTCTCGCACGAGCAGGCCCATATATACGTAACCTAGCTGCACCAAGCGAAGGCGCACTGCGTTGTTCACTCGATAATGCAAGCAGCCAGGGAAGTGATCAGCAAGAGAACGCCCCCCTGAGTATGAGAAACTGTCTTACCAACACTGCCCGAAATTAAGAGCCCTTACGTCGGAAAGACCCACCTGAATATAGTTCTGGCTACGCTGCTGCACGCGGCATGGGTTGTAAGACTTCAGTAACTGCTTGTCTCTGTAACATGCTACAGCGCGTGCAGAGCTTTCGAGAGAGTGAGGACACTGGATCAATGTACTCAAGAACGGCCCTGCGAGACAAATACAAGTCAGCACCGGCGGTGTCTTGCTCTGTTAGTGTTTTTATTTGTTCCTTACTTGAGTCGTTAGTGGAAGTCCGCGACCTTCACGACGGCGAAGACTACGCGAGTCAGAAGAGTACACAGGTCTGGCAAAAGGCAACACCGACAGAGCAGCTTGTTTGAGAGACTATAGACACTTCGAACCAGGCTTCCGGGAACACTGCGCCCTCAAAGTGCGCAGACGCCTGCGTCAGCCGAGGCTCGAACTGGCCCTCATTAGGAGGCGCACGCAGGCGCACGCGTGAAATGGGGCAGCCGCCGCTTCGGGGCCGAAGCCTTCGCCACCACCGATTCCTAGCGCCGATGCGAGCACGGGAAGACTAATGACGTCAGCGGGGCGAGCGCGCCGCTTTGGCGCGACACCGGAATACGATATATATTCCCTGTGCCAGCCCCCTCCTCCGCGCGGGACCTGTGATAAGAAACCGCCGGCCAGTGTTCAGTGTTACGTGAGCAGTTCGATGCAGCATCAGCGATGGCCGTATAGAAGAAACGCGACGCTCACTCGGCGAGAGGTTGCTCTCGAGGACTGACCGCCTTCGATTAGAACGATCGTTATATGAATTCGAGCTACATCTTTAGATATTTGACGACTGCAGACCGGCGAGTTGCAGCGTGATGAAAAACAGGCATAGATAATCACGGAAAGTCTAACAAAGAAATAGGTCCATAACCACTTTCGCGCGCCATACTCGGGTCCTGTTGCTGGAACGTCGTCACCCTTAATTTTAGTACCAGTAACACCGGTGCAGGAAACCCGACCCGCCACCGCGGCGCGAAGTGTCACAGTGCTTCTCAGGCGGGTGGACGCAGAGCGATACTTCTGTTGCGTGAAACCCACCCACATCGCTAAGCTACACCTGCCACTGTGCAGCACTGACGTCAGCGCGCGACAAGTTGCGACGGAGAGCGACCAATGTGGCCCAGCGACGTGCCCCCGAGCGCTGCACGTAACTTGAGAGAAACAGCGCAAAGGCGGGCGAAAAAAGCTGAAGAAGGCAGGAGAGGGGGGACCCTCGCGCGAGAACGTCGTTCAGCCGAGACCGGAGAACGTACGCGTCGAACTCCCCCGTTCCCTCCTCTTTCTAGCTGGATAGACGCGCGGTGCGGAATGGAAAGGAGCGGCGCGGCCACTGCTGTTGTCGGCGGCGGAGGCGAAAAACGAGGGGCGGAGGGGGGAGAGGAGGCGCGCTTTCGGGGAACGTGAGCGGGACTGGGGTTCGCCGCGCCGGAGACGACGACGAGGAGGACGTAATCGGGTTAGCGCTGCGCGCTGCGGCCGCAAACAGCGGGGTTGCTGCGTGGCCCGTCGCCGCTGTGCCGCTGCTGCTGCCGCCGCTGCTGGGAAGACAAACGAGAAGGGGGAGTTCGCTCCGCTTTTCCGAGGCTAGCTGCTCCCGCCCGTCGGTCGGTTTTTGGCGCGCTGCGAAGTTGGAGAGCGGCTCGGGCGCCGGGGATTAGGCTGTAGGGTCCGCTGCTGCCGCGGCCATCTGTCCCGCAGCTCGCGCGTCGCGGCCACCCGCCCACGTTCGAACGACAAATTTCGCAACGTGGCGTGCGCGTGTGCTGAATGCGAGGGCCTGTATCTGCGTATCGTGGAGGCCGCGCGTCAGCGATAGCAGATGCTCTGCGGCTAGTCGGGCACCACTGAATACTCGGCTCACACAGCGCAACCATTCAAGGAGTTCTAACTCGAATTTGTGGCAAATGGCATACAAACTCGCGCACAAGCGCTCATGTATGTCGAGTGACAAACTTAGGCGCTTCCGAGAATACAAGCCTGCTCCTTTGGTTGGTGAAGAGGGAATATCTCTGTCGTTCATATATTGGGAAGATCGATCCATAAGCTTGCGGGAAATGTTAGTACATCTTAAGGCAGGCCTGTTTAATGATCGCTTCACAAGAGTCGCACCATGGGCAGCCATTACTATCCGTTAAACTTATATGAGCTTAACGAACTTGATGCCCCTAGATGTCTCGGCCCGTCCCTATCAGATAAAGAATTCTCGGAGATCTATGGAACATTTCAGTTTTAATAGCCACATTTCACTGCGAACAGCTGCTGCTATCACAACTTCGTTTATATCGTTGTTAGCTTATTAGAGCCTCGCGTGCGCTGTATGGAGGTGCGAGGGCTTTTGAGACAAGAGCGTCTTCAACCTTATTTTCTGTGTCGGGCGGGTTCGCATTCTCCTCGTTCTGCTACATTTGTTATTTACTGCGCTTCCTCCTGTTGACTTTTGCCATAACGTTATCGCGATGCCGCTCATCCCTCGCTTTACCATTATGGGAGTTCTGGTAGATTTCTTGCCCTCCGAGACAGATGCCGGTAGTCATGATTTCAACACGCCACACGTTGCCATTTTCTACTCGAAGCTAATCGACAATAACAAGCCAAGGTGCATGCATGACTTGAAGGCATACGTGATGTATATGCAGCGCAGAGAACTTCAGAAAACAGTTGTTTTTCGTGGAAATCGAGATGCCTACCGAGAATCGGGAGCTTGCGCTATGGGCACCATACCGCACTGAACGCTTGGGCACCGACGTACAGCCTGTCCTTTTTTCCAGCGTTGCCGAGAATGTACTTTTGGTATGCACAACACGTGTGGAAGACTACATGAGATGAGAATGACACTATAAGGAAAGCCGACGAGCCAAAGAGAATGCCGCCACCCATAGCTAAGGCAGACGCCAAGCGTTGGACTCGTGGAGCTCCAGCTGAGCGAAAGCAGCTATATTGCACGATGCATTGTAGAGCCTCATGCAGGACGTGTTCATACGTGGTGGCGTAAGCGAGTGAAGCGTCAAAAGCGAAGGAGAACGTACCGGCGAACGCGATCGGTCAGCCGCGGATTTCTGCCCCAACAGAAATTTTACGCTTTGGTGCGAAACGCGACGCGTGCAGAAGGTTCGCGGCTAAAACGGGAGCTATATAGCCTGCTAGGTGAAGGCATGTTCTGAAGGTCATCGCTTGCTCGCAGACAGAAAACATCGAGCTTCACTTGAGAAATAGCGCGCCCACTTATATATATATAGTTCACGAACGTTATGAAAGCAAACTTGTCGTTTGATCTGCATGCGTGGTGCCGCTGATTCTATTTCTTGGGTTAAGGTCGGTTGCATCCGCTACTTATAACACGCGGTAAGTTCGTCGGACCACGCTTTCCGAGAAATGCTGTAACAAGACGCATTCGCGATAGGAAGAGGTGTGTTGGTGCTACAGCAAAAGTTCAGAGACGACTTAGGACATTGCAACGGAATGTCAAGATATTCGCCGACCCAAATAGCTAGGGCAGTGGGGAACGTTCACCATCCAGAAGTGCTAGGATTCACATCTGATGGAAACGTCAATTGGTTAGCTGTGGAGATAAACAACAGGCGTTGTAAAGACCGCGCACTGTGCCACCCAAAATAAAGCAGGCTAAGCATAGTCACCGGAAGCGAAAAGCTTTATTTAACGTGAATTCAAGTGACACTTACTGAAAAGAAGACGATAATACCTTCTGCGCACTTTGTTGCCGAAAGTGCGATTGCAGCCGACACTCACGGCACACTCCGCGGGGAATCCCGGGAACAGTGCAAGTACAGCTTCAGAAAGCCAATTGCCACTATTGCCTCCCTTGTCAAATTTTTTGTACATTTGGAGGCTCTTAGTAAGTGCTGCCTTTGTCAACGTTCGCTTTCTTTTCATGGCTTTGACTTCTTCGCAGGACGCCATTTCCGACCAGATCATAGTCGTCAAGTGCGACGTGTTCGTAATCCGTCACGTCTACTCATGGGTTACAGTGAGCGATTAATTAAATGAACGATTCCTGGAGCTGTGCACTGTTACCTCAATCCATGCGCTGCCCACTGGGCGCACTGACCGCTGGCGGCTGCGAAAGACTATGGTCGTGGCGCGGCTACGTAACTACTACGTGCGTTCGTTGTGAAGCAACCTATCAGCCGTCAGGGGCGCCTACATCCCTTCATGGGTGTGGTCTTCGCTGTAGAGGCGTTAACAATACATATTATAAATTATAGGAATTCGGCTGGGACATAGGAGTTCTTCGATATACAAGTAATTTCGTAATAGAAGGCGTTCGTTTCAAAGGCGTTTTAGTGTATAGATATAAAGCAGAAGTGGGCAAAATTTTGCATTGCAGTGCACTGCAGACTATATAACTTGATTAACTCAAACATATAGGGCACTAATTGTCGCCGCCCCGTTTCCAGGGGGATGTAGTTAGAAAGAAATCATCATCATCATCACGTCTCTTCTGTGGCCGGCCAAGTCCACAACTATTCACGAAGCCGCATTGGTCACATGACTATCACGAGTGTTCTGAAAGGCCCAGCGATAGCTAAAGCTCTCGCCAGCCGCCTGAAAAAAAATTAATGAAATAAACACAGCTAAGAATGTGACGGGTTCTCTCGTAACCACTACGTTACCGCGACACGGCTGCTGTCATCGTCCCATGTGTTGTGAAACGATGAGACAAGCATTCCCACAAACAAGCAGTCCTTAACTTCGCGGCGCGCTTGCTGTGCAGCGATAAAATAAGGATGTCGGCTGGTGAGTGGAAAGCGTAAAACACAGTGATCGGGAGATTGTCATGTATCCTTATTATTTTTATATTCTTTCCCCGCGTGTGACACCTGTGTTTCGAACGGCCTCACAATCCGAGGAGGTGCACACACACACACACACACACACACACACACACGCACACACACACACACACACAGCTATATATATATATATATATATATATATATATATATATATATATGTGTGTGTGTGTGTGTGTGTGTGTGTGTGTGTGTGTGTGTGTGTGTGTGTGTGTGTGTGTGTGTGTGTGTTTGTGTACAGAAATAGAGAGAAGCGGAGAGAAATGAAGACCGAACGTATGTAATAAGATAAAAACGAGCGGCATGTTTTCTCTCTGGAGCGACGAATCGAGCCGAGGCTGCCGTTGCATAACCGCGACGCGTTCTCGCTCAACCGCGCCGAGTGCGGGTCTCCGCTCCCTCTCGCCGAAGCCCCGTCGGAGCTGATAAGGCGAGACCCCCACGGCAGCCCGCTCGACGCGAGCAGGGGCGCTTCGGAGAAAGAGGCGGCGCGGCGCAGAAAATAAAAACAAAGGGTATCAATGCGACTGCGCCCAAAACAACACGAAATTGTTCCGCGAGGGACACGGCAGCGCTTTGGAACGGGCCGCTGCGAAGGGCGTTCCAGAAATACTCCATGCCGCCACTGCCGGCACCGCAAAGCCGAACGTACGGAGCCGCTCCTCGCGCACTGCCGCCCACAGTATACGCGCGGCATCGCATCGGACGCGCACTGTTGCTGCAGATTTCAGTGCGACGGGAAATGGAGGTTGACGCAGGCCGGCTGAAAGAAAGAACGTGCGGGGACACCGTGTTAGGAGATACGGTATACGGCAGAGGATAGCAGTTATTACCATACGGTGCTTAAAGGGACACCAAATTAAGTCAAGCTAAAGTGATAGATTAGCGCTCGAGAAATTCTGAGGCGTCAATATTATCGCAAACAGAGCTTTAATAATCGAAAAATTCAGGTAAATGCAGGACATGATTAGAGACTCCCCTGGGAGATTCAAGTACTTGCCCGATGACGAAAGCACTCCTCAGTTAAATTCTGTCACTAATACTTAACCACTCGTTGCAAAAGAAAGAATTAACATCGTTGTGTTGTACTATAAGACGAAATAAAATGCTACTTGTCCTGTTCCATTTCAGTTTTAGAAAAAATAACTTTTGAAATTACTCTTGACAGCGACACGAGCGCTCGGAAGGTTTCGTTTTCTCTCGATTACGCGCCGCCCACGCTTTCGCGTTTCAGCAGTATTGTTATCGCGTAGTGCCACGCTTGTTTTGCTGGCTCGCGAGACTCTCACAAACTGCAAGTAGCAGAGAATTTAACTTCCATGTGATGTCATGGGGTGCCCGAACGGTCTACGCTTCTTGACCAAAAAGCAGCTGCAGCGGCGAATCCACCGCTTTTTCTTAGCTGAGTACCGCCGTCTGTCGGGCGCCGTTTTACTCACCGGCGTCAGAAAAGAGTGGCGATGGCATGTGCAACGTCACCACTCACCCAGCTGGGTAGCGGGAGATTTGAATTTCGAAAAAGCATTCGGACCCTTCAGACGAAATTTTCTCGTAAACTAAGTCTTCTTTTTTTTTTTTTTTGGCACGAAGCAAGCGTTGCGAGCTTTCTGGAATGGTATTTAAACAGTCCACGTCGACTTAGTATTTGCCTTTAGTGTCCCTTTAAAGGGCTTCTCACTAGGCCCCATAGCAAATTTCGGTTATACGCTGGAAGTTGTTACGTGTCCTCTAGGGAGCCTTCTGCCGCAAAAAAAAAAAAAAAAGAAACATTTTTAAAATCGGCTCATTAATAGCTGACTGACTGAATAAACTTTATTGAAACCAGCAAGAGATGGTGGCTGGGCCTAGGCCTCCCACGTGGGGACGTCGAGGTGTTGCCTCTTCGCCGCCTCGCAGGCCTGCTGGGTCGCCCAGAGTTGTTCGTCAAGGTTGGGGCTACGCAGGGCAGCGTGCCATCTCGACGAGAGGGTCGTGGGGTTAGTGTCGGGGTATTGGTGTGTACAGTCCCAAAGCATGTGTGGAAGTGTGGCTGGCTGTGTCTTGCAGATATGGCACGTGGGATTGGGGTAAATGTCTGGGTAGATCTTGTTATAAAGCTGTAACGAGGGGTAAGTATTGGTTTGTAGCAGGCGGAAAGTTGTAGCCTGCGCTCGGGATAGTTTGTTGTGTGGGCCGGGGAAGGTTCTACGCTCTAAGTAGAAGGACTTCACAAGATCATTGTAGCGTGTCAGGCGATCCCTACCGGTGGGGGCAGCCTCCCCTTCTCCCGCGCGGTTTACTAGGCCTCGCGCCAGGGAGTGGGTAACCTCGTTGAGGTTGGGGAGGTGCGGGTGGACGGTGCCTACATGAGCCGGGAACCAGACGAGTGTAACCTGATGGTCGGTTGAGCGGGGCGCTTGTTGCAAGATGCGCAAGGCTTGGTGTGAAATACGGCCGTTGATATAGTTGATAACGGCGGAGCGGGAGTCAGAGACGATGGTATGGCATGTTGGGTCTAGTGTGGCTAGCGCGATGGCCACTTCTTCAGCTTCCTCAGCGTGTGCGGTTACTAGGCTGATAGCATGGTGGAGAGAGCCTTCACGCGTGGTGACGGCTGCAAAGCGGGTACCGTGGGGATATTCGGCGGCGTCGACGAAACTCACACCGTCGTGGCGAGTAAGGGATTTGGTGAGAACTGTGGCACGTGCTGTGCGACGTGCGTGGTTGTATTCGGGGTGCATGTTTCTGGGGATAGGATCGGCGTGAATCCAAGCTCGTATGGTGGAGGGGATCTGGTGCTTATGGCCGTGTTGATGGTGGTAGGTGATGCCGTGCGAGGTAAGGATATGGCGACCCGTCGCTGTGAGAGTGAGTCTCTCCAGCTGAGAGCGACGTTGGGCCTCGATGAGCTCGTCCAGTGTGTTATGGACGCCTAGTTGAAGGAGGAGCTCAGTGCTGGTGCAACCGGGGAGGCCGAGGGCTTGTTTATAGACTCCGCGTAGGAGGATGTTGAGCTTGGTTTGTTCAGCCTTGTACCAGTTTAGATACGCAGCAACGTAGGTGATGTGGCAAATTACGAATGACTGGATTAATCGGAGCAGATTCTCCTCTTTCATACCCCCACGGCGGTTGGAGACCCGCTTCAAAAGTCTCATGGTGTTAGCTGTGTTCATCTTGATTTTGGCAAGGGCCATGCCATTCGCTCCGTTCTCCTCTATGAGCAAGCCGAGCACACGGATATTGGTGACGAGGGGTATGGGGCTGCCATCCGTGAGATGAAGCGCAATGTCTTCGTAATGGCGTTTAGCGGTGCAGCATTTTGGACGGCGGCCACGGCATTAATAGCTGAGATACAAATATTTCGGCACCGCGAACCCACGATTTCAAAAGGCGAGCTCGACTGCATAGCGAGACACAATGTCCACTCATACTGTGTGACGCAGGATTGTACGGTGACACTGCGTAACACTAGGAACGCCTTTGCAGGCTGCTTGACAGTGCCCACACAAACAGTTCGTGTGTATCGTTTACACGTGTGCGTGTGTGTTTTATTATTATTTTAATTTTTTTATCCTATTCTCTCTCTCACCTATCGCATCCTTTTGCCCCTCCCCCAGTACAGGGTAGCCAACCGGAGATGATCTCTGGTTAACCTCTTTGTCTTTCTTTGCCTTTCTCTCTCTCTCCACTCGCCCCGTCTAGCCTCCGCAAGCGAAATTCCTTCCCTGCGTTCTCTCATACTGGACCTCGAGGATCGCGTGACGCCTACGTCGCGGGCCCTGCCTTCGTTTTCTTTTTTTTCTTCTCCTCTCTCTGTCTCTTTCTTTTTTTGTGGCGCTGCGCATATCCACTGACGGCATTGCGGGCGAGCTGTGATGTTTCGTTTCGCGCAGCGCACGATATTGCGCGCCGTGCGCAAGGAAACATGACGAGCGGTATAATTCAGCGCTACACGAATACTGACGCAGAACAAGGAGATCACAGAGCATGATCACGTGCTGGAACATGGTAGAAGATGGCATAGTTTCGGTACCTGCGCACGTGACCGCACATTCGTGGGAACGAGCTGACAAAGCGGAAGTACATCTCTCTTGCTTCGGTGCTGAGTAAAGCAAGAAATACGCAGACATTTCGTTGTGTGTTTTATTAATTCTCTAAACTTCAATTCGTCAATTCAAGCAACGGATCACACAAATAACAGATGTTGCATTGAATGATTCTCGAAGTCACGTGTCACCACAAGCGACGTCACACTGCGGACACACCTACGTAGGCGCAGGGACACGCCTACGTCACCGTCCGGCTTGGATCGCGGTCGCTGCAAGGGAAAGGGAAAACGGCATTCGGATTGAAATTTCAGCCCGTTCCGCTGCGCGTGGCGATGTAATTCTTTGCAAATACGATCGCTATCGTGCATTATATGCTCTGCGCTTGTCAGGTCAAAATGGCCAGACCTTTAAGTCGCTTGCACCGGTTTGTTGCCACAGTCTTCGACGCATTGTATTGAAACAACCGCTTACGACTTCACACAAAACAATATGCAGCGTTAGCGGGGAAAAGAACTGCTTGACGCACTCAGAGTCGCCCTAATATACCTGAAGAAACAACAGAGTCCATACAGTTTTATTAGATTGTCTTGAGAAAATGTGGTTCGTGTAATAATAATTATAATACGACACGACCATCCGGAAGAGATGACCACTAATAATGTCCTTTTCTGCAGCTGATAAATCTTCCCTCCTATCATACTCTGGCTATAGGTGAGTTGTTACGGTACTGAGACAAAAAGAAAAGCGGAGGAAGGGAGCAGCGCACGCAACCGACTGCAAAGAGCGATCAACACTGCTACCGAGGCTTCAGGGCACGGGCGCCTACCGACTCCCGCCTCCCCCCCCCTCCCCCCCCCCTTCTCGGGCGCAGTCGTCACACAGTGGCGGCCGGCGCGGCCTCGCCGCTGCTACCACCGCAGCGGCGGCTGGAAGCCGACGCGAATTCCAGATCGCGCGCGCGTGCGGTCGCCGCTTTTATCGCGCCGTCGGATCGTCAATTATCCGTCTCGCCCCCCCCCCTCTCTTCCTCGCGCCCTTCTTTCCTGCCCCGCCACTGTCATGCGCCGCCGCTCCCTTTCTTCCGCGCCGCGCTCCTGCACGAGTCGTTCTTCGCTCTCGGCCGCCGGCGCCGATGGCAAGCCGCCGATGACGACGGGTCGCCGCGCGATTGCCTCGTCTCTCGCCTTCCCCCCCGGTTCGGCGGGCGAGAGAGAAGGCGGTCGGTGGGTGGCAGCAGTGGCGGCGCCGCTCGTTGCAACTCCGGAGTGTTGCATAGGGGTGGCTGCTGCGCACGCACCGCGGCCAAGCTGACGAAAAGTGTGCTTGTTATGTGAACTGGCTGACTATGGTCTGTCGTCTCCATAATTTCTTCTTGTTGTGTGACAAACTTGTTTATAGTTTGTTGCACATCTGTCAATTGTCCACGCCGTCTGCAAGCACCAGATCACTGAATACGCGCACTCAAAGCAAACTAAGAAGAAAGATCAGAAGACGAACTAAAGGAGACTGTTACAGGGTGTCGCGCGGCGATACTTTCAGGAAAAGGGAAGGTAATAGAGCCAGCACGCAGGCTGAGCATTGTGAAGGGAGTGGTTTGTGCATACGATGACGGTTACTGCATTAGGGAAAAAAATAAACTTGCGAACCATCGTCAACATATCAAAAGTGAGCCTCCGTCCGTAGAGCGCATGATCCAACGGCGCTCGCCGTAACCAGCAGGTTGTTTCAACCCCCGTAAAAAGAAGAGCGCTCAGTCGAGGACACGTTTGAGGACTCTCGGAAGTATTCCGCGCAATCACAAGGAAAATGAGAGCGTCTCTGCTCGTCGTTGATTCAAACTTTTTGTAAACACCGGAAAACAGGCTGTATATCGCTTATAATTGTGAATACAGTAAAAGCTCGTTAATTCGAACCGCAAGGGGAAGCCGCTTGAGTTCGAATTAACGAAAGTTCGAACTAACGAAAGTGAAGGAGAGCAACAGTACACTGTGATTTGGAAGCAATAGGGCATGTCATAAATTTGGCGTGTCGGAAAGTGATGGCGTGTGCCGCGGGCACACGCCATCTTCAAATCGAAGCTCTGGGTCCGACTGTGCCACACCACCGATGTCCACCAAAACGACCGTTAGCCGAGGCTTAACACCATCACAATGAATCGCGACGGCCGATATTTCCTAAGCTGAAAACAGAGGTGCACAACCGATGAAGACTGCCGAGACAAAGACGCTGAACGTGTGAAGGTGGGGAAGGCCCTGATTCATTGGTTCTTGATTGCAAGCGCAGCTGCGACGTACTTGGTTCGCTCTGTTTTGGTGCTTGCCGTGCCATCTCCGCACAACATTAGCAGCTGTACAAGATTTGCAAAGCCTCCGAGATTCGCAACGGGCAAGAAGTCTCGGAGGTTACGTAGAAGGGAAAGGCGGCAGCCGCCGCTGCCTTCTGGCTGACCCCGCGTCGGTTAGATTTTTTTTCCGATTTTGCCTTCTCTCGCCGTTCTCTCCGTTTCGGATGCAATACAGCCTTGTGTGTAGGCAGTAGGCGCGTTTCTCTGGACGTGTGCCAGGCGAGCGTAGTTCGAATTATCCGTGAGGGAACCTTCTCGCGTTCGAATTAACGGACTTTTTTATACATAGACTTCTGTGGAGCTTGGCCGGACCAAATTGTACAGTTCGAATTATCCATAAAATCGAATTATTGAAGTTCGAATTAACGAGCTTTCACTGTATTAAGTAAAAGCAGATGGGTAGAAATATAAAGTATCAGAAGCAGCGAAACAGGAGGAAAGCGAGAAGAGTAAAACATCGAGTGGCTCGTGCACATAATGGCGGCACCATGCATAATCAGCCTGCTCCATTTCATTTCAGGCTTCTTTTTTAAAACTAGATTTCCTTCATGATACTACATCAAGAGTGTCCTTAGGGTACTCACAATCGGCACAAACGGTTCACTTCCATAATGAGCGAACATATAGGTGGGCGAATCTACGAGTCGACTTATTCAAACTCACCCTCCCTTGAGTGTGAGCCTATGAGTCCCGATGATTCCGTGGTGGTGTCTGTTAGCCTGAGTGAGCCCTGGCCAGTGCTACAGTGTGTGTGTGCGTGTGCGTGCGTGCGTGCGTGTGTGCGTGTGCATGTGTGTGTGTGTGCGCGTGCGTGTGTGCGTGTGTGTGTGTGTGTGCGTGTGTGTGTGTGTGTGTGCGTGTGCATGTGTGTGTGTGCGCGTGTGTGCATGTGTGTGTGTGTGTGTGCGCGTGCGTGTGTGTGTGTGTGTGTGCGCGTGCGTGTGTGTGCGTGTGTGTGTGCGTGTGTGTGTGTGTGTGCGCGCGCGCGCGCGTGTGTGTGTGTGTGTGTGTGTGTGTGTGTGTGTGTGTGTGTGTGTGTGTGTGTGTAGAGGCGCACGCGAATATTAGCAGTTTCGAATACAAATCGAATACTAAGCACTCATTATTCTTATACGAAAAGGAACTTAGTCGGCATTTTCGAATATTCGAATCCAACCAAATATTTTTTAACAATCGGATGTTAAAGTGTGTTCACTTTTCTAGGCCTGCTGAACGAAGTTTCGCAAGTTACCTGACGCGAGACAACGATAAAAAAAAATCGAAGCAACGCCGAAGCAAATTAGGTAATGCACGCTTTGTTTTCACTTTCGCTGCGGAAGTCTGCGTTACAACTTGGGAATATTGCTTGAAGTCTGTCATCATTTCTGGCAATCCGAGTCATGTGGCAGTTTCATCTTTGATGTTACAGCCTGCATAAAGCTGTAACTGTCATGTTTTCCTTGCAACGGGAATTTTTACATGTGTATATGTCGCAGAGGTGCTTCAGAAGCTTTCTTTTTTTAACAGCTTTCGTGCCCGCATTCACAAAAACCTGTTACACTAGAGTTGTTCGTAAGAAAAAATTTCAGCCTGTCCTGATGATAGACATACAAGTGAACGCAGCCGGCCAAAGTCAAAGATCGCTTACGAACTAAAAGCTTTGTGAATTCGTGCCCTGTTCAATTTTCGCAACCATTCATCTAGCGTGTTTAGATATTTAGTCATACAGCAGCCATATTTTTTTAATACCTTGTTTGTAACTAGGATCTAAAGTTGTTGTCAGGCCATTCGTGCATGTATTTAACTATGATCAGTGGTCTTGTGTTTAAAATTGATTCTTTGTCCCTGATAGCTGTCTTTCTTGCCCTAGTCATTACGGGGACGTACCTAATTATGCAGAAATAAATATTCCTTCTGCAGATATACATGCGTCCCCATTTTACTGTTCGGTATTTGGTACGTACTATTTGTAATTGATTCGCATCCGAAAATGTTTATACTCGCGAGGCTGTTCTACGTGCAACTTCTCTCCATCTTATACGTACGTATAGGCAGGACTTTAGTCTAATGAGCTCCCCAACAACACTTTGCAATGTGGTGAACGGGGTTAAATCATGAGTCCGCGTCCTCAAAGATGTGCGACGTAGTGCTAATGCATTTCTCTCGCATTTAGCCTTAGGGAAAAAGAGAACCAAAGACGGAACGAAGAGCGGGGACTAAAAGAAAGGGTAGCGAACCGGAGGCTTCAATTCTGGTTAACCTACCCGCCTTTCTCTCATTTGCCTCTGTGTCTCTACCGCTAAACCGCCACTGAAATTTCTTTTTCCCGATGACGTTCGAAGGCGCCTTTCATTATTGCGGACTTTCTCCCCGACCACGGCTGGCAGTCGCCCCGGTCCTGTGCTAGTTTACACAAGCACTGTCACAGTGAGCCACGCCGTGACGCTCGCATGCCGCGCGCAGCGGACGCCATAACCGCCGCCACGCCCTAAATGGCTCTCCACGCGCCGTCATGGTGGGGGAGGTGCGATAAGAAAGAACAAGCGAGGGGGGGGGGGTAGGGGTGGCTGAAGCGTACAGCGCGTTATCGCTCGTTGGCCCCGGCAGGACTGAGCTTATGGCCGGCGCCGCGTCGAGCTGGCCTTGCGCGCGGCTCCGATCCCCCGGAGCTTGTGTTTGCGGAGGCTCGCGACGCCGGCCCTGACGGCGACACGCTGGCCACTAACCTTTGCCTCGGGGCGGAGAAGCTCGCCACGCGGCGGGCCTTTGCGCTCCCTCGCCCACCGTGTGCGCGGTGTCGCTGACGCCGCGATGGCGAAACATCCGGCCTCGCGGCTCGACGACGGCCCGGGTCATCGGCTCAGGGCCACGGTTCGCGGCGGCGGCCAAACACGCGCCCGGCGCGGAGGCGGCCGCTGTCTCCCAGAGATCGCCTCCCTTTCGTTCTCGTTTTGGTCGTTTCCGTTCGAACGAAAGCTACGCGCGAGGATTCGTCGCCGGCAGCTGCTCGCTTCTTTCCACTCGGACGAAAAAGCTAAAATTAATCGCAGCGGTTGCTGGAAAGGAAACTCACAGGTGGAACGATAAAAAGAAAGAATCCAAGCAGTATTGTGTATTGTGTGCAAGCAATGAAAGAGAAAAAAAAGGAAAGGAAGTTATACAGATCCAGCGCACATCTTGGAACCTTTCTGAAGTGAAGCCTTCGCGAAGCGATTAATCATATGCTATAAATTTGCCAGTTTCTTTCCAGCGTATTCGGTCAAAAAACTGGCGCGCTCATGTGCTCTCGCACAGCCATGCAACGCAATGTGGCGTGCGCGGCGATCATCTAAAGAGAGATAGTTTTCTTTGACATGATTGAAGTACACGTGCTATTGCAGCCTAATGGCTAGATTGTATGGCTGCTGCGCCGCGGGACTGATGAGCGATCCCACTATTTGGAACGGCATTAATTCCTTTTTTTTTTAAATTGCGCCCTATCCGGCAAGATAGCGGCACTTACCCAGCAGACAGGGACGGACAGGAAATGTGTCCTGCAAAGGACGCGAAGAACGCTTCGCTTTAAAAGAAAGGAGGAAAGAAAGATCGACCTCGAGCGGATAACATTATAGTTGAGGTTGTGTAGAAGAAGCGGTTCGGGTAACAAGTCATACAGCGAGAAGAAATATGCGGTAGTCTGGTCTTGTTGAAAGGAGAGAATAGATGCCGCGGTATAGGAAACGCAGTCGTGGGCGGAAGAGGATTAGGCAGGGTGGTGAATTACATTAGAAGCATTTTATACACATATAAGGGGCTCGTCTAGACACATATCTCTCGGAGATGCTCTCGGCGCACTTAGTACCCAAACTAAGCTACAGACAATAATGACTACGATGATTACGTCAGTTACACAAAACGGATTCACGGATACCTGTAGTGGTGCGGCAAGCGAAACACGCCTTCGTCTCTGAAGTTTTGATTAATTTTTATTTTAGCTCAAAACAATTATGGCATCCGGCAAGGCTTCCTTCTCGTTGTTTTCAATTCAGTCTGTTTTCTCACAACCCGCCGTAGTTGCTTTGTGGCTTTCGTGTTGCGCTGCTAAGCACCAGGTCGCGGGATCGAATCCCGGCCACGGCGGCCGCATATCGATGGGGGCGAAATGCAAAACACCCGTGTACTTAGATTTAGGTGCGCATTTTACTCTGGCGGCTCCTGCATTGTAAGACACCACGTCAACGAGGCGCCGGCGCCGTGCCAAATTCCATAATTTAATTTTTTTTTCTACGGGGCCTGAATTGGTCATTGCCCAGATCACCCGAATGTGGCATGTGTTTATCGCGCTTCCCCATTGACGCCAGTAAAAGCACCGTGCACTTGGAGGGGACTGCGGCGTTGGCCTGAAGATTAAGGATTTAGATGGGAAGAAAGGGCAGGATGAAGGTTATATTGGCAGCAGAAGAGACGCATCCTATATGCGCATCGCGAAGCAAACCACTCCAGTTTGCATTGAAGAGCGGTAACGAGCCTCCCTCCTAATCCATCCATCCATGCCTCCACTATCTATCTATCTATCTATCTATCTATCTATCTATCTATCTATCTATCTATCTATCTATCTATCTATCTATCTATCTATCTATCTATCTATCTATCTATCTATCTATCTATCTATCTATCTATCTATCTATCTATCTATCTATCTATCTATCTATCTATCTATCTATCTATCTATCTATCTATCTATCTATGTGCATCCTGAGCAGATGTGCGCATACTCAGTGGAAGCTAGACCATGGTTCGGCGAATGAGAATCCACCAGCGAGTGTTATCGCTTCCTGTGGGGCCGGAAACCGAGCGTGAAAGTTATGGCGACTTGCCAGCTAACGACCAACCCTCCCGATATGTAAATATATTTGTGCACTCGGCCGCTGACCGATCCTTTGAAGCCCGCTCTCGCGTTCATGACGTCGTTCGCTTTCGCGCTACGGAGTGCTGCTGCGTGCTGTGGCGAAGACAACGCTCTATCGCGGAGCGTCGATCGAAACGGGCTGCCCAGAGAACGCGAATACCCAACGACGCTCTCAGGAATAGCTCCCGGTTCCCTCAAGGGCAGCCGTGCGTTCGGCGTCTGCTCTGCCAGGCAGTCGTTATAATGTCCCCGGTCTCCTGGAGAGAGAGAGAGAAGGAAAGGCAAGGAGGTTAACCTGACTGGGTCTAGTTTGCTACCCTACACGTGAGGAGGGGAATGGGGAGTGAAACTTAAGCTCCTGAAACTATATGTTGTACTTGCGAAGACCCTACCAAGAAAGGCTCAGCTCAAGCCACACGCGGGGTCGTTCCCAATTGTTCTTTCCAATAGCTTAGCACCAGAGTGCTTGTATTGTTGCTGGCTGCGGTCAGGCGCAGCGGGCAATGATGGCGCGTTGCCCCCCTTGCGCTGCTTCTCCTTAGAAAGGTGCAGGTCTCGTATCGACCTATTTACATGGTTCAGTTATACACCGCAAGAAAGCCACGACATAATCAACAAACGGTATCGAAAACATTTTCCCGTCCTTTCCAAGGCAACGTGACACTGATTTGCATGACTGTACAAGAAGTCCGCGGGTCTAAGGCTTAGGTGTGGACAACACTGGTTCATGCCTTTCAGTAATGCGTCAGAAAAATGTGTTTTATTCCTTCTTTCTCTGCTACCAAAAATGCAAGATATCTTTTTCGGCCTTTCTTTGCTTTGTTAAAGCCATTTGCGTCTCAACCAGGACTTCCGCAATACCGATCCAAAAGTTAGCGTTTGCCATTCTCGCGGCAAACAGTACGTATACCCGAAGCCCAGTTTCGGTTATGCGAATGGAAAAGAGGCCCCGCCACTATTTCTTGACGCTCCTTCAGAAGGTGCAAGCCTCTTTCATCCGTTGTTTATAAAACAGTGCGTGTGTGAAGCTCAGCGGTTCGTAGAGAACCTGCTGAACCTATGCCACCGGCTTCGACGCCACAGGTACACCGTTACATTCACTCGACATCGACTCGTGAATAGCGCATCAGGGTCACGCACGCGTTTTTTGAAGTTGAAGCGATCGTGCGTATTCGCACGATGCCGGAAGGCGCACGTTTGGAACTCGGGTCGCGTTGCGCCGACTTCCGCCGCTCCGCTTCCGATTCCAAATCCCATTTCGAGAGCACCTCCGCAGATATAAGGGACAGCAGATACTTCGATGGCGGCAACGAAGAATTCGCCGCCAACTCCGGGAAGCAACTGAAAGCCTCTCAGAAGTCGGCCACCGCCCTGCAGACGCGCGCAGTATCGTATCCGCAGCCGCAACGGCCTCTTGGCGACGATAACGGGCTCGTTGCCGGACCCCCGTCGGGATTATCTCCTCGTATCTCGCGTTCTCAGTGCAGTCGCACGCTGAGTGCTAGGCACGTATAAAGTGTCCTGTGGGCGCTGTAGAGTGGGACACAAACAAAACAAAACCAAAAGGTATTTGCGGGTCACGTCTGCTATTGCAGCGTGAGCTCGCGATGCCGATTAAGGCTTATCTATGTGGTGCAAGCTGCTTCGGATGCAGCCGGATCGCAAGGCCTTCCGGATGAAACTGAAACCGGCACGTGCGTGGTCTGCCTCTTCCTTGCGATGAACCCGTAGTCCACTATCTGCAACGCAGCAGAGTGA
The DNA here is from genome assembly GCF_038994185.2 of Dermacentor albipictus. Taxonomy (NCBI): domain Eukaryota; kingdom Metazoa; phylum Arthropoda; class Arachnida; order Ixodida; family Ixodidae; genus Dermacentor; species Dermacentor albipictus. The sequence continues at coordinate 483,390,995 of NC_091821.1, forward strand.
AGTGTAATTATGGGACACTAAAGGCAGCTAGCTGCTTATTCGACAGTTCTCCTTGCAGCTGTTAGGATCGGCCAGCCGGGTTAGCGATCTTGTAGCCTTTCCTGCCCCGTTGCGACGAATCGATTCGTGAAGCCAACAATGCTAGCCCCTCGGACAGACTACCGGCGACAGCAAGGCGAGACAGGTTTAGCGGACCGAGTATTGTTTGTTGGTTCACTGTCACCTTCACGGACCAATGGGAGAAAAGAACTCCCGGAGGAGGGTGTTCTAAGGCGTTCCCTCACGGACTCCGGTAACCGCGACGGTCGTTTAATTTGCAGACGCCCTAGCTAACTGCTGGTTCGTCCCAGGAACCGAGACGTGCCGGCTTGAGTGAAGCGGGATAACCCCTGTCTACGAAGCTCCCCTCCTACCTGTCTGTGTTGTCATAAAAGGTGCGGGAGTGGTTGTGTGAATCCTCGCCCTCAACGTGCGTACTTTGACGGCTTTGAACGCTCCGATTGAACGAAGGGCGGACGGCAGATTTCCCTGGCCTAGGGATTTAGGAAGGTCAGAGGCCATTCAAGCGAATTTTTGCAGCTCCTCGGGGTGCTTCACTTCAGTCATCCTAGACTGATGAGATGTAACGTTCACCACTCTTGATGTAGATAGTCTAAATAAACCCAGTGATTAGAAGACATTCCTCCCTTCAACAACGTCCTTAGCGTGGGTGAGTCTGGCGATGGTATGGCCCGCCACCCCTTTTTATATGCCCGAACACAACCCTTACTCATCATGGAGCAAATGGGACAGTTTATGTAACATTTTATGTGGAGCCCAGCAGGGGTCTGTGGTTTTTAGATGCACAGATGATATCGTCAAATGGGCGGCTTGGATGTAGCCTCACTTTCAATATGTATATATGATATTGTCATATCACAAGAAGCCAACAAACAATGGCACCAATGACAGCATAGTCAAATGTAGTTCTTAATTGAAATCAAGAAATGATAAATAATTGAATGGAAATGGTGAGCAATACGAGAACAGGGTGAAGTAGGAGCCACCCTTTCGACAAGTGGACTTGTCTTCTTCAAAGCGACATATTCTTATGTCGCCTTGAAGAAGACAAGTCCGCTTGTCGAAACGTTGGCTCCTACTTTCACCTTGTTCTCATTTTGATCATCGTCTTGAATTTCCATCTCCCGCCTTCCGCGTGTTTTCCTTAAACTGAAATGGAAATGAAAGTGGATGAAAGAACAACTGGCCGTAAGTGGGATACGAACCCACGTCTTCGCATTACGCGTGCGATGCTCTCACCAACTGAGCTATACCGCGGCGCCGTGCTCCCATCTTCTTTACGATATATTTATGTGTCTACTAGAACTAACCGTGGGAGTGTCAGCCAGCACCACCACTCACGGCTTTGACGGCGGATGTGACACATCCTCTCTGGCGACGTGAACATTTTGGCCGAAGGCAACTGGTCAATAAACCCACACATGCTACCTGAAGGCATCAGAGCTGCTGGGTTAGAGACCCTGACTACGTTGTAAACGAGGAGAACGCAAACTGAAGAGCCCGATTTTTATTAGTGGAATGGGTGGCTCGAATGTAGCGCCACACTGTAAACGAAAATAAACCCACCTGGGAGTTTTTAAGAGGTGATGTGCCCTAAAACCTCCCCTCTCAAATATTTACTCCGATGTATGGGAGCAAAACAGCGCCATCCCCTCGTTTCACTCCGCTGGCTAGCTGCGGGAGTATTAAGGCGACATGACGCGATTTTACTCCGCTTAAAAATCTTGTTCTCCCGTGAAACTCCGACAGGGAGTTTTAAAAAACTCCCCTTCCACCGATACAGGTTGGTCACGTGGCGCTTCCCATGAGGCTGTGCGCCTCGCCAGCGACCGGGCGCGTTCGGCGGAGCGGGCAGTGCTCATGGCTGACGGTTTGTTTACGTCTGTGAAGTGTCGTTCCGTGACAACGTTTCGTCAATTTGTTTCCCGTATTTCCTTCCAGAAAGTGTTATAGGCATGCCTGAAGCTCACTGTATCTCAGCATCAAGTACATTAGCTGTGATCGCTTTGCTGACAACAATGATTGCAAGAACCACGTTTTCAAGTGCGGAAAAAGGCTTAGGCATACCTCGAAGCTGCTCACTGGCTCGTGATGTCGGCTCACGTTCTGGCTGTGTTTTCGTGCTGCGTCACGCTGTCTTGTGTTCTTCAGTACGTGAAATGCGACTTCTATGTCATTTTGAGTACATGCTGACAACGTCCGGTGTAGTGTATGAAAGGACCGCGTAGCAATGGCAACAGTAGCCACTGTTCGAGCGACGACATCCGTGCTAGTCGCGCCTGAATGGCGTAACCCAAGTTCGTTGCGGTGCTGTGTTGCCAGTGAGAAATACCGGAGTGCAAGCAACTGTTTTTATTTATCTGTGAACGGATGTCCTCGCCCGAAGAAAAACGGTAGGACATAAGTATGCGTGCTGAAAATAAAGCTTCTTATTGAGCGATGTGAATCGAATTGTTATCGCGGATATAGGTTTTGGTCACGTCGTTGCTTCCGATATTGCATTAACATTACGCTCTATCCGAGACACTGATTTAGACAGATGCCTGCTGGCTCCGAGTTTAGGAATTCACTCTACAGATCAGCGATGTAGCTCCTTTTCGCAACCGAGACAGATTGCTCGGACGCAGAGCAAGTAGTGCGGTGTATAAAATGTATGACTGCGCATTTCTCGGTGTTAATTATGTCGGCTGCTGCGGGTCATGCTCAAACGTAATAATTTCTTGCTACGCTACCACTATATCGCAAAAATTTAATTTTGCTATGCAACACATGCACTTACATTTTTCTTGCTTACTGTAACTAACGCACTACTTTTTGGCCGCGAACGCCGGCAGTGTGCGAAGTCGCTTCAGCACTCACAGAATGGCATGATAATTTTGAAAAATTACGCCCTTAACTTTTTTTCTCTCACTATATTGAATTAACAGTTCTGTGTTGCTTAAGGTATTCTGTTAATTTCAGAGAGAGAGATCTCGTATGTACGAGCATGTGAGTCGTAATTCTGAAAACAGCACAGCTGCTCCCTAGGCGGTTTCGAGGCACACAATATCGTGGCTATATATACTGGCACCGTTGCTTCTTGAGTATCGCGTGTACGTGTGATGTCTTTCAAATTTCTGCATTGGGCGTTTCTAAAATGTTTATGTATGTCGTGATATATGTGCTTTCATTGACTTGTTCCGTCGAATTCGACGCGGTCTCGTGTGCGTATTTCGAAATTTGACCAGCAGCCTCTGCATGTAAACATGTTCGCGCAAACTCACGCGATGGCTCTTTTTATTCTCCCGCTGCACCTCGAAAAAACTCCGTCAATAGCAAAGCAAAAAATAAAGAAAAAACAGAAAAAAACTCCCATAATTCCACGCGAAAATTCCGCTCGTACGGAGTAAAAATTCTACTCCGATCATACGGAGCAAAAAAAACTCCGAACCGGGGGGTCGCTATAGGACAAGCAGTATACTCCCACCTCGGAGTTATTTCCGTTTACAGTGCACTTTCATTAGGTCATATATAACACGTATACAGGGTGTCCCAACTACCATGCACAAAGATTTAAAAATATCCAAATGCCGCGTTGCTGGACAGAGCCAAGGTAATATCGTTTGCCACCGCTTGGAGATATTCAGATTGTTTTTATAATTGCATAATTAGGCTTAATCATTCGGCCATCTTCACAAATATTATAATTAGATGAAAAGTGTGAATGAGAAAATTGTAGAGCAACATGAAGAACTCCCGATACAGCTGTCTGTTGCTCAATGCGCGCTACATAAAAGTGTTTTTTCCGAGCGTGAAAGAAGCCCGCGAACAGAAGCAAAACAGCCGCGGCGCGACTGGCCGTTCGACGTACATGGCGTGTATTCGCACCCACGCGCTGCCTCTCGCGATCTCCCGATTAGCGAGGCAGTCGCGCCGCACTTGGCTCCGTTTGCAACGTGCCGCACGAGACAGACTGTCCGCGCCAGCCAGTGTACCGCGAAATGAAAACACGTATAAGGTGCACCCAAGTTTCGCACTAGGGAATATCGTAACCGTCGGCGAACTTTTTTGTTGGCTAATATTTCGGGACATCTGGCCCTTTCTGTGGCCAAACTTCACCGTGCTTAGTAGCTTACCAAGAAGTCCATTAAAAAGGCCACAAAGATTTCTCGACAAATTAGGTGACCCCAAAAGCGGAGGCTGGAGAGCGCTGCAGGAACAACGAAAGAAAAATGCGTGAGGATTACGTCTCACGTCTTTGAGGTCCTGTTTACATCATTTAAACCGCGTTGCCCAACCGCATTGCAATGTGCTCGTCAAGAACTCACTCGACGGATGTCTTGCCGCTTAGAGGAGCGAAGTGAAACTGACCGTGGTCAGATGCACTTATACAGGGTGTTTCCTGTTTTTTTTTTTTTTAGCAGCACCAAATTTTTAAAATTTGCCTGTGGCAGATAGTACAATTCTAATCCTTGATCTAAATCACTCGATCAGGCGACCATTACATCTAGGAGAAATAAATATACTCTAATAAATAATAATATAGTTACGTTAATTAAAGACCACTATTTCAATTACGAGTCGTAGACGATGAGTTAGCAACGCGTATTCAATGGGAACAAATTAGAACTGAGCCAGTTTCGAGATATTAATTTACAAAGTGTTCGACGTGCATTGGTGTTCCAGATACTTCTGTGTCTCAATGAATAAAACAGCGTTTTCTTTTAAAAAACTGGAACGCCAGGGCATTTCGCTAGACACTCTGAAAATGGATATCTCGAAACTGGTGCAGTCCGGAGAAATCGTTTCAAGTGGATGGGCCTTGCAAACTTACCGGCTATAATTCGTATATTGAAATAGTGGCCGTAATGTTGACAATTAAAAAAGTTACTTAACGTAACTATGTTAATATATTTAATGAAGTTTCTCCTAGAAGTAATGGCCGCCTGATCGAGCAATTTAGATCAAGGATTAGAATTGAGCCATCTGCCACACGCAATTTTTAAAGACTTGGTGCGGCTAAAAAAACAAAACAAGAAAAGAACGCCCTGTATATACAAGACAACATCGCGTCGCGGCACACACGGCGTATTCTTTTGCAGATAGGAACAAGTAAACGTTAGCAGTTGGCGACCGAAGTCACATGACGCGAACATATATATCTGCATGCTTTGGGGTGGGAGGGGAGTGCGAGATCGGTGTTGCCCTGTACTCCACATATCGACGTCGTTCGCCACCGCCCGCTGACGAGTCCCTATCGCCGCCGCTCTCGGAGCGGTGATGAAAACTTCGTGCGAGAGGGGGGGGGGGGGGGGCTCTGTCGCGCGGGGAGCAGCACCGGGGACCCGGTCCGCCATCGATATGGGCCGCTCGATTGATGGATCGCCGGAACGCGTCGAAATATGGGCGCCGACGACGCCGGCTGTGCTTGCATGCACTAGCAGAGGCTGGCCTGGCAGTAGTCGGAGTGGCCAGTTGCTGGGTCAGGCGCATGGGGGCCGAAGAGGGAGAGCGGGATGTGGGGGAGCGGGAAACGCGCTCGGTTTGGTAGTGCGCTGTCCATCGAATATTGGATGAGTCCTAACATCACATTCCCCTTTTTTTTTTCTTTTTCGGCGTCCCTCATGTTTCCACTTTCCTTTCTGGCTCGTGGAAAAGGAGGAAGAGGAGGAAATAAAGAGAGAAGAGGAAGGGATCTTAACCAGAAGTATGTCTGGTTGGTTACCCTACTCTGGGGTCGGGAAAGAGGAAATAGAAACATGAGACAGAGGGGGGGAGGGGAGGAGGAAGAAAGCCGCGGTGAGCTCGCGCACGCATGCGGAGTCCTCAGCGAGTCAGTCTTGTTGGACGATGCAGAAAAGGCAACGGGGAGGGGAGCGGGGGGCGTCCGCAGTGCGAGAGGGTCATAAGTAGTACCCATGCCACGATAAGAATTGATTCGGTCAGATTGATTAACGGTCAGAGTAATCAGAGCCTGCGTCGTGCTCATTTAAGCTATTCCTTTGTGACGAGTCCGGAATCCAACGTAACGTCACACAGGGTGTCCGCCTAGAACGTTCTCGAAATTTGAGAGATCGAGCACGCCGGAATTGTTTTTTATTCTTGCCCAAAGCAACTGGCATCAGACCACCGTGGGAAGTAGGCTGACAACCGTGCAGGCAAAAAATAATAATAATAATAAAAAATCTAGCTGTGACAAAAGTTATGTTGAAGGAACCGAAGGAACCGAAGGAACCGAATGAATTATAAGTGACTAACAAGCCTTGCAAAAGAGAGCTTCTCTGGGAGAGAAATAAACTTTATTTGAAGAGCAGACGGCGATGGTAGTATTTCTTCTCTGAAAAAAGGTAAAATATAAATAAAATAAAATAAAATAAAGATGCACGGTATAACATTGAGAAAAGAGATACGGTGAGATTTCTTCTATCTACTGCAATTTTATGATACCTTGAATTATTCACTTGCCAGTTTATTATATCTATCTCATATTTTGCTACACACTGTATGTCGATATATGATTTACGTATATATAAATTTCCGTGCATGTTACTGCTTTTTCTGTTGTTCCATGCGCGCATTTTATGAAACTGCCCATTGAATGTATTTATGCTTAACTGCTATAGGTTGGGAACGCCAGGCAATTTTTGCCGTGCAAAATAAAACAGTTACGGCGGCATGTAAAATATCTTTAGTTATAGTAATCAACCTCTAACTTCGACAGATGCGTTGTTTAATGAAGAAAATTGGGAACGAAAACAACATACGTGTCGGAACCATAGACGGATAACGAATGAATTATATGTTAACACATTCGCACGGCAGTCTTTTTGGATCGCGAAGTAAATAAAACTTGCATTGCAAAAGCTTCTGCGGCTGAAGACCATCGGCGAGAAATGTAAGGAAAGAACGATTTCATAATGCATAAACATCATCCATGTGAGTTAACTTACGTGACCATGCTGCCAGAAAGCGTCTTTCCTTGACATGAACACCGGCGACAGTAGAACAGGAGATAGCGAATATATTGTAGTTTATTTCAGTGCTTGCACAAGAACCTATAAAAGTAGCTACCTCTTAGTGTTTTAGCGTTTTATTTTACTTCTTATTGGTTTTGCACACATGTTTTCTTATACTTGTGATGACTTGTGTTGTTTCGTCCAGTTCATGGAAATATGTGCACGTGGAAACGAAAGACGCCTTGATACTCACCCCAGATATCGAATATGTACGTCCGAACCGCGACACTAATCAATTTTTTTTACATAATAGCGACTACGCGCCCCTTCCAGACAATGAGTGTCCTACTTCATGCTTCACCACATATTTTTCATCTATATTTAGTACCGAAGATCACTCCACGCTACCCGATGTTCCCGATTTGGACTATCACTACATCGACATTACTATCGACGGCATTGTATCTCTTGTAAACAGTCTTAAGCTATCTAATTCTTGTCGCGTCGATGAGATTAATTTCAAAATACTAAAGAACACCGTTATGACTACTGGCAAGATATTATTTCACATCCTCAGACGGTCACTAACTTCAGGAGCGCTCCCGTCAGATTGAAAGACTGCGAAAGTGTTTCCCCATATTCAAAAACGGTGACAGGTACTCACAGATAACTACCAGCCAATTTCAATCCCGTGTATTTGTTGTAAAATGCTCGATCATATAATTGCTTCTCACATATACAACCATCTAGAATCAAACAACTTTTTTCACTAATCAGCATAGGTTCAAGAAGGGTTTGTCATGTGAGACACAGCTTTTAGAATTCACGACTGACCTGCATTTAGACATGGACATAATGTACATATAGATAACATATTCCTTGACTTTTCCAAGGTGTTTGATCGCGTAGCCCATTGCCGCCTAATTTCAAGGTTAAACGCACTAAGATTCGGTTCACCGACACTAATTTGGCTCCGGAACTTTCTTTCTAACCGCCAACAACTTACAATCGTTAACAATCTTTCTTGCCCCTTTCCTGTGTAACTGCCGGCGTGCCACAAGGTCTTGGGCCACAACTATTCTTAATATACATTAACGATCTTTCTAATAACTTAGCATCCCGAGTGCGAATATTCGCAGACGACTGCATTATTTACCGCGCTATAACGAGCCCGGGATGACCGCCTCAGTCTTCAAAACGACCTTCAGCTTATTTTGGATTGGTGCAACACTTGGTTAATGACTCTTAATTCATCCAAAAGCAAAGTAATGTCCTTCACTCGTAAACACTGATTCTCTAAATTCCAATATAACGTAAATAATAAGCCAATTTCTACAGCTACTTCCTACAAATACTTAGGCATTAATCTCGCACCAAGCCTTTCCTGGACCCACCACGTTACTACTGTATGTGCTAATGCTTCAAAATCACTGGAGGACTTACGCCGGAACCTATGTAATTCGCCCCCAAACATCCGCAAGCTAGCTTATCAGACGATTGTTACCCCCAGCTCGAATTTGCCTGTCCAATCTGGTCACCCCATCATAACAACCTAATCAGCTATGATTGGATTCACTGACACTTACTTAGCTCCGGAACTTTCTTTCTAATCGCCGACAATTTCCAATTGTTAACAGTCTTTCTTCGCCCCTTTCCTATGTAACTTCCGGCGTGCCATATGGTAGCGTTCTTGGGCCGCTACTATCCTTAATATATATTAACGATCTTCCTAATAACTTGGATTAACTAATAATAACTCGGATATTAGAATGAGTTCAAAATAGGGCCTCCAGATGTATCTCACGTAACTACACCTACAATTCAAGCATCTCACAAATAAAACTTCATATATCACTTCAGCCACTAAGTACTCGACGTGATTTCGCGCTCATATCATTATTTCACAAGTACGTTCATACGGTTAGGAAATCTTCTTTACGGCTTCAAGTCGCAACTTGCACATATCGCAGATTATATAATCGTCTCAGCTTCACGCGCACCTACGGGAACACTCATGCATTCAATTGGTCGGCACTTCCTCGTGCCATTCGACTGCGGAACGCTCTTCCTGATTTCATCGTTTCCGAATCTAATCCCGATAAACTTCGCCTCGTCATCAGTTCATATTCCACCGCCTAACTTCAATAAAGTGCATGATGCATTTTCTCCTGTTTTCCAGTTATGTGCTTTCCCCAGCACAGGGTAGCCAGCCGGTACTTACACTGGCTAACCTCCCTGTCTTTCCTCCTTTTTGTCTCTCTCTCTCTCTCTCTCTTGTTTATGAGCTCATTATATCTCTCATCATTCTTGTAATTTTTTAGCATTGTTTAATATTTGTACTGGAGTGGCTACATTTCTTTTACATTGTTTATTGAAAGAACTGTATAGTTTGTCTTATTTCTAATACGTACATTACCGAACCTGTTATTCTTGTACAATGCTTTAATGTTTGTATAAGATGCGTATACATTTTTTCACGGTCTATTAATATTGTATGTCATTATGTTTTGTGATATGCCCTATATGCTCTTTTAATCCTTCTTTAACGGCCCCCTTACTCAATGCCTCATACGAGGCCTGTAAGAACATCATATATATATATATATATATATATATATATATATATATATATATATATATATATATATATATATATATATATATATATATATATATGCGCGCTATACAGGCGACATATTGACAGGCTATTTAAAAATAAAGTGCACGGAATGTCTTATAGCAAATTGGGTTTGGTCTGATAATCAACTGTCGTTAAAGGACTTACACAAAATTTTTTTTAAGTTTGTAATGCCCCCTCGCCCCTTCTTTCTTCGTTCTCAATAAATATGATCATATTCGTATGAGTGTTTGAATTGCTTTTTATGGAAAGACGTGCCTGCGCACAAACGTCGGGCGTCTCCTGAAATGCCACGGCCCGCTGTCCATAGGTTTGTAACGTCTTGAGCGGGCGCGTCACAGCGCTGGTATCGTGGGGAGTGCCGGCGGCAGCATTTCAGGCGCCGTCACTCGGTGGTGCACGAAATGAGACTGATCGGAGGAGCGTCGGCCTCTGTATTGAAGTGTGTTACGCTCAGACCGCAGTGTGCGTACAGTTACATAGCAAGAAAGCTCGTGGCATCGCAGCGAAAGGCAGAACGCTTCCCTGGCACGGTACGTCCACTTGGCTTCGTCGCTTTTGCAGCCAACCGCATTGCGCTTATGTCGCTCCGCGATCGAGCCGTTTATCAACCGTGACAGCACGGCGACGGTGAAAATGCTCCTTGAGCGTCCGTGTCATTGCTGCCGCGGCAAAAGAAGCGCCCAACAGTAGTCATACGTTCCAGTGCTCGCGGGTGAAAGGTACAATGCTCTTCAGACGAGAAGCTCGCACAGTGCCAACAATTTTTACAGCGGCACGTGGCACGGCGCCTCCTTCGACGCCGCCCTGTTCCCGCACCCATCCCGTTCCGCGCTCAGCCTTCTGTCGATGGCACGACGTACGCTGAAAAGCTCGAAGCCGACGTGCGCGGCAGTGCCCCGGATATCCGGCCCGGGAAGTGCGTCTCCGACGAGCAACCGTGCGACGCACGGTCGCGCGCCCTGCATCCCGCCTCCTCGAGACGCCCGAGGTTGCAGAGAGAGCGACAGGAGGAGCGCGCGATCTCGGGCTCCCCGGACCACTTCCAAGCGCCCTCCGCTGCGCTAAACTGGTCGACCGGCCGCCGGCAGCGTCGGTGGTGCTTCGGTCGGCACTGCATCCCCCCTCCCCCACCACCACCGCCACCATCGAACACCGGCACGCACTGCCAGCTGTTGCCGCGAAGATTTTCCAGCCCACCTTGGCGCGCACTGGGTCGGGGTGCATCCCAGCATGCATGGGATGTTTCGCAGACTGTTTGGGAAAACCCCCGTATGCAATTTTTCCAAACGGTCTCCGAAAAAAAAAAAAATAAAAAAAAAACATCGGCTCCCGTTACACTCGCGCACGAAGGCCGATGAACACAAGTGTAAAAGGAAAAGAAAGAAATAGTGCGCCTTGCTCTAAAACAGCCTAGGCATAATATATCGCTAAACCTTACGTATAGCGACAAAGGTCTAACATAGCTCGTAATATATAGCTGACATTAAAACAACTACGTGAAAGAGAAAAAATCAAACAGACCTTCAATACACAAGAGGAAATAAAGCAAAGCATTTATATCGCAATGGGGCACGCCATATAAGGATGGGAAAATATTTAAACGCAAGTGTAAGAATATTTAAGTTCTCTATATACAGCAAGTGGAATCCAGGAGTATTCAGATCAAAGTGCGAATTCTGTGACGAGGCAGCAAATCTGGTTCACATGGTGTGCACACGTCCCTCTAAGCATGATAGCTCGCGCACTCTAGAATCCTGGGAGGCTCTGCTCCGCAGCTCAGACCCCAACGTCCAGCAGGACGTCATCGGTCAAGCCCTTGCTGCTGCTGCGTTTCAAGGTATTCCGGCTGACGGCTAGGGGCGAAGGGGGAGAAGCATTTCTCTCCTGACGTTCATTGACTGGTCTTTTTAATAAAGTTCTTCCTCCTCCTCCTCGCAGACCATGCACCCTATAGCATGAATCAAACTTCAATCATGTCCAACCGTCGCGACAATGAGGGTGGCGAAAAGGGATTATGGGTCCAACACTGAAACAAATTATGGTGTTTTACGTGCCAAAACGACGACCTGATTATAAGGCGCGCAATAGTGGAAGACTGCCGAATAATTTTCACCAAATGCTTTACGTGCATCTCAATCTAAGCGCACGAGCGTTTTCACGATTCGCCCGCATCGAAATATGGCCGCCACAGCAGGCATCGAACCCGCGACCTTGAGCTCTGCAGCGACACGCCTTAGTCACTATATATAAGCTGCTGCGGAGGGCGACTGCAGAACGAGTGGCGCACTAAAAACATGAAGACAACAACGGACTCCTTATCGCTTCAGCAAGAAGCTGCACATAAAGAATCCGCTTATGTGCCTCGTAACTAACTGGGAACCAAGAGTCCTACCTTTTAATGCTTTTGCACGATTCAACCGCTCCATCAGGACCAGATCACGGTTTTTCTCTACCACCTTTGATGTTTGCGACCCGCCGTGGTTGCTTAGTGGCTTTGGTGTCGCATTGTTAAGCGCGAAGTCGCGGGCTCAAATCCCGGCCACGGCGGCCACATTTAGATGGCGTCGAAATGCAAAAACACCCGTGTACTTAAATTTCTGTGCACATTAAAGGAACTCCCGGTGGTCAAAATTAATCCGGAGTCCGCCACCACGGCGTGCCTCATAATAAGATTGGGGTTCTGGCACGTAAAACAACATAAAATATTTTTTTTTCGATGCTTGCAGGAGCATAAGCCTCGCCAGCTGTAAACGGCCCAATTAAAATTACAAGCATGCACAGGACAATCAACGTAGTAGCTATAGCATGTGCTAATATATGGCGCTACACTTGAAATTATTTGCTGCGCCCTTAGAAGATAAATTAATTTCTATAACGACGTAACGTCATATATGCAGAATGTGTTCCCAAGGCCACAGACCAAGATTACCATCTTCTTAGAATTCCTGACTCAAGACCTCACCCCAGTTGTATTTTGTTGCAGCTGGGGTGAGGACTTTAGTCAGGAAGCCGCAGTTTCGCCCGAAAGGTGAAGCAGTGATTGCGATAGCAAGTTAGTAGGCAGCATTACTACGTAATAACATCAGTTTTATGTGTCGTGCTATTACCCTTGTACTTTATACGGAACATCACGGCAACGCCGACGGCGGCGGCAGCAATGTGCCTGGAGTGTCCATATAATTGCGATCGCAATAAAAACAAAGAGAAAATCGAATCTCGCGTAAAGACGCATACACAGAACAGTCGTTCCTTCTTGGGCTTCGAGCGCGCATCAGGGGTGCGCACCAGAATCAGAAACAATATACGCGCTCCGGCGAACGGCAGTACGGCATCGCCGGCCATCAGTGAAGCACCAGGCCGCCGCGCTCGAAGGAGCATCAAGAAAAGCGAGAGCTGCAGCTTCAGCCGCACCGGCTGCAGCAGTCGGGAGGGAGACGAACGCCGCGGGGCGATCAGGTGTCCGCGGGCGGCGCGCTGTGGTTTCCTGCCACGGGTCGTCGTCGGCTGGCCCGCCCCGGCCTGTCTGAACCAGGCTCGCCCTTTTCCCCCTTATGCTCTCCTCCTCGTCGTCGTCGTCGTTGTTTTGCTTTCGGATCATCCCATTACCTTCCTCGCTTCGTCTACAGTGAACGGCGCGGATCGCAAATCCCGGAAGGTCTGCTTCAGATGGCGGGCCGCAGCTGCCCTGAGACCTCAGCAGTCGGGGGCTCTGCGGAGAGGTGACGGGCGCGGACTGAGGATTCATCAGCACTCCGACGACAGTCGAAGGCAAAGCTATCAGTTGCGATGGATACCGGTCCCTTGCCGGAGAGCGATATCGCCACGCGGCCGTGCATTGTTTAATATTGCTCGGCTGCAGCCATGAACGCCGGAGAGTTTTCGGAGGAAATTATTTTGCGTCCTTGGGCTCATTCAAGATAGGCTGCACTAAAAGTAGGGCTGTGGCACTATTTCCGCTAAACGCAGCACTGGGCTCGTGACTTTACGTATGCTGTTCTGTCGACGAGCTTTTCATCGTGCCACTATCATTATTACCATACATCACTTATTCGTTCCCCTTTTCCCCTTCCCCAGCGCAGAGTAGCAGGATAGAGCACGCAAGTTGCGGCCGATCTTTCTGCCTTTCTATGAATAAGATGAGGAGGGTGGTGGGCCAACGGTAGGGCCTAGTCTTGTAGAGGCACGCCAGCAATTGTTCCACCCGAGCGTCTCCTTTTAACGTGCGCACATACACTTACCATGGGGATAGAGAGAGAGCGTGAGAAATGAAAGGAAAGGCAGGGAGGTTAACCAGATATCAGTCTCCGGTTTGCTACTCTACACTCTGGATGGGAGATAGGGATTAGAAAGATGACAGAGAGCAAAACGCAAAAAAAAAGAACACGCACACATGGAGAGGCACACACAAAAGGCGTTCCAGTTAAAGACGTTCACAAAGGCCGGTAGATCACAAAAAGTGCAATAGCGCTTGCACGGCCTTCTTCTGTGACGTTAGGTCCCTTCGATGGTGCAGAATTCTTTTTCCCGACAGCGGTTGGTCGTCTAGTTGGTCAAGTTCGTGGCGAAGGCATTCTCTCTGTGGACTGTACTGCGGGCAGGCGCACAAAATATGGTCAATCGATTCTTCACGGCCGCATTGGTCACAGGTTCGGGTGTCGGTCATCCCTGTGCGGAACGCATAGGCTTTGCTAAAGGCAACGCCCAACCAGAGTCGATGCAAAAGTGTGGCGTCTCCACGGCGAAGCTGTGATGGAGCTCGAAGACTTAATGAGGGATAAATAATCAGTGTAGCATACAGAGGTAGAATTTGTTAACACGCGGCCAAGTTCATCCAGTTTGACTGTGTCAAGCTATTGGGGAAGCTTATCTTTTGCTAAACTTTAGCGCTCGTTGAATGACACGATATGTTTAAGAAAAAAAAAAAAAGAAACTTAAGAAGGATGCGAAACACCTTTCTCCTGAACTTCTATTTTCATTGCCGGAAGACCAACTCCCAGAGTTCCATTTTCAGTGTCGGTGTGGATGTGACTGCCTTTCTTCGTTACTGAACGAATATAGAGCTCAAGATGTAAACTGTGCCCACGAGGCAGAGTGGCGAACCGAAACTATTTTCGTGAGGCTTTAGTTCGGATCCGATCGTGAGGCTTTAGTTTCGGCTCACCCAAAGTGGTTCAGTTCCGGTTCAACTCCTACAGGAAAACAGCACCAATTTACTTAGTAAAAAAACTCGACGCTGCTCCTAATGTACTGAGAGATTACGCCTGTTTGTATTTCAGGCCGCAATTAGTTACAAAGGAACAATGCAGATCCAACACCAATGCTGGAATCTGTCGAGCGAAGCTTTGTTGAGTCAGAGACAGACAGGTGAATATATTGAGCAAACGCAGATAGTCCTCCAGCCAGCTACTCTGCTCAGAGGGAAAGTAAACAGGAGAAAAATAGGGTACTAATGTAGTCATGATGAGAAGAGGCGGATGGACGCGATTGTATATACGTTCGTGTTCGAAGAGCTTATTCGCAGCCTTGAATCTATGCCCATATTAAATAATGTTCTAAACGAGCCTTGATGGCTCGCTTTGTTGATATGTCCGGTCAGTGACCCTGTAACGCTTTTATTATGACAGAAATTATATGGATACTCCAGGGGCATTTATGCCGTCGCCGCGATGTCCCTCACAAAGTTCAAGGGCAATAACATCGTCACCGCGCGCCGTATGCGCAAGTGAAAGCGTGCGAGGGTGAGCCAACCAAGGCGGCTCGATCTCGCGCACTCAAGCGAGGAAAGCGGAGAGGAAGCGCGACGTCTTCCGGCCCGCGGATGGCAGCGGGGAGAGGGTAGGGAGGAGGCGCGTGTTCTATTCCGGCGGCTGATGCGCATGGCGCGGCCGAGCGGGCCCTACCTTGAAAGCGAACTGCGGCGAGTACTGAGTCTAGGTGCGCTGAGGGCGCAAAGCTTCGTGTGCGCGGTATTCTCGACGCTTACTTAGTTCGCGTTGAAGGGAGGGGTAGCTCGAAGGTCAATTCACTCGGGGCTGCTGCCGCGCTTCCTCATTCATGCGTTTCGACAACTAGTTTTCGCAGTTGACATCAATGATAAAGGCTGGGTTGTTGCTTAAATGAAAACTGTTTATTATCTGCAGAGCGTCGGCGTGAAACGTGTTGCCGTCTCTCGTTCGTCCCTCCGTGCCGTCTCGCTGGTTCGGCTGGCCTCCGGCTCTTCTCTCTCGCCTCGTTGGAACCCCCGTGTCTACTCGTGGGTCTGTTCTTACAGTCCCAGGAACCATGGCAGGGCATCGGTGCGATGAGTCTTTCCTCGTGTTTACTCAAGGGTCTCTTGCGGGGAGCAAAGTACCATGCGGGGCGCCTCGTGATCTACGGTATTGCGGCGGTGGAGCACGCTGCCTGACAGGTCGGCGCAAAATGCGTGAAAGCTAAGTTATGAAAGTGCGCGCCGCTCATACAGTCATCGAGGGAGATGCGTTTATGTTTGCTTGTGCACGCGTGACATCATGTTTGTTAATTTAGTTAGTAAGCGAATGTTTACAAGTTTATTCGGCCAATAAAACTACCATCATTACTTTGTGTAGCTGTCTACTAATTTGCTATCGCAACCGATGCTTCGGCTTTCGTGCGAAACTGCGACATTTTCACTGAACGGCCTGTTCTTAATTGGCGCTAACGAAGAGATCAATGCCTGCTAGCAACAAGCATATGTGCTCCACTATCTCAGGTACTTTGCACCTATCACTGTATGGTGAGTTCGCGCGTCGGATGCGATGCAAATATTGTAGCGTTAACACAGCACTGCCCCTGACGCAATACGCTGAAAACCGTACTAACAGTGCTGCTGCTTTCAAAATCATGGGGAAATGGTTTGTATTTCGAAATGAGGTAAGCGTAGTTTAGCCACAAGTGCATGTAATGCTTGGATGAAAAGTTCCAGAAAAGGTGACCAACCTGAACCGAAAACAGCTATTTTTTGCTTCCGGTTTCGCTTCGGAATGAAAAAAAAAATAAAGTAATGTTCCGGTTCAGTTTTGGTTCAAGCAGAAACAACGTTTCTCCTTTTGTTTTCGAACTTCAGTTCAGTTCCGGTTCGATACCCTGGCCTGAGGATAACGACACGGTAATCTTGATCACTACTACTCGACGACGACGACGACAGCGTAACGGAAATGACTGAAGGATAATCAGCGTTCGCCTAAATTTTTTGACAAATTTCTGATAACTTCTTTTTTGCTTTTATTTTCTGCCACGCGACGAAGAGTTGCCGCCTTACTTCGCCTGGATCTCTTACTGCATCTCGTCAATTAAAAAGAAATGTTGGATGGCGATTCACCCTCCAATTGGCGTCGATCAGAGCGGGTTGTTATTCAGTGCGTGATTTATTGCGATGACGTTGGAAATGTTGGCAACCGTGGTGAGAATTGACAGAAGCCGCCGCGCACTGCAGTCTATCGCGTCACGGCTAGCATGAGGGGTGTAGGACGAGCGTCGGACTGCTTAAATTTTTGACCGCCATAATGTCGCGGTCATCCCCCATTTGCAGACTGCACATACCCACGGGAACGGGCACATTTTTAGACTGTATAACCTTCTGGATCGACCCACATGTTTAGACAGCATATTCCCACACGGGAACGGCTTTATAGCGCAATTTCATACTGCATCGGCCCGCGTTTACAAAAAGACTGCACAACCTCTGGGATAGGTACAAGAGAAAGGCTAGAAACACCATACCCTATACGGGAAAGTGGGGGTAACTTGCTGAAAAGAACAACACTCTGTCTAAGAAAAAAAAGAAAAGAATGCCGGACGGATACAGCAAAGTCAGTTTCAAAGGTTTCTAAAGGATATCCAGAACACAAGTCGTCCGATCGCTAGCCGCAACAATTTTGGGAATCCAGTTCAACAATACATTAATTCTGACAACGCTGTTGTGACATGCTTCTCTCTATGTTGTTGTGCCATTACCACAAGCCCGGATTCCGAATCTGCAAGATGCAGAATTTATCCTGCGAGCGCCCAAATTCTCCCTGGACAAGTCAAGATGCTGAGCCGTCAGGCAGCGGTGTCCTGCGGAGAAGCATCGGCGGGCAACATGTTCAAACGTGTCACCGAGTTCCAGACAGCCCGGCGCCGCACCTCCTTTTGCCTGGAGGTCACCGCACGCGCGAACTTTGAACCGGGTGGCCAGTGCGGTCGCTGGTTGGACCTCTCGGACGACCGTCGAGTGCTGGCTTTGTATTGGGCCGTTTGAGTGACAATGGTTCTCGGGGATTATAAAGCCGCGAGGCAGCCGCCTCGAAATCCGGATCCGCCGACCCACCGGGAGGAGAGTGCCGCTCTCGACTGGGGTGAGATGTGTCACGCGTTTTTCGCCGGACGTCGCCGTGCGGGAACAGTCGCGTTTGCTGTGAGCTCGCTCTCGGGCCCAGTGCCGATCCGATCATGTCCTGTATAATGACCTGTATATAGTGTATAAAGTCCCTTTTGTTATTCTCACCGACGCCTGACTCGGAGTCTTCGCTACCAACGCTCTGTCACGAGACGGGTGACGAGCGCTACGGGACCACCTCAAAGTCGTCAAAGAGGTGCAGCGGTGCAAAGTCGTAACAATGTAAAACTATGACGTTGAACCAGTACACAGGAAATGTATTTTCCTGATTTTCCCATCATTCAGTTTAAATAAGCACCAGATGGGTTCGATGACAGCGCTCTGAAAAAAAAAAAGGTTAATTCCTGTTCGAAAACACCGAAGAATTAGTCCGATCGTTAATCAACAGAAGCGGCAGATTCTGGAGGGCAAGTTCTGGTAGTATTCTTGGAAGCTGGTACGTCACTTACACTGCACAACGACACAATACGCGATGACCTGGATCACTGGGCCACGTGGAGAGAAAAACAAACAAAGAAATGCAGGAAGTAACAAAAAACGACAAATGAAGAAATAAAAGAGCGAGAATTCGCTTAGTTTCGATTTCACCGAGCTCGGCCTGTTGCAATGACGCTAAATTTACAAATAATTGCTTTCTCTTTGGGGAGACAGAGTTTGCACACAAAACACACGTTGCAACTATGAGTGGTCGGAAGAAACATTAGTTCCAAAGTCGGTTGTATGAATAAAGGGCTCGGTGAAATCGGTGATGAGGAATGAAGAATCGAACTGCTCGGTGATTCCTGGCTTGCCGCGCCAGGCATCACGAACCATTTTTGAATGCAACGGAGAGCTTTGACAAAGCTCTCCCATTTCATCTATTATGAACTCGGGCATTGCAAACACGTGCCGAGCGGAAGGCATTTTCATATACGGGTGGCACACGGAGCTCTAAAAAGTAAGGTTTCATAACAAGCCGCCGCTCGAACGAGACGGAAGGAAAGGAACGCAGGCGCGTCTATAAATATCTTTGTGCACCGCCGCCTCCGTACACACACACACACACACACACACACACACACACACACACACACACACACACACACACACACACACACACACACACACACACACACACACACACACACACACACACACACACACACACCCGCACGCACGCACGCACTCACTACCAGGCTGATGCCGCAGCACGTAGCCAAGCCTGACTCTTCACCAGCAAGTTTGAGAGCAGGCTTGCACGAAGAATCCCCGTTCGCAAGCGGCCGCGTAGAAAGCCCGCCGGCCTCGAGAAATTGCCCCCGACTTGAAAGCGGAGCCCACCGACGAGCTTCGCTTGGCGTTGGCGCTAGCGCATGTGCGCGAGCAGAGAGGAGCAGCAGATCGAGGATGGCAGGGAGGCAGAAAGGGGGCGGGCGAGAGCTGCGTGAAAGTACAACCGCCCGGGCGCCTTATCAAAAGCGTGCAGCGTCGCTGAAACTATAGTGCCGCCGTCAGCGATTACACGCCGTATTCACAGGCAGCCCGTGGTTTGTGGCCGATGCGGATAGCCTGAGATGCGATGTGAAACAGAGAACCAGTTGCAGCTCTAAACGGCACAGAGACGGAGCGCTGCGCGTGTGTATGTCTCTTGTTCTCCTCTCCCTCTGCCGTTTAGGGCCACAACTAATTCTCTGTCATACACGCTGCTGCTCTAGCGATAGCAGAGGCACTGGCAAATGACGAGCTTTTTAAAGCGCTTGAGGTTGTCGGACGACGCTTATCGCTGAGCACGTCAGCGGGCAAGGACAAAAGAGCAGAGACAGCGTCTACCCCCCCCCCCCCCGTTTTACTAAGTGTGCGAATGCAGTTTACGCTTCGCACAGTTTTTAAGAGCGCACGTTCTGCGATATGATTTGCATGTGTCAGTAACAGTGCATCTCAAGCTCTTTCCACTGCTATCTTTAATGCCGCTATAGAATGGCCTGTCTTCACGGGAGCTGTTTCCGCGTATTTGCCTGGAGTTAAGTTTTTCGATGATCAGGAACGTCAGCGACTATGCCGAGGCCTCCCACTTTGCGGCCGTCATTATCAACACTTTCCTTATGGCTCTGTTGACTGATTGATGATTGTTTATTTATTAATTGCTTATTGAACCTTATAACTCCTCAAAGCGACATACTAGCAATGAGAAAACTGTTGTACGAGGCTCCGTAATAATTTTGACAATCTGGGGTTCTTTAACGTGCACCTAAAGTGCAGTAGACGAAATGATTTCCCTCCCTGCCCATTGGAAGGTGGTTGCTGTGGTTGGAAATGGAACCCTGTCAATAGTCGGCATCAGAACTCCACGGTCACTGAACTACCGCGGTAGGCCATGACTTTCTACTGAGTGCAGGGACTAATTGCAGGCATTAACGCGAAGCAGTAGTAAACTTTAGCTGTGTAGACTGCACACAGCTTTTCGACACGCGAGGGGCTTCCGTGGCCCGAAGCCTTATCAGTCGACGTTGCCCTAGCCGACCAACGTCCACAGCGCTGCACCGTTTTATTGAGAGTGCGGAGGCGTTGAGAAAAGGGGAGGACATGTGGAAGCGTTTGCTTTTCGCGACGAGCTTCGCTGTCTCTGCAGCCCGCTGCCACGCAAGAGGGCGAACGAGTGAGAGACGTATATACGCCGGCGTTGCTTCGACGCAGGAGCGGCGCAGCGACAAACAGCCGCTCTCGAAAAGAGGCTCTTCTTGATCGTATAATACGCGGGGGGGGGGGGGGGGGGACACGCGAGCTGCAAGCAGCAGCCGGCTCGAGTGCTGCGCTTCCTCTCTCTTTCCCCGGGGACGCAGCTGAGGTTCATTGCGGCGCCAGGGAGGACGAAGGGCTGAGCGAGTCGTGATGGGGAAACGGGATACGAGCGCCGGCGGCGGTGCCGGCCTCGCTTTCGCGGCGCCGTCTACGCAAGCCAGATCCGCGGGTCGTATTGCGGGGGCGGCGCGGCCCCAAAGGCTGTGTATAGCGGAACGTCGGGGCGGCGCACGTAATACGAATCGGCGGCCTCCGCGCCTCGATCCACTCCGGCGGGATAGGATGCGCGCGGAATGTCGGTGGCTCGCGGAGATGAGTCGTCGCCGCTGGGCGTTGAGTTGCTGCGAAGTTCGCGGCTGGGTGGTATTACTCCGGAAAACGGGGCGTCGGGTGGCGGGAAGGTATGAAGTGGCGCTAAGTGCGAACGCAATAACTTGTCTAAAGCCGGCGGGCGGCACTCTCTGCGGAGCGCGCTTAACGCGTATTCGACGGGAAGCGATAATTTTTTGAGCGGAGGAAATCTCGCTGGCCAGGCCGACGTAGTTTATTTTTATTGCGTGAAGTGGCTGTCTTCACGGTCGTTACGTCGAATTTGGCACCAGTAGCAATATGTTCGAATCGAATGTGAATATACGAACAAAAAGTACCCACGAATATCGATTGGACTACCAAATATCCCCAATTTCTAAACAAAGCGAAATATAAAGGTTGCGTGGAGCCTGCTTGGTAACAAAACGGTCATTTAAATCGTTGAATACAACCAATACCTTTCACAACTACATGCCAGGTAAACTGAGAACCTCATAAATCAGAAACGAGGGAAATGCGATCGTATCTGCTGCACCGTGACAATGGTTTGAATGAAATAAAAGAACAGCACGCCATCATATGTACACAGCAGAGTGCAGTGCTCGTTGAAGCAGCTAATAGCAATGCTACACCACCAGGCAATGTTTTAAATGAATCCAAACATGGTGAGATCGACCAAATAATAGACTGCTTTGCCTAAATCGAGACAACGAAATCGTACCTCGGTACGCTTACTTAACGGCTGGAAACTATTATGCAGAAGTGATCTCCTCCAAGAATTCACCCAGGAACTGGTTCGTCTGTGCAGCAACTGTCGCTCTCTTGCAACAGAATCATCCGCAAAAGTCTACGTTTATGTCTTTCTCTATTTAGACTGTAACAACAATTGCCTCTCGTAGTATTCGAACAGAACAAATATTCGACAACTCCGGATAACGAATTTTGCAATTCGAATACGGACCGAATAGCGAAGGATATTCAATTCGAATGAGAAAATCCTCATATTCGGACATCCGTAAAAAAGGGAAAAGGCAAAAAATTTGCTGGGAGTCGTATATTGAGGTTCAGATTGAAATGTGGTCGAATTACATTTTAGTGCCCACGGTTGCTTCGCCCACGTGTAATAGACGCTAATTCGGCATAAGTTAACTCAGTACGAGAGGGAAAGATGTCACCAGTTGTGTAGGCTGACAACCAGCCATGTGATCGAGCACTGTCGAACACTATGTGCCAAGTGCTTTATTTATCTTTATCTGAGCAATTTCTTTTTCTTTTTTGTTCAGATCACGGCCCGTGTGTAAGACAAGTGCAGTAACAATGCCGTGCGCGACATGAATGACATAATGAGGTAGCGCTGTCGAAGGGCCACTGACACATTTCTAGCCATCATTCCTTATAAATAAATAAATAAATCGGGTGAGTGGTGATATCCCTGGTGGTGACTTCACAATGTAGACTACGGCGGAAAAAGCCATAATGAATAAAGGAGCGCAAATGACAAAAAACCAGAACAAGAAGTCCGTGCATTACGCATTAACAACCCGCCTAACAGTTTGTCCAATAGTTTGTGGCGTTCTCACCCGTGCTCTTGGGACAAAGGAACGACAACACAGCAGTGCAAAAAAATTACAAGGGCATTTATTGCACCTTTCATACACTAATGCCTGCTAGCAGAGTTACTATCCAAAAAATATGCCAATGGGCGCGCGACAAATTGCGGAAATCCGACTCACCGCCACCGGATAACGAGCGAATATGTTCGCCCCATTCTGGACACCAACGCATGGTCTATCGCGCGTACGGTCACGCAAACGGTGGCGCTTTGGAACGATCGTGTTCGTCCATTCCGGGGTAGACCTCGCGAGACGGTCTCGCAGAAGCATGGATCGGCGCACGCGCAGAACGTCCGCGCCGCTAGCCGATGCCGAGCCAAAGAGGAAGAGCCTTCTCCTTTTTGCGCCCAAGTAACCGCGCCGTTAGGTGGCGTTAGCAGAGCAACACTCGCGACATCTCGCGCACTACCCTCCAAGCATACCGACCACCGCAGTAAATCCACGCGGCGAAGCCGGATTACAGGAGACGGGAGCTATGCCAGAAAACAACATATCAGGGGACACGTGAGAGTCGCGCATCCCTACAAGTTACAGCAGAAAACATACACCACAATTCACTACATTAAGCAATGTTCGTAATTTCCGAAGAAAAAATATTTTTTCGAGCGTATTGTATTTGCACAAATCGTCACAAGATGTCGCCCCATCTTCTATACTGTTCACGGCTGCGGTAAAAAGACGCTTACGGACAAGCTAGAACTCTATAGAAGCGTAATTTGCGAATTTAATTGCAAAAGCGCATGATTTACCAATACAGCTCAACTTTTTATTGCGATGTAAATTATATGGACAATCCAGGCGCATTTATTCCTTCGTCGTCGCCGTCACCGTGATGTTCCGTATGAAGTCGAAGGGCGATAAGATCGTCGCCTTGCGCCGTATGTTGTACGTGCGAGTGAAAGCGTGCGAGTGTGAGCCGACGATGGTGGCTCAATCACGCGCACGCAAGGGAGGAAAGCGGGGAGGAAGCGCGCCGTTTTCCGTCGCCTCCCCGCTTTCCGTCGCGCGCAAGGTACCGGGGTGGGGGGGGGGGGGGGCGAGGGAGAGGCGTCATACAGAGTGCGGCGAGTGCTGATAGCTTCGTGTGCGTTGCGTTCTCGCCGTTTAGTTCGCGTTGAAGCGAGGAGCAGCAGGAAGGTCAATTCGCTCGCTGCTGTTGCCGAGCTTTCTCACTCCAGCGCTTTGACAGCGAATGTGTGCGGTCATCGAGTGAGATGTGTTCATGTTTGCTTGTGCTTTAAGCTACAGTTACTAAGCGAATGTTAAGTTTATACAGCCGATAAACACTATTATTCTTACTTCGTATGACTAGCTGTCTACTAATTTTGCTATGGCTGTCGATGCTTCGCCTGTCGGGCGTAATTGCGACGTCTGTTTAGCGTTCTTTTAAAGTTGACTGTCTTTTACAACTAGCGTCGCATCCGCCCACCTACACGTCATATCCTTGGATTGCACGAGTGGTCGGGGAAAAAAAAAAGAATTCACTCCGGTAGTTTGCCTCTGTCTCGGCTCGCACGCTTAACGGAGGGGTTACCGCGGCATGAAAAAGAAAGAAGGAAAGAAAGGCAATCACTGCGGCAGCTTGCAGCCCTCGTGTGCAGTGCCGTTGCGAAACGCGGCGCGGTTGCGTGCGGCAGTGCGGTCGTTGGTCTGACGCTGCGCTCGGCACACGTGTGCGTGGTTTACGGCGTGGTAGACGTACGACGTCGGAACAAACAGCGCACCTCGTGTGCGCAGTCGCAGAGCTACATTCGGAGAGCCTCCTCCCCCTCGCTGCTTTTTTTTTTTTGGGGGGGGGGGGGGGACACACGCTCGCTTTATCGTTGCTCCGCGATTCTCTATGCTGCTGATGCGAAGGTGTACAACGCCTTCAGTATGTCGCTATAGGTGGCGCTGTCTACAACAAGCGCGTAAAGAGCCTTCATGCTAGATACATGTAGGCTCACTAGACCCTGTGTGCTGAAACATTTTAGAACTTTCTTGTCGTTTCTTCTTAAGGTTGGAGATGAACGGTGATCTGTTTAGCAGCCAGGCACCTCGTACTTCTGCAGCTGAAAACCAAAAACAAAGAGCGAAAACAAACCGACCGACAGGCACAATAGTAGAAAAACTTGGGCGGTTCGATGTACCTTCCTACTTGACAAATCAGAGTTGAAACAGACGAAGAAAACGAAAGGCATGGTGTACTGTTGCGCTCAGTTCGAGCTATACAAGGTGAAATCGTGTGGCAAAACGGTCGAGTATTGTAGCTCATACGGAGCGCTACTGTGACTGCCTCTTTTTCGCGTTCCTCCGTTTTAGCACTCGTGAAGTACGTCAGGCACAAGATAGACATTCCATTGTGCGCTTTGAAGCGCTGCGGTAGCCCAGTAGCTATGTATAGAAGAGTACGCATTTGGGCTGGTTGGTTCATGATAACGGGCAGTAAAAACAGCGCTAAACAACAGGACGAGCAGAGGTACACAGACAACAGCGCTGTTGTCTGTGTCCCTCTGCTCGTCCTGTTGTTTAGCGCTGTTTTTACTGCCAGTGGCTATGCCGTTGCGTTGCTGAGCTCGATGTCCCGGGTTCGGCTACGGCGGCCGCATTCCGTTGGGGCTGGATTACAAAAACGATCGTATACCTTCCGTTGAGTG
The DNA here is from genome assembly GCF_038994185.2 of Dermacentor albipictus. NCBI lineage: Eukaryota > Metazoa > Arthropoda > Arachnida > Ixodida > Ixodidae > Dermacentor > Dermacentor albipictus. The sequence goes on from NC_091821.1 coordinate 483,416,365, forward strand.
CCAGTTAAAGAACCCCTGATATAGTCCAAATTTATACGGAGCCTCCAATTACGGCATGCCTAATGATCAGATCGTGGTTTTGGCACGTAAATCCCCAGATTTATGTGTTATATTGCACGCTTCACATTCCAAACTGCCTCCTTAGATTTGTGTTCAAGTTATTTCGAGAAACTGGGGCAATTGCTCTATATTCAGTTCAGCATCGAATGTCCCATATATGTAAAGTTGGCTGCGACAGACGGTGTAGTAGAGGGTACGCGACTATTTCCAACTCTTAAGGCTGTCTATGTGTGGTACAATATATAAAGAGCTCTTGGCTTGCGTTAAAAACTATCACGTGTTATCCTTCATTATGTCGTTTTGAACTGAAATAAAAAAAAATTGTACAGTTTGACCGACTGTTTGATAGCGCAGATAAATGACGAGTAATTATATCAATCAGGTGTTCCCATCCTCTCATTACTAAGGTTTTTTGACCTTTTGCTTCTTGATTTCTCAAGCCGACATAGCTCCACGGGGCTGCGAAACTGCTGCCGTAACATGTCATCGCGTAACATGTCATCGTGTCATCAGACAAACACAAAGCTAAAATTGCACTAACCTAGTTTACTCTGCTTCGCTGCTGGTGCAAATTTTCAGCAGCGGCATAACTGTGTTCACAATTACGCCGCTGTCGAAAACTTGCACCTCAGCCAAGAAGAATATAGCAATTGGCTCTGTGTTTAGGTGGCTGAGCTTTGCATCACCAGCTGGTGCCACCAATCTGGCCGCTCACGTTTACGCCCCCGACCATCCGGTAATCCGCCCAAACCACTCCGGTTTGTCGGAATAGCGGACACGCTAAAAATCTCTAATACGAAAAAAAAGAGAGAGAAAGACTAGAGAGATGAAAGGTGCCGTATTTTGATTGAATAATGTTTTCATATTCGCTATTTCTCCCGAAAATAACAACTGCGCGTACGGCAAAGTGTTGCCATATGTCTGATGACCAATGGACAAAAGATTTTCCCCAACGATAGTGGTCCGGCAGTGCTGCATGATCTAATCGTATATTATGCATTGTTGGCCCCGTGTGTTCCATCCCTAACGTCTAGGAAGGCCAGGAATCGACAATATTCGTTCGAGACTTTAGTTTTAAAAGAATAATCAGCATTAATGGCGTTTGACACATCATGTAAAAGTAGCAATTTCGCCGGAAAGGCGAAGCTTCGAAGTAAGGATAGTAGATTTAACGGCCGTATAAACTGGAAACATTCACTTACGAACTGAATTAACAAATATGCTGTCAGTGCGTACAATGAGACACGAACACATCACACTCGATGAGCGCGGACACTCGCTGTCAAAACGCTGGTCTGAGCAAACGCGGCAGCAGCAGTGAGCGAAGCGACCTTCGTGCCGTCTATAGCTTCAAGGCAAGGACGGGTATAACACAGAGCGCACAAAGTTAGTAGCCGTCTGCAGATCCCTTTCAATATACGGTGCACGCGACTGCGCGCGGCCGTGCAAAGTACGCACTTATTGGCGGAGTTTAAGCCGCCCCCCTTCGCTCCCGCGCTAGCCTCCCCGCTTTCCTCCATACATGGCGCGCAAGATTGAGCTGCAATCATCGGCTTCCCTCGCGTGCTTTAACTCGCACATACAGCATACGACACGTGGCGACTGTGTTATCGCCATTGGTCTTTATACGGAACATCACGGTGAAGGGAAAAATGCGCCTCGAATGCGCATGTAATTACTATCGCAATAAAAATGATGATAATTATTTCTATGTGCAACCCCTTTGAGACGACGCTCTGATAAACCGTCCCCCAGCTTGCTCAAGCTAATCTGGTTTTACATCTGTGCACCCTAGCATTTGCTTTTCTCTCCTTGATCAACTCTCCCTCAATTAAAACCCCTATGTTTATTTTGTACATATACCTACGCCTGCAACGACCGATCGATTGTTTGCCTGCTTTCCATTCACCAAGTGTTTCTTGGTTGTATCGACTGTTGACCAGGTAATGCTCACAACAGCTTTGAATCCTGGTGCTTCTGGAAGGTGTCAACATTCTACAATGTTCTTGCTGGGTGAATATCATGGCATTCCATTACGATGTGCAGTCTTCTACGGGCACTTACCGCAGCATCGACGTGCCTCATCCTGATGCAGATATCAACTTCGGTATGTCTATATCCAGCGGCAGCCAGCCCGGGCTTCAAGTGAGAAAGCAGGTGCCCTTCAGGTGATAGTACCAAATTTCTCTCTTGATATCTTTCTTGCCGTATTTGTAAACCTGCATCGACTTCTTTATTTGCATCATTTCACCATCTCTGTTTTTATCACATTCTTTTTGATGACCCCGGGCTGTCTGTGTGCAAAACGTCAGGCGACAGGGCGACATCTGGTGCCTCGTGTGAAACGTGTGCAGTTCAAAAGAAACCCATTAGCACTCGCCGTGCTGTTCCTACCCCGACGCGTCTTTTCAGGCCGACAGACGCCTGAATCGAAGAGCGATCTTGGAAACAGGGCGTGCTAGGCCTATCATGACTTTCGATTCAGATGAGTTCAGGGGAAGCGAAAGCTTGATGCACATTTATTGGCGATCAACAGTAGGTAGAGCGCACACCGGTACATTTAGAACTGAAGCAAGAGTCACTGGTGTAGCTATGCTTGGAAACTTCTTTTTATGCGAAGCATACTAGCCGCACAACCACGCTCTTCCTTGCTGCGCCGCGCGCGGCCGCGTAGCTACCATATGACGTCATAAGAGCTGCAAAGCGGACGCTTCAGCTTCGCCTTCAAGAGTGGAACGCGACAGCGTTCCCGTCGACCCGCCAAGGGGTGTAAGACAATGGGCTACGGCGCAGCGACTACGCGCCCCGCATCGGACGCGGTGAGCGTCGAGCAACGCAGCGTTCGGCGCGACAACGAAATGTGCGCCTGAGCAAGCGACGCACGCCTGAGCCTTAGAAACAGCTCATTTCCAAGGCAACGCCGCGTTCACTAGAGGCGCTTTTGTACCGCTTTGAAGCATCGACCGGCAATAAAGAAAAAAAAAAAAACTCCTGGCTCAGTAGTAACGTCTCCGTCTCACACTCCGGCGACCCTGGTTCGATTCCCACCCAGCCCATCTTCCAAGTTGTTTTTTATTCATGAAGTGCCTGCTGGGATTTATCGCTCACGGCCAATGCCGCAGACGCCGACACCGGCTTTTCTGCGACACGAGCTCCTTAACTCTGTGGCGTTAAAATAAAGGCTACTATGCTTCGCATCCTGGGCTTAACCTTAGCTAAGCCACAGCCATTTTTTATTAAAGAACGGTAAACATTACGTGGGTTAAACTCGTCAAATAACCTACCTTGACATAGCGTACTTAAGCCACAGAAACCCAATCGCCTACCGTGGCGGTTACCGGAGTCCGTGAGGAAACGCCGTAGAACACCTTTTTCCGGGAGTTTCTGGTTCCCATCGTCCGTGACGGCAACAGTGAACCAACAAACAACACTCGATCCACGAAACGTGTCTCGCCTTGTTGTCGCCGCAAGTCTCCGAGGGCGACGCATGGTTTGCTTCACGAAGCGATTCGTCGCAGTGCAAGAGAGGCTAGAAAATCACAACCGCCGCTGGCCGATGGTAACAGTACGTAACCCGTTTACGTTTGTTTGCGAATGCTATTCCAAGACTCTCTAATAACGTCTTTGTACTAACGCTCAGTAGCTCCATGCATTAAATGGTCGCGCATTACCATACTTGCAACGAATGCAGTCGACTGTACATGTTATTCTTTCATTTCTATAGCTGAAAGAAAAAAAAAAAGGTACAACCACTTCCAATTATTAACCTTGTTTTCCTGCTTGTCCCCTGACTCTGCCCATTCACTTCCTAGACAAGTCTGGGTGAGAGAGAATGTAAAACACCTAATTCAATACAATTTAAATCAATTGCTGCTGTGTCCCCGCTGCTATATCCACGACACAACACCGAGTAGTTCGCGCATTCTTCCCATATCCACTCCGGCTGCCTACGTGCCGGCACGCTGACCCGTACTACTATTTCACTCCAGGCAGCGGGCGAGCCGACGAACAGTGTGCAACGTGTCTGCCGTAGGAGGTCCGGCGTGCATCCATCACCAACGTCAAGTGGAGTCCACGAAGCCACCCCGACGAAAGCGCGGCGTCGTTGGCCTTCTGAATGCACTCGCGTCCCAGGCAGTGCCGTTCGTTACAGAGCGGGGGGTCTCGGCATGGGCCTGAGAGCAATGCTCTGGAAAGAGAAGGAATGGCACTGGTGGAGGGGGGGAAGTTGAGGGCGCGAGTGCAGTCACCTGGCTGTTTGAGGGTAACTGCCGCCCACTACAAATGTCCGCAGTGGCAGGTCGCGCGTGCGAGAAACTGTGGCTTTTCTTCGTTTTCTTTTTTTTACGCTGCTCTCCGTTGACTGGCTACTTTGCCGCAGACACGGCCGCCCAGCGACATCCTGCAACATCTGCGCCGCCCGCAGCGCATCTAGTCGAGGCCGGCGGCACCGAACGCGTGCGAGTGGCGAACCACGCCACGGTTCGCGAGCGCGCGGCCCCAGCGGGGGGTCGAAGAGCGCGCCCGCAGCAACGACAACGACGCACGCATGCACGCGCGCACTCTAGCAAAGCGACCCGCTCGGCCGGCACGCGGACCGCGCCTCCGTCTCGTCACGCAATCGTGGCTCCGGCCGCGCAATGCAACAGCCAAGCCAGCTAGCGCGAACTACTCGTTCGTCGTCGCGGGTGCCGCAACGCTACCGAGCGAAGCTCGCTTCGCTGACGACGGACGCGACGGGTCCAGCGGTCGCGCACCGCGCGCGGAAATCTCGGGGCTTCGTAGGCGCAGCAGCAAGAGAGGGTCCCCTTTCGGAAAACGAGTAAAACGACAGAACAAGTCGGGGCCTCTGCGCCCGCTGCCGACGCGGCTGGTCCCTCCTAGCAATGGTGGCAGAAATAAAAGAAAGGAAAACGAAAAGTGACGCGAGGCGAGCGAAGAGAAGGCGGGCCGCGGCGCGCAATCCCCACGGGTGGCCGTTCTTTGTGCGGCGGTGGCGGCGAGCTCGCTGAGGGCGCTGGAAGTGGGGGCGAAAAGGGGGGCGCGCCATTGTCTCGCCCGCGCGGCTTCCGCAAATTGATAGCCTGCTGCTGCCGACCGGCTGCCGCTGCGGGAGCACGCCTGCTGCCGCCGCCCTCTCCGCTCGTCCTATCTCTCCTCCTCGCACGGAGCCCGCGTGCTCGCCTCGGGATGGATGGCTGTGTCGAGTCCGCGCGGCTTTGTGCGCCCGCGCGGGTCCGCGCTCGCTCGTCGGCGATTGCATGCGCCGCGGCGGCTGTGCTGGGGGCGAGCCGCCGCTGCGGGTTCGGTCCTAGCGGAACGTTTGCTGGCGCGCCGCCGACCCGTCCGTGACCGCACACACCGAAGAGCCGAGCGTGGCCAATTCTCTTCCCTCACCCCGCGGCCGGAAACTTTAATCCGCCCGCGCGTCGCTGGCGTAATTTCTGCCGGGCCCAGTTCGGCTGGTTTACTTGCTGTCGAGTATTAGGCTTGCACGAATATAGCTGCCGCTGCAGCAATACAGAGGGAGAAAGCGGCCGCTGCGCGATTCAGCCTGCTTGCATTTCCTGTAGAGGCACGTACGGTTCCTATAGCACACATTTCGACGTGACCGGACGCCGTAGACGAAAACAGAAAGTTTACATACTTGCATATTTTCTTATCGATCACACACGTGGGCGACTAATGGAGGCCACTCGCAAATAAGCGTTATGGTTACGTTTCGAGATGTCAATCAGGGCAACCGTTCGGACAGTCTCTACGCCCTTTGACGTTGCATCTGCAGTTTTCGCATTCAGGGAACGTACAAACGATGCAGACACAGAAATTATTGGTTTAGAGACGGCAGTATGTCGGAGGTCTCGTGCAAACTGACATAACAACAAGTCGGCTGCGTTGTCTTGCTTTAAGCGAGTCTCGTAGATGATGGAGAATACAGCACAGCGAAAAAGACGTCATCTGAAAGCTCTCGAGAGGCTAGAATACCGCACCTGGCGCTGTCTTCCGAAGGCCGCCTACGATCTAAACGAATTACGGCGCTTCATCAATGCGGCGCTCTTCCAAGCGAACAGGCGGACATCTTGTCTTCGCGAGTTTGCTTTTACAGGCTAAATCGACTTGTCCGTAATCAAAGAAGCCAATCAGGCAGCAATAGACCGTGTGATAATAAGGTCTCACGAGCCTGCTATACGATGAGTTTCTCACACTCACGCTGTGGAATGCTTGCGCCGTATTGTGTGAAGCAACACGAAAGAAAAATATCTGGTCCGAAGAAAATTCAGAGCCTTCTTCCGTTGTTTTAGCGTATTTAGCGCAACCACTTGCCGTGAAAGACGGGTCGAAAGCAGCCTGGGCGCTTCGGGTAGCGTGAAAATTCAAGAAGAATGTTCCCTGGCAAATTACCCGTGGTCAGAGCCCGGCGCCGTCGGAAGCCGGAGCCATTGATTATTTATCGGCGACTAGCATCAAGAGTGAAGTCTTTAAGCTCACGTTCTTCACCCTGAGAGAGAATGTTTTACGAAGCCTAAATTTCTCGCATGTTCTTACGAAGATAATGGCAGAGGTGAGCGCGCAGCTGCCACTCTGCCATTCTCTTCGCATTCACTCTCTTCGGCTATTCTCTTCGTGATTACGCATTTATACTGACTGCGCGAGTGGCCTCTCTCTCACTGCATACGCTGGACATGCGCTCGCAAAGTGCGTGCAACGCAAACAAGAACACAATATGAGCGCTTGGAGATGCCCCTATCTAAAGGCATAATTAGATTTACTCACAATAAAAAAAAAGACAGTAACAAGAAACAAATACAGTGGACTGCGGATAAAGAAAACTCGTTTATATGGAAATGCTTGAGAAACGAGTCGTTTATCCGGCATTGTCGCACTGTAACCAGTGCGACAAGAAAACATCCTTAAGGGTGCAAACATTTTTACAGTGTAGGAGTGGAATTGAAGGAGAAGCCCACGCAGGCTAGCGTCGACATCCTTTCCAGCATCTCTTCTTTGCTATACATCCTCGCTCTTTCCAGGCTTACCTTCGGCTCAGTGGCGCCCTGTGCACGAGGTGGCCTTTATTGCGCAGGAGAACCTATAAGCTCGGAAGAGTCTACTTTCATCATTTCGTGTGTTCGATCCTTGCTGTCGGGGATATTTCCGGCACTGTAAGTCAATGAATTATGCAGTACAAACAAACCCAGATCCGGAAAGTGTCACCAATGAACCTGAGCCACCTGGTATACTTACTAATTATTTTTCCTGTTGCTGACGGGTTTCCGAACCAATTCTGAGTCATTTGCGCCTGCGCGCTGTTGCTTACCTGGGGTACTTTCTTGTTTTCTTTTCTTTCTTTTTTTAATGGGCGCTATTTCCGGGAGCACTGCGCTGTGTGGTAATACACTCCCTGTACGCTCCTTGTAAGGTGCACTTTATGAGAAATCACCTAGACACGTAGGCTTACGTTAGGCTTACGAGCCCAATGAAATAGAGCGCACGCCTCGTTAGCAAAGTTTCGTCTGCTTGGCATACTTGTGGCCATATGATTTCCTTACGTGCTCATATACCCGACGTCGAACAAATTCCAACCAAACACTCGCGCACAGATACTCGCAGTCTCGTTCATCTCGTCAAATACAGGTCAATCACTCACTAAGAGAGAGAAGTTTAATTATATCTGTAGTGGTTATAGCCTAGCGAGAGGCCTGGCATGAGTGACAGGTGCAGCTTCTCGTGTAAGGATAACTTCGTGCTTTACCGATAGCGGCATGCAGTGGAGCCTTATCGGGAATAAACGCTCGTACGTTTGGGGGGGTGACTGTTACGGCAGTATTGCAGTATTGTCTACTGGAATAACAAACAACGGAATCGGATTTGGCTACCACTGTCGCGTTAACCACTGTTGTATTTATCCGCGCGACGCGGACCCCGGAAGAGTGAGCCACTCAGAAAGAGTGCACGGGACGGCATAACTTCTTTATTCCTCTCGCCTATCGTGCATAGCACACGCACCGAGCTATACATGCCTCGAGGCTGCATCGACCTCGAGGCAGCGGCATTGATCGCTTTCGCAACTCGCGCTGTTTACACAAGCGAGCAGCTGTCGCACCTTGATGTGCCTACACGCCCAATGCGACGGGAAGGCCCACGAGAGGGCATCGCATAAGCGCCCAGAGGCGGCAATGTAAACCTTGAGATGGAGAGGGATACCAAAATACTAAAGGAACTGGAACGCGAGAGGGCACGCAATTGTGTTTGTTTTAGGCCCCGTTTACATAAAATTACATTAAAAGAAAATACATCGGACTCAGCGCCAGCTTAACTAAATGCGAAGAGAAAAAGAAACGTGTTCGGTTATAAGAATTTCACCTAGTTTAACCACCCAATTCATGGCCAATCCCCAAATGTGGGTATGTGCCACAGCCACTCAGGACAACAACAACTTTGTTTTTATTTCGTTCTTTTTTGCCGGAGAGCGTGGATATTTTTGTGAAAAACTGCTTTCCTGCTACACGGGCCCATATCGCGTGCTTCGCCAAGTGACAGATGTCACCTGCGAAATCGTTCTCGCCACGCCCACTACGTCCTCTGCTGTGACAACCAGTGACATTGTCCACGTCGCCCGACTCAAGTCCTACAACTCTCCACGTGCCTTGGATATTTAACAGCACCGTGACGGCGCTTTTGCCGCCAGGGGGTAGTATTACGATATTATCGGTAGATACCCGAGAGACGAGCCGCCGTAAGAACGACGACGCAGTGGGTCTGTGCCCTTGGCGCGAGTGAATGTCGGCCTGGCGCTCTGGCTCCAGTCTAGTGTAAATAGTCTGTAAATAGCCTCTTTTGTCTGTGTCTTTCTACACGTAACAATATATTACTCTAGATCAGAAACGTCTTTGTCTTTATTGTTAATTATTATTTGTTACTAAAATAGAATGCGAAAAAGGAGGTGCTTAGTTGTTCATTGTTTCGAAATTTGCAGCATATATCTTCAACGACGTATGTCTGCCCATGCGCTGCCCAAGAATTCAGGAGAGCTGTGGTTGATGTAACGCTGCAGGATTTCGACTTCATCTCGGGCCTTTTGGTGCGAGCATGTGTCATGTGCAAGGGAACATCGCTGTTTAGATAGTCGCTAGAAGAACCCTCTTAGCGATCTCACTTTTCGCTTCGTAGATGCCATTGGCGACTTTGACAAGCCGATCGGGTACACTATAGCGAGTGTAGGCGCTTTGCGCGGTCGATTTGTACAGTTGCCTCCAGGGCGCGACGCCAGACACGCTAATTATAAGAACCTGAGCAACGTGAACACTGCAGAGCAGCTGTCGACGTCACATATGCGCTATTAGCATACCTTGCTTGACCACGTACGTTACATTCTTTCCCATGATTCTAAGAATGCTGCTATTTCAAAACCCCTATGTAACGCGCAGTGAAAGCCACCGCACCTTCAGTTCCGGTTCTGGTGAAACGAAGCTCATACGGGCGGAGAACCGATCGAAGTCTGTTTACGCGAGCATCGTTTTTTTTTTTTTTTGGTGTTTGCTGTCTCTCGCCATTGCTGCGTGATGGAATAAAGAACCTTCTAACAGTCCGCACACTGAACGTTGCTCCGATAAGAGAGGGAGAGAAACATGTATTTCATCCCAGCCCCCTGTCCAGGGCGTTACAAGGGTAAGAAGCGGCAGTGGCTGTCCTGATCGAACGCTCTTGCGGGACTTGAAGTATATTTGCACGCGTTTTGAGTAACTGTCGAAGGGGCACAACGCAAATGAAAGGCGCCGTGATGTCACTCACCCTAATCCATGTACCCTCCCCCCCCCCCCCCGCTGCCTTTCTTTTTCATTGACGCGCTTCTAGACATGTACCAAACCATATTATTTTTCATTATTTCAAAGTACCTTACAGGCCCCAAGGGGAGCATTGAGTAAGGGGGGCGTCGTTGAACAAATGACAACAGAAAACCGATACACGAGAGCTAAAAGTGTTTACAATGATAACGTGCTTGCAAAACAGTGTTACAAATAAAAACGCTAAAACAATGGAAAGAGCTGTTAGGAAAGGAATGAAAAGTACAGTTCACGGTAACATAAAAAGCGGCGTATCACTCGCGCAAAATAATGCGCATAGCGCGAGCGCATAAAACAAGCAAAGTTGAAACAAGAAATTGAAAAACAAAAAGAAGGAGAGAGACATGGTACACACTTGACACGTATTATATGACATGACATATGTACAGATGAACATATTTGTTATGATGAAAACTGCGGGTGCAGTAGCGTCTGATGATTTCATGTGCATGTTCTTGAAGAGCAAACATTGACGGCGCCTACTGTGCCGGGTGTTTCTGGAAACATGGTTCCTTCGAAGACATGCCCGCAGCGTTGCCGACCACATGCGGGGTAATTAGTCGCGAATTAACAGATATCCTTTAATTACCATTCAAACACATAAATTCAGCGGGGTGATCGTAATCGGCGAATTAAAGCAAGTTTGCTCTCGCCGTAAGCGCTATGAACTTTGGGATCTGTAAAAATGCGATTGCGCGCGATGTTGTGGCACGACGAAATTAAGCTATCACTGCGCGCGAAACCCAAAACTGCGTGGCTGCGGCGAGCGCAAAGCCGCGCCCCCTCGAGTCGACGTTCTGCCTACGTCAGCCAGTGAGCCAGCGGGCTGCGGCTCCGTGCTCCTCGATGTCGCAGTGCGCTGGCTGCTCGCTGCTGGATGACGTAAGCAGGACGTCACCAGTGCAGGCTTGGCTTGGCCCTTGCTGCAGCCACGCAGTTTCGGTCTCGCCTGCTCTCATGGCCGAGTCGTGCCACAGTTTCGGCGGCAACCACATTTTTCTAGATCCAAAAGTTGATAGGGCTTTGCCGGAGAGCTCGCTTCAATTTAACCGTTTCGATGAGCCCCCTGAAACTAAAGGATCAAATGTTAATTCACGTATTTTTGCTAATTAGCGACTAATTACCACGTCTCACCCGTCACGCCACGGTCGCCACCACTGACAAGATGTCTCCGAAGAAAGCGTCATTTTGTTTCAATACGGCTGTATTTAAATATAACGTAAGGCATTCGTAGGAAGGAGGGGACGTGGAGGAGGAATTTCGCTTGTTGCAGGCGGACATAGCCTCGCAAAAGTCGCCGCCAATTTCTTCGCCCGAACGCCACCTATCAACTGCGACACGGTCTGAAACACTTCGCAGTACAACTAACAAGACAAGGTCGCACAAACAAGTTCACTCGGATCCTAATACGTGGCGCGTTTTCCGAGCCAGTGCACGGCGACCCATACGGCTCGCCATTCGCTCCCTACCCTATATTACGGAGGAACTTTAGGAGAAGACGAAGTACCCCCCTCCTAAGTATCCTCGCGGGAACAAAATCTCACTTGCATTTAAGTGTGGTGATGTCTTGCGCTTGAGTCCATCTATTAATTTATTATGCGAAGCATATTACGAGGGCTCAACCCAGCTCCTCAGGCGCGGCGGTGACCATGAAATCACGTGACACCGTGACGTCACGACAGAGGAGAAGTAGCTTTGGCTCAACTCTTGCAAGACGGGCTGGGTGGGAATCGAACCAGGGTCTCCGGAGTGTGGGACGGAGACGCTACCACTGAGCCACGAGTACAACGCTTCAAAGCGGTACAAAAGCGCCTCTAGTGAATGCGGTGTTGCCTTAGAAACGCGCTGTTTCTAAGGCGTGCGTCTCTTGCTCAGGCGCACATTTCGTTGCCGCGCCGAACGCTGCTTTGCTCGACGCTCACCGCGTCCAATGCGGGGCGCGTAGTCGCTGCCCTGTAGCCCATTGTCTTACACCCCTTGGCGGGTCGACGGGAACGCTGTCGCGTTCCACTCTTGAAGGCGAAGAAGTAATGCATGAGTTGTTTCTTCGTCTAGCCAAACCAAATATAGCCAAGCAACAGCAGTTCACCAGGCTAAACAGTGGTTCAACAACTAAAATAAAGGCTAGTATGCTTCGCATCCTGGGCTTAACCTTACCTAAGCCACAGCCATTTTTTATGTTCTGCTTCAAATTCAGGGCACTTTAGTGTATAATGTTCAATGTCACCAAGAACTTGACGTACACCTACGACGATGATGGGCCAAGTCACCCGGCCAGTATAACTCGGGCGTTTACACCACTGACGTACGCGCAGCTTTCTACGAGGCGACGGAAGCAACTCAAAGTGGGGTCGATACTTAGAAAAATGTCCGTACGTAATTTCAGGAACTTTCTCTAAGCATTTCTCACTATTCTCAATTCACTGTAGTTTATTTCTGGAATCTGTCCACGAACCGTCCAATGGACAAGGAGAGTCGTTGTCCTAGGTGACTCATGATGACTGAAACAGAGAAAAAGCCCGTGCTTTGAGTCTAGGATAACAACAGAACGTATAAGAGCTACCTGTTTTGCCCTAATGCAGCCAGATATGGGGCCCTCTCTGCTCAGTGAAATACGATCGACAGGTATTATGGGCTTCTGGAGTCAATGTAGACAAACGTTTACCAATGTCCTTGGCGCTTATTGCTTCACGGTGCGGCGGGCGAGGAGGACATCGTGGTATCCCACGTTGACTACTGTAGCAGTGCCCGCGGTGGAGCTCTCCTCTCGCCAACTTTGACCGTCCACACTCTTTCTTCTTTAGGATTCCTTCGCTCCCGCCGTCATTTGCTTCATGCTGACGAGGCCACAGATAATATTGCGCCTCTCCTGAAGTCTGTTCGCCTCCACAGAAATATTCCCCAGGCGCTCTCCACTGTGTCAGTAGCCGCTAGTCCCACTTTGACGTCACTGGCCGATCGGCTGATAGAACAACATTTCATCTCCGCCAAGCGACGGCTCCGATTCCTTGAGGGGCACCTGTACTCTGTCTCACCATTGCTGTGCGGCGTGTGCTATGGGACTGGTGTCAGCCGATCAGCAGCGAGAGCCGGCTGCGTGTTGCGGAGAAGGGAGGAGCAGGAGGAGTGCTTGCCCATTGTGCGCTATTAATCCTTAATTGACGCTTCCGTTCAGTCGTCATCTCGCGAAGAGCGATCAATGGTAGACAGTGCACCCCTTGCAGTTAGCTTCTCCGGTTGGTTGACCCGACCCATACCTTTCACTGTGCTGCGCGGAATTGGTAGGACGGAGTTTCGGCCGCTCCTGACGTTTCGGACACCCGAACGTGCCGCGTGCCCCAAAAACGAGAGAGAAAGGGAGAGGCCGCAGGAGATGGTCACGGTGGTGCTAGAGAGAGGACAGAGAGAGAGAGAGAAGGCATCGCGCGTGTCCCTCCTCCGGCGCTTGCAGTAACTTCCGCAGAGGCGACGAAACCGCGCAGACAGCCGGAAGGTAGACGCGCGGGGCCAAACACGAGAGGACAGCGGCGCGTCTTCTGCTGCCTCCCCCCCCCCCCCACCCCTGGAGTCTCGAAATAGACGCGCGGCCTGCTTTCTCGTGAAGCGCCGCGCGTGTGCACCATCAGCAGCAGCAGCCGGAACTCTCCCGCGTAGCCGACCAACGACGGCGGCGACCACGGCGAAGAGATGGGAGCGGCCCGCTAGCCGGCGCGAAACTCCACGCGCTTGCTGTCACAGAGACGGTGGGACTGGAAGGGAGTCTGCCTTGACTAGCTTGCGCGACAGAAATGCCACGGTTGAACGTAGAGACAGAATAAAACGAATAATTAATCCAGATCCTATGTGCAGAGTGATAATGAATGAGTGGCCGTATGTCGAAATGATATAGTATTTCATTTTCAATGCTTGTTTTTGTATCTTTCATTCCCACGAATGTACCCATACCTGCGATATAACGGCCGCGCGGAGCCTTCTGAGCCAATGACTGAGGACGAAGACGGCGACAAGGCGAAGAAATCATTGTTTAGCTGAAGCTGACCCACACAGATGATTCAACGTAGCAGATCTGCTCCGACACGCAGAAACACTAATTCACAGCTTTCGACCGCAAGTTCTCCTTACAGGAAAGCCCCTCCACTTCTCCTGATGGCTGCTGTGGCGATGAAATTGAGAAAGTCTGCCACGGTTTTCTTGAGCCCTGATCAAACAGGAGTAACCAACCTCCTTGCATGTCCGTGTATCTTCCAGGGTCCAGTGAACGTCAGAGAAGTGCGGACCGTTTCTCAAAACATGTTCGGTTGCGGTGCAACCCGTGGCGATACTTCCAGTTCGCTCGATGCTTAGCTTTTCGGCGATGTAGTCGCTATCGGAACAGTCAGCGAACGGGCACGCCGCTAAGAAACCGTTTTGATCATAAGTGTGGTTTCTAACTTCACTCCCCCGAGTGGCACGCATTCATTTTCGACTCCCGAGGCATCCCTTGCGGCGAGGAGCGCAACCCGCCCTCCTTCTCATTTTTTTTTTTTGTTCGCCATTTCGGCGCAAAAGCCCAATGCAGATATGCAGCGCGGCAGACTGCGCAATCGCTTGACGCTTTGCTTAATACATAAAACAAGAAAAGAGCGAGAAGCACACCGCTCAAAAAATACCTCTCGCGTTCATGTAGTTGCGCAACGCGGCGCGGGTCGACGCCAACGCCCGAAGCCCCTTGCTCTATAGAGACGAAACCCGGCGCGCGCGTCGAGTTTCGCCCGCACGCTCGAGTTCACGCGAGCGCTAACCGAATAAGCCTACCGTATTGCTTCGCGCATTGGCTGCAAGCAAATTTCTCTTTCAGTCGCGACCATTACGACGCGCCGTGGGTCAAAAAATGCGTTCTTCCACTCGTTCTTTCGATCTACAACCGTCCAGGGTTCTCAGTCAGAAATTCAGTGCCCTTCAATGAGTACGTAGCTACTTCTGCGTCATTCTCGCACGTACATTGTCGTCGGACATGTGAGGGAACACCTAATCGACATATTGAACAAACGACACCTATGCCGGAAGGCGACTCTTCTGACTCGTGTTGGAGGGCTCGGAATAAAACTGATGCACGCACAAAGACGGAATCTCGAAGCGATCAACAATGGTGGAACAAGCTGCGAGCCGATGTTGCGACAAGTTGCGTCTGCCACAACTTGTTTGTCGAAGCGTTGGCTTTTTAGAGGCATCCATTGTTCGACCAATGTTCATCACTGGCTGGTGTGGGGTATCCAGCCGACAATAGCGGCAAAACCTATGTTGACTACGTTTTGCTCGCTTTATTTTTATCCCCACAGTTTTCACACCTGACCAAAGTCTCGTTCCATATTCCCAGGAAATGTAGAGTCGTTTATTCCACGATATCTTCGGCCATGAAGGTTGCGCTAGATCAAAGCAAGGAGGTGGATGAGAGGGACTAAATGTATACAGACGTCGACCAGACTAGCGTTCGGTTTGCTACCCTACTAAGGGGGAAGGTGGTTGAGGGATAAAAAGAAAGTAAGGCGAGGGAGGGAGGGAAGCATTCGCAGTGCGAACGCGTGGGACTGCCCGTCATTTCTACAGTCGGTCACTAAGGCCAGTCGATTTCATAACGTGAAGCAACGCCCGTGTGGCTTTGTAAGCCGGCGAAGCATGGGGCCATGGTTCAAGAAGCTTTGTCTCGGAAAATGCTTTTCGATCAAGCCCATTTAACACAGTCCGAATAATCACGCGTTCGTCCTTATAGCGATGACAAAAATTACTGCAGAACCCATCAATGATGATTATCCAAGTTTGCGAATACCGAAAGCGCGTCATGTATGGTGTGCGTACTGCAGCTACGCTCTTCTCTCGCGCTTCCCTCTGGACACGCTGCGGCATCTGGCGGCGCCGCCGTCAACCGCCGCCTTCGCGATCGGCTCATACTTTCTTGCGGGACAAGGGAACAGCTAGACAGCCTGAAAGAAACCGGGTCTGACAACGCCAAGAATGCCAATTGTAATAAAAAAAGAAAACACGCGAGAGAAGGAGCACGTTTTCGGCATGCGGGTAGCACGAGCGCGAACGCGGTAACCGTGGTGGCAGAGGGGGCCAAGCCGGGCGCTCGATCGCAGCCGCTGCCCTGCGGCTTCCCCGCGAGACGGGCGTGGGCCGCTTCTCACGTGCATCGATCGGTGCGGTGCGTGCGCGAGAGTGGCGGGAGCGCACGCTATATCCGCGGCGGCGGGCTGCAACGGGGTCCCAGGCAGGAAGCGCGCCGCTGGCCGCCTGCAACGTGCGCCTTCCGGCAGCGCGGCGGCGGGGCTGCTCGCTCGCTGGAACGTGCGCCGCTCGCGGTTCGCCGACCCGGAAAGCGATCGGATCGCCCCCGCCGCTCGCGGGCTCAGCTTAGCACCGGGCTGAGCGCCGGACCCACACGCGTATACAGAGAGCACGCGCGCTATGCGTTGCTGCTGCTGATGACGGCGGAGGAGGAGGAGGAGGAGGAGGAGGAGCGGTTGCGGAGGGTGGCGCTGGGCGTGACGAGAACTGTGGCTCGATCGCGCCACGCACACACATGGAGTGAACGAAACGAAATGTTCTTTTTTTTTTGCATGCAGGGTGAAACTTTCCAAAGTTAAAAAAATGAACTGTTGTATTACTACTACCACCACTACTACTACTACTACTACTACTACTACTACTAATACTACTACTACTACTACTAGTAATATGTGTGTGTGTAAGCGAATTTGGCATCATGTGTGATCTCAGCGTCTCCTTTCCACTTAGTCAAACAATACACATCAATATTGCCGACTCAGGGAGCAAACAAATGTTTTTCTTCTTTGATAGTTTCAAATTATGGGAAGTTTCGCCCTATTTAAGGGACTGACTATCCCAAAATATAAGCTGAGCATAGCTTGCTTAGCTCTGATTTGTCCAGGAGCACCTTTTTGTGGAACTATAAACGTAGACAAGCTGTACTACGCGGCTTCCAGCACAATGTCATCCATCTCGCGAGCGCTCGTGGTGGCCTCGGTAATGCCGCCTTCACAAGCGCTAGCCGTCAGGGCTGGACTTTTCGAGTTGCCGTGAATGCTCCTGTTCGCATACTAGGAAACGCTGTTGAAACTTATCGATGTGAGGTTATAGGAGAGTTTAGCTCAGAGAACGCCGAAGTTGTTAGGCGATCATTCATTCATTCATTCATTCATTCATTCATTATTTGCCTACTTCCTTAAGTAATCATCGTTTTACGGCGAAGCTGGTAGCCTCTAGTAGGTCGAGATTTTCCGTCGGCTCGTGCTCATCAAAAAAACAGAAGCGCCACCTAGCAGCGGCCGCGGCCACTCGGACAGGCCTCAAACGCTAGCTGGCGTAGGGCTTTGTCACTGAGATAATTATTCCACGTAACAGAATTACGTTTCCTCGTATATTCGAATTATAGTCCGAAGCTATCATGGGTGTATACCTGGTATGTAATCTCGTACTTCGGGAACTTTCTTGACGCAATTTGCTTCGAAAAATTGATTTACTTGAATAAAGCTCTTGCGCTTGGCTGAGGGCCTGGAAGAATGAGGATGTGTGCTGCACTTGCACATACGTCTGTGCTCGCGTGACGTACTGGTGCACACAGTGTTGTCTGTCCTTGATCCATGGGCGTTTGTGGTAAGGGTTTTTGTCCAAAGTCGGCAACAGCTTCGCT
Organism: Dermacentor albipictus; assembly: GCF_038994185.2. Lineage (NCBI taxonomy): Eukaryota > Metazoa > Arthropoda > Arachnida > Ixodida > Ixodidae > Dermacentor > Dermacentor albipictus. The sequence goes on from NC_091821.1 coordinate 483,433,957, forward strand.
GTACATCCACTTTCACAGGGTGGAAGGCAGACGGATTTTTTTAGATGTTTTGTCCACTGTGAAAGATACCCTTGTCCCTCTGTGATAAAATAATTAGACAAAATAATTAGAGAGCTTTAGAAAACGGTAACATATTCAACAGGGAGAGGCGGGCTAGTTGGTGGTCGCTATTGGAATGCATCACGTAACCGCGCAAACGACAACGTACTAGAAAAGAAACACACAGGGCAGGCGCGGAACTTCAACTGAGATTTGCTCCGGGAAAGCCCGCGTTTACACGTGTATCAAAATCACACTTGGTAATCATCGGACAACCATCACTCGACATTGGCATGCGGGCGTGAGTGGCACAAATTTGCATGTAAATAATTGAACTCTTTATCACTCAGCGACATTGAAGAGCTGCTTACGCAGCTGCCAGATTGAATTTTATACAGTAAGCTTCATAGATTTCGCGGCTCAATTGTGACGCGAACATCTTTTTGTTGTTTTCTGCAACTAGTGGTGTCAGGAGCGTGAACGCCGAGCTAACCGCGCTTTTGTTTCTTCTTTTACTTATTTAACTGTAGTATTTACTTTAAAAAAATTATAGTGATCAGCCTCGTGGCCTTGCCTTAATATTCCGTGTATTACCCTAGGGTGCCGTTTCTTTTGTTCTGCTTCCGCCGTACTAAGCAGGACAGGAAAGAAAATTAAGGTATTATCAAAGGAATGTCGTAGTATAATACTTAGCGTTCTGTGAAACGGTAACGTTGACATCCACCAGCGCCTCGCAGCAGGAAACAAGAAAGGAAACCCAGACGGTTTTCTCAGAAATTGTTTGAGACACCCGCATAGGTTTTCCTTTGCGCATTGGCGCTACGAGGCAGGGGGATTTCAACTTTACCCTTCTTTATAAGCTTTCATCCTCCTTGCGGGCTTCGGCAAAACTGATTTGCTGTACAGTGTACTGTTGCGCCTCTCGAAAAAAGAGATGCGCGTCATGTAGCCACGCGCAGAAGAAAGAAAGTAAGAAAGAAAGAAAAAACTGAGTTGTTCCGCCGAGGTAACAGCGTTAAACGCATTTAATCAGATTGCCTGTGCTACTGACTAAGGGAAATGCCTCTGTACGCTGCGAGATGGTTCAGGCTGCTCGCAAAGCTCGCGGCTGCCCACCGCGTACAGCTGCGCCCGCGACTGGCCTTCAGCGCGGCCGCAGGGAAGCACACTGTTGCTTTTGTATTCGTCTGTAACAGTAGCTTGCTTCACATTGCGAGCGACTGGCAACATGAACACAGCGTTTTGCCGGGGTAGTACTATTGACGGCTTCACACACGCGACAAAGCATGCAGGCGTGCGGCCCCAATAAACTTAAGGTCGCGTGCGTTAGTTAACATGTGCGGCGGAAGGAAAATCGAATTTTTTATTGTTACAATGTACGGAAAGTCTGCTTAGTGTTTCCAGATAAAGGAACAGCGCTCGATGCTTCAAGACTGAACACTTTTCATTTTTCGCACAACTTACGGCAAACTCGAACGGGAAATTTCTGGTTTTACAGACGGGAAAAGTGTTGCAAATCTGTGGGCTTCTGTTTCAACGCATTTCTGCTTTTCGCCATCGACTTTTATGCTCGCTTAGCGGGATACGCCAGTGGGCAAAACGGGAGGCCGCCCAGGGCTATGTTTGTCAACAGCGAAATGGTCAGATCAGAGTGGACCGCCGGTGTTACAACCAGTTTTGCAACATGGGAGGTATGCAGTTCGGAAATATTGGTTCGTCTGATCCTGCGCACAACTGCCTTCGCGAGGCTTTTTATGTGATGGCATTATAGAAATCGAAACCTTCGGCGATGTAGGGATGCATCTCCTGATCCAAGCAAGTGATGAGAGCGACGGATCGGGGAAGGTGGAGCAGAGGAGCGGCGCGGGGTAGAGAGAGTCAAGTGATAGAGAAGCCGCGGCGGGAGTTCTAGCTTGCGCAGTGTTCTTCACCACACCTCCAGTCGACAGGTCTTGGCAACCGTGTGTGGACTAGGTGCGAACCTTCAAATGTGCGCGAAACTGTGCTCTCTCTATCTCCTCTCTCTCTTCGTCCCTATACCCCTTCCTGCTGTGCAGGGTAGCAAACCAGACGTGCGTCTAGTTAACCTCCCTGCCTTTTCCCTCTTATATTCCTCTCTCTCTCTCTCTTCACCACACAGATTTGTGTTGACTTGGCTGTAATCAAGCGATTGCTGGTGCCCGCATAGGTGAGGACTGTTATATATAGCGATGGGCATTGCGTAGTGAGTTATATACATAGGACTAGCTGCATTACATGATATAACTATATTAGCGATAACTGTGATGTATATATAATGCGTTTCAGAAAAGCAAACGAGAGCACTTGTTCCCTCGTTGAGTATATAGCATAGATAGTGGGATCAAGTCCCAACGACGGAAGTCGCTGGTGAACATGACGTAGAAGTGTAAAACCCATGCAAGCGATCTTCCGCGCGACAGCGACAAGCGACGCGATGGAGATGGTAGTCGCGTTCGCTCGTCGCCTACAAGTCGTACCCCATGCGAGCGATGACTTCGAGCGACGTCTCCCGATGTTTGCTGTATGAGGGGAGCAAATACGCGTCGTAACGGGCTTGACCCGTGCTTCATTAATTAAATTGATGTTCTACTGTAAACAGCAGTATAATTGTCACAAAAACCTTACACTTCGCTCGCCGATCCGGCTGCCAGGTGCAAGCCGACGGAGCACACGGGTCCGCTTTACGCTTCGCCCCGGCCTACAAGCGAAGGGCCTTTGGACAACATTTATTTATTCAGGGTTGGTCAGCCCGAGCAAGACGCCCGTGTATCGGTGCGTCGGCAATCACGAAGCAACTCGTTGAAGGGGGATAAACAAGCGTTTAATCATACACAAAACTGATCACGGACAATAAGGTAACAAAGAACTCAAAGTAAGAACGAACAGAATTGGCGAGAAGTACAGACAATTTGGAACACGACAAGAACACACAATAATCAGGCAGGGTTACAACAACAGTAAACAAAGGAGTTTAGAGGCACGCGAGTCATTGAGAGTTAACAGAGAAGAAGAAGAGGACAAGCCGGCGGACAGACCATATCGTAGCGCAGCGAAGAACGGGGACGGCTCGTGTGGCAGTCGTTGCGGCGATGGCTCGAAGGCGGCGGGCCCGGTGCGATGAAACGCGCGCCTCGCCGTCAGGAATTCGGCCCCGCACGCCGCAAAGACTCACACAACCTTCTTCACTGCCTGCTTCCAACCGACTGTCCCCCTTCCCACCGAACTGCTAACGAGCTGGCGGCGGGAAGGCGCTGGTGAAAAGAAGTGCTGTGCCCAGCGGTTATTTACAGGCGTTTTTTCTCTCGGCGCCACCGAAGACAGCATGCGCACTGTCGATTTATGGCCCGGCCGTCTCCGCGATCCCGACCAGCGGAAGCAACCGAACAGTGGACACAGGGCGCACAACTTTCTTCACCGTGCGCTCTGCCTGCTCCACTCTTGTAATCTTACACCGCGGCCAAGCCCCGACTCCGTCGAAGGGGACAGCGAAGCCGCCTCCGAAGAACAGCCGCTTGCGCGGCTCACAAAGCCGACCGTCTCCAGATGCCCCTCGACCCTGGGCAGTCCTCTCCGCCCTCTCTCGCGGCCTCTTCCCGTAGACTCGGAACGGGATGCCCGAAAAACACACTCTAAAGAAATATATATATAACAAGGTTGGCGCCGGTCTGTGACAATAATATATTTCTGAAGCTCTTGCAGTAGGTTGTGATCCTCGCACGCATAAATATTCAATCGTTCCCTCGTTCCATGCAGCAATCAGTAGTATTTGAGTGATGTGCATCCAGTTCCGGCGTCCCGCTACAGGCAGTTCGCTCATAGCACTTCCGGGCGACGAGCGACGAATGCTAGATTTCCAGAACCGAGGCACCGAGCGACAAGACCGAGCGATCTGTTCAAGCGCCGGCCCGTTTCGTCTCTCGAAGCCGTCGCTCGATGCCGCTGCACACGAAATCGCCCTCATAGGGTTCAGCCTAGGAGCCACCCGTTGTTCGAGACTCACAGACGCGGCTCCGCTTGCTGCGCTTCGGCTCGTCAGAGTCGCGCGAAAATTACGGAAAACGACACATCGATTACGCATCGAGTAATGACTTGACGGAAATAGTTGGTCTCAGGCGCATTGTTGCCTTCGGTGTCCACCTTGAAGCTCCGCTTATGGCTCCGATGTGTCCGTGAGATGCGGAGCCGTACCGTATACGAACTAGTTTTGTGGAACTACTGCTATAGCAGCGTTCCGTCTCTGTGAGAAAAAAAAATAACTATAGCAGATACGTGCATGTGTCGTCTTGAATGATTCGGCGCACAAGTTACGGAGACATCGGACGAGGCACTTGTCCTATTTATCTGCTGTAAGGTGCTCACTTTCTCCCTCCTTTCCCTCTTACATTTTTTTTTGCGCTCAGTGTGTAAAGTTGAAGGGCGTCTAAAACTTCTTCACTTGGTTCTCGCCGCATTCACTAAGTTCTCTCTCGCTGATTGCATCGCGCAGGAAAGCTGGGCTCGTGAAGATGTCAATAAAACGGACATAAAATAACAAAAATAAGAATTCCATATTTTTGCATGTGCACTAGGTCACTTATGTCAGACAAAAAAAATACTTTGAACTACTCTTCACTGTGTCAACGACCACGCTTAAACAAAGAGAGAACGCAGATTCAGAATGTGTTTTTATCCCCGTGCTAGCTGCTGTTTAAAGATAAGATCGCGTGCAGGTTAACTGCACTTCAAGTTTGCAGTGTGGCCCAAGTACGTGCAGGCGATCGAGGGAGGACAGAATGCCCTTTACGGCGTGCTCTCTAGTGACGAGAAGACGCTCACTGACAGCAACTCGCCGTATCGCCATGCTTTGTCCCCGACAGTGCGCCGAGGGGGCAGGCGCCTAGATTACAGCGGCGATCAGCAGGGAAGAAACGGAGGGGCACGGGCTGTTCGCAGCCGGACCACCGCGGCCTCGTCTCCCCGCGTGATGACGACGGCTCCGCGCAAGCGCCCAGACGGCGCCTCAGCGACAGCGCAAAAGCAAGAAGCGAAAAAAAAGAAAGTAAAACAGGTAAAGCCCGCAGAGACAACGAGAAAGAAGAGCGCCGGCGTACGCGGGCGGACGCGCGCAAACATCACCCGAGCCGCGCGCTCGCGGGGCGCGCATGAAAGGAAGCGGGGGTGGGAACGGCGGGGCGGAACGCCGCTGTCGGGAGCGGGGACATCAAAGGCGCGAACCCCGCGCCATAGCGGTGGCTCGGCAAGCACCGGCAAGGGAAAAGCGCGAGAGCGGAGGTCCAAAGCTCGGGGCCGCTTCAGGGGGGCAAAGAAGGGGAGGCACCGCGAGAAGGCGCTCAGCGCGAAAACATCGCCGGGCGCTCCCGGCCCGACGCATACGCAACGCACACGAACGGCCGGGCGACATTTCGTCCTAGTATATAGGCGCCGCGCCCCGCGGCACCTACACCAGCAGCCGTGCCAGGCCGCCCGTCCCGGCCGCGATGCTTCCTTCCCCACCACCGCCTCGCGCGTGGGCTAATGGACGTCAAGTGGAGGACGGGAGAGGAACCACCGCGCGTCATGTGGCAGCAGCGGGGAAGGAACGACCGGAGGAGGGGTGCTATGGAGCGGTGGGGCTGCGGCGCTCTTGGTGCGCGCTGCTTGCTTTGGCTTTGCTGGCCAGGGCCACGCGGCGCCGGTCGCGAGAGCCAGCCTGGACCATTCGCTCCGGCGGTGCTTCGGGGTCGAGAAAGGAGGGCAGCGCCTCACGCTGGGAATGCTTCTCGCGCGTAGGAGTGGCGTGCGCGAGAGAAGCGAGCTGGGGTGGGTGGGAGGGGGGGACGCCGGGTCATTTGCGGATCTGGCCTTGATTGGGAAGCGCGCCGCCGTTGCCGGAGGGGCCCTGCGGGCGACTAAATATAGCGCTGGTCCGCGCGCGGCGCTGCGTTGATCGCGCGGCACCGTCAGCGACCGACTGACGCACGCGTGTGCAGTGAGCGTGAGGTCCCCACCCCTTGCCTGGCGGCGCCGATTTATCGGCACTGAGCTGCCAGGGTCTCTCCTGCTGCGTCGAGACGAGCAGGTTAATCGACCATACCGGGAGGATGGAAAAATAAAGCTAGGAACTCGCGCGCCTTGCAGAGCGTAGACGCGCCCACGTCATCTCTGCCGAGAGCACGGCTGCGATCAAGAGAAGGCTGAGTTGCGCTGGCCTTGGAGTGGCCTTTTCTAGAACCTTCTGTAGGAACATTATAAATAACCCCTCATGACAGTGTTCTGTCAACATTAGAGCCAAGTATTAAATCTCCTCGCGCAGCGTAAATCAGCTTTGCCAGAAGGCGACTTGTCCTTCACCGTGGCTGGTTGCAGTGTTCATTATATGTCGTCCACGTATCTGAGTCAAATATGACCCTCTTCCTTTCGCTTTGCAGGATGTGTGTTCTTGTAGGACACTTAGAGGAGAAAGCTGCGACAGTTGGTGCGAGACATACTTAAGTGGCCCTAAAAAACACGTAGGACGAGAAGCACACAGGACAGGGTCGTGTCCTGCACGCTTCTCGTCCTGCGTCTTTGTTGCGTCGTGTTCTGCATGCTTGTCGTTCACGCCGTATACTTGTTTTTAACGCTAGGGGGACTTATACGAGGCGAAATGCTGCTATGCTGGTACATCGCCATTTGGCAGCATAGGAGGCAATCGAGCGAGCCGCAGCGAGTCTCAGAACTTCGCAATGACCTGCTGCTCTCACGTGTCCACCTCCTAAGCCACGACATCATGACACACTAAACTCCTGGGAAACGAAACCGCAACTGGCTGTAGATAAATCCATTGTATTAAACTATTTATGGGGGCTTAGAGGCGTGTCAAAATACGTTGTAGGGTTTAGAGGCTAGGTCGTAAATGTTAAGCTAATAAAAAAAGAGAGGAAAAGTGGGAAACATTATGGCAGTGCTCATTTAACATTCATTACTTCATTCACCTGGTCGAACAGCGGATAGTAGGTGCTTAGCGATCTCTGTTGGAAGTTCACCGCAAGCTTGTCAACACGATCATTATTGTTTAATAGGTGCATCTTAATGAGAAAATGGCGTACATTAGACATGCTTGTCGCAAGACACGCTTGGGAAATTCAGAGGAAAAATTAAAAGCGAATATGATAAACATACCACACACGCATAAACACACCAAGAAGAAAAATATTAGGAGACGACCTATATTCACATACGCAAGGTACTAATCGTTCATAGCAACACACACACACACACACACACACACACACACACACACACACACACACACACACACACACACACACACACACACACACACACACACACACACACACACACACTCGAGCGAGCACGTCACAAAAGCGGAAACAAGCGCCTATGATTTCAAGTGGAAACGTTACAGTGGTTTTTGAAGCGTACGCGTTTCACCCATGTAGCTCGCTGGAAGGGACAGTAAGTTAGATAAAGAAATGATCACATTCCCATAAGACACCGTGGATGCATCGAACCCCCAATTTCTTCCGCGTTGCGTAAGAGAAGAACAAAACTCGGAAGATGAAAAAGAAAGAATAAGACGAGAGAAGAAAAACGCATGAATGAGCAAACTTCGATGGAGACGGAATAAAGGGAACGCTCCGAAATGCGAGTAACAATAGCACGACACCCGCGAGTCTGATCGGAAACGGGCGCGGGTGAGCGCTCTGGGGAACGCGATCCATCCGGCGTGCTCCAGTTTCGGCGCGTGCGGTTTCCACTATGCATGCCGCGCGTCGCGATACCCAGATCTATAGGCCGGTGCGGGCCTCGAAACCCAGAATTCGCGGTGTTGAAGGAAGCGGTTGCGTGTGTTCCGCCGGGCGCGTGATGCGACGGTGCGACACTATCGCAATCACGCAGTTCCTCAGGTGAACAGACCACGATCAGCGAGCGACTGCAGTTTCGATGTGCGCATCCGGACGAAAGGGTACCCTCGGTCCTTTCCTTATTTGTTCTTCATGTTCATCCCTTTATCCGCGTTCCCTCTGAGTAGAGTAGCGAATCGCGCCCGTATTTAGAACAAGTTCTTAGACAAAATGCTAGACAATCGTAATCCTGCACATATTATCAGCGAAGGTGGCAGCCATTGGCAAAGAACACTTACGAGCGAAAAATCTTCGTGAACTGTGTACACACAAGATGCTCATCTGATGCCCTCCCTGCCTTATGCTTCCTCTCTCTCTCTCTCTCTCTCTCTCTCTCTATATATATATATATATATATATATATATATATATATATATATATATATATATATATATATATATATATATATATATATATATATAATTTTCAGACATACCGGTCAGCTGCCGTTCATGCCGGGGACGTCCCCAGACGTATACGCGCTCCGACTAATTTGCGTCCCTCTGGAACTCTGGAGCTTGTCGTGTTCGATATGTCTGCGCCGTTAAGTCAACAAACACCGTTGACCATTCTACTCTGCCAGCTTGCTGTCTACGACCGGCCGGCGCAAAATTATACGAAACGTTCCTGCGTGCCACCGGCGGCTTTGCTAATCCGAGCCACGAAGCTGCACACGCAGGCCGCAGTGCGCGGATTTCAATGCGCGCGGCTCAACTGCTAAAGTAGAATAAGAAAAGTTGGGGGGGCGAGGGGGGGGAGTGTAAGCAGCGCGAGTCTGGCGCTGCGCTAATACCGCGCGCGGGGACACGCCAGATGGGGAAAGGCGAAGGGTGAAAAGTGAGAGCGCCGGAGAAGGAGCGGCAGGCGGACTGATTGGCCGTCACGAAACCCGATGCGCTCAGCTGCCTCGCGGCGAGACGCTGCCGGCCGTCGAGCGCGCCCGGAGACGGCGAGGGATCGGCGTGTTGTTCCACTCCCCCCCCCCCCCCCCCGTCCCCTTTTCCCACTGCCCCCACGACGAGGATACGAGAGCCGACGTCGGTGGCAAGTTATCCCCTGTCGCCATAGCAACGCGCTTCCGATGCTCGAGTTCGGCTCGCCTCGGGTATTATAGCGCGCGAGCACCGAGGGAAGAACTGCCTCCGCCTCCTTCGGGATGCAGCAGCACGCGCGCACTCCAGACACGTTCGCTGTGCCCACGCGGCCTCTTTCAGCACGCCTTCGCTGCGTTTACCTGCTCTGCGTTTGACCGTCGTTCCCTCTGCTGCCTTACCGCGTTCTCTCCTTCGCCTTTTGTACGTTCCTAAGGCCTTTCCACTTCCCCGCCTTACGCCTCGTTATTTTTACCGTTTCTCAGTCACTAGAGAACGCCTGAGCAGATCGGCTTTCTTTCATTTTCCTTTCTTCTGTTTCTTTCGAATGCAATGCTTTGAATGTTTTGCTTTCTTTACCGATTTCGTGGATCGATTTTGCTGTTAACGGCTAACAAGTCCGTTTCCACTGTCATTTTCTTTTTCTCTTCCTTTCTTTTTTTAAGCCAAAGCTGAAGGGTACACTCGTTCTTTCATTCATTCTCCTTAGTTCTAGTACGTGCAGTACTTCGTCTGCCATATCCGCAAGATACTTGATATCTGTATACATTAATAATAAGTCCCTTAATGGAAGCAAGCAAGCACGCATATAAGAATAATACTAATTCAGCATTTGGCACCCCAAATCAACTTCATGCGATTCATTTCAGCTCATTTCGTGTGAGTGCGTCTTACTTTTTTCGTTTTGATTTGTTGCGCAGTTAGGGACAAATTCGCTCAATTCATTGCTTTGGAACACTCTCCAAGTTTATGTATAACAGTGCATGTTCTAGCTACATTACGTATAAGCATTTATTTTGTTTAAACTGTCTTTCTTTGCTGCGTTCATGTATTTAAGATGTCTTTTTTCAACACTTAGTTCCTAGACCTCTGCAGCTAATCACTTCCCTTTAGCTCGATCTGGAAGCTTCGGGACAAGTCCTAAGATGGCCCTCCTATGCCTTCACGAGCGTAGAGCCATCTTCCACTGTGCCTCTACCAAATATATGGTTTTGGGTCACAAATGCATATAAGATCAGCGTACGCGCCACAGTTGCTCCGATGCGGCTTCAAGATCAACAAAACGAAACATTATCGTGTGCGCTCATTTGCATTCGAACTATACGATAGTGCGTGGCAGGAAGGTGTACAATGACAAGAAATAGTAGCGGTAAAGGTGGATGACCGCCGAAGCTGTTGCACATCACACAGGGTTAGGCAAAGGTACATGTATTAATTATCATCATTTGGTAATTGTAGTGACGATAGCTTTGTGATTACTGTGATATACACTGACTTCTTCGGTTGCAACCTTAGACACATTCTTGCCCAAAGGCAAATCTATATACCTCCGTTGTTGTGTAGTTGAGTGAGTTCGCTTGGTGCGATACTTCAAACCAAACTCTTCTAGCACAAACTGAGTGAACCATTTCTTGTCTGGTTTCGAAATGTCCGCATTGAAGTCCCCAACGATGATCACAGTGTTAGTGTCATCACTGCTAACCCATGCAAAGTGTATAGCCATGAAGTTCTCGATTTCACACTTGGGTGTACGTGGAGATCAGTGGACATGACAATTCCGTTTTTCGTTTGTACCGTACGGACATTCTCTCAGCCGGTGGCATTGTCCTCTTTCGAGTCAAGGGTGTATGGGGGCACATACATTTCGTCATTTGCGTATATGGCAACGCCTTCTAGTCCATGTGCTGTTCACGAACGATTCCACTATCCCCATCGACTTGAACCAATGCATCTCGATTTATTTATTTCATTCTGTAGTGTTATTATTAGGGACTGAGTGCTTGAAACCTGCTTCACCTCTGCCTCGGGTCGGCCCGGTATTTCACTAACACCGGGATCGATCCATGCTCAACTTTTGTTATTATTGTTGACGCAGAAACATAAAAAATTACATGGAACCTTAGCGATTTGCAACTTCGCTGTAAAAAAGAAAATGAAGCAAAGAAGAACATTATAGGAAAAACATAAGCTTCAAGAAGCAAGACGGTACAATCCGGCATCTGAATATCCGCGGCCATTCACTCGAGATAACTAAGTGAGCGTCCAGTTATGTCTTCTAAGTGATGCAGGAAAACGAAACGCAAGGAAAAGATTAAAATAAATAGACGAATAGAGGCAACAAGACGGAGTAAAAAGTTCAAGCCGCGGCGCGCGCCTTCGGGGTCCGCCGTGATCAGGGTGCACGACTTCCGCGGTTCCGCGGTCGCGCTCGCAAAATTGGATGCTTTGTCGGCGGGGCCCGCTCGACCGCCCCGCAGCGGGATCTCTCCACTCTCTCTCACTTACATCGAATCGAAAAACGCCATCCACGCCCCCTTCTCTCTCATTCGCTCCCATCAACCCTCGCTCCTATACCTTCCCAGACCTTTCCCTCGCTTTTCTCGTCTCGCCCGCCTCGCGTCATTCCCCGACGCGCACTCTTTACGACGACGGCGCTTCTGACGATGGAGCGTAGCGAGCGAAGCGTCATCTCGCCCCCCCCCCCCCCCCCCTCGGTATCCTCGCCCATTTTCCGTCTTGTTGCGCGGGGTTTCCAAACTGCGCCAGCGTTTATTACTGCGGCTCAATTCGACAGCGGCGCGCTCTCCGGTCCATCCGCTTCGCTTCTTCTCCATCCCGCCGCGCTCCTGTCTCCTTTATTCTCTCCTCCTGCTATCATCGTGCATTTTTTTCTTCTTTTTTTCTCTCGGCTTCGTCGCACGCCGTCGTCGTTTGTCGAAATCCTCGTCAAACAGTGCGCATCGCTTCTCCGCTCCGCCGCGTGAGCGCTTCGCCGAAGAACCCACGCGCTCCTGCGCAGATTCTGGTCCGCGTCGTCCGTTTTCTTCTCTCTGCCGCCGACTTCTTTCTCTCCACAACCCTCTTCTCTTTTTTTTCTCTTTTTCGGCGAATCAGTGGACCCCGTGTGGTGGCAGACTGGCACGGTTTTCCCCCGGGAACGATTGCGCGCGGAAGCAGTTAGAGCCACAATGGCGCCCTTAAAAATGTACCATGCTCTTTTGTTTATTTCGTTTCTTTCTTTCTCGCGCGAAGTACGGGCGACGTACTAAACCGCTCGTAGAGAACGCTCGTCCCACGATCGCGAGGCAGTCGTTGCGCGTGCGATGCCGTTCGTCTAAACATAAAACGCGCGCCGCGCATTTGTTGTGGGATGTATAGGCGTGTGATGATCCAGCAACGTCGGCCGGCGCTGCAACGATTCGAAGCAGCTCTCTGCGTTACCCTTCTTTTTCTTCTTTATTTTACAACATCACACAGAGCTGTGTCTGACGAGCACACCGCTCCGTCGCACATAGCATGAGCGCTCATGCGTTGGGAGCTTTGCTGGCAGAAAGCTGTGCTGTCTTGACTAAGCGGGAAAGCGACGTGCACAACACGCGAGAGCGAAAGCCCTCGCTTTCCTCGGTTTGTAGCACGAAGCTATGGCCAGAAAATGTGTCGCGCTTTTACCCCCCACGAAAGCTCTTTATCACGGACAATCATTCCCAATATTATGCATAATACGCAGTAGACTTATTCTGTCATTGTAATAGCGCACCGACGGTCCCGTCTAACTTCGAAGATCCCAATTTGCAGAACCATCGCTTCGAAATTACCCTCTTGAGTCGCAGGGTGCGTAATTTCACAATGCCAAAAACAGACCAATAATCTATGCGGTTTGCCCTACGCTATACATGGTTCTGTTCTCACAAATGCCTTATGGACGAATTTAAAGAAATTGAGTTGTGAATGCGAAAGAATTAATGTACAAATGAACGCCGCTGAGTGATCCTTCAAATTTTGAGCTGCAAGTAATGTACCATAGTGGTATACGTGCTGCCCGAGCCAGCGAGCAGGAGCACCCCGCGGTGCCAACGCCGCATGCCACCGACATGCTGCGCGACGAGGGACCGAGGAAGCAGCAGCGGCCACCAAGGCCGGCAGGCGCGCGCAACAGCTAAGCCCAGTTCGGGTGAGGGAGACAGAGTCACTGGAAAAAATTTTACGGACCGCGCGCCGCCTTGCGGTGTTCTCTTTCGCCCGCTCTGCTCCGAAGAGGCGAGCTCGTGACGTGGCGTCGCAGACAATGGCGGTGCGACATTATGCGTCGTTTCGGTGCTACAAACTACAGGCGCAGGCTTCTCCTCTCAATGGGCCATTTGACCTTTCGCGTCAAAAGCTCACGACCATCTTCTTCAGAGCGGATCCGACGTCAGAACTGCGGCAGCACCACTGAGAAACCATGGGGAAAGGCAGCGCGCATGGACAGCAGCGTGCTCGGTTCATTAACAAAAGCAAAAGTTGTTTCTATACCACTGTCGATGACGGATGCCACGCAGCAAAATTTACGCACTCGCTCTTCTCATTACGCCACGGCTGTGGAATTCATCGGGTATTACCGGTTCCCTCCCGCCTGTGCTCACTCAACCCGGCAATCGGACTTTCCCGTTGCTATTGCAACTTGACCGCGTCGCCATAGCGGTTCGCGTTCAATCACGCGTATTGTGGCTAGCAGCGCTGCTTGCACTTCTTGCGATTACTGCGTGCCTTTGCTTCGACTGTCGACGAAATTCTCCGCGTGGTTGTTTTCGGCCGCTGCTTCGACGGTCGTCGAAATTCTCCGCGTGCTTGTTTTCGCCCGCTTTGACAGTAGAACGTTCTCAGGGGATCCGGGAAACCTTGCTGAAGGATCACACACAAGGCCACCTAAGCGCAACCGCGTTCCTTGAAGGCGGCCGGATTGCACGATTGCTCCTCCCTCCCCCGCTTTTTTGTTTGCGCTGCAAGTCTTTGCTCATCGATTTTTTTCATATATTCCTCTCCGCTGTTCCCTTCGCGCAAGTGCTGAATAGCGAGGAGAGCACGACCACCCTTAACCTTTCTACCGCACGTAGTCATACATGAATTGACAATCGTCAACTCATGTATAATGACGCGCGCATTTGTTCTATGTTTTAATAATCCAAGACAAACCAGCAAACTGTGTGAACACGGCATCACGCGTAACGTCTTTGTGGCGAAGCCATTCTACCGAAGAGCCTTTGGTTATTATATATAGGCTGCTTTTGGCAGCTTGGCGCCCCGAAGTACAGGAGCGCGAGGGTCACTGTCCCTCTTCATCATTAGATATGTAGTCGAAGACTGGCATCTACAGTACGAGGTCGAGCGACACATTCATTCGCAGTTGCCGTCACAGTGCTCCGAAATTTCTGAGAAAGGTTGTGTCACGTCGTTCCTATAGCAAACCTGGGACACGGCCGCCGTGACAGAGAGAGAAGGCTTACGAGCAAGAACAATTCGTGCTCCACTTTCGTCAAGCCCCCCCCCCCCCCCTCCCCCCCCAGTACTGCCGACGGTGCGCAGATACCCGAGATACGCGCGCGCGCCTGGATTCCACAAACGCTCGCGCCCTCCGTCCGTCGTTGCATGCACGAGCCGCTGTCTGGAAATCGGGCAGCGCTGCCGAGAAGGCTACGCGCGCTCGTATATCGCCGCCGCGGCGCAGCCCGTGTTCGCGACTCCCCCCTCTTTCTCGGACCATTTATCTTCCACCTTTCTTCCCCGCCATCGGTCTGCTGCGAGTTTTCTTTTCTCTCTCACGCGGAGGCCTGGAAAGTGCGTCGGACGGCATACAGAGAGGCCGGCCGACGCGGGCGGACGCTCCCGGTAGCTGATAGCGCGCGGCAGTCGACGTTTACTGCTACCGTGGCCGGCTGCTACTGCTTGCTTGGGCTGCGCTAATGCGCAGGCGCTGCCGCCTTTTCCGTCCGGTGGAACGCTGCGCCCTGGGCTTACTAGTGGGGTGCAGCATGCCGGAAGGCGTGTCTGTGCGCCTTGGCTGCGGCGGCGACCCTCGGAAATTAGAGCGAAAAAAACAACAACAACAAAAAGAATGCGCTTCATGAAGCCGACGTGGTTCTGGCTAGCCGGCAGATTTCTCATGGCGGAAACTTTAAGGGGGAAAGAAAAGACCCATCCTCACGTTTGCGTTCGTGTGAGGGGATCATTGCGTGTTTGCCTTTTAACATTGCCGTAAGGCGTATATCGCAGCCTTTGGACGAAAAGAAAAATATTTTTGGTAGAAGAGTGGAGTATGAGAGAGGAGCCACGAGCTCATGTCGAATACTTGCAAAAATGATGTCGTCTTTGTCAAACAGGTACGGTGCCACTGTTAATTCTTCCTATATCGTTGCTATGACCCGCGCTAGTATTTTAGAAGAAGAGACACGGTTTTTATGTGGGCACCAGACAACACTGTAATCGAATGATAGATGCTCAAGGGCACCTTGTTTCAGTTGTCCTAGGTCGTTTGCCCTCCCAGAGAATCGCGGCGCAGCTGCAGTTTTGTTGGCGGAGGGCCGCATATTGTAACGATTCTTTTCATTTTCTATTCTTTTTCCTTTTTTGTAATTCGCCTGGACAAAGACGCGCCCCGCCCATCTCCGAGACCACGCACTTAGTATAGGACGATCGATAAGGATCTTATTCAATCATATCGAAACAATGCGCAAAAAAGAAAAGAAAAGAAACAGAGCAAGCAGCGATACACGACGCTCGTTAATTGCCAGTGCAGACAGAAAAGTCATGGGGCTGCGTTCACCGCATGCCGCCTGCTCCCCTCGAAATTACGAAGAAAAACTTCCCGAAATATTGAGGAGGAGCGTTTCTGCGCGAAGACACACGTGCTTAACGCGTGCCAGGACCATTTAATGGTAAAGCCGCAGGCTCCTATGAGAGGGACTCCTGCGTTAAGAGGCATTGCATTCCGCTTCTCCGTCGCGCCTCCCACGTGGCGATTACAACGAGCGACGCCAAATGTCGACGCTCGTAAAACGTCGAGCGTCGTCGGTGTCTCTCGCTGCACGCAACTGTCGGGCGACAGGCGCTGCCGCGCGTGCTGCGAGGCGGCGGCGGCGGTCAACGTGATGCGCCTGCAGATGACGGCTCGCTTTGAACAATGCGGGGTGGGAGGGGGGGAGAAGAAGGGTGGCGAGGGCAGCTCGCTGTCGTGTGTGTGTGTGTGTGTGCGCGCGCGCGCGCCTCGTCGGTTGGCCTCGGCGGCCCGGAGGTCGCGCTGACGCGCCGGCGCTCGGCCCGCATCCCGCCGCTTCTGTCGTCCACGCACGCGTGCTCGTCGTCCGCTAGGCGGGCGGCGGCTGCGCTCGCAGCCTTGGCGGAGGCGCCGGGGGACCGTGGCCGCGTCGCGCGCGCACAACTTCCTCTCCGCATGATAAATGCCGCGGGGCGATTCTTTTTCGCACGCTGCATGCGCGACGCGCCGAGTGGCGCTGTTGCCGAGGGCGGCTCTGCGCACGCACGTCGTCGTGGACCCGCGGATCGCTGGGCGCGTACGCTGAGAGAGGCTAGAAAAGAGAAACCGGCGAGATTAGCGCTGGCTCGCGGCGCTCGGCGAAATTTTTGTCTGCCCGTCACATTTGTTTTGAAGCGCGTAAGGAGAAAAACGAACGACCGCAGCGCACCCAAGTCGAGTTGTAGTGCGAGCCATCGCCGAGTCCTTGGGATCGGTTGATTGCGAAGATTTCAGGGTGACGCGCCGGCACCCTACTTTTGAATTTACAACGCGATGGAAGGGGCACGTGTTTCAGGTTATGCAAATAAAAAAATAACGATAGGAAAATACAGTTGCAAGGAAATACCTATAAATCCGCCGCACAACTTTTTGCAGAAAAGACGCGTTATATTTACTGATTCACATGCTGTTGTCTATATGCAGGAAATGTCTACTGAGAGAGATGCAATATGGGCTGGTGGGGTAACGCATATTCAATAGGTTAATTATGGGGAAATTAGATATCCACCCAATCGTAGCAATTGCTACAAAGGAAACGCAAACGGGTTCCTCGAAAGAAAAGCCGCGCAGTTGATGAAAAATTCGCCCTAGTCCGGGACTCGAACCCGGGATTACTGCCTTTCCGGTGCAGCCGCTCTACCATCTGAGCTAACCAGGCGGCTAGAAGATGGCAGGGCGAAGTCGAATTTGTCAACAACTCGAAGCTAAGGTAAGGTAAGGTTTGGTGTAATAGGTCTGCGGAAACCCGCGAGGTGGAGAGAAGTAATAATTGAAGGAAAACGAGACATCCACCCAATCGTAGCAATTACTACGAAGGAGCCCTGGACCAGGACGACACGTATTACTTATGCTGGCACTACCGCAGCTGTTAGAAGCCACCATGCAAACATCCACGTGGCTTTCGTAATCCCGTGTTATGATTCATGTACGTGGGCGAAATAATAATTAAAAAAAATATCACGATTATTATTACTGAATCTACAGCAAGTACGTTATTTTATTGAGGTGCAAGTATTGCACATGTTTTGTACCTATAGCGGCCCGACAGCCTGCATCAGTTCCCCACTTGTCCAGTCCGTACAGCGCGATGAGCCTTATACGACGTCTTACGTCACACACCCACACAACCGCTCCAGGCTACGCGAGCTGTACTCTTTTCTTAGACGCTGACGTCACACACCGCCCCCATGCCGTCGCACGAGCATCTGTTCGCTGCTGTATGCTGAACCAATGCAGCGTTACTACGTTCTACCTTCGCGCATCCTCCACGAATCTCGTCAACACGTTATTTCTGTAATCCCTGCCTTTAATTATATTTCAAACAGCGCAAGATACTTTTCAGGACCTGCATCACAAAGCAAAGTGATGTGCAATGTGTTACGTCCTGATATCGTAATTCTCATGTGTCCGCACCCGGGAATTACAAATCGCAAACACACCTCCTTGCTATACAGGCACGCCAGCTAAGCAGTTACGGCGAATTCTGGTAAATACTCGCGCTCGTTCTTTCTATTCCATGTAGCACTATAGGCTGAAAACAACTTCAGACCTTGCAGCCCCCTGTACATTCTCTGTGCACCCTTACAGCCTGATACGTATTTTAATCTTTCGGCAGTCGTCGCTTACGCACCTGTAAGCCAGTAATGAAGACTGTCTCAGCACGCACGCGAACGCGTCAGATACGATGCGACACTCACATTAACTGCTGACGTTGCAGAAAGTAAATTGAGAGGTGTTACGATCTCGCGGCATGTCGAATGATCGTCAGGCACTGCAAGAACATTCTAGAGCTGATAGTAAGCCACACAACGCCACCAGCGTGCCATGAGTGACGACAGCTATAGCGTTAAGAGCTTATTTTTCTCCTGATGCCGAATAGCAAGCTAGAGACAATCATAAAGCCTTATGCAATACAGGCAAGTTCGGAGAGCGATAACGGAGCAAGTGTTCCAGGACAAGTGATTTTAGGCGCACGTTGAACTATAACGTCAACCAACACGTTGAACGTCAACCAACAAGCCCGTTTGTTCACCCTGCTGCTAAGTTACAGAACTCAACAGAAAGGCTCTGCTTCCGCAAATATTTCCAGGGCTGTGGAGTTCTGATGCGAAACAGACGTGGTCGCAAGTTGGATTGATGGCGGCGACCGCTGCATTTAGATGGAGGGCGAAATGAAAAAAAAAATGCATTTGTACAGAGCATTGAGGGCACGTTAAAGAACTACAGGTAGTCGAATACACTGCGTAGCCTTTCACTACGGCGTCCCTGATAGCGTTGCTTCGGAAGTTTATATGAGCTATGGGACGTCCTTGGACCGTGCCGGTGTCGTGCCTCTGCATTTCGCATTCGTGGGGCGCTTCTTTACTGTTGCTGCCGGGTACGAATCACAGTCAGACTATGTGAGCTACCTTGAGTTTCCTGATAGCACGCTGCGCGTGTTTTTGTAATTGTACGTATTTCTTTCTTTTCTCTTTCACCATTTTCCCCAACATATATTACCTGCATCTTGAGCTAACCTCCTCATAATCATTAAGCTTTCTCTCTCTCTTACTCTGAACCTCGCGAAGGACCGAACAAATGTATATATATAGTTCATATCTAATACCACGGAATAATCAGCTGCAACCGCCTGCGTTCGCAGTAGTAAAACGTTTATCTCCGGCGCTTCGATCTCTCCCGTGAATCTGCTCGGATAAGCACACTGCTACGGTGCTGAGAAAGCGAAAGTTGTTAAAAAAAAGAAAGACAGACAAAGAAAGTTAGAAACTCTACATTATACGTCTAAAACACAAAACTCAACGACTATAGTTAAAAGCTCGGACGCTCGTTTCACTGGCAATGCACGTATCGTGGTCGAGCGCATGCCGGTAGAGTGAGCGCACAATGCAAAGGCCGGTGGCGGAGTAAGCGTAAACAACGCGCTCCGTCAGCGCTTCGAACGTGGAAGGAGCGCGAAGAGAGAGGAAAAAAGAAAGCGGGATCAAAATCAGGGATCAAGAATAAAGGTACAGCGAAATGAGGCCAAGGTTTCTTTCTGTGGGCCGCCTTTTGCCGCCATGAATTACTCCTTCGCTCTTTCCTGACTTCCATTCGCGCCTTCTTCCGCGCTGCGTGCGGTTTCCCGGCTCTTGTTTGCGCTCCGAGCACGCGCGCTGCACCAAGAGACGCCGCCGTGAGTCGCGTCTGAAGACGCAACGCCTAGCAACCGTCTCTCCCTTTTTTCCCCGCTGCCTACGCATGTCACAGTACCCCGCCAAGCTCGCGCATTCCTTCCCCCTTGCTTTCTCCTCGCCTCTTTGATCCGCTGCCTCGCCTCAAGGCTGGCGTCCCACTTTTCCTGTTCTCAGCACTCGCTCTCCCTCAGGCGCGCGCGCTCCTCTCTGTCACTTCCCACGCATCCCTTATTTTTTTGCCATCCCCGCGCCGCTGCCCTCCGCAAAACCGGCGCCAGTCTCCCCATTTCCCTTCCGCGAGCGGTCGCTCTCACTTCCCCTCACTCGTTGCCGCTGTCGTCTTTCTCGAAGTGCGCGCGTCGGGCGCCAAACAAGAAGAAATGACCGCGCTCACGAGAGGCGAGCAAGCCTCGCACGTCGCGCGACGTCTCCGGCGACGCAATCGACCAGCCGCCGCCAACGCCGTTTGGCAGCAGCGCTCGAACGAGAAAAGGTGGAGGGGAAAGGCGCGCTGTGCGGTGGGAAAAAGGGCGGGGTTCCGAGGACGAGGGCGAAGCGCAGCCCCGCGGTGACAAGCTGCGGGACAGGCGCAGCGGAGCAGATAAAGAGAAGAACGGGCGGGCAAAAGGAGGATCCACCTATAGGCCGCGTGTATCTCGCTAAAAGCGCGCAGCGCAGCGGTGGCTACGGGCTAGCCGCCGCGCACCTTGCGGTGTCGGGAGCATGCATTTCGCTAAGCCGCTCGCGGAACGTCGCAATGATTCGCAATTGGCCGGAACCTTATAGACGTTGCGTTGCTGGCTATCCCGATTAGTCAGAACACCGCGTCCAGCCAATCGCAGAGCGTTGGTCACGAGCGCAGCCACCTCTGGAGAAGCGAACGATAGCCGGCCGGCCAAAATACGCTGCAGCTTCCGCGACGTTGCACGGAACTAGCGGCACAGAGCGTATAGAGGAACGAAGGAAAGAAGATGTACCGACACTGGGGCAGTGCCGCGAAAAACAAAAGACGGCAGCCGCTCGGAGGCCAAGAAAAGAGATAAACAAAGAGCGCCGAAGGAGACAAAGAGAGGAAGGGCTCGAGGAAAGTGAGCGGGAAAAGAAGTAAACGAAAAGAGGAAAGTGCGAAGTGAATGAGCGAGGAAACGGGAGCGCACCGAGGCGGCTCCCCGAAGACAGGAGCGCGAGCCCCGGCTGGTTTATAAAGCTGGAACCGCATGGCGCGTTTTTCGCGAGCGAAAAACGTGACGGGCGGCGAACGCCCGCGTTGGCGCCGACGCGCGAGCACCCGTACGAAAAAAAGGAGCGGCGCTTTCGCGCCGCGTTTTCCGGGTTGCCAGACAACATAACTCTCAACGACAGGTATTGTCTCTGTTACCGCATATATAATATGCCCTTAAACTTACAGAACACTACAATAAAAATAATCTGAGTGTAATTAGACAGCGGCATTTCTTTCCGAAGTGTATTTATCAAGCTTAATTTCAAGCAGCAATATTATGTGCGAAACTGCGACTATGTACCTTCCGCATGCTGAGCAGCCGCTGCTTGTTTACAACTTCACATATAAAAAGGAGGGTCGGCCGCTTACTACCGAGCAGAAGAGGCGATTGCTACTATTAATGGGGATACTGATACTGACGCAAGAAAAAATGCGGGTCAGGAGGTACATGTGGGTGCGGCCTGCCTGTTTGAGAAGAGAGCGAGCACCATACACTGGTAATATTATTAGCAAATTGTCTTGCCAGTATTAGCGATGAGACGCGACGCTTCTCAACTTTAGTTATTAGGGCCTCGTTGAAGGTTGCTTTGTTCATTTTAGGCGAACACGATGCGCGAACCAACACGATGCGCGAACGAAATCACGGTAGCACACGTTTTCCTCGACGCGCGCGCCAGTTCTGCCGAGAAAAAAAAATTCCGCCAAGGAGGTTCCGTCGAGATGCGCAGAGAGTAGGGCCATCTGGTGGCAAAAAAAGAACCAAAATGCCACGTGACCAAATGCCACGTGACTTACCTGAACTCTGATTGGTGGACGCGCGCGCGCGGCGCGTTTTTTTCTACTCCGAGCAGCAACACGCGGCGGCGCGATTTCGTGATGGATCCTGCTGGGCACGCGTCAAAACGACGCGCGCGTCCCACCATCCGCGCGTCAATCGCGCCTGAAATCGCGCCATGCGGTTCCGCCTTAACGCACAGCGGTAGCGCCGCGTCGAGCGTGCGAGCGGCGACCTCCTTCCCCTTCCCCTTTCATGCTCCCACTCGCGCGCTGCGTTTGCTTTCGCTTTTCTGCCCGCTAGTTCTCATTTTCTCGCCGCCTTCCGAGGCGTGCGCGCAGTTTGCCGCTGCTGACTTTCACAGCGCTCCGCTTTCGAACGTTTATGACGTTTCTTTCCTTCTCGCCCTTTTTGATTTGCTCCCGCAAGCTTTGTAGCTCCTTTTTTTCTTTTTCTCTCTCTTTGCTTGCTTTCAGGAAAGGTTAAAAAGAAAGCGGTCCTGCACCTCTCGCATACGGAAACGAGTGGAATCGATTGCGAAAGGCCTGCAGGCGGCTAAAGATAAATAATCAAGCCGTGCGCAAATTTGCTCTGTGTGTGAGAGAGAGAAACAGAGAGATGTGTTCAACGAAAAAAAGAAAAGAAGCAAAAAATTAAAAGCGGCCTACGGGCAACGTCGGATATATCAAGGGGAAAGAAATGCGATCTGGACGTCTGGGGTACTGGTCGCCTGATCAAAAGAAAAAGGAAAAGGTGGAGTAAAAATACGAAAAAAATGTCAGTTTTCGAAATACCGCTCCCAGCGACTTTGCGTACCCAAAAAAGTGGAACTCCTCCGTACGTCTTTCGCGTTCTTTTTGTACACCTGGCCACTGACGACCCCTAACGTTGGGTCGCCTATTTCAAAAAATGCCTTGTACTAAGGTGCGAAGAAAGTTCCAATCTCACGTAACGCTCGCAGCTAAGCGCGGTTAGAAATGTAGCAAACATTCATTTTGCTTTACGTCACTCAGCGGAAAACAACTGCACGAAAGAAGAGAAAGAAGACGCGGCTCTTGAAAAGTGCAGAAAATTTTGAAGTTTACAGCATAAGCGTCCGCGCTCGCTTAAAACTCGCCTTATAGTACGTATCGTCTTTGAAGCCTTGCAGGATTTGTGTAACAGACGATTGCGGATCAGTTTGATTTCTCCAGGCAGCGACCGGGCGTTTTTATCGTTCCACAAGCACTCATGTCTTATCGGGACTATAATAATTATTACAGTCGCGATAAGGCGCTAGCGCTGCACCGTGTAGGGTGCAGTACGCATCCTTCTAGCTGCGACAGTTCATCGTAGCGAGATAGGAGACAGCCACGATACAATCCAGGAAGCGCCATAGAAAGTTCGGCATCACAAGTCTGATGGCGTTTTCCTTGAAGCAGGAAGAGAATTCATGAGCTCTGTCGAAATTTTGGTCAGCAAAACTTTCAGTGCGCTCATTCAGTTCGCTGCACTGAAACATTGTGAGAGGAGAATATAAAATCTCTTTCAGGCAAAAACAATTTTCTCGCCGAGAAAACGCTTTTAGGAGAAAAGTATTGCGTCTAAAGATATCTTTCGAGCAAAATTGACTAAATTATTATTAATTTATGCACAATACAGCCTGACAAGGCAGTGATGGCGACGAAATTATCATTACACGGCATTTCAGTAGCAATAGCATTGTATATTCTACGCGTGTTGAAGTATACGAAGCGAGCTATCATCCTCGTGGAACTCTGCACCTCAGACACGTCATTCGTACGAAGAACCACTTTTTAAAGGTTACTTCTAGATCCCGTGCTACATCTAGCTTTGCAGGCAAACGGAAAAATATGTATTTCAATTCCTGCTAAGGCGTCACAAATTATATGCCACGAGACATATCATCCTGGACACTGTCACCACTGGAAATCATGCCATATATCCCTAGAATCAGCGCGAAAAAGAAAATGCCTCAAGCAGCGACCAATCAGACAGCTTCGGGATATATGAACAAGAAAAGCGCAGCCCAAACGCACTTTTTCACAGGTGGCTCTACAAACCAACGCCGCTTCATCGTGCGGACTTATTGTGCCCTCAACAAGGCAACGATTCTCGTCTTGCCTTGGTCGAGCAGCATCATCTACGTCAGCTGAGCTATATGGCATTAAGGAGTCCCCTGTGAATGTACTTCGACAGCGGTCTCCAAAGACATGGGTGGTATTCGCGGATCTGAAAGCAGCCCTACAATGCATGTGGATTAGGCACAGGCGATGTTAACCAACCTGCAGCATTTGACATTGCCTATCCTCGCCACAAAGCTGAGATTGCTGAGCATTGCATCACGTTCCAGTGGATACCTGGCATGCCAGTATTTTGGAAAACGAAAAAGCGGGTGAAGCTGCCCGAAATGAACTTCAATACCGAAATTTAGGAAGAATATCTTTTACCAAAACCGACGCTTCGAACACGAAAAAAAAAAGCCTATCAAGAAAAAGACTACATCTAGAATCTGCCACTTCAGCAAGATAGATTCTGGCGTCATAGTGACCCAGATGAGCGATCGAAAATTGCAAGACCACTTCATCGCCACAAGAAACAGTGCACCATTGTCTTCGACAGAACGTGACATACACGAACGGGGGAGGGGGGGGGGCAGGCAAAGGAAAGACAGGGAGGTTAACCAGAGATTATCTCCGGTTGGCTACCCTGTACTGGGGGAGGGGCAAGGGGATGCAATAGGGGAGAGAGAGAAGGATAAAAAAAAGAAAAGAAAAACCTAAACACACACACGCACGTACACACGAACTGTTTCTGTGGACACTGTCACGCAGCCCGCAAAGGCGTTCCTAGTCTCACGCAGTGTCATCTTGCAGTCCTGCGTCCCACAGTGTACAGTCACAATTTGTCAGAGAGTCCCGTGTTTTTCAAGTATCGCAGCAGCGCCTTCATAGCAGATCGCGCTGATGTTCGCGTAGTCCAGTTTCCAAGGATCTTGTTTTCTGTCATTGGACGCTTGTTTAGTTTGTCTAAGCTGGCTGAGAGGACTGCTCTTTGTGGGTTAAAACGAGAGCACTGACAAAAAAGATGCTCGATTGTTTCATTGCACCCGCAGAAGTCACAAAGTGGGCTGCTGGTCATTAGGATAAGGAAGGAGTAGGCATTTGAAAATGCTACTCCAAGCCTTAGACGGACTAGAAGGATGCAGTCACGTCGTGGAAGCTCGGGTGGAATACGGAGCTGTAAATTAGGGTCCAGTGTATGAAGGCGTGCACTTGTGAAATCGGATGAATTCCACTGAGCTAACGTCAGGTCATGTGCAAGTACGGCAAGTTTTTTCGCTGAGTTGGCTCTCGAAAGAGGAATGGCCACGCAGTTGACGCCGTCATGGGCAGATCGGGCAGCTGCGTCCGCTCGATCATTGCCATGTATGCCACAGTGACTAGGCAATCGCTGATATATTATATCGTGTCCTTCGTCAACTAGTCGATGGTGGATTTCTCTG
Source organism: Dermacentor albipictus (assembly GCF_038994185.2). Taxonomy (NCBI): domain Eukaryota; kingdom Metazoa; phylum Arthropoda; class Arachnida; order Ixodida; family Ixodidae; genus Dermacentor; species Dermacentor albipictus. Next base: position 483,458,961 of record NC_091821.1, read on the forward strand.
ATCTCTGCGACGAGCTGCTGATGTGATCGATGGCGCAGTGCTGCGAGTACACTCTGTAGGGCTGCCTTGGAATCACAGAAGACGGACCATGCGTGGGGTGGTTCCTCCTGAATGAAACGAAGAACCGAACGCAGGGCTACCAGTTCAGCAGCTGTCGTGGGTGATACATGTGACGTTTTTAGCTGTATTTTGACGGATTGTCTTGCTACCACCACAGTGGCAGCTGCACTTGCAGACGTAACTGAGCCATCGATGTAAACGTGTACGCGGCCACTGTGCACCTCATGTAAAAGTTCTAATGTGGCCTGCTTAAGGGCAGACGACGGCATGTTGGCTTCTTTCATGATTCCTGGGATGGTGAGGCGTACGTCAGGTCTGTGCAGGCACCATAAAGGTGAGGATGGTCTTGCTGCAGGCATGTAGTTCGATGGCAATGAGGTACGATTGGCATCAATAATACGACTGAAACTTGTGTGTGGCCTTTCTGCGGGTAGAGCGGCAAGATGGTGAGATGGTATTCGGGCAACGTGCCGAATATGCGCCCTGAGAGCGTCGGTTGCCAAGTGCGTTGATATTGGATGATCTCGAGCTATGACAGTCGTTGCCGATGTAGACGCACACCTCGGAAGACTGAGACACGTCCTTAAGGCTTGAGCTTGTAGTCCCTGGAGCACACGCTGTTAGGAATGGCCGGCCGGGGTGGCAACGTGCCAGCTATTTTAGCCCGCTGCACGTGGTTCGACCGACCCGCGGTGGCGGCGCTCTTCAGAGAACGAGCGAGGACGACAACGCTAACAGACCATGCGCCGCGTTTGGAGGATCGGTGACGACAGCAGGGCTGGCCACGTTTGGCGCCCCGTGTATTGTTGGTTAATTTGCCGGGTCGTCATGGTCTCTCTGCGGCAGGGGGAGCCTCCCTGGCAAAAGGGTGCTTTGCGGTACGGGGGCCCCAGGATTCATCACAGTCTGCCGACACACGTGGCGACTACAGGAAAAAGGCAGCTCTGGAATTTAGAGGCGCCGGCTGGGGTCGGGCGTGACCAGCTGACTACGGGGATGCCAGACAATGGATACCACGAATACTGCGCTGCAAAGGTCCTCTGCCCTCGAAAGAGCACTGAAACCTGTGTGGCACGCGTGTGTGAACCCTCCTCCTCCAAAAAGGCGTGTAGTCTGCGATGACATCGAACGGAGTGCTTATAAGCAGCGGTTGTCGGCTGCTAGTGTGTGCTCGTTGTCATGCTCCAAATGTACTCGTGAGCTGTGTGCTCGTTTGCTGTATGCTTAGTCTTGCGGGCTCCAGTTGGAAAGCACGCTAGACTGTAAATGTATCCCATGTTCAAATGTAAATAACATGTAAATAAACCCTGTACGCCTAGTTCCTCCCAAGTTCCACTCTACGACCTTCAACTCCTTCAAATGGTGGCAGCGGCGAGATCATCCGATAACTCCTACAACTGGTAACAGCGGTGGGATCGTCCGACGAATCTAATGACGCAGGTTTGTTTTGCAGGTGTTACCAAGCACAGGGAGGCTGTATCTTGTGAAATCGAGGAACAAGGCGTTATAAAGCTGCAGCACTGACCGCACCGAAGTGCCCCATGACTTTCCGCCGAGAAATTTGAGATGTATAATTGTCAATAATCTCTTCTTCAGGTGTGAAACATGCGGGCTCCATGATAGGTCGCGTTCAATAATTATACCCTAAAAAGCAGTGTTTCCGTGCATTTGCAACTGCCTGCCCATTGACAATTACAGTGTAACACTTCATTGCCTTCCGAGTGAATGTAACAAGGCAGCATTTCTCTGAAGACAGCTCTAAGTTCTGTTTTCGCAAGTACAGTGATGTTAACGTAGCTGCCTTTTGTAGCCGTGCTCGTACCTACAGTCGTGTTGCAGCAGACACCCAAATGCAGATGTCGTCGGCATATATTGATACACGAACTGTGTTGGGCAAGCATCTGACTAGGCCAACGAGCACTAGGTTGAATAGCGTTGGGCTCAACACTACGCCTTGCGGTACACCACGGAACGTTTGGTGTTGTGTCGTGGCGCCATCCTCGGTCATCACGAAGAAATGCCTGTCGGTCAAATAACTGCACCGCAACTGAAAAGTGCGGCCACCGATTCCGGCTTCGATCAGAGTATCTATAATGGCCAAATGTGCTATATTATCATAGGCGCCTTTTATGTCTAGGAAAAATGCCGCAGTGAGTCGTTTCAGACGTTTTTGATGCTGAACAAACGTAACCAAATCGACGACACTGTCTATAGATGAGCGCCCACGCCAGAAGCCAGCCATAGCATCTGGGTACACGTTGTAATTTTCCAGGTACCATTCTAGGCGCGTCAAAATCATTCTTTCCATTATTTTTCCTATGCAACTGGCCAGAGCGATGAGGCGGTACGATGACAAGTTTAACGGCTGTTTACCAGGTTTGAGAAGTGGAACCAAGCCGCTGCATTTCCAACCATGTGGAACGAAACCGTTGCGCCAAGACTCGTTGTAATGGTTTAGTAGCATGAGTCGTGCTTTCTGCCCAAGATTGGCGAGCGCCGCATAGGTAACGCCGTCCGGCCCAGGTGACGAAGGGCGCCTGCAAGTCGTCAGTGCCGCTTCAAGCTCGTCCACCGAAAACATTACATCCATGCGGGAGTCCCGTGGCACAGGAGTGGCACATGGTGTAAGTGCGCGTTGGAGCTGCAAGCTGGCAAGTCTTGAGCAAAACTCTTTAGTAATGTCAATTTCGCTGCGACCTTGGTGAAAAGCGAGGAATTTTAAAGGAACACGCTGTTGTGGTGATACGCGAAGTCCACGCACGGTTCTCCAATCTGAGATAATCGCTGACGTGGATCCAACGACTCACAGAAACGTTTCCATCTTTGAGATTGTACTGCATCAATTCGGCGTTGAACCTTCTTTTGCATCCGCCTTGCTTCTCTGAGATCCCCCCCCCCCTTCCCCCCTTCCCCCATGGATGGATTTAGTTCTTCTATATCTTCTTTCAGCCCGCCGGCGAATGACACGTAGTCACTGCAGTTCGGCTTCAAATTCTTCATATTTCGGGAAAGGCTGAAAAGCACGCGTAGCCTCCTGCATGGCTTTTTGAATTTCGTGTTCCAGACTATAATGGTTCCCTTGCTGACATACTCCCTCCTTGTGCGACCGAAACGCCGTTCAGTCAATTCGCCGGATGGTCACGGAGGAGCATTTAGATAGTTCCTTGATCTTCAGGTACGTCGGAATATGGTCGCTTCCATGTGATTCGATATCTGGAAACCATTGCACGTTTCTTTCAAGAAGCCGAGAAACAAGTGTCAAGTCTAGGCAGCTGCTATACGTAAGCCCGCGTAAATATGTCGGACTACCATCGTTGAGGCAGGAAAGGTCGTGCTGTGTGTCAAAGGATGCTACTCTCCTTCCTCTGGAGTCCATCTTCAAGCTCCCCGAAAGCGGATGGTGAGCATTAAAATCTCCTGTGAGAATCGTAGGACCGGGTGTCGCTGATAGCACGTCGTGCAGTCGTTTAGAGTCGAAGCCACTTGAAGTAGCAATGTACACAGCAACGAGTGTGAACGTAAGCTTATTCGATTTCACGATTAAACAAACGTACTGGTTGTCGTCGAGAGGCGGGACTGGGTGCAACACGTAAGTCAGATCACATCTAATATATAAAATTACCTTGCTCACATCACAACAGGTAGAGGACATGAATGCCTCATAGCTAGATATGCGTATTACATTCTGCATATTTGGTTCGCAAATTACAAGGATGGGAAAACGGTTTTCGAAGACAAAATGTCTAAAATATGAAATTCTCGATTTGAGACCACTGGCATTCCACTGCAGTAGAGATGCTTTCTTGACTTCCTTGTGGAAAGGAAGCGAGGGGCGGGCCACGGTGCTATGCGATGCTTTCAAGTACTGGAGTCAGCGCGTCCAATACTTGCAGTGCGCTACGAGCAGCGGGAGTGTCCATGTTTGTCAGTAGTAGACGCATGACATTTGTGAGCGATTTGAGCGTAGCAATCACTTGTGAGTCCTTGTCTCGCATTTGGTCAACTATAGTGACATTTGACTTTAAGTGGCGAGTCATTTGCAGTGGCTCTGGCGCGTGGCATGTCTTCGGCCGTGCTGGCCACACCTGACTTGATGAAGCATGAAGAGCATGGCCACTTCTTTCGTTGACATTCGTGTTCTTAGTGGAGATAGATGGAACAGGAGGCGGCGTTGCCGGACGAGACATTTCCCTTGAACCGGAAGAGGATTTCATAGACTTTAGTTTCCGGGAGCGTCGTCACCTTATTGCTTCAGAAGCATCTGTGTGTGCCGATCCGTCTCTGGCCATTTTTCTCAAGATTTTCTGGTCTTTCTTTAGGCGTGGACAGTATTTTGAGGATGCAGCGTGCGAGCCTTGACAATTTGGGCACTTGAGCTCTGTTGCACGGCAAGTGTCAGTGTCGTGTTGTTCGGAACATCGTGGGCATATCGTTGTATTTCGGCAGACAGCACTCACATGTCCGATTCTTTGACACCTTCTACACTGAAGTGGTTTGGGTACGAAAGGTCGTACCACATGCCGAAAGTGGCCGACCTCTACGTGTGATGGTAGGCAGTCACCTTTAAACACGAGCCTTACAGGCGACTTGCCAAGGTGCCGAGCTTGTAGTAAGGCAACACCATCTGTCGCAGGTTTGATTAAAATTCGTAGGTCGCTGTCGCTAATCGATGTGTCAGTATCATAAACCACACCAGCCGTGGTTTCGTTGTCCTGCGGAATGAGGTAGTGGACGTTGATTTTGCCCAGGAGCTTTACTGCCATCAAAGCATTGATTGCGCTTCGGTTGTGGACATCAATAGCCAGGGCGTTCTTTCGAGTATTAATTATGATATCCTTGATTTCTCCTGGGACAAGAGCCTCCAGAGAAACAGAAATCGCTTGTCTATTAAGGTGGTTGAGGGTTTCGGCAGGTGTGTCCGGCGCAAAAACAATTGTGTGCGCCGATGGCCGTCGTTGTGGCACGACGGTATTTGTAAGTATACACTTACTTGACGACGACCGTCCGCTGATCTTTCTTCTCTTGGCCTTCCGGTGTACCACTCGTTCGAAGCCTTCGTCATCTGAGGCGTCGTCGCTTGAGCAGGAGTACACCAGTGTCCTCGCTGTCAGCTTGACTAGGAGGGCGTCGGCATTCTGCCGACTCCACTTCCGTTGCCGTGGCAATGGGAGCAGCGTCTCCCAGTAAAACACGGGAAAAAACCGTAAATACTGCAGCGCGAAGGAACAATGGTCTCTACGAGAATCACTTCGTCTTCGTCTCCCTAGAAAGACATACACGAACAATTATCTGTACTGCCTAGGGCGTACCACTAATCCCTACTGGGATAACTATGACAGTGGAGCGCGTGCTCTTGAGGGCCCCGCATACCGCGACGAGAGGCAATTTTTTGTAAGGGACAAATGGAAATTATTTGCAATGATCCGTTAGCCTTACCTAGCATCTTGGGTCCAATGCGCGGCCCTTCAAAATAACGCCGGGTTCTGTATTTATTTTTCAAATACCTGTCAGAAGTTGGTCTAGTCGGAAAGCTTTAAAGATTCACCATTTCATACAGAAAAGCCTCCGGCATGCCTCCTGTAAATATTAGTATCAGGTCTGGTTGCGCATTTCATATTTATTTTTATTCTCGCTCTCTCTTTTCACTGTCTTCTGGAATATTTTAATACCATTCCCCATCCCTATACAGAGTAGCATGCAAGAGATTGTATGCGCCCCGTCAGAAAACTCTGTTTTCCTAATAAAGAGCCCCCTCCTCTCTCTGTATCTCTCTGCAATCTTCAGCGTAGTTTGGCATTTTTTGCAATTCTTTAAATCTGTCTCGCAGGTAACTTATCCATTGCAATTATTCGTGTGACAATAGCGCTCTAGCAGCGCTGTACCGGACGTCAGAAGTCCGTGGTGTTTCAAGTAGCCAGTGTCACTCCGTCTTTTAGGTATGTTGCTATCGTTTCACTTGAGCGGTCATTCAAATTCACAGCCATAGTCTTGATAATTTGATGTTACTGAGTTTCTGGCTGATTTATTATCGGCGGCAAACGAGCAAATGCAGTATACGAGTGGAATATTAGAAGAAGTAGGCTAGCAGAGTTGATTATGAAATCACTGATGCCTTCATTCAACGGCTTTTTTTTTTCTTTCTCTCTTTTTTTGTAGCTATGAATGTTGCTATATAGTGCTGCTCGACCAAAGTTGATTCGACGAGATACGCCGACTTTCTAAACCATCGTATCATGATACGCATAAGGACACCAACGAAATGTTATTTAGTTTTATTTTTCTCCGGACATTTCTAAGAGCACTTGTTCGTTCAGCATGGCAAAAGGTGCTGCCGCTATTCTGTTTATAAAAAAAAGACCAAGAAAAGAAAGAAAGGAAAAATAATGTTTACCCGTTTTTGCTTTCTAGCCATAAAATAGTAGTTTCTTATTTTGAGCACCTCAGTAGTCACCAAATCTGGTAAAATTCTGCATTTTTTCGTGCTGAAGCCTGCTGCTCGCTTGTACCTTACTTTTTCTATTTTACGCCATTCTTCGCATTTTCTATGATTATAAAATTCACTATTCTAATACAACGAGAAACATACCCATTCTTTATGTACGGGTGATCAAATTTGACGATAAAACAAAACCTGGCAATGCAGACAGGTAACTTGTGACAACAGTTCACTGTACTGCGGAAGGAGCAAAATGGCGATCTTGGCGAAAAATATGACGTTGCAGCACTTTGAAATGTATTTCGCAAGAATAGCAGCTTGGGCTTGGTTTTCCATTCTGCTAGTAACAGGGCAAAATGTAGACAAGAGACGAGACAAGAGGACACCACAGCGCTTGTGGTGTCTTCTTGTCTCGTCTCTTGTCTACATTTTGCGCTGTTACTAGCAGCACTTTGAAGTTTCGGTCAATCGTTCGCCAGTCAGTTCATTTCCAATACGTACTAGAATCTTGGTCGTTAGCTATGCTTGAAATAGAGAAAGAGAGAGATCGAGAAATAACATGCTTAAGGGGGGGAGATCAACTGAAAGACGAACATCCAGTTTGATACCCTGCGTAGCTTTCATGCTACAGCGGGTTGGATGTCAATTTTGCCTTTTGGTAACCTTCCTTCATTATGCGAGCTTAGGCGGAACTGATTTGTCGAAAGATCAGACTGTATTGAAAAATCAGCTATGCAGCAGTTCCCGCGATTGCATGTGCTTGGAGTCGGGCATAATATTGCGGAAGACGCACAGAAGAAAGGTATCTTGACATCATGCATCGTTTACCACTGCGTCCTGCGCGCTTCGCGAAGTGGTTGAAAGCGACATTAGACCGTGTGCGCCGAATACTATACTCCGTACAGTTCAGTTGCTTGCCTTGTCCCGCACCACTTGGACCGACCATACCTCAAGTGAAGCGAAGTTAGTCAATACGCAACAAGTTATGGTCATTCTCATAAATATGTGCACTTATTGTCATGTCTTTATAATGTAGTGACACAGAGATTGAGGCGTACTTTACACTCCTAACGTCGTTGACAGGGCGGAGTTTTCTCGCTCACTGCTGGCAGCTTTAATCTCACTTGGGTATTAACCGTTACAAAAGAGCTTACCGCATCATAATTAAGCATTGTTTAAGCCTCCCCGTCATTCCTGTCTCAATAGGCTTTTACCTGTCGCATCACGTGACATTTTGATGACTTAAGCCCGCAGCTGAGTGGAGTTCAGAGGAATTTCTGCCATGCGACGACAGGGTGGTGTTTGGCAGGTTCGTGCTTCAAATCCACGAAACCGCTCCTTTGCGAAACCACCTTCATGCACAACGCACCTACTGTAGCTTAGTTTTTGTTATAAACTAAGCTATCGTATTATTTCTGCGAGTGCTGGTTAGGTACGTTAGGTTCGAACCAACGTGCATCAACTTTGCAGTGCACATGAGATATTGATTGCATGAGATGCTGATATTTTCCACAAGCCTCGTGCCCCCTGGCGAGACTGTTTTCCCACTCCATTGCAGCGCCTGCGGCAAAGCACGCTTTACGATACCTTGGGGTATGCATTGCTTTTCTCCAACGTTGCTTTTCTCTCACGTTTTTCTTTCTGGTCTCGATACCAGACGCATCTTACAGCGACAAAGCGCACGCAGAGTTGAACACTGAACGATGTACTTGCGTGGTGCTCCATATTTTTCAGAGTGACGATTTGGCGACCGCTTCGCTGGCTCGAGAGACGGAGGCCGGTAATTTTATTTTTGAAACAGTACTGCGCGTAATTTTTCGACTCGTGACATTTTTTCCTTTGAGTATTTGTAGTGTCTGTGAGTACATAATACGTATATATCTTCTATCTCACTATTTCTATTTTGTTTTGTTTTGTTTACAGCGATGCTATTAGGGCAATTTCCACAACGGATCTCATGCGACGACAGCGACTAGCGACGGTGGCATGCGGTGCCGTGGTTGGCGTCAAATGTTAAAGAACAGTCAGCAACAGGAGGCGGTAGGCGTCCTGTTCTGTAATCAGAACAGGAGGCTGTAGCTGTGCCGAGTGGTATGGACGCTAGGGCTGGGCTGTTGACAGATTACCTTCATATTAACTGATTGAAGCCTTAATCGCGACTAATTCTCTTGATCCCTATTATTGGCTGAGCTCACTTGACCAAAATCAGGCAAGCGCCCATTTCCCTCGCTGAACAACAAAGAAGGCAACGACTTGTGGCGGCGCCCACACATGCGCACTACACTTGGGGCGCCCAAAATCTGTCGAAATTCTGTAGAAACCTGTAGAAATCTGTCGAAATATGTTTAGTCCTCTTATTCCGCTTTGTGTGCTTTAACAAAAGTGTGTGCGGCATCCTTTTTTTTTTCTTTATCCACAAAAAAATGGATGTAACCAGAAGCACATATACTTTTCTTGAGCGAGGAAGGATGCGTGGCGTAGAACGAAAGCAGACGCCACCCCATTTGACTTTTTGAAATTTATGGATTCGACACGATTGTTTTCGCTCACGTACGTAAATCTTTATATCCGATCAATCGATTAAAAGGTTTCGGTTAATCGTGTTACACTTTTACTCGACGCCACACGCTAATAGACACTGCTACCCGAAGTTAGCCATTTATGGAAGCTACTTACGATGCGAGCCAATGACATCACTCTGCCGAGGGCAAGACGTGGTAGCCGTTCTGCTCACGTCCCTGTTGCATTGCTGGAGAACTAGCTGCTGCAGATACCGTGCTGCTATGGTGGGGGGAAGGGCGTTGACGCTGCGAAGGTGTGAAGGATATTCCAAAATACCTCGCTATCACCGAGTGCTGACGTTGCGTGACGTCACGGAAGAGGCGCGCTGCGCAGGTCGCAAGTGGTGGGAGCAAGGCCCAGCGTGGGAAACGCAAACAGGCGTGATCGCTGCAAGACACGCCACGGGGCAGGGCGCCTATGCCAGCAGCGAGAAAAATCGCGGAGATTGTCGAGGGACGACGAGCAAGTACACTTGTCGTGACTGCTTGCCGTCGCCATCACTGACTCACTGAGTAGTATTTCGGCGTATATATTAGTCCGAGTTCGCCCGAAGAAAGCGGCTCCAGTTTCATAAGGATTCTCATGTGCAAGCGCGGTCTGCCATCGACCACCATCTCGGTGATCACATCGTATCACTCAGATGACAGTCATGAGTGACCGGAGTCGAAGTGCCGGTCGGTGAGAAAATGTTTCTAAGAGAGGCTTGTGAATACATCAGCAAGCTTATGGTTGGACTCGCTGCTTACAATTCGCCTGGCTTGCGATGCAAAATATAACGTAATCACATGAAAGACGCGCACAGGACAAGCATCAACAAGTTGGAATGTTACTGAGAGGAACAAAGAATAAATACATAAAGCCAACCTGCGTCACGCATAGACTCAAACCAGCGTTTACAATAAGATAATCTCACGCTCGGACAGCAGCAGCCTTTCTATAAATTTCTACCAAGCGCAGAGCCTTTTTTGGCGCATCAGCGTAATTCAAGGTGCCGTCGCTTACATCGCAGCACGCGTGCTCCCGTGCAAGGGCGTCCGAAGTGAGCTCGTGCCTGTTCTTTTAGCGAACGCGCCTCTCGCACTGCGAACGGAAGATCGCTAATGTCCGGCGTCCCGTTTTCGCGCTCTTCCCAATGGTGTGATGAACTACATACATGAATTCGCGCGAGTCCCCTCCAACCACAGTCTCCGGATGACGCATTATAGCGATGTGGCATGCTAACGCATCCTCTCCGAGTAGGAATGCGAAGCGCTAAGGAGATTGATTCGATGCGCAGCCGTGTCGCGTTAATGGAAACGCGACGAGGGACATAAAATGAAATGACGCGAAATTTGCGAGGCTTTTATTCTTGCGCGGAAAGCTTTCGCAAACTCACCCGTCTTCTTATTGCTCCGCCTCATTATCACACACGAGCATTCAAAGATAGGCTGCAAAGGAACGAAAGCCTACAAGGGGCCGTCAGGTGTGGTGCACGTAAAAGCGTACCTTTAAAGTTGTTATTGTGTTGTCACAAGCATTAATGCAAACAAAAATCTGTGTGCCCAATGCATACTTTTCTACACTAAAAGGGTATGTATGCATGATAGAAGTCGCAGGTAGCGCAGGCGTGGTCAGGGTATTTCTTATCACGTGCGCCTTGTGTTGCTGAGAATAAGACCAGAAATATATAAACACACACAAAGTTTCGATGTGTACACGACCTTTCACATTGCTTGACGAAGATCGTAAAATCTTTTCATGTCTATGTTGTTTCTATAGTAGCAGGAAAAGTTGGAAAAGTTTGCGAAGCTATTGAAATAAAGGCTAGGGAACATTGCCGTAAAGGTCTTTGTTAGTTACAAAACGAAAAACTGTTTATCGCTTGTGCTATATACCTGTCTTGTGCATGCGTATAGCTTTCGGACGATTGGTAGACAGCACAATAACAACTTGTACGATATACGCCTTGTCCACATCTGTTTGCCGATTGCGCTTCATGTTGCTGCAAACCCATCGTTTACCACGTAGGTGTGATAATGAGACAGAGTACGCCGAAGGCACGGGAGATTGTGAAGACATTCCGCACCGCGTATGAGGAAAAAAAAAGTGATTGCTATTCGTCCAGCGCTCTTTATTTGCGTTTCTGAGTGCGAGGTTGATTTCTTTTCATATATTATGCGTTTTCTGTCGCGTGCCTAGGTTGGCTTTTTCGACTTTTTGTATTTACTTCTCGTTCTGAACAGAATGGTCAGTTCCTTGTTGGCGCTTGATGAGCGTGCTCCTTTGTTGTGCGTGCGTCCAACGTTGTAACGCTTGAAGGACATGCGAATAAAGGATCAACTTATTATTTTTTAAATTTTCAGTTGTTTACAGAGAAGTTTAATGATAGCTGGCAATGTTATCTTAGCGACAGGCCTGGCACGCTACATTCAAGGTGAGATGTTGCGAGATGAAAGAAATAGAGCGACATAAAAAAGAAGTTTTTACAGAGTTTCATTGAGGGCTGCAACACGAAATGCACGTGAAGTACGCTGCTTCACAGAAATGACACTGGGATCGAGACGTTGACTATATAGGCCGTGCCAGACGCGCATGCAAACAGTTGCAGCAGGGTCGCGCAGCTGTCGCGTGGTATCAAAAGGCCTGAATACGGCGAAGCTCTTGAAGCGTGAAGTGCCGAAAAGAACTGCAGAGAACGTGAATGCCGCCGCGGAGGACGCCGCGGTCACGACAAGCACCACGCATCACTGGATACACTTCCCGGCGCACGTGCGAAAAATTTCCGGTTCATCCTTTGCGTATATGCGATGCTCGAGCGACTGGTTATCGTTTTTGTTTTCAGACATGCAGTCTGTGGCCACAGCCTCTGCGGACATCGCTGAGTGGATCGAGGGAGTGGCACGCCGTCGCACAGTCGCGCATGTTTGAGTGTCCTAAAGTGTTGCCAACGCCTGCACTTAAAACATGGTCGTGCTTTTAGAGCGAAGCTGTATACGTCTACCGTCCAAGGAAATTTTCGTGTCGTTGTAAGAAAAAAACTCCCCATACGTGGGCCGATCCCGGAGATAGTGCAATGCCGGGCCGACCCGCGGCGGAGGTGAGGCAGGTGTTAGGCGCTCCCCATACGTGGGCCCATCGCGAAAATAGTGCAATACCGACCCGATACGCGGTGGCGGTGAAGCAGGCGTTAAGCACCTCCCATACGTGGGCCGATCCCGAAGATAGCCCAATGCAGGGCCGACCCGCGGCGGAGGTGAAGCAGGCGTTAAGCACTCCCCAGATACGTGGGCCAATCCCGAAGATAGTGCAATGACGGGCCGTGCGGTGGTGGAGGTGCATTTCGCCATTAAGGGGCCCACACACACAACTTCGCTGGTCATCCTTCTTCACAGAGTGGAAGGGCGCTGAGTTTATTTTTTTTTTCGGTGCAGCGCCTCAACGCGCTGTGCGTCGCGTGTTGTCATCAACAGCTACAGACGCCAAGCCCTCTTGCGCAGCTCTTGCAATTCTATAGGTTGCCGCCCGCTGCGCAAGCCACTGGACGGCCGTTATATATACCAACTTGCACGGGGGTCGACGACGCCCAAAGCTCTCGCGCGCGCGTCCGTGACGAAACGCGCGAGCACTCGAGCTTGGGGATAAATGCGGCTGTCCATTGCGCGAGCGCCCGAGTGCATTCTACAGAGTAGACGTCCTCGGCCTCTGCGATCCCCTCTCCCCGTACTCGGCCGCCTAAGCGCGCTTCGTCGACAGCCACGCGGCTTCCCCGCGTCAGCACCATTTACTCGTCCGCTGATGGCCAGCTCGGCCGGAAAGCATCCGACGCCGCTAAATTGCGACCGCGCACCGCTACAGCGGCCTCATGCTCGACGGAAGGTGGCCCCATCGGACGACGTTGCGCTACAGTTGAGTTCATTGCATCGTGCCCAGAGGCATGCGCATAATGTGTGTAATGGCAGTGCGATGTGCGTGCTCTATTCTGCTATATTATCTGAGGGGATATTTGACGATTTTTGGTTCAGTGCCTGTTTATTATTAGGTACGGCGAAAAACAGGGAATAAAAGAGGGAAGGGCGTCCTATTGGTTATCTTATCGCGAGTGAAACTGAATTTGCGGTATAGTACTAGAAGACTGAGTCACAACTAGTCCGATGAGTCGCAGAGAGTTTTTTAATCGGTCAATAAGCATTGTAGGCAGCATCCGATCTCATCCCTTGGAACATAAATTACTTGCTCGTTCCAGTCCCGCACATAGCATTTATCGTGCAGCGCAAGGAACAGCGAGAGGTCTCCGATTTCATTACATTTGTAGCGACAAATACCCTTGTCCTCAGCATTGAAATCTGTTCTACAAGTTTGAAATTCTGTGCCCGTGTTTTATGAGCCATTTACAATTATGCAGATCTTACTGTTTTATGTGTGTTTGAAGACTTCCATTCGGTATGCATTGGCTCACTTGTACAATGAACGTGCGTTAATAGAGATTCCATAAGGCTATACACCGGCGCGATACGAAGACTATGTCAGATGTCACGCAGCCCACTCCTAGCGTACGGTAACTGTTCAGTTTGAAGCCGGTGCTTCTCTTGACTTCCCCGGAGCGTTCAAACGATTTAGATGTGATACTAACAACGGTACGGTGACCGGTCGTCACTCCTCGTGGTGCCAACTGCTGCTCGGGAAACTTTTAACGAAGGGCGGTGCAACTACCTCTTACCAGCAATGCAATGCCAACTCATATTAGTAGCGCCAAGCGCGGCGGAACCGTACACATCTTCTGCGAAGTGAGCGAAATAAATTTGCCGACGAGCGCGGCGAGTCGCGAACGCCAGCGCGACGTAGTATACGTACGCCGAGTGGAGTGCCACGAGAAACGCGCGCGAAACCGCGGGGACTGCGCAGACTGTGACACAGGTGACAGTTTCAGTGCTTTATGACCGCACGGCTGCGCCGCATGCTTTGCCAAGCGCGTATACTTTCGCGGGGGCCCGCTCAGAGCTGAGACGAGCAACCCCGCTCGCCCTCTCCCGGGCCATTCGGCCGGCCCCGCGATATAGCGCGGGGCACTGCTCGGGGCGGCGGGGCCGGCCAAATTGCAGCCCGTGGCGGCGGCAGCCGAGCGAGATTGCGAGCGAAAGGACGAGGGGCGGCGGGCGGGTATCGGGGAGGGGGGGAGCGCGCGGTGCGGCCCAAGGCGGCGCGGCCGGTCGTTCATTAGCAGCGAGGCACGCACGCGGCTCGCGCGCCCGTCCGTCCTGCCGCCCGCGGCACTCGGCGGGAAACAATTAGAGGCCCCCCCCCCGCCGAAGCTCGCTCGCTCGCGGACCAGCGGCTGCCCTGCCCGGCTGCCCCCGCTCGCCACCTTCCCCCTCCTCATCGCTGCCGACCGGCACCACCGCTTCTCCACTGGCCCGACCCGTCCGCGGTATCGCCGCTGGCGGCAGCGAGCGAGTCGCAGGCACGCGCGCTTCTCGGACGGCTTCTACGCGGCCTCCCCTACGCGTGCCGCCCGAGTGCGCCCTCAGCTGGCCGCTGGCTCCACGCGGTGTCCGAATCGCGCCTGTGTCCGCCTCGCTATCTCTCTAAGGACGCTGCAGACATACGGGGGGGGGGGGGGGGACCAGTGGAAAGTTAAAACGTTCGCCACAAATTGTTACTCGTGCAAGGATGATGCGCCTCATCGCACGCTTGAAGGGAACAAGTTCGGCCTCCGTAAACTATTTCTCAGACCACGGCCCGTTATTCCATTTGCTGTTGCACGCGATCACATCGGCGTCATTAAAAATCGTCGTCGTCAGAAAGCACCACCGGAGGACTTCAACACACACACACACACACACACACACACACACACACACACACACACACACACACACACACACACACACACACACACACACACACACACACACACACACACACACACACACACACACACACACACACACACACACACCTCAAAAGGGTAGTTCGACATCTTGCAGTACTTCTCTTGCGTGGGGCTGATGCAACTGGACAGAGCCGATTTCGCGAACAAGAATCTTCGCGAGAAAATCACGAGAACCGGTGGAGTATTCACTGGCAGGTGCAAGCCGCCGCGGTGTCTCTCGTCGTGCTACACCCACGGCTGGCGACGGAAAAGGAGCCGCGTAATTGGAGGAAACGGGCGCGGAAAGTCGATAAGGGCGAAGCAAAAGAAAAGTTGAGGAGGCGTGGTCGGTGAGGAATAGAGCGGAAGAAAAAAGAGAAACAGCAGCGCCCAGGAACAGGAGTGACGTTCTCGCAGTGAGCGTGGCCGCACTGTCGGCTGCGACTCGTGACAGCGGTCTCGGCGGCAGCGATGTTTCCGGCTGCCACGACGGTCCCTAATCGATGGGCCGCCGTCTAGACCAGCCTGAAGGATCAACAGGCGGAAAGCACTGGTAGGCCGACGCCCACGGGTCGCCCACCGGCTCTTCGCCCGGACACCGCACAGGGAGACGGCGCGACTCGCAGATGATAGCTACGTCGGGAGGAGCCTTCAAGCATGGGAGCATAAAAATCGGGAGCCTTGTGGAGCATATTTGCCGCGTATTTTGATCGTCGGTTACTTCCCAACTGGACCCGCTCGCTTTGCAGTCAGAACTATTTTTTTCCTGCTACATTTAGGTAGAGATGTCACCTACATAAGTTATTTCGTGAACGACTAACTTCTAATGACGACTCTAAGCCCTTGCTATTTCCTTTTCATTTTTGTTTTCTGCTTGTGATGTGTGCAATTCTTTAGTTTTGTTTCAGTACAGTGTGTTGTAAGTGCAAAGGTAGTGTCCATAATGTTGTTCGTCATTGGTGCAAGAATCACGGCAAGCACATAACTTACCACATGCTCTTGTGAACGGGATTATGGGTGCGTTAATTTTCTTGGCTGGCTTATAGAAAAAACTTCTCTCATCTGTAAAGAAGGGACAGGAGAGTCAAAGAGGTAAATACGGCACGCCGCTGACAGCGGAAACTTATGCTTAGGTGAGTGGCGAGACCAATACAGAGGCTTCCCGTCTCCCGGATGCACAGACTGGGAGGTACCAGAACACAACTTCCCGCTTAAGCTCATGCATGCGTGAGGTGGGTCGCCCACCACGTCAAGCGGGATGTCTGCAATGGAACCTAAAGGGGCCCTGAACCACTTTTTGTCGAAGTAGAGAAATGAACTGAAGTTAAAATTGACCATTTAGTGACATTGTAGTGACATTGTAATACAGAGCACAATACAATGTCGTCGTTTAGGAATAAGGATAGGTATGACAATCTAGCTCATAAAGAATAAGTAAACAAGAGTTGCTGCACGCGTGTCCTCTGGTTGACGGGCTTTCGTGAGACACCCACAGCGATCACAGGAACGGAGCAAGCCAGTGTACCGTGATTTCATGACGCATGCAGACCTTGGATCCAAAAACCTGGAACTGTTACAGATTCACAAACATTTTTGTACGTGAGCACGCTTTCCCGCTGAGCAGCCACCAGCGCTCGTGATATGTTCGCCATCAGGGTTGGCTGAAATTTGGTCCCACAAACAGTTCTGGCGTAAGTGATTTGTGTGAATATGTGACTCTGGTTCGTAGAAACAAGAATTACAGTGAGTTATTCGTCGTGTTCGGACGATTACCAGCATTTCTTCCAAAATTTAGACTATAGAAGATTGCGGGCGCCTAATTTAATTAGCGGAATAAATAACAAGTAGAAATATTTACCAAGATTGGAGCGTGAGCTAGCTGGTTCGACATTCGGAATGGTAAATTAGTGCGGAAGACGTGGACGAAAGTAAGGCGGGTCACGTCTACACTTTTGTCTCCGTCATTCGCGCTGCTTTGAAATTCTTAAACCTATAATGACGTGTTAGTATTCCTTGAAAGAAGCAGCTGTAATTATCTATCGTATAACGAAAAAAGATTTCAGCACACGGCCCACGTGCCCATGCCGCCACAGCGTAGTTCGAACAACACAGATCGAACAAGCGGAACAAGAGAGCAGTTGGGGCGGGTCCCGCGCTTTGCCGTCGCTTTTGCCGAGCGGTGGGCCCGCGATGTCCGGACCGAAAATGCTTCGTGGAAGAAGCTCTGAGCGCACGGTAACTGTAGGGCATCTGTTGACATCGCGTTGGTCACTTCCCCGAATTGAGAACACGTATCGAGGCAGAGGGGCTGTGGATCACGTGGAAATCAGTGGAGATGGCCTGATCAGTGGTTTGGAGCTGTACAGTGATCGTACGCTGAAGGACGCGCATGTTTACGCAGATGTCGCGTTTCGTTCGTGTCTTTTGTCCGCCGTAATCACAGTGTAAACAAGATAGTAGTGACGAAGATTAGCCATTGAGAGCAAATATTTCTGCCGCCCTGTAGATATCAAGCGCGTAGCTCATCAATCATCGGTTTCTGCTTGAGCGATTATATGCATTCTTTGTGCACGTCACCAGCATAACTACCGGGAAGGTGTAAATGACGATATGAATGAAGTATAAATTAAACAGCATTAATTTTAATTTCCTAGCTTACAGCCTTTAGCTTTGAGCAGCTATGCATAAAGAGAAAACATTGTTGAACGGCAACAAGTATGCTGCAACCCCGCTCTCCTAACCCGCTCCTTCTTGCCCTTTAGGACCTCCAAGTTCGAGGGCCCTCGATTTGGAGAATACAGCGGCACTCTAATGCGATAATAATAATAATAATAATAATAAAAAGTGAAAGACCATGGCAAAGTGGTCGCATGTCTTCTTTTTACTCTTCGAGTGAGGCGTAAATGCAGGAAAGGAAGAAAAAAAGCTAATTAATGGTGACTAAAAAAGAAAAAACAACAACGAAGAAAATACACGCGGAGTCGCCCATTATGTGTCCTCTGTGGCGTTTTAATAAACGAGACCATCCGTCATGAGCGCTTGACGTCACCCCGCACGCCGTTGTTTGTTAGCCGCGCTGCGTCGTAGTTGTTATTGCTATTGCCGGTGATAGGCGTTTAATTAATGCCCCGTCTTTGGTTATACGTGCAACCGAAGTTTACGGGCGAAAGGGTCGGAGTAAAAAATGCCCTCTGTTTTCTGGAACCCGTGTCCCGCGCTCTTCAGCGTAAGCTCAGCCCGTGCGCGCAGGGTGGAGTGCGTGCGTATACATAGCATGATGAGCCGCTCGCTCCGAGGCTGCCGCTCTCCGTAGACTTTGGTCACTCGGGGCGTATTTGCGCTTGTATACGACATCGGCAATTTCTCATCGTGAACGCGAACGCTTGCGTTCCGTCCGTCATTCGTAGCGCAGTTACAAACTGAACTGTAAACGGGCCTGACGAGCTGTACGCCCGCGTGCTCAGCGGCTCCGGAACATTTGACAAAGACTGTAGCTATGAAAACGTACTCCAGGAAAGACGCTGCAGCAGAACAGATTGTAAAAGCTCGTGTAGCTGTTAGTAAGGAGGTCGTAAGGAACTGAGGACGACACCTTTCTACTGCCTTCTTAAATGTGAAACAGGACATAACAAGTAGTTTCGACCAAATATCGAAGCAAGCTAATTTATAGCAATTCTTTCTTAGATTCAACAAATTCCGGCATTGCCAATTGTTGAAAGCGACAGCTTTTGTTGCGCGAACACGGCGCACCATTTCAGACGGCCGTACTTCCTTAATGCAAAAGTGATATTCAGTTCCAAGCGAGAATCAGGGCGTACTGAAAGCAATGCAATGGCTGTTAAAATCAAAGGCAGCCTCAATACTGCTTAAGATGTCAGAGGGGAGAAGTGCGTCAAGGTGACCAAACTTTTGAAAAGCTGTTTGTCACAGGTCACTTTCTAAACATGAACTTGAATTGACTATTATAACAATCTAACTAATTGCAGCGAACATTTCTTTGCCTTTCCCCTCGAGGCACAGAGAGCTAACAGCGACAGACGAAGAGGCCGAGCACGTGTCACACCCTAGTGCGGCTGCATACCTAATTCGAACAAGCTCCTAGTTATTTAGATTGCAGCATTGCCTGGCAAGTGTGCGCTCTTTACGTCAGATTTTAAAACTAGTATAATCCTTCTTAAAACTGCATAATCTTAAGTGTAATTGGCGAACGGTAAGTGTACAACATGCAAGAAGACCCCACTTTCGCCTCCTTTAAGCGGTTTTTGCCAGTTAGCTTGGTGCTTTGCAGTGAACGTAGCCTCTGCGCTAAACTCGGCCAGTGCGCGCCTACGTTTGGTGGCAAACGCCAGCTAAAGCCGTGGCGCTCAGGTGTTATGTTTATTTATTTATTTATTTATTTACAATACTGCTACTCTCATTTGAGAGCGTGGCAGTTGGGCGATACAGTATACACATACATCAGTATGGGGGGCATCTAGGCCGACTTATGTATGTCTGACTCGGTGATAGCACAGCCGTTGAGACGAACCACCGGTCTTGGTGCCCACCGAAATGTCGTGCATCCGAGGGGAAGCGTTCCGGTCACCTTGGTCCTACGATTTCGGTGTAAATTCGGTAGCGTAAGGGGACGGCTTTGGAGCGCCCCAATAACACGGTTTGTGAAAGTTCAGGTGTACTGCAAAAGAGTGCTGACTTGGGCCGGTTGGTACATTTTGAAGTTAAAGCAAGAGTAACAGCGCATGGGGCCGGACGCAAGAGAAAAAGAAAGAATGGAGTGCTCGGTGTTCCGGCTTTTTCTATTTAGTCCTGTCCCATGCGTGGTTACCCTGTTTTCCCACAGGCGAACGTTTTCCCATGTTAAATCCATTCAGTCGGTATGCTCGGGCGCTGGAAGATAGACGCACGTACGAATACCGTGATGTATTGGCAGCTGAAAAAAAAAAGAACAAACGAGACAGAAGAGAGAAAGAGAACGGAAATAAGGTGTTGCTTCACTGCGACGTGATCGCGTGGTTCCAGGATGAAGACACTATTAGAAAACGGAAGATTCTGAAAGTTTTTAATATTGAAACGTGAGAAGTACTTTGATTGCGTTCGTCACTGACACAGACGCAGTTGATAATAGTTTCGCAAGGTCTTATTTCTTGGGAACGAAGCAGGCTGCTTCTAACTCAGAGGTTATATCTGCGCGCGCGAGCATGTTCCAGTTGATATACTATATCTACAGGATGTCCCAACTATCATTCACTGATATTTAAAAATATGCAAAATGCCACGTAGCTGGACAGAACCAAGGTAGTGTTGTTTGCCGTCGCTTGGAGATATTCAGACTTTATTTAGCGTTGCGCCTGATTGCATAATTAGTATATATTAATTAATAGGCGTCTCAAATACTACAATTATATGAAAAGTGTCAATGAGCAAATTGTAGAGCAGCACGAAAAACTCCCCATACAGCTTTCTGTTGCTCACTACGTGCTTGCTACACGAAGATGTTTTGCCGAGCACGAAAGGAGGCCGCGAATACACGCAAAGTGGCTCGAGCGGCCAGTCGCACGGCAATTTTGCGTGTGTTCGTGGGTTTCTTTCAGGCTCGGAAAAACACTTTTATGTATCACGTATTGGGCAACGGAATCCTGTATCGGCAGTTCAATGTATTCAAGTCATTCAATGTATTTGGCAGTCTAGTCGTGTAGCAATGTTACAACGATTTAGTGTTTCCTGGCAAAGGGCCCTTTTAATTACGTTTACGGCACACATGTCCTTCAGCAGCCTTACTTTTTCTTTTTCCACAACTTATGATTTCTTCCAACGACCATTTCCTTAACGTTTTCGGAAAGCTAATTACGTGTTAAATTTGTCCTGTTATATGCCATATCTTATTATCATAGTTTGTCATGTCTCATTATGTGACAATCAGTGCGTCTTTATTAAATGTGTAAGCATTTATATGCTTACCGAGTGAGAAAAACCGTCCGTACGTCCGTCTGTCCCGTAGAACTATCGCGTTCAATATAGGGCCTGCAGCAGCGAGCCAATTCACCTTCGTGCTGCCTGTCGCTTCAGCAAGAACTAAGCGGCGAGAACACAGCGCTCACAAAGCTATCAGCACTCGCCGTACACTCTGTCTCCATCGCATATGACTTTCAAGATAAGTGCCGCGCAGCCGCGACATACGCAGCAGCCGCCGGAGCACGGTTCATAAAGGTTCGACGCGGATGGATAAGGCGCTAAAGAGCGATAACGGCTCTTGATGATTGGAACGTCCTCAGTGCACCTGGCGCCGCCACTTGCGGTAGTCTGCTTGCGTCATCGATTCGCCTTGCGCCGCCGTCCGCAGCAGTTCGCGTCGCCGAAGCGGTGTCGTTTATGCTGGTCGGATCAAGTTTCATGACATTCATAATGACGCCGGGCTGCGTGAAGATGTGCAAGTGGCACAATGCTTACGCGTACATAGACAACACCCACAGGAGTATCTGCCTGACTTTCTTGACGTTATGATTGCTAATCGTTTGCTTGAAACTGATCCTAATTAACCCTGATGGTTAGCTGTCTTTATTTTTCATTAGTCAGTACAATGCTGGTACCCGCCGTGGTGGCGTAAAGGCTTTGGTGTTGCGCTGCATAGTCCCAGGGCGCGGAACCAAATCGCTGCTGCGGCGGCCGCGTGTCGATGCGGGATTAACTGCAAAGACGTCCGTGTATACCGTGCATTCGGTGCACGTTAAAGGACTCCACGTTTCCAAAATCAATCCGGAGTCCCTCACTATGGCGAGCCTCATAATACTATAGTGGTTTCATCACGTAATAAGGGGGAGCTTGGGCGAGTTGGTGATTGAATATCGACATGTTTGTACAGCGCAAAAGACGAGGACTTAAGGAAGAACACAACACAGGCGCTGTGTTGTGTTCTTCCTTCAGTCGTCGCCTTTTGCGCTGTGCAAACATGTCGATTCGTCACGTAAAAGAATCGAATTTGTGTTGCTATGGTTTCACTATTTTGATTATGATTTATTCTTTTTTCTAAATCGCTATGTGAAAAGCAGTTGCCGGCGCCAAGTATAGGCGACAACTCCTGAATACCGTATAATAATAATAATAAAAAGCCTAGAACGTGATTCTTCTACAAGCCTGGCATCTACTTATATCAAAATAAGTATTCCAGCTGTAAATATAAGCGCCTTCGCGTGACTATACTGTATTCGATTCGATAGTCGGAAAAACTGATATTCGCCCATCTCTAGTCATAGTCAAATGGCACATTTTCCTTCTTTTCCCACACTTTCTGATAAAGGACTATCCACCGCTTTTTACAAGAGCAAGCGTCTAGCGGAGATCAAAAAGGCTGGCCTTTGATTCACGCCAATTCAGCAGGAACAGAGGCAAACTTATTTTTATTTTCCTGATCGAGCTGAATGGCGAAAGGAGAGAATATGTGACGATGCCTTTCGCGCTCACGACATTTGACTTGGTTAGAAATTATAAACAGCCGAGCATCACCCACAGAGGCCAGGGGCTATTTTCCCTAGGAAACAGCGGCGGATCTCCGATACCGGGGTGCTCCAGGCAGCTGCCCCGCCTTCCGGCAGCATCGGAAACGCACTTTGACGGTGACGTAACGTAGAAGAGAGCGTCTAACATCATCGACTGCCCCGTCATAGTTTATACAGGAAGGCGGGCGGGCACTGCACGGAATGGGGACTGGTGGTCGGCGAAACGCCCGCGACACTCGTCACGTCCCTTCCGGTCGGTTCGTCTAAAACCACGGCTGCTCAGCCTCGGGCTCTGGGGCTGAAACCGGCGGAGGGTATGTGAGTCGCGTGCCGGAGCCAACTGGGAATAGACAACGGGAGGTGAAAGAGGGGAGGACAGTCGAGGAGTGGGGCCCGGCACGAGGCCGCAGCCAGGGCGTCTCGGCGACCGCGGGCAGCCATCCAGGACACGCGCCTCTGGCGGCGACAGGCCGTGTTTGCCCGCGGGCGCCGCCGGCTGCTGCAGTGAGGAGCAGGGCCTAGCAGGGCCGCCGCCCTTGCGCCCTCTTTGTCGAGAGGAGGATGCAGCAAGGGGGGAGGGGGGGCAGAGAGAGAGAGGGGGGCAACGCAGCTCCGCGGCCATCCTTTGTCAGCCTGCAGCTCCCGGAAGAATACGGCGAACGGATGCAGGGGCGTGTGGCTGCCGCTGCTCGGGCAAACAGTGGGGCGGAGGAGACGGAGGAGACAAGCCGCGCTGGAGGAACAAAGGCCGCGCGTTGGGGCCCGGGTCAGAGCACGGCTCTTGTAGGCGGACCGCGAGGACGCACAGTGTCCGTGCGCGCTCTAGGGAAAGGTTGGGGGGAGGGGGAGGGGTCTCTACAGGAGCAGCGTGGCTACAGCGCTAGGTCGAGCTGCGGAAAAGATGGAAGTAAGGGTGGGGGAGGGTGGTGGCGCAGCCTGATCGCCTTTCGGCCGCGCACGGAAACCGGGTCCCGTTAAGAACGCCAGCGGGAGATGGTGGTGAGGGCGAAAGAGAGCGGCGAGAGAAGGCGTAGCAGCGCGTCCTGCCATCACACGCCTCGCTTCTGCTGCTTCTCGCTCGGCGGGAAGCCGGCTGCGGCAAAGCACGCACACGCACAGCGCGGACCCCCGCGGCAGAGAGGCGGCGCCTGGCAAAGGCGATAGGGAAGGGCGCGCTCGTTTCCTGCCCGCAGCCGCCGTCGGGGAATGCGCCGCGCTGCACTTTCGCACGCGCTGGCACCTCCGTTGCTAGTGGAGCTCGCGCACACACGCACGCGCGGCCTTGGAGCACGCCGGGCGCGTTTTGCTCGGCCGCCGCGCTCGAACGGATCGTCGGCTGCTGTTGCTGCTGCCGCTATCGCGGTCCGCTACACCGAGCAGCGCCCCCGTCCTGTGCCATCCAGGGCGCCCGCGCTGCTGGCGGCGGCGGCTCTTATCCGCCCGAGCTGCCTCGGCTCGGGGAAGCCATCCGGTCGGCCCTGAGCCGTGAACGTTGCGAGATAGCGGCTAGCGGCGGAACCCGCGGCACACGCCCATGCTGCTCGCGCGCGTTCGCCGACGCGATGGCGCCGATTTCGGCCCGCCTGCACGAGCCCCTGCGATGCGTCCATCGGCACGCTCAGCCGCCACGCGACGACATCGATCGCACGGGATCGACTGGTCAACTGTATGGCATCGCGGCTGCAATCCGTTTCGTTTACTACGCAATCGGGGCTTCTGGTCAAGTGGCATAATGATTATGCAGTAAGCGGCATTAGCATAAGTGCTTTTTTTAAGATGAACTCATATAATGTGATACGCAGGAGGCTGCTACCACATTCGCAGTTCCTTAGGCTGCATTGAATACTTGCCTCGTGGTAACTAGCTGCCAAAGGACTCTTGTCGATTACGGGGAGTGTTCCAGTTACTGGGCTAGACATCTTAACGCATCGTAGACACAATTACGTGAAAGCACGGCTGTACCGCGCTGTAGCCAGCAGCTGAAGTTACGCAATAACGCCGAGGCTCAGTCTTGTAAAATCAACAATGTCAGCGTGAGTGTGGAAAAGAAAATACCCGTTGTGCTCATTTCTTCTCTAGTACGCATTCATTTACTCGTATCGAGCTCTTCACCCGACGGCGCTTCGCGGCGAGGCTTTCCGGTAATGGAATGCCGTAATTTTATTTTTGTACACAGAGACCGTTACATTCCCGTCTCAAAGCAGCGCGTAGTCACCGAGGCGCGTCTGGTTCGTCTCACACAGATGCACAAATTGTAGCGGCATACGGAATATACGAAGGTGTACTCTGGACCGTAGCTTTAACAAACTGCATAACAAAGTAGGGAAGTGCGCTGCGTTGCAGAATAGGCGCGCTTTCAACATAACTTCATTCTGTTAGTTGCCATTCAGTATCAGACATAAATCGTAGCTGAATTTTAGCTGAACTTCATGTCCCTGTGAGCGGCGATATGGACGGGAAAGCGTCGACCGGGATGATCGGTTCGGCGACCGACCCGCCCGTCGGCGGTGCCGCCTCCGTGGCTGGTATCGTCACGGGCAATCCGTGCTGTGAGTCACTGCAGCCATCCGGTCGCCACGGTCGTCGTGTAACGGTATCCGGGCAGTTAGTATGGCATCGAGTGCAGCGCCGCATCCTGTCAGAACTGGTTGAATATAGCGGGTATGCCGTTGTTGGTGGCCGCTAGTTACGCGTAGAGGCAAGGTCCTAAGCTCGTAAGTTGCTGCTTCGCGCAAGAATCCACGGAAAAGTCGTCGCTGAAGCTTAATGATGCGAAGCGAAACCGGGGGCTTGTGTGGCGATCGCGTTGAAGGCCTGAAAGGACGTGCAAAACAACGTGTCAGCGTGACGATAAACGGCTTTGACTCAAAGTATAATCGACCGGAAAACTGTAGTCAGAGCGCTTTGGGAAAAAAGCAACTGGTTCATTATACTACATGATCTTACATCAGTGAGAAACATCAATGTAGATCGCCTGGGAAGAACCGTCACTGAATCGAAAGTTGCCGGGCCAGTGCGACGATATGATGAGAAAATGCGAGCACGCCGTAACTCGCGAGCTGATGCACTCCGAAACTATGCTGCTACGGTAAAACAGAAAACTTGTTTTATGCATACGTGCAGCTTGAATGCGTGTATACCGTAGTGAGATGGTGCGAGGACACACGGGTTGTTTACACGCACCTGCAAAATGGCAACTGCGCCGTGATGCAACTTTTTATTGCATAAGCCATACAATAGAATGCGACATGGTAAAACTTATGCCATATTCCGATAGCGCGCATCTGATCCATTTATGCGTGCGTCGTCTCTTGCGCTGTCAATACAGACCGAGCGATTAAATCGGGTGAAAAAAGTGCCCCTGCTGCTGCAGCTACGTGGTGGGCTACGTGGTGTGCCACGCGAGAGGCAAACGCGGCAGCGCTATAGCTGTCCTTCAAAAGTCGCATAACGCGTCGCGGCGACCGCATGGTGGCACGTTCCACTTTGCAAAACGATGTATCGCCGGCTAAGCATGCCACGCTAACCTCGCCTGCTACTACACCACCACCACCACCACCTTCAGTTTTCTCTGCAAAAAGCTTGCTACCTATTTTTGCCGGCAATTGCAGGAAGACTAGTACATAAATATTAAGATACACCAGAAAGGAAACAAATAATGTGCTTCCTTGTGAGTACGACCACGCCGTTTAAAGCGAGATGCTGAGGTCACCATTGTCGTGGTCATCGCCAAGTGACCCAGTGGTCGTCGGATCTGGCATTGTAGCTGCAGGGTTGCTTTCAACACAGAGTTGAGCAGTTCATACTAACATAACAAGCATACTCGTACCAGGTGCTTCAAAAATTAGTTAAGGTGAGCTACTGAGTACTACACAAGAAAGTATTCGAGTACAGTACAAAATACTCAACTCACAAAAGTGTTTGAGTAGAGTGCTAAATACGTCTCAAAAGTGTTCTGTTGCTTCGAAGATACTCCAGAGGTAATTTTTTTTTTGTGGAGATCGAAAACAAGTGTAACAAAACAATATGTTGCCATGAAGCTTTGTTGGCGCGCAAGATGTGTTGTCTTTCGAAGTTTTCGTCGGAGAGCTTGCCATCTGTTCTTATATACATGATTGCTTAATGCTGAAAAGGCGCTCCACAAATGGCGTCTACAGGTCGGCAACAGTATGTTGCAGGAAGTCACGTGAATCGCAGAGTACTTCTGTGCAACTGTGAGCGACTCCCTTTCGCTCATTTTCACACAGGCCAGCAGACAACGCGTGGGCAGCTGAAGCGTCTCCTACAGGCCTCTCGTGCCCCGTATTAAGGCTAGTTAGTTTGTTGCTTAGCTGTCTCGTTCTTCGCACTGCAGTCAACAAACGCTGGTAGTCGGAAAGTTTCGTACCGTAGTCACCCGGCATTGCAGACACATATTTCAGCGACGCCCGTGACTGCCGGTGACATCCAGACTACTGTAAAGTGTGAAGCCTCACAGTTCTACCACGTAAGATGATTACTGCCCTATATAGCCGAGATTGGCGATCAGAAAGCGAAGACCTGAAAAGAATATTTTGAGGTGACAGCATATGACCACCCCGCCATGGCTTCAACCAGCTTCAACATCACAAGGCCACAACTAATCGAGTTGTGTCTAAACCCTCCCCACTATCCTTGCGCAAATTCAAGCAAAAGAAAACGGTAGATACAACTAATAATGCTTGCGTGTGGGAATGCGAAAGCATTACAGTCCCTTTGGTTAAATGTTTGTTTCCGCGCGTTCCTCGTCAGCGCAAGCTCTCGCCTGCGTTCCAATGGCGCCTAGGTAAGGCCAAATACAAACGTCCCAAGCGCCTCAACGCGCTCGCTTGCCCGCGAGTTCATAACTACACGGACCACTCAGCGCCGCTTAATTGGACATTAGTGCTTTTAATGCGCATGTATTTCTTGGCGAGTGCCCCAGCACCGCCACGCAAAAAGTGCAATGCCTCGTATCTGCACAAAAATACGTAATTTGCAAGGTGATCCTATATAATCGTTATAACAGTGCAAACGTACATGAGTGGAGCATTATAAGCTATAACAAAAATTTAAAGGAAAAAAAACAAAAAAAACCCAGAGATACATAGGGCTCCTTAGAAATCGCAAGTGGAAGCTGATAGTAGGGGTGGCTAAACTTGAAATTTGGTTTTTTTTAAGGCTTGTAGCGCAGCTCAGAAAGAGCAAGAGGGAAGGTGGAAGGGGTAACGAAAAGGAACGGAGAACAGACTGAGCGCTCACTCTGTTCTTCGTTCCTTTTCATGACCCATTCCACCTTCCTTTTTGCTCTTTCTGAGCTGCGCTACAAGCCTAGAGAACTCAGGACATACCAACTCGCCCAAACTGCCACGCTTTTGAAATTTGAGGTTACGCCAAGTTCAAATTCGAGGGTGGGCCAACTAAAATTTGGGGGTGGGCCAACTTAAATTAGGGGACGTGCTAACGTAAAAATTGGGGGAGGGGAAATTTAAATTTGAGGGGGGGGGGGCAATTTAAATTTTCGGGATTGGCTAACTTAAACTTGGGGATGGCAAAAGTTGAAATCTGGGGCTTGGCCATTGAAATTCGGGGGTGGGCCAACTTCAAATCTGGGGGTGGCCAAGTTATATTTGGGGGTGGGCCAACTTGAAATTTGTGGGTGGGTGTTACGAACTCCAACCGGTGCCACCAGTGTTACGAACTTCCAACCGGTGCCACCAGTGTTACGACATCCAACCGGTGCCGCCAGTGTTACGAACTTTGCACCGCTGCACCACGATTACGGCTTTGTGGTCCCGTAGCGCTCGTCACCCGTTTCGTGACAGAGCGTTGGTAGCGAAGACTCCGAGCCTGGCGTCGATGAGAATAACAAAAGGGACTTTATACATTATATACAGGTTATCATACAGGACATGAACGGATCGGCACTGGGGCCGAGAGCTCACACAAACGCGACTGTTCTCGCACGACGACGTCCGGCGAAAACGCGCTACACATCTCACCCCAGTCGGGAGCGACACTCTCTCCCGGTGGGGTCGGCAGATCCTGTTTTCGAGCGGCGTGTCGCTGCTTTTATAATCCCCGAGTTCCATTGTCACTCAAACGGCCCAATACAAAGTCAGCACACGACGGTCGTCCGAGGGGTCCAACCAGCGACCGCGCTGGCCACCCGGTTCAAAGTTCGCGCGCGCGGTGACCTCCAGGCAAGGGAGGTGCGGCGCCGGGCCGTCTGGCACACGCGGACACGTCTAAACACGCTGCTCGCCGAGGCTTCTCCCGCACGACGGCGCAGCATCTTGTCTTGTGAAGGGAGAATTATGGCGCTCGCAGGATAGATTCCGCATCTTGCAGATTCGGAATCCGGGCTTGTGGTAATGGCACAACAGCATCCCCGCCCTCAGATAAGGCGCCGGGAAGACGAGCTGCCTCCACGTGGCTCGGATGCCAGGCGCGCACGTTCGTCAGGCTCGTCCAAGTTCACGTCCAGTGTCGGGACGCCAGGTAACATCACGTGCCCAGGTCCGACTCGCCAGGACAGGAGCTCTGCTCACCACGTCGTCGCCAAGGCACCTTGACCAGCTCCGCTCGGGTCGTTCCTAAGACCTTGCTTCTCGCCACTGGTCCCGCTTGGTCGTTCTGCAGCTTGCAAAACCGACCGGCAAAAGGCAACACCCAACACGAACAAGTGCCCTCTGTCTCCCGTCAAACACCAGACAAGGCCATAATTCAAATCAACCTAACTAAATTGTTTTCCCCTTTTTTTTTCTCCCGCTGCAACAAGAGGCAGGTGTACGATCTAGCACACAAGGCTTAAACAATCAGTTTTCAAATCATCAACACAACAAAATAGAAACAATTATTAATCAGCAATAATAATTACAAATAGAATGGTCCCCTTGAAATCGCTTTGGACCGAAAACATACTTCTGAGGAAGCAAATGAGGTCATTCATTTTTCCCGGCGATATTTTCGCGGAATCCGAAGCTGCTTATATTTGCGACCCTGCTTATCCGTGTAGCGGCGGTACAATAAGCCAGATTCCTTGCCAAATGAAACCCCCTTTTCTTTCACTCCCCGTTTGACGCTCTTCCTCAGATCGGCTAGTGAACAATCTTCCTGTTGTTCGCGAATCAGACTTTTTCTTTCAACTGCAGCCTGCTCCTGCCGGCTGGCGGAAACCGGAGCGAGTGTGGAGCCCGCGTCGCCTAATTGCGGCGTCGAGTCTATATCGCGGCTAGCACTGCACGCGTCACTCCCACTCACTTCCAGGACCCGCTCGTCTAGGCCAGCCTCCGAGCTCTGCCTCTCCCGTGACTGCTCGCCACTCAAGTTACCGTGATCGGTCCGTGTGCCGCACCGCTGTTCGCTCACCGACGCTAAGTCAAGTTCCCTCGACAGCGGGCGCGCTTTGGATCGCGTGGGGGCCATGTACGCCACGTCGGCAAAGAATGATTTGCCGTGATCCCTCAGCAGCTGCTCCGAGCTATTTGAGAAGAGGTAGGAAAATTGCTCCGGGAGGGCGGCTGACACAGCGGCTTCGGTGTTAAGTTTCCCAAATTCTCCTTCAATGCTAACCATTGCGATCGGTAAACAGACACTCTCCTTCTCGGCCACTTGCCGTATCCTAACGCACTCTCCCGTAAAATCACTCGAGGAGACGAAAGACGGGTGAACAACGTCCATAGTTGCTGCAGAGTCCCGCAGTGCTCGGCACTTCTTGCCGTTTACCTTAATTTCCTGCACATAGGGCTCCAATAGACGTATGTTTTTGTGAGTTTCCTGTATCGTTGCAAAAGCAATTCTCTCTGGGCAGCTTGCAGCGATGTGCCCTTGCTTTTTGCAATTGTAGCAGGTTAACGGTCTCCGTTTTTCAAAAGAACGCGTCATTTCGTTTCGCTGTTTCGGACCATCGTCATCATTCTGAGATGCATTCTGTCCATCCCTTACAGTTTCTTTGGGAAGGGACTCGTCGTCCCGAAACTCGCGACGCGTGATTTCCTTCCGTTCGTCGGGCTTCCCGTAAAACCCATCTCTTCTATCTGCTTTTTCTATGCGCACTGCCTTGCTGTGCAAGCTGCGGCGGGTGTAATACTCTTCCGCTAACTCTGCTGCCTTGTTTAGCTTAACCTCCTTTAGCCTATCTTGCAGCCAGAGCCGGACATCCTCATCAATGCAACGGTAGAACTGCTCCAACGCGATGCATTCGACAATTTTGTCGCGGTCGTCGTAAACCTCTTCGCCCTTCAGCCATTCCACCAAGTCGGCTTTTAGACGAAACGCGAAGTCAACATTCGACTCCTTACCCTTTTTTGCATACCGGAACCTCTGCCGGAAAGCTTCGGGCGACAATTTGTACTTCCGCAGTAGCGCTTCCTTCATATCACTGTAGCTCTCAAACGCCTCTTTCGATAAGCAAGTTATTACGTCTGATGCCTCCCCAGGAAGCAACGCTAACAGATTCTGTGCCCAAAGGGATCGCTCAATGCTATTCCGTTCACACACGTGCTCAAATTTCACGAGGTATTTGGCCATATCCTCTCCGACGACAAAGGGCGGAAGTTGATCGCGTATTCTTGGAACGTTAGAAGTGAGACTAGGCGCTGGCGAGCTTTTTCGGGTCTCCAACTCTTTCATTTTAAGCTCGTGCTCACGAATCTCTCTCCTTTCCTCCTTTTCCTCCTCGCGACGTTGCTGTTCTCTCCTTTCCTGCTCGCAACGTTCCTTCTCCCTTTCCTCCCTTTCCCGACGTTCATTGATATCCGCCCAGGCCTCAGCGGCTTCCTCAGCCGTTACGTCCCCAGTCCTCATGACCTCAAGGATCGCATTCTTTCTTTTGGTTGAGCCCAACTCAATGCCCAACTCCTCACAAATTTCGAGAAGTTCCTTCACCTTGTACTTCTCCATCGTTCACACTGTCCTCCTGCTGTTTACCCTTTTTGAATATACCTGCCGTACGCTACTATAACACTACTAGTAAGACATATGCAAGTATTTCACACACTGCCCTGTTTACCCCCTCAGCATCCCCGGGTTTTCAAAACACTCTTACTAGGCTTGAAACACTCAAGGTTATCACAATGCAGCACCAAATCCTTCCCTAAGCTACTATAACCTGTGTCAGAGAAAGTCTGGTGTTTGAGGTAAACTTCAGGCACTCACCGCGCCGAGGTAGCTGATGCCGGTCAATCCCGTAGCTGCCATCCAGTGTTACGAACTCCAACCGGTGCCACCAGTGTTATGAACTTCCCAACCGGTGCCACCAGTGTTACGAACTTCCAACCGGTGCCACCAGTGTTACGACATCCAACCGGTGCCGCCAGTGTTGCACTGGCGGCACCGCTGCACCACGATTACGGCTTTGTGGTCCCGTAGCGCTCGTCACCCGTTTCGTGACAGAGCGTTGGTAGCGAAGACTCCGAGCCTGGCGTCGATGAGAATAACAAAAGGGACTTTATACATTATATACAGGTTATCATACAGGACATGAACGGATCGGCACTGGGGCCGAGAGCTCACACAAACGCGACTGTTCTCGCACGACGACGTCCGGCGAAAACGCGTTACACATCTCACCCCAGTCGGGAGCGACACTCTCTCCCGGTGGGGTCGGCAGATCCTGTTTTCGAGCGGCGTGTCGCTGCTTTTATAATCCCCGAGGCCCATTGTCACTCAAACGGCCCAATACAAAGTCAGCACACGACGGTCGTCCGAGGGGTCCAACCAGCGACCGCGCTGGCCACCCGGTTCAAAGTTCGCGCGCGCGGTGACCTCCAGGCAAGGGAGGTGCGGCGCCGGGCCGTCTGGCACACGCGGACACGTCTAAACACGCTGCTCGCCGAGGCTTCTCCCGCACGACGGCGCAGCATCTTGTCTTGTGAAGGGAGAATTATGGCGCTCGCAGGATAGATTCCGCATCTTGCAGATTCGGAATCCGGGCTTGTGGTAATGGCACAACATGGGCCAACTGAAATTTGGAGGTATGCTTACCCATACATAGGCAACTCCAGTGGAGTTTCTGAATTGTTTCTTTTTCTTCCTTACACAATTGTTTGTGCTCAGTTTTTGAGTAAATTAATGTTTAAGCAGCAGAACAAGAGGCATTTGCTCTGTGAAAGGCTTCATTCCTTTAAGCCGTTAATGTCCGGCCTGGAAACTTTAATACACTCCGAGGCCAAAATTTCTAGAGCTGATGTCACGAGCAAAATGGCGCAGTACTTCCTAAAACATTTGAGGAATTTCATCTTCTCTGTACATTTGCAGTTCTATAATGGCACGTGTACTTCGTTCTCCATTTTCCGGCGACTGCATTTCACCCGCTAGCAGCTTAAAGTTGTCGCTCAGCGCAAGACACGCCTGCATGATATTATGTCACTCGAATGTTACAGTTTATTCAATATGATGTCGACGTTCTCGTCGGATTTTGTATAATCAGGTTCTAAGAGAATAGTGTTGTACTTTATGGAAAGTATGCCATCACCAGCGGTTACATTGGAACCTTCGACGAGTCATGTGTAAACACCGACGCGCTTGACCCGCAGAACAGATTTCGACGATGGACGAGTGTGCTGGCCGCTATCAATGTGTTACTTCTCTTGCTGGGCCCGGATTCGTCCAATAAACAGTTGGTCGCGTGACTTGCATTGTTCCACTGTGGTTTTTCACAGTCACTACAGCGTGACAACATAGGTATATCGCCCCTGTGAATACTGTGAGCTACTGCATGAACTACGTAGCCGGACTTGTCATTGCGACGTCGTGGCTGGCATCGGCGTTTTCAATGCTTCCCACGTTGTTTTCAAACATCAGCCTTATTCGCGTCTCATCCTCTATCGTGGGCATTTCGTATATTTGAGGCTTATCACCATCATTGCCATGTGCGACTCTTTGTGCCACTGAACACGGGCTTCACAAGCATGACGAAGAACTGCTCGCAAACACGCTGCCATCTCGCCAAGAACAATTTCTATGCGATGCCCGTAGTGCAATCTATGGCCAGTACAGTATTGCTCGCTATGGCCCCCGATATGCACGTAGAGATGCCACTACTCTCGAAATATGTGGGAAGCGGATTACCTTACGCTAATTGGCCAGCATTGCTGTTGGTTGATAGCTTCGTGGTCAGCGCGCTCGTCTCCTAAATGCATATTGCTTAGCATGAGTTCAAATCCAGTGGGGCCGGTTGTGGAGAATTGCTTTCTTCATGATGCCGTAATGACGATGTTGGGGATAATGAGCCTGCCTGACGACGACAAAAAAAAAAAAAATCCTTATTGTGTGTCGTCGAAGACCCGAACAATCATCGTCAGTATAATAGAACGGACGGTCAAGGCAAGAACCATTTCAAACTATTAACTGCCGTCGCAGTTTGGAGAAATTCTTTCCTCTGTTGCGCTGCATCGTAGCTTCGACGTAGATGGATGAATAAAGTCATGAGCCATTCCAATCTGTGAAGATGGATGACCAGAGAAGCTGCTTAGCACATATTTATCAAATTTATGTATAGTCCGGACTCCCGAGAAGCAACGCGCCTACGAAGAGCAACGGCAGGAACAGAGACGAGATTGCAATCGTCGCCGGTGGCCGGCAAGCACCACCAATGAAGATCGTCCCCAAAACGTCAAGCGCATATTAGAAGTCGCTTCTCGTAGGCGCGTTGCCCCTCGGGAGTTTGGACTACACGCGGCCTTCCCATTACGACGATACAAGATAAGTGAAATTATAAAATGTAGAACGGCCGCTTATTTTTCTGGTTTTTATATACAATCGCGTGGACGACGCGACCGCCGCCCCTAGGAGCCGGAGTAATCTAGACACGCGTGACGTCTCGAGGGCACTGCCACCACGGGAAAGCTGATGGAAAGGAAACTAGATACGCAAGCCCTTTGAACGCCAACAAAGAGAGGGTGGCGCGAACGTAGACATGGCCGACGTGGATCGGCCTTTTGGGCTCAGATATGATCCACCGCAACCCTGATGCGATCGGTATCACGCAGCAGCAGGCAAGCCTTCCGATGTTCTGTGCTCACACTTTCCGCGTATGCGAGGCCTACCGAAGCTTTACAGGAGAAAATATACCATCTGGTTACTAACGACCTAACGACCTAAAGACCGAACGAGTGAGTAGCTACCTGAAAGACAATGAAAGAAGGCATTCTAAGAATGACTAAATCGAAGAACCTTTTATTTCTTTTTTCTTGTTCTTTTTATTGTTGTTAGCATTTTTTTCTAATTTCGGTTTTTCTTTCTTTTCCTTCTTTCTTCTCTTTCCCTTTCCCTTTCTTTTTTTTCTGCTGTTTCGCGTTTGCGCTCCCTGTCACGAGTAAAACCTGGCTCCGTCACCCAGCTCTAAGGAACTCCGACCCCGCAGCGACGGCAACGACCTGGGCAAGTGGGAATGAAGCTTAACGCGTGCGCGCCGCCATGCAGATTGCCCTCAGTTATTTCCAGACAGCCGCGGCAGTCGAGAGACGACGGCGACGTGCTGCTGCGCGGCCGATTCAATCTCCGTCCCAACGGAGCGGCGGTGGATAATGGACGCGTCGGTGGAGGCGAGAGAGGGAGCGGCGCCGAGAGACAAAGGAGCGCGTTTCGAGAGTGGCACCAGCCCAGAGGCTGCAGAGACAGCGTTCGCACGCGTGTCGGTGGTTGGGACTCGGCGTCCCGGGCTGCGCCGCTGCCGCGCAGCCGACGGCCTCAATCGCCGGCTGAGGAGCTGTCGGGCGGCGGTAATAAGGTTAGCGCTGCCCGGAGACCGCACAGCGTCCCGCGCTCGCCCTTCCCGCACTCTTTTACGGGTGCTTAGGCGACCGATTCGTGGGAAAGGGCGAGTCGAAGTACGAGCCAGGAGCGTGGCCCGATCGAAGCGAGTCGAAGACGTGACAACAGCGCAGTCGAAGCACGACAAAAGCCTGCGCCGCTCCTTTGTCGGCGCACATGAGTTCTGGCGATTAACCGCCTCTCCCCTTCCCCATTACTCCTTACTGCGCGTTCACATTCTTTAATGCTCGCGGGAGGCATGCTACCTCGTGTCTGAGCCGCCGCCTTTCATGTGATTGATCTCGACGCTCGTCCGCGCTACCCGCGCGCCATATTTGCAATTAGGCTCTCGGTGGCACGGTGTCACACACACACACACACACACACACACACACACACACACACACACACACACACACACACACACACACACACACACACACACACACACACACACACACACACACACACACACACACACACACACACACACACACACACACGCACGCACACACACACACACACACACACACGCACACACACACACGCACGTACACACGCACACACGCACGCACACACGCACGCACACACACACACGCACGCACACACGCACGCACACACACACACGCACACACACACGCACGCACGCACGCACAGACAAACGCACACACGCACGCACGCACAGACACACGCACACACGCACGCACGCACACACACACGCACACACACACACACACAAACACACACACACACACACACACACACACACACGCACGCACGCACTGACACACGCACAATGTGTTAGTGGGGTAGGCTTCTCCTCAAAGCTATGATCCGTGTGGAGGAGCAAGCTTTCATGAACACGTTCTAAAGAATACGCACGCACGCAGCAACAGTTTTGGTGCAAGCATTGCATAGATGCTCTAATCTTTTAAATTTAAGCAGTCTCTTTTCATTTACCCTAGAACTATCGCGAGACATCTTCCAGCCTTCACGTTTCTGTAGCGCGCTGCAGCATTTCTGAAACCAGAGAGTCATGTTTAGTTCATCTTGCTGTTTTGTAGAGACAGTCACATAACATGCACTTGTAAGGCGCAATTTTCTATTATAGCTACTTCCATTGAACTACTTTTGTAAACTATGAGGAATTCTTAGCCGATGTAAGAGTCACGTAGGCCTTTTGACGTATAGCTGTCGCTGTGACGAAGATGCTTTGCAATCGCGAATTCGCCTTTACAAGGTGACCTCTAAATGTGAAGTTTCCTTACACGCTTTTGAAATTCGATTTTTCTAAATCAACGTTTAACCCACCAGTGCTCAGGCAGTCACTACGTTGAAGGCTGTTGCTTTTCAGGCATGGTAAGCCGCCTTGAAGGTTTCTGCCGGGGATTATTCAACACTAAGGCCAAAAACTGCGTGAGGACGAGTATGAAAACGAGCGTGAGGACTAATAACTGCTTGGGAACACACCGTCATCTTCGCTAGAACAATTTATATGCAATTCACACGAATGTCATCCTCGGCCGCTACAGTATTCCTTGTTCTGGCCTCTCAAACACGATCACCGACGATACCAATCTCAGAGTCCGTGTGCAGCGCAATGACTTGCACAATTTCCCCGTCGCTGTCCTTGCGCGTCAGTACAGGAATGGTCAATCGAAGGACACGATGACGCGCCGCAGCGACGGGCAAATTGTGCAAGGCATTGCGTTGCAGTTTACAAGTTACATTCAGCAACCGTCCTTGTCAAAACGTGGTTGGAGAAAAAGGGTTGTCTGGTAACGTGGTGGGCATGCTGCGGTCTGTGCCCGCATGCTCAAACGAATGACCATTGTTTGTAGGCTGCAGGAGGTCGTGTCCATCTGATACCTTCTCAAAAAGGACACTTCAAAAATATTTAGATGTCAAACCATACTCACTGTGTTTTTTACCTTGCGAAAATCTCTGTGACCCCTCATATGAGACATGCTTAAATTAATTGCTTGCATATAGCCTTTCGGCGCAGTAGAATGAGTGATAGGCATACTGAACCACCGCAAGACGTTCAGTCGTTCTTTCAGGAATATGCTGCTCATGTTTGCAGTGTTTATGCAGCTAAAGGATCACCTCCTGAATGGATGCTTTTGTTAGCCGCTCGCGTAAATTTTCACTGTAGGTGCTCAATGTCCTCATAGTTCTTTTGTATTAATTTTTTTTCTAGAATGTTTTTACTCCCATGTAACAAAAAGAAAATGTTTTACCTTAGCCCAGTGGTTATCGTGCCTGAGTCCCAAATGCACATAATAGAAGAGCCCCGAGTTTAAAGGAAACCCAACGGTGGCGACTGTGGGAAACATTTTCTTTTTCTCCGCTTAATAGCGATGGTGAAGCTAGGGACAACTAGGATGTCTGGCGATGACGAAACAAAGTTGATAACGACCAGATCGTCGTCAGCATAGGGTAAGCTCACTACGAGGCAAACGCCATCTCGAGGACTTAACTGTCCCGTATAAGTAAAATTATCCAGGCTCTACGCACTGTACGAATTCTTGTAATGCGAACAATTTTTCAGGTATCAGGCTATCGTTGAGGCGTTCAAAACCTGATGGACAAGCATGTTCGTGTAAGGCGAGCAAATGTGTGTGGTACCTGAGCGCGTGCGTGACCCAAGCACTCACGTGACGGTGACAATATGAGTGCGACGGCGATGACATGATCGATGCCTTTTTTTTCTTTTTGAAAGGCAGAGAGAATCTCTAAACTTTAATGCTAAAGCATTATGTGCCCCATTACGCTAAAATCCGGCGTGGCCAGTGTCGCCTCCGAGCAATGGTACCAAAAATGGCCGACAGCGCAACGAGTAAAAACGCGTAAAAATGCACGGATTGATTTCAAATTTCTGAGGGAGTTTCCTATAACCAACGTAAATAAATGGCTTTGATAAAGAAAATTTGATAAATTTCGTTCTGGGCAGGAAACGAACTCGCGCCGCCGGCGTGCTAGACGAGCTCGCTTCACCGACGCCACCGCGGCTTAACGGCTGTGGCTGACGAAAGGCGTGCCTGGTGCGTGCGTCATTGTTCGCGGCACGTCGAGAGGTGTGCCTATAGCGCCTGCGACATTGCGCACGTGACGGCGCAGCCAATACGGAAGCGGTGGCGCCACGTCACGAGTGTAATAAATGAGGGTATGAAGTGAAGAGTATACTAACGTCCAGTAGAACGCCAATGAGCGCTCCTTCAACGTATCAACTCGCGAGCAAGCGAGTGCGTTGAGACGCCCAATTGGTGCGTTTTGATTTGGCTTTTCCTTAGTGTAATTATAATGCAGGCGAGAGCTTGCGCGGACAAGGAACGCACAAAAAAAAAAATCACCAAGAGGACTAAAATTTTGGAGGACACTTGAGCTTCGTCTTTCATTCATTCATTCATTCATTCATTGAAAACCCCCCTTCCTGCTTCTCACGCTTCTCGGCAACTGTAGCTTATGTAACCGTAATGCTTACCTGGAAACGCTAGCGGCTGACGCTATGCACGAAGGTGGGCTTTAAGGTTCTTTCTTTTTTTCCCCTCCTTCGTCTCCGCGCATCCGCTACAGCGGACGCGCGGAGGCGAGCGCCATCTGGATGGTGCTGCAAGTAACCGAGAGGGGGTGCTCCGCTCTCGGAATGGCAAAAAAAACGCTGAAAAAACGGTTTGTGTTTGAGTTTCCGCGCAACAGAACTACGTCGGAGGCCTTGAAATTATTTCACACTGCCACGCCTAAGCAGTCGTAAGTGCCTCTGTCTAATTTAATTTTTGATTATTATTTTTCGTGCTTCTTTGCTGACAACCCAATCACCTAGTGACTGGAAGAGAGCCCAAATCGTGCCTCTACATAGAAAGGTAGACCGCCTGGCACTAGAAAATTAGCGTCCAATTTCATTAACGGCATCACGTTGTAAAATTGTTGAACATATTATAGCTACTAGCCTAAATGAGTGCCTGGAACAGCACTCCATAATAAGTTTCAACATGGATTTAGGAAAGGATGCTCAACCGTAACTCAAATTGTCACATCGTGTCATGCTCTGGTATTAACCTTCGATAGAGACGGTCAGATAGATATGCCTTTTTCTTAGATTTTTGTAAGGGTTCTGGCAAAGTTCTTCCCGATAAACAAATTTTAGAACTTAGAATGGTATGTATTTCAAGAATTTTTCTTTGTTGGATTTCAACTTATGTAACTAATCGCAAACAATGTGTAGATGTGAGCGGCCCACAATAAGGTTGTTTTCCAATCATTTATGGTGTAGCTCGGGGCAACGTCCTAGGACCAGTATATTACTGATATTTTTGATGTAGTCAATCCGGACGTACAAATTAGAATAATTGCTGAAGATTGTATTCTGTTTAAAGAAATTACTTGCACCAGCGATTACAATCCCCCCAATACTAGTCTGGATAATATAGAGGAATGATGTAAACAATGGGGAATGGTACTAAACACGGAAAATGCGTCTGCATCCAATTACTCGCAAGAAAAAAATCCGCTTTCATATACTTACCTATTAGGGTCCGTACCACTACAACAGGTAAGTTACTATAAATATTTCGGAAATATTTCGAAAATATCTTGGAATCTTAGTATTGGTAACATTTGCTTATCTCCCTTTTGCAACTTCTGCGTCCTTAAACATAACCTTAAAGCTGCATTCGCTAACGTTAAACTTATCTGTTGCGCTTCTCTTGTTAGGACAAAACTAGAATATGCATGCATTGTCTGGGACCCCTATACTACAACTAACGTTTAAAGTCTTGAACGTGTTCAAAGGAAGGATATAAGGTTCATATTTAACAAGTTTGCCGTGTTGGACTCTCTCTCTTAAGTTATTGGAAGCTAACGACATGCAGCTATTAGCAGTACCAAGAGAAGAAATTTAGCCTTGTATTTCTCTCCCAACATTACAACAACGAACTAGCTCTAGATCCATCATCTTATTTATCACCTTTAACTAGCAGGGGCCTTTGATCGAGCACCCCACGTCACCTAAACCGTCGCAACCCCCCCCCCCCTCCCCCTCCCGCGAAACAGCACGTGCGTCTCAAAGAACTCGGCTCAAAGTTGGCGGTCAGCTCTAGAGCACGCGCTCTTTGCATCGGCGCCTCGACAGTGAAAGTTTGACCACTACGAAAACGGGCAAAGCAGCCAGACGAGGCTCCTGGCTTTAATAAAACTGCCGCGATGAATGGCAGGCGCGTACACGCGTCGTGATCGACGGGTGTATACACGAGGACGTTCTTGACCTCGTTGCGTTAAAGCTTTGCTTCGGGGCATCTGTTACGTCGACGCACGGCTACACAAGCCGAAATGTCGACCTGTGGACGCTGCGGCGGCTGCGTTACGAGGTAGCGGTTAAGCGGGGGCAAGGTCAGAAGCATCGCGGGGTCCAGCGCGTGCGCTGCGGTTTTTCGCGAACCGGGCCAGACGCAAGCTTGCATGTGCTGAGGTCGACAAAGGCGCTTCCATTGCACACACGGAGTCGCGTGCATGCGGAGGTTGCGCAAAATAGGCGCCGCTTTTCGCAGTCGGGTATCGGAAGAATAATGCAACTTTAGACCCCCATCTGCGACGCTTTTCAATTTCGCGAGCTTCTCGAATCGGGCGCTGTCTTGAGGTTGACGGTGCGTGAAGAAGATCGTGCACAAGAAGGCCTTTGTTTCGCGCGCTAATGATGTGCGTCTGCTGAAAGCAGGGGGCATGCGCCCAGCGTAGATTTCGTGAGGTAGGCCTTCGTGTCGATCATTCTTCCGGTCCTTTCCACCACACGACCTTTTATCCTCGTTTCAACCCCTGTGCCGCCCGCCCTCCTGTCGCATACGCAAACCCGCACAAAATCACGCGCGGCCCCTTCCCCTTCCCCCTGCAGCGCCATGCGGCCTCCCCCCTCCCCCCCCCCCTCCCCACCATCACACACACTCGCTTGCATGGACACACACCGACGTATTTCATCGTGCTTTGATGTTTTCGTTCCAACAAATCTAACTGTCTGTCGCACTGTTACGAAGTCACGCGAGCGCATATTCTCTTCACGAATGTCTCACCTTTGCCACGGCGATTTGTTCGGGATTACGCGTTGTGCTATTTAGAGTTTCCTAACAAAAATTACCAGGAAAAGTGTGTGTGCGTGGGGGTGGGGGAGGGGATGGGAGGGGGCTATAGTGTTTACGGTCGCAGCAATTACGACGTTAAGCCAGAAAGCTTAAACTTCGTTTTTCTGGCTTCAAGCCGCTTTGTGACTTTGCAAACAAAAGTCACGAGGGTGCCTTATAACGCAACTATTCGCTGCGATTACGCCCGTGCGCCGACAACAATTGCCTCGTTCTGTGTAGAAGGTCACTAAGTCTTGACGATTCAGATAGACAAAGAGTAATAAACAACGCCACAACGACGTGCGAAATCGCAAGTACAAAGATCACACAAATCCATGAGCGGATAATCATTCCCACGATTACTCAACAATCGCGGAGTTATGAAGTTCACTCGAGCCACTTTTGTAGGAAACGCTATATGCATCCTGTCACTGCCACCAACTGCGCTTTGCTGCCCCGACGCAGCAAGTTACGCCACGTTCGTAGCGTCTCGCTAGAGCGCCTCGCCCCAACAGGGGCGCTCGTTTCCCCATTGTGTCGCCGTCACGAGGAGCGCGTGCGCGCACTGCGTCTCGAGTGACGTGGTCAAGCCCCCGAGCAGTCGTCGCAGCTCGGGCGTCCGTTATTAGCATACAATGAGCGCTCGAAACGCCGAAGCGTTCGTCTTGCGTCGGTGGCGGCGGAAGGCCGAGCGAGAGAGCAGCGCTCCCG
The DNA here is from genome assembly GCF_038994185.2 of Dermacentor albipictus. Taxonomy (NCBI): domain Eukaryota; kingdom Metazoa; phylum Arthropoda; class Arachnida; order Ixodida; family Ixodidae; genus Dermacentor; species Dermacentor albipictus. Next base: position 483,500,934 of record NC_091821.1, read on the forward strand.
CCTCCTGTTGCCTCGTCTTCTCTGCGGGACACGGGGCGTCCGTTGAGAAGTCCCGGGGATCTCTGGCCGGAAGCCGCGCCTCCTCGGCTGCCTGCGCATCGCATCCGGTCGTCAGCGGTCCCTCAAGCTGGTGTTGTTCGTTTGTCCTTCAAAAAGCTAGGTAGCCCATGATAATAATAACAAAAAAAGCTTTAGAGGGAGGGGGTAAGACGTACGGAGTGGAGCGGTGAATCCGGACACGTAAGCTGACACGATTACGCAAGCGGCCTGCGTATACTGTGCTGGGCGAGGCGTGATGCATGAAAAAAAAGTAAGCGGTTTGATAATTTCGGCTTCTTCGCCGCAGAAGCCGCAATTACTCCTGATGCGCATGTGTGAGCTCCCAGTGAACGCTGTTAAAGATGGCTCCACTGCCAACTCGAAGCAAGTCGTCACGCGCAAAGGCGTCCTTTTTCTCCATTCTTGCGCCGGCGGCATTCACATGGCCTCCGAATGTTGTACCAGCGCCTACAGAGAGTGTCCCAGCTGACGTTCAAAAATCAAATTATGAGGGTTTACGTGCCTTTCTGATTATGAGGCACGCCGTAGTGGAGGACTCCAGAAATTTTGACCACCTAGGGTTCTTTAACGTGCACCTAAATCTAAGTACACGGGTGTTTTCGCCTTTCGCCCCCATCGAAATGCGGCCGCCGTAGCCGTCCCAGCTATCGTTAGCCAAATTGTTATACGAAAAATAAACTATTAAAAAACACTGTGCAAGATACGATTTTAAGATTCGTGGGGTTCGGTTGTTGGGCCTTTGACGACCGATCACTCTAGGTCTTAATTGTATCTTGCATTGTGTTTTTTAATAGTTTATTTTTTCGTTGAACAATTTGGATAACGTTAGCTTAGACACACAATAGTCTGCCTGTGCTTAGGATAAAAAAGCGTAAGTGAAGGCATTTAAGCACACGTGTTCAGGGGGTAAAAATCAAAGGACATGTGCGTATATGGTCAGGACAATTCGTAAGCCACCACTATACTTTATCTTCCATAGCGCCTCCGTGGTGCTGAATCAATATTTGAAAGATTTCTTATCACTTGATTGCATGCAGACATGAAGGAAATGAAAAAAAAAAGAAAGCTGAGGCAACAAACAAGATGCCTTTTAAACTGTTCAAGCGGGAACAACAACAACAAAAATCTCATTTTCTTCAGTCACCGATGCCACCGAAGAAGTACAACACAATATGTCGTTTTAACTCGTGTGTTGCTATCGTTTTCGAGCGCCAGTTCGCACAATAGGCGGTTCGATTTTTTTTACATTGCCTACATCCTTATTTAAGCAGGAGATTATAGGGGATATGTCGAGTGTCGTTCATCGAATACTCAGCAGATGTAATTTAATTGTGATATGCTCGGCAACTTCGATTTCGTATGCAGACTACTAATACTATATGTCCACACGACAACGTATCGTTTCATCTTCGTACCGAGTCAGTTATCGGATTTCAAAGAGCAGTCGAACAGATGTTCATTGCTTTAACCGAAAACCGGTAATGGCAAACGGCTACCAATCGATGCGCCCCCTATCTGTCTCGGCATGACCAGAACAACGTGTATAAATGTTCTGCATGAGCAAGTTATTATTTGATAACATTGTTACTTTAGACCTGAATGGCTTGAGCAACTCAATAGTTTTTACATTCAGAAGTACATTCTTCTTGCTCTGTTCACGTCACCTCGAAATATTAAACCATACCTGCAGTTTGATGCGGTCCTCCCCAGTTGCTGTAGTTACATGCAACTCTTGCCATGGATGAATTTATTTGTACCGCGAAACGAAACGCGCAGCATTGGACGAGCGTGACGTACTCTCGTGTGTACGCATTCTGGCTGCGCGCGTTGTTTTTCAAATGCAAGAAGGACTAAATAGAACGCCTAAATAAATCTGCGAGATACGCGGGCATCGGGAAAATGCGAGCATTTGACAAAAAGCCATCTCGCTGTGAGGAACATCAGAGAAATTGAATGAAAATCTGCCTCAATGGCCGAACGGTCTTCTTTGAAAAAAGAAATGGTTTTACGAGAGATCATTGCTGCCACATGTGCGTGGCCGATGCATTGCAGGAAAGACGTCCACGTGGTGCGGGAAGCTGGCAGAGAGTGGATACGAGGTCAGAAGGCGGCGGGGTTTTGATCCACGGTGTCAACTGCAGAGCGGACAACCGAAAATGCCTTGCTGTGCAGAAAAAAAAAAACAGAAAATGAAGAGCGAGACCAGGCACGACGGCCAGTAAAGAACATGATGGGCGCCCGATACGTTTTGCTCTGTGCCGCTTTCCGCTTTCCACTTCTCTTCAAACAGCATCTGAAGGGACCGGTTGCAGAGTAGAGGGGGTGACTCCTCTGTCTTCGTCCACCACCGACAAGCATTGCGCATTTTCGAAAGTTTTCACGCCAGGCGCTGCTTTGAAACGAAGCGCTAACTTGCATTTCTCTTTTCGCCGGTACTCGGTACTGCTGCAAACGCTTTCTCGGGGATATCTTTCTATGGGATACACAAAGTTATAGAATTGGAAAAGTGCCGCAACACATGTCCGCCTGACCACCGCGCGCTGGCATCCGCCGACTACACAACCACACGCGCCAACATGCGCCGCCAAATGGTTGTGACGCTCGATTTTCGATGGTTGCGTGTGGTTGTGACGCTCAATCTTCTGCGACTACTATTCTGGGCACGAGCGGCAACGCCTCTTCCAAGCTCGCTCTTGAGGCCTTCTTCATCAAGAAGAATAGAGATAGGTGTATAAGTGAGCCTTCTATCTCATTACTAGATGCTGAATTTGACTTCTTGCGCAACCGCCTTTGATGTGCCTGTTCTCTTCTGCTTGGTATGCGCATGCGTGACAAGAGGATATATATGCACTTTCCTTCCTTCCATTAAAGAGTTGTGAGTAGCACTTGTCCTTGTCCACCTTTATTATTTCCGCGTTTTTTATCGCGCCAAGTTACTACTTCAATTATAGACGACCAACTAGCCCAACAATCAACTCTTATAGAATTCATTACTAAGCGTAGCCAGGGCTCGCGTGTGCATGACTAGGCCTGGTGTATGAGTAAAAAAAAAAAAAAATGTCTTTTTTTTTTTTTACTTAGAGATCGTACCGTACGTGTCAGCCTCACCTTCTCGGGGTCTAATCAGGTGCAGTGTATAATCAATAAAAGAACGAAATCTTCGTTTCTTCCATGATAACATCAGTGATATCTGCTGTTATTTTTCCACTGGTGAGCATGCATTTTATTTACCTTGATCGTACGATTCGGTCCTATGAGGTCATTAAGCATGCAAATATATATGTATAGATATACAAACAGGCGAATTCACGAACGTACAGAATAATAAAAACGCCCAAGTAGAAAGCGAAACCCCTTGCGGTAGCACAAAAAATATTATAATAATATCGGTGAGAGTCGTAATAGTGCAATCGAAAAAGCGATAACAGGGAAATGGTCTGGACAGCGATCTCATTGTAGAACTGATTTTTCCTTACGTGGAAGCAATGTTCGTTTTGGACGAAAAGGAAAAAAAATTTGGAACTTCATGCGCTTTTTCTATTATCTTTGCTAAGGTAAACTAAGATCCAGATCTTTGCACGTGTCGCTTGAACTTGGCACAGAATTCCTTGGACCATGCTATGCATAATGTTTGCGTGGGCTCGAACGCACTACTTCGGCGCTTGAATGAGCGAGCCCGAGTCCGGTCCGGGCCCGTGGCTTCAAGCCCGAGTCTGGCCCGGATCCGCCGCAAGACGCTTCGGACAACCCGGCCCCTTACATTGCTCTACTCAGCAGGCGTTACTTTAAATCAGTTGAACAAAATTTGAAATAGAGCCGTTATCAGCCATTATTTGTGCGTGTATTCTGTTATTTTGCCCAAGGTTATGCGCTTTGTAACCATTGTAGACTATGTAATTGAAACGTAGTGCGTTCAATCGAAGTTATCGGAGGCTATAACACCGAATAAATCAACGCGAAATAATGAGAATTCTTGCATCCTCGATGAGGGGATTAAAAGCAGCAAACAAAGCTTTTCATTACGTTCTTGTAATGTCAACTGATAAAAGCACTGATTTCAATATATAATCGTGGTCTTGTGCATTTTTTCAGCTTTAGAATGTGGATGGCACTCAAGCTTCGAGGACGGCAAGTTATTTTAACTGTCATCATTTTGACTGGCAGGGTTCTCTGCATTGAAAGCAACCCCACTATATTTGGATATAATGGTCAACCTGTTGCATGTGTTCCCGCAAGCATAGACGCATGGCTGCAAAAGCACGATTCAGAAGTGTCCCCAAGGGTTCAAGAGGGCCTGTTAAGTAGTCAGACACTAACCAATGTTACGGTTGGCGTGTAACACCCCGGGCAAAAAGGATGCTCAAAGACCACGCCTATTGAAACGGAGGATGGATTCCTAATTTGCTATGGTTGTCTCGAGTGGTTGCCGGTCTGGCAGGCGCCCCGCAGTGAAGACAGGCCCCTTTGTGCGTGTGCGACTCTGAGGGAGAACCCTTTTCACAAACTGTGCGACTCTAGGGGAGGACCCTTTCCCTAAGCTGTGCGACCAAAGAGAGAACTGTCTGACTCTGGACAAAGGACCCTTTCCCTAAACTGTGGACCAAAGAGAGAACTTTCCGCGAACTGTCCGACTCTGGATAAAGGATCAGCCACCCATACCCGACCAGACTACGCGGGTTAACGCCATGCGCAACGTTGCCCAGGAGAAAAGGAGCAGCCGCATAGCGACGATGGCGACTCAGTGCATGTCACGTGACGTTGACGTGAGCAAGATCGCACCTACGATTTTAGAGGGCCTGTTTAAGTGGCCCCGCAATGTAGATTTTCAATTCAATCGTGCTATTCTTCTATATCCTTCACAACCATTGAATAAACAGTGCACGTTTCGCACTAGAAATCGTCTCGTCCCTGCCTGGTGTTGTGCCATCACCACAAGCCCGGATTCCGAATCTGCAAGATGCAGAATCTATCCTGCGAGCGCCCTAATTCTCCCTTCACAAGTCAAGATGCTGAGCCGTCAGGCAGCGGGGTCCTGCGGGAGAAGTCTCGGCGAGCCGCATGTTTGGACGTGTCGGCGTGTGCCAGACAGCCCGGCGCCGCACCTCCCTTTGCCTGGAGGTCTCCGCGCGCGCGAACTTTAACCGGGTGGCCAGCGCGGTCGCTGGTTGGACCCCTCGGACGACCGTCGTGTGCTGACTTTGTATTGGGCCGTTTGAGTGACAATGGTTCTCGGGGATTATAAAGCGGCGAGGAGGCCGCCTCGAAAACAGGATCCGCCGACCCACCGGGAGACAGTGTCGCTCCCGACTGGGGTGAGATGTGTCACGCGTTTTCGCCGGACGTCGTCGTTCGAGAACAGTCGCGTTTGTTGTGAGCACTCGGCCCCAGTGCCGACCCGTTCATGTCCTGTATGATAACCTGTATATAATGTATAAAGTCCCTTTCGTTATTCTCATCGACGCCAGGCTCGGAGTCTTCGCTACCAACGCTCTGTCACGAAACGGGTGACGAGCGCTACGGAACCACAAAGCCGTAATCGTGGTGCAGCGGTGCAAGTTCGTAACACTGCTGGCACCGGTCGGATGTCGTAACACTGGATGGCAGCTACGGGATTGACCGGCATCAGCTACCTCGGCGCGGTGAGTGCCTGAAGTTTACCTCAAACAACAGACTTTCTCTGACACAGGTTATAGTAGCTTAGGGAAGGATTTGGTGTTGCATTGTGATAACCTTGTGTGTTTCAAGCCTAGTAAGAGTGTTTTGAAAACCAGGGGATGCTGAGGGGGTAGACAGGGCAGTGTGTGAAATACTTGCATATGTCTTACTAGTAGCATTATAGTAGCGTACGGCAGGTATATTCAAAAAGGGTAAACAGCAGGAGGACAGTGTGAACGATGGAGAAGTACAAGGTGAAGGAACTTCTCGAAATTTGTGAGGAGTTGGGCATTGAGTTGGGCTCAACCAAAAGAAAGAATGCGATCCTTGAGGTCATGAGGACTGGGGACGTAACGGCTGAGGAAGCCGCAGAGGCCTTGGCGGGTATCAATGAACGTCGGGAAAGGGAGGAAAGGGAGAAGGAACGTTGCGAGCAGGAAAGGAGAGAACAGGAACGTCGCGAGGAGGAAAAGGAGGAAAGGAGAGAGATTCGTGAGCACGAGCTTAAAATGAAAGAGTTGGAGACCCGAAATAGCTCGCCAGCGCCTAGTCTCACTTCTAATGTTCCAAGAATACGCGATCAACTTCAACCCTTTGTCGTCGGAGAGGATATGGCCAAATACCTCGTGAAATTTGAGCACGTGTGTGAACGGAATAGCATTGAGCGATCCCTTTGGGCACAGAATCTGTTAGCCTTGCTTCCTGGGGAGGCATCAGACGTAATAACTTGCTTATCGAAAGAGGCGTTTGAGAGCTACAGTGATGTGAAGGAAGCGCTACTGCGGAAGTACAAATTGTCGCCCGAAGCTTTCCGGCAGAGGTTCCGGTATGCAAAAAAGGGCAAGGAGTCGAATGTTGACTTCGCGTTTCGTCTAAAAGCCGACCTGGTGGAATGGCTGAAGGGCGAAGAGGTTTACGACGACCGCGACAAAATTGTCGAATGCATCGCGTTGGAGCAGTTCTACCGTTGCATTGATGAGGATGTCCGGCTCTGGCTGCAAGATTGGCTAAAGGAGGTTAAGCTAAACAAGGCAGCAGAGTTAGCGGAAGAGTATTACACCCGCCGCAGCTTGCACAGCAAGGCAGTGCGCGTAGAAAAGGCAGATGGGAGAGTTGGGTTTTCCGGAAAGCCCGAAAAACGGAAATGTTACAATTGCAAAAAGCAAGGGCACATCGCTGCGAACTGCCCAGAGAAAATTGCTTTTGCAACAAAACAGCGAAATGATACGACGCGTTTTTTTGAAAAACGGAAACCGTTAACCTGCTACAATTGCAAAAAGCAAGGGCACATCGCTGCAAGCTGCCCAGAGAGAATTGCTTTTGCAACGATACAGGAAACTCACAAAAACCTACGTCTATTGGAGCCCTATGTGCAGGAAATTAAGGTAAACGGCAAGAAGTGCCGTGCACTTCGGGACTCTGCAGCAACTATGGACGTTGTTCACCCGTCTTTCGTCTCCTCGAGTGATTTTACGGGAGAGTGCGCTAGGATACGGCAAGTGGCCGAGGAGAGGAGTGTCTGTTTACCGATCGCAACGGTTGTCATTGAAGGAGAGTTTGGGAAACTTAACACAGAGGCCGCTGTGTCTGCCGCCCTCCCGGAGCAATTTCCCTACCTCTTCTCAAATAACTCGGAGCAGCTGCTGAAGCATCAGGGCAAATCATTCTTTGCTGACGTGGCGTACATGGCGCTCACGCGATCGAAAGCCCGCCCGCTGTCGAGGGAACTTGACTTTGCGTCGGTGAGCGAAAGGCGGTGCGGCACATGGACTGATCAAGGTAACTTGAGTGGCGAGCAGTCACGGGAGAGGCAGAGCTCGGAGGCTGGCCTAGGCGAGCGGGTTCTGGAAGTGAGTGGGAGTGACGCGTGCAGTGCTAGCCGCGATATAGACGCGACGCCGCAATTAGGCGACGCGGGCTCCACACTCGCTCCGGTTTCCGCCAGCCGGCAGGAGCAGGCTGCAGTTGAAAGGGAAACTCGGATTCGTGAGCAACAGGAAGATTGTTCACTAGCCGATCTGAGGAAGAGTGTCAAACGGGGAGTGAAAAAAAAGAGGGTTTCATTTGGCAAGGAATCTGGCTTATTGTACCGCCGCTACACGGATAAGCAGGGTCGCAAATATAAGCAGCTTCGGATTCCGCGAAAATATCGCCGGGAAAAATGAATGACCTCATTTGCTACCTCAGTAGTGTGTTTTCGGTCCAAAGCGATTTCAAGGGGACCATTCTATTTGTCATTATTATTGCTGATTATTAATTGTTTCTATTTTGGTGTGTTGTTAATTTGAAAACTGATTGTTTGAGCCTTGTGTGCTAGATCGTACACCTGCCTCTTGTTGCAGCGGGAGCAAAAGGGGATAGCGATTTAGTTAGGTTGATTTGGATTATGGCCTTGTCTGGTGTTTGACGGGAGACAGAGGGCACTTGTTCGTGTTGGGTGTTGCCTTTTGCCGGTCGGTTTTGCAAGCTGCAGAACGACCAAGCGGGACCAGTGGCGAGAAGCAAGGTCTTAGGAACGACCCGAGCGGAGCTGGTCAAGGTGCCTTGGCGACGACGCGGTGAGCAGAGCTCCTGTCCTGGCGAGTCGGACCTGGGCACGTGAAGTTACCTGGCGTCCCGACACTGGACGCGAACTTGGACGAGCCTGACGAACGTGCGCGCCTGGCATCCGAGCCACGTGGAGGCAGCTCGTCTTCCCGGCGCCTTATCTGAGGGCGGGGATGCTGTTGTGCCATCACCACAAGCCCGGATTCCGAATCTGCAAGATGCAGAATCTATCCTGCGAGCGCCCTAATTCTCCCTTCACAAGTCAAGATGCTGAGCCGTCAGGCAGCGGGGTCCTGCGGGAGAAGTCTCGGCGAGCCGCATGTTTGGACGTGTCGGCGTGTGCCAGACAGCCCGGCGCCGCACCTCCCTTTGCCTGGAGGTCTCCGCGCGCGCGAACTTTAACCGGGTGGCCAGCGCGGTCGCTGGTTGGACCCCTCGGACGACCGTCGTGTGCTGACTTTGTATTGGGCCGTTTGAGTGACAATGGTTCTCGGGGATTATAAAGCGGCGAGGAGGCCGCCTCGAAAACAGGATCCGCCGACCCACCGGGAGACAGTGTCGCTCCCGACTGGGGTGAGATGTGTCACGCGTTTTCGCCGGACGTCGTCGTGCGAGAACAGTCGCGTTTGTTGTGAGCACTCGGCCCCAGTGCCGACCCGTTCATGTCCTGTATGATAACCTGTATATAATGTATAAAGTCCCTTTCGTTATTCTCATCGACGCCAGGCTCGGAGTCTTCGCTACCAACGCTCTGTCACGAAACGGGTGACGAGCGCTACGGGACCACAAAGCCGTAATCGTGGTGCAGCGGTGCAAGTTCGTAACACTGCTGGCACCGGTCGGATGTCGTAACACTGGTCGCCATGGCCTACCGGACGCCTGCAGCCTGCCGACAACGCCACGCCGGTGGAGGTTCGAGAAACGGGCGGCGCTACACCACCTCGACTAGGTTTCCTTACTTCCCACTCTATTCTTGATATGTTACATTTAAGCGAGTAGCTTGTTCGCATGTTTGAAACCGCATTGATGCACGGATATGTAGTATTGCCGATGATGTAATGAGCGACTGTTGAGTACTCGCAGTAATAGTTAGCACCACTTTTGGACAATGCGGCAGCTCTCAGAATCTAGATCCTCCGTCTGGCGTGTTTGCGTTTACTGTTCACATAAAGAGGATGATCAGCTGTGCAAAAGTTATAAGTGGCTGATCATGCCATGCGTTGATGAATAATTACCACGGCCCAACGGAATGCCATTGGACTCTCCACAATGTGTTCTACTGCTTTGTTAACAAGAGAGCTCACAAGATCACGAAAGTATTGAATCTGATCAATTGGGCCTTTTACCAATTACGTCATTTGCGATTTTCTTTTGAAGACGAATGCAAGTGCTGATAATTTTTGTGGACAGAAAGTCGACAGTAAGTGGCAGCTCAGTGAGGACTTGGAGCACGCGCCTGGGTGTCCGTATAAGCGACAATTCAAATGATTGCCAACAAAGAGACATATTTTTTTAAATTTTTGCCTTATTGGAGGTTCATACCCTTGAAGTGTGGTGTCATAACATTAGTGTCCTTTCTATGCATTTGTAATCTGCGGCCAAGCGGATAACGGAACAAGGCGCAAGATTAATTTGGAAGCTCGACCATATTTATATATTGTGGTGAGGAACAGAAACATTCTTCGGGGGATGCTGAAGACAAAACGAGCAGCTCGGTGCTAGACCAGCTCGACGGGCGCGACACATCAGCTGACGTTCTTGAGCTTGGACATTTTTTTTTTCTGGCCTTGCTCATCCTAAAAAGTCTGAGGCTGTTCCTATACACCCGTCCTTTAAGTGCACCCCACGTATGTTATGAGACGAGCACAGGTTTCGAGCTGTCATATCGCACGTGAAATTGCGATATCACTCAACTAAAAGATGATATTTTTGTTATGCTTTCACTGCGAAGTTTCACTAGATATGTATGTATAATATAATTTCTTTTAGCACAAATCCGCAGCGTGCGATTGCTTCGATGTATTGCTTTGGGCGAACGCGCCAAAAATATATATATATTTTTTTGCATATGCATATCCCGTTTTTGATGCATATCCCGTGAAAATGTGCGAACGACGCAGAGGAAGTCTGAACGTCAAGCTGCTCTCCTGGACTACAACATGTTCCTTTCTTCTCTCTCTCTTGCGCCACGCATCTCCGCCGAACGTGCAGCAGTGGGATTCGCACGGCACATGTCTGCTCCCGCCCGCCCGCCAAGCGAGAGCGATGGCGGAGACAGAGCGAAGAGAAGCGAGGCCGATAAAAACGGGCCCATCGGTGCATCAATCCTCGGTCCTTCTTTGCCTCTTCTTGCCTTCGCAGTGACGGTGATGAGCTCGCTGTCGCACTGAGTTCAGAGGGGCAGTGCGAACGCGTTGGCGGCTAATTGCATCATTGCGCGCCGGGGATAATGTCAGCGTGAATGGGTCCGCCCGCCCGCCGGTTGCACGGCCGCTCTTCAGTCGCATTTGCGGTGCCTTTGGCCGGATCCGCTCAGTGCCGTGCTCAGTGCAGCTTCGACCCGCGGTACGCGACCGGCACTTTCCTGCCCTTTGCACTCCTGTCCGGTTCTTTATTATATCCCCGACGCAGTTGACGCCCCCGCGTATTCTTATTCAGGCAAGGTCGAGGCTCCGTACATCGGCCTCCGACGCGCAATCGAAATTCCGTGCGCTGTGTTCCTCGGTCGTTGCCGTGTGAAGCTGGCGGAAAAGTTGCCGAACTCCGCTTGCCTAACATAGTAATTTCGTTCTAACTTTACGCGTGACATTAAGCGAACATTTTGATGTACTATGCCAAAGGCGTCTGTCTACACGAGTAGTCAGGAACATTGGAGTTAGGGCTTTGCAGCTTTCGTCGACAACGCAAAGAGCACGCGGGTCTACCGGCCGGTGCTCTCATCGACCGGCGGCACTGCACGGAACTAGTGCGACGGTAGGAAAATACCCGCGGGCGTTCTAGCTGTTTGACTCTGGATCTCGCTTGGGCGCGATCCGTCTCGCCGCCTGCTCGGCACGTTCGCCGTCAACGACCGGTGGGCCGCTGCTCCTGGTGGGGGGAGGGAGGGAGGGGGTGTATGTGCTGGGTCAAAGGAGTAGCGAATGTCGCTAACGCACAGAAACGGGTCTTATGTCGAACACGGCTGTCCCCGGGCCGTTTGCTCTTGCATCGGAAAACGCACAGGCACAGTTTCTTTTTTCTTCGTTTTGACCCGGCTGCTGTCCTGAGCAACGCCGCTGTTTTGTTCAAGGTACACATATACCAAGAAAGGAAGCCAGAGAATCGCCCTTGGAAGAGTGTTTTGCCGTGGTATAAAAGGGAGGCCTAAACCGAGCACTAAGTCACACACTCGCGCACTTTTCTCAAGAAGCGTGAGCAAAGCTCTACCACGTGCTAGAAATAAGCTAGCGTTTACAGACTCTTCTAATCGAATATGACTTCAAAAATAAGGAACGCCTTCGCGCTTGAATAGTTTCGTTCATTTCCGTGTTCACTTCAATAAATGAACGCTTTTTTTCAACAAAACATGTACCATTGTGGTCCGAACATCATCGCATAATGGAGGCCCCTAGCACTCGCACAACAGCTGAGTTTCTTTTATACCGTCTAACTAAAATGCGGCCGCGGTGCGAACGGTGACCTCTCCGTTCCTTTCTCTGCGCTAAGCACCTAAGAGCATAGTGGTTCCTTGTAGCATCACGCTCGAAGCCTTGTAAATGAAAATAAAGTTTCGGATTAATTTGCGCACATTGCAGGGGCACACAGCGATAACAGTGCACACTGTCATAAGGGCGAAGCCCAATCTCGGATACTGCTTATGAAAGCGTGCGCTAGGTTGTATGGCTGGGGTTGCTAGGACACGTGAAAGAGCACGCAGAGGTCCTTAGCGCTGTCACTGACTCGAAAATGTTGGGTCTTCGCCTTTTTGTTCCGCAGCAGATAGCAGCAGTAAAGCAGGGCGATTTCAGCTTCCGCGGAACGCATCAACTCGCACCGACGAGCATCGAAACACGTTCGGTAGGAGTCGCGCCGTGCGTGCTTGCGCCGTCACGAACCGAGTTCTGCCGCGGCGCACGGCGCATCCGACAGCGACGTGGGAGAGATGGAGGGGGGGGGGAGGCGAATTCATTAGCCCGCGCCCGGGCGCGTTTCGGGGCGCAGCGCGCGGCTTGGCGCGTATGGCGCGTCCGGCCGCGCCTGCAGCGCTCGCTGAGCCGAGACGGGCTCGTCGCGAGAACATTAGAGCGAGCCAGCAAGCCGCCTCCGCCCCCCCCCCCCCCCCCCTCTCCCTGCGGGCTGTGCTGCCTGTCTCCTCGCTGCAGCAACAGCGGCGCACAAGCCCGGCGCTAATCACATTAGCTTCCCGCCTGGCCGAGCGCTTCCCCTCCGCTTCGCTCCCCATCGCTTCCCCATTTTCACTCGCCGCGCTCCAATCCCCCCTTCCCTGCCCAGCGGGCTCTTTAACGCGGAACCGCAGATTTGGGCGGGAAGAAAGCGCAAGAGCGGAGCTTTTGGGACGGGGCGAAAAGTGGAGGAAGTAAGACAGAAAGAAAAATTAGAAAGAGAAAGTGGGCTTCTGCACGAGCTTTGCCTGTCAGAAGCGCTGCCGCGGCGTATGCAAGGCATCGCTTTCACTGCCGTGTTTAGCGAAGAAACGCAAAAGCGCAGCATGGATTTCGGTAGTGAGCGCGCCTACAGCCGCGGCGAACCCCGTTCGGGCCCATTGAAACATCGATTTGACCGTTCGGTGGCCACAGGTGCTCAAAGGCTAACAGTAGTGTCATTGCTGTCATCATTTGGCGTCTTCTCGAACTGCATGTCCGATGGTCACCACCATCACGGCCTGTGGTGTTTCCTTTAATTTGTGTTCGACTTATACGATATTGTAGAGATGAACCATAACGCTCGCGAGCCCACACGGGAACCAAACAAACGCCCGTTCTAGGCGAATGACCTGTGTAATCAATCAAATTATGCACGAATTCTGTTTTGAGGCACAGGCCATGCGCACAGTGATGGAGCGCGATATCGTTTGACCAGCCAATTCAGTTTCTGAACCGACATTGCGAGGCTCGACGGTCGAACAGAAAAAATACACTTTTATCGCCACTTCGCTGATGGACTGTTTAGTTTACCATGATGCCCTAACTTGCTACGGGAGAGATATTTAGAAAGGCAGATCTGAAAGGCAACAATCTGAAAACCAGATTGTTAACAGCATAACATCGTCAGGTTTTGAAGTACCTTGCAACCTCGAAAATATTTTAAGATGTTAATCAGGCGCTGTAGTGACCACTAATTGTGCATGTGTAGCTATCTATGTGACCAGATCGATGTTCACGTAGATTTACATGGATTATGAGCACGTAGACAAACACAAGTGGTGCACGCAAGGTAACATTTAACGTTGCATCTATGCATTATGTATGTCTATATGTCAGACTTCCGCTGCCTTTCCCGGCGCTTCAGAGAGCCGCGACTATGTGACCGTGTCGCCGCTCTCAGCATAGCACAGGTCACGTAGTGGTTATCTTTTGATCGTTGTTTTGTGCTTATCGTAAGGTCGCTCTGATCGTGTTCTTAAGTGTCATGAATCGGCCGTGTGCTTTGTGTATAGAGAGGGGGTTCACTTCTCCCCATGTCAGCGGGGCGACAGTTGCTGTGTTATGAGGGGTCACAGGCACCGCGCGGTGTTGGGTGAGGCGTCGCGGCAGGCGCCAGGAGGGCGAGTGCCGATTCTGGGAAGTCGGTATTGTGCGCACGGTGTTGGCAGTCCGCCGACGGTCACACAGACCAGCCTTGAAAGGGACTGCTGTACAAGGTACTGTGGGTCTGGCGCCCGAGTGCCTGACTAATTGGAGGCGCCGCCGAGGTTAAGGAGGACTTTGCAACTGTGACCCCGTGCCGCATGCAGTGAGCATGTACCTAATCTTCTACGCGTCCGGAACGCAATCACCAGCCTTGTTGTTGGGTGCGACTGCCTGTGTGGTGTCGAAGGCCAGCTTACAGTGCACGCTGTAGGGGTGCGGTGCACACGTAAAGAGTGCATTCGGACGACGGCGTCTTGGAAACACGCACTCGGAGAACTTTGTCTTGTAGACAATAAGTTTGAAGGACAAGGAGGGCCATCCGTCTCCCACATGGCCAAACTTTGAGTACAGCGGTACTACGTGGTGTCGATGCCCCTGCTTCCGAGACATTTGCGGCCTAGACGCCGTTGGGATTTGAAACGGTCTAGCGATTTCGGGCCTGGCGTGTTTTGCTGAGCCGTCACTAACTACGGAGAAATGAGTGGGCAACGGAGTTTTGGCGAAGAAGGAAAAGAGCTTTGTTTTCCAATATGTTTATTTTTAAGAGTAAGCCCATCCCTGTGGGTTGTGGCTTAACAAACGGTTGACTCTGATTGGCAACTGAACCTGTGGAACGGGCCAACGGCCCTACCGCCTTTTTTTCTTTGTATATTTGGGCTATAAAAATAGGGACGACATGCTGTCCCTCAGACTTGGCTGAAATCAGGATTGCTGATAGATCAGTGAGCCTCCGTACTATGTACGTTAAAACGAGTCTGGGCTCTAACAGTCATTGAGACAGTCGAAGAGTGAGACTCTGTTTCTCGATTGTTCAAATTTGTAATGTATTTGTTTTACTTGCCATGTATATAGAAAAGTTTACGTATAAATATTTCTTGTACATCTGATCTCATCGTTTCCTGCCTGCGTTTGATCAACAACTGCCGATCATCGTCCGAGAAGCCTCAAGTTCCATCGGTGAAGCGAGGACAGAGAACGAACGAAACTTTACTCCTATCATCTGTATGGCTTGACGTGCGAAGTCTGCACACATTTCATGTTTCGCAGTACGCATGGGGTGTAATGTAAGCACTGCAGGAAGAAGTACCATATCGCGTTGTCTCATGAATTTCCGTCAAGACGTCACGAACTCCAGCGACGAAAGCATAACTTACTCGCTGGCCACGAAGCAACGATTATCTAATCCAATACGAACCAAGATTTTGCCACGCGTGTACTGTGGGATTCTCCTGACTCTCCGGTAGCAGACGTTATTTGAGGCTAGTAGTAGTGGACAGTGTCCTTGTTTTCAGTAGTGGTGACAGTGGTTTTAGTCGGTTTAGCCTGGCGATAGACATCGGCAATTACCGCGATTGAGCGTCCCTGGAACGTCACTGATGCATATCACCAGACACATAACAAACTGTAGTGTCACCGGAGAATGCATAAATGAGACGTGCGACTTCTTTACTCTCCACAACGGATCCTTCTGTAGATACAAATTATTGCAATGAGCCATGCGGATACATTTCTTCTAGAGGATCTCAAGAACCGCGTCCCTTTAAGCACGGTATCGCGAGCACAATCGATGAAACTGCCCGATGTTTCTTATCTCCTGGTACTCGAAAGAAAGTGGAGAAATAGCCTTCCTTGCCTTAAAATGCCACGTTGACGCATATGCAGGCCGAGTCCTTATTTTATACTGGCATCATCATCGTCATCTTTTATGTCCACTGCTTAATCTTGGCGAAACCGCTTCGTCGCAGAGGGCTCATGATACCGGAACCCAAAGCGATAGAAAATATGAAGGGATGTCTGCTTCAGTCACTTCACCAATCTAAAATGTTATCTTTGGGGACGCGACAGTACTTCGTACTTGAGAGGAACTCTTTCGCCATTCATTTTAATACCATTGTGCGATGAAACCTTCTAAAACAGTACAGTTTAAGCACGGAACCTTTGGCGTTGAGTTAATTTAGACAGTGATATATAGTTGTTGCAATACTGGTTTCAAATACTCCAGGAACGGTACATCGTGGGTATATAGGGAAATACTTTAGTTTACGTATAGAAAAAGAGTCACTTAGGCACGATGGTCCAGCCGACCAGACAAGGCTGCTCCAGGAGTTGCTAAACTGTACGAGGCCATATTATTACCAAATGTAACTGCAGCAAGAACATACCGACGTATAAAAATCGGAAACAGCCGTTACCTTGACGCTGACACTTACAGCGGTAAATTTTGGTGCATTTAAATCCAGAAGAGTTTCTCAGAATATCGGCAGGCGGCAAGCGGACACAGCACGCCCGCCCGCACAGCACCACCCGAGCAACAGCACAAACGCACGCCAGGTTCTGCAACAAGCGATTAGTCAACCAACAGAAAGCGCACTATGCCTCACTACGCACCTCGCAGAGCACGGAGCTTTGAGGCGGTGCAGCTCTGGGTGCTAGGAACAATTCAGTTTCCGCGCCATCTGTAATTTAATCCACAAAAGCGCTGCATCGCAGGAACACAAGTTGGAGGGCCTCATCAGGCTAGTCGGCGCTCTCGTTTATCTTACTCCGTGGTAAAACCCCTACAAATCCGCTAACTTAGAGCTGCCGCAGCCCTGAAGTTCTCTAATCTGTCTTCCAAAACGTTATTTATTGCTTTCCTCGGAGGAGCCTCAACCATGCACATGTGGTACTGAGGGCGCATGCAGCGACAAATAGCCACTTCAAGGCGTTCAACTTTGGAAGCAGCACTTGTTCCGCTTTCACCTTTGGCTACTATAATTCGCAAGAGTCTACGGACGAATGTTTTTGGTGGCGGCGGAGCTTGTCGAGGAAGTGAACGTAGAGGAAGGACATCGGTAGAGGTCTATTCGCGTCGATATCGACTGCCCCTGCCGCCATCGTCCCTACAACGGAGGCTGCATGTGTGTGTGTGTGCGTGCGTGCGTGTGTGCGTGAGTGTGTGCGTGCCTGCGTGTGTGTGCGTGTGTGTGCGTGCGTGTGTGTGTGTTTGTGGGTGTGTTTGTGTGTGTGTGTGACTTTTAGCTGGTAGGGTGAAGCGAACAGTGCGGCGCCGCAACTGCCTCTGTTGAGAGCACACCTCAACAGCGCTGCAATAGGGGGGGGGGGGGGGAGGGTGTGCGGGAAATGTAGGAGAAAGAGAGGAGGCTGCGCGAGGTCGCTGCAGTATGCACATGCACGCACCAGATGCGCGCGCGCGTGGTGTGGTGGTTGCGATGCGTGTCACCACCACGCGGTCGATGCACAGCCACGCCTCGACAGGACCCCGTCGCGGCGAGCAGCGAGAAAGGCGCGCCGCCCTCGGGTGCTGCCGCCGCGGATGCGTGCAGCTTGGCACGCTCGCGTGCCCGACCGCACCCGTCCGCAGCGGCCCGCCCCGTAGGCAGGAAGGGCTGGGGGGGGGGGGGAGGGAAGTGAGACACGTGCGGATGCCAGTCGCGTCGTCCTCCGCTCCCGTTTTGTCACTGTCGCGAGGCCCGAGGACGAAGAAAAACAGCAGGGGAGGTAGTCCATCGAGGGACGAAAGAAGAGGAGCACTCTGCGTAGGCCTATGGTCGTCGCATGCGTTGTCCTTGCATTCGCCTCCGACTAGCGGGCGCCGAAGGAGCACTGTAGGCTAAAAACCGAACCAAACTACTCCTAATACTCTTCGTAACAAAAACTAAAAAAAAATAATTAAAGCAAACCCTGACATGGCGTAGGAAATGCAAGTTCGATCTTACGTTTATTTCTGAATGTGCTCAAATTATTTGCTCATGTGCAAATTGACCGTTCCCTACGACGCCCAGCTAACGTAGCCTCGGCCGAACGTAACGCGGCTGCTGGGAAAATGTTATTATGGAGACGGTACTATTCCTTCGCGTCTACATCGTCCTCTGGCAGACCATGCTGCTGCTGTTGCTCGAACGCCGATATGGGCGATCTGAAAACTGTAATCTATTTCTATAGTATGGCTTTCTATGCCAATATAGGGACCATTTATTGCACCTTTCTAAACAACATGGTATTGTCAATGCGGAATACCCGCACGGCATTACGCTGCGCTGTAAACAGACAGAAACAGGCCACAAATAAGCATGCAGAAGTAGCAGAACTCGGAGCTTCTGCACGGGCAAACTTACCACGACGAAGTTAACCTGCTACAACGTTCCTCCACGCATTGATGTTCCCTAACAAAAATTTGTTTGGGTAACGTGTAGAAGTTGTGTAGATATCTTTCTCTGGCATCTAGATAATCTTCTCAGAAGTTTGTTGACCCTGCAGAATAACTTAAATATTTCCGTAACCCCCCTTCTCCCCCCCCCCTTTTTTTGTCAGATCAGTAATAGAGCTCTATGTAGGCAACAAAAAAGTTTATTATAACGCTGAGAGGTGCATACACTACATTTACATAGCTTGTCTGAACTTTGAAATGTGTTGTGATAAACAACTGAGTTTCACTCGCATGCGTTAATAAGAGTTTTTTCGAATAGGAAATCCTTATAGGCTGGCCATGCACTAAATGTCACTTATATTAGGACCCAGATCGTGGAACAGATCTCATTACATTATGCGGCAGTGTTCCTGGCCAAATACGTATCCTCCGACCCAGTGGTAGTGTACACAACGAAATAAATTTGTAAGCGAGCGTTACTTCACTAACGCTAACGCTTTTTCACGCCGTGTAACTGCAGTACGTTGATATGCGCGGGGGAATTGTGACGTGATTGAATGCCCCTCTCTATAGAGCGAAACAGTTATAGTGTCTGATGTCCCCTCAAGCCGTAGAAATCATGGATGTAGAAATAACTGCTCTTGGACAGCTTAAAAAAAAAAAGAAAACGCGATAATTCAGTGACTAGCGCGGTGTCGCCGTTTCGAACGCTTTTTCTCGCGGCTGTGCGGTTGCCCCTGCTTCAACGTAAACTCGGTTGAAATCAAACTAAAGAATTATAGAACAAGTGCTTTGCCCAAAGGGGGCAGGCTTGCGATTACTCTGCACTCAACTGAACTGATGAAAATGATGCGCAGGAAAGTTGCTCTGCTGTTGAAATAAGCGCTGATAGTTACTCTGTGACGTCGCAAGAGGTCGCTCAGATTTACTGACTATGTATATATATGGCCCTTAAATATATATAGGGACTGAGACAGCGGTACTCTTTATCCCCGCACATATAATGCACATGGTAAGGATGGCGAGGGTGCTAGATGGAATCAATGCCAGGTTTAATTTCTCACACAAACAGGCGGGCACAATAGTAGAGCAGCGGCTTGTTGGTTTGTTTTATGCGGACGACATTGCGTTGCTTGCTAACAGGCAAAGTGATATGCAACGTTTGGCTAATATGTGTGCACAGGAATGTGAGAACTTAGGATTAATATGCAGCCTTAAAAATCAGGTTTTACGGTACTCGATGAAAACAGTGAAGAAACAGTGTCAACACAGGGCCAGAAAATACCTTGGGCAAGGAGGAGGAAAGAGAAAAGTAGAAGGCAGGGAGGTTAACCAGAATAACGTCCGGTTGGCTACCCTACACCGGGCGAATGGGAAAGGGGAGAACAAACATCACGTGAGAGCGAGGAGGGAAGGAAAGAAGGAAATTGCGGCGAGTTCGCTGACGCGTGTGGTCTTACAGAAATTGCATTAATAGTCACAGATGGTCGCACAAACCTGTCGTCCTTAAGAAACACAAAAGCGCCTTCACCGCTTTATGGGCCCAGCAGTGTTCCAGCAGCACCTGCACAGAAAGCGGCCGATTGTCCAGTTTTTGGAAAGCTTTGGCAAGTTCTTGTCTTTCTGGGGCATATCTTGGACAGTGGCACAGCAAGTGGTCGGTGTTTTCTTCGGTACAACAGACCTCGCATGCTGCACTGTCAGTTACTCCAATTAATGTAGATTATGCCTTTGTGAAGGCCACTCCTAACCAAAGGCGACAGAGAAGCTTCACGTCGAGGAAGTCTGAGTGGAGGTCGGAGTTGCAGGGAGGTGTTTAGTCGATGCAGTCGCATAGGTCGTAAATTTGGCGAGTTCCACTCGGTGTTAGGATTGGGAGCTCAATCCCACCGTTCGTGACCAGTTGTCAAGATTGGAGTCGGGCATGAATTAGAAGGTAGCTGGCCTATGCCGTCGTCCAACCTATCCACGCTCAGGACGTTGATGAAGAGAAGGACTGCTTCTCATCGAGAACGAGGAATATGGGTTTATTTACAGTATCTACATCAGTCTAGCATGACTGCGAGAGAAAGTACATCAGCCTAACATGACTGCTTGTGAAAGTGCACTGAGCATGCCGCACAACAGCGGCTTATAAACACACAGTCCTCCCTCGATACCCAGGTGACGGAAACGGCCGATCAGGCATCGCAAACAAGCCGCCTCTCTGCGGGACGGTTTACACACACACACTCACACACACACTTGTTGCGCGAGGTTCACGGTCCGGAGCCGACGTCAAACGGATTTCGTAGAACTCGGGGCTTGTATCAGGAAAGGTTCCTTTTATTCCCCGAGCTGACCTCTGCAGCGCGGCCGGGTGCGCATTGTCTTGCGTCTTGGACGGCGCGTGGGAAGGAGCCTCGAACTCGGTTCCCGCGAGCACTCCCCCGCTCGCGGCAGACCAGGGCGTCCGTGGCGGCTCAGTAACAATAGTTGGTCCGCTGATCGCATTCAGCCACAACGGCGACGAGGCTAACGGTGGCGTTCCAACAAAAGTTACCGCCGCTGTCGCAACTGGCTGGCAAAACTTGCACCTCAACTGGGCCGTTCTTAATACCTGTCACTGTGAGACTGCGTGCCAGGTGTCGAAGCTGCATTGCAGTATCAGTCCTCGAAAACGGAATTGGAACGCTGTGCTCTGCTTGATGGGATGTGCGAGCAGCGTTATCGGCAGAATAATTGCCACTGAATCCACAGTGGCCAGGTACCCATTGAAAAACGACCTCGTGATCTTTTTGTTGGACATCATGGTAAAGTTTCACGACTTCGTATGTCAATTGGTCATGAAATCCGTGTCGGAGAACTGACTGCGTGCACTGTAATGCCGGTTGAATTAATGAATTCCAGTGCTCGACGCAGGGCCGTTAGTTGTAACATGCGATGTCTTGAACCACAGTGTCGTTCCTCGCGTTTGTATAACCACGGCACCACCAGAACTGCACGACGTAGTCGGTTCATCGGTATAGATGTGCACGTGTTTGCTGTACTTTTCATGCAGAAGAAGTGAGTTCAGCTGTTTTAGAGCAGGGGCCGGTAGATCTGTCTTCTTCTGTAGTCCTGGAATCATTATATATACTTGTGGACGGCTCAAACACCGCGGAGGAAACGCTGGCTTGGCCGCAGTTGCGTACCCTGAAGTAAACGACACACGATGTGCACTGACAATACCGCTAAATGTCGAGCAGGGCCTTGCAGCAGTGAGGCTCGCCAAGTGGTGGGAAGGGGTCCTAGCATAATGCCTGAGATGCATACGCATTGTCTCAACGGTAATGTGCATCGTGATTGGGTAATCCTGCGCAAGGGCAATGGTTTCAGCAATTGATGCACTGTGTGGTAAGCCAAGACATATCTTAAGGGCTTGGGCTTGAATACTGTGAATCGTACGCAGGTTAGTCTTGCAGGTGTTGGATATTGCAGGCAGCCTGTATCGCAGGAATCCAACGAACAACGCCATGTACAGCTGTAACATAGCGTGTATAGATACTCCCCAACTTTTTCTGCAAGGAACCTGAACAGATGACAGTTTGCAGTCAGCCGCTTTTTCACGTAATTGACGTGCGGAGTCCAAGACAGGTCTCTGTCAATTACGACTCCCAAGAACCTGTGACTTCTGCTCTATGGTATAAGTTGTCCGTTAATAGATGCGCCGTAACCAGACATTGGCTTCCTCGTGAATGCCACCATTGCGCACTTTTCACATGAAATTTCAAGTCCTTGTTCACGAAGGTAGCAAGATGTAATTGTGGCTGCCTTCTGAAGCCGAGCGCAAAGCTGAAATCGTGTCACACCTGATGCCCAAATGCGCATGTCGTCCGCATAGATGGAAAGTCGTACGGTGCTTGGCAGGTTGTAAACTAATCCACTGAGGGTGAGGTTGAAAAGAGTCGGGCTAAGCACTCCGCCTTCAGGGACTCCTCGGCTACCGTAATGCTCGGATGTCGGGCCATTTTTTGTGTGCACGTAGAATGGTCTCCTCTGTAAGTAGTTGCGCACCCACATATACATTTTACCACCAAGTCAGACAGCTTCGAACGTGCTAAGGATGGCTTTATGGGTGACATTATCATAAGCTCCTTTAACGTCTAGAAACAGAGCAGCAGATAGTCGCTTACAGGCCTTTTGGTGTTGCACAAATGTTATCAAGTCAACAACGCTGTCTGTTAACGAACGGCCCCGTCTGAATCCGGCCATAACATGTGGATAGATTTCATAGTACTCTAAGTACCATTCCAAACGTGTTAAAATAATTCTTTCCATTGTTTTTCCGACACAGCTGGCAAGTGCGATCGGACGGTATGAGGAAATGACCAAAGACGACTTGCCAGTAGGGGTGTGCGAATATTGAAATTTTCGAATACGAATCGAATACGAATAAGCCGAAAAACTGTCTTCGAATATCGAATCGAATATCGAATATATGTGTAGTATTAAAAAATTGCTAAACGGAGGTAACAATAGCTTTATAACCCTTTTAAAAATAATATTGCATTTTACGAGGCTGCTTCAGGTTAAAGAGGCACTCATTATTGGTAATGCTCTGTCATGTAAGCGCTTGTTACAGATTATTGCGAAGGAAAATTGACTGCTCAACATGTTGAGAAAGTAAGGGCTCTCTATGCACTGTGACATTTGTCCAGGTAACATTTTCTAGGTGCATATTTTATTGCACATACTTACAGAGCCCGAAAGTACATCATATATTGTTATGAAAGAGCCCTGTAATAAAGCTTGGTAAAAAAAAAATCGAAACTGATCATGTCTCAAGGGCCTGATGCAGATAGACTGGAACAGAGCGTACATACACATTCATAGTAAGGTTCGTTACAGCATTTAAGATCACAGTGCTGTAACGCGGTGTCGTCGTTTTGTACCTTCTTTTGTCCTTGGTTTGCGTTGCGCTGTAACGAACCTTACTATGAATCCCTACCAACTGGCCCAACTTGCCGTCTTGATGCAGAGCATACAGATAATGAGCTCACCATGTGAAGCTCTCAGTGAATAAACATGTTCTTAGAATGTGGAGCAAGCATATAATTCGTTAATTGCTACATTATTCACAGTCTGTCCGAATATTCGCCATTTCGACCATTATTCGGCCATCCTCGAATATTCGGGAATTTACGAATATGCATTTCTCGAATCGAATACGCTTCGAATAAGGAAAATACTCGATTCGTATTCAAAATTTCGAATATTCGCACACCCCTACTTGCCAGCTTTGAGAAGTGGAGTGAGTGCGCAAGAGTGGAAACTCTTGCGGAATTGTACCCGTCTGCCAGGAGTCATTGTACAGGAGCAAGAGTGCCTTCCGAGCTTGGTCTCCTAGGTTACGCAGGGCACGGCATGTAATGCCGTCAGGTCCTGGCGCTGAAGAACGCCTGCACAAAGCCAGCGCAGCTTCTAGTTCTTCCATAGAAAAAAATTACCGACGATTACGTTACTTCCTAATGCGAAATTTGAGCGCAGCAAATAAGCTGTTTCACCTTTTCGATAGATTGAGGCAAAGAAATCGAGCAACACATGTATGCGCTATCACAGAATTTTTTTTTTATTTTTCACACGTATTCCTTTAACAAAGACTCCATTAACAGTTCTTGACAGTCATGAAGGAAGCTTTGTGGTCGGAGAAATAGACTGATATATGTTCGACTTGGTACACCAATGCTTGATTCTCAAAGACGAGATCTATACAAGTGCCTCGCGAGGTTGTCACAGCCGTGGGACGCGTTACGAGCGAGAGGAACGGGATGTTCTCCCGCATAAGTGTTAGGAAATTGCTGTTTGTCTTTATGTCAACATTAAAGTCCCCCACTACTAACATCGGTGTGGATCGATGGACGGTTAATGCGAGTTGCAGGAAGTGCGCGACGTCTTTCGTGAGTGCGGTAGCGGACTCACGAAAGCGGTATCAGTCGGTCGCTGCTAGCGCTGGGGGGATGAAAGGGGGGCGGAGCTGGTTATGAGGCCGACGACAACGCGAAACCCAGGAACGGACGCCAAAGAGCCATTTGTGTAGCCAGCCCTCCTCCACAGTCTCTCCTCCTCCCTTCCATCATCCTCCCTCGCCCGGAGAGCCGACAGCGCGCATGCGCGGCGGCGGAGCGCGGCGGCGGAGGCGAGCTGGTTACGAGGCCGACGCCGTCGACGACGACGCCGACGACGACGCGAAACCCAGGAACGGACGCCAAAGAGCTGCGCGCATTCCATGCGGGGATCGCGTGAGAACAGGGAGTGGTCGAGCGTTCCCGTATCCGTTCCATCGGAATTTGCCTCGCCAGCAATCTTTTTGCAGAAAGATTCAGCGACGTCAATGTAAGGTCGCTCTGATTGATCGTGTTCTTAAGTGTCACGAATCGGCCTCGTGCTTTGTGTATAGAGAGGGGGTTCACTTCCCCCCCATGTCAGCGGGGCGACAGTTGCTGTGTTATGTGGGGTCACAGGCAACGCGCGGGGTTGGGTGACGCGTCGCGGCAGGCGCCAGGCGGGCGAGTGCCGATTCCGGGAAGTCGGTATTGTGCGCACGATGCTGGCAGTCCGCCGACGGTCACACTGACCAGCCTTGAAACGGACCGCTGTACAAGGTATTGTGGGTCTGGCGCCCGGGTGCCTGACTAATTGGAGGCGCCGCCGAGGTTAAGAAGGACTTAGCAACTCTGACCCCGTGCCGCATGCAGTGAGCATGGACCTAATCTTCTACGCGTCCGGAACGCAATCGCCAGCCTTTTTGTTGGGTGCGACTGCCTGTGTGGTGTCGAAGGCCAGCTTACCGTGCACGCTGTAGGAATGCGGTGCACACGTAAAGAGTGCTTTCGGACGACGGCGTCTTGGAAACACGCACTCGGAGAACTTTGTCTTGTAGACAATAAGTTTGAAGGACAAGGAGGGCCATCCGTCTCCCACACGGCCAAACTTTGAGTACAGCGGCACTTCGTGGTGTCGATGCCCCTGCTTCCGAGACATTTGCGGCCTAGACGCCGTTGGGATTTGAAACGGTCTAGCGATAACTTGTTCGGGCTTGGCGTGTTTTGCTGAGCCCGTCACTAACTACGGAGAAATGAGAGGGCAACGGAGTTTTGGCGAAGAAGGAAAAGAGCTTTGTTTTCCAATATGTTTATTTTTGAGAGTAAGCCCATACCTGTGGGTTGTGGCTTAGCAAATCGGTTGACTCTGATTGGCAACTGAACCTGTGGGACGGGCCAACGGCCCTACCGCCTTTTTTTCTTTGTATATTTGGGCTATAAAAATCGGGACGACATGCTGTCCCTCAGACTTGGCTGAAATCAGGATTGCTGATAGATCAGTGAGCCTCCGTACTATGTACGTTAAAACGAGTCTGGGCTCTAACAGTGATTGAGACAGTAGAAGAGTGAGACTTTGTTTCTCAATTGTTCAAGTTTGTAATGTATTTGTTTTACCTGTCATGTATATAGAAAAGTTCACGTATAAATATTTCTTGTACATCTGACCTCATCGTTTCCTGCCTGCGTTTGATGAACAACTGCCGATCATCATCCGAGAAGCTTCAAGTTCCGACGGTGAAGCGAGGACGGAGAACGAACGAAACTTTACTGTCAATATCTCTACATTGTAGATAAAGTGCCAGAGATTTAAACGGGTGGCGCTGACCAAAGGTTGTGCGAAGGCCACGAACAGTCCTCCATATAAGCGACAAAGGTTTTCGCGGATCCAGGGACTCGCAAAAGGATGCCCATTGTCGCGAAGCCAGCTTGTTCATGTGACGCTGTATTTTCTTTTGTGTTCGCCTAGCCAATGTCAAATCATGAGTGGACTTCGTGCGTCTATATCTTCGCTCCGCACGACGGCGAATTCCTCGAAGTTTTGCTAGATCGATGTCGAAATCGATGCGGGAAGAACTCCTCGAAAGCAAATGCGTGGTTGTTTGTATGGCATCCTTTATCGCCCCCTGTAGGTTATAGGAGGTGCCGTCACGACAACAGTCTTCCATTATTACTTTGTATTTAGGCCAATCGGTGCACTGGACGGTTCTGGAGGACTAAGAGCTAGTCAAACCTTCGCTCTTCAAATAGGTTGGGATGTGGTCGCTACCCCGTGTTTCTAAATCCGAAAACCAGTGCACTCTTCTCGAAAGCGAACGTGAAACGAAGGTTAGGTCCAAGCAGCTGCTATACGCTGATCCACGCAGATAAGTAGGGCTTCCATCATTTGACAAGCAAAATTCGCTTTCAGAGGCAAAGGACACCAACGTTCTGCCTCTAGAGTTAACTTTGGAGCTTCCCCATAGGTAATGGTGGGCGTTGAAGTCACCAGTGAGCACCCACGGCTGTGGAGTCGATGTCAAAATTCCCCGTAGGCACTCACAATCTAGACGGCTTGCTGGAGATAAATAGGCTTCAAGAATTGTGAACGTGAGTTTTTCTTCTTCACTGTTAAGCAAACGTATTGATTTGCTCCATCAGGAGGCACTGGGTGATGTACATATGTCAAGTCACGGCGTATAAACACAACAACCTTGCTGCACTCTCCCTGGGTAGAGGACATAAAGTGCTCATACCCGGACAGTCTGATGGGAGCTGGCAGGTTGGGCTCGCAAATCACGATAATGGGGAACTGGTGCGCAATGACAAACTGTCTAAAGTCGGACATGCGTGACTTAAGCCCTTTGGCGTTCCACTGAAAAACAGATGCATTCTTGGCTTCCTCTTGAAACGACGGCACCTCGCGGGCCGTGGTTTTACCATAGAGCCGCAAGCACCGGACTCAAGGTGTCCAGCAACTGAAGTGCGCTCTGTGCCGACGGGGTTTTCAAGCTGCTCAGTAGAATGCGCATGCCATCCATAAGTGACTTCAGCATTACTATGACTTGGCGATCCTCAGTCGTCATCCCATCCGCGGTTCGTGAGGTCATTGAGGGCGGCGCAATTTGATGTGACTCCGAGGCAGGTTGTGCTCGTGGAAGTGTAGGCCACTCTACAGGAGGTGAGATCGTTGCCCCAGTCTTCGTTTTCGCAGTGTCTGTCTTTGTGGAAGTCGGCGTTGATACGGTAGCCGCTTTGCCGGAAGATGGTGTATATCTTTCAGTAGACGTAACTCTTCGTGCTGCTCTTCGGTGCCGATGTCGTCGTCGCCTGAGAGTAGCGGCAGCCTGTCTGTGTGTTGAATGGTCCCGTACCATACGTTTGAGTACTGCTCACTTGTTCCTCACCCGCGGGCATTATTGGTTGAGGCCTCACGAGTACCATGGCAGTTAGGGCACTTTAACACAGTTGCGTGGCAGGCATCTGCTGAATGAGATTCGGCGCACCGTGGGCACGCGAGGTTATTCCTACAGACACCTTTTACGTGTCCCATCTTGCAGCATTTGTAGCATTGCAGGGGCTTCGGTACGTATGGGCGGACTGGATGGCGGACGTGGCCAACTTTGACGTGTGAGGGAAGGCTGTCTGCATCAAACCACAGCTTCAGGCAACGGGTTTTTGCCAAGTCTTGTGGTGTGCGTGATAAGAGTGCCTTCTGTAGTTGGCTTTATTAATATTTGTAAGTCGTCGGTTGGTATAGAAATATAGACATTATAAATGACGCCGATAGTGCCACTGCAGCCAGTAGGTATCATGGATGGTACTAGCACTTTGTCGATCTCCGTTACGTGCCGCAGGCTTTGCAGTGCACTACGGTGTAGAACATCTACTGCAAGGACATTCTTCCGTGCGTTTATTCTCACGTCCTTTATCTCCTTTGGCGCAATTCCCTCAAGAAACGCAGAAAGGACTTGCCTGTTTAGGAGTCGCAGATTTGACACTGGGTCCACAGGCATAAAGAGCATAGCGTACGGCCAGCGCTGTGGTGTTGTCTTCACGGCGGAGACACTTGGTGAACACAAATACCTTGGCGCATGGTTGAACAAAGGGAACAGATATATGGAAACACAAGAAAAAGTAATAATAGCAAAGGCGAAGAGAAATGCAGCTATAATGAAACACAGCTCCTAGGGGACATAACAGGTACGAGATGTTCCGGGGTATGTGGAAAGGCGTTATTGTTCCAGTACTTACATTTGTAAATGCTGTTGTTTGCTTGATGTCAGGCGTATACAATCAGGACTCGATGGCAACCAAAGGTCAGTGGGATGCCACGCATTGGGCGCTCACGGCAAAACTGCAAATGAAGCTGCGCAGGCTGATATGCGATGGAGAAGATTTGTAGTGAGAGAAGCGCAGAGTATTGTTGATGTTGAAGAACTACTGAGGAATATGAAATTAAGGAAATGGGTTGCGAGATTCTTAAGGTATTTGCACAGGAAAAACATTGACTCACAGTGGAGGAAAAGAACTAGGAAGCTTACCAGAATGTATTTTTAAGAACGGCCCGCTGACATGCAAGCTTTAGCTGTTAGGAATGGCTTGTCGAGATGCCAACGTGCAAGTTTTGCCAGCCAGTCGCGACAGCGGCGGCAAACTTTTCTTGGAACGCCACCGCAAACCTCTAGCCACAGCGTCACTAAGTAAACTGTGTGTGGAGAGCAATACGTGCGTCCTCGACTCCCCGTCGCTGGAGCCGAGTTCGACGAAGCAGGCTTTGTGCCTGAACCCGCCACCTCGGACCTGATCTGCTATGAGCGGAGGAGTTGCCGCGGGAACGTCTATGGAGACCCCTTTCCACGCGCCGTTCAAGGCGCAAGACAATTGACAACCGGCTCCGAGTGCTGCGAAGGTCAGGTCCGACAGCTGCGAAGGCCAGCTGCCATAGGAGGGGGGGGGGACCGTGAACCTGTGCGGGTGTGTGTGTGTGTGTGTGTGTAATCTCTCTCGCAAAAAGGCGGCTCGTCTCCTGGCCGAACGTTTCCCTCACCTTGGGATTGAGGGAGGACCGAGTGTTTATAAACCGCTGTTGTGCGGCTGCTCGGTGCAGTTTCTCTCGCAGTCATGCTAGACTGATGAACTGCAACATCCTGATGTAGATACTGTAAATAAACCCATATTCCTCATTCTCGATGAGAAGCAGTCTTTCCCTTCAACAACGTCCTCAGCGTGTATAAGTTGGACGACGGCATGGGCCGGCTACCTTCTAATTCATGCCCGACTCCAATCTTGACAACTGATTACGAGCGATGGGATTGAGCCCCCAATCCTGACAGTATGCGGCCTGTATGGTGAGCAACATTGCAACAAAGAATGTCAAACGCAAAGTAAGAGAAGCTGAGACAGTCGCATGGGTGGCAGTAATGGAAAAGAAACTTGCCATGAGTACGTACTTAAGAAGAAAAAATGAAATCAGGAAAAAACAATTTATACCAGCTCAAAGTGAACGTCTTTACTTTTCAAAGCGAAATCAGGATGTCTTAGAACGCGTAGTTATAAAGCAGTATACGGCAACGAACAAGAAGCATGTGCTTGCTGCTGTAAAGGTAGGGACACGATGAAACATGTTTTGTTAGAATGGGAAGATATCTACTCAGCTGTCGCTTTAGGCTCCTCTGGCCTCCTTGAAGCCATTGGCTTCAGGGATAGCAGTGGTAAACATGTCTGCAACAGAGGTTAGTAAAAGGCGATTGGAGGTTTTGTGACAAAAAAGTATGGAGAACATAAACAACGGAGGCGTAGAAAAACAAAGTTGCTAGTAGGGGTTCAGAAAGGTTGATGCTGAGAATTCCTTGTGTGTGTTTCGTTTTGCTTTAATAGGTTGGTCATTAGGCAAAATCATAACAACAAAATGGTGGCGCAAAGCACTGTCCCATATATATATATATATATGCATAGGAGAGATGACATTACCAATATAGAAGGCAAATCTTCATAGCTCAAAACAAACAAAACGCGCGTATACTTACATGAACTTAGTGAGAGCAGCATTCCGGGCAAGTTGGTAATACATTACTCAAGTATTATTGCGCAACAAAAAAGACACGGACGTAAGAGAATACGACACGCCAAGCGCAATGGTGTGCCTTCTTCTCTTACGTCCGTGCCTTTTTGTTTTGCAATAATACTTGAGTAACCTGTATGAAACATGGAGTGATCAGGGGACTCATAAAGTATGTGGTCATCTATGGTTTCAGTCGTGGTCCTAGGGTCTATATTAAGATATTTCGCTTCATACTTAAAATCATATCTTCAATCAAGAGCAGGAATTAATGAAACTGTCTGTTTCGTAACTGGCGTCAGGTGTACACGGAACAAGTACTAACGTGACAGTTCAGGGAAATATTGGCTGGGCGTCCTTCTAAGTTCGGAAGAGTCACAGTCACGCAATGGCCAATTTGAGAATGTGCCGAGGTATATATGAAGGACGAAAATTGTGGCAGAATCCATTGAAGATGTTCCGTGAATCACAACACCTCATCAGCACACCAGCAGACACACGAAGTGACAATTTTGCTTCCAACCCCACTGCTGAATGATACCAATACATTGTATACATCTTGTAATCACTGCACCCCAGCTGAAACACAGCAGCTACCCTCAACATGCATCGTATGTATGCTGATTAACCATTTCGTCCATGGGTCCCATTTAATTCATTGACATTAATTGGCATCATCGCTACCGAGCAGCGCAAGGACCAGTGCATTGCTTCCCTTAAAGACTTTCTATCCGATTCATCAACACAACCTACAACTCGCGCGCTGTGTCGTCAAACTCTTCCATTTCTCGATTCGCGATGACCTATTTTGCGACGCAATTATTCTTCATACATCTTGAAACCATGCTCCAGCCGATAACGAGAGTTATTCTAGACACCCCTGCATATTCGAGATCCAACCGAGTCGATGAGACGGCAGTGCTGCCTAAATTGGATGAGCTGAAACAACTCCACCAAGAGGCACAATTTAGTCGCCTGAAGCTATCTAGACAGGGACGGGCACTTATGCGTGATCTAGGCTACGATATACCACAATGCCCAGACAGGGAACAACAATATCCACCGTGGGACACGCTATACCGTATTACCGTCAACCCAATACCTCGAAATATGGGGGCAGACACACAACCAGAAAGACGAAAAAGTCGAGCACCACACCTCAAGGACGACACCGAGGACTGGCTCTTATACACGGACGCCTCTCCAAAAATCAAGCCTTCTGCACAGGGGTGGCAGCCGATTGTACACCTTTATCATGGGGGTTACAATGCAATATTACATCACAACATCAAGCGGAACTTACAGCTATCGTGGAGGCCGCGACCATGCCAAATCCACACGAACGAAATCTGCTCATTCGAACAGATAGCCAGGCTGCATGCAGGGCACTCGCAGCCAGAAACGTTCCCGCGGCACTACACTCAGCATTAACAACGCACCTCAACGCACACCCCAACATTAGAGTGCGGATTCAGTGGATTCCTAGTCACACAGGGATCAGAAGGAACGAAGTGGCACATGCCACATCCCGCGCGAATCTCCCGGGCCCTCCTCTGTGGTGGCCGGACCCACCGAGTCTGAATGAGCAATATGCCTTCACGCGGGCGGAAAGGCGCGAAAAACTTGACGATTTACGAAACAACTCCATGAAGCATCCACAAGCAGACACGCACACGAAGCGAAGAGAGGAGGTACTATGGAGGCGTGCACAGACGCACTCTTTCTTGTCCCCACACTTCCAACACTACATGCAAGGTTTGCCTGGTAAACCTGCTTGCATGGCATGTGGCGGCTTCCCGGATAATGCTCACATTCTGTGGGATTGTCCGGGGAGCCGCCCCGCTATTCAGGCTAGCCTTGCCAAACTCTCACCCACCCGTAGACCAACGACACTTGAGGAGTGACTGGCGGACTCCTCCTCCGACTACGTACGTGTCATGATCGAGCTCATCACGACGCTCAACTTGGCAGGCTACTAGAACAAAGCGGGCGAACCCGGACCGGGGTTCTTGAATAAAGTTTATTCTCTCTGTCTCACTCGAAGTCAGCGTTCCGAAATCTGCGCCTCCTTTCATGCTGACCCACAGTGTGC
This sequence comes from Dermacentor albipictus, assembly GCF_038994185.2. Lineage (NCBI taxonomy): Eukaryota > Metazoa > Arthropoda > Arachnida > Ixodida > Ixodidae > Dermacentor > Dermacentor albipictus. The sequence goes on from NC_091821.1 coordinate 483,533,167, forward strand.
ACACTCGGGAGTTATCAGAACTTACCGACGTCTTCAACAGCAGTACTGTTGGCAAGGGATGTATGGCTTTGTTCAAAAGTTTGTTCTCTCTTGCCCCAATTGCCAATGCCGCATATCTTCAGCCTCACAGTCGCCAGGTGGTCTGCAGCATTTACATTCCCCTGCCCGGCCATTGGACGTGTCGGCATTGATTTGTACTGTTTGAACCGCACCGATGGCACCGGCTGATGCGTCACCTCCTTGTCCCAACATGTCTCTCAGTCCGTCCGTCGCTGCTGTCACGTGGTGTCATCTCGTGACCTTCCTTCTTGCCCGCGACGCCAAGAGTATAAGAGCAGCTGCCCCCGGACGCCAGGAGAGAGGCTCCGATTTCTTCTGTTGAGTAACGTGCTCTCCCGTCTCTCTACTTTGGTCGACCTGACCGCCCGCTCTTTGCGATGCTAGAATAAACAAGTTGTTCTGTTAGCAGTCGCCTCATGCTTTGCTGGGACCTTCGGATGCTTCCAGTGTGCCCCAGGCCGCCAGGCCAACGCTACCCTTGGGGCTTGCGACCCATTTGCAACAACGGGTGTCAGCACTGAGGTTCCAACAGCTGGTGGCAGCGCTGAGATTCCAACAGCCGGTGCCATCGGTGCGGATCAAACATCTGGTTGCCAGCGGTGAGATCGCGACAACGGAGGCCAGCAGCGAAGATATGCGGTTGACTGTATGCTGAGCAGCACAACGACCATCCGGGAGCAGTGCAACGAGCCCTGTGTGATGACTAGTTGCCTGCAGCGGAACGACTGCGCTGAATTCTTGGCTGAGAGGTTTGGTGAGTGCGGGACTTTCTTCTTCTGAGTTTTGCCAGGCTTTTGTTAGTGTTAGAAACAGAGCTGGTAATTGTGGTTGTCGTTGCTGCCGGGTTAGTTGCGGCAAGACAATAGTAAGCAGTAGAGAAAGCAGCATTCAGAGCAGCCATGGATTTGAAGTCGTTGCGCAAACCGAAATTGCTGGAGCTTGCAAGAGAGTTGGGTCTGGATGTCTCAGACAAACTCAGAAAACCAGGGGCCGTATTCTGTAGCGGTTCCTTTGGGAACCGGTTCCTTTCGGCTGTTGCCATTGGTCGGCGGTTCGATGTCGTCATCCCTGGTGGGCGGGACGACAAATTTTGATGACGTCACACAGGTTGCCAATCTTCTGGAAAGGAACCGGTTCCCTGCTAGGAGCGGAACCGCGGAGAAGTGGTTCGTTTGAGAGTCGCGCGCGGAGGCGAGCATGATGTCGAGGGTTGCTAGGGCAACCGCGGCTGCCGGCTAATCTCGCGCCAGCTGACGAGCCGGCACCTAGACGAGACGAGACAGAGACGGCAATGGCGGCTCCCTTGGTTGTGCTGCTGGCGAGTGCCGAAAGACAACGACGCGACGAGAGGCAACGACGCGACGCGTTCGGCATGGCCGAAGAAGAGTTTCGAAGGCATTTTAGTCTCTCTAAAGACATAGTGCGACGTCTTTGCGATGAGCTGGAAGGTCATCTCGGACCTCAAAGATTGCGTGGTGTCGACACTACGATGAAAGTGCTGTGCGCGCTGCGGTTTTTTGCCACCGGGAGCTTTCAACAGTGCGTCGGGAATGAAGAAGCGATTGCACTGTCGTAGCCTTCGGTCAGCCGGATCATTACAGCTGTCGCCAAGGCCATTACGGTTGCGGGCAAGGAAAAAGGATGGGTTAGATTCCCATCCACGGCGCAACAGAAAGCCGCCGTCAAGGAAGGCTTTCTTAGCCGTGGAAAAATTCCAGGAGTTCTAGGATGTGTGGACGGGAGTCTGATAGCCATCGTTCGCCCTAAGAAGCTCGGCCCCGGCGAAACGGAATCGTACTGGAGCCGTAAAGGGTATTACACCCTCAACTGCATGGTCGTGAGTATTGTTCATTGACAAATATTTTCGATATGTGTTTGCGCGAGTGCACGTTGTAAAAAACTTCGTTTCGTTATTTTTCATCAATTGCCGGCAATACTTGCGTTCCTATTAGAGAAAGTAGCGTTTGTGTTGTATGTGTAATGACGACTTTGATCTTTGCATAGAACACGGCCGCACTTTTTCAGTGCTCTCCAATCACAGTTGAATAGCCTTTTCGATGCTACAATGTAAACACATTACGCGCGACTTAAACCGGAATAGACGCCGTAGCAGTGAAGGGAGTCTTCGTCTGCGAGCGATCCTAACAGAAGACGAGCCCTTGTGATTCTTATTCGACGTAAAACTAAAGCATTGTGGCCAACAGACTGTAAACGCGAAAAGGAGCATCCCATCAATGAAAATGGTGTGAGGGAGAATGAGAATGTGTGGACACCCATTTGCTCTAGCTGTCAATACGGCACATGCTGTTTCCGCGTTCTTTCGCTTGTAATAGGCACTTTGTCTGAAAAAAAAAAAAAAAACATAGGTTCACTCTTTAGCAGAATCTTATACAATATGGACGGAAGAAACCAAAAGAATTATTTTGCGCATTGTGTTGTTACCGCACGCCATACATGAGCATGTGAACACATGCCAACATTGCATTTGTAGGTTAAGATGACACTGTTATCATGCTGATCATTAGTTCAACTGCCTAGTGCGTATATTGATATCTCCTTTTCTGTAATTGTGTTCACTGACTGAACAGTAACTGTTTGGCAAGTAGTGTTGTAAGCAAAAGGTTGTGCCACATATTTGTTGCAGTGGCACTGACACCTTCTCTTTGCTTTCCCTTATGAGGTGTGCGACGCGAAGCTGAATATCCTGGAAATTGACCCACGGTTTCCGGGATCGTGCCACGATTCATTCGTCTGGAGGCATTCTACATTTCGCCGCCGCCTCACTCGTGGCCTGTTACTTCATGGAGAAGTCTTGCTTGGTAAGTGCACCTGAAGTAGCAGTGCTTCTTCCACATGTAAAACATACACAGTCAAATAGTTTTGCATCCTAGCAAACTTTAAGAAAGCGTGATTTGCTAGAAATGTGTTGTGAATGCAGCGGTACCTAATGAACCTGCAGCGACTATCGAGAGAAACAAGTCTCTCTTAAAAGGCAGATATTTGTACCAGCATGTATACAACAGCTGACATGTTATGCTGTTTATTTATTAATTTCAATACACTGAATGCCAAGTGGAGCGCTACAGGCAGGGGTGGAATTCTACAGAACACGTCGAAATTGCAGTTTACAAGTATGGTGGAAAAGGGTTGGTGACAATGGACTCGGGGACCTGGTCCCTGTCCTTGGAAGAAAGGAATAAGCGTGTGCGTGAAACTTTCGGCATCGACGTTAGTGATCGGTGTAGTATATATTGTAGAATGGTGCAAGTTGCGCTATTTTGCTTTGTGTCGCAATGTGTGTGATTTTTTTAGTTGCAGCAACATGTGGTGCTGGAGTGATTAGAAAGGATCAAACGGGTAGCTCGATTTTGGGTACCTTCATGAGAAGAGGTACGAAAGGTAGAGCAAGGATCCCAGATACTGGCAGCATATTCGAGAGTAGACCTTAGAAGTGTTTCATAAAATAAGACTTCTGAAGAGAGAAGAGCTAATAAGTTTTAGTGGAAGATGTAGATTTAGGGAGGGGCAAATGGGATGAACGGAGCAGAAAACCACGAGTATGAAATAAATATTACATGTCCAACTTAACCTGAGATAGAGATTTGCAGCCAAGACAACAGGTGAAATAGGGCTTTTCTTTAAAATGAGTTGAACTTTCTTTACAACTTTCCGGGAAGGTCAATGTTTGATAGATATTGCAACAATAAATCCAAGACCCGCTCCTGTTGTAAAAGGGCCCTGGCGTAGACTGTGTTCTTGCATTGCGCCTTAATGTATCCATTTCGTTCACTAACATGCAACACTTTACAGGGGACTCTGGGTACCGGCTAGCGCCATGGATCATGACTCCTGTGCCTGGTCACCCAAATCGCCTCACGGCAGAGGGGCGCTATAATGAGGCACACGCATCAATGCGAAATGCCGTTGAGCGGTACATAGGAGTCGTCAAGAGCCGCTTCCGATGCCTGCAGATGTATCGGGTGCTCCACTACTCGCCTCAGAAAGCAGCCACTATTGTTGCAGCTTGTGCAGCGCTGCATAACCTCTGCCTTGCAGCAGGCGTGCCTCTGCCAGACGACCCAGATGATGACGGTGCACATGACGACAGCGCACAGCGGCCAGCCCAGGCACAAGTGCCGCTTCAAGTACAGGTGCCACCGCAGGCGCACCCTGTACAGCCTTCTCGAGCTTTGTTTCAATGAGGCCGTGCGGTGCGCGAATCCATAGTTGGTGTGTTTCGGCTGCCCAGAAATTTGCGCATTGCCTACCTGCAAAGTGTGCGCCGGCGCATTCGCTGGCAAATGAGGCGGAGACATGTGCTGGTGGAACATGTTTTATTTTTCTTTTCATGAAGTAAATAGGCCGTGCACTTCAACATAACACATTGCGTGTGCTCACATGTGGCTAATCGTAGTATGCTGCATACTGCGGTAGTGAAAAGCACATGATTTGTCTATGTTGAGCATGACAGATACACATGCAGTGACAAATAGCCATGTGCCATTATGTTACTCCTTTGCTTTGTTCACTGTGCTTTTGAATATTGTCTTGCCAGGGAATTTTCTTTAAATAAAGGTTATTTCCAAGGTGAATGGCAACCAATCTTGCATAGTTGAATATTGCTTTGCGATGCCTATTTTACTGTGCAGTATGCATTGTTCCAAAGCTGAAGGTGTCTGTTCATGTGTGACACACAAGCACAGCACAAGTTGCACAGCAACTGAAATGTCGTTCAAAGCAATCTGTATAGCACATATTGAAACGTATAGCAACAAACGAGACATGCCAAGCACTTTTTGGAGCAGGATTTCTTTACATAGCAGACACTCATGCTTACTACTGCTTTGTTTAAACTCAAGAGTTGCTTCAACATTGCATTTCTTGCACGCATGATTTCACATAATGCTCGTAATTGCTGCTTAACAAGGTGCAACTACGCTATAACACAATATAAACAAAATCATGACAATGAAACATTTCTTTATTTTATTCACTGGGTACCTGCTTCGCCATTCAGGCATTACAGCAGGGAGGGTACAACTCATATAAATGAACACTCAAAATTACATTCATAAAGCATGGAAGAAATCATCATTTGAACAAATACAGACAGTGTCAGGTGGTAGAGTATTTCAATCTCTTATAGTACGAACATAGAAAGAGTAGCGGAAAGCGTCGCTTTTAACCTTCTATTGCATGGCGTCCCATATTTGGCACATACCAGTTACCATTCTTTTTCGCTTGTGTGAGATTCCCAGTTGAGAATGTGATACCATCAGAGTAAATCTCATAGTTATGCGCACTTATTATGAGCAAGTGCTGCCATCTCTTGAGCGATACGCAAAGCAGAGGTGAAGTAGATTTTGGGATGCAACGTGAAACTTGGAGGGGGCAAACACGAGCAATTGTTTTTTTTTTCTCTGAAAATTTCGACCGCAGAAGCATAGAAAAATTATTTTGGCATATTTTTTGGTCTCGTCAATTCAAGGCAGTTACTAGTTTTCTCAATTTTGCCTGCAACTACAGCAGAGAAACCGAAATCGGTGTGTGCCATATTGGCACAGTATGAACTTGAAATACAAAATATGGTAACGTGCTGCCATCTGTTCAATAGCCCGAAGTTGCAGGTCACTCTATCACAAGATGGAATTTTGACGATCGGTACGGTAAGGGCGAATTGTCTACCAAACAGCCGCCTGAAAAGCGAAAAGGAACTGAAATGTAAAGGACGTGGTGCTTCAGAGGCACTCACAAACGCGATACATGACGTGGAGTTATCGTGTGTGCGTTGATACGATAACCGCGCAGTGACATTTCTGCCGAGCTTTGTTGGGAGAGATCTAGTCCAAAAGACTAAGCGCTGGTTTACCTCCGCCAAGGTGTTTCGCGAAATTGATTGCCCCAGCGTAGTAAAGGTCCATAACAGGCACATGGGTGGTGTTGACCTGCTGCACTCACTGTTTGGACTTTACTGCATACATATCAGAGGTCGAAGAAATGGCACTTTCGAATTTTTACGCCTATGCTAGACTTATCGGTAGTAACAGCATGGGTCTTGTACAGGAGGGTGCAGGAGCAGCTTAGGAGGAGACAAGTACTACCGCTGGCTCATTTAAAAGCAGAAATTGCAGAATGCCTTACCTCGCATAACAAGTGCCTACCCAACTAGCGACCAGGAAGGACTTCTAGTCAGGACATCGAATTCCAGGTTCAAGTCAAAAAAGCACAGGGACCAGCGGCCGCAATGCCACCCAAAGACGACCGATCTGACCAAGTCGGCCACTGGCCAGAATTTGACGAGAAGAAACAAAGATGTAAGCGGCCACCTTGCACAAACAAGTCGTTGGTAAGATAGAGGAAGTGCAACATTCATCTGTGCCTGAACGCAGCAAACAACTGTTTCATTTCATTCCCCACATCGCACTAAAAAGACCACCGTCCGTGAAGGTTTGTTTTCCGCCCATGGCTGCAAGAGCGCTCAGCCATCTTCATGGTGTGCCATATTTGGCACAAAGCTTTATCTTTATTATTACAGTCGTGTTTGCTCATTCAATCAATAATGAAAGCTGAAAAAATGACTTTTCATAATTCATGCAATAGAGCGTCAAAAGGAATCTCACATATTTTTAATTTGTGATCTCGCCTTTGAGAAACATGTGGGCGGCTGAAAATACAATTACCTGGCTATCCCCGCATTAGAGTGGTATATGTTATGAAGAAATTTTAATCTGAGGTTTCGGCGACGGTGTTCGAGAAGATGCCAATTTAATGTCTTTTTGCTTTCTGTCATGCTAAGCATCCTGTCATAATTGCCAAGGACAAACCGAACTGCCCTGTTCTGCACTTTTTCTCGTTTATCTACAAGTTCTGTAGTATATGGATCCCAGCAAACACACGCATACTCTAGTGTACTGCGCACATGTGTGAAATACAGTTGCTCCCTAAGTTTCTGTGGCAAGCTACTAAAGATACGTTTCAAGAAACCTAATGCTCCGACAGCCTTGTTCCTAACATGAGTAACGTGTCTGTTCCACCTTAGATCAGCAGAAAAAAATACACCTAAGTATTTATATTCTGACACCTGTTCAAGAGTAGCATTATTTATAGTGTTACGATTGCTGTCATATGAGCGCTTCCCGGTAAAGGTGACGTGGACACTCCTTTGCTCATTCAGTGACATTTTCCATTTTTCACACCATGTGGCAATCAAATCCAAATCATATTGTAGTGCTTGTTGGTCAGATTCGCTGTTGATGACCTTATATACAGTCATCTGCAAACATTCTAAATATAGATTTATTTATTTACGTGTACCTTACAGGCCTTCAAGAAGGCATAGTGTAAGGGGGAAATACGGTAACATATTAGTATTGAATCGGGAAAGAAATAAACATCAGCATAATGAAAGGAGTGCACACAGAACATGGAAAATTAATACATTAGCAAATACAATATGTAGAGCAATAACAATAAATGGTAAACAACAACATAATAGCATAATAACATTGTAAACGTTTTTACATGTTATACAGTAATAAGTATTGTAAAAAAATTGGGAGCGCTGAAATTCTTTAACTTGTAGAAAAAAATGCAAGTAAATTACAAAAGACATGACGTGTTTAGACGATTGAAACGGCATATTGATTGCTTAGCAGATTGCGAAATGCAGTGTGTTTAGATTGGCATGCAATGGTATCTGGTAGTGCGTTCCATAAACGGACCGCACGGGGCAAAGTTGAAAAATTAAAAGCGTTGTGTGTTGCCATAAATTCGGGTGTAGCTGAACTGATTGTTCAGTCGTTGTGACGTCGAGGATGCTTCTTTCAGGTTTGATAAGGTTAGGCCAACTGTGTGAACAAATCTGTGAAATAATAATCGTACAGAAGATGATATATTGTTCGGCAAGTCGTTAATGTAAATTAAAAAGAGAAGAGGCCCAAGTAAACTGCCTTGAGGTACACCAGAGGTGACGTCAAAGAGGCCAGAGGAAAAGTTAGCAACAACAGTGAACTGTTCGCGATTAGTAAGAAAATTGCGAATCCATGATAGGGTTAGTGAGTTGAGTTTAATTGCTGAGAGCTTTGATATCGGGTGACTATGGGCTACACGATCGAATGCTTTCGAGAAATCCAAAAAGATGCAGTCAATTTGTTTATTACTGTTCATATGAAAGCGTAAGTCTGACGTGAATTCTAGTAGTTAGGTTTCGCAAGAAAATCCTTTTTGGAAACCATGCTGTAAATGATGATGTAATGCCTGAAGTGGTGCCATGAATGTGACTTCTGGGGAACCCCAGAAGTCACAGGTACGTATTCAGAGGAACATCCGTTGAGAGCCACAGACATCTGTCTTGAGCGAAGATACTCGGCAATACATGCGATAACCTTCTCAACCAATTTGTAAAGTCAAAGTTTAGCGATCAGTAGACTATGCGTAACGACGTCAAAAGCTTTTTTGAAATACAGAAATATACAATCAACAATTTGTTTCTTGTCGACTGCTGAGACTAGCTCATGAGTGAATGCAACCAATTGTGTCGTACACGAAAAACCCTGCCGAAACCCATGCTGACTAGGATGAAGAAGGTTATTGTTATCAAGATGAGACATGATGCAGGTATACACATGTGCCATAACCTTACATACATAAAATGCTAGTTAAGGATACTGGTCCGTAATTCTCAACTCTGTTCCTCTGTCCACTCTTATGAATTGGCACCACTCGCGCTAGTTTCCAATCACCAGGAACAACGCTGTTATTTAAGAAATTTTGAAATAAGCGACAGAAGTACAAAGATGCCCGAGCAATTTATAAGGAATGATGTAGGGATATCATCCGGACCACACTCTTTTGTTCGTTTCAAACTCTGTAATAATCACTCGATGCTCGTCACACTAAATACAACCTCAGACATTTCGCCGGCTCCGACCGGAAAATCAACTCTATTAACCCCCCTAATGTTTGAATGAGTAGACTGAAATACTGATGAAAGGTATTAAACAAAAATGTCGACCTTACTTGACGCAAGCGATAGTAAATAGCTTGACGATTTCCGCTCAAGCTCGGGCCATCTTCTGAGCGGCAACACTAGCGCGCGACCACACATCAGCCATAACGGCGGTGACTGAGCGAATCGCGACAGCACGTCGACTTGGCGTTGACCTATTGAAACCCATGCGCCTGATGTTCACCTCTTCGTCGGGCTCAAAGAACGGCGGGCAGACTCCGATGGCGCTCGCCCGCCCTCGCGGTCCGGGCAGGCTGCCTCCTCTGGTTCCTCTGTGATTAACACGTTTGTTAGAATATGGTGCGCAAAAGCTCCGTCAACGAGTGTGCTTACCTGGCTGCATCACGGCGGACGTTATACACGTCTTTCTTCCACACGCCGCGCCATTGGGCTGCAGTTTTCACTGCCGGGCAGCAAGGCAATCACTTGCTGCGAGAGCTCCTCCTTGCGCGCCGCCGTAAGCTGTTGACCCAGCACACACGACGCCTTCGCAAGGTAGGGGTGCTCTTCAACAAATGACACGAGTATATCGCGTTGCCTCACTGAAACATGAGGACCCAGCAGCCTAACCTTCTGCGAGGACATCGTTTTGGATCCGCGGCGCGCAAACTGGCAAGTCCAAAACGTAAACAAAGCGAGGCAACTTGTTTGCATAGCGTATGGCACACCACCTAGCGACTAAATAAGAAAACAACAGAAATAAACTTACAACTCCCAGTAGCGGTCTGCGCCGCAAGCTCACATTTATTACTGAAAATATATTTGCAAGTGTTCTGTAGAAACCAATGTTTTTTTATCAAACCAGCAACATCCTTTAATTGCTATACAGTCCCCCAAGTACAAACAAAAATGATGACGTGATCTTCCAGCAGACCGCCGCTCGTTGATTGGTTCCCCTCACGCCGCCCCGTTCCACTCTTTCTCCGAGTTACGTAATCCAGACGTAACAGCCAAAAGGAACCGGTTCCCAAAGGAACCGTTACAGAATACGGCCCCAGAACTGCTAAGGGCTATTCTTGAGTTGAAAGCTGAGGATGACGAGCTGTCGGAATGCCTTGAGACCATTGAGGAGAGGGAGACGGCAAAAAGACAGGAGCGCGAACTTAGAGAGCAACAAGAAAAAGATGAGCGCGAACGAAAAGAGCAGAAAGAAAAAGAACAGCGCGACCACGCTTTGGAAATGAAGCGTCTCGAGGTAGAGATGGAACGCGCTCGTAATGGAAGTCAGGCACACGGTGCAGGAGAACGAGTATTGTTTAAAATGACTGACCTGATGCGGCCGTTTAAGCTTGGAGAGGACATTGGTTTGTTCCTGGTTAACTTTGAGCGAACGTGCGAGAAGCAGGGGTTCTCTCGGGAAACGTGGCCACAGCGCTTGCTCACTTTGTTACCCGGCGAGGCGGCCGACGTAGTCGCTCGCTTGGAGAGAGAGGAGGCAGAGGATTTCGACAAAGTGAAATCAAGTCTGCTAAAAAAGTACAGGCTGTCAGCGGAGGCGTTCCGTCGGAAGTTTCGAGAAAATGAGAAGGGCAAAAGTGAGTCATATACAGAGTTTGCCTACAGGCTAATGTCAAACATGCAGGAGTGGCTCAAAGAAGAGAAGGCGTTTGGTGACCACGAGAAAGTTCTGCAGTGTTTCGGGCTAGAGCAGTTTTATAGTCGGTTACCCGAGAACGTGCGGTACTGGGTCTTGGATAGGCCAGACGTTAGTACGGTGGCTAGAGCCGCTGAGCTAGCCGAAGAGTTTGTGACGCGTCGGGCTCGCGGAGCTAAGGACGGTCAAAAGGGTGAATTTGGCTCTAAGTTCGAGAGGCCGAAGTTCACGCCCATGAGAGCAAAGGGGGACACACGTACTGCGGATGCGAGTGAAAGCAGTCCGACCGAACGTAAGGAGACGGCGGCAGCCGAAGCCGAACGCAGAAAGCGGTTCGAGACGAGGCAAGCGCGCGTGTGTTATACGTGCCAGAAGCCGGGTCACTTTTCGGCGCAGTGTCCGGAAACAAAAGCAAAAGTAGTGTTTTTGTCATTATGCAGCACTGACGAGAACATGAAGCTTCTCGAGCCTTACATGCGAGACCTCCTCGTGAACGGGAAGGAGTGCCGAGTGCTTCGCGATTCCGCAGCTACGATGGATGTAGTTCACCCCTCTTACGTAGAACCCGATATGTTCACGGGCGAGTGCGCATGGATCAAACAAGCCGTGGAAGCTCATAGCGTGTTTCTGCCCGTAGCAAAAGTGCTTATTGAAGGTCCTTTCGGAGCACTTGAGACGGAGGCGGCAGTGTCATCTATGCTGCCCCCCCAGTACCCGTACCTATTTTCGAACAGGTCCGATCACCTCCTGCGCGAGAAGGGGCTTTTGTTTGGTGAGGCTAGCGTTCAGGCCTTAACCAGATCGAAGGTTCGGGAGCTCGCTGCAAAGGCGGTAGTTGCGGGGCCGACGTTGTCGAACGATGAGAAAGGGTCAGAGGCGCAGCAAGCTGATATTCAGAGCACGCCCGAACCGAATAAAATTGAGCCTGTAGCGTTAAAGGCACCAGATACTGGAGAAGAAATTCCCGATGCGGGAAAGTTAGAAGAGCTATCTGCAGATTTGCTCATCGCGCCTACGTCAGACGGACTTGATAGGTTGCTAAAAGTCAGCCGGTCGGCTTTGATAGCCGAGCAAAAGAAGGATGGGAGCCTAGAAAACATACGCTGCATTGTCAAGGAAGGTGTCGCCAAGAAAAATGCTCGCTTTGTGGAAAGAGGTGGGGTCCTGTACCGGAAGTATGTAGACCGCAGGGGAGTGGAGTTCAATCAGCTGATCGTGCCTCAGTGCTATCGTCAGGATCTGTTGCGCTTGTCTCATGGGGGTTCGTGGTCCGGACACCTAGGAGTTAAGAAAACTAAGGGCCGTCTCTTGCAAGAGTACTATTGGCCAGGGTGTTTTCGGGACGCAGACCACTTTGTGAAGACATGCGACACCTGTCAGCGGGTGGGCAAACCAGGGGACAAATCGAGGGCGCCGTTGAAGTTGGTACCTATCATTACGGAGCCTTTTAGACGGCTCGTTATTGATACAGTGGGACCTCTGCCGGTAACAGCCACGGGGTACAGACACATTTTGACTGTGATCTTCCCAGCGACAAAGTTCCCTGAAGCAGTGCCGCTTAAAGAACTCAGCTCAGTTGAGATAGTCAATGCACTACTGTCCATATTTGCGCGAGTTGGTTTTCCTGCGGAAATCCAATCAGATCAGGGCACAGTGTTTACTAGCGCTTTGACGACAGCCTTTCTCGAAAGGTGCGGGGTAAAGCTGTTACACAGCTCAGTGCACCACCCCCAGTCGAATGCCGTTGAGAAGCTCCACTCCGTCATGAAGCGCGTGTTGAGAGCCTTGTGGTTTGAACAACAAACTGACTGGGAGCTGTTTCTGCCTGTGGTGGTGTTTGCATTGAGGAGCGCGCCGCATGCGGCTACGGGGTTTTCGCCAGCTGACCTCGTGTACGGTCGCTCGCTTCGATCTCCGCTTCGCATGCTTCGAAACGGATCACTGCCCTCTCCAATGGCTGCAGACTATCTCTTTCACAAATGGCCGCCTCCTGCACTGGAGCCTCGCTTTGCAACAACATTCTTTTGAGGTGCGTTACAAAAAGGGGAGTCTCAACGGTAACGCCGATGGCTTAAGTCGAAGCTCCTAACGTGGGAATCAGCCTCAAAATTGTTTGTTACTGATGTTTTTCTTCCTGAGGCAGGATTTTTAACATATTGCTTTTGTGTAGTGTTTCAAAGTGATTATGTGCTTTCTAGTGCAATTTTCCAATTTGTGGACGCGTTCTGAGTGCTGCTAGACTACTGTAAGGAACTAGGCAGTAGTATAAAAGGGGAAAGAGCCTGGCATGGCTTAGTGAGGGTTGTGCCGTGCTTGCTGACTGAGCGGCTGAGTTTCGGCGCAGTTCTAACGGTTGCTGGGAAAGAGAACAAAAATGGCAACTCTCCTGAAGTCACTTTGCAGTGTCCTGTGTGAACCTGAACGTGAGAACGAGGCCTTCTCGGTGCGCTGCGCTCAAGAAACGCCGAGGGACGACCGACTTCGGTAATGAGCATCATCGAGCGACATCCCTCCGGACAGCGGATGCAGTCCCCTGACCATCGGGATCTCCTTCCCCCGGCGGGGCGGTCTGTTACGTTTCGCCTACGACGCGCGGTAAAGCCAGCGCGGATGCAACGTACGCCGGAGCTTCGTTCAAAGCGGCGGACATTTTGGCCCGTTCGGAGCGGCCGCGACGCATCCCCGCCGAGCGCGTCCCGGCATGTTCAGTGCCACGTGTCTTTGTGTGTGCGTGTGTGTGCCCACGCTTGTCAAAGCGCGGCAGCCGGGGAGAGGTGCTCCCCCAGTGTGAAGCGAGGAGGTCTGACCGGCGCCGGCCCGGCTGATGCGTCACCTCCTTGTCCCAACATGTCTCTCAGTCCGTCCGTCGATGCTGTCACGTGGTGTCATCTCGTGACCTTCCTTCTTGCCCGCGACGCCAAGAGTATAAGAGCAGCTGCCCCCGGACGCCAGGAGAGAGGCTCCGATTTCTTCTGTTGAGTAACGTGCTCTCCCGTCTCTCTACTTTGGTCGACCTGACCGCCCGCTCTTTGCGATGCTAGAATAAACAAGTTGTTCTGTTAGCAGTCGCCTCATGCTTTGCTGGGACCTTCGGATGCTTCCAGTGCGCCCCAGGCCGCCAGGCCAACGCTACCCTTGGGGCTTGCGACCCATTTGCAACAACGGGTGTCAGCACTGAGGTTCCAACAGCTGGTGGCAGCGCTGAGATTCCAACAGCCGGTGCCATCGGTGCGGATCAAACAGTACGGACCACTTACCCTGACAACTGCTGATAACCACTGGGCCATCACCGCAGTTGACCATATCACGCGATACGCCGAAACCGCCGCCCTCCAGGCAGCTACAGCGCCAGACGTAACCTTGTTCCCCCTTTGAAATCGTCGAGGCCATCCTAGATCAGTGCAACGTTCATCGGACAACTATGCTGCTTACCACACCCAAATCAACGCGTTTACTGAAGGCTTCAACCGCACGCTTGACGACGTGCTTGCAATGTATGGCGCCTCTGACAACGCAAATTGAGACCTCATTCTTGCCTTTGCTATGCAACGGCTATCTATCAAGCTGCCTTGCTACCAGGGCATGCCAGAGAAAGCGAGCTGTGGAACTCTGTCATACAATAAATAATGAAATCCGAAGGGCAATAATATTGTGATGATCCTAAAGGAAGTGCAATAATAGAGAATATAATATAAGGTGCCCCAAAGAGCTTTGCGGGCGTTAGCGTTGGGGCACGCACGGGTGAACAGTTTTAAAATAGGGCTTTGAGTTTGCGGAAGGTGTCTTCCGCTCAAAGCGTCAAAGAAAACCTATTAAAAATAATTAAACCAAATATACCATTTTATGATGAGAAAATAATTTTGACTTTCGTGTTTTCGCGTTTAATTACAATTTAGAGGTTATTCTATTAGCGCCAAGGAATTAGTTGCGCTTAGTTTTGAGTAAACAACCTTATGTGCCTTCACCAGCGAAGCTATATAAGCCGTGATAGGCCAACGAGCAATGAAATCGACAATCGAATTCAGAATCAGCGGCGTCTAATGAATCGATCTTCATAGCACACGCTAGCTGAGAGAAAGCGCTAACCGCAGTCACCCCTCCTAGCTTGGGAACTTCACACGTTGTCACGAATCGAGCCCAGTTTGGTGCTAGGTTAGAGACGTCACTTCGTTGCCCCCTCCATGTTTGTTGACGCAAGGCTTTTGGGTCAGCGTTTAGGGCTGCCGCTAAATCAGTGAAATAGCGTGCCTGACGCAAAACCCAAACGCTATTTGCGTCTCGCGCAAGCGCAGTGGCATCGACGCTATCTATTTGAGGCCCCAAGCGTTTGGGGCGCCTATTCTAAAACACTCCCCGTTCCCCTCCCTACGTGTAGGGTAGCAAACTGGACTCATTCTCGTTAACCTCCCTGCCTTTCCTTCTTCCCTTCCCTTCTCTCTGTCTCTCTCTCTATTCTAAAATACTCCAATGCTCGAGGCCCGTTCAGGATGTTTTAGACCGCGGAGTTTTAGCAGAAAACTTGCCGACGACGTGTGAGGTAACCATTGAGTATTTTCGGTTAGCATGTTGGTGTGTGCATACTCGGTAAACTGAGGATGTTAGCCAGGCCCAAGACCTTGTGTTCGAAAGATACCAGGTGAAAGGTAAATTAACCTGCAATGCATAATAGGAAAAGACGGCTACAGTATCGGTAGCATAACAGTAGGGAACATACAGAATGAAAAGAACCTTACGTTGCAGAGCAACAAAGTACTTCAGGGATCGATGGTTCGCTAAAGAGAAGCACGGGTTTAAGAAAAAGAGAATAAGCGCAATCGAAAGGCAACAGTAACAAGCTCGGCCACATCAGTCACCGTTCCGTTTCGAAGAGGATTGCCATAAAGTTGTTCCATCTTTCGACCCACTTCAAAACACGCCAGCATTCTTGGAAACTGCCAAAACAAGCTTTCCAGGCGTAGTGGAGTAGGGTGTGAAAGACATGCGATCGAAATAACTGCAAAAACTTTGGCAGGCCTAAGAAAACAGAAGGGAAGACCCAAGAGTTCGCGCTCCGAGAAAGCATGGCGGAGGCACGACACAAATTCCACTGACGGAGAAGAAGAAGAAGCCTGCGGCGCGCAGCAAACGACCGCGGTGACGATGGCCACAGTCGCATTTCCACGCGCACTCTCTGCGCCATCGAAAAAAATAAAAACGAAAGAAAGTTGAACGAGAGCAGGCGAAGACCCGGACGTTCACGAATCGACGAGCGAAGGGGAAAACCTCCACTGGCAACGCGGGCGTCGCGCCCGGATTCCAAGCGCGGCCCGACGGGCTTGGGTGAAGCCGAAGAACGAGCGCTCTTCTTTTCCTTTTACGGAAACATGGGGAGTCGCGGGAGAGCTGCGCACGCAACGTGCCGCGCCAGCGCCCGGCCGGAGGCCGGCGGGAGCACGTTCCTGCTTCCTTTTTTTTTTCGCGTCACTTTCCCCTGGCGTTGCACCCGGCTTCCGAACGGCGCAACCCTCCCCTGATTCCCGTGGCCCCAAACGTCCGTTCGCCCCGATGCCCGGTGCAATCGAAGCGCCGAACGCGAGGGCAGCGCGCGCGCGGGTAGTGGCATCAAACTACGAAGAGAGGGGAAGAGAGAGAGGGGGAAAAATGAAAAGGAAAAAAAAATGGAAGGGAAAACCGTTTTACGATTGCGACGAGCGTTTCGAAACGCCCGCTCTTCCTCGCTTTCTTTTCGTTTTTGTCGTGGTCCTCCATTCTCCCCGACGCCATCCTCAGAAGCCGCGTCGAAGCGGCGGGACATATATCGGTCCCGCGGCGCCACCACCGCCAGCGCCCTCGGCGATTCCTTTCCTTCCCTTTGGGATCCGCGATACGGGGGGAAAATGGAGAGAAGGGGAAAGGGGAGCAGGGTGGTGTTGCTGCGTCGCGCCCGCCGAAACTGATCGTGCCGAGATCGCCTGCGCTCCCGAAACGAGAGAACAGCGGAGGAGGCAGTTTGCGCGCGCCCTGATGGGAGAGGGGACTTGCGAATCTCTGGCACGGCCGCACAACAGCGAGACCTAGACAAAACGACTGGCTGAAAAAGATAAGCGAAAGTGGGAGAAAGCGGGTTGTTTGGGGGAGGCCCTAAAGTGCTTCGCCCGAAGCGTGAGGCCTCGCCGCGGAGCCCGAAGTGCTGAGCGTGGGACCGCGGCTGGCCCGCTGCAATCAAGGTCCGGGCGAACGGGAGAGGCGCTCAAATTTCTCGACTCGCTCTTCGTAGAGTGGATGGGGACCGTTTTCTGTCGCGGTGAGGACGGGGGAAGAGACGCGTCGTCTCGACGGGATGGAAGGGACGAAAGAGCATTCCGATGGCGATGGCCCCCGGTCCGCGAAGGGGTGCAACTCGAGAAGTGTCGCCGGCGGGTGCGTTGCGTCATCCTCGCGTGAGTGGCGTGTGACCTTCTGTGCTCGGGATCCTGCCATCCCGCCGCTGTACGTCTGCAAGAGATAGGAACTTTGAATGCAGCGCGGGCAGGTTCGCGAGCACTTCGCCCGCCTCCTGTCAGTGCTAGACGTGCCTCACACACATACTTCGCTCTTTTCCGGCGACGGCCTTTGGCCCTCACGTTTAGCTTTTGCGCGCACATCACTTCAATAATTTTTCCTTTCGTCTTAATTGTGCGCCTATAGGGATAGGCCTTATGCTGAAGAGGATTTTGTTCTTCACCGTCACTAGAGTCCATTTTCACTCTCAATTTCTAGTTTCACGCTTCTTTACTTCAGAAATATCTCATTTCAGTTAGCAATATGTATATTTTCTTTCGCGGTCTGTACGAGCCTACGGCCGTCGACTCGTTCTGCGATAAGGCGCACAGCTTTTCTGGTGCTTCATTTTCTCTTTAGACACAGAACGGTGCAGAACCGTTGCTTCGTGCGCGCTCAGTTTACCGCATTGCTTCGAATGTCGGAGAAAACAAACTATTAGCTATCTGTGTTTATATTTATGGCTCTTTTCCTCAATATATCGCGCAGATACAGAGTGTGCAAGCTGTTCAACGGCCCGTAGTCGCAATACTTCTAAAGGGCACATCCAAGAAAACGCTTTTCTTTATTGTGGATGCCCTGCCTGTTCTGTTCGAGAGAGTACAGGAGCGAGTACAGCCCTAACTCAAGAACAAATTTCGGAAGACTGACTGCAGAAGCCACCCGTGTTAGCCTGCTTCTAAGATGACTGTATTTTACTATAGCATCGTCGTCACCATTACCATGGGCATTTCGGTTGCCGTACGCCCCACGGTGCTGTTCAGGGTGACCCCGGGACTGAGTGCCCAGTCAAGGCAGTCGGCGATCGGCTGTCAAACACGCTAGGGTGCTTTTAGTTCGGCTTTCCGATAGTCATTTACTGACCACTCGGAATCTATTGTTCGCTCGGAAGCTACGGCATAGATTAGCTAGTAGACGCAGGAATGCAAATATTTAAGGATGAAAAGCAACGACTTAATGACCTGCGCATGGCACCCGCGACCCTTCGCCCCTTTCGAACGATATTGGCAGACCCGAAGTTCTACTAAAGGATTTCCTCACGATAGACAGTATCAGGCGCATAGTAACTTTTCGGACATGAACAGCGCGCAGAGCCAACAGGTAGACATCCGTTCCCCTTCCCTCTCTTCCTTCCTTCGCGCTGTACCTAAACAGTATTGACTATCTCGCACCAACTAGCCCTATTATGTGCCTTAACGCTGTCACTTCTTGATTTTCTAATTTGCGCATTTGCAATCAGCCTAAGCTCTTGTAGCTCGTTTGGTAACGACAAGAGCTACAGCTGAAGACGCTGGTTAAGTCTACGAGTTGTATAATTGCCTCTAGCCTTATCAAGACATCTGGAAGTGTACGACGTGCATCATTCTCAAAGTAGACCTCTGCCCTGCGGCGAATGACGTAAAATTATAGCTCACAAGAACAGAGCAGGTAAGAGGCGTTAAAACACTGAGAGCAAATAAATGTTCGAGAGTGTTTTTTGACGAGACGTGCAAGCTAACGCTTTCCTCTTTTAGCATTCAACAGAAAGAAAACTCGCGATAAACACGGGCGCTCCGCCATAACGCGGTCGTGCCGACAGCCGCAGCAGCGGCACTCCCAGTCTGCGACTAGGACCCGACTGAGCGCAGACTTTCACTACCGCGTATACGACGTCGTTTCCTGCTCGCCGCGGTCGCGACGCAATAACCGGAGTCGCGGCCGGCGCCCCAACGAACGAAAACGCTGCACCGTAACCGACGCGCGAAGAGCCAGGCAGCCAGCGAAAGGGTGAAGGGGACTCGGTGCAGCAGGCAGCTCAGAGTGGGGGGTAGAGTGTGAGGACAAGAGGAAAAGGCTGCGTCGTGCTGCGCCATCAAGTCCCCCGCTTGCACCGGCGGCAGGACGGCCGTGTCGGCCGCGATAAGAGCCATCGGGCCGCTAAGAAGATGAAAGACGGCTTCACGCGGGCGCGCGCCTCGAGCTTCCAGACAGAGCTGCCGAGCAGGACGCGCGGCGCACTCGCTGCTCGGAGGCGACGCGGCAGCGCTGCCGCGGATGTCGTTGGCAGGCGCAGGCCGCGCGTGTTGCCCCAGCCGCCGCGTCCCCTCCCCCCCCTCCCTCCAGCACGTCACGCTTCCCTCTTTGCGTCGCCAGGCTCTTTGGGCGGATTTTGCGCTTGTCACCGAGCGCAGACCCGCGCACGCACCGCCTCCCTCCCCTCAACACACACACACGCAGCCCTGCCTCGCGCTCTCTCCTTTTGTGCGCCCTGCAGCCTTTCCCTCCGGAGCGGCGGGTCGGTCGTAATACCGCGCTGGCGAGAGGGCCTGCATTAACGAGAAGCGACGTTCGCGTCGGGCCGGTTCCGCCGCTCGAGATTAGCGGCGCGCTCGGGCTCGTGCGGGGACCGCGCCGTTGCTGTCGCCGGCATGCATCGGTGCTCGTCGTATGGAGCGTCCGGAAAGGAGACAGCGCCGCCAGCGTAACGGATTCGCTGCGCTGGTGAATCAACGCGCAAAAGGGCGCAGCAGCGAAAAGAAAAAAAAATGCAGGAGTAATGCACATGTCGGAATGAAGCGAGTTAGTAAATGCCATGGAACTAACGGCGATGCGTACAGTTGTGCTTGTGCTTTCAGCCTGTTCAACGTGTAATCTCGCGCACTGGCTGTACTTAGTATGTCCTGTTGTACTCAGCGTCGTTGTACCAGTATGTGCTCAGGTCTCGCGTAGGAATTTATTATTAATTTCTACGTAGAACAGAGATCGGCTTACCGGCACCACTTTTTCGGCCAGCACAGAGGGACTACATAAGCTAGTTTGCTGGTGTTTACATTCGGCGTACATATAACCTACGTATATTTGTCCTCAAATATATCGGCCGAGACACCAACTGACCCACCGACAGCCTGTACCAGCACTCGCAGCCTAGCCAAACCGGAGTGTATAGGCAAGAAAGCTTCGCCCAAAAAGAAACCTGGGGCGCGATCTCCATAGCAGTCCATGATGCTGTTTCTCAATAAAATGCGCAACAAACGCTTATGCGTTCACGTTGACAACTCGATTGCATCTGTAACTATGCAGATGCAGCGATCTTCCCTACATAGTCTATCATAATAAAATTTAAAACACCTCATGTGACTTCATCGGCGGTTGCACAACTCGCAGCCCTGTCAGCCCTCAGTAAACCTCTAAGGCGGCTCTAAGAGTATAACATCACCGTTTCATCATTGGTCATGGAACTAATGAACTAGTAGTCGATGATTCCAGGGTACTCCGTCAGTCCAATATATATATATATATATATATATATATATATATATATATATATATATATATATATATATATATATAATGCACGGCCTGCTCTCTCGATCCAGCCGCAATGCTCCCCGCTGTGTAGGTAACAACGGGGATACGAGTTCGAGCTACTAAGCGGTATCTCTCGCTGGCACTATGGAGCTCGAAAGAGCGAAGTTGCACCCGCCCTCGTAGCTCGGGCCTGCGTCTGGGGCGCCGCCTTCCGCCTGTGATACCGCAAGCTGAAGCAACACTTTCATGTCGCCCGTTGCTCGGCCTGGCATTCAAGAATGGTCGTTCAGCCCGCATTGGAATGATCGATCACCCTGCGTGCGACAATAAATCGTTAGTTTTTTTTAATTTCGCAAATTTGCGCTTAGCGACAGGCAAAAAAAATTTAAAATACGCCATGGCCACATAATGGTTCTGCAGGCATTCCCTAATAAAGTTTCTTCGCTCGCTCGCTCGCTCGGTGTCGCTCTGCTGAGCTTGTAACTGACTTCGCGAAATAATCAGGCAACTTTTTGAGACTGCTCTCGTTACAGCCTGCCCAGTAAGGGACTTTAGACCACCATAGGTAGACTGCAACATCACCCTTTTTTGTAGAAAATAACATTGGTGCACTGGTCCACATCGTCATTAACGCAAACTACTTTCAATGTCTGGCTACATTTCCTAAAGACATCGGCAAGATCTGTCGCAGGATGAAAGGAGTCGGCCGTTTCCTTATGTGTGTGCATTAATTTAGTTTTCAGTTCTTTGTCGTATCTCCTTTCTTCTTATCTTTCAATCTCCTTTTCTCCCTGTACACCACTAGAGGGCATGAACGGGACCCAAATCTGGATAATGTTCATATTTTCTTTATCATTCCCGCGTCTCTTTCTACCCCTCGGTCTGCGGCTTTTGATCTACACGTTTGCCAGAGAGGTTAAAACTAAACAAGACAAATATAAGCAGCAAGCGACCGGCTGGCCAACCCACCAAGAAAGCGAACAAATAAATGTAGGAAAACAACGCTACAGAAAGGATGCAAGGTCGGACGCTAACAGAGCTTTCCATCCAAGGCTCAGAAGGCACTGCTGGACTGTTTCCGCCTGCGACTGCTCGGGGAGTTCAAGGTGTACCATAAACAGAAAGACGTAAGAAAGGTAAATGGTTACAGAATACTCGGAATCTCTCGATAGACGCTGTCAAAAGCGATGGTGATGATTGTCGGGCACGGCTCGTAAGAGTACAAATGAACGGCAATTGTTGTGTTTAAATTGTATCAGAGATTGCGAATTAAGGAATGAAAAAGAAAAAAAAAGCAGATGTGCAAGCAAAGAATACATATAGGCGAATATTAGTTACGAGTGTAAACGAAGGTTGAAGGGAAGCGCAATTCCAAAATTCGTGACCAACTGTAGACGGCGTGAAAACCCTGCGAACAAGTAAAGCAGTTGATCCTATGCGGACCATATGTGTGACCGACAGCTCGTGTATCGACGCAGTGTCGATACAACAGCTGCCCGCTTCTGTAGAAGACTATTTCATATTCATAGCAGGTGCAAAAAGAATCATCTAGTACAGCGATGCTTTAAAGAGACAGGAATAATAATAAAAAAATGAGCAAAACAATACACTCACAAGCTATAAATCCAAATGACACAAGGAGAAGCAGTAAACCTGTGATGCTGCAAGCAAATATAGGACGAAAAAGAAGTGTGCGAAAACGGACGAAAAATAAAAAGAAATTGTTGGCTCTCCTGCAATCGGGAGTAGATGTAAGCATGAAATGGCAACCGGGAAAGCAAATTCGTTGGAGATGATACTAGCTACAATCTTAAAATAGGTGTGGTGCATGTTCGCAAAAGCACACCCCTCCTCTCCCTTTCAACAGGCTCGGTATAACCAGAGGAGGAGAGGCCCTCTTTCTGTGCCGGTCACGTGACGTCGACGGAACCAAGATCCCGCCCACGATTGTAGAGAGCCTATTTAAGGGGCTCCGAAATGTACTTTTGATCGCTTCATGCTCTTCTCATTTTCTTTCACCAACTTTTGAATAAACCGTGCAAGTTTCGCACAAGAAATCGCCTCGCCCTTTCTTGGTCGCCATGGTCTACCGGATGCCTGCAGCCCGCCGACAGCGCCACGCTACCCAATAAGTAACGTCGGTCGAGCTTCAATAGGAAGGCGTCACTACAACTCGGGAGCAGTACGATAAGCTCCCCTAGAGAACGCAACACCGCCCAGGTAGAAGAAGAAAAGCGCCTGAAGGAGACTCCACACAGCGTGGCGCCATCTCTCGAGGCGACGCAAAACGCGCGCCGCAAAACTCACGAACCGCTGGCGTTCAACAGAGCACAGGCAAGCCTGTCTCCGCGCCAAAAGATGACAATGAGGTGTGTGGTGCCGTGTACCTACCTTTTGAACTTCGCTATTGGAAATGGCAAATAAAACTTCAGCATACTAGAAGTTACAGCTTGAGCGATATTGTGAACAAAAATTAGAAAGAAGTCGGAAGCAGTATCTTTCGTTACTTCTTTGGGTAGTAACTAGCGTATGTAATGTGACCCTTGAATAAAGTGTGTGGGGGGGGGGGGGGCAGAGACAGCAATCTACGTTTTTACTGGTTGCCCGGATGATCTCATTATATTCTCGCAAGTTGCCCTGATGTTCTCGTTTTAGTGCCCGGATAACTTCTCTGGCTGTTGGCTCAATGTCACTTGAAGGGCGGCGACAGCGGGAGCTAAAAGCATTTCATGCTTTAAAAAAAGAAGGAGGCTCTGTGGGAAAGGTGGCTCGCCAGCAGAGGCACATGATAGCTGGACGGTAACGGCTAGCCTGTGTGACGGCGTGGGAGACCGAGTATGAGAATGAGTAAGAAGAGGTTGATGGCCGAAGCAGAAGAGGGGAAGCGAAATCGAAACAAGAAGAGTATATATAGCTGCCAGTGTCGAGGAAGTACGCGGCGCGCGCAGACGCGCTTCTCTCTCTAACTTTTTCGCGGGGTGCCGGTACGCTTTAATGAAATCCTCCGGCGCGGCGCGGAGCTAAGCCGCCGGAGCTGACGTCCGGGGTGCATGAGGTGGAATCTTCTTTCTGTTCTCGATCGCCTGTCCAGAAGCCGTAGGGTTCGGGGGAGCGCAGACTGTTTCGAAAGGTGACCCACGACGACAGCGATGAACGACGTCCCGTCGCGGTGGCAGCCCACAGCGCGGTGCACGGGCATTACGGCCGAGCACCCGGAAATATATAGTAACTCCGGTTACAGTGAAAGATTGCTTGCAGTGAACGGGAGCGCCGTGATGTACTGCGCTTTTGTACACTGCATAGAGGAAAACAAAAGAGACAGATCGAATTTCTGAAAGTAAAATAAGCTAGAAAATTAGTGAAGTGCCGACTTACACACAACCTACAGACATGATAGCGTCGGATTGTAGTTCGAATACGCGATAAAACAGGTTTGATAAAATGATTTGAAGTGCCCTACAACTATGTAATTGATATGTTTGCGATTCAAGCAAAAATGAGAAAGTTAACTAATTAAAAGCAATCAATTAAAGAATACTTTGGGATGAAAAAAAGTTGTGGCTATAAGTACACGGCACAACGACTACCATGCAGTCCGTACGACTTCTCTACAGCTCTTAGCTTTCTTTTAAAATCTTGGTCCATGTAGGACACGCGGTATACGTTATTTGTTTAGATGTTCAGTGCTGTCCACAGTGTCTCGTTGCACTCGTGGTGTTTCTGATGCGTCAGTTTATTCTTAGTACAAATTGCCGATAGAAACTCGTCAAGCGCCTCAACTCGCTGGCTTGCGCACGCGAGAAAGCTTATTCCATGCCGCTTGTCGACGCTGCGCCCGTGGCGTAATGGTATCGACACTGAGCTTGGGCTCCTGTGTTACTGTGTTCGAAGCCTGCCTTCCGAAAATTTTATTAACGTGTATTTGATTACACATAACACCGACTCTGTTGCAAATGATGGGTTTGTATGGTCACAAATCCATTCGAAGCCGAAAGGACAAAGTTTAGACAAATCGATGTACTAGCCATCAACCGCATGCCGGCTGCATCACCTTGCGTGCAGCTGCCGTAGTCATTAGCACTGCAATCCCCTCTTGTAATTATTGTACGAAACTATGCTTCAAACACTAAACTCGTGAACTCGGCACCATTCCTAGATGGCCCCATGCTATTAAACGTGTTTGGCGTTAGAGGTCGAGATACGTACGAAAAAGTACGTGGAACTCGGCAAGAACGCTTTGCTTTAATATAAAAATAAGACAAGAAAAACGACAGACGTAATTTACAGTAAGCTGTTCACGAAACGAAGAGGATTCTAGAAGCTGGCTTCACCCAGCATATACCGTTACTGTGGAGAAGCCAGAGGTAACGGGCACATTTTTATTTCTTATAATGTTTAGGCTGCTAGGAAAGCGGCGACACCTCCGATACTCTGCCATCGTTCGCGTATGCAAGCTAGCGCTTGTAAAAAAGTCACCACTTGGCTCTCCTGTTTCTCCGCTTCGACGAATTCAACAAACTCTTTGGTTAGCCAATGCGGGCATGGAAATACGTGCCGCAATGGTGTAAGCGTGCTCCTCTGCGAAGCTGCAGACGAGTATAGCGTTCATGCGTTATTGCAGGGAACACTAACACACTAGCACAGTTAACGCGTGAGCAACGCAAGTTTGATACGAGTATAATCTTTTACTCTGTGCATAACATTATGAACAAGCCCGAGAAGAAGAGATTAAGGGGAACTCTCGTTCAATCTAACCAGTCATGCAGACGCGCGATGTCCACAGGCATAGCTTGGCGGGGATGTCAATACCACTGCCGGAAACTACAGGCACGGAACTGTCAGTGACCCACGCGGGTAGCGCCGCTAATGCCTCCACCACTGTACGAAGGCTCACAGCAGACATCGCAGGGCGGCTTTAAATTGCAGCTCCCTGGGCAACAGCCGGTCACTCTTCTACAGCGTCGTCGGCGGCCATGGCAGCTGCCAGAACGTGGGCGCCCCGAGAGAACACGCAGTGCGTGATCGGGGCGTCGAGGAGGAGAGCGCGGTAATCCCCGCGTCTCCGCCGGGCGCTATCGCCTCGCAGCGCGTAAATCCCCTTCCTTGCGATAAAGCGATTTCGCCGGACGGCGCGGCTTCGCGATGGCCGGCATGGGCGGTGGAGGGGGAGCAGGCCTGAGCCACGCCTGAGCGCGCTCGGCTGCAGTTCCAATTAGGCGTCAGCAAGCGACGCCACCGGCAGCGGAGACATCCTTTCCGCCGCTGCCGGCCGTCGCGCCGCCCGAAAGGCTAAGCCGTGCAGGCCGCTCGGAGCCGAAGCGTGCCGCCGCTGGGGCTAAAAGCTAAAAGACCGAGGCCGAAGTGTAGCGCCGGAAGCTTCTGTAGAGGCAGGCTGACGTTGGGTGAGGGGCGGGCTGCTTGGAACATTTGCTACGCTGCGAGACATTGATATTGCAGCCAAAGGATTGCCTCTTCCAAACCGAATAATTCTTTTACTATTGCTTTTTTTTTCGACTACAGAAAGTTCGGAAGTTCTAGCGAGTGGAAGAGACTATTCGCCTTCGTCTTTATCGGCTCGATATAGAATTGCACCTGTCACCAACTACCTCGCCCTTTCGCCGATCTGCCCACCGTCACCCGTCGGCCCAAGCGCGCGCGTCGCACTCTCGGGCGCCTGGAGTGAGACTCGATGGCTCCGGACGGCTGCCGCCTCGTCGATGGCAACTCGGCCGCCTCCTAGCCCACACAACCCCTCATCGGTAGCGCAGCGCCTCCGTCTCTGCCCCCTCGCGGGCGAACAGGCAGCCGCCGTTTGTCGGACGTGAACAAATGAGCCGCCCGACTTGCGCGCTGCGGTTCCCGTCCGCATCACCGCCTACTCCCTCGCCACTGCCGCCACGATCCATTGCCTCGTTCACCGCCGCTACCACTCTCCTCCGTTTTCATTTCTACTCCTCCACCCCTCCCCCGGCCTTCCCGGCCGTCGCCAGCCGCTGGCACGGACAGAATGATGACGCGTCGGCCGGGCGCCACCGCCCGCTATACGACCGCTGTTGTGTCGCGGCGGCGTTTGCCGCCGCCTGCTCGCCCACCGCACACACTACTGCGGACGATTCGGGACGATATCGCATCTCCGAGCCCAGGAGCGCCAGCAGCAGCAGCAGCCAAGCGACCTCCACTCCCCCGCTCTTCCGTACAGCGCTAGAGGGAAGCGGCAGACGGCGACGTATGCGGGATCGTGGACGCGGGAAGGACGAACGATTCTCCGGGGCCACCACTGCAGGGCGTTGCCGCCTCGTGGCATTTGCGCCGGCACCCTCCGAGTCGGGGAGCCGGCACGGGGGGAGGGAATCAATGAGCGCGCGTGCGGGCCGGGAGCCCCGCGCTTATAGACGACCGCTTCCGTCGATAATCTCGGCTTATCCCCGATGGAGCAAAGCAGACGCCGCCGCGGGGATCTGACGCAGAGCGAATGCGCCGCCAGCGACCCTGGCACGGGATGGGGTCCTTCTGTGCCTGCCGCGCGCTTCGCGATAGGAAGCCTGATGAGCCGCGAGAGGACGGCGCGTGTGGGCGTGTCTCGCTGCGGCGGCCGGACCGGCGCGCATTTTGCCGACGGGGATGTGCGTGGCAAAAGAGCGCGCCGCGCCGTAATGGAGAAGGAAGCCGCGGCTTATAGATAGACGAACGATTGCTGTGCAGCCTCCCTGCGAAATGCTCCCGCCGTTGTTTCTTCTTTTTTTCCCCCTTGTGTCTATTCCTTTCCGCTGCAGTCAATTTGTCTTACCCCCGAGTCTGATTCAGCGAAGCGCGCGTGTTTTTCTTACTGAGACGACGCTGCTTCGCCGAAACTCAGCTCCTGTATATATGGGGTATCGTCCGCAGGCAGAGTACGCAATGCTGAGCATTGTACCTACGTGCTATAAGTAGAGATGCTCGCACATAATGTTTAGTATAGAGAAACGTCGCTCACTGTCAACAGTAAATGGATTACTTTGAGCTTTTTCAGGCAGTGCAGACCCACCATGAGAAAGAGTACAGAATCACCTACCTCAGGACCTCAGCGCAAGCATACAATTACGCAAGTGAGTATATATAGCACAGCGGCTGGGTAATAATTGTTTGTTTGTTCGAATAAATCCGTGATGTGAGTCTAAGCAGCGTCTGTTCTGTCCTTTGCTTTCTTTAATGTCTGTTCCGTCAGCTACGCCTTGCGTCATTGTCAATTTGCATGCTGTCGACTGGCGGCGGTTGCGTGAGTTCCTTTCATGATGAGAGACAAACTGAGCGTAAGTTTTTTTAGCTTGACAGGCTTATTTCTTGCTGTGTCATACTGGCTCAAATGAAAAAAAAAAGAAGTGTAACTGTGTGCGTATTGAAAGAAGTGCTCGCGCAAGTGCACAGTCGTACGAGATAGCTTTGAGCACTCGAGCCGCAGTATGGTATCTAGGGCACAGCTGGCCCGTAGGTTACGTAAGTGAGGCCTTTAATAATTTTTCTCTTGCTTCTGAAGAACACTGGACCATTTCACCCCGCGAACAGCGATTAACAAATTGACATGACACCAGGCTCTTGTATGCTTAATTTTCTTAATTCAACCACTGTGGGCAGTCCCACACACTTATAGCGTTAGCAAGCGGAAATACAGCACGAAGAAGACGATGACACTTATGCTAACCATCAACTGGTTTACTAAGACGCAGGACTCGCAGGACAATAACAATGCTGGGAGTGATTGTCTTGGTTATTGCTCCCAGCATGTGTGTATATATATATATATATATATTTGTGGATCGGTTGAGTTTCAGCGTCTGTGTTACCGTCTATCGTCTTCATTGTGAGTGTCCCTTTTCTGGCAGTGTAAGCACGCCAGACAACTCAAACCAACTATCGCAGCAACGACTGTGAAGCGACTTTGCGACCATCAGGCTCATTGGTATTCACATTGAGAATGCCACGGGATCCGGAGGGGAACGTCTCGAGAACTCCTTTGGCACCGGAAGAACCTCGGGGAGCTCCCATAGGTAGAGCTGTCCACTTATGCAGCCCGGGCGAGGTGCGCAGGTTAGGAAGGTTAGCTTGAAAACGCCAGATCGGTGGTTCAGTTTTTGGGATGATGCTTTACGTTGTGGTACGGTCACGCTATGTCGTGCCTTAAGCAAAGCTTGACGCACAATCTACTCATTTCCTTGCTCGTAAGCGCAGTTCCCATACAAACAAACGTGCAGGCAACCTACAGCATGGCACAGAAAGATAGTTTGTCCCCTCATAAGTACCTCTGTCTACAAAGCTGTCCGAAAAATTACAGGAATAAAAATGAAGCAGACCGGAGAGCGCGAGACCCTTTTGCTTGGCGAAAAGAGTGTCGAATTCCGTTCGTGTGGCAGACACTTTAGATCAGCAAGATCATTTCCGTGTCTCGATCTGGCGTCCGCAGGCGCGCGCAAAAGTGAGCCGGGTTCGCTGCAGCACGACGCGCTCGTTCCGTCGGCCGGGCCACGGGCGCGTGATGGATTGAGGCGCCGAGGAACGAAGACAGCAGCCGCGCTGGAACGCGCCAGCCGCCGGCCACGCACACGCCTTCTGAGAAAGGAAACCCTGCTGAGCGGCGGCTGTGATGACGGCGCCTGGCAAATGTGTATGACTCGCCCGAGTTCTGAAAGAATAAGAAGCACAACAAACAAAGAAACAAGAAAAAATACGGGTTGGTATAGCTTGGCGGGTTCTCGCACGGCGCTTGATTTCCACGGCGTCCTTGGGTCGCGCTTGAGAGGAGGGAGCGCGAGCGGATTCTTCGAACCCCAGGTATACCAGCGTATGGCGCAGTGCCACGAGCAGCAACGACACATCCCAGATAAAACAACAGGGAACAGACGTCACTCTGGGATCCTGAGCAAGTTCACACGGATTGACCTTTATTGAACTTGCACTGAGTGGTTCTTTTTTCCGCGAGGTGGAGCGTAAATCCGATACGAGGCCCGGAAACTGTCTCATGCAATTCTGCTTAAATGTGGACCAGATTGGCTTTCCTGTGTGATTCCCACTGTGTAATGCGTTGTGTTGTGCTTTCCACTTTTCGTTCCCGTATATTTTTTTTTGTTCTGTGCCAATTTTCTGTGTTTATTTCAGGACGAAATTGCTATGCAGCTGCTTCTCTTTCCATGTATGTGATAGCAGCACATTTTCATGATCAATGATAATGATAGTACAACAAGGCACGCGTGCTTTGAGAAGTGACGTCATGTATGACGGCCGATAGTCATGGAATTTCAACCGTGGCCTAAGCGATGCACATAACGTAACTTTTCTTTTTTGTAACGAGGGGGTGCCTTCGATCAAATTGCGCAGAGATGTTCTTAAGCAGAAAGTGCTTTTGAGACGAGGTAAGGTTCTGATGAAGCTGAAGTGCCTTCGTGTGTTCCTTACTTCTGCGAACAGTGTATCTAGGGACTTCATATCATGTGTGTCAGAAAAAGCAAATGTAAGACAACAACAACAACAACAACAACAACAACAACAACAACAACAACAACAACAACAACAAAAGAATACGAGGAGCGGTAGACCGACCTTACGTGAGCAAACAAACCCTCACCGGGCATTCTGCAGGCCAGCTCTGCCTAGCGGAGTGGAAGTTGAGTCGTGCTAGGCACTTCTTGAGCGCTGTGAGTCCCCACAGTAATATTCTCGCGTGTCTAAGTGGATCCTTTAGGGATAGACGTGCCTGGGCAATGTAAGCCGTAAACATCCAGCTAGGAGCTATAATGGCGTGTGTGCAAAATGTGAGCATTCGCCATGCGAAACGCTTAGCGTGTTACCCGTACGCAATGATACTCGCGGTCTTACTTCTTATAGATTGCACTAAGCCGCGGGCACAGTAGAGACTATTCATAATGCATTGCTTAAGTCTGCTTTAAGAAACCTTGAAAAGCGCGACGCATGAGCTGACCGTCTGTTCACACGGTTGCGCTTAAACGTGGTATAGAGTGGGGGTCATGACAGAAGTTGTCTTCTTGGGTCCGGGGTAGCTCGGCTGTGCTTCAGTGCGTAAATTGTGCAATTTGTAAATGGAGAGCCACGACCGCTGAACTCTTATTTTCACGTTTGGATGGGACAACAGCTTAAGAAGGATTTGCAGTGCCCGTGAGTCCTTGCGTCAAACGGACGTCAAGTCACCGCGGTCAGAGCAGCTCGGCATCCTCAGTTTCGCTCCCCTCATAAAGCGAAAGAACAAAAACCAAAAGAAACTCTCTTCCGCAGCAAGGAATACGCACACAAATTGATGAATTCAGTAAAATTACCGCAGAACCCATCTTGCGTTGACTGTAGACGGCGATTATCATTCAAGCAATGTAGCGACCACCGCCGAAACGCGTCACGTGCGAGTCGCGTGATTCAGCCGGGCTCCTTTCTCACGTTTTCGTCGGGACACGCCGTGCCATCAGGCGGCGCGTCTGCGGTGTCGCGCCGGAGTGTGCCCGCGCTCAGAATTAATCGGTGCCCTGTCGGCGGGCATTCGGGGAGCAGCGCTAAAGCCGACGACGCTGGGCTGCTGCGCTTGAGGAACCACTGGGACGCGGGCTCGAGTTCTGCTCATCAACCGGGGAAATTGGGAATGTTTTTTTCCTCAAATTGAACAGCGACGTAAAGAGACTGGATAGATGGATAAACATACAGAGGCAAATTGCAGATGACATTGTCCTGTCGACAACACTGGGGACGAGTTACAACAAATGATTGAAGACTTTAACAAAGAGAGTACAAGAACGGGGTTGAAGATTCATATGCTGAAGACAAAGATAATGATTGATAGCCGGGCAAGGGAACAAGAGTTCAGGATCGCCAGTCAACCTCTAGAGTCTGCGAAGAAGTACGTTTACCTAAGTCAATTACTCACAGGGGACGCTGATCGTGAGAAGGAAATCTACAGAAGAATAAAAATGGGTTGGAGCGCGTTCGGCAGACATTGTCAGATCCTGACTGGAATCTTACTGTTATCATTAAAAAGAAAGGTGTACAATCAGTGCATTCTACCGGTGCTGACATATGGGGCAGAAACTTGGAGATTGACAAAGAAGCTCGAAACTCAAGTTAAGGACCGCGCAAAGATGGAATGAAGAATTTTATGCGTAACGTTAAGGGACAGGAAGAGAGCGGTGTGGATCAGTGAGCAAACCGGTGTAGCCGATATTCTAATTGACATTAACAAAAAGAAATGGAGCTGGGCAGGTCATGTAATGCGTAGGTTAGATAACCGGTGGACCATTAGGAGTACAGAATGGGCGCCAAGAGAAGTGAAGCGCAGTCGAGTACGGCAGAAGACTAGGCGGGGGGATGAAAGTAAGGAATCCGCAGGTGCTTGCTGGAATCGGTTGGCGCTGGACAGGGGTAATTGGCGATAGCAGGGAGAGGCCTTCGTCCTGCAGTGGACATAAAATAGGCTGATGCTGCTGATGATGATAGTCACAAAGTGGCTGGATTAGAGCAAGTGCGCCAATCACATTAAAAGAAGAAGATACGGCAGCAAAACAGACTTGGGCATAAGCTCATATTGTGCCAGACCGAGCAGAGTCGCTGCCTTGCGGACACTGCATGGAGTTCGATTGCACCGCGCATGGTCTGCTACGCAATGTTGTGCCATTACCACAAGCCCGGATCCCGAATCTGCAAGATGCAGAATCTATCCTGCGAGCGCCATAATTCTCCCTTCACAAGTCAAGATGCTGCGCCTTCGTGCGGGAGAAGCCTCGGCGGAGCAGCGTGTTTTGACGTGTCCGCGTGTGCCCGACGGCCCGGCGCCGCACCTCCCTTGCCTGGAGGTCACCGCGCGCGCGAACTTTGAACCGGGTGGCCAGCGCGGTCGCTGGTTGGACACCTCGGACGACCGTCGTGTGCTGACTTTGTATTGGGCCGGTTGAGTGACAATGGGCCTCGGGGATTATAAAAGCAGAGACACGCCGCTCGAAAACAGGATCCGCCGACCCCACCTGGAGAGAGGGTCGCTCCCGACTGGGGTGAGATGTGTCACGCGTTTTCGCCGGACGCCGTCGTGCGAGAACAGTCGCGTTTGTGTGAGCTCTCGGCCCCAGTGCCGATCCGTTCCTGTCCTGTATGATAACCTGTATATAATGTATAAAGTCCCTTTTGTTATTCTCATCGACGCCAGGCTCGGAGTCTTCGCTACCAACGCTCTGTCACGAAACGGGTGACGAGCGCTACGGGACCACAAAGCCGTTATCGTGGTGCAGTGGTACAAGTTCGGAACACTGGCGGCACCGGTTGGATGTCGTAACACTGGTGGCACCGGTTGGAGTTCGTAACACTGGTGGCACCGGTTGGGAATTCCATAACACTGGATGGCAGCTACGGGATTGACCGGCATCAGCTACCTCGGCGCGGTGAGTGCCTGAAGTTTACCTCAAACACCAGACTTTCTCTGACACAGGTTATAGTAGCTCAGGGATTGACTTGGTGTTGCATTGTGTTTAACCTTGTGTGTTTCAAGCCTAGTAAGAGTGTTTTGAAAACCAGGGGATGCTGAGAGGGTAAACAGGGCAGTGTGTGAAATACTTGCATATGTCTTACTAGTAGCATTATAGTAGCGTACGGCAGGTATATTCAAAAAAGGGTAAACAGCAGGAGGACAGTGTGAACGATGGAGAAGTACAAGGTGAAGGAACTTCTCGAAATTTGTGAGGAGTTGGGCATTGAGTTGGGCTCAACCAAAAGAAAGAATGCGATCCTTGAGGTCATGAGGACTGGGGACGTAACGGCTGAGGAAGCCGCAGAGGCCTGGGCGGATATCAATGAACGTCGGGAAAGGGAGGAAAGGGAGAAGGAACGTTGCGAGCAGGAAAGGAGAGAACAGCAACGTCGCGAGGAGGAAAAGGAGGAAAGGAGAGAGATTCGTGAGCACGAGCTTAAAATGAAAGAGTTGGAGACCCGAAATAGCTCGCCAGCGCCTAGTCTCACTTCTAATGTTCCCAGAATACGCGATCAACTTCCACCCTTTGTCGTCGGAGAGGATATGGCCAAATACCTCGTGAAATTTGAGCACGTGTGTGAACGGAATAGCATTGAGCGATCCCTTTGGGCACAGAATCTGTTAGCGTTGCTTCCTGGGGAGGCATCAGACGTAATAACTTGCTTATCGAAAGAGGCGTTTGAGAGCTACAGTGATGTGAAGGAAGCGCTACTGCGGAAGTACAAATTGTCGCCCGAAGCTTTCCGGCAGAGGTTCCGGTACGCAAAAAAGGGTAAGGAGTCGAATGTTGACTTCGCGTTTCGTCTAAAAGCCGACTTGGTGGAATGGCTGAAGGGCGAAGAGGTTTACGACGACCGCGACAAAATTGTCGAATGCATCGCGTTGGAGCAGTTCTACCGTTGCATTGATGAGGATGTCCGGCTCTGGCTGCAAGATAGGCTAAAGGAGGTTAAGCTAAACAAGGCAGCAGAGTTAGCGGAAGAGTATTACACCCGCCGCAGCTTGCACAGCAAGGCGGTGCGCGTAGAAAAAGCAGATAGAAGAGATGGGTTTTACGGGAAGCCCGACGAACGGAAGGAAATCACGCGTCGCGAGTTTCGGGACGACGAGTCCCTTCCCAAAGAAACTGTAAGGGATGGACAGAATGCATCTCAGAATGATGACGATGGTCCGAAACAGCGAAACGAAATGACGCGTTCTTTTGAAAAACGGAAACCGTTAACCTGCTACAATTGCAAAAAGCAAGGGCACATCGCTGCAAGCTGCCCAGAGAGAATTGCTTTTGCAACGATACAGGAAACTCACAAAAACATACGTCTATTGGAGCCCTATGTGCAGGAAATTAAGGTAAACGGCAAGAAGTGCCGAGCACTGCGGGACTCTGCAGCAACTATGGACGTTGTGCACCCGTCTTTCGTCTCCTCGAGTGATTTTACGGGAGAGTGCGTTAGGATACGGCAAGTGGCCGAGAAGGAGAGTGTCTGTTTACCGATCGCAACGGTTAGCATTGAAGGAGAATTTGGGAAACTTAACACCGAAGCCGCTGTGTCAGCCGCCCTCCCGGAGCAATTTTCCTACCTCTTCTCAAATAGCTCGGAGCAGCTGCTGAGGGATCAGGGCAAATCATTCTTTGCCGACGTGGCGTACATGGCCCCCACGCGATCCAAAGCGCGGCCGCTGTCGAGGGAACTTGACCTAGCGTCAGTGAGCGAAAGGCGGTGCGGCACACGGACCGATCACGGTAACTTGAGTGGCGAGCAGTCACGGGAGAGGCAGAGCTCGGAGGCTGGCCTAGGCGAGCTGGTCCTGGAAGTGAGTGGGAGTGACGCGTGCAGTGCTAGCCGCGATATAGACTCGACGCCGCAATTAGGCGACGCGGGCTCCACACTCGCTCCGGTTTCCGCCAGCTGGCAGGAGCAGGCTGCAGTTGAAAGGGAAACTCGGATTCGCGAACAACAGGAAGATTGTTCACTAGCCGATCTGAGGAAGAGCGTCAAACGGGGAGTGAAAGAAAAGGGGGTTTCATTTGGCAAGGAATCTGGCTTATTGTACCGCCGCTACCCGGATAAGCAGGGTCGCAAATATAAGCAGCTTCGGATTCCGCGAAAATATCGCCGGGAAAAATGAATGACCTCATTTGCTTCCTCAGAAGTATGTTTTCGGTCCAAAGCGATTTCAAGGGGACCATTCTATTTGTAATTATTATTGCTGATTAATAATTGTTTCTATTTTGTTGCGTTGTTAATTTGAAAACTGGTTGTTTGAGCCTTGTGTGCTAGATCGTACACCTGCCTCTTGTTGCAGCGGGAGCAAAAAGAGGGATAGCAATTTAGTTAGGTTGATTTGAATTATGGCCTTGTCTGGTGTTTGACGGGAGACAGAGGGCACTTGTTCGTGTTGGGTGTTGCCTTTTGCCGGTCGGTTTTGCAAGCTGCAGAACGACCAAGCGGGACCAGTGGCGAGAAGCAAGGTCTTAGGAACGACCCGAGCGGAGCTGGTCAAGGTGCCTTGGCGACGACGTGGTGAGCAGAGCTCCTGTCCTGACGAGTCGGACCTGGGCACGTGAAGTTACCTGGCGTCCCGACAATGGACGTGAACTTGGACGAGCCGGACGAACGTGCGCGCCTGGCATCCGAGCCACGTGGAGGCAGCTCGTCTTCCCGGCGCCTTATCTGAGGGCGGGGATGCTGTTGTGCCATTACCACAAGCCCGGATCCCGAATCTGCAAGATGCAGAATCTATCCTGCGAGCGCCATAATTCTCCCTTCACAAGTCAAGATGCTGCGCCTTCGTGCGGGAGAAGCCTCGGCGGAGCAGCGTGTTTTGACGTGTCCGCGTGTGCCCGACGGCCCGGCGCCGCACCTCCCTTGCCTGGAGGTCACCGCGCGCGCGAACTTTGAACCGGGTGGCCAGCGCGGTCGCTGGTTGGACCCCTCGGACGACCGTCGTGTGCTGACTTTGTATTGGGCCGGTTGAGTGACAATGGGCCTCGGGGATTATAAAAGCAGAGACACGCCGCTCGAAAACAGGATCCGCCGACCCCACCTGGAGAGAGGGTCGCTCCCGACTGGGGTGAGATGTGTCACGCGTTTTCGCCGGACGCCGTCGTGCGAGAACAGTCGCGTTTGTGTGAGCTCTCGGCCCCAGTGCCGATCCGTTCCTGTCCTGTATGATAACCTGTATATAATGTATAAAGTCCCTTTTGTTATTCTCATCGACGCCAGGCTCGGAGTCTTCGCTACCAACGCTCTGTCACGAAACGGGTGACGAGCGCTACGGGACCACAAAGCCGTTATCGTGGTGCAGTGGTACAAGTTCGGAACACTGGCGGCACCGGTTGGATGTCGTAACACTGGTGGCACCGGTTGGAGTTCGTAACACTGGTGGCACCGGTTGGGAGTTCGTAACAGCAATACATAGTTACATGTACGCGCACGGCGTGCACACTTTTAAAGATAATTTGTTTTGTGTTTGTGAAAATTGATCGTCGAATTTATCCTACATTCTTCTTGACGATGGGAAGAAGTAATTAGCCTTGCACGCCTCATGTTTGCGCTTTAGTAATATCAGTGACTGCCAATGTCGAGCGCGCGATGCGTGACCGTTGCATCCCTCGTTCGCCACAATCATACCACTTTTATTGTCGCTGTGTTTCGAGTAAATCACAAAAAAACTTCCGTTGTTTTAAAGAAATCAATTAGTTACAGCGGCCGGTGAATGCCCCACTCTTGGCGGCTTGTGGCGATGTGTTCGTCACTCCGCCATCTGTGCGATACCAGGCAATAAAAACGAGGTGGCTTGGATACCACTTAGCAGCAAAAAAGAAAAGAAGCATTAGCAAGCAATCATTGTCGTGTCATACACCTTATATTACGATAATTGCATCGTGATAAGTGAGATAATTGCTTAGCGGTTTTGCGGCGGCTGGAGGTACGTGTTCTTTAGCGTGTGGTTCTGATGTCACGAAGGTGGGTTTTTTTTTATCTTGCGAGTAAATCCTGGGCTTTTGTGTTTTGACTTGCCGCCATCAAAGGAAAGCTAAAATAGGCCGAAAATCATATGCGAGACCAGCCTATAGAAGCAGCACGTCATAACAGCGAGTTCATGGGCAATCGATATAATTTCCTTTCGCTCTTCAGTGAGGAATTGTTAACCGGATAGAAAACAGCCGCCATTATTAGTTAAAATACAACAAGGTAAAGATTTTGGCTACTCATATAGTTGCAACTTTGCGCGTACCCATGCAAGGGAAGCTTTGTAATTAAATTACGCTTTCTTAGTGTTTCATAATTATAACACAGTGCCGAAGACGCAGACAGATAAAAGAAACAACAGGGCGGTGCGCTGCTGTTTATTTTCTGGGCCTGCGTCCCTGGTACTGTTTTGTAATTGTGCAGCCACACCAACTGGGCCAGCTGTCCCTACTTTTGTTCTTGGTGTTACCGAAATAAAACGCATTGTCGTCTGAAGCAACCTGGCGATCCTGCTAATGTGATATGTTCCACACAGTGGCTTAGCTTGTTTAATTGAACTCATTAACTGTCAGCGTTTGGCAGCGGAACTAAATTTGTGCCTAAAATTATCTTGCTGCTTCAAGTTCGTTGTACACGGATGCTTCCTTTTCTATAACCAGTGCAAGATGCGCAGAGAATGTGGTAATAATTAATCTGCGCGCCAATTTTAGCAGAGCAGGCGGAACCTCAGGAAACAAGCACAAGATATTCACCATGCAAAAAAAGAAGTGAGGCGTGCAGACAGGACACAAGAGTAGGGAAGTGGACAACCTCACTTCTTTTTTGCATAATGAATCCTTACCAACTAGCTCAGCTTTCTGTCGTTTTAAGATATTCACCGCCGATTGCGATATTGCTTAATGCGAAATTTGAGTGCAGCTCTATACGCGTTTTCATTTCGCGACATGTTGAGGCAAAGAATTTGAGAGAGACATGTAGCAGAGTCGGCGATCGTCGAAAATCTAATCTGCGGGTCAAGCACGTCAGTTTTTCTACATGTCTCGTCGAAGGTTTCAGGGTAATCGTTGGTGCCCACGGTGCTTCCAGTGAGTACTACACAATTCGCGTCGCGCATACAGTCAGCTTAGAAAAAGCTTTAGCGACAACAGCCATGGCATGTAACTATCCGTTAATTCTATCCATAACTACTCTGCATAACATTCGAGAAATTTCTTGTACATGCAGGTGCGTCGTGCGTCGAGGTATAACGTTTAACGTGTGTTAGCCGGTTAAAAGCAGTGACCGAAGAAAGGTAAAGAAGTCATCGGTGAACAGACGACGGCTGCGCTACTCTGGCGCCATCTCGTAGCGGTCGTGGCAGCAGACACTACGCTTGCGCAGCACTACGCTTTTCTTCTCACGCTTTCGCCATAGACGAGGCAACCTAAAGTTTGCCCGCGCGGCACCAGCGCCGAATGCTCCCCTAGCGGACCGATGGAAGTTTCGAGGGTCGTCGCTGCGCTAGCACGCGCCTGTGTTAAACCCGCTGTTACGACTTTGTGGTCCCGCAGCGCTCGTCACCCGTTTCGTGACAGAGCGTTGGTAGCGAAGACTCCGAGTCAGGCGTCGGTGAGAATAACGAAAGGGATTTTATACATTATATACAGGTCATT
Organism: Dermacentor albipictus; assembly: GCF_038994185.2. Lineage (NCBI taxonomy): Eukaryota > Metazoa > Arthropoda > Arachnida > Ixodida > Ixodidae > Dermacentor > Dermacentor albipictus. The sequence continues at coordinate 483,571,745 of NC_091821.1, forward strand.
ATACAGGACAATATCGGATTGGCACTGGGGCCGAGAGCTCACAGCAAACGCGACTGTTCCCGCACGGCGACGTCCGGCGAAAACGCCTGACACATCTCACTCCAGTCGAGAGCGGCACTGGCTCCCGGTGGGTCGGCGGATCCGGTTTTCGAGGCGGCCGCCTCGCGGCTTTATAATCCCCGAGAACCATTGTCACTCAAACGGCCCAATACAAAGCCAGCACTCGACGGTCGTCCGAGAAGTCCAACCAGCGACCGCGCTGGCCACCCGGTTCAATGTTCGCGCTTGCGGTGACTTCCAGGCAAAAGGAGGTGCGGCGCCGGGCTGTCTGGCACTTGGTGACACGCTGGAACATGTTGCCCGCCGATGCTTCTCCGCAGGACACCGCTGCCTGACGGCTCAGCATCTTGACTTGTCAAGGGAGAATTTGGGCGCTCGCAGGATAAATTCTGCATCTTGCAGATTCGGGATCCGGGCTGGTGGTAATGGCACAACAATGGTTGGTGAAAGATGAGAAGAAAAGAATGAACTGAAAAAGTACATTGCGGGGCCCTTTAAATAGGCCCACTAAAGTCGTAGGCGTGACCTTGCTCACGTCAACGTCAAGTGGCATGCACTGAGTGCCACGGTGCTTGGCGGCGGCACCCACTTTCCCAGGACGATGTTATCCCGAGCTTGCCTCCGCTGGCTGCAACCCGCGGGTCCTGGGGATCGTAGGCAGCTGATCCCTTCTCTTTCGCGCGTCGTTGGTTCAGGGAAAGGGCGTCTGGTTGTGGATGGGTGGCTGATCCATTCTTCCAGTTGACGTCTTCACAAGCGTGCCTTGCTGGCGGCAGCTCGGAGGTCCTGTCTGGTTCGCGGAAAGCATTCTCCTCTAGAGTTCGACAGTTCGCGGAAAGTGTTTTCACGCACAGACACAAAGGGGCCTGTGAACACTGCGGGGCGTCCGCCAGAGCGGCATCCACTCGAGACAACCTCAGCAAATTAGGAATCCATTCTTCGTTTCGATGAGGCATTGTGGTTGAGCGTCCTTTTTGCCCGGGGTGTTACACGCCAACCGCCACAGTTGGCACAGCACACGGAAGGCTCCAGTGTGATTCAAAAAAGCACCCTCTCGAGACCGCGGAAACTGTGGATTTATTCACCCCTCGAAACTGATAGCATCATTCTCTGCATTTAAAATTTCGATGCTGTATTTATACATAACAACCATCAGAAAGGTATGAAGAATAAGCTAGGTGTCATGTGGCACTACCATGTTTTCAAATGAGGATGATCACGTGACCATCGTCATGATCCCATTAAATTTTAATTACGGGGTTTTAGCTGCCAAAGCCACTTTCTGATTAAGAGGCCCGCCGTAGTGGAGGACTCCGAAAATTTTGACCTCCTGCGGTTATTTAACGTGCCCCTCAATCTAAGTACACAGGTGTTTTCGCATTTCGCCCCCATCGAAATGCGGCCGCCGTGGTCGGGATTCGATCCCGCGACCTCGTGCTCAGCAGCCCAACACCATAGCCACTGAGCAACCAGGGCGGGTCCATGATCCCATGCTGAGACGCTTATTTCCTTGTTAGTTGTCCAGAAAAGTTGGGATGCTCTTACGGAAGAAGTTTGCCTATCCTCAACATTTTCGTTCTTTGTGTAGAATTCATGAAAGGAAAAAGTACTATTCTAAGCCAACTTAAAGGAGGCCTAATCGAGTTTCTGATATTCTTTCAAGGTAAAATAAATCTAAATTACGGATAGCAGTGAAGCGCTATCATAACAGAAAACTTCTCAAATATGCGCATGCACTCACGTAAGAACATTCAGAACGACAATATGCGAGAAGTTCGCCAACTTATGGATTTATGCCTCGGTATCTCTAATAAAACATGAGATCGCTGGGACGCATGCAAGGCTAAGACGTAACTGTAAGAACGACACCACGAACCCGACAATCACAAGGTGAAACCACGGAACTTTCATACTTTCACCGGGCCATTGCACTGCCTAAACGAACAGCTTTCGGAAACAAGCACTGGCGCCGCACGACAAAGACAGGAAAAGCAACAATTAAGGAGAGCAAAAACAGAACGAAATGAGAAGGAGCCGTGTTTGCTGTTTCGCCCTCCCGAGACTTCAGTACCGGCAGACGGGCGCGGTCGTCGAAAGCGCGGCGCGCAGCCGAGAGCAGCTCACGCTGGCTGAGCCGGAGCGGGAGTACGAGGAGGCCACCGACAACGCAGAGCCAAGCCGGCGCTCTTCTATCGCGCGTAGCGGGCTTTCGCCAAGGCGCGCGCGGAAGGCAACGCAGACGCGCAGAGCGGCCGGAGGTTGGGGAGGGAGCGCGCGAGATCGGAGCGTCGGCGGCTGCGAGATCGCGGGGCTTAATTGGACTCCCACGGCTCTCCGGAGCCCCATCAGTTGCGGAGGCGGGCTGCCACGCGCGGCCGGCTCTCTCTCTCTCTCTCGCTCGCTCGCTGTCCGTACGCCCGAGGCAGCGCTCCAGGCCGCGCGGCTCCCTCCATCGCCCTGCCGCTCCCTTTTCCAGTCGGCGCTTTCTCGCGGCCGCCGCCCTTCCTTCCGCTCTTCTCTCTGTGCTCGCCGCGCCGCTGTCGCCGCCGGAGATCTCGCGCGGCGTTCGGAGCCGCGCCCGACCCTCAGCCACTTGTGCCGCGTGCTCTCGCTCTCGCCCCTTTCTCAAGCGCCGCAACGCTCTTTGGCGTCGTCCGACGCCGGAGGTACGCTGATGAGGGCCGGCATCCGTGCGTGAACTCGTTAGACCAGTAGCGCTTTAGAAAGCCCGACTTCAGCGTAAATTCGCAACAATGAAGCTTCAGTCTTCTACGCGATGATAACGCTGCCTATGACCAACCTGAGCATTCCCTTGGCGTACTGAAGAACTACGAGTAATAAAGGCTTCGCCTTTTCAAGCAGGAAATCTTGCAGTGATAATCTCATGCGTGAAATTAGAAAGCCGGTCTTGTTATTTTGTCTCAACTAGAGATAGAAAAAGAGAGCGAGAAAAATGCATTATTGAAGCTGTGCCGGATATTTCTGCAGCGAGCCATGTAAATTGAACTGATATATAAACGTGCTGTTTGTTGCAATTTAGTGAAGTAGGCCGCTTATGCAATATGCGGCAGCAAGGAAATCTTACACCACCCTTCTCAGTCACAGAAGGGTTGGTCTGCGAGCCGCGCTTCGTGATCACGTGCGCACAATGAGGCTAACTGAAGCAACAGTTTGAAGGTAGTCATTTCTATGTGTTAGACCATTATGATACGTAGAAAGACGAAACTGACTTTTGTGGCAATTAATTTCCTTCATTTTTCCTATGAAGACGTGTGCTGGAAATTTTGTAGCTAGGCAGATAAATGATGTTATGTATTTAATTTGTTAATAGAGTGTTTTAGGCTTTCTTGCAAACGATTTTATTACTAAATATTACTTGTGGGCTTTCAAAAAATGAGGAGTTGCAGTTAAGCACCCCCCCCCCCCCACACACACACACACACACGTACACACACGCACACACACGTTGACAGCGAACGCTTGGCGACAAGCCATACTGGACACCACTGCGCGTTGCCATGACGATTGGTCCCTAGGCCGGCGTATATTGCCGCAGAAGCCGCCTCTTCTGTGAAGCGGCGGCGCGGCACTTCAAAGCCCGGAGCTATGTGTGCTGTTCATCTCCGCTTCTCCGGTATTGCTGTACGTCGTCGTCTACATTTTCTTTGCTCCTTTATTTCGGCCGTCAAGCCTAAGTGTGTTTGCCTTGCCGCTTAAGCCCACCGGCGCGACAGCCATCTCGTGCGCTGGGCAAGCATATGGGCGTCTCTCTTCGCACACTGGCGTTGCCTTGTGTTGAGCTTCGCCGCAGGGGCCAAACGGTTTGGCGGGGAGACTGCGGGCAGCCGACATCTCAACCTATGGAGCTTGCTGTAGCGTCTGTAAAACAAAATCTAGAACATGAAGCGTGCGAGAGAGAACGAGAAAGCAATTTATGCGTGTATATCTTGAGATTCAATATAGGTCAGCGCGGCAGCTCTGTATCATTGACATTAAGTTTGTTTGGGAAACTCGCGGAATTTCCACAATGACAATCTAAAGTAGCACGACAGGTGACTGAATAAGCAAATCTCTGTATGCAACGTCAAATGGGGGAAAAAGTGGAAAAAGAAAGAATAAATAAGTACACATGACCTCTAGGCCTAGCGGTTCAATGAATTCACAAGGAAGGATGTTCCTCATAAAACCAAGAAGAATAAAGTAGACAGACCTTATGATCGACGTGCATCATTCTTTATGGGCCCTCGTCGTATGCACAATGGAGAGATGATCCCTGGAGGGCCTGCTGCTTCGGCATTTCCACAAAATGTGCTTTCAAATTTGGTGTGGTTTAAAGGTCACGTATGGGGCGCTTGAGCCGTTCTCTCGGTGGTGGCGGCGTGCCGAAATCAGCCGCTATGCAACTCTACGCTTGTGACATATGGAGTGCGGCTCGAGCCAGGAACGCATCCGACCTATAGATCATTGGACACAAAGAAAATTCGAGAAAGAAGTTACTAAAATCAGGGGCATGACAAATCGGTTGTGCGTACGCTCACAGTGAAGGGGAACTTTCGTGAGAGGGAAAAATTGGCATCAATTTTGACTGTAGCACGGAACAAAAACGGAAACCCATCGGGCTGCCAAGAGCATAAGATGCCCGCTGTTACGAACTTCCAACCGGTGCCACCAGTGTTACGAACTTGTACCGCTGCACCACGATTACGGCTTTGTGGTCCCGTAGCGCTCGTCACCCGTTTCGTGACAGAGCGTTGGTAGCGAAGACTCCGAGCCTGGCGTCGATGAGAATAACAAAAGGGACTTTATACATTATATACAGGTTATCATACAGGACATGAACGGATCGGCACTGGGGCCGAGTGCTCACAACAAACGCGACTGTTCTCGCACGACGACGTCCGGCGAAAACGCGTGACACATCTCATCCCAGTCGGGAGCGACACTCTCTCCCGGTGGGTTGGCGGATCCTGTTTTTCAGGCGGCGTGTCGCTGCTTTTATAATCCCGAGGACCATTGTCACTCAAACGGCCCAATACAAAGTCAGCACACGACGGTCGTCCGAGGGGTCCAACCAGCGACCGCGCTGGCCACCCGGTTCAAAGTTCGCGCGCGCGGTGACCTCCAGGCAAGGGAGGTGCGGCGCCGGGCTGTCTGGCACACGCGGACACGTCCAAACACGCTGCTCGCCGAGGCTTCTCCCGCACGACGGCGCAGCATCTTGTCTTGTGAAGGGAGAATTATGGCGCTCGCAGGATAGATTCCGCATCTTGCAGATTCGGAATCCGGGCTTGTGGTAATGGCACAACAGCATCCCCGCCCTCAGATAAGGCGCCGGGAAGACGAGCTGCCTCCACGTGGCTCGGATGCCAGGCGCGCACGTTCGTCAGGCTCGTCCAAGTTCACGTCCAGTGTCGGGACGCCAGGTAACTTCACGTGCCCAGGTCCGACTCGCCAGGACAGTAGCTCTGCTCACCGCGTCGTCGCCAAGGCACCTTGACCAGCTCCGCTCGGGTCGTTCCTAAGACCTTGCTTCTCGCCACTGGTCCCGCTTGGTCGTTCTGCAGCTTGCAAAACCGACCGGCAAAAGGCAACACCCAACACGAACAAGTGCCCTCTGTCTCCCGTCAAACACCAGACAAGGCCATAATTCAAATCAACCTAACTAAATTGCTATCCCTCTTTTTGCTCCCGCTGCAACAAGAGGCAGGTGTACGATCTAGTACACAAGGCTCAAACAACCAGTTTTCAAATTAACAACACAACAAAATAGAAACAATTATTAATCAGCAATAATAATGACAAATAGAATGGTCCCCTTGAAATTGCTTGGACCGAAAACATACTTCTGAGGAAGCAAATAGGTCATTCATTTTTCCCGGTGATATTTTCGCGGAATCCGAAGCTGCTTATATTTGCGACCCTGCTTATCCGTGTAGCGGCGGTACAATAAGCCAGATTCCTTGCCAAATGAAACCCTCTTTTTTTTCACTCCCCGTTTGACGCTCTTCCTCAGATCGGCTAATGAACAGCCTTCCTGTTGCTCGAGAATCAGACTTTCTCTTTCAACTGCAGCCTGCTCCTGCCGGCTGGCGGAAACCGGAGCGAGTGTAGAGCCCGCGTCGCCTAATTGCGGCGTCGAGTCTATATCGCGGCTAGCACTGCACGCGTCACTCCCACTCACTTCCAGGACCCGCTCGTCTAGGCCAGCCTCCGAGCTCTGCCTCTCCCGTGACCGCTCGCCACTCAAGTTACCGTGATCGGTCGGTGTGCCGCACCGCCTTTCGCTCACCGACGCTAAGTCAAGTTCCCTCGACAGCGGGCGCGCTTTGGATCGCGTGGGGGCCATGTACGCCACGTCGGCAAAGAATGATTTGCCCTGATCCCTCAGCAGCTGCTCCGAGCTATTTGAGAAGAGGTAGGAAAATTGCTCCGGGAGGGCGGCTGACACAGCGGCTTCGGTGTTAAGTTTCCCAAACTCTCCTTCAATGATAACCGTTGCGATCGGTAAACAGACACTCTCCTTCTCGGCCACTTGCCGTATCCTAACGCACTCTCCCGTAAAATCACTCGAGGAGACGAAAGACGGGTGAACAACGTCCATAGTTGCTGCAGAGTCCCGCAGTGCTCGGCACTTCTTGCCGTTTACCTTAATTTCCTGCACATAGGGCTCCAATAGACGTATGTTCTTGTGAGTTTCCTGTATCGTTGCAAAAGCAATTCTCTCTGGGCAGCTTGCAGCGATGTGCCCTTGCTTTTTGCAATTGTAGCAGGTTAACGGTTTCCGTTTTTCAAAAGAACGCGTCATTTCGTTTCGCTGTTTCGGACCATCGTCATCATTCTGAGATGCATTCTGTCCATCCCTTACAGTTTCTTTGGGAAGGGTCTCGTCGTCCCGAAACTCGCGACGCGTGATTTCCTTCCGTTCGTCGGGCTTCCCGGAAAACCCATCTCTTCTATCAGCTTTTTCTACGCGCACTGCCTTGCTGTGCAAGCTGCGGCGGGTGTAATACTCTTCCGCTAACTCTGCTGCCTTGTTTAGCTTAACCTCCTTTAGCCTATCTTGCAGCCAGAGCCGGACATCCTCATCAATGCAACGGTAGAACTGCTCCAACGCGATGCATTCGACAATTTTGTCGCGGTCGTCGTAAACCTCTTCGCCCTTCAGCCATTCCACCAGGTCGGCTTTTAGACGAAACGCGAAGTCAACATTCGACTCCTTACCCTTTTTTGCATACCGGAACCTCTGCCGGAAAGCTTCGGGCGACAATTTGTACTTACGCAGTAGCGCTTCCTTCACATCACTGTAGCTCTCAAACGCCTCTTTCGATAAGCAAGTTATTACGTTTGATGCCTCCCCAGGAAGCAACGCTAACAGATTCTGTGCCCAAAGGGATCGCTCAATGCTATTCCGTTCACACACGTGCTCAAATTTCACGAGGTATTTGGCCATATCCTCTCCGACGACAAAGGGTGGAAGTTGATCGCGTATTCTGGGAACATTAGAAGTGAGACTAGGCGCTCGCGAGCTATTTCGGGTCTCCAGCTCTTTCATTTTAAGCTCGTGCTCACGCATCTCTCTCCTTTCCTCCTTTTCCTCCTCGCGACGTTGCTGTTCTCTCCTTTCCTCCTTTTCCTCCTCGCGACGTTGCTGTTCTCTCCTTTCCTCCTTTTCCTCTTCGCGACGTTCATTGATACCCGCCAAGGCCTCAGCGGCTTCCTCAGCCGTTACGTCCCCAGTCCTCATGACCTCAAGGATCGCATTCTTTCTTTTGGTTGAGCCCAACTCAATGCCCAACTCCTCACAAATTTCGAGAAGTTCCTTCACCTTGTACTTCTCCATCGTTCACACTGTCTTCCTGCTGTTTACCCTTTTTGAATATACCTGCCGTACGCTACTATAACCCTACTAGTAAGACATATGCAAGTATTTCACACACTGCCCTGTTTACCCCCTCAGCATCCCCTGGTTTTCAAAACACTCTTACTAGGCTTGAAACACACAAGGTTATCACAATGCAACACCAAATCCTTCCCTAAGCTACTATAACCTGTGTCAGAGAAAGTCTGGTGTTAGAGGTAAACTTCAGGCACTCACCGCGCCGAGGTAGCTGATGCCGGTCAATCCCGTAGCTGCCATCCAGTGTTACGACACCCAACCGGTGCCACCAGTGTTACGAACTTGTACCGCTGCACCACGATTACGGCTTTGTGGTCCCGTAGCGCTCGTCACCCGTTTCGTGACAGAGCGTTGGTAGCGAAGACTCCGAGCCTGGCGTCGATGAGAATAACAAAAGGGACTTTATACATTATATACAGGTTATCATACAGGACATGAACGGATCGGCACTGGGGCCGAGTGCTCACAACAAACGCGACTGTTCTCGCACGACGACGTCCGGCGAAAACGCGTGACACATCTCACCCCAGTCGGGAGCGACACTCTCTCCCGGTGGGTTGGCGGATCCTGTTTTTCAGGCGGCGTGTCGCTGCTTTTATAATCCCGAGGACCATTGTCACTCAAACGGCCCAATACAAAGTCAGCACACGACGGTCGTCCGAGGGGTCCAACCAGCGACCGCGCTGGCCACCCGGTTCAAAGTTCGCGCGCGCGGTGACCTCCAGGCAAGGGAGGTGCGGCGCCGGGCTGTCTGGCACACGCGGACACGTCCAAACACGCTGCTCGCCGAGGCTTCTCCCGCACGACGGCGCAGCATCTTGTCTTGTGAAGGGAGAATTATGGCGCTCGCAGGATAGATTCCGCATCTTGCAGATTCGGAATCCGGGCTTGTGGTAATGGCACAACACCGCACGCCATGTTCGGAAGCCACTTTGTCTACTCTCGGTGCAAGGGCGAAATGAGAGCATGCAAGGGTGATCCGAAATGGCTGTTGGTTTCCCATGAGTTCAGTGCTCGTAGTCACGTGATCTGCTGAGTTTCGGGGACATGGCGCACCTGAAGTGGCGAAAGGAGCGGCAGCACAATATTTTTGCTTTGGGACAATGATGTGCGATTTCCGAGCCGGGACTCCTCCCATGGACATCGAACCAATTATGTTCATGAGTGCCTTTCCAGTCCTGCCATCGCACTTGGTAAGCCAGTAAGTGAATGTTTGTGAAGCGTATACGGCCCATGAAATTACGATCTTTATTTCGTGTAATAGCATATAGTACTGTGTATCGCTATGAATGCTTTGTCTTTCGAACGAAACTAGGAACTATTTTTTTTTATTTGAATATCATTCTTATGCAAAAGAAAAAAAATGAAAAAAAGTGCCCATTCAGAAATGAACGACCAATTTTATGAGCATGAAATTTGGGGATCTCACAAGAATTATGCCGAGGCATCAGGCAATGTGAAAAATGCCGTCTAAGCAAGGCAGATGCTTTACTATTCAACCACCAAAGTTGCTCAAACAAGGATGAAGCTCTTGATTGATATCAGATTGTTTTAGGAGTTACAGTGCAAACAAAAGTCACGCAACATCTCATTCGCAGCGCATGTCTTTTATCGTAAATCTTCTCAGACTGCGAAAAAGTGCAAAACAATGTTAGTGCTCAGAATCTCGGAGTGATGTAATTACACCGGTAACGCCCTTTACGGGAAACGCATTGGCGTCTGTGCGATGTCATTACAGGCCTTAAACGGCATGTGAGAGCTCTTAATGGTGCCAAAAGTATTGGCGCACTCGCGCGTGCTGCATCAGCGTATAGTCGCACCTGCGTGTAATTAGAACAGCGTCAGGCGAGTACAAGCGCCAAGTTAAACCTTGCTGTCACTGCCAGTGCCTCGTCTTCTGCCAATATCTTATTTACAAATATTCGAAAACCTCGATCCTGAGTCACTCAATAAAGGAAACTAACATAAAGTCGCAGTTTCACCCGAAAGCCGAAGCATAGCAAATTAGGGGACAGCCATACGAAGTAAGGCTAGTACTTTTATAGGCCGTGTCAACTTCTGAACACTCGCTTTCTACGTAAATTAACAAGCATGGTGTGAATGCACACTCGATGACCGCGAACACTCGCTGTCAAAACGCTCGCGTGAGGAAACGCGGCAGCAACAGCGCGCGAAGTGATCTTCGTGCTGTCTATCGTTTCAATGCTAGGTGAGCGCCGACAACATGCGCACAGTGGGCACAAAGCTAGCAGTTGCCGACGCACCTAGACTCGGGCCCCAAGGGAGATCACTCACTCTAGGTTCGGCCGCGCGACCGCGCCATCCCCCTCCCTCCCCTCTCGCCAGTGCCTCGCGAGCCATGGAAGACGGTGCGCTTCCTCTCCCCTTCTGTCCCTCTCGCGCGGGCGAGATTCAGCCGCGACCGTCGTCTTCCCTCGCACTCTTTCAGTCCCACATACTGTTGTGCCATTACCACAAGCCCGGATTCCGAATCTGCAAGATGCAGAATCTATCCTGCGAGCGCCATAATTCTCCCTTCACAAGTCAAGATGCTGCGCCTTCGTGCGGGAGACGCCTCGGCGAGCAGCGTGTTTGGACGTGTCCGCGTGTGCCAGACAGCCCGGCGCCGCACCTCCCTTTGCCTGGAGGTCACCGCGCGCGCGAACTTTGAACCGGGTGGCCAGCGCGGTCGCTGGTTGGACCCCTCGGACGACCGTCGTGTGCTGACTTTGTATTGGGCCGTTTGAGTGACAATGGTCCTCGGGGATTATAAAAGCAGCGACAGGCCGCCTCGAAAACAGGATCCGCCAACCCACCGGGAGAGAGTGTCGCTCCCGACTGGGGTGAGATGTGTCACGCGTTTTCGCCGGACGTCGTCGTGCGAGAACAGTCGCGTTTGTTGTGAGCACTCGGCCCCAGTGCCGACCCGTTTATGTCCTGTATGATAACCTGTATATAATGTATAAAGTCCCTTTTGTTATTCTCATCGACGCCAGGCTCGGAGTCTTCGCTACCAACGCTCTGTCACGAAACGGGTGACGAGCGCTACGGGACCACAAAGCCGTAATCGTGGTGCAGCGGTACAAGTTCGTAACACTGGTGGCACCGGTTGGGTGTCGTAACACTGGCGGCACCGGTTGGAAGTTCGTAACACTGGTGGCACCGGTTGGAAGTTCGTAACAATACAGCATAGGGCGCGGCGGCGACAGTGTTGTCGCACTTGGACTTTACACGGAACCTCACGGCGACGGCAGTAATGCACTTGGAGTGTCCATATAATTGCTATCACAAAAAATAAACAGAAGGTAAGGTACGAAAGGGATAAGCAGTAAAAAAATTCGCCTTTAGCAGTGGAACGCGATATCATTCAAAGATACGTGTCTGCTTGACACGCTTCCCGGCAATCGGAGCTATCTTGCAGATGCGCGGAGGCGAGCGCGATCTGGATGGTGTTGTGTACCTCTAGCCCCCGTATGCATCCCCCGCATGCGTTCCCAGGGTGAAGCAGTGTGCCCTGGCCAGCTTACGTCCGTCTCACGACTAGTGGACAGGAATGCGTGGGCCGATCCTCGAGGTAGTAAAATACAGGGCCGTTCCCAGGGGTGGTAGCCTGGCCGGCTGAAGGCTCGTTCACACTAGGCCACCGTGCACTAGACCAACACGTCACCGATTTCAGTCTGCCGACTGTTACGGTTCACTTTTCGCGCCAACGAAGGGAACAAATGCCAAACGCCCGGGACACGGCTTGTCTAATCGTCACGCTCGTCAACACAACAACAATTTTCCGTCGGGTGTGTGCGCGCGCGGAACGCACAAATCCTCCACTCTTTACGGACGCTCAACGCGTCTACGCCAAGGAGCGGATTTCCTCCCGTGGCCCCCTGTGTAGGTTGCCCCGACGTGCCCTGACAAGGGCCTCTACCAGGGGGCAGCAGAGAATGAGGATGCCCGGATGGTGGACAGTATAAGAAAGCCAGCGAGCCGCCACTTGCGATCGCATCTTTTCTCTCCTTGCGTTCAAGTGCACACACGCTGAATGTTTCTATATATTTTTTTCTTTGGAGCGCACCGCTTGGCCCGCTGACATCCCTATCACGGCACGTGGACATGAATGCGCGGGCCGATCGCGGAGATTGCACAATACCGGGCCGACCCGCGGTGGAGGTGAAATAGGCTTCAAGCACTCCGCCAACTTCCAAAAATAAGTTTATTATCCTAGGTCCAAATAGAACCACATAAATCCGGCGTTGTAAGAAAAACACTATACACACATATATAAGAAAGTGCACTTAGTGTAGCAAGCGGGACTTCATGCGCTTTATTATAGATTCTGTTTGACGAATCAGGAGAGGGGCAAAGAGGGTGGCGAAGGCGCGTTGTTACGAACTTGCACCGCTGCACCACGATTACGGCTTTGTGGTCCCGTAGCGCTCGTCACCCGTTTCGTGACAGAGCGTTGGTAGCGAAGACTCCGAGCCTGGCGTCGATGAGAATAACAAAAGGGACTTTATACATTATATACAGGTTATCATACAGGACATGAACGGGTCGGCACTGGGGCCGAGTGCTCACAACAAACGCGACTGTTCTCGCACGACGACGTCCGGCGAAAACGCGTGACACATCTCACCCCAGTCGGGAGCGACACTCTCTCCCGGTGGGGTCGGCGGATCCTGTTTTTCAGGCGGCGTGTCGCTGCTTTTATAATCCCCGAGGACCATTGTCACTCAAACGGCCCAATACAAAGTCAGCACACGACGGTCGTCCGAGGGGTCCAACCAGCGACCGCGCTGGCCACCCGGTTCAAAGTTCGCGCGCGCGGTGACCTCCAGGCAAAGGGAGGTGCGGCGCCGGGCTGTCTGGCACACGCGGACACGTCCAAACACGCTGCTCGCCGAGGCTTCTCCCGCACGACGGCGCAGCATCTTGACTTGTGAAGGGAGAATTATGGCGCTCGCAGGATAGATTCTGCATCTTGCAGATTCGGAATCCGGGCTTGTGGTAATGGCACAACAGCATCCCCGCCCTCAGATAAGGCGCCGGGAAGACGAGCTGCCTCCACGTGGCTCGGATGCCAGGCGCGCACGTTCGTCAGGCTCGTCCAAGTTCACGTCCAGTGTCGGGACGCCAGGTAACTTCACGTGCCCAGGTCCGACTCGCCAGGACAGGAGCTCTGCTCACCGCGTCGTCGCCAAGGCACCTTGACCAGCTCCGCTCGGGTCGTTCCTAAGACCTTGCTTCTCGCCACTGGTCCCGCTTGGTCGTTCTGCAGCTTGCAAAACCGACCGGCAAAAGGCAACACCCAACACGAACAAGTGCCCTCTGTCTCCCGTCAAACACCAGACAAGGCCATAATCCAAATCAACCTAACTAAATCGCTATCCCTCTTTTTGCTCCCGCTGCAACAAGAGGCAGGTGTACGATCTAGCACACAAGGCTCAAACAATCAGTTTTCAAATCAACAACACAACAAAATAGAAACAATTATTAATCAGCAATAATAATTACAAATAGAATGGTCCCCTTGAAATCGCTTTGGACCGAAAACATACTTCTGAGGAAGCAAATGAGGTCATTCATTTTTCCCGGCGATATTTTCGCGGAATCCGAAGCTGCTTATATTTGCGACCCTGCTTATCCGTGTAGCGGCGGTACAATAAGCCAGATTCCTTGCCAAATGAAACCCCCTTTTTTTTCACTCCCCGTTTGACGCTCTTCCTCAGATCGGCTAATGAACAGTCTTCCTGTTGCTCGCGAATCAGACTTTCTCTTTCAACTGCAGCCTGCTCCTGCCGGCTGGCGGAAACCGGAGCGAGTGTGGAGCCCGCGTCGCCTAATTGCGGCGTCGAGTCTATATCGCGGCTAGCACTGCACGCGTCACTCCCACTCACTTCCAGGACCCGCTCGTCTAGGCCAGCCTCCGAGCTCTGCCTCTCCCGTGACTGCTCGCCACTCAAGTTACCGTGATCGGTCCGTGTGCCGCACCGCCTTTCGCTCACCGACGCTAAGTCAAGTTCCCTCGACAGCGGGCGCGCTTTGGATCGCGTGGGGGCCATGTACGCCACGTCGGCGAAGAATGATTTGCCCTGATCCCTTAGCAGCTGCTCCGAGCTATTTGAGAAGAGGTAGGAAAATTGCTCCGGGAGGGCGGCTGACACAGCGGCTTCGGTGTTAAGTTTTCCAAACTCTCCTTCAATGATAACCGTTGCGATCGGTAAACAGACACTCTCCTTCTCGGCCACTTGCCGTATCCTAACGCACTCTCCCGTAAAATCACTCGAGGAGACGAAAGACGGGTGAACAACGTCCATAGTTGCTGCAGAGTCCCGCAGTGCTCGGCACTTCTTGCCGTTTACCTTAATTTCCTGCACATAGGGCTCCAATAGACGTATGTTCTTGTGAGTTTCCTGTATCGTTGCAAAAGCAATTCTCTCTGGGCAGCTTGCAGCGATGTGCCCTTGCTTTTTGCAATTGTAGCAGGTTAACGGTTTCCGTTTTTCAAAAGAACGCGTCATTTCGTTTCGCTGTTTCGGACCATCGTCATCATTCTGAGATGTATTCTGCCCTTCCCTTACAGTTTCTTTGGTAAGGGATTCGTCGTCCCGAAACTCGCGACGCGTGATTTCCTTCCGTTCGTCGGGCTTCCCGTAAAACCCATCTCTTCTATCTGCTTTTTCTATGCGCACTGCCTTGCTGTGCAAGCTGCGGCGGGTGTAATACTCTTCCGCTAACTCTGCTGCCTTGTTTAGCTTAACCTCCTTTAGCCTATCTTGCAGCCAGAGCCGGACATCCTCATCAATGCAACGGTAGAACTGCTCCAACGCGATGCATTCGACAATTTTGTCGCGGTCGTCGTAAACCTCTTCGCCCTTCAGCCATTCCACCAGGTCGGCTTTTAGACGAAACGCGAAGTCAACATTCGACTCCTTACCCTTTTTTGCATACCGGAACCTCTGCCGGAAAGCTTCGGGCGACAATTTGTACTTCCGCAGTAGCGCTTCCTTCACATCACTGTAGCTCTCAAACGCCTCTTTCGATAAGCAAGTTATTACGTCTGATGCCTCCCCAGGAAGCAACGCTAACAGATTCTGTGCCCAGAGGGATCGCTCAATGCTATTCCGTTCGCACACGTGCTCAAATTTCACGAGGTATTTGGCCATATCCTCTCCGACGACAAAGGGTGGAAGTTGATCGCGTATTCTGGGAACATTAGAAGTGAGACTAGGCGCTGGCGAGCTATTTCGGGTCTCCAACTCTTTCATTTTAAGCTCGTGCTCACGAATCTCTCTCCTTTCCTCCATGCAACGTTCCTTCTCCCTCTTTTCCTCCTCGCGACGTTGCTGTTCTCTCCTTTCCTCCTTTTCCTCTTCGCGACGTTCCTGTTCTCTCCTTTCCTCCCTTTCCCGTCGTTCATTGATATCCGCCCAGGCCTCTGCGGCTTCCTCCGCCGTTACGTCCCCAGTCCTCATGACCTCAAGGATCGCATTCTTTCTTTTAGTTGAGCCCAACTCAATGCCCAACTCCTCACAAATTTCGAGAAGTTCCTTCACCTTGTACTTCTCCATCGTTCACACTGTCGTCCTGCTGTTTACCCTTTTTGAATATACCTGCCGTACGCTACTATAACACTACTAGTAACACATATGCAAGTATATCACACATTGCCCTGTTTACCCCCTCAGCATCCCCTGGTTTTCAAAACACTCTTACTAGGCTTGAAACACACAAGGTTATCACAATGCAACCCCAAATCCTTCCTTAAGCTACTATAACCTGTGTCAAAGAAAGTCTGGTGTTTGAGGTAAACTTCAGGCACTCACCGCGCCGAGGTAGCTGATGCCGGTCAATCCCGTAGCTGCCATCCAGTGTTACGGACATCCCAACCGGTGCCACCAGCGTTACGAACTTTCCAACCGGTGCCACCACTGTCACGACATCCAACCGGTGCCGCCAGTGTTACGAACTTGCACCGCTGCACCACGATTACGGCTTTGTGGTCCCGTAGCGCTCGTCACCCGTTTCGTGACAGAGCGTTGGTAGCGAAGACTCCGAGCCTGGCGTCGATGAGAATAACAAAAGGGACTTTATACATTATATACAGGTTATCATACAGGACATGAACGGGTCGGCACTGGGGCCGAGTGCTCACAACAAACGCGACTGTTCTCGCACGACGACGTCCGGCGAAAACGCGTGACACATCTCACCCCAGTCGGGAGCGACACTCTCTCCCGGTGGGGTCGGCGGATCCTGTTTTTCAGGCGGCGTGTCGCTGCTTTTATAATCCCCGAGGACCATTGTCACTCAAACGGCCCAATACAAAGCCAGCACACGACGGTCGTCCGAGGGGTCCAACCAGCGACCGCGCTGGCCACCCGGTTCAAAGTTCGCGCGCGCGGTGACCTCCAGGCAAAGGGAGGTGCGGCGCCGGGCTGTCTGGCACACGCGGACACGTCCAAACACGCTGCTCGCCGAGGCTTCTCCCGCACGAAGGCGCAGCATCTTGACTTGTGAAGGGAGAATTATGGCGCTCGCAGGATAGATTCTGCATCTTGCAGATTCGGAATCCGGGCTTGTGGTAATGGCACAACAGCGTGTACACGTGACTTGCGCTTCTGCGCTTACAACGTCACGCGCGTCGAGGTGCCGGCGCGACTGCAGTAGCGGTTGCGGCAGATGCCTGGGAGGTGTCGTGACCGCGGCATCGCTTGTGTCGGCGTAGTGTGGTGCCGTAAAAATAAATATGTATGATTTCATAACGTATGCAGCCCATGCACGCAACCTAAACAGCTTCGCTGGTAATCCATCCCCATATGAATGGTGCGGCCCCACGAATTTGTTTATTTTCACAGAATACGGTCAAGTCGAAAGAAGTTGTACAGAAGCAGCTGCTGATTAGTTTTTCTTTGTTTTCATCGAAGAGGCGGAATGCTTACGCCAACAATAATTCTGCCACTAGGTGGCTGGCAAGTCCCGGCAATCGGTGCACGCGAGACAGAAATGCAAAATCGTCCGCATGTGCTAAAGAAAAAAGACTAATCCGGCAGAGACAATTAAGACTTCTTATGTGTGGGAATGTGAAAGCATTACACCGTTTGCAGACTTCGGAATGTCGTGAGCGCGCTCATTTTGTACACTCACGACGGGGCGCCACCTCCTCCCCATTGGCGGCGCCATCACGAGCCTAATGACGCATGCACTAGGCCACACCTTTAGTCAGTCAGGTGGCTTCGACGTGACGTGTGCAATGAAATGAGGCACACACTAGGCACATCTTTAGTCAGCCACAGCGTAGGAGCCGCCGTTGCGTCGGGGAAGCGTGCTCGTGTCGCACCTTGTAGGTGCGGGTTCGATTCCCCCTCCGGCCGAAATTTGTGAAATTTCGTTTTCAAGGATATTATTTTAAGTTGTTTACAGGAACCTCCCTGAGAAATTTGACGTCCATTCAAGCACTTTTTGACGTGCTTTTACTTCTTAAGAACTGATTTAAGTGTAAGGGAAACAAGGACGAAAAAGCACATACACACAGATACAGTAAAATGCGTCTATGGTGTGCATTTCTCGTTTGCAATTTCGATGCGCTTGAAACAGTTATTAAATACGGAATACCAACGTGCCCAGGGTGACACATTGCTGTGCGTTTACTGTTTGCGGCGTGGGTAATTTTGGTGCCATCTTTCGGTCACGCCGCCGGATTTTCGCTTAATGTTGCATATAATGCAGAAAAAAAAATCTGAATGAGGAAACAACGACCACCTTCAGCAGTATTTTCCTTTTTTAACGGTAGCGGCGATTCGCATAACCGAACGGCAGCTAATACCGATAGCGAACCAGTTGGTACCGCGGCACTGATGAATAGTACGCCCTCTGGAGACAAGATACAACTGAAGAGCTTTGCCGAGCGTGGTCCGAAGTCTCGGAGGAATAACGGCGCTCCAGTCGAGGAACCCGGCTGGGCTTCCGCTGCCAGCGGAGACGGCGTGCGAAATCCGTTTCATCTATTCTCCATCTCGTCAACCCTTTGCAGTGCAGCAGAAGCTACGTGCCCCGTAAGCCAAAAAAAGGAATAGAGAACAGGAAGAAGCGTTTCTGCGTTGTCGGCCTACGATCGCCCACCGTGCAACGCCGACTAAAGGATGCTTGACGGGGAGGTCAGCAGAGTACAATAGGTGAGCCCACTTCCTATCTTAGAACACGCCGCCCACTCTAGTTGTAGGAGAGCTTTCTCCCTTCTTTCTCACCCCTAAATCTCCTTTCGCCTGTGTAGGGTAGCAAACCTAGCGCGGTTGTTGAGCTCCCTAGCTTTTCTCTATCTCCTCTTCCTTTCAGTGAGGAAACGCAAGAGACTTGCGATCAGTTTGCGTACGCAAGCCGCTTAGTTCCCAGCAAAACCCAAGCAGACTTTGGATTCTTGGGTATAGAAGCCCGTTTGCGTACCCTTACCTAAATCTCTCTAATGATTGGCTCACGCGGCTTATATGCGCACTGCGCGGAATTGGCGACACGGAGCTTTGTGATGAGGCGGCGGCGGCGGCTGAGATCGCTGTATAGGGCGCCACGCGAAGGCAGACGGGGCAGAGTGGGACCCGCATCTGTCGAAGCGCGTCGCCGATGCAAAACGACGAGAGAAGGCGAGGGGGAGCCAGCAGGGTGTAGCAAGCAAGCGGAAGGAAAGAGAGAGGCGGAGGGAAGCCATTTTTCACACGCGAGCGAGCGTCCACCGAAGACGATCCATCAGCGGCAGCTTCCAGCGGCGCGCGCGCGCGCAAAAGCAAAATCGCGAAAGGAAAGCCGCCGCCGCCGCCGCCGCCACGCAATTCATCGAGCTCGCAAAGACGCGCGCCGGCGCACGCAATGCCAGGGCGGCAAAACGCGTCTCTCTCTCTCTCTCTCTCTCTCTCTCCTGAGCCATTTTCTTGTTTCCTTACCATTCAGACTCGGCCGGCGGCTCGGATCGCGTGTGAACCGGCGCGACCGGCATCGATGATACGATTCTGGGAAGGCGCGCCACTGCTACGAGCCGTTCGCCCGAGGAAGGATCTCTTTCCCGACTACGCTTTGGCTTGATCACCTCTCTCTCTCTCTCTTGCGCGCTCTCTGTCTTTTTAATTTCTGGCTGCTCTCCGGGCACCGCCGCTCGATGCACGAGCGGTGAGCGGAGAGACACCTCCGGGGAAGAGAGATTCAAGGGTGCTCCGAAACGACAGGATTATAACGAACAAAAACAAGTAAACTGAATAGACAATAATATTAATAATAGAAACAATAGAAAGATGCTACACCGCTGAGCCCAACAACGAGCCGAAGGAGGCCGCGACAGTGCGTCTCGGAATCCAGAACCGTCGAACGAGTGTCGTTCGAGAGACCGCAGCGTCCACCGAGCGCTTGCCTCGACGCGGAGAGCTATCAGGCGCGACGACGGTGTTTAAACGACTGAGCGATGGACGGAGGCCAGACAGCGAGAAACAACCGAGAGAGGAAGAGGGCTGTTATGCGGCGAGGTGCGATAGTAATACGATGAGAAATAGGGAGAATGCGAAGTCGTGTGACGCCATCTGAATTCGTTTCCCCTATGTGTCTCCGACAGGCGGTCGAGTTCGCGAATAGAAAGCAGGCGCTCAGCAACGAAAATGCCTGCTGCATCTTAAATGGCTTATGTTAAAACACTGCGCGGCGTTGTAAGCGGAAGGACGACGTTCACTGTTATCAAGAAGATAACACAGAAGTGCAAGTGCATCTAATTCTGCGGAACTAACGTACTTCGATCAGTTCTAGCTCGTATTCAAGATTATCTAGAGAAATTGGTGTGCATAGCTTAAAGGAGCTCATAAATTGTATGTGCTGCGCTTTGACAAGTGATCTAGGTGGTACGAAAGGGCCCGGGTTCGATCCCCGAACCAGAACGAATTTTTCTTCAACGCTGAAATGTTATTTCCCGGAAGCTCGTATTGGGCTTCCTTTGTAGCCGTGTGCTGTATACGGTAGCGTGGACGCAATTTCCCTTTTCTCGAAAGTTCGCCCAACGGCATAAACTATTAAATATACAAATGTATCCCGGTTTCGGTGATATACATCAAAAGTGCTCGACAATTTTTTCAATAAAGCCAAGGAATCATAGACTGTTGGTCTCGTGGGATGAAGGCCCACTCTTTGCAGGTAGCGCCGTCGTACCTGGTTAAGGCCCCTAGTTTATAGACGCGATAACACCGGTTGGTACAATTTTTTTCAGCTATTAAGAAAAGGAAAAATCAACAGTGACCTATTTAGTTGAACACACTGCAGTTTTTGTGCAAGAATAACGAACGGACAGATTGAAGGGAGTACACACATGGAGCACACCGAGTATGTATTAAAAAACAAAAATGCATCCAAGTATAAAGAACTCAACATTCCCTCCGAAAAAATAAAGTATATGTAATTACGATAGATAGGAGACATCGCATCCGCAGACATTGGGATTAGTTTAAGAATATGCAGTGAGGCGGTTATCTAGGATTGTTCTGTTGATAATGTTCTTAATTACCTTCAGGAAACATGTTTGGCATTGAGGAATCGAAGCCGGTCAATTCTCAAGACATGTTTTCTTACTGGAAATTCTGACAGCAGCAAAATTTTTGATTCACTCGTCATCAAACTTACGGCACGATGCATGTTCGTTCACATGCACGAGCACTCTGCATCTCTAGCATCTGTTTGCCCTTTCTATCTCGGGGCACATTATAGTCGGGACGTCTGTCGCGCAATTAAAATTCAAAGATTGATTAGTTATCATTTCTACCTTCCCGTGACACATATTTCGCAGAGGATGGGGTGCACCCCTCCTCCTCTGGGCCTTTCCTCCTGCTTCATTCTCTTCTACGACAGCGATCTGTCGACGTGTCTGTAACTTCAGTTCGACGAGAGCGCCCGTTGTTGTTGTTACTCGAGATTGTACACCAGAGGGTCGAGAACTACGTCATTAGTGCAGGTAACCGGGATCATCCGGCCCTTATTTGTCATTCATTTATTTCGTACTGCTAGATTAGGTGCCACCCATCTTAAGCCAATCTTAAGCCAACCGATCTTAGGCAGAAGTGGGCACAGACGACTGTCACCGGTAAAACGGAAATGTGACGTATAGCGTGACAATGGAATTTTGAACATAAGAGAAAGTAGCGCCGCATTATTTACAATCACACTCTTCATCGAGGCTAAAGACCCTGGTCACCGCGAGGTCGGCGTCTAACTGCCACGCGAAAGCAAAGCGGCCATCGGAACCTCGCACGCGCCGGAGAGAAAAAAAAAAGTGTAATGAAAGTTACAGAAGGGAGAACTCGCGCGCAAGGCAATCGTGTAGCGGGGGCCATCGAGTCGGAAGGAACGAAGCTTCCCGGCGGCAGCTCTTGTCGGTGGTTCGATCCGGCCGAGCTGTTCCTGGCGAAGCGGGCGGCTCGCGGGAGCGCGGTCGCGGGTCGCGGGGCCGTTGAGTGATGCCGGTGGCGAAGCAGGCGAGGAAGGGGCGAGGAACGGAGAAGGCG
Organism: Dermacentor albipictus; assembly: GCF_038994185.2. NCBI lineage: Eukaryota > Metazoa > Arthropoda > Arachnida > Ixodida > Ixodidae > Dermacentor > Dermacentor albipictus. The sequence continues at coordinate 483,593,219 of NC_091821.1, forward strand.
CAGGAAGAAAGCAGAGGGGGCGCCCCTGGAGCGGTGAAGACGTGATTAAATAATTGATCGAGGCGGAGGCAGAGGCCGCCGCCGCCGCTCGTCCAGCAGAACGACCGGCGGGGAGGCTGAGCGCGAGGGCGTCGTGTTCGCTTCATTAAATGGTGCCCCGCACGAGCGCTGGTTTCGCTTCTCCGCCCTGTGCTCCTCTCTTTCTTTTCTCTTTCCCTTTCTGAAAGCCGAGTCGGTGGAGCGGAGCGTTTCGGCGAGGCCAAGCCGGCTCTCCGCTCGGTGCGATTGCTTGTACAGCGGCGAAGTGAACGAGTTCCCACCTGATAGGCTTAGAGCGCCGCTCACTGGCCGCGGTAAGGTTCTCACCATTTATTGAAACAGGTCGCTCCGTATTTTTTCCCCTTTTGGCTTGAACTGCCCGCGGGATTGTGTTTTAGACGAACGCGACAGAAATAACTGTGGTGCCGAGTGAACTGAAGTTCGCCTTATTTCCTCGAAGGATGCTTGCCGCACAACGGAGAACGGGCTACTGGATTGCAGTCCTCGTGACGCGTCGTAGAGAGAGAGAGAGAGATAGAGAGAGAGAGAACCATTACTGGATTCGGACCACTTCTCCTGGGCTACCACATGTTGGCTTGGTGGCCATAAGATGCGCGGCTAGAGTTGGACGTTGACAGCGTCTTCTCTCCATTGCCATTGGTACGCTTCCTTTGCCCTACAACGAAAGGTTATGCGGAGACGAACGCAATGCCTATCACGGTCTCCGTGACTACTTACAGCTAAATTCTACCTTTACTTAGCGGCGTCACTTCGCATGACTGCGCCAAACGCGGTCTCAGAAAACCTGCTCCGACGTGGTGTCTCGTTAATGTGCGAGTACAATAATGCAAAACTTAATCTGCGAAATATAGAGGAGAGTTAAGCAATTATAACTTCAGGGACCGCATGGCTATTCAAATGTGTCAAAGCTGCAGAAAAGTAAGAGGGTTTATCTTAAGTGCTCCACCTCTCTGAAGCGAACGTATCTTTCTGGGTGTGAAGAAAAGCTCGGACACCGAAAATTAAAGAACTACGTGTCCGATGGCGGTTCGGAACATCGGTTTCCCAGCACAACAGCATGATGCTCTAACCCCCGCACGAATACTTTTCTCGCGCCAAGACCAAGTAGCACTTTGAGAGGACTATCCTCTGGGGTTGTGTAAAGGGCTATGACGTTACGCTGCTAACATTGAAGGATCGAATACCGGCTGCGGTGGCCGCATTTCGATGGGGACGAAATGCAAACACGCCTGTGTGTCGCGCTTTGGGTGCACGTTAAGGAACCCCAGGTGGTCAAAATTAATCCTGAGTCCGCCACTACGGCGTGCCTCAAAATCATATCGTGGATCTGGCACGTCAATACGTCGATTTATTTATCTCTTTTTTTTTCACTAAGGAAGCACTGGCGCGTGCATGACATCGTGTAGCACTTGCGCGCGAAAGCACATGTTCCACGCGCGTGTTTCCATTAAACCACCATCATCATCATCATCAGCCTGGTTACGCCCACTGCAGGGCAAAGGCCTCTCCCATATTTCTCCAACAACCCCGGTCATGTACTAATTGTGGCCATGCCGTCCCTGCAAATTTCTTAATCTCATCCGCCCACCTAACTTTCTGCCGTCCCCTGCTACGCTTCCCTTCCCTTGGAATCCAGTCTGTAACCCTTAATGACCATCGGTTATCTTCCCTCCTCATTACGTGTCCTGCCCATGTCCATTTCTTTTTCTTGATTTCAACTAAGATGTCATTAACTCGCGTTTGTTCCCTCACCCAATCTGCTCTTTTTCTTATCCCTTAACGTTACACCTATCATTCTTCTTTCATAGCTCGTTGCGTCGTCCTCAATTTGAGTAGAACCCTTTTCGTAAGCCTCCAGGTTTCTGCCCCGTAGGTGAGTACTGGTAAGACACAGCTATTATACACTTTTCTCTTGAGGGATAATGGCAACCTGCTGCTCATAATCTGAGAATGCCTGCCAAACGCACCCCAGCCCATTCCATTAAACCAGAGATGCTTGAATGAAATGGGCAATGATAGTCAACGTTACAGCCATCTTTCTCGTCACCATTCCATCTGCGTGCACTTCTGCTCGCGATTGTGCTGCGCTGAGTTTTAATACGGAAGACACGAAAGACCACGAGAAGGAAATGTCGAAGCACAAGCTACCAACTTCTGAATCTTGTCAGTGAAAAAAAAAGTCTACGTACATGTTGGTATGAGTGAAAGAAGTGGCAAGATCGTGAGATGCGAGGACGCGAAACTGTGTGATTGTGTTCACTGACAAGATCAAAAAGTTTGCGTTTCGTCCTTCCATCTCGTGATCTTTGCTTTTCTTTTCAGGGTTGGAAGCTCAGCGCAGCGGAAACGCGAACGCGCACCAACAAGCCTCGTTCACGGCTTTACCCCTCTCCTCCCCATCCTTCCCTCTACACAAGTATCAAACGTCGTCTTCGTCCTCATGGCATTACGGCGTCGACGTCCCACACTGCGCGTTCGCATAAACTGATGTTCGCATTTCGGCTTAGCTTGTGAACGGTATAGAGTGTAAACATAAACGCGGCACGACACAAATATCCTGACATGTGCGGCACCTAAAGATAAACGACGCATGAGATTACAGGTTGCGTAGGGCGAAAATAAAGAAAATTATACGCCTTGCATGCCAGTTCTTAGGATACAATTATAACCGCTTCGAGAAAGCTTCGCTTCACTTAGATTCCAACATATGCGTTGGAGCTGCGTAATTTATTTCCGTAAGCGCCAACCAACCCACCAACAGCCAAGAGCTCTACCATTAGAGCAATTCGCTAACGAGCTACGGCAAAAGTTTTACAGCATCAGCTGACAGTTTGGTGAGCAAGTGTATCTGAGCAGGCAGAAATCTTAGTGATGCCACCTTCAGCAGGTCAGCTGGAAGAGCACAGCTATTTGATTTATAGAAAATCTTTTCATTCTGCTATGTCGTGTTCGCCTTCAGTTAAAAAAAAATGAAAGAAAAACAAGACAGAAGAAAAACGAATGGAGCGTACAGCGCTACTAGGCCTGTTCAGGTGGGTTACCCGAAGAGACTGACATTATTCTTAACGCGAAATACCAAAGTGAAGACAGCAAATTAAAGATTTACAAATTGTTTTGTAAATGTTTCACTTTAAAACACATCTTGAAATTTTGGCATTGAAACCGAGCAACGATGAAGTCATGTCTGCACATGAGAAATGCACTAATGCTGCTTTCGAGATATGCAACCTTTAAGAAAATGTACTGAGGAATGCACAGGCGTCCGAAAGCGGCCTGCAGAAGTCCAGGAAGTGGAACACAAATAGGATTTTTTAGCAAAGTTTGGGGACGCATACATCAACAAAGCTGACAGCCTAAGGATTTATGCTAAGCAAGTTCTTTATTTGGGCAAAACAATTACAAGGTTTGCCCGCAAGGCAAGGCAAAAGGAGGGACTAAACCTCCCGATTAAGGCCTTTACCTCGCTGGAGCAGCAGAGGTAGCAGTTTACAAGTATCAACACTAATAAAACCAAATACAACTAATCAGACAGAAAACATCAAAAAATATTTACAGCAAAATTTTTAAACACACTGCAAAGCATCGACTGTTTGCAAAATAGAAAGTAAATAAATAAGTACAGCACTGCACAGTAAATCTGGTACTAACATAAGTTATACATTTATAATATAGCACTTATAACATCACTATTGACATCGAACAAGCAGACATGACTTCGCTACTTTTCGGCTTCAATGGCAGATTTGCGACGTTTGCCTTAAAGGGAGCAACTAAAAAAGGGCTCAAACGAGGGGCCCGATTTTTATTAATCATATCAAGAAATCAACAAACAAAGACACCAAGGACAACACAGGGGAAATTACTTGTATTTACTAATTGAAATAAAGAAATTATAAATTAATGGAAATGAAAGTGGATGAACAAACAACTTGCCGCTGGTGATGGAACGATCACACGTCTCCGCATTATGCGTGCGATGTTCTACCAATTGAGCTACCGCGGCGCCGCCTTGCCATCCACTTTCTGGGGTATTTATGTGTTACTACTAGAGCTAACCCTGAGAGTGTTAGCCAGCGCCACTACTCACACACCTTGACGTCAGATATGGAACATCCTTTCTGCCGCAGACGTTCACGAGTACGTGACTTTTTGGGTGAAGGCAACTGGTCAACAAACCCACACGTGCTACCTGAAGGCATCAATGTTGCCGAATGCAGCAACATTGATGCCTTCAGGTAGCATGTGTGGGTTTATTGACCAGCAAGCTTTGCAGAACTGAAGTACGAATGAGCACTTTTACCTCTCCTTTATCTTACATTTTACATTTGCGCGATTGCTTTCACATTCAAAGTGCGAACCAACTAAAGCGCTAAAATACTATTCCGTTCTCAGCCACTTGCTATGGAGAATCACAGTTTGCGCGAAATCCTTTACCGTTTCCAGTTAACACCGACTACTACTGACCTTCTGAAAGGTTGATCAGTGCCAGTGCGAAGTGACACCCGCTGAGGGGACTACGTGGCTATGGTCTTATGCTCTAGGGCACAACGTCGCGGGTTCAATTCCCGACTGCGGCGGCAGCGTTTGACAGTGAAATGCAAGAACGTCCGTGCACTAACACCTAGTTGTGCATCAAGTAGAGATGCTTACAATTATTTCGCAGCCCCACACTGCGCTGTTCTTCGTAGCCTGCCTGTGGCCTCAGGACACACTACCTGCTAATTTGATTTGCTTTGACAGCGTACCAAGAAATGCCAGAAGTCCAAATGATCTTGGAAGCTGCACAAAAGGAATGACAGGTTGTATATCACTTTTCCGTGTGACCGAAAGGTACTGCAAGGAAGCGGTACGTTGTTTCTGTGCTGTGCTGATGGATAAATGATGTATGCTCCAGAAGCTATGAGCATGCCAAGAATCACATAGCCACCCGTTCACTTTGTCAACCTAAGTGTGCCACTTAGCACAACATCATAACTACATTTCCATAAGCTCAGAGTTTCTTATAGTCGCAAGAAATATTAGACGAATATTTTTACTGATACAATTACAATAATAATAGTATGTGAAACTCATTCCTGTGAGCGCATACTGTGTTACTTTCACCGTTGCAATAAATACTGTCACAATACAATGCGAAAGCCTACCATTTTCTCATGGGAATGGCAGACACACCCATGAGCAACTCGTGTAGCTGTGAAGGGAGAATTGATCACGTGTTTTGTTTCTGTACTCGTTATGACGCCAAGAGTACGTCATCACGTCATAATCTTCAGCTTCATAAGTCGAAGCAGACTAACGGCGTGTTCTGCTGAGGATGACTGTCGGGCGCGAAACAAGACTGCGCCATGACCATCCGATCCACCGCGCCCTTACCCGCACGAGCAAACGTCTGCAAGATGTTTTCACCAAATACGTGCACAGCAGTTTACAGCAGGATCTGGGAGCATTTAACTTCCGGTTAGGGACTGGTCGTTCGGTGCATCGGATGTGTGACGCACCTGTGTGTTCTGTGTTGGTAGAAGAATCGACCGCCACCTCATAAGGGTGGAGGAAGTTTCCCTCAGTAGAATCCAGGCTCGGATACTCATCACCACCAGCTACTGCCTCATGCAGTTCGAAGGGCTTCATTGGGACGATGCTACCTTCCCCAACTGCACGACCCCGGTAATAGACACCGATGTGTAATACCTGATACGGACTTTGCCCAGGCACACGACATATCTGGGAGCCCTTGCTCAGACGGTCTGGCCTCCGCAGGGACCGGCATGCTGACTTCAGCAAGCGGATTAAAGATGACGGTTCCGACAGAGCCTTACGAAACTTTCTGCTCGTTGAGGGGTTGCATTCATCTAAACACAAATGTGTTTTGCCGAGGTCCACATCAACTTCCTAACGGATGTGATGTCGAAGCCAACGCGTAAAATATGCTCTCACTTGACAGAGATGGCGCTGCCATCTAGGAGCGGTGGAGCGAAGTACTGCATCGAGACACTAAGAAGAGCCGACAGCGAGCACTTCGCCAGTATCAGCGCAGCGGAGGATCCAACGCGGTGTAGCAAGGTGTAGGAGGCGTAGGATTTGGCTGAGGTGACGACGTAGTTTCCGCAGATGGTTTGTGTATCACGTCCGATTATCCTGTGACGCCTCGTCGCCCACGGAGTGCAGCTTCAACATGCATCAGCAGTGCTTACACGACACGCCGCCTACTGGTTCGCTTGCGATGGCACCAACTAAGGAAACTGCTGCGCCAAGCGGCGCAGAAAGGCAACGACGTCGACGGGCGAATCACGCCTTGGTCTGGCGATAGACATTCCAGCTTGAAGCAGACCGACTTCACACGTTTGCGGCGGACGCTGCGAGCTCTGCTACTCGCATTCCTGAAGCTGAGGGCGCCGCAAATCTACTGGCTGACCAAGACACCGCGGAGGTGGACCAAAATGCTTGTACCATCGCCGAAGCGACTCCGCAGCAGGACGCCGTTCGCCAAGCAAACCTTCAATACGTTCGACGACCAGCGAATTGTGCGCCGTTCGCTGCAGTGGACCGCGAGCTCACGAAGCAAACATGCAACTGGTTCTGCGAAGAGACGTTCAGTTGTTGGAAGTCAGCGCTGTGTATGTCGTCTATCGCTGTCCTTGTCCTTTGCGCTGTACGTTATTTTTGTTCAGTTTCGCGTTGTACCGATTCCTATGAAAGAAGGATCGACCATATCCTTTTTTCCATGTTCCTTATTGCGCCATTAAGGCAACCCAAATCGAAAAAGAAAAAAAAAGCGAAAAGAATATTTTTGCTTAGTTCTCACGGACATTTTAACAAATGCCTTTGCGTCTTTCTATCACAGAGGTAGATATGCAGCGTGTACCTGCTCCTCAATTCAAAGTGCCCGTATGCGGTGACCTAGGCTTAAAAGGTCGCGGCGGATCTTCTGCGATGACAGTAAGTGGCGCGAACGAAGAGACCCATGTCTGTGTATCACACTCATGCTGATAACTTACATAAACATTAGAGAGGAGGCGGAGGTGGGACGAATGCCAGCGCCGTAGCTAACACTTGTAGAGAAGCGTAAGGCACATGTCGAAGCTAGAGGTTCGGTTCACACTGCAACGACGCGATATGGTTACATATACTTTATTGCCTTTGTCGTGGCATTTCGTTTTCCTCGCCAATGTAATAGCGATGTAATAATCCTGTGTAATACTATGCGTGTAACGTCAATGTAATATTCGTATATAATAACGTGAGAGAATCGTCGCGCAATAAATTCAGAAAATCAAAGCAAGTACGCAAAAGTAATACAACCCTTCGGCTAACCTCCTGTGAGTAACACACTCAGGTGCCTTTGTATCTGTTTACTTCGTTAGATGGTTCTTTCGTAAGTCGGACAGCAGTTTCATTATTGTTTCAAACACCACGAAACAATGCATGGGTGACAACGCCCTTCATCAGGAAAATGCCACCTCGTGGATGTGAAATAATCCTTTCTACACCTAGCTGACCGAAACGACCATGAGTCACGTCAAATTATCGCTGAAAAAGCCACGACTTTCCAAACTCGATACACTAAAAATTATAAGCTAAAACAGAAGAGAAAAATAAAAATTAAATAAATATGGACCCTTGCAGCGTCGTTTAGCCGCACTAGTGTGAAGAGGAAACTAGTATTCAGTATACATGCGTTAGTTGTACAAAGAGGAGCCCAAGAACATATACTGAACCCGCCGTGGTTGCTTAGTGGCTAAGCGCGAAGTCACGGGATCGAATCCTGTCCACGGCGACAGCATTTCGATGGGGGTGGAATGCGAAAACACCCATGTACTTAGATGTAGGTGCACGTTAAACAACCCCAGGTGGTCTAAGTTGTTCAGGAGACCCCTACTACGGCGTGCCTCGTAATCAAATCGTGCTTTTGGCATGTAAAACCCCATAATTTCATTTTTTTAAAGAACACATACTGCATCTTCGAAATGTAACTTTAGTTCATAGAAGAAAAACGGAGAAAGAAGAGGAAAAGGCGACACTTGCCTTTTAGCTCGTTCAGTCTTCTAATCATATCACGGCCTGTGTTTAGGCGGACATGTTAACAGGGAATGCAAAGTACGGAGAGTAAAAAAACGCACTTTAGCTTGCGAGATTACGACAGATCGCGCAAAATGCTAAACCACAGCGTCGGAAAGGGTTGGTGGCGCCATCTGTAGGTCAGTCGACGAGACGGGCCGCGCCCTTCTGCAGCAGCGCCCATCCCTTCGCACCGTCCACAGGCTGGCGGTCTTCCGTTTGTTAAGGGCTGTGGTCAGACCGATTGCCGTTGGTGGCAAGAAAAATGGCATGAAAGGGCAGTCGGTATATAGGTTTCATCATATATGACATATCCGTGTACTTTAATTATATTAAAGGCTGTCTGCCATTCATTTCAGTTCACTGCGTTTTTAAACGCGATATCGACATTACATAAGGTGCGGCTTTACATATGTTCATTATAGAATAGTAAGGATTCATGGAGTATAAGTGAAGCTTTAAATACAATACACGTGAACAGTATGAATACATAATTCCGTCAAGCACAAACGTAAAATGACAGAAATAATGAATGTGAAAACATATGCCGTACCTATATATTTTCAAAGATGGCCTGTATTGCATGGATGCAGTTGTACAGGTTATGGCAGCAATTTGTCTGCCTGTTTTTTTTTATAGTTCAGTGAATTGTGTTGTCTGCTATTATTTTTTTCTCACTTTTCGCAGCTGATTATTTGGTTGGAAATCATTTGGCGCGCTCAGTGGACTTAGATATCTTTTTTTTTCTTTTTCACAATAAACTATTAGTTATTTATTTAGCGCCGAATCAGTCGTCTTGCTCTCTTCGTCTTCGTAGCTTGCGCAGCCTCCAAGCATAGATTCTTTCAATCATAGACAGTATCCGCAAAGCCCTTCGTGCTCAAGAACGATTCATCAACATGTACGCTGACCAGAGTTAAAGCAACCTAAATGATTTCAAAGACTTTTGTTGAAGACAAATTTTTCATATGAAATAGAACATACGTCAGTCCAACAAGAACATACCGAGTTACAGGACATTCTAAATCTAGTAGTCAAATGGCATAGGCTTTATAATTGTCGCTAAGAGATACATGAAACCAAGCGCCCTATAACGTAAAACTATTCCAATCTGTTTTTGTTACAAGCTCCTGACGTCAAATTTACGTAACCGCCGACGCAGGCATCGGGCGCTAAGCTGCAGCGTTGTGTGAAAAGCCGAATCGAACGCTCTCGTCGTTTATAGGAGGTCACTTTTCCTTGCTTTCAAAGTGAATAGGATTGCCTACAGTGAGCCGTTTTTCTGATTTAATTGGCTGACAACCGGCGAGGAGTACGCTGAAATGGAGGTGGCTTCGGCGGGGCTGAGCCAGCGCAGTGAAAGTAGACTACCGGATGAAGAGGGCGGTGCCGGCGCCTGCGACTGGTCCGCTTCCCCTTAGCTCGCGACGGCTGGTCGTAAATCGCGGCGGCGTGCAAGGGAATGTTAAAGATGCCGCCAAATCTGATCCTCAGCAAAGAAGAGTTGGCAGAGCGATGTTGAATGCGTGCCGAAAGGGTTCTATAATGTTATAATGCCACGCGGAAATGTTAATTATACAGAAATAATTCTATGCTCTCCAGCAGCTCCGAGAAGCCAGTGCCTGAGCCATCGGCGGGCAGCCATCTTCTATTCCTTTCGTAACGGGGCCGTCTCCGGCTGTTAAGAAAAAAAAGCAGTTTTGTTCGGCATAATAATGCATCTTTAACGCGTACACGTCCCTTTGACATGGTAAGTTTTCGCAGTTTTGTGATGTCGTGTGTCAGAGAGCCGAAGTGGGCGCAGTTTGAAAGCTTATGACTAATAGCGGTGAGCTTATGGCGGAAAAGGCGTCGAATAAGAACTAATTATTTTTCTTTGGTTGGGTCTAATAATGCATAAACAGTGCGCACACATCATAGCAGACGGGGAGTTATCGTGGTTTTCGTGACGTCGTGTGAGAGACAGGCAAAGTGGGGGTGGCGAGAAAGCTCTTTTAACAATCGTGTATTGCTTATTGTAGAATTGGAATAGAAATAGCGCCCCTAGCGTTGTAGCCAACACAACAAGCGGGAAGCTTTCCGCGAAAGAAAACAACACTTACATTAAGCGCGACGAAGAAGCGTAGCTTCGCTTTTGTCTAATAACATGCTGAGTTTGCCACATGATCAAGCAAAACGTGAAAGTAGAATTCCTGGAAGGACCATAATTTCACCTTTCATAAATAATTTTGTGTTCCCGTATCTTCATTATTTTCCTTTTTATTGGTTTATTATTTTTGTAGGATGTTAATGCACTTGCCTTCACTCCAAATTCAGTGCCCCACATCCAGTACATTTTAGGTTCCGTCTGCATTAAACTGGAAAAAAAAAAGAAGAATCGTTGTTCTAAATATGGTGTGCTTACTTAACTAGAAATGCTACTCAACCGAAATATTTTGATGCGCCTTGGTTTCCTGGAAGTTTCATCGGCACAATGTATTCTGCACATAACATTCCTCAATTAACAAATACAAATCGGTTTGCAACAAAGCCACGCCGGCACTGGCAGCGTCCAGACGTTTCGCTTCTCCTATGCCGTGTCGTATAGCGTACGCCGTGTGGTATAGCATAGTCTTTGCAGCCTCGGCGGAACGGCACACGGCGAACTATAAATTTTAATGCGAATAGGGTTCTTGGCATCGTCAGATCAGTGTTCCTGCGGGCTAAATAGCTATGCCACCAAGAACGTGTGCCGATCCCAAAGCTACTGCAGCATAAAAGTGTGGGCCCATTCCGAAGGTCGTGCAGTCTAAAATGGCAGTTCCCGCGGGTATGTACCACTGGGTATGTGCCGCTCTTCAATGAGCCTCTTTGACGCCAGCTTGGGTCACTGTGTACGCGTGGACCTTACAGTGGCCCCGCCAGAGGGCAAAGCTTGTCCAGGATGAAGCGTAGGAGAGGAGCCCGGCTTGCGGTACACGCCTCAGACATGACGCGTTTAGCCTATTCGCATACATGGATAGTCATCGCAGATGAGTTCTGCTCTAATATTCCATTTTGAGGCAACTATCATTCATTCATTCATTCATTACCATATTCTACACTATGTAGGGACTTTTCTTCGTCCTGGTCTATCATTTCGCCCTGCTCTTTTCAGCATTGCCTCAACCCGGCCTACCTGCACTGATGAAACAGAGGCTTGCTTTGGGCGACCTGGTTCATACTGTTGTGATCTGCCGTTCACCCCGCGAAACCCCTCGGTCACGGTCACGGCGCGCAGGATTATGGGGAACGGGTCGACTGCCTCGTCAAAATGGTTCTCGACACGGATAAATTATGACCAGCGCGGGAATACCTCGTTCAGGAGAGGTTTCAGCAATTAGCAATGATACGGCTATCACCTGTCAGCAGCACAAACTGGCGTGTCCGAGCCGGAGACTCGCTTAGTGCGATGATCTGGCCATCACCTGTCAGAGTACGATCGGAGTCGGCGAAAAGGGCAACCTACCTCCGGACTGGTGGGACCTGATGTCAGCGGCCTCCTGACACCGGATTGGTGGGAGCTGATGTTATTAGCCTCCTGACACCGAATAGGAGGAAGTGACTAAACAATGCTCACGCAGGGCATAAAGGAGCTACGGACGGCGGGAGTGAGCGGTGACTACCACTTTATCACCAACTTTTCTGTAGTTTGCATTCTCTTGCACTTATGTAAATATAGAAGTGTTTGTCCAACGTCCTGAATATCGGACCCAATATCACGTTCACTCTACCCTATACGAGGAAGGAGGATCCCACGTCTTCGAACCCCGAGTCGCAACAATACTGGGTAACGCAGCTACAGCTTCAGCGCGAACGAAATGTCGAAAAGACAGCGCATACGAAGCTATCCGCACTACGTGCATTCCTCAAACATCGCAGATCGCTTCGAGGTACACGCGGGCGTGCAATTTGGCCACGTCGCAGATCGCTTTCAAGATACGGCGTCCGCATGGCCGCGCCATAAGCAGCAGCCGCCAGACAAGAACGCCTCCCCTCCATCGCCTCACCCCCGTGCCTCGCGCGCGACAGGAGAGGGCGTGCTTCCGACCCGCCTTCCTCGCTGGCACACGGGAGATTGAGCCGCGTTCGCGGGTTCACCCTCGCACGCTTTCAATCGCGCATACAGCATATGGCGCGCGGCGACGATTCTATCGCCCTTAGACTTTATACGGAACAACTTGAGCGTTGTTCGTGAATGCGACGTTGGGTCGTTAGGGTCGTTGCTATGTACACGCCTGCTCCACTGAACAGCAGAGTCGACCGTAACGCAGATGGACACAGGGGTGGACACACTGGTGGAAATTGTATGCTGTCGACGTTGACGTTTCTTATCTATGTTGTTAAAGAAAAACCCATAGTCATTGAACTTACGTTGACACTATTTCAATCAATCAATCAATCAATCAATCAATCAATCAATCAATCAATCAATCAATCAATCAATCAATCAATCAATCAATCAATCAATCAATCAATCAATCAATCAATGATTTATTCATTGGTTGAATGAGAGCCTGCTATTTTGCCTTTGAATAGATGCTTCCGCTGTAGTTTTCGCCTTTCGCCGGAAGGAAAGGAATAGCATAGTACTATGGGGGGAAAGAGGTGGGGGGAGGAGGTAGAGGTTGGGTAACTGCGGGTGCTCAAGCGATTGAGGGTGCTGCAACGGTGACATTGTTAAAGCACCGTGACTAACTTCACGGGCCTACGCAGTAAAAAAGGTACTCAGAGAGTTTCTGAATGTGGCTTCGCCGCATTTAGTATCCTATTGCAGGAAAAACATCACTCTACATCAGCTGAGCAACATTAACTGATATGGAGGTGGGATCGGTGCGCGCACATCCGTGAATAGTGACCTTTTTTCTGAACATGAATGAGAAATTGATCCCTGATAATATGAACATGGAGAAATGAACTAGTTCTATTTATTTAAACGATTTCTTATGAGCTCATACGGCAGAATGATTCATTGTGACTAACGTGAATAAAGAGCGAAGATTAACCACGGCAGTGACCTATTAAGTAATAGATTAAACATATGAGCACAATTATAACAATAAATAAGAAAACAATCTTAGCGTTGTAGTGGTCATTCACGTCAGCACGTCAGTGCCTTCATGCAGTAGTTAAAGAAGGATGTCTTGAACAACAAACCAATGTATATAATCTCAAACTAGCAAATCGCCACCCTCACGTAAACGACTCTAGACGCATATCTATTTCGGCAGCATTTAAGCCTGGAATTATACCCGTAGTGGTTATATTGTTATTAATTTTGTCAAGTATGTGATTGTTCAGATAGCCGCGAATGCGTATGTTGTAGCTCTAAGAGAAATTTCATGGCGAGAAGTGTAGGAAGGTGACATGCCGCCAGACGTGTTACGCCTTCGTGCGCGTTGCGAGCTTCAAACCAAGCCAGTAAAGGTAGGTGACGGCTATTTCGTTTAGACTGAAGTATGCATACAAGAAAAAATTTGGAAGAGGCTTAAGCTTCGCCTTTAAGAATGGAACGCGATAGCATTCAAAGACCCCTGACTGCGTTTCATGCCTCCCGGCTACTGCAGCTTATGTAACCGTAACGTTTACCGGGAAAGGCAAGCGTTCTGGTAGAAACGCGCCCTCATGAGTGAGTCGATCTCCTGTTATTGGTTCGCACTTTTAATATTTCAGTCTGAGAAGAGCTAAGATATTATATATGCGCTGTCGTTGTTCTATTTTTCTTATCCTATTTATTTGTGGGCTACCGTTCTAAAATTCCGAGGAATAACTTTGTAAAGAATGAAAGACAGTGTGTGTGAGGAACTTTGGTGGTAGAAAATTAGTTGGGTATGCGTGGCTCAGAATTAGGCTTTGAATTCTTCGCTTTTACCGGATTTATGCAGCTTTAACTTCTCTTTTGACGAAATTATAAAGCGACGCGGTTGACGTCAGCACCGGTCCTGCCTTGTTCCTGCCGACGGTGGGACGCCCAAAGGGATTTAAGGAAGACCCGGCCCATTGTTAGGAGAGAGAGTTGTCACCAGCCGCTCCGTCGGTCAAACAAAGATGCTGTCAAACAAAGATGCTGGCCCTTGATCAACCGGACAACCTCTTCAATCTTCGTTACGTGAGCACATCAATTACTCAAGGTCTTTACGGTATAGTTGCTGCAGGAACTTGAGTATGATGCACTCAAATTTTATCGTAAGCCGACAGCCAGCAATCGTGACTGTGTGGAACTTTCGACGGCCCAATATTTCTCCATCTGGCTTGTGGAAAATATATTGAGATAATGAAAGGCAGAGAGGTTAACCATGATGGTGCTTGGTTGGTCTACCGTAGGTAAGGGGGAAAGAAACATAAGAGGGAGAGGAGGACAGTCAGTATGTACAGCGAATGTTCCCTCATATTACAGAACAGCTCAATTTCCTTTAAGAAGGGCATTCGTACCTTGTCGTTTAAATGGCTGAAAGTAGCACGCAGGGCTTACTGGTGAGAGTGGGAGGAGATGCAGTTGCACAGAATGTGCCCTATAGTTTCATCACATCTGCAAGAAGGGAAAATAACGTTGCGTTTGAAGAAAGCGTATCCTACACGTTCTCAGAGAAATCTTATCAGACTGCCGTAGTGTCCAGTGATTCTCGTGCCCCTCGCAGTGGTGTGCGACAGGTGGTTCTGGCAAACATATTTACAGCAGCACTGCAACCACAGCCTGCGAATTCAAAATGCAAGGCGCTGCTATACTGAAGCATTGCACCTACTTTACTTTTGCTGTACGAGCAGAGGAGGGAGCTGCTTGTGACAACACTGAAGCCGAACTAGCAGCAGATCTTATTTGTTCCTCTTATGTGTTTCTTAAAGCCTTTAGAGAAAGGAGTGACGTGTTCGGAAGCCACAAAAATAGCACAATCATTTCTTTTAAACGTCCGGAAGCGTTGCAAACATACACTGTAACATCCAGAGCTGTTGATCCGACCATTCAATACGTTGGACGCTGCCGGTCATTCCGGCGAGGTAAAGTGTGCCCACGGGGCTTCCGGCCACCGGACTGAGCTTCGCGTTGCCAGTGCTGGCGCCGAGTTACAGTGGCCCCCGCCGCCGGAGCGTACGACAGCGGCAGCAGCGCGCCGAGCCGGCACCGGTGGCGATCCCTTATCGGGCCACGGAACCCCCGCCGGCACCGATATATCGAGCGCTGCCACCGGAGCGGCTGCTTTTCTTCAGGCGCGCGACTCGCGCTCGGCTGCCCTTCGGGGACGAACCAGAGAGAGGCAGGCTGAGGTGGCAGCCGGGAATCGATTTAGGACCCTCATTACCGGGTCCCGCACCTCGGCCCGTGTTCCGGAAGAAAACAGCCCGCGGAAAGCGAACCGCCGCACTCGTGGCTCGGGACGCCGAACAGGAGCCTGCGTGCGCCTCGGGGAGCGGAGCGCGTGGAGAGGGTCTGCCCTTTCAGATTTCTCTCTCTCTTGGGCAATGACCACCCGATCGGCACGGAGGGTCGCGAACGCCCAGCGTTCCCGTCGACGACCGGCGGCCGTGCGCGCGATAAGTCCATCTAATGAGCGCCGTCTCCTCCGGCGGCTTCCTTCCTGCCGCTTGTCCCGTCGCTTTTCGTCGGGCTGTTCTTCGGGCTGCTGCAGCTATAGCGGCTCTTCGCGACAGAAGAGGGGGTGGAGGGGATGAGGGGGGGTGCGTTCGGTCCCTCGCACGACGCTGTAGCGACGGGGTCGCGGAGCGGTGACGGAACAGGGCTGCCCGGTGCGTGCTTGCTGAGGAACTATGTCTGTAGGCAGCCACGCTATTCGCAGAGAACCGTCGCCGACTAGGGGGTATCTCTTGAGTGACTTGGCAGGACTGCACGACTGCCGAAGCATTGAAGGGGCAGCATCGGCGTTGCCTGTTCGCGTTTCGCCTTCCGATGAATGTCGTCCCGCATGAAAGCACGTGCGAAAGCAACAAACGAATATGCCATATAAATAATACCTCCAAGAGTCCCGTAAGTCATGTGAGTGCGTGCATGCTTCTGTATACAATTCCCATCATGTTTTCAAATGGAGTACACTCAATACAGCGGTATGAGGCATACTATTAATGTTTAGGGCTGCTGCGGCTTCTATCGTCTTATCCAGGTGGCCCACCAGCTACGATCTCCTCCCCACAGCTGAGCACAACCCACTACCTTTATGACCACTTGATCATGGCAGTTTTTACCCCAAAACAGAAAATAAGAACAAAATACAAGGGAGGGTGAGACCTCACGATGAGTAGGCATAGCGGGCTTAAAGGCAATTGGGAAATAAATAAAGAGGGGTTCCATTACCGTCGACTCTGGTTAATTCAATCTTGTTGGGTATTTTTCATTTATTTCAAAAGCACTGGAAAGTCCCGGCGCGTAACCATGGATTTCTATGGAAAAAGAAAAGCTCGTTTACTTTCAACCGGAAAGCATGCTTCTTCGGTTAATTCGACCTCTACTGGCACCCTCTCATGCGTGCAGGATAAGGATAATACACCAGAACTACAACAGGATAACACAACAGGATAATACAACCGAACTTGGCGTCTCGCAATAGTCAAATTAACGGCTGTCGACTGTAGGAAACCTATACGAAATTCAGAGTGAAAAGCCAAATGCAAGGGAAATAAATGATTCTGAGGTTGAACGCAATGGAGAACGCAACGCTTATTAACGGTGATTTATTCATGTAGTCCGGATGAGAAATGAAAAATCGTTTTTGAGACGGCAGGAGCCTGTCTCGTAAAATATTAAGCCCACAGAACTCCTGACGCCTTTGAGAAAGATGATGCAAGAGCACGCATCTTGCTTTACCACGTCCTGTGCATTGTAGAAGGCGTGGAAGCGTTGGCAAGATGTGGCATCCGCGTCGCAGATGACATGCGGCGTCCTCTCGTCGCTAGAGATTCAAGCTATATGAGAATGAATTGCTCCTAAGCAAAACATTGAGCAACGGAAAGAAAGTAGAAAGTTCCAGCAAGAACCAGGCACAAGAAAACGAGAGTATGTGAAGTGTCATAGGTAAGGTTGAACATGCGAGAAAGATTGAACGAGTGCGAGTTATGCGAATGTCATTGTCACATTGTTTACGCCATAGTTGGCGTAAACAGTGTGACTGACTAGCGAAGGGCATGCAAAAGTTAGATGAAGATTAAAAGTCATGAAGGGGCGAGTAGAGAAGTAACAAATGTAAGTGACAGAGGAAATAGAAGAAAAGGAAAATATATATTATGATTCATCCGTGCGGTAATCAAAGCTGGTTGATAGAAACGATGCATTTAGAAGGTGAACGAGTTGCAGGAGCAAGACCCTCTTTCTCTTAGTTTTCTACAATGAAGGGTAAAGAGCGGGCGTAATGTAGTGATTATCTTTGTTTCTTAATTGTGTTATAGCGTGACTCGTGAGTGTGACTCTACATGGCGTTTTGCCTATGTTCGTCCCTTATCTCGCTCTTTCTGCGTCAAGCGAGTGACCCGAAAAGTACCAAGAAATACCGAACGACTTACGGATACTTGAGATTCAGCACGGGCCCAGCGCCGTAACCGGAGATTGTGTTACGGTAACGTCATGGTCAAAGTTTTGTGTTCTTTCTATGACTGGGGCGAATACGTGGGAGAGCTTCTAGGAAGTAGATTTTCCATTGTTCTCTACAGAAGTTTGAAGCCCACAGTGTAAAGGAGGATACTTCGGCGCGCTGTACTTAAATGTTCTGCGTACTCTACAGAGTAAGTGGAATAATGTTTTAATGGGTCGTTGCCTTCAGAGACGCATATATTTCTTCACCTTTAAGTGTTCATAGAGCGCTGGTTCTGAGCATACACAACAGGAACTGAGAGGGTTAGAACAGGCCCTAAAGTATAATACTTAATCAGTTGAGTCAGATGAAGTATTCTTTCAGAAATGTGTTTGTATTTATTGGAGTGAAAGCGTTGTTTGACTATAGCAAAGTAAAACCAAAATTTCATGTCCTTGTTTTAAATTTTGCGCCGAAAGCCGGCTGTGAGTACGTCAGTGTGTCATCAAAATTTACAACAGCTCACATTTCACCCGATTTGGAAACGTTTTCTAAACTTGCTAGTGCTCTAATCTTTGGTTCGTTTAGAATGTAGTTAAGACCTTCCTTACTGCAAAACATTGAACTATACATCCACAGCGCCGTCAAAAATGATAGAAGTAACTGTTAGGTTATGCAGCAAGTAGAGGGCGGCATCATCGCCCGTCTTTCCTTATCGCTCCTTTTTCTGTATTACTAAGGCTCCCTATTAAGTTAAGAACAGCCGCTTTGCTATTGCGGAAGCGTAATCCGCTAATACAGCGTAACTGAACGTTTCTCTTCATTTTATCTTAAAGAAAAAACGAAAGCTTCACCGCTATCCTCTCAAGTCTGAACACTGCACGGCGGAGCTCTACTGCTTGAAACGTCATAAGCTGACAGAACCGTACATAGCGCGCAAAACAGAGGAGTGGCAGGCCTAGTTCAAGAGAAACCTCCGGAGGCGGCGAAACGGCGTCGTCGTTCGCGGAGTTTGCCTGCGTCCCCCTCCTTCTCTGTACGCGCCCTTCGTCACCGCCGCTGTCCCGGTTGCGAGGCGGCGCACGGACATCCATCTCCTTTTTCCCCCGGCTCGCAAATTCCTCTCCAATCCCGCACGGGCTGCTAGCTAGTCGCGCGGGCTCGCGAAGCGCCGAGCGCGGAGCCGGCGAAAGCTCTCGCGAGCGAAAGAGCGAGCGGCGTGGGACTGAGCTCCGGCGTTCCGCCCTTTTCTTTCTATTGCATTTTTTTCCTGTCCCTCAGCGCGCCGAAGCTAGGCCAGACCGGCGCTGTGTCGCGAAGCGCGCGGCAAAGCCTTTCGGCTTGCCCGGCCGCCCCTGGGAGTTCGCCAGCGGCAGCGAGGCCGGGGATTTTGGGATTCCAGAGACGCGATCGCGCCTTTCTCGCTCCCCATTCCTTCTCTCTCTATGTGTCTCGGCATCCTTCCCTGCGTCCCCGTAGTTCATTCCCTTCCGCGGGATCGCTGGACAGAAAGCGAGAGACAGCGCCTGTGGGGGAGGGGGGAAGGCTTGCGGGGGCTCTGCCGCTCGCTCGCGTGTACTCGAGGCGCTGGACGTGCCCGACATTCTGTTCTCGGTCGGATGGTGGTGGACCAAGCGACGCGATCCGGCCAGGGAACGCAGTCACCGAGGAGGCGGCGGCCTCGCGTTGCGCTGCTGCCTTTGTCACTGAGCAGCGCCGTCTGTGCGTGCGTGTTCGTGTGTGGCTGAGAAAGTGCTCGCCGCTCCTGCGGATTCGAGATGAAGACGCGCGATTGTCCGCCCGGATAGAAAAAAAAGGGAAAGGGTGGTTTCATGTGAAGCGGAGCTTTCGTGGGGTGCGCAGGCTCTACGCGCCAGTGAGGATTGCGAAAGGCGATGCGACGTATGGAGCGGTCAGGCGCCTCTGACATTCCGATGTGCGCGGACGTGCCTCACTAGGCTTCCTACGCTGTTTCGCGAATGGGATGACGGGCAGGCAAAAGAGGCCATGCGTGTCCGACGAATTCAGGGCTTCTCATACAGTTTACATATCTTATTTGCCCGCAGAGCTTTCCTGCCACAAAAGCATCGCGTTGCTAAAGATACGCGTATTCAAGTGAGAGGCACCTGTTACGTGCTATTCGCCGCAAGGTGGTCGAATCTTAAAGGGACCGACAACCGATCTTCAAGCATTGCCGTCTTCTTGAAGCGATGGAAAGCCTACTATCTGTAGTACCTACACCTGCAGCAGTACATTCTGGAAGCGTCTGGAACTAATTAAGACGTAATTTTTCGATCTGCGAAATATATTATGTTTACTGTGTACGGACACCGGCGACAGGCGAACAATGATATCTATGGCGACAGCACGAGACAGAAACTGAGCAATTCGACTCAGAAGTAGAATAGGCGGCAGAATAGATGTCACGGACGTTATTTTGGGTCTTGCATAATTCGCTACCGGTGAGAGAAAAACGGTCTAGTACATGGCAGCCATGGCGTGTTTCCCACTCTCACTTCGTACCCTTCAAAATCTGTTTCTGTGTCACAAGGCGGGGAGGCGGGGGGGGGGGTTCAACCGTCGGTGGAGTATAGTGTACTGGAATAGCTGGGGTGCGGATATGAAGACCACTTACGTCTTCAACCAATGGGCCAATGGGCAAGTGCGAAGCTGTGTGACACAAACTCTTACGAGCAGATTTCCTAGGTATACTTTGTGGCGCAAAATACATTTCTTGAAAAGGGACAGAAGAAAGGGAGACAGTGAAGCGCCAAACTACCAACTGTTTAATGAATGCGTTGAAGGGGTGGTCTACGAAATACCCCTAGATTGCGGCAAGTCATACGTCGGACAAACGGGACGTTGTATTAATGACAGACTGAGGGAGCACGCTAATAGCATCGGCAAGAGTGAGAACGCGCATCTTCCTGCGCACTGTAAAGCCTGTCGTTGTAGGCAATGCTTTGAACGAGTATTGATTCTTGGCAGAAGTGGGGACCAAACTGCAAGGGAGTTGTTGGAAGCGTTTTATATTAAAAAGAAAGGGTCTGATTGTGTCAGCGATACATCTATCGTATTATATTCCGCAGAAATGTGCTTCATCCAAAGTATGTTATCATGACCACGTTGTTCTGTCACACCTTGGCTCCCTGCGCATGAGCGGAAGTTGTAATTTCTTCTATACGTTTGTTCAGGCTGTCATTAAACAGTTGGTAGTTTGGCGCTTCACTGTCTCCCTTTCTTCTGTCCCTTTTCAAGAAATGTATTTTGCGCCACAAAGTATACCTAGGAAATCTAAGCACCAAGTTGCCCAAGAAGAAGTCCTTTTGGA
Source organism: Dermacentor albipictus (assembly GCF_038994185.2). Lineage (NCBI taxonomy): Eukaryota > Metazoa > Arthropoda > Arachnida > Ixodida > Ixodidae > Dermacentor > Dermacentor albipictus. The sequence goes on from NC_091821.1 coordinate 483,614,198, forward strand.
ACATCTTACGAGCAGATTTTTTTGCGTAATAAATTTTTGGTGAATTAAGACCCTGATTTCCACCGCACGGAACAGCTGACACTATTGTTGCACCTTTATTAACTAAACATCCACATCGATTATGAATATCTTATGCTACTTAGAAGTTAGTCTGAACTTAGTAACTGATAGAAAAGAGCAAACGAAGAGCTTAAGTTCCGCTAAATCTTTCTCTCAGAGTGGGCCATTTTTTCCGGCATGAATTCATTCTCTTTTGGCGTTAATAGCCTCTTTCCGATTGCTAGCTGCTTTCTTTAAGAGGAACGAACACCTTTGGCGAGGTCGGACGCGGCCAGGGAACTTCGCCTACTTGCACGCAAGAAGTCACAAGATCTCTGGATTTCAAGTGCCTTTAATTGCAGATTACGCAAACTGGACCCCACGCTAGGGCTACAACTACCATCTAGCCTTTCCCGCGGCGAAACAACCTTGCTGTGCCGCTTGTGGCTGAGAGTGGCGTTCACGAACGCGTACTCCTACCGTATGGGAATGGCCGAGAGCCCGATGTGCGACTCCTGTGGGTGCGAGGAAACCATCGAGCACCTATTGTGTACCTGCCCTCGCTACAATGTACAAGACCTCTCTCTCCGGGCGATTTTACACCGACTGGACTCAAGACCGTTCAGCGAATGAAAGATACTCGGACCGTGGCCACACCCGTCAGGGGCTCGAAAAGCGATTCGTGCACTAGCGCAGTACTTGAAGTGCACCGGCTTAAGAGACCGTTTACAGTGTCCCTGTGTATAGTGTACCTCCCACACGCACTCAGTGCTTACTCTCTCCCTTTCTTCCTCTTTCTATTCCCCTTTCCCCCACCACCAGTGTAGGGTAGCAAACCGAATGCTCTTCTGGTTGCCCTCCCTGCCTTTCCAATCCTTGTTTTCTCTCTTCCTTAGGTCGGGTGCTCCTATATAAATACATGTAAAATGAGAATTCGTTTTTCTCGGCAACCAGTGCACCAAATTTGGCGAGGTTCGTTGAATTTAAAAGAGAAACTTAAATTTAGCGACTGTTGGTTTCTAATTTTTCATGTAGGCCGTTACTGTATTTTTAAATTGGCAAAAATCGAAAATTAAAAAAAAAACGAGACTATGAAGTTTAAAACTCTGTAACTCAGCAATAAAGAACGGCATCACAATTCTGTGAATTGCATCTGATAGTAGATCTAAAGCGGGCAAAATTGTTACGTTACAGATGATTCTGAAGAAATTTAGTAACTTGGAAGTAACACTTTTGCAGAACCCTTGTGCACAACGTAACAAATTTACGTAAGATTTTCTTCAAACCTTCGAATTTTTGAAATTTTTAAAAGAAACTTCAGACCCTAAATCGAAATTCTGCTTGCAGCGTTCACTAGAATTTATCTTTTTCTCTCAAATGGAGCAAATTTTATTGAAATCGGTCCAGGGGCTATCTCCGAAAAGCGTTTTTGCGTTTTGGATGTGTTTGAATAGGCCGCGTTGGAGTTGGGCCCGAGCTAAAGCTTCCTCTTCCTGTTCCTCTAATGTGGATACGACTTACAAACTTACCGGTTACAATTCGTTAATTGCAATGTGTTGCGTAAGGAAAATAATTAAGAAGTTATTTGGTGTACATGCGTTTATTAATTGAATATGTGTTTTGATTTTCGTGCTTATAATGTCCACTTCTTTGAATATTGCTGCTCAAGAAATGGAATTACGCTATCGGCCACAGGTGATTTTTCAAAATTCTATAAAGCTTAAAAATGATCACCCGGTATAGCGGGCATTTAGTGACGAACGCGCCAGTTCGAGTACGGAAGTGGGCTGAAGAACCGAAGAAAACTATTCCTTCCAAAAGAGAGCAAGAGCCAAATGAATGAATTAGGTTTTTAAAGGAACGATGTGCCTGCATGAAGACGATATTGGCTGCAGTAGGGATATTTAGGTAAGGTTTGTTCCGTGCAATATATGTAACGCTGTTGTGTTGTAATATATCTAATAATGTAACATGTAATATGTTGCGTGTAATATGTCTGTGCAGCCCTATGTTAACTCATGCCAGGCGATGATGTATTTTTCGTGAAGCTGAAGTCTGCAGAAGATCTCGAGAAAAACCGCTGCTGCGCCTGTTAAAAGGCACGTGGTAACGTTTGCAATGTGCCGGAAACAGACCTAGGAAAAATCGGCAGCTTCCAAAGGTCATTGCAGGATTGCTTCAACCGCAGCCAAGCAGCAGGTCCAGAGTTGAACCCTTTCCCTGACGTCGCGGTGTTCCTATGGCAACGTATGAACAATAAAATCGGCGTACGCGGTATGGTGTGGAATTATACGTCGGATTTCAGCTGTCTCGGATGCCCCTAGCGCAGGTGCAACTGTACAAAAAGCCAAGTTCGCCTACATATTCTGCGCACGCATTTCACTGAATTTCTCTTCGGGAAACTGGTATTCCGTGCCTCGAACGTCTCGCCGTTCGGGCGTATAAAGAACGGCCCGCGCGAAAATTCATCTCCCGCGCTCGCGAGGAACAAACCGCGGCGCCTCGCAGTCACCAAGCCGAGCGTGTGGAGAATTCTTTCTCACGCCCAGACGAGCGTGCGCGCAGGCATCGTCGAGACCGGATCGAAACCCCGACGCGCTTCGAGCGTGGACGCCGTTGCGCCAGCGCTTTTCCGAGTGCGGTGGGGACCGAGGGCGAACCGGAAAGCAGCACAGGCGGCCCGGCCCGCTTTTGTGCGGGAGTCACAAAAAGCTGCCGCAGAGCGGCTCTGCGACAGAGCCGCCCCAACGGGACACACAACAAAGGAACCTCCGGGGAGAGGGAGGGTGTGGGGGGGGAGGGGAAAGCCGCCGCGGCTGTCGCCTGCCTTTTGTTCCGCGGCCGGCAGGCACCGTTTCGCTGCAGTGCGGGTTGGAGGAGGGAGGATGTTCTGGAGGCTGATCAAACAGCGCGTCCGGCGGCGCCCCGTTAAGTGGTCCCGCCGAGCCGGTGCCGTCGCCGCTGCTCGAGCGGCAGCAGCGAGGCGAGGCAATCAGCGCAGCCGCCCCGGAGACTTTGGCCGGACGCGCCGACTTTCGGGATCACCCGCGGGTCCTTTCACTGGCCTCCTCCCTCTGTGGTCCCTGGCTCCTCGCCGTTCCCTTATTTTCTGGCCCTTTCTTTTACGCCTTTCTCTTTCTGTTCGTCGAGGTCTTAGCTGAGATGCTGGTTGAGAGCAAATGAAGGTTAATCGAAAGATAAAAAAAAAAATGGAGGGGCGGAACTAGGTGTCACTGGACGACTTGACGTCTAGACATAGAGGTACATTCGCTAATGAAAACTAGCAAGGTCATCTGGTATACAGCACGCTTCGAGAGAAACTGCAGAAACCGAAAGCGAAGCATAGTCGATGCCGCCAGCTTCAAACTTGTGAAGCGGCTCCGCATGGTGAGAGAAATATCTTGTGCGCCATTGAGAAGCTTTACGCGGTTCATTATGCGCGAACCTTTTGTGAATAATAAAGCACGCAGTAACGCGGTGGCGGTCGTCACGTTTTCTCACTTTTGGAGGAAGTGCAGCATATCGCAGCGGTCACTTTAGACTTCTAGGTTTTATTGAGCAACAGCCTCTGCTCGAATTTACCATGAATAGGAAACATTCAAACAGGGTACTTTGTTCGGTTGTTCAAGCCGACCTGACGACGTTGAGAGCGCACGCGTACCTCTTTCACCAGCGCTACGATGTCAGTAGTCACCCCCGCGTTTCCGCTGTACTTTAATTAACGTCAGTGATGGGATAAACGCCGACGAGAACGTAGAACGTCATTGTGGATTTCTCCAGCAAAACTATCAGTGGGTAAGGTGAGAATGTGGCATCTCCTCAACACGTCTCTAGCTATAATCTCTTCGTAATATCGCTTCCCGGCCTCTTCGACTCCAGAAAGAAACCCAAAGGTAAAGGCTCAATATATTGTTACGGGAATGTTAAGAGTATAGATTATACTTACAATATATATACAAAGTGAGTCTGAGTGGTTAAGATGGCAGACCACGAACAACCAGCAGCAACCAGAGTCTCGCGATCTTCTTCTTCGTCTCTTCGTTCATCCTTCCGTAGCAGGACCTCCGGGTGGTGAAGCGCCGTCTCGCGCATGGTAGACGAAGAACTGCGAGCGAAGTATGGCTTCAGGCACGAAACGTGGACGACGTCAACAGGCGGTGGGCTTGAGGATGGATCAAACTGCAACGGCGCGATCTCGTAATTCACGTCGTTAACTTGACGCAGGACTTCATAAGGCCTTGTGCAGCGAGAGAGAAACTTCTGGGAGAGGCCGACCCGATGACATGGTAACCAGAGCAGCACCCAAGTACCTGGGGCGAATTGAACATCGCGATGGCACCGGTCGTAACGCTCTTTTTGCAGATGCTGAGAGGCTAATAAGCGCGATTGACGACTTCGCGAGCGTACTCAGTAGCAACCCGGAGCACACAAGGTAAGATGGTGACAAAGGGCAATGTGGGGTCGCGACCATACAAAAGATATAAGGGCGAATATCATGCGGTGTCATGTAGGGATGAGTTATACGGGAATGTCACCCAGGCAAGCGGGACGTCCCAGTCGCGGTGATCGTTGCAAACGTACATCGACAGCATCTCTGTCAGTGTTCTGTTGAGACATTCCGTAAGACCGTTCGTTTGTGGGTGGTAGGCGGTGGCCAGCTTGTGCTCAGTGGCACAAGAGCGGAGGAGGTCGTCCACAACTCGAGACAAGAACGAGCGGCCGCTGTCTGTAAGTAACGGTTGAGGTGCACCGTGCTGGAGAATGACGTCGTGAAGGAGAAAATCGGCGACGTCTCCTGCGCAACTAGTCGGCAACGCCTTTCTTATTGCGTAGCGTGTCGCGTAATCAGTAGCGACGGCGATCCACTTATTCCTTCTACTCGTCGTCGGAAAAGGGCCAGGTAGGGCAAGGCCTACGCGAAAGAATGGTTCAGAGAGAACTGCAATTGGATGGAGTCAGCCGACAGGTGGCAGCGGAGGTTTCTTCTGGCGCTGACACGATTCACAAGTTGCGACATAACGACACACAGAGTGGTAGAGACCCGTTCAGAAGAACCGGCGTCGTACGAGGTCGTATGTACGCAAAACTCCAAGGTGTCCCGCCGTCGGTGCATCGTGAAGTTGTTCGAGAACGACGTATCACAGATGACGAGGAAGGACAAGGAGCAACTCGGGGCCGTCAGGGTTGATATTTGTCATATGTAAGAGGCATGGAGCACAAAAAGAAAAGGAGAGGACGATGTGTGCCGATCGGTCCGAACGGCACGAGCCCTAGAGGCACGTGACCCGAGCTGTGATCGGGAGAGAAGCGGCGCTGAGCTGGGATTATCGACGTGGCTCTGGGCCGAGAAAGTTTGAGCGTCAACATCGTACTGGCGACGGGAACCATGGAGGTTCGTCCAAATCCATGACGCTGGCGATCCAGGGTATGGCCGTTGACCTCGGCGACGTTCTAGCGAGGCTCCTTGGACCTGCTGCAGCCTTTCACGGCGGTGCCGGGCACTCCAAGAATTGGGTCCCCCTTCGGAGGCAGGCCAGCACGGACGGTAGTCCCCGGGGCGTCTCGTCGGCACTCGGAGAAGTAGCGGCGGAGCCTGGCGTTAGGCCTAACTAGGGAGGCTGGAGTGCAACGTCATCGACGTAGTTCGGGGCAGCGTCATCCGAGGCGGAGGAGCTGGCCGGTCGATGCCAAGGCAACAAAGCTTGCGGAGTAGGCAGTAGCCCCGACTGAGACCAAGAGCTGACGCACATCGGACTTGGAGTTTTGTGCGGCAAGAGAACTTTGTAAGAGCATTCCTTTTCGTAAGCGTGCAGCCATAGGCCAGGGTTGCCGGACTTTCGCGCGAAACGCGCTAAGGACGCACGTAGGCGAGGATAAGGACATTGTTTTGGCTATGCAAGTGTGGAGTTGTATTTTTTGTCAATTGAGTTTTGACTTTTCGTCTTGGAGTTTTGACTTTTCCATATCGAGTTGGGGCAAATTAAAATTTGTTTGCTGTGCTCGCCTGCGTCTCCTGACTCCATCTCTCCCAACATCCGCACGGCCCCGAGATCAGTGACAATATTGCAGCGGTAGAGGGTGCCGTCGTGCAGCACGAACATGCCGCAGGTGCCGTCGGTGCTGCCAGATTGCACTCCGGCGATGATGGACTGTAAGGATGCGTCGCGTTGTTCTTCATTTTGAATGTCGGTCGTGTCAGTCAAAGCCAGTCACAGGTCACCGGATAATGCGCAACAGGTCAGGGGGATCCACGGCGTGACGCGAGAGGCAGTCAGCGTCCTTGTGGAGGCGTCCAGTCTTGTAATGGACACTGAACAAAAATTCCTGAAGCTGCAAAGCCCAGCGACCAAGCCGTACAGTCGGGTCCCGTAGGGAAGACAGCCAGCAGAGTGCGGGGTGGTCTGTGACGACCGAAAACGTGCGGCCGTACAAATATGGCCGGAACTTGGCGACAGCCCAAACTGAAGCCAAGCACTCCCGCTCGGTGATGGAGTAATTGCTCTCGGTAGGTGAGAGCAGGCGGCTGGCGTAAGCTATCACGCACTCGGTGCCATTCTGCTGTTGGGCGAGAACAGCGCCGATGTCGTGGCCGCTTGCGTCAGTGTGGACTTCGGTCGGTGCAGAAGGATGAAAGTGGGCAAGTATGGGAGGGGTGGTCAGTAACCCGATGACAGCTGCGAACGCGTGAGCCTGCTCCGGGCCCCATGAGAATGGCGTGTTCTTTAGAAGATCTGTCAAAGGCCGAGCAACGTCGGCGAAGTTTTTGACGAAACGGCGAAAGTAAGAACACAGGCCGATGAAGCAGCGCACGTCAGAAGCAGAACGTGGAACAGGGAAACTGCGTACGGCGCGAACTTTTTCCGGATCTGGTTGGACACCGGATGGGTCAATGAGGTGCCCAACACGGTAATCTGACGGCGCCCGAATTGACACTTCATGGAGTTCAGTTAAAGGCCGGCTTTTCGGAAGACCGCAAGAATTGCAGCGAGTCGGGTAAGGTGCCTATTGGATTTGGGAGAAAAAACAATAACGTCATCAAAATAACAAAGAGAGATGGCCCATTTGTAGCCTCGCAGAAGAGAGTCTATCATACGTTCAAATGTCGCAGGAGCATTGCATAAACGAAAGATCATGACTTTGAACTGATATAAGCCATCCGGGGTGATGAAGGCCGTCTTCTCGCGGTCCATTTCATAAACTGAAATCTGCCAGTAGCCGGATCGAAGATCGATGGACGAGAAGTATTTAGCTCCGTGCAAGCAGTCCAAGGCGTCATCGATGCTTGGTAGTGGGTAGACGTCTTTTCGGGTGATCTTGTTTAGGTGCCGATAATAGACGCAAAAACGCCAGGTACCATCTTTCTTTTTCACAAGGACGACAGGCGAAGCCCAAGGGCTGGCCGATGGCTCGGCGACCCCTTTGCGGAGTATTTTGTTCACATCTGATTGAATGACTCGACGTTCAGCATGCGATACCCGATAGGGGCGCCGACGAATAGGATTCGTGTTTCCAGTGTTTATACGGTGGTGAGCTACAGATGTCTGGCCTAAAAGCCTGTCGCCGAAATCAAAGATGTCACTGTACGATTCAAGGAGTTTTTAACAGAAAATCCTGTGGCCAAGCCAGGGAACAATCGCCTGTCGCTGGAGCATCTGATATTGACAGACTGAACGCAGATCCGGAAACTGGTGTTCGCGAGCGATGCCGGTGTTGAAAACTGAATCTCAAGTGTACTTTACAACAATACAACGGGGCCTCTATCATTGGTACCGACAAAGGTAAAAGTGGCTGGGGAAACCACAGGTAAAAACTAAGAGTGAGAGAGCGAAGTTATCGGGTTTACTGCGGCGCTTGTTCGTGACCCTCTGTGTCGACGCTTTACGGCAGCGACCCCCCACCATTATTTAATCGTAATTTAAATTGTCTGGAGTGGTGATGGGCGCCACAGCTTGACCGAATTATTAAGCTACGGGAACCACTGAAATAAACTTCGGTAAGAATAACAAGCTTAGCTTAAAATAGTAGACGGGTATATTGTGAAACTCATAAGCAACAATACTTTCTCTCTGTGTCAGAACTAGGGGGCTTTGCCCGAAAGCACATGAACCTTAGGTCCTACCCTTATGGAGAACCGCGGTAATGCGCAATGAGGCACCAGGAAGAAAATAAAAAAAAGCTCCTATGGGTTTATAAGACTGTTAGCGCCTGAAATGCAGACATCGTGGAGAGGGGGGGGGGAGGGGGGGCTCGGAGGACGGTAAAACGAGGAAGGAAAAGTGAAACGACCGGAGTTCGGCCAAATCGGCGCCCGTCGCTTAGGCCGTCGCCGCTCCAAGTTCGCGAGACGGCGGCAGCCGTGCAGATGGCTTAGCGCTCCGGGTTCCAAAGGCCCGTCCTCTCTCTGCCTGCGCCCTCGCCACCCTCGCCCCGCTGCTGCTGCTGCTGCTGCCACGGCCTGCCGCGTTCTCGGTCTCATTAGCGCGCCGCTCGCAAGCGTATGCGCTCGGCGAAGGGAGCGACAGCGTAGCAGAGACCCGGGTGCCGGATTTAATCGATGGTTAGACGGCGCCCGCCTCGGCGGGGTCTAATTAAATTCGCGGCAAGCCCCGGGGTGCGTGCACCTTTTTTACCTCTTCCCTCCGCGACCGTCGCCCTCCGCTCTGCGTGTGCTGAGCGTGTGTGGACGGTGAAAAAGAAAAAGGAAAAGACGATATCCCCGTGTGCAGAGAAAACACAGGCGCGTAAGTCTGCCAGATACGAGTTCGGGCCTTGCCGCATTCGCATCTGTGCACGTGCGAGCACGATTGCACGATTACCTGGGCAGGCAGGTTAGAGTCCTCTCGCGCGCATGCGCACGCTCTGAAAGTCAACGGTCGGGCGTGTTTGCACAAAGCACAGGAAGACTTGCTAGGAAACTGATCCACAGCCAGAAGTGGAGTTGCGCCTCATCGCCGGGAACATCGCAACTGTATCGCTCAAGGTGGAAACTCGGGTTCTTATTAAAAAAAAAATAGATTTACTGGCACAGCCGTTACGTGCTCCAAATTTGTGTTAACTTCCACTTCCATTTTGCTACGCTGACGACGACCCTGGTCTCACCGTCATCTACGACAGTTTCTGTGGTAGGCTAACAAGTCATCTCCAGCTTCGCTAATGCCCCCACATCATGAAGAAAGACAAAACTTCTCTACAACTGCCTTCGCCAGCGTTGGATCCCGTTTCATTAAACTAGTGTTCATTGGGGAGTCGAATGCGCTAACCACAGCGCTATCACGCAACAATGGATCTGCGCAATAAGTGCGAGGCTTTGCGCTGCACACAGGCTCTGAGAGCAGTCGCCTCTGAGCACGTATTTCGGAGGACATAATAAGCAATACTGTGGCGGACGAGGATCGTGCTCACCCGCTGCTGGGAACTGGACAAGAACCCAGCTGTTGTAGTGGGGTTTGTTAAGGTAAAGCGCGGCTGTCGTATAATAATTTATTAAAGTAAGAATTCGAAAAGAAAAATGCTGTAGCGAACAGAGAGAGAGAGAGAGAGAGAGAGAGAGAGAGAGAGAGAGAGAGAGAGAGAGAGAGAGAGAGAGAGAGAGAGAGGCGCTATAGATATCGTTCAGTATTTTTATATACGGCTCATCTATACCCTGATTCCGCAATGCCTCCATGACTGCTGGGGTAGTAACAATTCGAAAAGAAAAATGCTGTAGCGAACAGAGAGATAGATAGATAGATAGATAGATAGATAGATAGATAGATAGATAGATAGATAGAGAGAGAGAGAGAGAGAGAGAGAGAGAGAGAGAGAGAGAGAGAGAGAGAGAGAGAGAGAGAGCAGGAGTTTCGCGCACATTTGAAGGTTCGCGCGAAGTCTACACGCGGTTGCCAAGACCTGTGGACTTGAGACATTTCAATAACGCTTTCGTGGCTTTCAGTGCCATCGACGTGTACGGCCATGGTCCGAGGATCTTCATTTCTGTAGCGGACAAGTATTACATAATGTGCATAGGATAGAAATTGTTCTTGACAAGACGGCGGTGTGTTTTCTTGCAATTCTTCGTTGTCGTACTACAGTGTACTATAGCCACGCTTGTGAAGATAGCGTCGACGGCAGAAAGGAGACATGCACGAGAATGGTACACGAATGAATAAAAGAATGATACACGAGAATGAATGAACTTAAACATGGCACATACTCCAAATAGAGGATGCGCCCAGAATAAAGTGGTTGGCCCGAAAACAACGTGGAAAGCAACGACAACGTGAATGCCAGCAGCGACCCCACAGTGACTGCGCCATCTATTGCACACACTACTTCACAGGCGTGACAGAAATACCCGGGAATTTAAAACATCGGGGTTACTTCGAATGTTTCACGACATGAGTAACTCAAACATCTTTGGTAGAAGCTTGGTAGATGCGAAATTTTGAAGTGAATCGCACTTGAAAGAGGTTGTTTACCCCGTGGTGTTTTGAAGACATGCTTTTATCTCTCAGAAATACTACTTTCTATAAAAGCACTCCAAATTTCACGTGTTTTGGAACACCTTATGTTCTTATAAACGGCACATACCCGCGTAAAGTGGCTGCACTACAGTGTGGCCTCACAAAAGTGCCCTTTTTAACCTAAGAAACATTGCGCAATTAATGAAAACTTCACATGTACGGAGAGTGAGTCCTAGTGATCGCGTATTTTACGTTATTTGGGCTGATTAAGGCGCATTTCTCTGGCATGAATTTCTAAGCATCGCTATGAAGCTTCGAACGATACAAAAGTATGGGCGTTGAACACAGAAAATTTACTGCACTATACCCAAATTCTGCCCATAGTGAGAGGATGACATGCATTTTATATAAGGGAAAAGACTCGGGTGTGTAAAAAAGCGGCACACTGCAGTCGATTTTTGAAATTTGTTTCCTATTGAGTGACGCGACCGCACAGCACCTGCCACCGACAGAGGGTCTTACTGGTTTGTGTCCCGAATTCCTGGACATGCGCCAAAAGGCACATTATAGCAGCACTGCAATTATAGAGGAAAAATGATGTCGTTGAAATCTCGTTGGTGACGTGGTGGGACTTCACTCGCGACATCAGTTGTAGTAGAAGAGTCAAATAATCTATACGTGGGACCTTCAAAAACAGTCATCGAGCCTGAAAAACAAGAAGCCTTTCACGCAAGCAGCTGCCTGCTCACCTGTGGCCTAAATGTTGTTTTACGGAAAAACTGAATTTATAAATGCTATACGGAGGCTTTAAATTTGAAGGTCTTCTCAAATGCCACGTTATAGTCATGTCGGGCAGGTATGTTCTTGGACGCGGTCCTACTGAATGATAGAAACAAATATATGCTACTGTTTTACGCAAGTTATCGAAAATTGTTACGCTGACCACAACGTCAGCCTACGTCGATAGCCCACACACAAGAGGCCGTAAATAAATATAATGCAGCAACATTTTCTGAATCAAATACGTATATTCAAATAGTAAAATGTTGAAGCACCTCGAAAAGAAAAGAAGAAAGTATTAAACATCTTGTAGGGGCGGCGCAAGACGACGAAGACAGAAGGATCGCGTTGTGTAAGCATGCCATCATTAAATTTTTATGACAATGAATTTGAATTTTTAAACCGCCTCATAGTGTAGCATTACATTACAGGATTTCGCGTTTTTGCTTGCGCGCTGATAATGACGCCATCGATGGGATAGCACGTGGCTATGGGTTGCAGTGCATAAGCTGGTGTATGCCTTCGAATGAAGTTAGTTGTGAGTTCAGCGCTGTCCTCTAGCAGACGCAGTGCTTAACAAGAGTAAAAAGGAAAACAATATTAGTGAAGCTGTAAGGGAACACAAAGATAAAGAAACGTAAAGTTGTGCCTTTGTGTTCACAAGACTTCCCACAACTTAAAAAAAGGTTGTGAAACAATATGGATTAAAGGTGGCGCTTTCGGCTCCCGGCTAGCTTGCTGGAACATGCTCGCTCATAGGAAGAAGTACAAAATAGGTCCCAAAGGTGCGGAATAAGGCGCACAAATTCCCACGTAGATTACAGCAGTAATATATCAGATTCCTCTATCATGCGGCAAAGTCTACGTAGGCCAAACATGAAGGTGCGTGGATGTACGCTTGCGTGAGCAATACATTTTAAATTAGGAATAAAGCGAGTGGAAACCTCCCTATCCACTGCTTGAGCCGATCCTGAAAGAAGTAAAGATTTTCTGGTGGTGCCGAGACATCCAAGTGAGAGAGTCACGCGAGGCACACCATGATAAGATAGAAGGCCCGTGATTGTGTCAGCGACACCTCAGCTAATCTGCACAACAGTGAGAGGAGGTTCATTGATGACCATAGTTAGGTTGCGTATTGCATGAACAGATAGTTATTTTTTGTGATTTAGTTTTTGACGCGCACGCACTGTGGTGTATTTCTGGGATGTACATTGCGGAATAAAAATGAGCTGCAAGTATACGCCTGTACTTGTTTGGCCTCTGTGTGGTCGTTTGTTCGCGCATTTAAGAAATGTTTGCAGACTCGCTAAAGTCTTCTGTCTTATTTCATTTACGCAAGAAAGTTTCTTGAGGGGTCCGTAAACGGCTTGGAGAGATTTTGTAAGTGCGTAGGGTATAACTACAGTAAAACATTCGCGTGTAGCGCCCCATATTGTTATAATATAGCTATGGACGATTACGAGTTACCCTCCTCCCAGCAATGCTTTTTCTCCTGACTCGTTCGCCGCGCGATCTGGGCTAGGCTCTGCCCTCCGTGGCTCCGCCTTACTGGCTCTGCATCATGTGATGTCGCGTGGTTTTACTTCCGGTTGTCGTGGAGCCAGCCCACGAAGCCTCTCCGCCAGCCGCCTGACCGTTTATCCAACGTGGTATCCAAGTAGCGTGCGTTGCGGGCGTTCTGTCGCGGTGCCGAGCGTGTCCGGTATTCCGGTATACGCACGCAAGCTGGGCGTTTTGAAGGATGGGCGGAAGCGTAAACTAAAGGTCTTCTATGCTACTACCACTGTGATGAAGGGGCACTAGCGTAAACTTGAGCGGCCTGCACGGTGTAGCAACCTGGTGGCGCATAGCTTAACTAGCCATACACAGAGCTAATACAGAGGTTTAGCTTGTCCGGTATTCGGGTAAAGGCAGGCGGAGAGGGCGTTGAGGTGGAGGTGTAAACGGGAGTAGCCTGCATGGTGCAGCTGCATGATGGCGCAGAGCTCACACAGAAAAAAAAAGCTAATATTGCAGTGCCCAAGTCTATTTTACTTTGTTGCGGCTGTAAATTTTTGGCAGCAGCACTATTACGCCAGTGTCGAAAATTTACACCAGCAGCGAAGTAGAATACGCCTGGTTAATGCAATATTAGCTGTTTTTGTCCGTCTGAGTTTACCCGAATACCAGAAAAGCTAAACCTCTCTAATAACGCTGCGAGCAAGTGTACAACATTTCAAACACTTAAAGAGACAACGTGTTCACGATTACGCTCTTGCCGAAAATTTGCACCAGCAGCTAAGTATTATACACTTCGTTACTGCTATATTGGCGCTGCTTGAACTCTGTGCAGCGAGCTATAGGCAGCGAGGCACTGGAAGTCGTAAGGGAATACATCTACTTAGGGCAGGTAGTGACGGCGGATTCGGATCATGAGACGGAAATAATCAGAAGAATAAGAATGGGCTGGGGTGCGTTTGGCAGGCATTCTCAGATCATGAACAGCAGGTTGCCATTATCCCTAAAGAGAAAAGTGTATAATAGCTGTGTCTTACCAGTACTCACCTACGGGGCAGAAACCTGGAGGCTTACGAAAAGGGTTCTACTCAAATTGAGGACGACGCAACGAGCTATGGAAAGAAGAATGATAGGTGTAACGTTAAGGGATAAGAAAAAGCAGATTGGGCGAGGGAACAAACGCGAGTTAATGACATCTTAGTTGAAATCAAGAAAAAGAAATGGGCATGGGCAGGACATGTAATGAGGAGGGAAGATAACCGATGGTCATTAAGGGTTACGGACTGGATTCCAAGGGAAGGGAAGCGTAGCAGGGGGCGGCAGAAAGTTAGGTGGGTGGATGAGATTAAGAAGTTTGCAGGGACGGCATGGCCACAATTAGTACATGACCGGGGTTGTTGGAGAAATATGGGAGAGGCCTTTGCCATGCAGTGGGCGTAACCAGGCTGATGATGATGATGATGATGATGATGATGAGCTCTGTGCCACTAAGTGACTGCATGTTGAAGGCAGCTCACGTTTGTGCCTCCCCCCATCTGCCAAAACGCCCAGCCCGCATGCATTTAACAGAAGACCGGGCTCGCTAGAACTCTCTAAATTGTGGTATTAATCCTCCAGCGTGAAAGCGACGGCCGAAAAGGTATAGATCTTGGCGCCGACCGGATACCGACAGCGCGATCCGTGGGAGCCACTCCGCGCGCATGCTGCTTCGCAGAGGCAACAGGCGAGCGCAGTTTGACTTGTTGCCGGTCGGAAAATTTACAGCCCGCAGCGTAACAAGGGCGATCCATGGTGCTCGAGAAGAGGAAGCTCGAGACCAACAGTGACCGTACAGCTCGCGTCAACACGGAGAACGGCAACATGGAGAACACGCAAAATACCGGAAGAGTCCATCTCACGATGAATGTCGACGTTAATGCAATTAACATTGGAACAATGGAGTGAAACACCGTATCGCGGCCGCAGAGACGCTTTATGCACTTTTGAGCAATGAGGTAGCCGGGTTTCCTTTTCTCTCTGTCTCGCTTTTCTATGTATACGCTGCGCCATCTTGCGGCGGAGACAAGATTCGGACAAGATTGTCTGAATTTACATATGACGCGGATTCGATTGTGGCACTGCACCGGATAGATTTTTAAAAGATTTCTTTATCATCGAAGAGTGGGACATAGCCAGTGACACATGCCCAGTGAAGCAAGTTGGCATCACAGAGATTCATTGAAGAGCGGCACTTACCGAGTGTCACATATACCCAGTGGCCCAAGTTGGCGTCAAAGAGTTTCATTGAGGAGGGGCAGATATTCAGCGACCCATACCAAGTGACACATACCCAATGACAAGCGTTTACTCAAAAGCTGGTCTCGAGCTCGGTTGACCTCAGCACAGCAACTCGAGACTCGATCCATTCGACGCTCAACCCAGTAGGCGAAATTGGCGGGAGGATGGTTAGATAGAAAGTTAGCCCGCTGAAAGTTGATGTAGTTCGTAAAGAATGCTGTGGTTAGTGCTTCGCAATCCCTAGACTATGATGGGGAAAGCCTTGGTTTTTCCTCGCCATGTTGGCAGAGTGAAGACGAGGTGGTCAAACGAGGAGGACCTGATGACGACGACAATGAGGACAATCGCGTAACGGGACGTGGACGGACACGGCAAACATATTACCGAGTTTTTGACTTCTGTCACAGCCAAAACAGAGTAAGCACCAGGCAACGGAATGCAATGTACAAACAATAACCGAGAGGTTAACAAGCTAGAGGCACACGAAGTTCCTCACGAAGAAAGCTGGATTCTGGGGCGAAACACTGAAACAGGCAACGGTGGTGACCAACTCGGCCGTAGAGTTAATACGAACTCGCGGTACGCATTTGAAGCCAGCGCGCTTCGCTTCATCTACTCAGTACAGGGAGCGACATCTTTCGAGGGGTGAAAGAACCAGAGCCATGGTGCATGGCGATGCGCTTCCGCTCCAGTTTACTCAGCCACAAAAATTTGCGGAATACGCTTTATCATTTGTCCTCTTCCCCCATCACCCCTCTGTCATACTCCCGCTCCCTTCAAGCAAAAAAGAATTTCGTTGACAAGGGAAGCATTCGTTCTCGAATAGGAAGGTACAGGCGGCCCGAATGGCTTTAAAGGTAAAAATCAGGTGAGGCGTGCAGACAGGACACAAGAGTAGAGAAGTGGACAACACGAACGGCGTTCGTGTTGTCCACCTCTATACTCTTGTGTCTTGTCTGCACGCCTCACCTCTTTTTTGCATAATGAATCCTTACCAACTAGCTCAGCTTTCTGTCGTTCTAAGCTTTAGAGGTAGTGCTGTTTTTCGTTTTAAAGCGCCGGGACAATGCGACAAAGGCCAATCGTACACAAGTGTTTCAGCATGCGTGCACAAACACTTTGTTTGCCAAGTTTGCTTCTCTTCCCCTCATTTTCTTGTGCCTTTGCCGCTAACCGGACATTTATTGTGGCTCTTCCTTTTCTTAGTAGCTTGTTCCCCTCTCTTTGTGATCATCTAGATCTTCATACCAGTGGCACAGTCGCGAGAAAATCTAACTTATCCGAGATCTTAGGACACCTTCGCGCTCGGGTTTACGTTAGCCCCATTAGCTTACATGTAAAGGAGGTGGCACGTTTGCACCACAGAGGGCCCGTGTGGTGCCTCGTATCATCTGTCAGACACCGCATTTTGTGTAAGCAGGGATGACGCACAGCAGAGGCACGCAGCAGGTGCTCTAAACGGCGGAAGTGCGAGGATATATATACAGGGTGTTCTTTTATTGGTGTATATATATATATATATATATATATGTGAATACAACAATCTACAACAATCAAACCCCGGCCCTCAGTCGCCAACAGCTGTGAAGCAACTGACCACGGCGGCGGTCAGACCTGTGACGCAGCAGAGGGTGCTAAGAATCCCTGAATCCGGACAGGCCGCCATTGTAATCTGAGCCTGGCAACGTTGAACGCTAGAATGTTATCTGGTGAGGCGAGTATAGCAGTGCTATTGGAGGAATTAGAGGGAAGTAAATGGGATATAATAGGGCTCAGTGAAGCTAGGAGGACAAATGAAGCATATACAGTACTAAAAAGCGGGCACGTCCTGAGCTGCCGGGGCTTAGCGGAGAGACGAGAACTTGGAGTCGGATTCCTGATGAATAAGGATATAGCTGGTAACATACAGGAATTCTATAGCATTACCGACAGGGTGGCAGGTCTTGTTGTGAACCTTAATAAGAGATACAATTTGAAGGCCGTACAGGTGTACGCCCCTACATCCAGTCATGATGACCATGAAGTCGAAAGCTTCTATGAACACGTGGAATCGGCGATGAGTAAAGTCAAAACAAAATACGCTGTACTGATGGGCGATTTCAATGTCAAGGCAGTGGGGGAATATGGCATAGGTTATAGGGATAGCAGGGGAGAGTTATTAGCAGAGATTACAGAACATAATAATATGCGGATATTGAATACCTTATTCCGCAAGCGGGATAGACGAAAGTGGACGTGGAGGAGCCCGAACGGCGAGACTAGAAATGAAATAGAGTTCATACTCTACGCTAACCCTGGCATCATACAAGAATTGTGGACGTGCTCGGCAAGGTGCGCTGCAGTGACCATAGGACGGTAAGAACTCGAATTAGCCTAGACCTGAGGAGGGAACGGACGAAACTCGTACATAAGAAGCCGATCAATTAGTTAGTGGTAAGAGGGAAAGTAGAGGAATTCCGGATCAAGCTACAGAAGAGGTATGCGGCTTTAACTCAGGAAGAGGACCTGAGTGTCGAAACAATGAACTACAATCTTATGGGTATCATTAAGGAGTGTGCAATAGAAGTCGGTGGTAACTCCGTTAGACAGGATACCAGTAAGCTATCGCACGAGACGAAAGATCTGATCAAGAAACGCCAATGTATGAAAGCCTCTAACCCTACAGCAAGGATAGAACTGGCAGAACTTTAGAAGTTAATAAACAAGCGTAAGACAGCTGACATAAGGAACTATAATATGGATAGAACTGAACATGCTCTCAGGAACGGAGGAAGCCTAAAAGCAGTGAAGAAACTAGGAATTCGCAAGAATCAGGTGTGTGCGTTATGAGACAAAGCCGGCAATATCATTACTAATATGGATGAGATAGTTCAAGTGGATGAGGAGTTCTATAGAGATTTATACAGTACTAGTGGCACGCACGACGATAATGGAAGAGAGAATAGTCTAGACGAATTTGAAATACTAAAAGTAACGCCGGAAGAAGTAAAGAAAGCTTTGGGAACTATGCAAAGGGGGAAGGCAGCTGGGGGGATCTGGTAACAGCAGATTTGTTGAAGGAGGGTGGGCAGATTGTTCAAGAAAAACTGGCCACCGTGTATACGCAATGCCTCTTGACCTCGAGCGTACCGGAATCTTGGAAGAACGCTAACATAATCCTAATCCATAAGAAAGGGGACGCCAAAGACTTGCAAAGTTATAGACCGAGCAGCTTACCTACAAAGTATTTACTACAAAGTATTACTACAAAGCCTACAAAGTATTTACTAATGTAATCGCAAATAGTATCAGGAACGCCTTAGACTTGTGTCAACCAAAGGACCTGGCAGGATTCCGTAAAGGCTACTCAACAATAGAACATATTCACACTATCAATCAGGCGATAGAGAAATGTGCGGAATATAACCAACCCTTATATATAGCATTCATTGATTACGAGAAAGCTTTTGATTCAGTCGAAACCTCAGCAGTCATGGAGGCATTACGGAATCGGGGTGTAAACGAGCCATATGTAAAAATACTTAAAGATATCTATGGCGACTCCACAGCCACCGTAGTCCTCCGTAAAAAAAGCAACAAAATCCCAATAGAGAAAGGCGTCAGGCAGATACGACCTGTCCAATGCTATTCACAGCGTGTTTACAGGAGCTCTTCAGTGACCTGGATTGGGTAGAATTGGGAATAACAGTTAATGGAGAATGCCTTAGTAACTTGCATTCGCTGATGATATTGCCTTGCATAGTAACTCAGGGGACCAATTGCAATGCATGCTCACTGACCTGGAGAGGCAAAGCAGAAGGGTGGGTCTAAAAATTAACCTGCAGAAAAGAAATGTTTAACAGTCTCGGCAGAGAACAGCAGTTTACGATAGCTAACGAGGCACTGGAAGTGGTAAGGGAATATATCTACTTAGGGTAGGTAGTGACCGCGGATCCGGATCATGACACTGAAATTATAAGAAGAATAAGAATGTGCTGGGGTGCGTTTGGCAGGCTTTCTCAGATCATGAACAGAAGGTTGCCATTATCCCTCAAGAGAAAAGTGCATAACAGCAAAGAAGCGCTCGAGAGAATGCGCGCAGAGGAACATGGAGACTTCGAAGGGAAACCGGAAGAGCAGAGAATTCGGATGACAGAAATTTGAAATGAAGTCCAGAGTCTTAGAGGGCAGCAGGTGCAGTCTAGACTGCGCGTATTCAAAGTCGGCGAAAGCATAGAAAGTTTTCTTGCACTTTTCGAGAAGGTTTGAGCGGAGGTTGAGCTTAACTGTGAATGTTAGTCCTTTGAGCTGTATAGCGTGTTTCCCCTTAACATGTCCGACGTCTTGTCTCGCCTTACTGCTGAGGAGTTCCTACAATACGATAAAGCTAAGAGAGCTTTATTCCGGCGTTTGGGCATTCCGACTGAGAGCACACGGAAGGGTCAAGGGGCGAACAGAGAGTTGATTCTCTTGAGACAACTGAGCCACAAGCCGCGGTTGGGGTCACGTCTGTGCATGGAGAGCACGGGAAGTGCAAGGTAGCAGAACCCTGAGAGGTAGAGCAGATGGAGAGCGAGGCCGTCACCTGTCTACAAACAGGGGCCATTCCGGAAAGCATTCCTTGCGGGGAGGAGGCTGGTTAAAGTGGCAATGTGAAGGCTAAGGAGTCGCTGGAGACCTTCCTAGTGCCTCTGTATATGGGCGAAATGCCGCAGTTGTCTAAGGTAGACCCAGATAGCAGGATGACCCAGCAAAGTAAGGACGCGATGATTCGAGATTCCAGCAGTACTGTTGGGGATGGCCAGGCTGGGATTGGAGGTTTGCAGTGCCAGACCTAAGTTTGGTAATTTAATGCTTACACTGTAGGGCGGATATCAAGGCGTTTTCAGCGTCATCACAGGTAAACTGGCTCGACAGTACAGGTAACTGGACATTGCTCTGGGCTCGAGCTTCGGAGAGCGCGCGATTCAGGCGTCCACGAAAACCGAGTCAGCGGCCATCCCGGAGAGCACTCCTTGTGGGGACCAGGTTTGTTCCAGCAACCCCAATGGAGTCAGTGTGGAGCTGGATACGACCCTCTTGCCTCAGCAGTTGAGCGGCTCTCTGGCAGTGTCGAACGTAGAGAGCAAAGATGTCGCAGAAGTAGAGACAGTGGCGATTCTGGAGGGCGTTCATTGCAGAGACGTTCCAGAATCGTCAAAAGTAGAGCAGAATGCCATGGCGGCCGAGCAGAACAGGAACCCAACGCTCGGGGGTTTCAAGTGCACCGCGTGGCAAGGAAAAATGTTTTCAGGGAGCGCCGTGAGGTAAACAGTGTTCGGCGCAGCGAAAACTTCAGAGGGACGCCACACTGCAGCGCGCAAGATAAGGCAACAGGCCACCGCGCAGAACGGTAAAGGGCTCATTGTGGCGGTTGAGAAAACGGAGGCATCGCTAAAGGCTGATTGCGACAGAACAGGGCGTGTCTCCACGATCAAGGGTGCGGCTGAAATGTTCAACCTGGCTGAGACGCGCGCGTCTGAACCGGGCGAGTCGAACAGTCACTGAGGTGGAATACGCCGCGAGAGCGAGGACAAAGGGAGAATGGCTACACTTCCCCGCGTTTACGGCCTCCCCTCGAGGGACGAGAAAGCATGCCGCGGGGACACAAAGTGGCAGGTGTCTGCAGGGGGCAGTGTAAGTCTGGCACCCTTTGTTGTCCTCGTCGAAGCGCAAAGGCTTTCGGACTTCCACTCCTCCGAGTGCCCCTTAAGAGCCAGTAATTGATAAATTGGGAACACCTATCAGTTTCTTGTTTATACGTAGAACGTGATGCCTTTTTTTGTTAGTTAAGAACTTTGCTTTTAAATTCAAAGGTTTCGTATTAGGCTGAGTTTCTTTCTGTCGAAGGATTTGTGTCGTTGTACGACCCAGTTACACGAACGAAAGGGAAGCGGGTTTTGCAACAGTGGTGGCTAGTAGTCGCGCTGATCTTGTAGGTGAGCATTGGGATTGGAGGTTTGCAGTGCCAGACCTAAGTTTGGTAATTTAATGCTTACACTGTAGGGCGGATATCAGTTACCGTTGCAGAAATGTTCTTGGATGCAGAGCGTTTGGAGAAGCAATGTTTTTTGTTCAAGGCTTTTATGCGCTCAGACCGAGTGTAGCTTTTTTTTTGAGTTTTAAATGTGAGCCCATTAATTAGTTTGGGTAAGAGTTAAAGCGGTAAGCAGAGCTCAGTATGTCTCGCATTAGAGGCGCTGGTACTGGTTGGTTGCATTGACCGAGTGAGCAACTCAATACGCGCCAATTATTCCTTTGATCATTTTCGATCGCAGTCATGAGTTCCGTGGCTAAAAAATGCGCCTGTTTTCTTTTCTGTGGCGAATTGTAATTCGCCCGTTGCGTAGGCGAACTGGTAGCTCGGAAAGACAGTTTGATGACGCTGGACACGTTACCAAAAGAGGATCGCGGTTCCTAAAAAAAAAAAAAAATGCTTATCAGTACCGTGTGACACGATTTACCACGGTCTTGGAGCCGTTCCGCTACAAGAAGGGCCAAGGATAACGGGCGTTGCTCTATCGGTGACTCCGCGTTCTGTATCGATAATACAGGATGCGGCAGGTGCAAGGACTTTCTTCAGGCGGCAATGAACACGGTTGCTCTTTACCGAGGTATGGACTCCAGTATGAACAAGCGCTGGGACATACACCGTCAACTTCTACATCGAATATATTGCGTCTGGTCGGCAGTGTGAGAGGCCTTGCCGGAGACGTTGACAATGCAGCGTCACCTTCGGGAGCTGCATGTCTTAGTTTTCCGGAGGTACGCGCCCTGGTTGGAAAGACGGCGACGGGCGGCGGAACTGGGGCGACTTGGACGACGGGCGACGACTTTGCGACAAACGGGACTGGTGACTGCTCGGCGACGGTGAACGATGGCGCCATGTGTTCGTATACCATCCGTGGCGTGCAGGTTCGGCTCTGTTTGCGGCAGGAAATGCCGAAAGCTGCCGCCTGAACGAGGGCTGTTCGAGAACGGCATCGAGGACCAGTGGTTGTGATAGTGTCGGCCGACATGACCAACGCGGTGGCAACAGAATCAAATCGGTCGGTCGTCCGGTGTTCGCCACTCTGCTATGTTGCGAGAGCCTCGAGGGACGCATTGATTTTTGGTATGCCCGAGCAAAGCACGTTCGGTTGGCCGGGCACGGGCCACGGTGCAAACTGATTGAAAGCCGACGTTGGAGCGTTCTTGGCGCACAATAGCCTGAACAAGGGTAACCACAGGAGCGCATGTATCGTTGACCGGTGGGTACAGATCCGCAGGACACATGGCTTCTAGCTCACGGCGCACAATATTCGACAGCTGTTCTGTAAGCAGGTGCTGCTGAAGGCAGGAGAATCCTGTCGGTCTCCACAAGACGATGTTGCAGCCGTATTGGGAAGCCGTGCAAATGACTGGTAGATAGGACGGCTTTTCACCTGCTCGAAACGCTTGCACTCCGTGATAACGCCGTTAACCGAAGTACAGTTCTTACAAATCAGTAGATTGAAGGTGTTGTTACGAACTTGCACCGCTGCACCACGATAACGGCTTTGTGGTCCCGTAGCGCTCGTCACCCGTTTCGTGACAGAGCGTTGGTAGCGAAGACTCCGAGCCTGGCGTCGATGAGAATAACAAAAGGGACTTTATACATTATATACAGGTTATCATACAGGACATGAACGGATCGGCACTGGGGCCGAGAGCTCACACAAACGCGACTGTTCTCGCACGACGGCGTCCGGCGAAAACGCGTGACACATCTCACCCCAGTCGGGAGCGACCCTCTCTCCAGGTGGGGTCAGCGGATCCTGTTTTTCAGGCGGCGTGTCCCTGCTTTTATAATCCCCGAGGCCCATTGTCACTCAAACGGCCCAATACAAAGTCAGCACACGCCGGTCGTCCGAGGGGTCCAACCAGCGACCGCGCTGGCCACCCGGTTCAAAGTTCGCGCGCGTGGTGACCTCCAGGCAAGGGAGGTGCGGCGCCGGGCTGTCGGGCACACGCGAACACGTTTGAACACGCTGCTTCGCCGAGGCTTCTCCCGCACGAAGGCGCAGCCTCTTGACTGGTGAAGGGAGAATTATGGCGCTCGCAGGATAGATTCTGCATCTTGCAGATTCGGGATCCGGGCTTGTGGTAATGGCACAACAGCATCCCCGCCCTCAGATAAGGCGCCGGGAAGACGAGCTGCCTCCACGTGGCTCGGATGCCAGGCGCGCACGTTCGTCAGGCTCGTCCTAGTTGACGTCCAGTGTCGGGACGCCAGGTAACCTCACGTGCCCAGGTCCGACTCGCCAGGACAGGAGCTCTGCTCACCACGTCGTCGCCAAGGCACCTTGACCAGCTCCGCTCGGGTCGTTCCTAAGACCTTGCTTCTCGCCACTGGTCCCGCTTGGTCGTTCTGCAGCTTGCAAAACCGACCGGCAAAAGGCAACACCCAACACGAACAAGTGCCCTCTGTCTCCCGTCAAACACCAGACAAGGCCATAATTCAAATCAACCTAACTAAATTGTTTTCCCCTTTTTTCTCCCGCTGCAACAGGAGGCAGGTGTACGATCCAGTACACAAGGCTCAAACAACCAGTTTTCAAATTATCAACGCAACAAAATAGAAACAATTATTAATCAGCAATAATAATGACAAATAGAATGGTCCCCTTGAAATCGCTTTGGACCGAAAACATACTTCTGAGGAAGCAAATGAGGTCATTCATTTTTCCCGGCGATATTTTCGCGGAATCCGAAGCTGCTTATATTTGCGACCCTGCTTATCCGTGTAGCGGCGGCACCATAAGCCAGATTCCTTGCCAAATGAAACCCCCTTTTCTTTCACTCCCCGTTTGACGCTCTTCCTCAGATCGGCTAGTGAACAATCTTCCTGTTGTTCGCGAATCCGAGTTTCCCTTTCAACTGCAGCCTGCTCCTGCCAGCTGGCGGAAACCGGAGCGAGTGTGGAGCCCGCGTCGCCTAATTGCGGCGTCGCGTCTCTATCGCGGCTAGCACTGCACGCGTCACTCCCACTCACCTCCAGGACCCGCTCGCCTAGGCCAGCCTCCGAGCTCTGCCTCTCCCGTGACTGCTCGCCACTCAAGTTACCGTGATCGGTCCGTGTGCCGCACCGCCTTTCGCTCACCGACGCTAAGTCAAGTTCCCTCGACAGCGGGCGCGCTTTGGATCGCGTGGGGGCCATGTACGCCACGTCGGCAAAGAATGATTTGCCCTGATCCCTCAGCAGCTGCTCCGAGCTATTGGAGAAGAGGTAGGAAAATTGCTCCGGGAGGGCGGCTGACACAGCGGCTTCGGTGTTAAGTTTTCCAAACTCTCCTTCAATGATAACCGTTGCGATCGGTAAACAGACACTCTCCTTCTCGGCCACTTGCCGTATCCTAACGCACTCTCCCGTAAAATTACTCGAGGAGACGAAAGACGGGTGAACAACGTCCATAGTTGCTGCAGAGTCCCGAAGTGCACGGCACTTCTTGCCGTTTACCTTAATTTCCTGCACATAGGGCTCCAATAGACGTATGTTTTTGTGAGTTTCCTGTATCGTTGCAAACGCAATTCTCTCTGGGCAGCTTGCAGCGATGTGCCCTTGCTTTTTGCAATTGTAGCAGGTTAACGGTCTCCGTTTTTCAAAAGAACGCGTCATTTCGTTTCGCTGTTTCGGACCATCGTCATCATTCTGAGATGCATTCTGTCCATCCCTTACAGTTTCTTTGGGAAGGGACTCGTCGTCCCGAAACTCGCGACGCGTGATTTCCTTCCGTTCGTCGGGCTTCCCGTAAAACCCATCTCTTCTATCTGCTTTGTCTATGCGCACTGCCTTGCTGTGCAAGCTGCGGCGGGTGTAATACTCTTCCGCTAACTCTGCTGCCTTGTTTAGCTTAACCTCATTTAGCCTATCTTGCAGCCAGAGCCGGACATCCTCATCAATGCAACGGTAGAACTGCTCCAACGCGATGCATTCGACAATTTTGTCGCGGTCGTCGTAAACCTCTTCGCCCTTCAGCCATTCCACCAAGTCGGCTTTTAGACGAAACGCGAAGTCAACATTCGACTCCTTACCCTTTTTTGCATACCGGAACCTCTGCCGGAAAGCTTCGGGCGACAATTTGTACTTCCGCAGTAGCGCTTCCTTCACATCACTGTAGCTCTCAAACGCCTCTTTCGATAAGCAAGTTATTACGTCTGATGCCTCCCCAGGAAGCAACGCTAACAGATTCTGTGCCCAAAGGGATCGCTCAATGCTATTCCGTTCACACACGTGCTCAAATTTCACGAGGTATTTGGCCATATCCTCTCCGACGACAAAGGGTGGAAGTTGATCGCGTATTCTTGGAACATTAGAAGTGAGACTAGGCGCTGGCGAGCTATTTCGGGTCTCCAACTCTTTCATTTTAAGCTCGTGCTCACGAATCTCTCTCCTTTCCTCCATGCAACGTTCCTTCTCCCTCTTTTCCTCCTCGCGACGTTGCTGTTCTCTCCTTTCCTGCTCGCAACGTTCCTTCTCCCTCTTTTCCTCCTCGCGACGTTCATTGATACCCGCCAAGGCCTCTGCGGCTTCCTCAGCCGTTACGTCCCCAGTCCTCATGACCTCAAGGATCGCATTCTTTCTTTTGGTTGAGCCCAACTCAATGCCCAACTCCTCACAAATTTCGAGAAGTTCCTTCACCTTGTACTTCTCCATCGTTCACACTGTCCTCCTGCTGTTTACCCTTTTTGAATATACCTGCCGTACGCTACTATAACACTACTAGTAAGACATATGCAAGTATTTCACACACTGCCCTGTTTACCCCCTCAGCATCCCCTGGTTTTCAAAACACTCTTACTAGGCTTGAAACACACAAGGTTATCACAATGCAACACCAAATCCTTCCCTAAGCTACTATAACCTGTGTCAGAGAAAGTCTGGTGTTTGAGGTAAACTTCAGGCACTCACCGCGCCGAGGTAGCTGATGCCGGTCAATCCCGTAGCTGCCATCCAGTGTTACGAACTTGCACCGCTGCACCACGATAACGGCTTTGTGGTCCCGTAGCGCTCGTCACCCGTTTCGTGACAGAGCGTTGGTAGCGAAGACTCCGAGCCTGGCGTCGATGAGAATAACAAAAGGGACTTTATACATTATATACAGGTTATCATACAGGACATGAACGGATCGGCACTGGGGCCGAGAGCTCACACAAACGCGACTGTTCTCGCACGACGGCGTCCGGCGAAAACGCGTGACACATCTCACCCCAGTCGGGAGCGACCCTCTCTCCAGGTGGGGTCAGCGGATCCTGTTTTTCAGGCGGCGTGTCCCTGCTTTTATAATCCCCGAGGCCCATTGTCACTCAAACGGCCCAATACAAAGTCAGCACACGCCGGTCGTCCGAGGGGTCCAACCAGCGACCGCGCTGGCCACCCGGTTCAAAGTTCGCGCGCGTGGTGACCTCCAGGCAAGGGAGGTGCGGCGCCGGGCTGTCGGGCACACGCGAACACGTTTGAACACGCTGCTTCGCCGAGGCTTCTCCCGCACGAAGGCGCAGCCTCTTGACTGGTGAAGGGAGAATTATGGCGCTCGCAGGATAGATTCTGCATCTTGCAGATTCGGGATCCGGGCTTGTGGTAATGGCACAACAGTGTCATGGGCGGCACATTTTAAGACATGTCCGACTTTGTCAGACTCGGGCAATTCAGCGTCGGCTTTGCGGCAGAGTGCCAGCACGTCTTGTATATGGGTAATGAAGTTTGCCTGTACATGTCTCGCCACCAGCAGCGGCGGTGGGCACCCGCGAGTAGGTCCTCAGCGTCATTTCACCATTGCCCGTGGTGCGCTCAGGCCCACCTGAAAGCCTGCTTTTCCAATTTTCCGATGGATTCACCGCGGCCTCTTGGCAGCTCCTTCGCAAAAAATGAGAACAAAAAGAACAAGCGCAGATACTGCTGCGTTAAGGATTGCCACAACCGCGAAGGGGATGTCGGCATCAAATTGTACCGTTTCGCTCCAAAACCGGTAGAAGCAACCCGGTGGCCGAAGTGGATGGTCGCGGTTCGTGTCGGTCTTGCGAATTTCTGTTAAGCGAACTAAGGCGTAAATGCGAAAAAAAAGAAGAACCAGCAGCGTCATCCATAGAAACACACAATAAAGCGTCAACTGCATAAAAAGGTGTGAACTGATTCCCGCTGTTGTAAATTATTTTAGTTAACTGTGTACCTGGTCTTGCTCCAAAGCAGACGCGCAGTGGTTGCTGCGTGTCATATCTAGCTTCGTAAGCGCTCCGTACTGGAGCTTTGTGTGCACTGTGCTTCTTCCTGCGCCAAGATCAAGACGCGACTGCTGGAACCGGGCTCATTCGTGCCGATGTTTTCTCGCGCTTAGAACAACAGAACTAAGGTTGAAGTACACCGCAGCACACGTCGAGTACTCGAAAATTAGCATTCCTCTCGCGCACGCTAGCGCATATTTTTAAAGTCTTCACGCTGTTTAGTCTCAGCTGATTGCTCTCTGTTATGCTTCAGCTGTAATGCCCTCTCACATTCGAGCCCGAACGACAATACTAGAATATGTTCGAGGCACATTGTCAACGAAGAAAAAAGCCCTTACCTGCCATTTCGCCAAAACCCCTACAATCGTTAGGTGCAAGGCACGCTTCAAGTAATGATGCGACAAATCACAATTGAAAAACGTCCACGGCCGTGTTTGCTCAATCAAGTGGCATAAAATAATGATTTGTTAACTTATTTTGAGGAGAAAGTCATGAGCATGCTTGCATTGTTGTGACAAGCACTTCGCAACTTGTGGTGGTTGCTACTGGCTATGGTGTTTGAATGCTAAGCAAGAGCTCACGGGATCAAATCCCTGCCACGGCGGCCAAATTTCGATGGAGACGAAATGCGAAAACACAGATTGAGGTCCACGTTAAAGAACCCCTGGGGGTCCAGAGTATGCTGTAGTTCCCCACGACATCGTGCCTCATGATCATGTCGTGGTTCGGGCTCCTAAAACCCCATAATTTAATTTAAGCACCTCGTTGCGATGTCCGTGCTGTTTACTTCTTTGTCACGATATACATGGTTGTAGTCGTAAATTTTACATCCTTTCTCAAGCGCCGGTGCTCCACAATGTGCCTCGATATTGTAGATTGCCTTAAAACTAGAATTTAGAACAACCGACACGTTTCAAATGAGCGCCGCAAAAGCATGCCTCCGTAGAGCCGGCCGCCTCGCTGTTTCGCGGAACTGACACGGTGGCGCTGACGGCTGAGCCGATCGCTGCGCCCATTGAAGGTAGCCCATTGGCGACGTAGCCCTCGGTGGACGTTTGAACTCGTGATGCCGACTGTTTCTTGGCGATGACCTTCCGACCCAACCCGTTTACCGGAGAGACCTCGCAGTTTCTGCTTGCAGGTCTCCCAGTCACGGAGTTATGTTTCGTGCTTTTGAAACCCCACTCGCGCATTTCCCGCCAAGTAAAAAATTATGTTCGTCAGCATAACTGTGAAATCCCATTTGTTGTGACTGCTCACCCGCTTTTACATCTGCAGCCAATCGTGAACGTCGGCGCCATCGGTGCGCAGAAGGTTCCGGGATCATGCGAATGCATGAGTACGAGAGTCACGCAGTCGTTGCCGAACCAGGCACCGTCTCCTGCGACATCGGTGAAGAACCGAAGCGGCGGCCATTGCGAAGATCTGTTCTGAGTCGTTTCCCCCCCAACTCCACAAAATATTACGAAGAAGAATGTTTCACTGCATAAAATGGGCCGGTAACGCATGACGAGCGCACGTCTGGTACTTCATGGACAAATAAGTCATATATATATTAGTTTTACATTATAAAAGTGATCAATGCGTGTTTTTATCTTGTTTCCTTACCCTGAATTTGGCCAGAGGATGCTGCAACTACGAAAGGTCCACTGCGCTACGCTAAATGCATAACTAAAATGTGAAAATCGTCCACCGCTCTGTTGTGGCTTACTGGGGCACTCGGAGCGGTGCGGACCGTGAAGACCCTCAACTAAAACACTGTGTTTACGTCGGAAGAAGTTAGTGGTAAACGCGCAGGCTGGTACGAAGGTCACAGCTCCAGTAGACAGTCTTCGACTATCTCTTCGTCTCCCTATCTCAGGAAACAAAAGATTACTGATGGTTTCTCAACTGGACTTCGAACGATAGACATTTCGTTTTATTCGCGTAGGATAATCCGTCCTTCTTTAAAGCTCAGCGCATGATAGCTATAGAGATCGCTATAGGTATATATAGATATATGGATAGATAGCTATAGCTATAGAGCTATAGAGATAGCATTGCCCGCCTGTGGGGTGCCTGTTTGTATGGATGATTTTTACCCACAAATAATGCGACGGGCAAGACTACCATCGGGTGTTCAAGGTGGAGTGATCCCCTGTAATATCCGTGCCGAGCAATGTTAATGCGGGAAAGCCGTACTTCCCGTATCAGCTGCAAATAACCCCGACATTTAACAGCACGCAGGTTTGCTTCATCTAACGCTCTACAGCAGCCTTCTCGCCGGCAAGCGAGAGAAAGGGCCATTTCAGACTGCGATCACATGCGGCAGCGTTTCGGTGCAGCTGGCCACGTCGTCTCCATAAAAAGAAGTTCCGGCAGGGCGCGAGAAATTAAACAAACGAGCACGGTGGCAGCAACAACAACAAAAAAAATACAACCTCTGCGAACTCGTTCTCCCGCTCGGGCTCGCCGAGCAAACACGCGGTGCGCGAGCGGGCGCGTCCGGGCCGTGCAGAGAGCTGTCGACGCTGGCGACGCGAACGCCGGCAGGCCGTGACACACAGCGTCAACAGGGGAGCCGGCGTGCGGCCGTCGACGCTCCCCTTCCCCGGAGGCCAGTCGTTATCCTTGACGAGCGCCGCTTCTGCCAGCGCCCTCCGACAGCCCCGGCTTCCCTCGGCAGTCCGCGAGAACGGCGCCGCCGGAGGGTCGCGCAGTTGAAGCTCGGGGGGGTTAGGAGGAGGGGGGGGGGGTGGCAGAACCCAAGCGGTCGCACGCCACTGCCGGCGGCGGCCCATCGGAGCAATTTATTCTGCGCGCACCGTCTCGATATCCCTCCTTCCCCGCTGCATCCCGCTCTCCCGCCGCCTCTGCGAAGCGGAGGGGATGGAGTGCCGAGACGGGAACGAACGGCCGGGGCGGCGGTTTACGCTCGCTACTCTCTTCCTCCGTGCTCGGATCCCTTCCCTCTTTCCTAGTCGTTGCGGAGAGCCGGGAAATAAATCCTGCGAGCGGCGGAAAAACGAAGTCGTGGCTGGTGCCGGCAGCGCTCGATCGTTTTCGGAGCCGCTTGCGCCGAACGAACGGGCCCGCGAGAAATAGGAAGGAGGAAAGAGGCTCGCCCCCGCCAACGACCGGCAACGACTTTCTCATCGCGCCAAAGGGAACGGAACGGAGGAGCGGATGCGGCGGGCCTTTTGTCGCGCTTTCAACACCTCCTCCCCTCTTCGTAACCTTCTGAGAGTTGTCCCGCTCGCCGGGATGGCGACGACAAATGCCTGGGTATCGGAGCAATCTGTTTCCGCGTTGGCCGCAGCGGCGGACTCAAATCGTACCAGCACCCTTCCCACCATCCCTTTCCATCGCTATTGTAGAAACGAAGATGAAAACATCGCCAAGAAAAAAAAGTACTATTTAAGTTCCTGCGGCAAAGACTAGCTGACTGACGCAGAGACTGACGCAAAGACTAGCAAAGACTGACGCGGGGAGAATTATTCGGTGTTATTCTGCGACAACTGGGGGAAAATTTCACAGGTGGGAAATTTTGCTACGTAGGGCACCACGCCATTCTAATCTGGAATGCTGAGGGTCACTGTAATTTAAATTTGTATCGACTTCTGCTTCCTTGCGGTCAGCATTTTCACCTAACTGCAGTGTAACTATGGGACAGGGCGACGCATGAGAAAGAGCTTCAGCAGCAAACTGTGAAGAGCTTGTTTTAGAGTAATGGTAGTTCAGCTCAGCGCGCTTTTATTTTAACTATAGTTCGCGATAGCTGAAAGCACTGCGTCAGCGCATATGCTTGATTTACCTACTTTGCCGAAGTGGCACCAATGACCGCTCTTTCTCGCAGAATGAGAGCGTGCGCTTTCTACCAACCAAATTTGAAAGCAAGAGCCAGGCGTGAGGAGGGCAGTCCAACTGTCTGTATTACAACACGAAAGAATAGGAAAATAAAAAAAAATCACGCAGAACCTTCCTTTGCAAGTTGTCAAGTATGCGTAAGAATTGTGCCATTTGCTCATCTCCGCGCAGCCCGGTGGCATTATCAATGTTATGAATCTTGAACCGACCAGTATAAACCTATATCAACCCTTATTGGTCGTTATCAACATTATCAGACTAGATCGACTCTCATCGGTTGCTATCAACTTAGTGGACTTGACCAGAGCCTTATCAACCCTTATCGGTCGGTATCAAACTTATCGCAATCGACACGATTCTTATGAACACTTATCTGTCCTTATCAACCTCATCGGGCATAATCCGACCCTGTCAACTCTTATTGGTCCTATAAACCTTATCAGACTTGATCGGATCCTTATCAACCCTTATCGGTGCTTATTAACCAGATCATAATGCTACGACCAATTAAAGCCCTTAACACTCTATAGTACCTTGTCCATCCGCGTCGAACCATTATCAATCGTGATGAGACAGATATAACCTCTCATCAGTCCTTATCAACTCACTGACTGCTTATCTGTCGGTGTTGCGCGACGAGAAGCGCATGAGTCCTCACAGATAGCTGGCATTTCGGCCGGTGAAGGAACGTCCCAACGGAGGGCGCATCCCGCGGTCACAGGAACGTACCGGGAATGTGGCATGTGTGGCATTAAATTTTCGCAAAATCATATTTTTCCTGATGTCAACGCTGCTACAAGACAGCTATTTACGGGTTCCTAGAGATGGCTTTTGTTCCGCCATCACCAAGTCTTTCAACAAAGCCTGTTCTCCTGCTCACAGGAGAACACGCTTTGTTGGAGTTTGTTCTCCAATGGAGTTTGTTCTCCAATGTCACAGGAGAACAAACTGTTCTCCTGTGACATTGTTTCGTACCGGAGATACAACACATTTATAGGGTCCAGATATATTCACCTATTGGGAGCGTGGGTGTTTTTCATTTCAAAAAGCCAGATTCACTCTAAAATATTTGTTTAGCGCTGCCCGAACGTCGTTAAACATAGCACTTGCACGTAACCTTTTCCCTGAACCTATGTATCGAAAGCCGTATGTCTCTATTAGGTCAAGATGTTCTTTGCCGTGTGCGTGGAAATTGCGCTGCAGCAAAAACATCTTTTCTTTAAGCTGCACACTTCCACCTTGCCACTCAGAACATGGCTTCATGGGAACGGAACCCTGGAATACAAATTGTAGACTTTGCAATCAAACCGAGACAATAAAAGATTGCTTTATTCTTTGTTGTGACGCATTTTATTTCTGGGACATTTCGCGAAGACCTATCTAAGAGAACTCCCTCTCACATGTCACGGTATGCCGCTCCGTCCTTGCAAAAAGACAATCAGTAATACACGACATGATATGCATATGTTATTAGGACTCTATTCATTATGGAGAAGCCGCATGATCGACAGACATTTATTTTATTTATTTATCAATACTGTAAGCCTTGAGAGGCTCATACAGGAGTGGACATAAAAACAGTACAGGCGCTTCGTTATACAGGGGGTTTGCAGCAAACTCAAACAAAAAAGCAATGGTTACAATCGACGCGCCAGGTCAGCAATAAATAAATACAAGGAAACAAAAACAACTTATACAGTGCACATGCCATGTAAAGTGTAAGAAGCAGTTAATACAGGAAAAAATGCATTTGGGTGTGCCGTGTAATGTACAAACAGTGTCACGTGTAATGTATATTATCAGACGTGCTCTAGAACCAAGCGCAGTGAAGTACGAAAGAGCATATGGACACCGGCGTGTGAAAGAAGTTGGGGCGTGGCAATACGTCATTGATAACTTTTGAGGATAGCTCAGCCAAGACGACCAGAATGCGGTCATCATTCCGATAATGACTCGAAGTGCAATTCGAGTGTCGACACGAATGAATGCACAGATTGTGAGCAAACGATGTCACTTGGCAGAGAATTCCACAGATGTATTGTTGAAGGGAAAAATGAGTATTTTAGTGTGTCGCAACGCGAAAAGAATGGTCTGATACATTTTTCATGGTTAGTTCGACTGGAGAGACGTCCGGGGGGCACCAAGTAGTCGGATTTTGTTAAGTTTATCAGGTCATGGTAAAGAAGGTAAAGGAACTTCAAACAGGCCAACCTCCTCCGACCAGCAAGTGTCGGTATGCCTGCTTGTGTGCGAAGCGCAGTTACGCTGTCGTACCTTGAATACTTTGTGTAAATGAATCGGAGCGCCCTGCTTTGGATCTTTTCTAATGCCAAGTTTAAATACTTTTGATGCGGGTTCCATACTATGCTGCCGTATTCTAATATCGGCCTAACCAGAGTTTTATAAGCAGTTAATTTCACCGAGGTGGGGGCTGTTGCTAGCTTTCTTCGTAAAAATCCGAGTTGTTTGAACGCACGTGCGCAAACATTATTGATATGTACGTCCCATTTCAGCGATCTTGTTATTGTGACACCTAGATATTTGAATGAGTCTACTCGTTCCAAGGAAGTATTACTTAGTTTATATGTGAAATTTAAGGGCTCTTTCTTACGTGTTACAGTCATACACCTGGTTTTCTGTATGTTAATTTGCATGCCCCATTTTTCGCACCAGGCAACAATGTTTTGCAGAGACTTATTAAGTTTTGTCTGTTCATCGGCTGTTCTAACAGTTGTGTATATGACGCAGTCGTCCGCAAAAAGCCTTATTGTGACCCCTGGTTCCATACATGCATACAAGTCGTTAATATATAAAAGAAAAAGAGTGGGCCCCAGAACCGATCCCTGTGGCACACCAGAAAGAACATCAAGATAGTCCGATTCAGTATTTTTTACGCAAACAAACTGGGACCGATTCGAAAGGTAGGCTTCGATCCATGAAACAGTCTTGGGATTAATACCAATTGATTTAAGTTTGAAGATTAGTAAACTGTGTGGAACGCGGTCGAATGCCTTCGAAAAATCGACAAAAATTGCGTCAGCTTGCAGTCTTGCATCGATTGTTACAGCAAAGTCATGTATAATTTCTAAAAGTTGAGTTACAGTTGAAAGCCCTTGCCTGAAGCCGTGTTGTCTGAAGTATAATAGGTTATTTTCTTCCAGATAAGTTACGATAGCTTTATTTATTATATGTTCCATTAGTTTGCAACATGTGCTGGTTAGGGATATTGGCCTGTATGTGTCAAGAAGCTGCTTGTTCCCACCTTTATGAATTGGCACGACCTTTGCGCACAGCCAGTCCGCGGGAAGCACTGCCGTTTCAAGTGATGCACTGAAAATTTTATGCAGGAAGGGGGACAACTGACCCGCGTATCGCTTGAGGAAAGTGCTTGATAAATTATCAGGGCCAGGCGATTTTTTAACGTCTATATGTAGCAGCAAATTCAAAATGCCGGACTCCGTTATCAGGATTTCAGGCATTGCAGAGTCATACTCTGATAAGGGCATATTAGGGGCGTGGGCACGGGAGAATACCGACTGAAAATATGTATTGAATGAGTTAGCGATGGTACGCGCATCCTCAACCACTATACCGGCAATTTCCAATTTCATTGGAGGACTTTCCGGTTTTGACAGATACCGCCAGAATTTCCGAGGCTGATTTGTCATGAACTCAAGTAAAGTATTGGAAAAAAAGTTGTCTCTCGCGCTTTTTAACCTTTCTTTCAGTTCTCGTGAAAGCTGACTAACCATAGTGGGATTATGTTTTTTCTTGCGCATCCTTTGAACCCTTCTTTTGAGGTGTACGATAGTTCTTGTAATCCACGGCGACCTCCGCTTTATCTTTTTAAGCTTGGTAGGAATGAAATTACTTTCACAGTGCGAAATCCCATTTTTTAATTTTAACCATAGGTCGTTGGCGTCCAACGTACCATCGTCAAAATCATCTTCCATAATTCCTAAAAAATCAATGATGCTTTCATCATTAGCCCTCGTGTAATTCTTAACCAAAATTTTGGTGTCAGCACTAGAGGGCCTTGCACCCATGCCAAGATCGTCAACCGTCAGTAAAATCATTTTATGGTCGGATATACCCGGTTCTATGCTAACTTCAGGGGTTAAAGATGTGGACACAAAGACAAGGTCTAGCACTGAGCACACTTGCCCTTGGACGCGAGTTGGTTCATGCACAAGTTGAGCTAGCGAGAAAGTCTGCATGATATCAAGAAGAAGATCACAACTTTTGACTTCTTTGTTGCCGATTAACAAGGTATCCCAATCAATGCCCCCTAAGTTAAAGTCTCCAGCTAGAATTAATTTCGTTCTTTGGTTGGTGTGGTTATATAAGAAGTCGTACAGTTCTACAAGGTAACTGTCCGGCGCGCCTGGTCGCCTGTATACACCACCTATTAGTAAATTGACATCATTGACCTTTATTGTACACCAGACGCTCTCATGATTAGTAATGCCAGTTTCTCGGTGGACAAACAAATTCCGCTTAACAGCAATAGCAACGCCTCCACCGCGACCGTCCCGATCTGTGCGCAAAAATGCATAGGAGGGAGGAACCACCTCAGAATCGTGGATATCCGAGTTCAACCACGTTTCTGTAATTACGATTACATCTGGGCCATACAACAGCAGCAGTTCCTCAAGCTTTTCAAGTTTATTGACAATGCTTCTCGCATTAAAGCACAGCAACGTCAGCCGTGCAGTACTTTCTGTTTGTCATTCATTGGAAGTGCTAGCGTTCGCTGTCACGTGGGGCTTCGAGCGTTGCAATGGCTCCATTTTTTTCTGATCATTATTCCATACGTACAGGTCTTCATTAATCCTTATTGTCAAAATGTAGGCTGACTTTATCGCCGTTATTCCGACAACCTGCCGCGGCTTGCCATAGCTTTTTGCGTATTTCACGAATGTCAGCGGAAAAGTCTTCGGAAATTGAAATTTTCTTTCCTTTCAATTTGAAACAGTTCCGAAGTACTGTCATTTTTTCGGTAAAGTCATAAAAGCGTAGTATGATTGGTCGATCTCGACCCGGCTTTTTTAAGCCAATTCGGTGTACGCGTTCCACAGTTCTGACCTGAACGTCTAGAATATTATGCAGTATATCTTTTGTTACAAACGATTCCAAGGCTGCGGGATTTTCCTTATCGTGCTCTTTCACGCCATATATGACTAGGTTATTGCGGCGGCTCCTATTTTCCAGCTCATCAATTTTTCTAGTCATTTGGGCAACTTCACTGCGCATAGCGTGCACAGTTGCCTCACACTTATCAACTTTCTCGTGATATTGCCTGAGTGACGAGAGGGTCGCTTCAATTTGTGAAAGCCTCTGCTGCACATTTGCTAGACCAGTTTCTAAGGTCGAGTGCGAAGTTCGGATTTCAGTTACAGCCCGCAATATTTCATCTAGTTTATCGGGGCCCGGATTTTGCTCTACGTCACCACTCCGTTGCAACACCATGAGAATGACGCGAAATGATTCCAAACAACAAAGCAGTGCGCACTGTGGGCTCGGCAGCACTACCAGACAGACATCATTGCTCTTAACGCAAGCGCAAAAACGCCATTTGTTACCAACCTGTACGAAGAACAGTACGAAGTAAGTCATAGTGCTCCGGGCGATGCTACCGAGCCCACTGAGTTGCGCGCGGCTGCTGGGCTTCCTTTTAAGCTGGTCCACCGATGTTCCAGGGGTCGCTGGTGAGCCAAATGAGCGATCCAGGTGTGACTCAGCCGGCCCTATATCCATGTGACGTGAGCACGTCAGTATCGATGCTGGAGATACGCCCAGTGCAGTGGAAATGGGTTGTCGCGTGATCGGCGCCGTTGACGCCATCGCCTTTGCCGAGGCAGGGAAGGAACCAGCGCTGCATCCACGTAACCCCAGCTGGATCTGTACGAAGAACAGTACGAAGTAAGTCATAGTGCTCCGGGCGATGCTACCGAGCCCACTGAGTTGCGCGCGGCTGCTGGGCTTCCTTTTAAGCTGGTCCACCGATGTTCCAAGGGTCGCTGGTGAGCCAAATGAGCGATCCAGGTGTGACTCAGCCGGCCCTATATCCATGTGACGTGAGCACGTCAGTATCGATGCTGGAGATACGCCCAGTGCAGTGGAAATGGGTTGTCGCGTGATCGGCGCCGTTGACGCCATCGCCTTTGCCGAGGCAGGGAAGGAACCAGCGCTGCATCCACGTAACCCCAGCTGGATCTGTACGAAGAACAGTACGAAGTAAGTCATAGTGCTCCGGGCGATGCTACCGAGCCCACTGAGTTGCGCGCGGCTGCTGGGCTTCCTTTTAAGCTGGTCCACCGATGTTCCAGGGGTCGCTGGTGAGCCAAATGAGCGATCCAGGTGTGACTCAGCCGGCCCTATATCCATGTGACGTGAGCACGTCAGTATCGATGCTGGAGATACGCCCAGTGCAGTGGAAATGGGTTGCCGCGTGATCGGCGCCGTTGACGCCATCGCCTTTGCCGAGGCAGGGAAGGAACCAGCGCTGCATCCACGTAACCCCAGCTGGATCTGTACGAAGAACAGTACGAAGTAAGTCATAGTGCTCCGGGCGATGCTACCGAGCCACATCTGCCGAGCCACATCTGCTGCCGAGCCACATCGCTTGACAAGGTCTGTCTTTCGAGAAGAGGCTGCTCAATTGCGTAGTGTTGCGTTACCCAGAGTAGCGTACCTCACCGCTGCCGACCAGTTGTTACGATGCCTGTTTTTCGAAGCTCTACTCACGTTACTATTGGGTAGCGTGATGTTGTCGGCGGGCTGCAGGCGTCCGGTAGACCATGGCGAAAAGGCAAGGAGGAGACGATTTCTAGTGCGACACTTGCACGGTTCATTCAATGGTTGGTGAAAGATAAGAAGAGAATTGAGTGAAAAAGCACATAGCGGGGCCCTTTAAGTAGACAAACTAAACTCGTAGGCGGGATCTTGCTCACGTCAACGTCACGAGTTTGTGCACTGAGTTCCACGGTGCTTGGCGCCGGCACCCACTCACCCGGCGACCTTTCACGAGCCCGCCTCTGCAGGTGGCAAACAGCAGGTCTGGGATCGTAGGCTCTATCCTTTCTTCTAGGCGACGTTGGTTCGCGGAAGTTCTCCTATAGAGCTTGACAGTTCGTGGAACAGTCTGGTTGTGGATATGCGGCTGATTCATTGTCCCAGTTGACACCTTCACGAGGGTGCCTCCGCTGGCGGCAGCCAGGGGTCCTGTATGGTTCGTGGAAACGGTTTTCACGCAGACACACAAAGGGGCCTGTGAGCACTGCGGGGCGTCCGCCAGACCGGCATCCACTCGAGACAACTACAGTGAATTAGAAATCCATTCTTCGTTTCGCTTAGGCATACACACACACGAAGGGGCCTGTAAGCACTGCGGGGCCCTGCCAGACCGGTCATCCACTCGAGACAACCATGGCAAATTCATCCTTCAACCATGGAATTCAACCATGGAATCCATCCTTTGTTTCTATGAGCCATGGTGGTAGAGCATCCTTTATGCCAGGGGTGTTACACGCCAACCGTGACAGTAGTATGGTTGGAACCTTTAATCTTGTTCCAGGGTGGATTTTGCATCTGGACGCTTGTGTTTGTTAGCCCAAATTTTGAACTTTCATTGGAGTGCATAGCGTGTGTGCGTTTGTTCTTGATGCATTTCTAAACGTAATATAAGCAATTCTCGCATAGAACTATGCTTATTTTTACGCAATAAAGAAAAAAAGGTGACTGTTCAGCCAGTGGATTAGACACTCGGCTTCTGAGCGTGGGGTCTTAGGTTCCAGACTTACCATCGACAACGCTTTTCCTTTCGAATTTTTCTTATACATTATTTTCTTTATAGCTATTCGTCTTACGGGACGGACGGACAGGCTTCCTCGTTGGGTCGGCCCAGAAATGCTTACACATGCAAAAAAGCAAGGCTGACAATCTCTTTTGCTGCAGTGTATGCCGAAAAAAGTGACATTTCGGCAAGGTAACGTTACTGTTCGGTCACCGGCTTATATTCTCTACCGTGCCGAGATGAGCCCCCAATTTTCTCAGAGCAGCATCATTCAGCAGATTGCCTTCTTTGATGCCGACCCCAACGAAGATCGCGAGGACTCTAACAGTAGCGTAACGGAATTCTTAAATAAAAAAAGTAACTGCCATTCCTCTTGTGAAGGTGAATGACCAGGAAGCTGTGCATGTCAGGCCCTTAATCTCGAACTGTCCATTGTCGTGCGTGAAACGCCGTATGCACATAAATGGAAGCCGAGACGCGACTAGTCGCTTGCCCACGATGAGGAACCTCAGAAGACGATAAGGCACCGAGGGGGTATACATACTCAAGTATTGCTGCAAAACGCCGCACGACACCTTTTACGAACGAATCCCGGCACGTAGAAACGACACGCACAGCGCACTCCGAGGGCACACACTGCTTCATCGCAGCCAAGGCGATCGCGCGTTGGTCGACGGCCCGCAGTGCAGTAATGGTCGTGAGGTCACTCGAAAATCACAAGCGCTCACACATAGCACAGGCCACACAAAATTTATTCCCCACAAACTCCCTCTGAAACCTGGCGGTTGCTCTGGTGAAACGTTCCAAGTTTACGGGATCGGGGCTGCATGGACGGTTCGCATTTATTTTCGCCTCGCGGTCCTGGTGGATAGCACGCTTACGGGACCGCCACCACGGGAGAGCGGAAGGAAAGGAAGGGGATACGCAAGCGCTTGGAACGCCCACAAAGAGAGGGCGGCACGAACGCAGACATGGCGGATAGCATAAAATGTAGTATTTGTTCTTATCACCTTAATATCTGATATGGCTTGTATATGGACCTAACATATTAAACTTATTTTTCCAGGTTGGCGGAGTTCTTAACACTGCTTCACCGCCATCGCGGATCGGCCCGGCATTGCACTACCTTCGGGATGGGCCCACGTATGGAGAGAAATTCTGGATCTACACGGATGCACAGACGCATGCGTTTTTCACAGGAACCTTGCCATATGGAGCTTCGCTTTAAAGATAAAGCAAGTATTACGCGTTTGTAAAACGTTGAGGCGAAAACCTGTTTGCAGTATTGGCCTACTTTTTGTCACGATTAAGATACGTTTATGAAGCATTGTGGCAACTGTCCATCGGAGTGCACGACGGAACTCGGCGATGATGAGCGGCGTCAGAACCAGCTGTGGAGGAAGACGACGAACGCGCGAGCAGTGCCTCGAGCGCATCTCTGTGACCACGTGAGGTGTGCAATCAGGCACGTACTAGGCACATTTTTAGTAAGCCAGTACCGTGGAGCAGCCATGGCATCAGGGCAGCATACTCGTCTCGCACCCAGAAGGCCTGGGCTCGAGTCCCACCCAGACTGAAATGCAGCAAATGTTATATTCAACCCACTAATTTACTTCGTTTACAGAACCTCCCTGAGAAATGTGACGTCAATCCGAGCATTTGTTGTCGTGTGTTTACTCATTGCGGCATTGGGCATTTTTCGTCACAGAGAAGTTAGGCCAAGGTCACAGCTAAGCGCACCGCCAACAAAGACACCGAAGACAAAAGGGATGTTCGGTGGGCTCACTCTTTCACAAATCAACTCGAAGCTGGGAAACTTCAGAAAGATCGACAGCAACAGCCGGAGCCCCCTAAGCTTCCTTATCTGTGACAGCGCTTTGTCGGCGCGCATAAATTGCCAATTTCTTCATCGCGCTGACGAAAGGCGGACGCGCACACACGTAATCCGTGCCCAGCCAAGCCCACCGTGCCAGTTCAACGAAGCCACCACGGAGCGTTTGCCAACGGAAGTCAACAAGGAGCAGGAAAGCAGGGAGCAAACTTTGTGCGCCGAGAGCACAGCATCCCCGCCTCGGTTTCGTGCTGCGTTGGTGGAGCGCCGATGTCAAAGCGAGAGCAGCAGACGCTGAAGGAATGAAGCGAATTACCCTTCGGTTCCCAGAAACGGTGCAAAGCTAGCCGCTCAGAGCTTGTCGCACCGAACATCGATTGAGTAGGCATGCCATTCAAGTATGTTTCAACTCAAGAGCAACCAACCGACTCAAATCTTTATGGATTTTAACCTCTATAAACCGAAAGAACCGTAGCCCCTGCTAAACTGCACGGTATTTTGCGGCGCAGAGTAACCCGTAGGAATGGAGGGGGCCGACGCGAGCGAGGTTCTGAGCGTTGGAGAAGAGGGTGGCAACTGATATTGGGACTCGGAGAAGCGTTCGAGTACGCGCTCGCCTGTCGTCGACCGTCGCCGACGCGAATTGGGGCCGCATGCGGGTGGTAGCGCGTTGCTGCGCGACGCGTCGCGCCTATATTGTTGCGTACATCACCTGTCACAGTTGCGTCTAGTTCAACCTATGTTTTCTCAAGGCTACGCCAGCCTGTGGCGCGTCTGAATAGTAAGCATCCGGGTTAGCACTTCGAAATCTATTTTCATACGGAAAAGCGCTCGGGTTTATCCGGCAAATCCACTGTGACAGGGAGAAGGTGCTGTAGAGCTATAGGCCTTCGTAACGCTGCGCTGAAGTAGCGCGTTGTTCGTCCAAGATGGCAAATCTCTCTGCCTTGTTCTCTCGACAGATCTTGTTGGGCCTGCACAGAACTTCAGGGTTGCAACGTCCGGGCCGCCTCGCGCTGGCTGTCTACAGCGTCGCTGTCGACCGCTCGGCGACAAGGCGGCAGTTAATGAGTCGCAGCTTGCTCGGCGCGGCCGGCCTCTGCGTGGCGGACAACCCACCGGCAGCACGTCTTTTTGGCTTTTCGCCGTTTTCTTTGCCTGTCTTCTTGCCTGCGATCGTATAGCACCCTGCCGCCCGCGTCGACCCCTCCAGGAGTTTTTGGCCCTTTCAGCTTCTTTAGTGTTAGCTCGTCTGTCATTTTCGCGCTTGGATCTAAGCACTGTACTTGCCTTAGTCGTGTATATTTTCGCGATATTTAGTGCTGAGTATACAGCACTCTCGCAGCAGGCGACGAAAGAGCGGATGCGTCGCGAACTTGCTCTGGATTGATCAACAAAACATAGAGACTTCAACTTCGAAGGAAATGAAGCGAACCCGCCCATGCCTCGGTCAATGTTTGTGGCAGCATTAGAACTTATCTTGAAGTGCGACACGTGATTTCCATGAATAGCTCAGAGACCGTAGTAGTTCCCACAAGACCAACAAAAAATAAACCCTATCCCGCTTCGTGCCTCTGCACTTGTGTGACTATCAGGAACCTAATGGTTACAGATGACAGACCTTCTGCGCTGCCTTAGGAGTTGGCAAGCCATGCTTATACATTTTATCAACATATGCAAGCAGTTGGAGATTGTTGAGATTCAGATTGCGCGACCTTCCTTATTGGCCGAACGTGAGCGACGGTTTGAAACCTGTACCAGCTTTTCACCCTAAATAAAATTTGGGAAACGTCTTGCAGTGATTCGATTTCTTGGGTGATATATGTTTGAAAAGGATCCCAGATAGCTGATGCTTACTCGATTTTGGGGCGCATTAATGTGACATATGCTAGTCTGCGTAGTTTAGCTGGAGCATGCTTAAGGTTGCGTTTGAGGAGGCCTAAAGAGTGGTTAGCTGATGCCAATGTCAGGCGGATGTGATGATGTCACGTTAGATCAGACTGTAAGTGAACACCAAGGTACTTATAAGAAGTTGTTAGTTCAATTATGTTGTTGGATATTACATACGATGTTGGAATATGGTGGTTGCGCCTAGTAAATGATAATAACTTCGTTTTAGCTGTATTAAGAGTCATCAACCATGTTGAACACCATGTGTTAATAGCGTTAAGATTGGTTTCAAGAATATCTTTGTTATTGTCGCATGAAATTATTCTACATATTACGCAGTCATCGGCAAAAAGTCTGATGTGGGAAGACACACAGTTAGGCAGGTCATTAATATAGATTAAGAAAACTAAAGGGCCAAGAACGCTGCCCTGCGGAACACCGAAGGTTACTTGGGTAGAAGAGGAATTACTGTTGTTAACAGACGTATATTGTACTCTGGATGAGAGGAAATCCTTAATCCATCCAATAACAGTTGGGTGTATGTTAAGGTTCATTAGCTTCAGTGCCAGTCTATGGGGAGCAACGCGATCGAAAGCTTTCGAGAAATCCGGGAAGATAGCATCAACTTGAAACCCTAGGTTTAGATATGAATGCGTCATGTAAAAAGCCGGCTAACTGTGTTTCGCTTGAATAACCATGACGAAAGCCATGTTGGTAATCAACAATAATTATGTGCTCTTCTAAGTAGTTAATGATTTCAGTATACAAGAT
The DNA here is from genome assembly GCF_038994185.2 of Dermacentor albipictus. NCBI lineage: Eukaryota > Metazoa > Arthropoda > Arachnida > Ixodida > Ixodidae > Dermacentor > Dermacentor albipictus. The sequence goes on from NC_091821.1 coordinate 483,657,624, forward strand.
GTGTTCAAGAAATTTACAAATAGTACTAGTTAAGGAGATGGGGCGGCAATTTAATGGGTGAGTTTGGTCTCCGGACTTAAAATGAGTATGACGTTTGCCACCTTCCAATCGTGCGGAATAGTGTTAGTTGATAAAGACTGCGAGAAGAGTGCGCACATTATAGGTGATAAACTAGGTGACAAATGTTTTAACACTTTATTATTAATGCCAGTGTGATCAGAGGCGGTAGAAACTTTATTTAGAAAAGAATAAATGCCTGCTTCACTAACAATTATTTCTGGCATTGATATGTTAATGAGACTGTCAAGGGTTGGTGAAGATATAATGTCTTCCTGCGTAAAAACAGATGAAAATGCGCTATTCAATAAATCAGCCCATTCAGAGTGGTGGACCATATCACCATGCTCATCAACTAGTGTTAAATCGGGATAGCTCTTCGGGTTTATTACGCGCCAAAAACGTTGAGGATTGTTAGTGAGCATAGAATATAGGTCTTGGGCAAAGAAATGTCGATTGGATGATTTTAGCAGTGACTGATATTGCTTATCGCAGGCCTTATAACGGTGCCAGGAATCTGCGCCACGGGCTTTATTGGTTTTACGATATAGACGCTTTTTCTTATTATTAAGGCGCCGAAGCTTTGCGGTAAACCACGGGGCTGTCAGGGTGCAGGCTATTTTTGTTAGAGGCCCGAATCGATTAATTAGTTCAGTAAAAGTGGTCCTAAGTTCAGCCCAGTTATGTTCGACGGTTTGAAATGGGCATCTATTCAGGAAATGTAAAGAGAAGTCAGATAGCGCGGAGTTCGTGCTGTCAAAATCCGCTCTATTGTAACATCGGATGTATTTATCAGAGCACGGACGTCTTGGAAGGGAAACTGCAAGACTACCTGTTATAATATCATGATCAGATAACCCATCTTGATGAGTTAAATCGATGCACACGTCAGGATCACTGGTTAATAGTAGATCTAAAATATTAGCGGATGTAGCCGAAGATCGTGTAGGACGGGTGATAACCTGTGTTTAAGAAAAGTCGAGACATGACTGCAGGAAACTGTGGGCCTCAGATAGGTAGGTTGCTGTTGAGAGGTTAGCCCAATCAACTTCAGGGAAATTAAAATCACCGAAAATTAGTACTAGAGAGTTAGGAAAACGAACAGTAATGATTTCAAGGAGCCGTTGGGATTCACGAGAAAAAGTATTGCCGATGTCAGGAGGTCGATAAAAACCACCAATGATAAAAATGATAAAAAGCACCAATGGCCTGCTTCATGTTTTATGGAAACCCACACACACTCAAAAAAAGTGTCAAGGCGAATACGTGTGGCGCAAAGATTTTTTTTGCACTGCCACCAAAACGCCACCACCTATTCGATTTTTCCTGTCCCATCGAAAGTAGTTAAATGAGGTCCATGGTAATGATAATCTCTGTGGCGGCCATCATTAACCACCTCGCGCGCCACCTTGAGTCCGTGGGCATTGGGAATATCGGAACACCTAAATGGGAATAGATGATCTTTGTCGCCGCTCCAAATTGCAGCCATAACATTTGAATAGTGCTTTTGCAAAATCTACGGTATGCAATTTAAACATTTCGTGTAAGCTGCTTACTATCATCTTCCTATTCGACCCTCTTCCAGAAGGAAATTGTATAAATGGGATGTTTGTACTTCTGGCAAGCTTACGGAGCTGTAAAATTTATCCCTCGACTGTTCACATGCGCCAGTTATTGGCGACTTATGTACAAACAGTGTAGTGATAAATCAAAATGCTGCTTCCAGAAGTCACTGAAATCTTTTCGCTTTAAACCAGGAAATTGCATTTAAATCAGTTCAGCTGTTGTGTAACGGACGTATTTCTGAGTTTTGCACATTTTGAATATGAAAACCGGAGTTCGCGCAAAGACAAACCTTTATCGCTAACATAACATTCTTGAAGACATATATGAGCAAAACGATAACAAAGTAAAAGCGAGAGCCAATGTTTCGATAAGTGCACTTGTCTTTTTTAAGGCCTTGAAAACGACAAGACCACGTCGAAACGTTGGCTCCAGCTTTTACCTTGTTCTATTTACATCTCCCGCCTTCCCCGTGTTTTCCTTGAAGAGATATAGTTACACTAATATTGATGCACTGCATACGCGTTGCCTCACAGTAATCGCAATGCTTTATTGAATTTTGATGGCTTTCGGAGATGCTCTGCAGGGCGTAGATGAAACTTGCGCTGACGTTATGCGACACTATAATCGTTATGACGTTATGCGACACTATAATCCACGACCGCTCGCACAGAGCAAGATATGGTTGGCCATCGTGCAACTCGCCTTTCTGTTACCACGAGTGGATGATATGTTTTCGCAAAACAGCAGCGATAGGCACGCTCCAGCATTTATAACGCGGCGCTGTTTTATCTACTTGAAGGAAAACGGCGAGCGCGAGTGCTCGGACAAACGCCGGCAGCGCGACCGCAACGCCCCTTCGCTCTTGCGAGCCCTGCCGCACGCCGTAGCGCGAACGCCAGCAAGGAGAGAACAAATGCGCCGAGCGGACGGAATGCCGCCGCAGCAGCCGCAGCCGCCGCGGCACGGCAGCGCGGTAGCCTCGGCGACGCTGACGTCACCGCATCTGCCGCCGAACGGAAGACGGAGCCTCCCCGTCCGCGCCGCAGTGAACGCGAAGCGGGAGGGAGACGTGGAAAAACGCGGTTCGTTGGCCGCCATTTTGCACGCGCGCCTGGCTGCTGTTCTCCGTCGTTTGAGTCGAGTCGCAGAAGCCAACTGCTTCAGCCATCAGCACTGCAGTGTGCAACGGCGGCCACGCCACCTAAGGTCAGCGTTGTAGGCTGTGGCTGGCAGCTGTTAACTCTCAGCTAAATTTGTTAGGGACGAAGAGAAATCGTGCCTGCCAGACACAGCTCGTACGCGCCGCCCTCCCGTTTGTTCCCGTGGGGCATGGGCCGTCGACGGGGTGTTGTTTACAGTCGCGGGAGAAGGGTTTGAAGTTGCAAGCGCGCAAGAGACAGCGTTCGGCGTTATCACGCCGCTCTTTAATGTTGCGTCAGTACTTCGTGATACATCCGCTCCGTGGATGGTTTTCTTTTGGGCTTGTTCGGTTTTGTGACTTGTGGTTGTATTCGGCACCTACTCGGCCTTCATGTTGATGGAGGAGTTCTCCTGGGACCGCTTCCTGGAGCTAGTGCAGCAGCGCCCGTACCTGTATGACACCAATCAACCAGAGTACAAAGACTCAACCCTCAAGGATCGCCAGTGGGTGAAAATAGGACAGCAGTTCGGACTAACAGGTGAGTTTTAATGTATGCGAATCCGATGTACATCCTGTGCGTTCAGTACACGAAATATGCATTAGAAGTTTTAAATTCATCAGCTCGAATTTATGCAATAATGATTCTCAGATGTAGACGACATATACGTGCACTTCCTTTGGAAATTGCGATTTCGCTGTGCAGGAGGTAAGGAACCACGCATTTGCTGCTTCGTAAGATTGCAGTGATTGAAGTTCCGTGTATGTCATCAAAATGTGAGTCATATCCGTAAAAAAAATTAATGTATCACCTTATGCGCGTGTCGTGGCGTAAACTTCTTAACAGTTGCAATGTTTTCTCGGGCCCTGTGTGTTGCGCGCACAGCCTTGATTCTAGTTTTCTTGTGCAGGATGGCAGGCGAAGAACAAGTGGAGGAACGCACGCGACCGCTACATCAAGATACGCGTCCAGATGAAGCGCAGTGGTCGCAGGGTGTACGACAAAATGGGCATTCCCATTCCGAACACTAAGTGGCAGTACTACAAGACGCTGGATCGGATGCTCAGGGACGCCAAGCAGCACGGACCGCTATGGTAAATTCCGGGGGTTGTCAATATTATACTTGCTTCATGTTTCCAAGGCGAAGGCTGTAGAGGTCGAGATACACTCGTTTTTTTTTGTGTGCACATAAGCTAGATATCTAGTCGATACGTGAGCGATGCTGCCGGATCCTCTTTGAGTAATTAGCTTGTAAAAAGGGACAGTAATGCCGGATAATAATGTCGCTCCTTAAATGGTACATGCGAACACTGAGGAATCAGCCTCACCGTGTGAAAACATATACATCTTGATGCACGTTGATGTATACGGTCGAGGCGCAGCTTTCTTAGTGCAGTGCCCACTGGTTGTTCACGAGGCGAACGTTACAAACCAACTTCTAATGTGTTCACATGCTGTTTTCTGAAAAACAGGTTGAAACGGGCGTTCTTGAACCCGTGTTACTAAGGTGAATACCAAAAAAAATGTTAAATAAGCTAGTATTTTAAGTTGTAAGGTAGAGGCTAAGCACATAAAACGACCAATGATACAGTCCAGCCCACACATAACGAATTTGATCGTCACGTGGCATTTGTTCGTTGTATCCAAAGTTCGTACTAAGTGGACCACCTATAATACGGGAAAAAAGTGCAAGCGAGACGAAAGTTCACTTTATTTTTGAAAAAAAGTCCGTGATGCATGTATGCTTCTTCAAAGCTGATCGCATCACTGCCGTTTCTAATTTTTCCAGCGTGGTAATATGTTCATCGCCAAGGCCTCTGCTGCACACGAGTTCCTTAAGCGACGCGATGTAACCGATCGCGATTGAAGCGTTCACAGCGACCGGCGGTAGAGCAGCATCCTCGTCATCGTCCTCGTCGGTCTCTGGGCAGTCAGGAAGGGCTCGCACTTCACGCACAATAGCTTCGCCAGTGCATGGCTCCGCAATGTCGGCGTCGTCATCAGCAGAAACTAAATCGTCCCAGACAACGTCAGGTCCGGCCAGCTGCGTGTCAACGACGCGTTGCCACAAGTCCTCGTGCGACCGGACTTCCGGTGGGTGATCTATGGCGTCCTCGGTACCTGGGCCCATAAAACCCGCCTTGCGGAAGCAATTTTCCATGCACTCCGCGGTCAGTTCCAGCCATCCAAACACCGCCGGCTCGGTCAACTACAGGGGCCCCACAGCTTTGCGTTCGCTTTAACCGAATGTTGAGGCCACAACAATTCGTTCTATGTGAGACACTGTGCCATTGCCCCAATATATATTTTGACGGTAGCACCGCCCTCGTTCGTACTAAGCGAGCGTTCGTTATATCAGCGGCTGTTATAAGTGGGCTGGACTGTATTTCGATATATCTTCGCGACAGCGACCGCACTCATCCACTTCGAATTTTTCTCCAATGCATGGGGCGAACGATGTTTCTGTTGGAGTCCGAGTATGTTACGTCTCTGTGCAGGCAACAAAGAGCTGCGATGTTTCCCAGTACGTTGAGAGTGGCGCGTGAAAGTACGGGTGTCGTGGCAAATATACCGCATTTCTCGGACTGATGGATTTAGCTTCCATGCACTTCATTTTTAAGTATAGGAGTGGATGGGTCATCGTACAGCTGCCAGGTGGTGGTTACGTCATCGCGATGAAACAATATGAATGGGCAACCAACTGCCTTACTATTATTTATTATTATTTGATATCGAAACACATACACACAGCGAGAGGCAAATGGGGAATGAGCAATTTGGCAATTGCCAATGAGATGGGCAGAAAGCCTGCGTACTTTTTAGGAAGGAGGGGATAGAAAAAGAAGTCAAAAACCGGAAAATACTCATGTACTCTGCTGTAACGATGATAGCGGTTCTCGTATACAACGAGATTCTTGGTGTGTTCTGCCGATGTTTTAATGTTCTACGGTGCGGTAGTCTTGTAGCAGTATGAAATAGCTAGACTTTAGCCGCGATCGAACACCCTACCTGGCGTTGTAGCAGCCGTGCTATGGTAATAAATTTATATGTATGCAAAAAGGTTACTTGTTGAAGTTGCTCTTCAACGTGAGGTGCATAGAACCTTGTAATCTGTCCAAAAATAATCGGGCTCAATCATGACGCTCTCGAAACTGATTAGGCGACGGTCTGACGCGTAGGTACGCGTTGAATATGAGCACGCGCATTTGCGTGATTATGCACCTAATTGACTCATGTTACCTACGTACGTCTACTGTTGCGGTATCGTACTATAGTGAGTGAACGAGAGGGCGGTATCAATCATGCAGCGGCCATGGAGCCTTGATGCTGAGGACAAAAGCACCATTTCCAGTCGCGTCGGTGGCACTTCGGCTTGGGCGCAATGCAAAAGTAAACAAATAAATAAAGACACCCAGCAGCTCCGAGTCAATGACTGCGTTAAGAGGAAGCTTTAACTCCGGGGATCTTATCTAAATACATGGGAAAGAAGAAATAGTTTTCCTTGGCAACCACTGCACCAAATTAGATGAGATTTGTTTAACTTAAAATAAAAAGATTAGATATAGTGATTATGGGCAGCGAATTTTTTTATTTAGGCCGACATTTGTTTTATAAAAAATGTTGAAAATCACCAATTTACAGGAAACAAAACCATCAAGTTTACAACTCTGTAACTCAGCAATGAAAAGGGATATCACAATTCTGCAAATGGCATCTAATACTATAGGGCATCTATGTACTATACATGGCTGTCATATAGACAACTGACATGTGAGTAGCACTTTCGCGCTACCCTTATGAACGGTGCAATAAATCAACTTAATATATATATATATATATCACTTTTGACCGCTTTGGATGCTATAACGGATGACGTTTACACAACTGCGAAATCTGTTCTTGGTCAAAAGCTACGAATTTGAAGCTTCGTGCTTCTCTTTTTTGAGCTTACCAATATTTGAAATTTTACAGAAATTCAAGCCTAAATCAAAATTCTGCTTCCAACAGCCACCAGCATTTAAGTTTTACTCTCAAATGCGTAAAGAATTGATTAATCAGCCCAGTAATTATCTCTGAAAAAACGTTTCTGCGTTTTACTTGTATTTGAACAGGTGGCATCGGAGTTCGGTCCGAGCTAGAGTAAAGGCAAATAGTAAGTCAAACTAGAGTGATAGAATAATGATAGAGAACGTCTGAGCCTCCAATACTATCACGAACAAAGTTTTAGAAATTGAGAAGTTGAAGTCACAGTTTGTAACTCTATCGGGATATTCAAGTACAATCCCGATGACGTCGGCACTCGTCATAATTCGGTCAGCTAGTACTCAACTACTCGTAGGAAAAAGATCATTGCATTATAAGTTCTAAGAACATGCTACTTCTCCAGTTATATTCAATTCTCAGGAAAAAGAACTCATGACCCTTGGCAATGACGCGGCGGTCGAAAGGTATCGTTTTTCGCTCGCCCCTGCGTCGCCTGCGCTTTCGCGTTTCAGTAGTTTCGTCATAGTGCGGCGTTGGGTTTCCTGGATAGCGAAACTCATACAGTCTGCAAGTAGCAGAATATGCCACGTCCACGGGATGTCGCGCGTTGCCCGAACACTACACGCCAATTGAGCAAGAGTAGCCGCAGCGGCGAATCCAACGCGCTTTCTTGGTGTGGTTCCGCCATGACCGCGCGTTTGCGCTTTGCGCAAGAAACCGTAGCGCTGTCTTTCTGGCGCCGTTTTCCTCACCGACTGCGATACATGGCGGTGATGGCGTATGCAACGTCACCGCTCCCGGGTTTGATGGCGGGAGATTATAATTGCAACACAGTTATTCGGACCCTTCAGACGCGATTTTCTCCTAAACTAATGTTTTCTTGGCACGAAACAAGCGCTGCGAGGTTTCTTGAATGGTATTTGAACAGCCAACGTTGGCTTAATATTTGCCTTTATTGTCCCTTTAACACGCTCCAATGCCGTGTACCTTTTCACAAGGTCTAGCAACCCTAGCCATACAAGCAAACTAATGCTTACGTAAACTATACCCGAGAGGGAGAGAAAGCAAGGAGCGGAAAGGCGGGGAAGTCAGCTGGACGAGCGTCCAGTTTGCTACGCTACACTGGGGAGAAGGGAAAGGGGAACATATACAGGAACAGGGGAAGAGATGGAGGACTGAGTGCACATGAGAGGATACACAGGATGCACAGGCCGGTGCGCCTTTTGTGCCATTAACAGATGAGGCCACGATCCGGCCATCTTTAACTAAGAGAATGGTCTCGAGTCCAGTAGGCTCAAAGTTGTCCGGAGAGAGGCGTTGGGACGTCGTAGTGATGAGAGATACACAATAGGCGCTCGATGGTTTCTTCGTAACTACAGGAGTAGCACGTCGGGCTATCGATATTGTCCTTCACTTGAACTACACTGTGCACTGCTCAGTAACGGTTGTGACTTTGTGTCCCTGCAAGCTGGCGAATTCATATTAAGCGGCGGATCAGACTGTCTGCCATATGTTAAAATTTCCAGTTCTCTGTTCTTGCAAATGCGCAAGGAAAAGACAGAAGCGTTCGATGGTTCCGTGCCGCTTAGATGAGTGGCAGGTTAGGCTGTAGAGGTTGTTCTTTGGTTGAACGCCACTGTGCACTGTTCAATAACTCCCGTGACTTTGTGCCCCTGCAAGCTATCGAATTCATGTTAAGTGGCGGTTCTGATTGTCCGTTACATGGTAAAGTTTGTAGTTCTCCGCCCTGTCAGATGCACCAGGAAAAAAAGAAATGCCAGAGATGCGCACTTCACAAACGGAACACACAGGAGTGATCTCAATATCTGCAACTTTTTTTTTTTGTGGTGCCTTCAGTTCGGAGTGAGGTGTATGTACGCTTGAGGTCTCGGATGCACAGACACGATGTTCGAGGCAACTTACATCGCGGTCGTAAATTTTGGAAGCTACGAGTTGACTAATACTTTTCTGCGCTCTAGGAGTGATAGTGGTCAAAAGTAATCGAAAATCTCACTCTCCACACTGTCACCCCCAACCTGCACTGCATCTTTTAATGTCTTAGGTTACTTGGGCAGTAAGGACCGATAAATATGAGAGTTGCAGTGTGTGCGACCCAGTTACCTTCTATTAAATTAATTAGCCGTATTAGGAGAACTAAGGTTAGATTCATATTCATACAGTCATACAGTCACCATCTCATATAATGTAGCAATATACATCCGCACCGTGGAAGTTCGATGTAACGTTATATACCTTACAGTTCTTTATTATGCTTTATTAGGTAATATCAAAGGAACAACGCCAGAAAAATTATTTCTTTCTTTTAATTTTTAACCCGTGAGTGCACATGCAGGCTAAACAAGCTAGCACGTTATTCCCACGAATTAAGTTCGTCTTCCTTGTCTTTTCTGTGCAGCCAAATGGACCCAATGATCAAGCCAAAGACAGAACCGTAAGTCACACGCTTAAATGATTTGAAGCAAGGTTGTTTCACTCTGTCAGTTTGTTTATTAATTTCGTTTACATCTTGCAGGACTGAATACTTCTTCGAGTGCACGGACGCGCAAGAGTGAGTATTCATTTAATCCAAGTAATATCTCTCATCGCAGCGCCGGCATGCGGAGTAGGCACTTTGGATTCTCAAACAGAGCTTATTCATTAATATTGGCAGGCTCACTGGTTTCTTGCGATATTTACCCATGATATCTCATCCTCCATATCCATCCTGCATAGAAAGAGTGAAGACTAGGAGCAAAATTCCAGGTACGAATTACGGACAAAGCATTCACAATGCCTTTACAGGGCTGCGCATGTCAAAGGGCTTGTTGATCTTTCAGGAAATTGCAATTGAACGACCACTATATTAAATAATCGGACATTTAGTGACCAGTAAAGCTATTCAATAGCATGGCCCAACGTGAGTTATAAAAATATGTTATGTTGTTGGGAACCTAGGAGCCGTGGAAGTGTGCTTGAGCGTAGGAGCAGGAGCCGGGGCTCTATTCGTCGACGCAAACAATTTGTATTAATGTGAAACCGATACTTCATTTACTGTTTTAGAAGGGGTTGGCCCTGAGGGCACGGGGCAGTATTTCTTTGCAATCGCACGTTTAGGGTTGCTCCTCCCCCCCCCCCCCCCTTCATATTCCGTCTGCTTCCGGAGCCGCTGTAGGAAGCGTTATGCTGCAAAAATTTGGAATATTCAAAATGTCAAGCGCTACCATCGAAGTTGCAGCTTGTGCCATCCGCCATCTTACCTACGGCATCTCAATATGAAACTGGGCGGGACAGCATAGCTAGGGATAACTGTATCGCATTAGAAAAAGAAAACCCCGGTTACACCCAGGCTTGGCTGTTTTAAGACTGGACGATCCTCTTCCCCGCTTTGTGCTTAATGTGGTGAGTTCGGTGACGTGCAGTACCCTGCATGGTTACGCCCGCAGTTTGACGAGGAAAAAGATGCGTTTCTTCACAGTCTGCAAAACGAAAGTCTTACATACGCGAACTATGAAGATTGTTACGACCTCCAACCGGTGCCACCAGTGTTACGACATCCAACCGGTGCCACCAGTGTTACGAACTTGTACCGCTGCACCACGATTACGGCTTTGTGGTCCCGTAGCGCTCGTCACCCGTTTCGTGACAGAGCGTTGGTAGCGAAGACTCCGAGCCTGGCGTCGATGAGAATAACAAAAGGGACTTTATACATTATATACAGGTTATCATACAGGACATGAACGGGTCGGCACTGGGGCCGAGTGCTCACAACAAACGCGACTGTTCTCGCACGACGACGTCCGGCGAAAACGCGTGACACATCTCACCCCAGTCGGGAGCGACACTCTCTCCCGGTGGGTTGGCGGATCCTGTTTTTCAGGCGGCGCGTCGCTGCTTTTATAATCCCCGAGGACCATTGTCACTCAAACGGCCCAATACAAAGTCAGCACACGACGGTCGTCCGAGGGGTACAACCAGCGACCGCGCTGGCCACCCGGTTCAAAGTTCGCGCGCGCGGTGACCTCCAGGCAAAGGGAGGTGCGGCGCCGGGCTGTCTGGCACACGCGGACACGTCCAAACACGCTGCTCGCCGAGGCTTCTCCCGCACGACGGCGCAGCATCTTGACTCGGGAAGGGAGAATTATGGCGCTCGCAGGATAGATTCCGCATCTTGCAGATTCGGAATCCGGGCTTGTGGTAATGGCACAACAGCATCCCCGCCCTCAGATAAGGCGCCGGGAAGACGAGCTGCCTCCACGTGGCTCGGATGCCAGGCGCGCACGTTCGTCAGGCTCGTCCAAGTTCACGTCCAGTGTCGGGACGCCAGGTAACTTCACGTGCCCAGGTCCGACTCGCCAGGACAGGAGCTCTGCTCACCACGTCGTCGCCAAGGCACCTTGACCAGCTCCGCTCGGGTCGTTCCTAAGACCTTGCTTCTCGCCACTGGTCCCGCTTGGTCGTTCTGCAGCTTGCAAAACCGACCGGCAAAAGGCAACACCCAACACGAACAAGTGCCCTCTGTCTCCCGTCAAACACCAGACAAGGCCATAATTCAAATTAACCTAACTAAATTGCTATCCCTCTTTTTGCTCCCGCTGCAACAAGAGGCAGGTGTACGATCTAGTACACAAGGCTCAAACAACCAGTTTTCAAATTAACAACACAACAAAATAGACAAGAAACAATTATTAATCAGCAATAATAATTACAAATGGAATGGTCCCCTTGAAATCACTTGGACCGAAAACATACTTCTGAGGAAGCAAATGAGGTCATTCATTTTTCCCGGTGATATTTTCGCGGAATCCGAAGCTGCTTATATTTGCGACCCTGCTTATCCGTGTAGCGGCGGTACGATAAGCCAGATTCTTTGCCAAATGAAACCCCCTTTTTTTCCACTCCCCGTTTGACGCTCTTCCTCAGATCGGCTAGTGAACAATCTTCCTGTTGCTCGCGAATCCGAGTTTCCCTTTCAACTGCAGCCTGCTCCTGCCAGCTGGCGGAAACCGGAGCGAGTGTGGATCCTGCGTCGCCTAACTGCGGCGTCGTGTCCTTATCGCGGCTAGCACGGGACGCGTCACTCCCATTCACTTCCAGGACACGCTCGACCAGGCCAGCCTCCGAGCTCTGCCTCTCCCGTGCCTGCTCGCCACTCAAGTTACCCTGATCAGTCCGTGTGCCGCACCGCTGTTCGCTCACCGACTCAAAGTCAAGTTCCCTCGACAGCGGGCGCGCTTTGGATCGCGTGGGGGCCATGTACGCCACGTCGGCAAAGAATGATTTGCCCTGATCCCTCAGCAGCTGCTCCGAGCTATTTGAGAAGAGGTAGGAAAATTGCTCCGGGAGGGCGGCAGACACCGCGGCTTCGGTGTTAAGTTTCCCAAACTCTCCTTCAATGATAACCGTTGCGATCGGTAAACAGACACTCTCCTTCTCGGCCACTTGCCGTATCCTAACGCACTCTCCCGTAAAATCACTCGAGGAGACGAAAGACGGGTGAACAACGTCCATAGTTGCTGCAGAGTCCCGCAGTGCTCGGCACTTCTTGCCGTTTACCTTAATTTCCTGCACATAGGGCTCCAATAGACGTATGTTTTTGTAAGTTTCCTGTATCGTTGCAAAAGCAATTATCTCTGGGCAGCTTGCAGCGATGTGCCCTTGCTTTTTGCAATTGTAGCAGGTTAACGGTTTCCGTTTTTCAAAAGAACGCGTCATTTCGTTTCGCTGTTTCGGACCATCGTCATCATTCTGAGATGCATTCTGTCCTTCCCTTAGTTTCTTTGGGAAGGGACTCGTCGTCCCGAAACTCGCGACGCGTGATTTCCTTCCGTTCGTCGGGCTTCCCGTAAAACCCATCTCTTCTATCTGCTTTTTCTACACGCACTGTCTTGCTGTGTAAGCTGCGGCGGGTGTAATACTCTTCCGCTAACTCTGCTGCCTTGTTTAGCTTAACCTCCTTTAGCCTATCTTGCAGCCAGAGCCGGACATCCTCATCAATGCAACGGTAGAACTGCTCCAACGCGATGCATTCGACGATTTTGTCGCGGTCGTCGTAAACCTCTTCGCCCTTCAGCCATTCCACCAGGTCGGCTTTTAGACGAAACGCGAAGTCAACATTCGACTCCTTGCCCTTTTTCGCGTACCGGAACCTCTGCCGGAAAGCTTCGGGCGACAATTTGTACTTCCGCAGTAGCGCTTCCTTCACATCACTGTAGCTCTCAAACGCCTCTTTCGATAAGCAAGTTATTACGTCTGATGCCTCCCCAGGAAGCAAGGCTAACAGATTCTGTGCCCAAAGGGATCGCTCAATGCTATTCTGTTCACACACGTGCTCAAATTTCACGAGGTATTTGGCCATATCCTCTCCGACGACAAAGGGTGGAAGTTGATCGCGTATTCTTGGAACATTAGAAGTGAGACTAGGCGCTGGCGAGCTATTTCGGGTCTCCAACTCTTTCATTTTAAGCTCGTGCTCACGAATCTCTCTCCTTTCCTCCTTTTCCTCCTCGCGACGTTGCTGTTCTCTCCTTTCCTCCTTTTCCTCCTCGCGACGTTGCTGTTCTCTCCTTTCCTCCTTTTCCTCCTCGCGACGTTGCTGTTCTCTCCTTTCCCGCTCGCAACGTTCCTTCTCCTCCCTTTCCCGACGTTCATTGATACCCGCCAAGGCCTCTGCGGCTTCCTCAGCCGTTACGTCCCCAGTCCTCATGACCTCAAGGATCGCATTCTTTCTTTTGGTTGAGCCCAACTCAATGCCCAACTCCTCACAAATTTCGAGAAGTTCCTTCACCTTGTACTTCTCCATCGTTCACACTGTCCTCCTGCTGTTTACCCTTTTTGAATATACCTGCCGTACGCTACTATCACACTACTAGTAAGACATATGCAAGTATTTCACACACTGCCCTGTTTACCCCCTCAGCATCCCCTGGTTTTCAAAACACTCTTACTAGGCTTGAAACACACAAGGTTATCACAATGCAACACCAAATCCTTCCCTAAGCTACTATAACCTGTGTCAGAGAAAGTCTGGTGTTTGAGGTAAACTTCAGGCACTCACCGCGCCGAGGTAGCTGATGCCGGTCAATCCCGTAGCTGCCATCCAGTGTTACGACCTCCAACCGGTGCCACCAGTGTTACGACATCCAACCGGTGCCACCAGTGTTACGAACTTGTACCGCTGCACCACGATTACGGCTTTGTGGTCCCGTAGCGCTCGTCACCCGTTTCGTGACAGAGCGTTGGTAGCGAAGACTCCGAGCCTGGCGTCGATGAGAATAACAAAAGGGACTTTATACATTATATACAGGTTATCATACAGGACATGAACGGGTCGGCACTGGGGCCGAGTGCTCACAACAAACGCGACTGTTCTCGCACGACGACGTCCGGCGAAAACGCGTGACACATCTCACCCCAGTCGGGAGCGACACTCTCTCCCGGTGGGTTGGCGGATCCTGTTTTTCAGGCGGCGTGTCGCTGCTTTTATAATCCCCGAGGACCATTGTCACTCAAACGGCCCAATACAAAGTCAGCACACGACGGTCGTCCGAGGGGTCCAACCAGCGACCGCGCTGGCCACCCGGTTCAAAGTTCGCGCGCGCGGTGACCTCCAGGCAAAGGGAGGTGCGGCGCCGGGCTGTCTGGCACACGCGGACACGTCCAAACACGCTGCTCGCCGAGGCTTCTCCCGCACGACGGCGCAGCATCTTGACTCGGGAAGGGAGAATTATGGCGCTCGCAGGATAGATTCCGCATCTTGCAGATTCGGAATCCGGGCTTGTGGTAATGGCACAACAAGATGTAATGTTCCCTGAAGGGCCCACAGTAGTCACGAAGACTACTTTACTACGACTGTCGCTAGCCTTTCTGCGAGACGCAGAGTTCGGCAATGTTTGATAAGATAGCTTTGCTACAAGTGAATGAGATGCTCAGGCCGAACAATTGCTTGCTAAGCATGACAGGCATGACCTCGTCTGCCGTACACCACTACTACCACCACCACAGCATAGCTACAGCAAAAACTGCTGCTTTTGCATTTCTGCAGTGGTGACCTTTCACAGTTTCTCACGGCTATGCATGGAGCGAGTGACCCATGGCAACGCCGACAAGTTAGCGCCGTATTGTCAACAATGATCACAAAAAGAGAGAATATAAATAAAACCCGCGTGCGATACAGTGGCTGGCTTGCGTGACCTTGCGTACATGGAGCTGTCGTTAGCTCGCAAAATTATCATTTAACTTGATATCTGGCTCCATCATTTCTGGTAGTTTACTGCAACGTGTATAACAGCCCCCGAAAACATTCTTGCTGTGTCGTGTTCCAGCGCGTTAGCCTCATTTGAATTTTAGCTCAAGAGCAACGCTAACTTGCACATTCAAGAAATATTGTTCGCAGAAGGTCCGCTTAACCTACGACTGCACGTATTTTTTTTAAACATCGAGGCGCAACCATTTTATAAGAGTACAGCAAGAATTGTTTTTAGGGTTAGTCACAACGAAAACATGAAGATCGAACATTTTTGTGGTTTTTCGAGTTTGGCTTCTCGAGCCGCATATAAACACGTCGTGGGCTGTCGCAGCACACATTTCACTCGGATTTCTTTTT
This sequence comes from Dermacentor albipictus, assembly GCF_038994185.2. Lineage (NCBI taxonomy): Eukaryota > Metazoa > Arthropoda > Arachnida > Ixodida > Ixodidae > Dermacentor > Dermacentor albipictus. The sequence continues at coordinate 483,672,972 of NC_091821.1, forward strand.
TCCAGACCTTATAAACACCAAGAAAGCTTAGAAGAGAAAACGACGTCCAGAAAAACTGCCACTTTGGCTGATACTGAACCACGAAGGGTGGGCTTTGGCAATTGCAGTCGCAACATTTATTGGTGCCGCTTATCCGGTGAAAAGTTATGACATGAAAGTTCAGCGAAGTTATGGAAAATAAGTTTTGCTCAGTTAAAAAAGAAAGAGGGAAAGTGAAAAGCCAGAGTGTTTATTCGTTGGATATTGCTGATTCATCGTCGCAACAGATTGCCGGTCGACATAAACAAGACCCGTGGGGCACTCTCTCCCAAAGCTGCCTCTGCTTCACCACGCAACCTTATTTTGCATCGCTCTCGCTTGCATTTCCTGTACATTCCTTTGAAATTTAATTTATGGTCTCGGTGTTCAGCTTTGTTACCGAGACGCTAAGCTGGGCCGCCAGCTGCGCGTTCGCAGGATTGCTCATATTGTTGCGCGGATGCTCTAGCCGCGGCGTCTGCAAGCATTCGTTATCTGGGGTAAAGCGTTAAAAATAATAAATAACACAAAAAATTCTAAAATAAAATGCGAAAGAAAGTGAAAATAATGGGAGAGACCGTCTGTAAAGAATGGGGCCCACTACCGCTAACACCGGAAGCGCAAAACCAGTCCGAGAATTGCGCAGAGTTCGAGAACGCGTGCAAGAAAAACGTGCGTCGATGAGCAAACGCATTTGCGTGGCGGTATAAGATGGCGATGGGGCTATAGCTTGCCATCGTTCGGACATTTGATGTGTGCAGTAGCAAGTGAAAGAAAATAGCGGACGGAAGCAAGCTACAGCACGCCGAAAGAAACGCTGGGGTCCCTAGACAACTTGGTGTAGCAATCCAGGCAGTTAGCTGGACAAAACGGCCTCCTCGTATTAGGCGACTTCAGCGCGGCGCATGTGGCGGGGGGTTACGTCAGACACACCAGAAAGGGAACAACCTTATACAACGTCATTCAACGTCACCTACTTACGATAGTGACGGACCTGACATATTCGACAAGAATAGGCAACAGCATGACCGACCCGCGACACTTGTCCCGATCTTGCGCTCACGCCCAGACTTCGGAACGTCGAGTGGGAAAACACTAACGAGACGCTAGGATGCGACCACTTCATACAGGGCATCGCAGTAGACGCAGGAAACTTCCCAAGAAGGAAGATACGCTCCATCAAAATCACAGACTGGGCAAAGTTCCGGAGTGAAAGAGAAAAGCAAGATGCTCAAACCATAAGTTATCTGGAGGGCTACGATAAAGAACTCCATGAATTGGTGGCCGAACACTCCAAGGAGATTGCACTTACGACGGACAATCCGGCAGTGGAACCGCGCCTCTTACACATGTGGGAAGGGCGTCACAGTCTGCTGAAAAGATGCAAAAGGCAGTGTCACAATCGTAAGCTAAAAATTCGCATCGCGAAGCTAACGGTAGAGGCAGAGCGTTACGCAGAGCAACTTGCACGACAGAACTGGGACCAGTTCTGTAACTCCTTCCAAGGAACGCTGATCACTGCGAAGACGTGGGCCATACTCAGACATCTAGGTCCGAACCTGAGCAAGAGAGAAAGCAACCACACTATGAGCCGAGTAATACACAACTTCGGAGGCACAGACGATGAGCTATTGTGTGCCCTACAAAGTAGATACATTGGCAAGCCAATCGGGAGCAGTGCTGCGGCTAACTGCTCTAGATTGGAAAACAGCGAGCTCGAACGGCACATAACGCGTTCCAAGCTGACGCGAGCGATCGCAAGACTCACTCGAAACACCACTCCGGGCAAGGAGGGAACCTCCATCAAGTTGCTACGTAACCTGGACGATGCAACCGTGCAGGCAATACTTGAACTATTCAATATACATTGGAGCAGAGAAACCTTGCCCGCGGAATTTAAGCATGGTGAGATTACGCTGATACTAAAGCCTGGAAAACGCCTTGCCTGGAGAACCTACGACCCATTTCGCTCAGCTCTTGACTCGGCAAACTGATGGAACTCGTGATCTTAGACAGCCTACAGACGCATATCCGAGAACATCAACTGATGCCGAACACGATGGTTGGTTTTCGGCCCAACTTGTCTACGCAAGACGTGCTTCTGCAGCTCAAAGAGGAAGTGCTGAATGCAGTAAAGCCGTGGGGCTGCCCGAAAGCAATTCTTGCACTAGACCTAAAGGGGGCCTTTGACAAAATGGGGCATGAAGAAATACTAGCAAATCTCAGTGACACGAATTGCGGCCGACGAATTTACAACTATGTGAGGGCTTTCCTCACAGATCGTATGGCCAAATAGGGCTGGGAACTGTAAGGTCACAGCGAGTAGACACCTAATAGAGGGACGCCACAAGGAGCAGTGCTGTCACTGACACTTTTCAACGTGGCCATGATGAAATTCCCAATCCAACTCGAGAAAATACCGGGGATCAGACATGCCTTACATATGATGCCTTACAGACATGCCTCAGACATGCCTTACATATGATGCCTTACAGACATCACGATATGGACGGTCAGAGAGTCCACAGGAGAACAGCAAGAGGCATTGCAGGAGGCAGTGGACGTCGTAGCAAGATACGCGGTGACATGCGGGCTGCAATGCGCGCCGGAGCAGTCGTAGCTCCTCATAATCGAGAAGTGCTCTCGAGGACGATCAACAACCCAGGCACCAAACATCCACCAGCGAATAGTTCCTAGAGATATCCCCAATGTGGATAGACTTCGAATCCTCGGCTTACACTTACAAAAGGACGGGGACGGAGCATACACCATACAGAAGTTACAATACACGACCACGCAAGTCTTGCGCATGATGCAACGAATTACCGGCAGGAAGAGGGGACTCAAGGAACAGGACTTGATCCAACTAGTGCAGGCTCTGGTTGGGAGCCGCATTGCGTACTCGGTAGCATATTTAAATTTCAGCAATGTGGAAGTGGAGGCACTCTACCGGCTGATGCGCAAGTTGTATAAGCAAGCGCTTGGATTCCCTCCTGGAACGGCTACTTTTAGCCTCGAGAAGACAGGGGTATACAACAACACACAGGAAATTATAGAGGCTCACCTGTTAAACCAGAAGGAAAGGCTACAACGCACAACAGCGGGATGAAACGTCTTGGATGTTCTGTACGGAAGACCAGCGCAGTTACAAAAATCCCAACACGAATATAGGAAACTACGCACGTCTCACCAATACCCAGAAACATTCGCCCGACCTTCCACATCGGATGGCGACATGCCCCAGCGCATGCGCTCGCGAGGAAGTATGAGAACCAACCCAATGTCTTATACGTCGACGCAGCCAGCACATGAAGAAGCACTGCATGTGTCACCAGCGTAGTCGACAATCACGGGACCGAAATAAATGCGTCGTCGGTTTCCAGAGAGAGCGTTGCAGAGGCAGAGGAACTAGCTATAGCGTCAGCCATTACGACGAGACCGCACTGGGAGTGCTTCGTGGTTCTGACGGACTCTCAGACAGCATGCAGAAAATTTTCCAGGGCCATGATTTCCAGGGCCGCACATCGCATTCTGATTGGAGCGCACCAGTTCCCACCATACGTACAAATTGTGTGGACTCCGGGGCATGAGTCCTTACGCGGCAATCAGCAGGCACGCGCCTACGCCCGAATGCATGCGCACCGGGAGCCGCGAGCGGGTCGTGCTGAGCAGTTCCACCTCAAGCCCATAGCATTAACCTACACATCATCCTACAGCACTATCGCGTTTCACAAAAAATACTGCCGCCGCTTCATAACGCCCTGATGCGAGAGAAAGCTGTAATATGGCGAAAACTCCAAACACTTGAGTCCTCACGTAGGTCTCTACCACGCCATAGACCCTGCGCTGTATTCCTTTAAATGCCCACACTGCGATCAATGCGCAACGCTTTACCACGTGGTATGGGCTTGCGCAAGCACACCACAGCTCACACCCATAACACATCCCACCACACGGCAGTGGGAGGCAGCACTGTCCAGCTCGAATTCGACGGACTAGCTCAACCTGGTGAACCGAGCCAGAAGGGCAGCTAAGGCCGCTGGACTTCTGGACTCGGGGGACCACCCACTGTAGAGCGGAAGAGCTACCTGCGCTCGAGTGCTGTTTTCTATTAACTTTACTCTCTCTCTTGACATTTAACAATGTTGGTCACCTATGTCGTTCCTTTTCACAAGGCACGCACGTGAAACGCATGCACAATTTCAGTTCCCACACTTGAATCGAGAACTAACCATGAAGCGAGAAACCACGGTGCCCATTACTTGCGGACATTGAGTTTCCGATCAGTTTTGAAGAACGACCCTGTAGTATCCGAGCTTCGATAACGTGACGCGCATGCGAAGTATCTTGTTGCGAACGAAACGAGCCTCAGGCATATATTCCAATGCAACGTAATTTCAGTCTCGATACCAAAATTCGAGATCGAATGAGCAAGTATAAGGGTACATTGCTCAGGTCAGAAGCGTCCATGTCGGATAAAAGAGGCTCGACCAAGGCTTTCGTTTCAATGAAGCACGCCGCTTTAGAATGCTGTCCAGAGAGATATTCATGGTTGCTTCGTTGATTGGCGACAGCACAGTGGAGTTCACTGTTTGCTAGTTGCTGGATGGTGAAGGCGATTCTTGCTCTTGAATGTCCTGAATACCCTCACCGCGATAAGCGCTGAGTATCAAAGCACAACCGCCTCGCCACTACGCTATTAGCCACGAGAACGAACGCGAGCGGCGCTGCGAGCGCCGCTCGCGTTCGCCGCTCGCGCCGCAGACGTCACGCGAGCGCCGTTCGCGTGACGTCAGGGCACGGACTCGCGCCTGTCGTCTGCTACAGTTCGGGCGTTGTCCGGGCGCTTTCTGCGATGTTTTCGTTTGTTCGCCCTCGTTCTCTCTGCTTGTATACTTATGGTGGTCGTCTCAAATATATTTTTACGACGTCTTCCTTTGTGAACATTTATTCAAAGAGCTAATTTCTTAGACAACAATGCAGCTCTCGAAGGCAACGCTACAGTGCCAGCCGAAGCGACGCAGACCAGCCCATTGCGGGTTTTTCATGCGCGGATAGACAATCGCAAAAGCATAGCCTATAGGAATCCAGTTATGATACCATGCCTGCCGCGGTGCAACAAGTATGTCACAAAGCTGGCTTTATATGATTTCTACAGCAGTTACGTTGATTTTATTCCACTAAAATAGGTTTGCTCACGACGAGTAGTTCATGGTATAATATCGAATTTTTGCATTTCCTCACAGAAACGCTCGGCAGTAGCGCGGGGACTTAACTAATACTGGAGCTTAGATTCTACACGCCTCACTTGCTTCTTTAACTGCCTGTCAACATTAGGCGGTTCTTCACGTGTTTATTTTTTTTAAGCGGCGGAAATTTGAAGTAAAGTTAATGAAGGCTTACAGCTATTTACAGAGTACAAATAGGAATGTACCAATATATAATTCCTTTTCCGTGTTACACGTTCAACTCACCTCTTTAGGGCGCGTTTGTTAATGATTAATAATGTAAGTTATGTTCCTCTTTTTTTGTCTATATTACCAAGTGTATATCATTTATTTATTTCAATGCCGCAGTGTGTTTTGCATTGTTATTGTGGAAATATTTCACTGTTCTTTCATATATTGTATAACTGCAATGTTTTATGGCCACTATATAAATGTAATTTATATGGCGCTTGATGTGTTACCCCATGCAGCCATATTGTACCTAAGGGGGTGAGGTTACCTCAAGCCGCGTCTGTGCGACTTTTTTCCCTCATCCACATCCACTTACCACTCCTCTGTACATGTGTGTGTGTGTAAATGGAAATTAATAAATCAAATCAAACTCACTTGAGAAATTTACTGGTGCTTGCTGCTTGAGGAATATACATGACGAATCTGTTTGGCGAACTGACACAGGCTGCTCGGCCCAATTTTTTTAGCGAAGTATGCCTGCTGGACCGCATAGCTGCAGGCAGAAAGAAGTCGAAGCGTCAATGATTAGTAGTATGGGACATATTGAAGATATCGAAATTCCCCCGGTGGAGGGTCAGAAATCAAGTGAAAGTATATGCAAGGCTTGCGGTGCTTTCTTTATGAATGTTTGCGATTGGATTGGAGCAAACTTAATTTGCCTGCAAGGTTTTCTTTTATGTACCGACGAAGCGAATAGTTATCCGTTTGTATAATTGAATAACGCTGGATCGAGACATGGTGAGACAGAAGGTGCTTGAATTTTCCTTTTGTATACAGGAAATTTAAGCTGCGGTGTAGTAGCTCGAGAATACTTTAGCCATTCCAGTTGGCGCTGTAAGAAACATGCTTTATGGTTTTAATTCGAAGTTGTAGTGAACTGATGGGTTTCGCGAACATAGCGTGCCTCGCCATACGGACAGTCGATTGCTACCGTTACGTGATCAGGGCTGTGCCATATAGTCGATAAAGGCTACTGAGGGCCACTATGAAACATTTCATCACTTTCAATTGAGTGGCTCTCGATCTTAACAACGAAACTTTTCTCTCAGGTGATTAACTATGTAAATACTCTACATGACGCGCCGTCGTGTTAGCAGCCATGAGCAATTCGTATTTAAATACGAATTGCTCTTTGCTGCTAACAGGCCTCCAAATTTGGAGGCCTGTTTCAGAGGGGGATGAAAGTAGCAGCAAACTTTTTCATAAGAAATGCGCGCTTAACTATTTTTTACGCATTAATGAATGGCCATATTTGAATAGAACAACACACCAGAGTAATAGGAATCATGATGAGAGCTTCGCTGGGCAGTGTCTTTCTAAAATCAGATAACATGTTGACGCCAATTACCAAATTTTTCTTCCACGTAAAATGCAATGCCTCTCATAGCTAAGTACTGCAGGAATGTTAAATGTTTAGCGAAGCATCATACACAACTTCGTGCGTTGAATTTGCAGATATTCTTTTTTTAGTCAAAATTTACCGATAGACACGGCGCATATATGCAGTGCAAACCTAGTAGACCCCTTTCACGTTACTTAGTTAACGATATCCAAGCCGCAAAGTTTCTCGACTCACACGCTTTTGAAGAAGAAACTGTGGTTAAGGTATGGCAGCTGAAAGAAGCCAACGTATTCTTCAATACGTACGGCTCGAGCCACCCATACCCCAAGCATACACGAAGGGAACGAGCGCGCGCGGCAGCCGAGCGAGCCGGAGCGAGCGGCGTCCTGGCCGTGACGTCACTCGCGAGAGGGCGCCACTCCTAATTCTCCGGGCTAATAGGAAAGATGCTGAATCGTTATGCACATTGAATATCCCCTATTTATTGCTAGGAGAATGCCTGAGCTGCGTCACATTGGAATAAAATCTACGTCTCACCTTTATTCGGGTTCTTTTGTACCACGCGCCATCCTATAGCAAAGGTTTAGCATTTCCCTGTTTAACAATTCACCTATTTCTGCAATTCGAGTATATCCTGAGCAATAAGTCGTTCACGAAAAAGAAAAAGCGTCCAATGCATAAAGGCGAACGAATACGTCAATAGTATTGCACATGACGCGCGCCGAATCGTTGTATGCAGCATCAAATAAATAGAAGTGCATAAGCTCCAATTCAAGTTTTATTAATTGGCATTCTAATGAATCCCCCCCCCCCCACTTTAGGGTACGAATTTGAACCTAAAGGGTCCCGGAAGCTTTTGTTTGTACGGCAAGACATAGATCTACCAACGAATACATTCTCAGAAGAATGTTCAGTAAGGGCTCTATAGTAAAGCAGATACGAGTGGTTAAACATTACTCTCCTCTCAAGCCGCGGCGTTCCCCTTCAACCTTTACATATTTTGGGTCTACTGCAAATTAATTCTACTGCAAATGAATTTCATCACTGGCTCATGGAAATCAATTTCTCACTCGCCTGCTGTTGCGTACTCCAGGGTAGCGTATCGTACGACTGCCGAGTTGTAGCGACGCCTGTTTATCGAAACTCGACCGACGTTACTATGCAAAAGGATAGACAGTTGGGCGAGTTGGTACGGTAACATGATTTTGGCTTCTAGCGCGAAGTGAAACACGGACACAGAAAGGAGCTCGTCCTGTCTGCTCCTTTCTGTGTCCGTGTTTCACTTCGCACTAGAAGCCAAAATCATGTTATCGACGTTACTATTCGGTAGCGTGGCGTTGTCGGCGGGCTGCAGGCATCCGGTAAACCATGGCGACCAGGCAAAGACGAGACGATTTCTAGAGCGAAACTTGCATGGTTTATTCAAAGGTTGGTGAAAGATGAAGAGAATAGAAGGAAGTGAAGTGAAGAAGGTGTTAAAAAGTACATTTCGGAGCCCCTTAAATAGGCTTTCCAAAATCGTGGGAGGGATCTTGCTCCCGTCGACGTCACGTGACAGGCACAAAGTCAGGTTTGTGGATAGGCGTCCCGCCTCAGTAGATACCAAGCCTGCTGCAAGGAAAGGGCGTCCCGCCTCCGTATATACCAAGCCTGCAGCAAGGAAAGAGCGTCCCGCCTCCGTATATACCAAGCCGCAGGTCCGGGATTGTAGAAGCTTATCCTTTTCTTTTGCGGGTGGCTTGTTCGCGGTTCTCCTGTAGAGCTTCACAGTTCGAGGAAAGAGTCCCTCTAACGCCGCACACACACAAAAGAGCCTGTAAACACTGCGGGGCTTCCGCCAGACCGGCATACACTCGAGACAGCCATGGCCAATTAGGAAGTCACACTTCGTTTCGATGAGGCATGGTGGTCGAGAATCCATTTTGCACGGGGTGCTAGACGTCAACGGTGACACTGCAAAGCGTGCGATAGGCTGCAGTTCTCAGAAAAAATACTGCAATATTTTACTCCAAAAGAAGAAAACTGATGAGAATGTTGCTTAATGCTGGCCTAAAACGTATCGCAGTCTGTTTCATAGAAAATTTTGCGTTCACTTCACGTGCATATATAGTGAGAGGTTATAGAATGACAGCCCACTCATCACAGCTCTAGTTGGCTCTCTCAGGTGACAGGTCGGCAGAGAGGTCCATGTCGAAAAAAGTGGGAAGGGGGGGCGGTAAGTGGGGCTCTACAGGACAGATCGTCTACCTCTCACGGTTTCTTGCATGGTTGCTGTCATCGAGTGTGGTTGCGCCCATGTAGGGGCCAGTACTTTAGTGTTCCCGCAGTCCTTTATCCTCTTGTCAAGTTGCTACGCTAATGGCCTTCCTTTTGTGGCCTGCTGGTTGCCCGTGTCAACTCAGCACTTGTCAGGTGCGAAGGGCGGCGTTTTCTCGTGGAGGAGGGCAATTTCCTCGACAAAGGAAAGCGAAATGGAAGATTTTCCAGACTTGAGAGGCTGAATACCAGGCCGATCATAAGACACTGCTTATGCTTTTTCTCCTCGACTCGTTCGCCGAGCGATCGGAGCTAACCTCCGCCTTCACTAGCTCTGCGTCATGAGGTGACGTCGTGCCGTCTACTTCTGGTGTTCTGGAGGCAGTGCACAAAGTCTCTCCCACCTCCACTAGCCGCCTGGCCGTCGATCCCCAGTGACAGCTATCCAAGCAACGTGCGTTGCAAACGCTCTGTCGCAGTGCTCGAGCGTGTTGTTGGAAACTCAGTGCTGGCACCCGTTATTGCAATCGCATCGCTGGCACAAGTTGTTGCAACTGGGTCGCAAGCCCCAAGGGTAGCGTTGGCCTGGGGCACAACTGGAAGCATCCGAAGGTCCGAGCAAAGCATGAGTCAACTGCTAACAGAACAACTTGTTTATTCTAGCATCGCAAAAGAGCGGCCGGTCAGGTCGACCCAAGTGGAGAGACGGGAGAGCACGTTACTCAACAGAAGAAATCGGAACCTCTCTCTTGGCGTCCGGGGGCAGCTGCTTTTATACTCTTGGCGTCGCGGGCAAGAAGGAAGGTCACGGGATGAGACCACGTGACGGCGGGGCACGGACAAGCTGAGAGACATGTTGAGACGAGTGTAGTGACGCATCAGCCGGGCCGGCGCAGGTCAGACCTCCTCGCTTCACACTTGGGGAGCTCCTCTCCCCGGCTACCGCGCTTTGACACGCGTGGGCACACACACACACGCACACACGAAGACACGTGGCACTGAAACAAGCCTGGACGCGCTTGGCGGGGATGCGTTGCGGCAGCTCCAAAGGGGCCAAAATGTCCGCCGCTTTGAACGAAGCCCCGGCGTCCGTTGCATCCGCGCCGGCTATACCGCGCGTCGTAGGCGAAACGTAACAGACCGCCCCGCCGGGGGAAGGAGATCCCGATGTTCAGGGGACTGCATCTGCTGTCCGGAGGGATGTCGCTCGATGATGCTCATAACCGAAGTCGGTCGTCCCTTGGCGTTTCTTGAGCGCAGCGCACCGAGAAGGCCTCGTTCTCACGTTCAGGTTCACACAGGACACTGCAAAGTGACTTCGGGAGAGTTGGCATTTTTGTTCTCGTTCCCAGCAAGCGTTAGAACTGCGCCGAAACCTCAGCCGCTCAGTCAGCAAGCACGGCACAACCCTCACTAAGCCATGCCAGGCTCTTTCCCCTTTTTTACTACTGCCTAGTTCCTTACAGTAGTCTAACAGCACCCAGAACGCGTCCACAAATGGGAAAATTGCACGTGAAAGCACATCATGACATTGAAACACTAAACAAAAGCAATATGTTAAAATTCCTGCCTCAGGAAGAAAAACATCAGTAACAAACAATTTTGAGGCTGATTCCCACGGGGCTTCGACTTAAGCCATCGGCGTTACCGTTGACACTCCCCTTTTTGTAACGCACCTCAAAGGAATATTGTTGCAAAGCGAGGCTCCAGCGCAGGAGGCGGCCATTTGTGGAAGAGATGGTCTGCAGCCATTGGAGAGGGCAGTGATCCGTTTCGAAGCATGCGAAGCGGAGATCGCAGCGAGCGACCGCACACCAGCTCAGCTGGCGAAAACCCCGTAGCCGCATGCGGCGCGCTCCTCAATGCAAACATCACCCCAGGTAGAAACAGCTCCCAGTCAGTTTGTTGTTGAAGCCACAATGCTCTCAACAAGCGCTTCATGACGGAGTGGAGCTTCTCACCGGGATTCGACTGTGGGTGGTACACTGAGCTGTGTAACAGCTTTACCCCACACGTTTCGAGAAAAGTTGTCGTCAAAGCGCAAGTAAACACTGTGCCCTGATCTGATTGGATTTCCGCAGGAAAACCAACTCGCGCAAATATGGACAGTAGTGCATTGACTATCTCAACTGAGCTGAGTTCTTTAAGCGGCACTGCTTCAGGGAACTTTGTCGCTGGGCAGATCACAGTCAAAATGTGTCTGTACCCCGTGGCTGTTACCGGCAGAGGTCCCACTGTATCAATAACGAGCCGTCTAAAAGGCTCCGTAATGATAGGTACCAACTTCAACAGCACCCTCGATTTGTCCCCTGGTTTGCCCACCCGCTGACAGGTGTCGCATGTCTTCACAAAGCGGTCTGCGTCCCGAAAACACCCTGGCCAATAGTACTCTTGCAAGAGACGGTCCTTAGTTTTCTTAACTCCTAGGTGTCCGGACCACGAACCCCCATGCGACAAGCGCAACAGATCCTGACGGTAGCACTGAGGCACGATCAGCTGATCGAACTCCACTCCCCTGCGGTCTAGATACTTCCGGTACAGGACCCCACCTCTTTCCACAAAGCGAGCATTTTTCTTGGCGATACCTTCCTTGACAATGCAGCGTATGTTTTCTAGGCTGCCATCCTTTTTTTGCTCGGCTATGAAAGCCGACCGGCTGTCTTTTAGCAACCTATTAAGTCCGTCTGACGTAGGCGCGATGAACAAATCTGCAGATAGCTCTTTTAACTTTCCCGCATCGGGAATTTCCTCTCCAGTATCTGGTGCCTTTAACGCTACAGGCTCAATTTTATTCAGTTCGGGCGTGCTCTGAATATCAGCTTGCTGCGCCTCTGACCCTTTTTCATCTTTCGACAACGTCGGCCCCGCAACTACCGCCTTTGCAGCGAGCTCCCGAACCTTCGATCTGGTTAAGGCCTGAACGCTAGCCTGACCAAACGAAAGCCCCTTCTCGCGCAGGAGGTGATCGGACCTGTTCGAAAATAGGTACGGGTACTGGGGGGGGGGCAGCATAGATGACACCGCCGCCTCCGTCTCAAGTGCTCCGAAAGGTCCTTCAATAAGCACTTTTGCTACGGGCAGACACACGCTGTGAGCTTCCACGGCTTGTTTGATCCATGCGCACTCGTCCTTGAAGATATCGGGTTCTACGTAAGAGGGGTGAACTGCATCCATTGTAGCTGCGGAATCGCGAAGCACTCGGCACTCTTTCCCGTTCACGAAGGGGTCTCGCATGTAAGGCTCGAGAAGCTTCATGTTCTCGTCAGTGCTGCATAATGAAAAAACACGACTTTTGTTTTGGTTTCTGGACACTGCGCCGAAAAGTGACCCGGCTTCTGACACGTATAACACACGCGCGCTTGCCTCGTCTCGAACCGCTTTCTGCGTTCGGCTTCGGCTGCCGCCGTCTCCTTAGGTTCGGTCGGACTGCTTACACTCGCATCCGCACTACGTGTGTCCCTCCTTGCTCTCATGGGCGTGTACTTCGGCCTCTCAAACTTGGAGCCGAATTCACCCTTTTGACCGTCCTTAGCTCCGCGAGCCCGACGCGTCACAAACTCTTCGGCTAGCTCAGCGGCTCTAGCCACCGTACTAACGTCTGGCCTATCCAAGACCCAGTACCGCACGTTCTCAGGTAACCGACTATAAAACTGTTCCAGCCCGAAACACTGCAGAACTTTCTCGTTGTCACCAAACGCTTTCTCTTCTTTGAGCCACTCCTTCATGTTTGACATAAGCCTGTAGGCAAACTCTGTATATGACTCACTTTTGCCTTTCTCATTTTCCCGAAACTTCCGACGGACAGCCTGTACTTTTTTAGCAGACTCGATTTCACTTGGTCCAAATCCTCTGCCTCCTCTCTATTCAAGCGAGCGACTCCGTCGGCCGCCTCGCCGGGTAACAAAGTGAGCAAGCGCTGTGGCCACGTTTCCCGAGAGAACCCCTGCTTCTCGCACGTTCGCTCAAAGTTAACCAGGAACAAGCCAATGTCCTCTCCAAGCTTAAACGGCCGCATTAGGTCAGTCATTTTGAACAATACTCGTTCTCCTGCACCGTGTGCCTGACTTCCATTTCGAGCGCGTTCCATCTCCACCTCGAAACGCTTCATTTCCAAAGCGTGCTCGTGCTCTTCTTTTTCTTTCTCTTTTTGTTCTTTTCGTTCACGCTCCCGTCTTTTTGGCGTCTCCCTCTCCTCAACGGTCTCAAGGCATTCCGACAGCTCGTCATCCTCAGCTTCCAACTCAAGAATAGCCCTTAGCAGTGCTGGTTTTCTGAGTTTCTCTGAGACATCCAGACCGAACTCTCTTGCAAGCTCCAGCAATTGCGGTTTGCGCAACGACTTCAAATCCATGGCTGCTCTGAATGCTGCTTTCTCTACTGCCTACTATTGTTTTGCCGCAAACTAACCCGGCAGCAACGACAACTACAATTACCAGCTCTGTTTCTGACACTAACAAAAGCCTGGGAAAACTCAGAAGAAGAAAGTCCCGCACTCACCAAACCTCGCAGCCACGAATTCAGCGCAGTCGTTCCGCTGCAGGCAACCAGTCATCACACAGGGCTCGTTGCACTGCTCCCGGATGGTCGTTGTGCTGCTCAGCATACAGTCAACCGCATATCTTCGCTGCTGGCCTCCGTTGTCGCGATCTCACCGCTGGCAACCAGCGGTTGGAACCGCAGTGCTAGCACCCGTTATTGCAATCGCACCGCTGGCACGAGTTGTTGCAACAGGGTCGCAAGCCCCAAGGATAGCGTTGGCCTGGTGGCCTGGGGCACAACTGGAAGCATCCGAAGGTCCGAGCAAAGCATGAGTCGACTGCTAACAGAACAACTTGTTTATTCTAGCATCGCAAAAGAGCGGCCGGACAGGTCGACCGAAGTGGAGAGACAGGAGAGCACGTTACTCAACAGAAGAAATCGGAGCCTCTCTCTTGGCGTCCGGGGGCAGCTGCTCTTATACTCTTGGCGTCGCGGGCAAGAAGGAAGGTCACGGGATGAGACCACGTGACGGCGGGGCACGGACGAGCTGAGAGACATGTTGAGACGAGTGTAGTGACGCATCAGCCGGGCCGGCGCCGGTCAGACCTCCTCGCTTCACACTTGGGGAGCTCCTCTCCCCGGCTACCGCGCTTTGACAAGCGTGGGCACACACACACACGCACACACGAAGACACGTGGCACTGAAACATGCCGGGACGCGCTCGGCGGGGATGCGTCGCGGCCGCTCCGAACGGGCCAAAATGTCCGCCGCTTTGACAGAAGCCCCGGCGTCCGTTGCATCCGCGCCGGCTATACCGCGCGTCGTAGGCGAAACTTAACAGTGTCCAGTACTTCGGTAAACGCAGGTGACCTGGAGGATTCGACAGATGGCCGGAGGCGTAAGTTAAAGCACCTCTGTACTACTACCGCTCTGATGAAGGGGCTTTAGCGTAAACGTGAGAGGCATGCACGGTACTTCCACCTGGTGGCGCATAGCGTAACTAGCTAAACACAGAGCTAATTCTGCTGTAACCGAGAGTAATAGATTTCAAACATTTAAAAAGACAACGAGTTAACGATTATACTGTTGCGGAAAATTTACACGAGTAGCAAAGTGGAATACACTTGGTCACTGCTATAGGCGGTTTTATTGATAGCGCCGCAATTTTGCGATCACACCGCCGTCTATCGTCCGGTGCCTTGCTGGTATGTGAGATTGCGCTGGAGGGTGCACGGCGAACGTGCTGTTGACGACAAGTGGCAAGTTTTCGCGCTTTCCCGAGAGGTGTCAACAAGTTGTTTGGATTGGGAAACTTCTTAGGGTGTCGTCGCTAAGCTTTTAGCTTCGATATAGCCGCAATATCAAACGGCGACGGGCCTACAGGCGCTCCCGCAGCTGTGCTCGGGATAGGAATAGGAGGCGAGTCAAGTCTCAACATTGTCGATACGTAACGTATACATGTAACGTGTTATTATTGTATGTCTGGCCTTGAACTTTATTAAGGTATCGCTCGGTCATCATCATCATCACTACCACCACTACCACCACCACCACCATCATCACGAGCCTGGTTACGCCCACTGCAGGGCAAAGGCCTCTCCCATATTTCTCCAAAACCCCGGTCATGTACCAATTGTGGCCATGCTGTCCCTGCAAACTTCTTAATGTTATCCGCCCACCTAACTTTCTGCAGCCCCCTGCTACGCTTCCCTTCCCTTGGAATCCAGTCCGTAACCCTTAATGACCATCGGTTATCTTCCCTCCTCATTGCATGTCCTGCGCATGCCCATTTCTTTTTCTGGATTTCAACTAAGATATCACTAACTCGCGTTTGTTCCCTCACCCAATCTGCTCTTTTCTTATCCCTTAACGTTACACCCATCATTCTTCTTTCCATAGCCCGTTTTGTCGTCCTCAATTTAAGGGGACCCCTTTTCGTAAGCCTCCAGGCTTCTGACCCGCACGTGAGTGCTGGTAGACGCAGTTGTTATGCACTTTTCTATTGAGGGATAATGACTGATTATCTCAGTCTCATGATCCGGATCCGCAGTCACTACCTGCGCTAAGTAGATATATTCCCTTACCACTTCCAGTGCCTCGCTACCTATCGTAAACTGCTGTTCTTTGCCGAGACTATTAAACATTACTTAAGTTTTCTCCAGAATAATTTTTAGACCCACCCTTCTTCTTTGCCTCTCCACGTCAGTGAGCATGCACTGCAATTGGCCCGCTGAGTTACTAAGCAAGACAATATCATTAAGGAATCGCAAGTTACTAAGGCATTCTCCATTAACTCTTATTCCCAACTTTTCCCAATCCAGGTCTCTGAATAGCTCCTGTAAACACGCTGTGAATATTATTCGAGAGATCGTATTTCCTGCCTGACGCCTTTCTCGATTGGAATTTTGTTGCTGTGTTTATGGAGGACTACGGTGGCTGTGGATCCGCTATAGATATCTTTCAGTATGTTTACATACGGCTCGTCGCCGTAGTCGCCGTAGTCGCCCATCAGTATAGTGTATTTTGTTTTTACTGAACCCATCGCCGATTCCACGTCTTCATAGAAGCTTTCGAGTTCCTGGTCATCATGACTGTATGTAGGGTGGTAAACCTGAAAGGCCTTCATCTTGTACCTCGTATTAAGTTTCACAACAGGACCTGCCACCCTCTCGTTAATGCTATAAAATTCTTGTATGTTACCAGCTATATCCTTATTAATCAGGACAGCGACTCCTAGTTCTCGTCTCTCCGCTAAGCCCCGGTAGCACAGGATACTTTTTTTGTCCTCCTAACTTCACTGAGCCCTACTATATTTCATTTACTGCCCTGTAATTCCTCCAATAGCACTGCTAGACTCGCCGGACTATATAACGTTCTAGCGTTAAACGTTGCCAAGTTCAGTATGCGCAGGCGGCCTGTCCTAGGGATTCTTAGCACCCTCTGCTGCGTCACAGGCCTGACCGCCGCCGTGGTCAGTTGCTTCGCAGCGGCTGGGGACTGAGGGCCGGGGTTTGATTGTCGTATTCATATAGGAGGTTGTGGCGAAGTACTGCACAAAGCTGGCCAATCCTGCTCTGGTGAGGGAGTGCGTTACCGGTTGTGGTCATCGGGATCAGGTCGCACTCCAGGTCTGTTTATGCAATTTTATCAACAGGCGGATTTTTTTATCCGGTGGAAAATTGCGCGGCACCGGGATTCGAACGACGGTCCTCTTGCATGCGAGGCGGATGCTCTACTTCTACGCCACCGCTTACCACACTCGATTAGGCGACAACAATCAGAGCTGTCTGCATGTGTCATGTGGTGTGCCGCACCAGCGCACACACGAATTCAGGTAACTGAAGCTCCGAGGGAACACATTATGCTAGCTTTCGTGCTCCTAAAATTTTTACGGTACGATTTTCTAAACATGGTTTATCTCGCACCAGGGCATCAAGCTTTACAATATAAAGAACTGTAAAATAACTTGATCGAAAGGGCTGTTAACAAGAATAAAATGAGCTTGTGATAGTGGCCGCGAATATGCAACGATCAACCAGACGCACGTGCCACGTTGAAAGATTAGGCGCACTGTTAGGTCTGGTAGTGGTGCCTCTGCGTGCAAAGGCACCGCGCCCACTCTAGAGAGCTGAAAAACGAACAACTTCTCTTTGCAATAGCAACTTTATTTTCTGCAGTAATACAGCACGCGATGAGCGGTGTCGACAGCTTGCCGGCGAGTTTCAGAACCATGGTAGAGCCTATGTGAACTAGTTCGGGCCGGCACACGGTAGCAGTGACCTTGAGTCATATTGCGCATTTACACGCTACTTTATTGTACTGCTAAACTCGTTGAACCAGTTACTGCAGCATGCAAAGGACATTAACTACCGTAATACATATTTATTATTTAGCTGTTAATTTCATTGGCTGTTGACCTTTCTGTGCACAACAGTTTGCTTACGCTACAGTACACAAGCTTGAAGTCGCCGGAGGACGCCATGTTTAGCTGGCTATAATGCGATACAATGGCAGATAGAAAAGTCTTGATACTTCGGCCTTGTTTGGCTGGATAGATGAGCTGACGAAGGAATATGAAGAGAAACCATTATACGACTGTTGGTGATAGCCGAGTTGAGAAATGACAACCATTCCACTCTGTGAAGATGGAATGGCAGCAAAAACTGATGACAGTCGAAGCTCTCAAACGAAAAGCAAAGTGCTTTCGCTACCGTTCCATCTTCACACAGTGGAATGGTTATCATTTTTTTGCGTTTGCGAGTCTGGCGTTGTTTGCTCGTTCGGATATGCCGAGGCTCGCGATTGTCGTTTTCGTTGGGCATCGCAGGAACGTTCTTCGTCGGTGGTTGTTTCGCGCCGGCGCTGTTTACATTCTTCTGCTGTTCCCTCCGGCGCTCCTCGTACGCATCTTGTTCTTCGGGTGTATGAACTATACGTGTCCGCCTCATCGATAACGCAGATCAATCCGGAAAGAGTTGTCGGGGAATGCTGTGATAGAAGAAGAAAAAGACCCTTGTACTCCTTAGTGGATCCTTGAAATGTAGCCTTAAAGAAGCAACTAAGACACTGCGTTATGTCAAATGGGGTTTTATATTTTTCAAAAGTGTGATGGTTTGTTTTGATGGAAAAAATGGAAAAATATTGGTCTGCGTTTCCCTCTTATAGAGGAAGTGTAGCTGCATATGAGACATCAGGTTATATGAATATTCACCTGGCATTAGATTCATTCCAACTACATTTCTTGCATATATCCAAATGTGTTTATTCTTCCTGGCCATAGTGAAAGGCAAAACTTTATGGATCCAGCTGAAAAATAAGACGAAGTTGAACGCTGCTTGAACGTGTTTAAGCTAGAACCCCATACTTTTGGCTAGTGCAAATACGTAGTGTGTTCATGCCGCGCTTTCACGTCCGCAGTGGAGCACCTTTATGCCGGCAGAGCTCCAACATCAATTGGCGCGGTATAGCTTTATTTACACACTGTATACATCTTCATTGCAGGGTTCCAGTCGATGCAGAGACTTCTCAAGATGGCGACGCAAGCCTTGCAATTGAGACGTAAGTCACTTTGCAGGGCACAGAGCATTTGCGCAGGCTTCTTGCACAATTCTCACGAACTGTGCAAATAGAATTTGTGCAGCATATAAAATGTAGACTGAGTGCTTGTCACTGCCTCATAGTGCCTCCTAAAAGTGCGGTGAGTCAAGACACTTAGGTGATCCGGTGGGCGGGAATATGCTTTGAAAGTGCATTTCTTACTTCCACTACAGAGCAGAAAACATTAAGAATGGCACAATTACACCCAAATACCTCAAATGGATCCCGGCACATATGGGAGAAGTTACCATGAATGCCCCTCCCAACCTCAACGAGAATGCCCACCGAGTCGCGCGAAAACTAACCCACCGCGGCACGGACAGTGACGGCCCAAAACCCCGCAACCCCCGGGGAAGTGGGAAGGACTGCGGCGGAGGCGATGGAGAAGACGGAGGAGGCGACGACTACGAAGAAGCGATAAAAGACGACAGGGACAGACTGGTCACGTACCACGACATACTGACACACTACACGAAACAAAGAAAAGCATGCCCACAACCCCACAAACAACGCGACAAGTCTCAAGAAACAGATATGAGAAGATTGCAAACCAGAACGTTCCGAAACCCAGTACACTTAAACAGAATAAATTCAACACAATATCCAGACGCAAGCTGCAAACTGGCGGAATATTATATTAACGGACGATTGGCTGACGCCAAAGAGATTGGCCACGGTTTTGTCTTCAGCGGATGTAGCCAGTTGATACAATGCAATCTCCACGCGATTCTCCAGAGGGATGGCTCTGCGCATATTCGTGTCTTGCCGTGCCATCGATTTGCGCATACTCAGAATATATCGAAACGTGCCCCGATTTAGTCGGAAGTTTTCCTTGAATAGACTTTCGGGAAAGTGCGGGAGCGTGTCTTTATACCACGATTGCGCCCGCGGGTGCGACCACCCATGCTGCTCACGGGAACAAAGCCGAACGGTCGTGGCCACGAGTAGACGACACTGCCTCTTGAGGACGCTGAGAGGCAGTGTCGTCTTGCAGTGTCAACGTCTTGCAGTACACGGAGCACTTCCATCTGCTTGTTGTGCTGCGCTGTTCGTTGAGCGGCAAGCCTAATGAAGAAGTCGTCGAGGTCTTCGTCCCCATCGCAGGATACAACGTTGCCCAACGCCATCGAACAGTTAGTGTCACCAGATCAAAGCTGGCAGAAACGACAAAAGAACAAACGACAAGCAATAATGTACACAGTCTAGCAAAAACATGTCAGAACCGCAGGGATCACAGCTAATCACAGCGCACGTGCTCAGGTAAACATTGCAATCCAGCAATGGATTGCCTTGGCTTTCGTACCGACCGTGAAATAAACTTTGACCAACAGTTGACTGACTGGGACTAACTGCTGCCAAACCCCGCGAAAGCAATTGCATCAGTATGCTCAGAGAGTGCAGATGCTAATACGAGGGACATATTTTAAAGAAAACACAGTTTTTATGTCGATATACTTAGAACAGCTAAAGAAATGTATTTTCATTCGAAGTAATTAGTATCACGTCACCTTCGTCAGAGCCCTGCAGCGGCAGTAAATGACGGCAGGTTTTCCTGTGTAACATATGTCCATCTGTAGTTACCGGTAACCATAGTTCAGTCCGGTAACTGAGGTGCGTCTTGACTGGTTAGCACGCCCGTGTAACTAGGGTGCAAATGAAAGAGAATCGTAAATGAAAACTGGCGATGGTGGGAAAAACGACACGTGATTGCTTCTTCAGTGATTGACGGATTCATATGTGGATCAGTGGGTTTTAGCATACGAAAGGGACAATGAACCGTCGTGAAAGGCCCCACACGAGTTTGATATCTTTGATTACCTTGTCATCTACTCCAAGCCAGGTAATACCAGAGGTTTTGAATTTTTCCCCTGTTGGAATGCAGCGACCGCGGTGTCGGACTCAAACCCGCGATTCCATATGTGGTTTCTCGCGTACATGACTGCCATTTTGTGTCCCGTTGGAACAAACCAAACATTGAGTCTGCCAAAAACACGAAATTGGAGTTAACTTGCTTTGGTAATCCGTATGCGAAATATACAAAGATATACACGAGAAATATTTTTATGGTGACCCAAGCGTGAAACGAATTGCAGATTGACAAATCTGTAAATAAAGATAAACGATAGCTTCTTTGTCTTGGAGCCGAACCTCACTTCTGCGCGCTGTGATGAATTTGCACTGCGTTGTTATTAGTTTTATGACGATAACAATTATAGCACACCCCAGGAAAACTTTCGCGTTGGCGTCACCTTGAGGTACAGTTTAAAATGCAAGTACGATAAAATCGCACGCCGTATGCTGGGTGGCAAAGGAAAGTATGCAAGGATGAGCTGTAAAAGATGGTGACTTGATGCGGGCCGTCCTCACACCAGCCCAATGATCGATGTCTCGTGTTCCATCGCGCGCAAGCGTGAGGGGTCTGAACGCGCCTTATCAGGGGCAGCTGAACACACGTCTCCTCCTCTATCCCTGCCCTGACTGCGCTTGGCTATCAGCGCATACGCGGCCGAGTGGCCTAATTTCAAAATAATCTGTGGCGGGTGCGATGTGTGTGGCGAGCTGAGATGGCTGGGCATTTTATGTGCGCTGTCTTCAACGGCACCTGTTTCGGAGGTCGTGTAATCTGAAATTTCGCAGACGCGTTGAAACGTGAGATATCACAAAGCTTTCGCTCTCTTAGGCCGGCGCTCCTTATAACGCCAGTGTTGGGACAGCGAGCGTTCGCGGTCATCGAGATATTTTCATGTATGTAATGCCTGTTAGCAAGGATATGCATACTGCAATCCGTTTACGGCTTAAGGAACTACGTGATTTACATTGTGTAATAGTCAATGCTCTTGTAAAGTGATATTCTGAAACGTCGCTATCAGACTCATTGCTTCACCCTGTATGCGAAACTGTGACATTTGTTATGTGTCATGAACTTGAATGTGAATGAGAAACTCGTCTGGCCACATTTATGCCCGTCCGGAAGCACCATTTCTACAAATTTTCTCATGTGGCGAGAGGGGACAAATGCATTTGTAATACAGGCCGGGGTACATTTCTGCTATGTCAAGAATCGCTCCACTTGGCGAGCGCATTCACATGCACTGACATGCATTGACGTGCAAGTAGACATGTCAAGTCAGCCCACGCCAGGGGCCCGATTGACACCCCTCACTGGTGGAAGGGAGTGGGAGAGAGATTATGGGAAAAAATAACAATGATTATAACAAGAGAATATCTCCGGTTGGTTAGTCTGTACTGGGGAAAGATGAGATAAATTAATTTAAGTACAGAAGGTACGGGTGAACCATATATGACTGCCTGGGCGCTGATAAACAGTCTATCAAGGCGCCATATTGTGACAAACAGTATTCTACTTCGCTGCTGGTGTAAATTTTCGACAGCGGCGTAATCATGCTGCTGCAAAAAATGTACACTTGCAGCATATTCAAACACACTTGGTTGCGGCGATATTAGCTGTGTTTGTCTAGTTGAAATCTGCGCCACTACGTGACTCAGAAGGGTTTGGGTGCGAGCTAGTTGGTACGGATCATTCATATTTAAAACAGCGCCAAAAACACACGGACAAGGGAGGACACAGGACGAGCGCTGATAAAAAAAAAGAAAAAAAACAGCGCTTGTCCTGTGTCCTGCCTTGTCCGTGTTTTTTTGGTGCTGTTTTAAATATGAATGAGCCATTACGTGGCCTGCATTGTGCAGGTCATTCACATTTGCGCCTCCGCTCATTCGGTAAAAAGCCCGACCCACTTGCGTTTACCGAAATGCCTGACGCGCTAAAACTCACTAACGTCTCCCTACTCCTCGAACGTAAGGCATCGAGACACGGCGCCGTTGCCGGGGTGGGTCGGCAGCCGCCGTCGTCCTTTCGTGCTCGTTCCGTCGGCGGAGATAGCGGTGAAAATTGCTTCCTTCTTCCAAAACCCAGTACGCAGTGTCCAGCACCATGCCGGAATGTGGGCCCAGTGCCGCGCGCTGGATGCTGGAGCGCTGGACTGGCGCGCCATACTGGAAGGCGCTGGGTATTGGTGTGAAAGGCAGTGCTAGAGCGAGAAAAACGAGGTGCCTGGCAACCGTATATATATATATATATATATATATATATATATATATATATATATATATATATATATATATATATATATATATATATATATATGCGCTAAACAAGATCACCCGTAAGGATGTATATCCGAACCCCCGTGTCGATGACGCCCTTGATTCGTTGCAAGGCGCGCAATATTTTTCCCGCCTTAATCTTCGCTCCGGATATTGGCAAATTCCAATGCACGAAGCGGACAAAGAAAATACCGCCTTTTCTACTCCGGATGGTCTTCATGAGTTTAATGTAATGCCTTTCGGCCTATGCAATGCCCCTGCCACATTTGAAAGAATGATCGACACGGTTCTTCGCGGCCTCAAGTGGAAAACTTGTATATGTTACCTCGACGACATCGTCGTGTTTTCCTCGACTTTCACTGACCATCTGCAACGCTTAGATGAAGTGCTCACATGCCTTTCTAATGCCGGACTTCAACTAAACACGAGGAAGTTCCGTTTCGCTAGCACAACGATTAAAGTCCTAGGTCATCTCGTTAGCAAAGACGGCATCCAGCCCGATCCGGATAAAATTTCCGCGGTGCTCAACTTTGCACGCCCACTTCGTGCAAAAGAACTGCGCAGCTTCATTGGACTCGCCTCATACTTTCGACGTTTTATCCGGATCTTTGCCAGCATTGCCTCGCTCCTCCACAAGCTCCTTGTTAGTTCCAGTTCTTTCGATTGGAACGGTCAGTGTGAAGCCGCGTTCCAAGAACTCAAGCGCGCACTAACATCCTCACCTGTTCTTTGTCATTTTGATGACAAGGCGCCCACATTAGTGCATACTGACGCCAGCGGTCACGGAATTGGTGCCGTACTGCTGCAGCGCGACCTCGAATTTTGCGAAAAGGTTGTTGCATATGCAAGCCGCACTCTCAATTCCGCGGAAAAGAAGTACTCGATAACCGAACAAGAGTGTTTGGCTGTTGTCTGGTCCATTCAGAAATTTCGTCCATATCTCCATGGTCGACATTTCACGGTTGTGACCGACCACCATGCCCTATGTTGGTTGTTGACGATCAAAAACTTGTCCGGGCGCCTTGGCCGCTGGATACACCGATTACAAGCATATGATTTCAATGTCATATATAAGTCCGGACGGAAGAACCAAGATGCCGATGCTCTTTCACGATGCCCATTACCACCATCATCGGAGCACATCACATCACCTTGTCAAACTGGCCGCACGGAGTACGCTTCGTCTATTACACCGATTTCTTCCTTGACTTCATCAAACCGCCTTTCAGTGCTTTCCACTCACCAGCGCGCCGATTCCTATTGCCATGGTATCATCAATCGCCTTAGCGGTGTTTCATCTCCACCCAATGCCAGGCTACGGAAACAGCTCAAACTGTTCAAGTTTGAAGACGACGTGCTCTACCGGTACATTTTTCACCCGGAAGGCCATCGATGGGTTCACGTTCTACCGCGCTCACTACCGCTGCAGTTCTGCAGGCCTCACACGATGACCCTACGTCAGGCCACCAACACCGTAAGCGACCTACTACTGCTCCGGTCGGGACCCTACAACCACTTCCTTGTCCAGCACAACCCTTCTCTGTCGTCGGCATTGACCTTTTTGGGCCACTCCCACCTACTCCAGACGGCAACTGATGAATCGTCACTGCTGTTGACCATTTGACCCGGTACGCTGAAACAGCCTCAATACTCTCAGGAGCTGCCTCAGAAGTAGCGGCCTTCTTCTTGCAGGCTGTCTACTTACCTCACGGGGCTCCTTGCAGGCTGTCTACTTACCTCACGGGGCTCCTCACGTTCTTTTGAGCGACCGAGCAAGGCATTTCTTTCAAGCACTCTTAATCAAGTTGTGCAAGCGTCCAACACCATGCACAAGACAACGTCTAGATACCAGCCTCAAACCAACGGCCTAACAGAGCGATTTCATCGCACGCTGTTTTACATGCTATCCATGTATATTGAACCTGATCATCATAACTGGGATGCGATTCTCCCATTTGTAACATTTGCGTACAACACGTCTGTTCAATGGACCACCGGATACTCTCCGTTTTTCTTAGTATATGGCCGCCACCCAACTTCATCACTCGACGTTTCTTTCTTCTCTGGCCCCGTCAACGCTTCACCATTCATTTGCAACCAGTTTGTGTCTCGTCTTGCCCAATGTCGTCGTCGTGCCCGTATGAACACTGCAGCCAGCCAAGACGATCGCAAACATCGGTACGATGCCTCTCATCGCTTCGTTTCCTACCGCCCTGGTGACGATGTGCTCCTGTGGACCCCTGCACGAACACCCGGTTTATGTGACAAGCTTGAGTCTCGATATCTTGGCCCCTACAAAGTCATAGAGCAGACCTCGCCGGTGAACTTTCGCGTTACACCTCTTGAGGCCCCAAGTGACCGACGCTGCCGCGGAACAGAGACCGTGCACGTTTCTCGCCTGAAGCCCTTTCATCTCCGTTCCACTGTCTAATGTGCGGCCAGGCTGGCCGCTTCCGTCCACGGCGTAAATTAGTGTAAGCATTTATGCGGACTTCATCTTCAACTGTACAAAGTCCATCAATCATCGGCTCGTGTTCGTTTTGCTTCGGCGCCATTTTTACTTCTTGGAATAAAGCGTCGTCACGACCGTGGTATTTCAATATATATATATATATATATATATATATATATATATATATATATATATATATATATAATAGCAACAGCCTAGTACTTTAGCAGTACGCCACGCCCGAATGTAGTGATTTGAGAATAATTTACCATGTTTCAGTTTCTCGGACATGTCTCGCACCCACATGGTAGTTGCGTTATCGTCCCGCAAAAAACTTACGCCTCCATCAGAAAGAAAATGTTGTCCGTACTAAATAGTGTGACTTCAAGTGCCAGAACACTGATTTTCTTATGCGTTTCGTATTTTAACTCCGAAAAACGTCTAAAGTGAACCGCCGGGTCGGGACGCTGCATGGACCGTTACTGTCGATTTCGATAACCTTTCCTGGTCTTTTCGCAAACGAAATGAAGCATTTTCTTTGGTCAACAATGCGTTCTTATCGACGCGCCTGTGTAGTCACATATCTCTATCAGAGAAGCGTCGGTTATTGCGGCTGGCAGCAAACTTCGAAGACAGCAAATATGCATATGCTTATAAGGCGTCACATCGGCGGCCATCGCTTTTTGTGCTGACACTGCAGGCATGAAAACAATGGTTTACTTAAAAACATTGATGCGAAAGCTGACCTATAGAGTGATTTTTCCTCGTTAGACTTCCTGAACCAAGACGGGCCGATAGCGTGTAGACTGACTCGGCGGGTACGCTTTGCCTAGCCTTCGGTGGAAGAGAACGATCTCACAGCAGCTATATTTGATCTTCAGAACCTTTTTCCTACTATATTTTAGTACACTAGGAAAACTGGAATCGCGCGAAGTGCCTCAGCTGTGTTATCGGTGAGAAGATATGATTCAGTGGCCGGCTTCGTGGTATCCGTTCGGATGCATTCGAACGCATGTAGGGTTTGTTGATTGTATGTCGACTCTACAACACCGCCAAAACGCGCAGTCATCTATTGTAAACAAATCTAAATCCATTACAGGAACGCGTCACGGGCACTGACATAATGAGTGCGGTGAACGTGCACGAAATGTAAACATGGACTACTGCTGAGCAATGAGCCCTTGCTGACGCGATCTGAATAAAAGAGAAATAAATACATAATACTAAGAAACGAGCCGTTATCTGCAACTGCGTATTTTCGTTCAAGAGCACGGCTATCCGCGCAGCCAAAACGAAAATGCAGAAAACAAGATTGATCTTGCAGTGTTGGTAGTGGGTTTCAGCCACATTTGACGTGGTTCGCTCGGCTCCCGCTTTTTGCCAACATTTTCGTATGTTTTTCGAGTGTATACCCCTGAACTTTCTACATTTTCGGATCCGTGAAGTCAAGAGGAACACGCTGATACCCGACTTTTGTGGGTGGGTGGACTTTTGTGACATTTCTTGCCGTTTTTCTTTCGACTACGCCATGACTGTGTGCTGAGCCTAACCGTGTTAAGGTTCGCGAGGCGAGGCATCGCTAGCCCACCTCTTCTCGGCGGAGGCTTTTTCCACGGACTTTGTGATGGAGTGTGAGGTGGAAGGGGAGTTTTTATCCCCCGAGGACTTCACTAAAGACTCAGGGTGGCAGCTCGTTGCCGCCAGACGTTCTTCAAGGAGCACGAGAAACGCGGCCAATGCCAGTGCGGCCGACGTTCAGCATAACACCAGTTCCCACGCTCGGCGTAGCGCCGACCTCGCGGGCATTAAAAGCAAGATAATTCGAGGAGCCAGGATGCCTCCTATGCCCAAGGAAGAGGCAAAGATCGTCGTGCGGCCCAGGGGAGGCCTGTGTATCAGCAAGTGCGGACCTACCGCAGTCGCCGACGCCATATGGC
Organism: Dermacentor albipictus; assembly: GCF_038994185.2. Taxonomy (NCBI): domain Eukaryota; kingdom Metazoa; phylum Arthropoda; class Arachnida; order Ixodida; family Ixodidae; genus Dermacentor; species Dermacentor albipictus. Next base: position 483,700,138 of record NC_091821.1, read on the forward strand.
AGGCTGCCGGGCTCGATTCGGCGTCGCGAGACACGGACACAATGTGTCCTAACTTTCAACAAAACATAATGGTGATCAGCACACCAAACAGGGACAACGCTGCACGCTACGTCGGCGTCGAGGGCATCTCCGTCGCCGGTCAACGTTTCGAGGTGAGCGCTTACGAGGCCGCCCCCCACTACACGTGCAAGGGCGTCATCCGAGGCGTCTCCCTTAGCGACGGGCCCGCGGTGATCGACAAAAAACCTGTAAACCCGAGAAATCCCACGGCGCTGGGCGCCAAAAGAATCAAGAACACCGGCACCGTGGTGGTCCTGTTCGAGGGGTACCGAGTGCCAAATTTTGTCTCCTACGGCGGCACTATTGTCAGGTGCACTTTATTTCGCAAGCAAATGGACGTGTGTTATAGCTGCGGCAGGCTCGGGCACCGCTCCGACGTCTGCCCTTCGCCGAACGACGCCATCTGCAGAGGATGCGGAGAAGCAAACCCCGACGCCCAGCATAGCTGCGATCCCAAATGCAAGCTGTGCGGTGGCGACCACCTTACCGCCGCCAAGGAGTGCAAGCGACGATTTCAGACGCCATATCTCGTCAGACGCAGACGGGGGGAACGCTCCCGCGTCCTCAACGCCGAACATTTCCCGCCCATGGAAGGCGCGAATCAAGCCCGGCAAGCATCGCGTGAACGCCAACACGGTCGCAGCCGCTCCCGGTCCAGGGGGAGATCCAGGTCTCGTGGCCGCTCCAGGGGTCACATCAGGAGCCGCTCCGCCTCCAGGGCCAGGTCGATGTCAAGATCCCGAGTCCGATCCAGATCCAGATCCGGTTCCAGGGGCGGCCCGGGTTGCAGAACCCAGCCAGCATCTGGACCTCAGCCCGCCTCCACATATTTGGGGAAGCAGCCGACCCTCCTTTGGGCCGATCTGGCACGTCCCAAGCCCGGTGCCAATGTAGAAGCTGTTCAGGCACCTCGTAACGACCAACACCCAGAGCGAGCTAGGGACGCGGAAGTCACTCGCTTACGCAAAGAGAACGACGATCTCAAGAGCACGATCAAGAGGCTAGTTAACGAAACGGCAGAGATTCGGAAACTCGTTTCGAATGTGTCAGATAACGGTGTGCCAGGCAGGGCCACAGAGACTCCAATCCCAGCCCCAGTAGACGGTACTGCGACGTCCACCAAACGCAGAGCAGTAGTAAAACAAACAGGTGAATCGGGAGCGTTGTCCGCAGAAGTCAGCGAGATTAAGCAAACTCTCATTGGGCTGGCAGATGGCCTCAGACAGGTCACTGCTAGCGTCAGTTGTCTCACCGATAACGTTCGTCAAATTCAGGTTGCACTCGGAGACCCCAACAGGGGCCTCGGAGCTCTCACTGATCGCATAGATGCCATTGAGGCGCGAATGGCTTCATCCGCCTCCGTCGTCCAACCGCTCACCGTTCCCGCCATACTAAAGGAAGCTAGACTTCAATATCCAACCAGGGCGGCGACAGGAGGCCCCAGTCTTTGCACAGCCCTAACTGCCCCATTAGGTGGTAGTCCATCCGGTCCGCCATAATGGATAGGTCCAAAGAGAGTTTTCGCATTTGGCAATGGAACTGCAGGGGGTATTCTAACAAAAAAGCCCCTCTGCAGCAGTTCTTCAGGTCTTTCGCTGTCAAACCTCAAATCATTGCTCTCCAGGAAACATTAGTCTCCGCCGCCTCGCTCCAGGGCTACAGGGCCGTGTCGGGCCTGCCCGGGGGGCGAGGGATTTGCACCTTGATTGATAAAAGGCTGACTCATCTCACCCACGACCTCAAGCTGGCAAGTGGTAGAATTGAATACGTCATGGTTGAGATCCTGCTCAACGTACCACAGCAGAATCAGCGCAGAAACAGCGTGTTCGTCCTCAATATCTACAGCAGCCCCAGGGACTCGCGCCAGCAGTTCAAGACCATCCTCAAGAAAGCGACCGACTTGGCCGGCCCTCGACCCTTAGTCGTCGTCGGTGACTTCAACGCACCGTACGGCATCTGGGGTTACGTCTACGACACTACCAAGGGGCGCAACCTGTGGCAAGACGCCAACGAGATGGACCTCACTCTGGTCACTGACAAGAATTTTCCTACGCGCATCGGCAACTCCGTCACCCGGGACTCGACACCCGACCTCGCGTTCGTCAGGAACGTTGAGGACGTGGGCTGGGAGAACACCGCCATGGAGTTCGGCAGCGACCACTACATTCTCGAGACCAACTTCAAGGTGTCTCGGAGTAGGATCAAGGAATTCACGTTCATCGATTGGGACCGCTTTCGCAAGATTCGCGAAGAACCCGGCAAAGACAGGGCACCCGCCACCCTCGAAGAATGGTGCGAAGGCGTCCGGAACGACGCTTCCGCGGCTACCAAGAAAGTAGAAACCGATCTCGACGTCGAGCGGATGGACAGCAGACTTGCCCACCTGATCGAGGCCAAAAACGCCCTGCTCCGCCGATGGAAGGGCCAAAGGCTCAATCGCAGACTCCGAAAAAAGATCTCAGAGCTCAACAAGGTCATCGGTGAACACTGCAAGGCGCTATGCCAGCAGCAGTGGGACGATCTCTGCGAATCCGTCGACGGACAGATGCGCAACGGCAAATCCTGGGGTATGCTGAAGCACCTTCTCGACGAAAGCGGTTCAAAGTCAAATCAGCGGCATACGTTGGCCCGGGCCCTTCACGAAGCCACCAGGTCTCACACGGTTGATGAGCTCGTCTCAAAACTCGTACAGAAGTACTTGCCCGTCTGTCGCGATGGAGATCCAGTGACCCAACTCCCGGACTACCGAGGCCCTCCACGCCCCGAGCTCGACGAAGACTTCTCCGTTGCCGAGGTCAGACAGGCCATCTTCGCACTCAACCGCAAGTCTGCGCCTTGTCCAGACGGAGTCACCAACAGAATGTTGAGAAACCTCGAGGACACGTCGATCGTCTTCCTGACCGACAAAATCAACGAGTGCTGGAATAGCGGCGTTGTTCCTGCAGAGTGGAAGATGGCCTGTACGGTGCTCATTCCCAAGCCCGGCAAGGCCCCGAACATCGAGAACCTCAGGCCGATTTCTCTAACCTCCTGCGTCGGCAAGGTCATGGAGCGCGTCGTCCTCAACAGGGTCAACGGGTACCTCGAAGACAACGAGGTTTACACCTACAACATGATCGGCTTCCGCGCCGGACTCTCGACGCAGGATGCAATGAAGCTAATAAAGCATCAGATTGTGGATGGCCGTTCCAGAGACGTCAAGGCTTTGCTCGGTCTGGACCTCGAGAAAGCTTTCGACAACGTGCTCCACAGCTTCATCGTAAAGACCATTTCAGACCTGGGTCTCGGTTACAGATTCCATAGCTACGTCAGCTCTTTCCTAACGGACAGGAAGGCCAAGCTTCGCATTGGGGACTTCCGCTCCAACGATGTGCCCCTCGGAGGGCGGGGCACTCCTCAGGGCGCCGTCATCTCACCCACCCTGTTCAACATCTGTATGATTGGTCTTTCCGAGAGGTTGGCACGCGTAGAGGGCGTCAAGCACACCATATACGCCGACGACATCACCTTATGGTGCCCCGGCGGCTGCGAGGGCAGAGTCGAAGAATCCATGCAGGAGGCGATCGATGTGATCGAGGAGTATCTTCGCCCCACCGGACTTCGATGCTCCCCCGCCAAGTCGGAGCTTCTGCTTTACAGAAAAGAGAAGGGAGGCAGACCCAAAGATTGGAAGCCAGTTTCCGAAAGCAGCATCAGTCTTCGTACTTGTGACGGGGGGGTGATACCCAGGGTCGACGTTATTCGGGTCCTCGGCATGTTTGTCGAATTCAACGGCGGGAACGGAACGGCTCTCCGCAAGATCATCGCAAAGACGGACAACGCTTTCCGCCTCGTTCGCAGAATAGCAAACCGGCACCGAGGAATGAAGGAAAACAATCTCCTCAGGCTTATCAATGCCTTCGTGCTATGTCACTTTACGTACACAATTTCTATGCACAACTGGCTCAGAGCGGAGCGAGACAAGCTCAACGCTCTCATCCGCAAAGTGGTCAAGAGGGCTCTCGGGCTACCCATCAGGACCCATACCGAGGATCTCCTCAAGCTGGGGGTGCATAACACTGCCGAGGAGATTGCCGAGGCCCAAGAACGTGCGCAACTCACTCGCCTGAGCACCACAGCGGCAGGTAAACACATCCTCGAAGAGTTGGGTTACCACCCTGCGGGATTCCCGATGGTCAGTACCCCGATCCCTAGGTGCATTCGAGACAAGTTCGAAGTGGCCCCTGTGCCCCGAAACGTCCATCCCGTCCATAACGAGGGCAGACGCAAGGCCAGAGCAGCAGCCATCCTCAAACAGATAAAGCAACGAGACATTAGAGCAAGCTTCGTCGACGCCGCGGAGTACAGCGATGGGAAGACCTTTGCCATCGTTGTGGTCGACTCCAGCGGCAAGATTTCTAATTGCGCCTCCATTCGCACTTCAGACCCCGGAGTCGCCGAGCAAGCCGCCATCGCCCTCGCCCTGCTAGACGGTCGTGGGTCCGAGATATATAGCGATTCCAAAACGGCAGTTAGGGCTTTTCAGAAAGGTTGCATTGCCAAGCAAGCTGCTCGTCTTCTTAGCAACTCGAATCGATATGCTCTCACGCATCATTCAATCCACTGGTTTCCAGCTCACGTAGGGTCGGTCGAGGGTGCTCCCCAGAACCTGAATGAGTCTGCTCACGAGGCTGCGCGTGACCTCACCGACCGCGCTTCCTCTGCAAGAAGCACCGACTCCCCTCCTCCCTACGGCCACAGGGATGCTCCCGCTACTCATAACGAGATTATTAAATTCTTCTACATGTCTAGAAGGGTCTTTCCACCCCCTCACCCCAGGTTGAATAGGGCGCAAGCCGTTTCTCTTAGGCTTCTGCAGACTAGTACGTATCCGTGTCTGTCCGTTCTCCACGAGGCTTACCCGGACGTGTATCGCGACGACGCCTGCCCCTCCTGCGGGCAGACCTCTACTCTAGCGCACATGCTGTGGGAGTGCGGGTCGACATACCCTAAGTTCATCAAGGAGGAGTGGGACTCGCTTCTGCGTAGCCCCGCTCTGGAACAGCAAATCCTGGCTGTCCGGCGTGCCCGCGACCGGGCCGGTGGGCTAGACCTGCCGGTCCCGACGTGGGACTAGCCGGGTGCGCGACGAGTTCGCGTCCTCGCCGGACCTACAATAAATGTTTCTTCACTCACTCACTCACTCATCTTGCAGTGTCACTTTATATATATATATATATATATATATATATATATATATATATATATATATATATATATATATATATATATATATATATATATATATATATATATATATATATATATATATAAACGGAGCACCTCGCGCAACTTTTTCTCCAGGCTGCGACACGACATTAACACTGATAAAAACGTACCGTTTCCTGGTTTGCTGTATCCATACAGGAAACTAGTATCTCCCGATAAAATTGTATTAAGCATCTAATATCCAGCAGCGCCAATACTTGCGTACTCGAACAAGTGCGGCACAAACGAAATCAGCTTCCAGCACTGGCCAGTTAACTGCAGCGAGAACCAGCGCGTTTACAGCATTTACCTGTGTGCCCCAGAGTTATAGCAGTGAAACCAGCGTCTCGTCCGTTGTAACACAGCGCTTATCCAGCCATCTCACCGGTGTCCCATGACTCCCAGCGAGTGCCAGCGTCCTTTATGCGATCCAGTGTGAAAAAAATACGAAAAAAAACCATGCTGGTTTCACACTGGAAGATGCTTGTTCTTGCAATACGGTTTGCATAACCGCTCTTGCTCACGTCACGGCTTACTGTGTTCTTTCTAAAGGTGCGGGGGCGAGCACCTTCCGAAATGCTTCAGCTCTTTTGACGAGGCTTCGGACTCCAGAAAAGTTGGGGCAGGTGGGGTGATTGGAGTCAAATTGTAGTTATCTTCGTGTATGTGTCGATTTTCTGAATACGGAAAATACAGGTACGGTCGCTCACGTTTCCCGAGAACATCTAAGAAAGGGAGAGAACCAGAATTATCGCGTTCCACTGTAAACTGTACAGCCGGCTCTATGTAGTTCAAGTATTTCATAGTAGTTCATAGCCTTTATAAGTATTTTTGTTTGTTCTGTTGCGAATGCCTTAGACTACTGTTTTAATTGTACCACTAGCTATTGACTTTATATTACTTTACAGTTTGCACATATACTTTGTATAATCTTCCTCATAGTGCCTACTGTATTGCTGTTTTATGCCTTGTATTTCCTGTAATGCATATATTTTCTGACAGGAGGTCCCCTTTCAGCCACATGCTCTGGGACCTGCTTCTGTATCCATGTGTAAACATGTATGTCTCCTCCTTGTTAAAGAAATAAAAAACTTTAAAAAAAGTGCGTGAGCAAATTGTTCACCTCGGATGCCTTCATGCACCACGCAAAAAACAAAACAAAAACAAGTGTCCACGACGTCGGGTAACATTTGTCGTTCGCTAGGAATACTTCTTGCCGTTTACTCTCAAGGACTGCGAAAAGTGTCCTCGCGCCTTTGCAAAGCGTTAAAAAAAGAAACGCATATCAGCACTATCTTACCCTTGCTCAAAGAGCCGGTCGGCTTCGGAAACGTTGGGTTTCTATAATAAAAATAAATTTTGGTTGGATTATTTATGCTATTTATTCAGTTGCTCCCAACCAGTCATATATCTGTGGAATATGTACCTTTGTTATAATCCGGTCACTTAATTAACGCAACCCCGCGTTCACATTCGTTCGCGCTGATGTGCGTTAACATCAGCGTCCAACAATTTGGTTTCTATCAGTGACACCGGCTGGAAGTTAGCTCTTGGGTCAACACTATCTTTTGTTTTTGGAAAGCCGGGTTTTTGTCATGTCGCCTCGAATGTAGTCGATTTATATTTCCATGAACTATCCTATGACTTCCCTACGCTCGTTCTGACAACAGGGCGCCTGCTGGGGTGACACTAGAAAACAGCCATGACGCAGACACTGTGGATTTGCACCGGATGGATCGTCCCTCCTCTCCAGAACCCGGAGGCGCTTCAAATCGGTAAGGGAACTGCATAAACGCGTGAAACATTAATCAAGCAACCAGCTAGTCTAAAGCATGAAGTTATTTATATTGTTGGATTTTGGCTGCCACCTAGCGCTGCTTCTTTCCTTTGTAACGTATATGTGCATTAAAAGGACACACAAGTCACTTGGTGATTACCTGATGTTAATATGGCCGGACTGACAATATATTTGCGGACAACATGGAGGGAACGAATTGACCAGCTCTTGTACTTATATGATCAGAGGAATGCGGACAAACACCCGGATACTTCTCCACAAACGAGGTCAAATAATTGGCATCGCATGGCCCAAAATCCTCCACAACAAAATGAAAATTTGATTAAAGGAAACTGTTCAAAATCCCGCTTGCTTGAATATTAAATTAACATTCTGCCCATTGTTTCAATGTTTTGGAATACAGCTTAAGAAGTGGAACGCTTTCAAGAGAAAAGGTCGAAAAGCAACTTTTGCATTCATTTTAATGCTTGCATAGGATAAAATAAGTTACTGTGATAGTTTCGAAGTCACCTTGCTCGTTTCGAAGATTACTGAAAAGTTTTATGTAATGGTTTCAGTGAAAGCCAGCTAGAAATTACGCCACGTGAAGCCACCAGTGACTTTGGGAACGTAGTTACACTGCCATTCTATTGGTATTAAAACATCTGTGCCGCCAGAAATCACTTAACACGGTGAAATACGGCTGATAAATTTTACGAGCTGCTTGGAAGAAGCAATAAACACAACTACGGTTTTAATTTGCATGCGACAGTGGCTTATCACTTTTTCTTGGAAAACGCCGACTATAAAAATAAATGTCAAGGGCTTTATTGAGCGATGCGGACAAAAATATTCCCACTTCTTGCTAAATTCCAGTGCAAGCGCGAAGAGCAAGATTTTTATGTGTTGTTAGAAACAATAGTAATAATAATAAAAACGGGGCCCTTACTTCCAAAAAAACACTGTCGCTAGAATGGTGTGCAACAGGAAAGCATGACCTCCAAGATGGCGCTTGCTTGCCAGCGCGTGCTATTTCGGAGTCTGTATACCACACGTCAGATAATTCTGTATTATTAGCCAAGGCAGGCGGCCACTAGCAAAGACCACTTACGAACAAAAAGGCGGCAACTTTCCTCTGACTTTGGGGCACTCACGTATTCGGCACACAAGTTCGCGTTTAGCTGTAACGAGCAACCTGCGATGTACTCGTTTCCAGGAGGGGGCGGCGACGAGACGTAGACGATGATGACGACGACAGCACGTTGCGCGGTGGTGAAGAAGCGTCGCTGCAGAAAAGCCTGGACGCCTGCATCGGCCAGCTGGTGGCCATGAACCGGTCGTCCTCGTCGGCACGGTCTCGACCGGACGCTTCCGGGGACGAATGCCACTACCACGGCATGTCGATCGCGGCCCGGTTGCGTCGCCTCGATGACGTCGCGCTGCCGCAGGTACTGCACCGCATCAGCGCCGTCTTGGTGGAACATGGCGTGTGACGAGTGAAAAGCTGTTAGATGAACGCAGTGTTTGGTTGCGATTTCATGTGCCAAAGGGACAGCATTTGTCATCAGGGTGCGACCAGAGATAGCGTCAGCGTCGCAAGTGGCATGCCTGTGTGGAACCATGATGGATGTGCTCTGGAGTGCTTGCTGTGTTCTAAAATGTCTTTCGCTGCATTCGTGCTATCGTGAAGTAATGACGTGGACCTAACACGTGTATATCACTATGCCTGGAACATCAGTAAATATGATTAGTTTTTATTATTTCTGGTTCCTGCGCGAACACTGGTTGATGCGTGTGACGATTGCCTGTGATGTTGCTTGAACGCTAAAGCCGCTCCCCAGAGCTACTCAGAAGTGCTGTAACGTAAAAAACAAACCTAAGTCTCGCTCTTTTCTAGATGGCTGCTCTGAATATGTTAGACAACATCATAACGCTAACTTGAGTTGGCTGAAGTTGTAAGGAATTCGTGTTTCTTTTTCTTTTTGTTTGCATGCATTTAACCTTTACATAAACAAATTCACCTTCGCTGCTGTTCTTAATCAGAAAATGTAATCAACCTGTCAGCTCGCAGCATGTATAGTGCTCGTCTGAGTATGCACACGGGACATCTTACTTGAATTGATTTTATGATGATATTTGTGACAGCTGGCTGAATAAAGACTGTGCCAAAGTATTGTGCTTGAAGTGAGTGACTGCGAAACTCATAATATTGTATAAATAACTGAACCAATACCGGTGTCCGCAGCAGCTCTTCAGACAGCAGCTGTTTTCAGAGTTGCATGCTTCATTTCAGGTTCGCTGAAGCATTAGAATACTAACATGGCATTTTGGAGTTGTCATTTTTAAATGATATTGATGCATGATTGATGAACTGATGCTTATTAGAAATGTACTGATATTTAATTGACGCTGAAGATTTATTGATGGTTGTTTTGAAAAACCAGTTTCGGTCTCGGTACCAAGAAGGTAAACATGTCACAATGGCATAATAGACTGGCTTGCGCCGTTATTGCTATGGCGGCGGATACGATACCTAAGCGCTGCCAAAGAAACAGGAGCAGCGCGTCCGCTTTATTGTGTCCGTCGAAATGCATTGGTGTTCTAGTTAGTTTTGTGCTTCAATTAATAATACAGCGGTTCCCCAAAAGAAGTAACTGGAACGCCAATGCAGTTTTGTCGGACACTTTGAAAATTAATACCTGGGAACTTGTGCTGTCCAGAGAATTCGTTCCAAGTGGATACGCCGTGCAATCTCAGCGGCTATAATTCGTAGATTGAAATATGGGGCGTAAAGTAATTAAGTGAAAAGTGAATTAAAAAGGTAAAAAGTTCAAAAAGAAAACAAACTTAAATTTCTTGGATGACTAGGGCCCTTTCGGCATTTATCACGTCGTGTGGCCAGATTACGTCGATCAAAACGCCCTGGCGACTCAACAAAACTCTTGCAGTTCCATAGCGCTAAAAAAAAAGGAACTTTGTTCTAAAATGGTTGCTGCAAAAGAATTTTGTTACAAAGTAACCTTGCCAAAATTAATAAAGGCTAATCCCCGTAAATTTGGGAAAGCTATCCTACCACCTGGGTCATCCTCGGAAACGTTCATAATTAACAATGTCGCAGTTTCTGATACCCAGACAATGGCTTCTTCTTTTACCACCTACTTGTGCTCTGTCTTTACGACTGATAAACTCGGTAATCCCTGTTTTTGATTCTGAACCGTACCTTTCAATCGACGATGTGTCACTGTCTGCTGTGGGTGCACTTAACTTAATCCTAAACTTAGACACCAAGAAGTCGTGTGGTCCTTACGGCATCCCGACTGTTTTTCTTGTTCGTTACTCTCTTTGGTGCAGCAGATATCTAAGAATTTAGAAAATCTCTCTCAACCGCCACCCCTCCTCTCTCGCTCGTGGAAACTTCCTTTAATTCTCCCCTTATTTAAATCAGGTAACGTTCAGTTGTTACCTAGCTATAGGCCCATCTCTATAACAGCACATTTATGTAAATTACTCGAACACATTATCGTTAAACTTATTGTTGCGCGAACGAAGGATTAGGACCTAGAGGCTATTTACAAAGTATATTTTCGAAGTATAACTGCAGCGCTGGCCAGTTCAGCCAACAGCTCGAGAGTCAGAGAGACGCGTTCGTCGTCTTCGTCGGGGCGCCCGCGTGCATCGTCCACAGGAAACACGCAATATGCATGCAATATAATCCTCGGCGGCAGAAGCACCGTCTAGGTGCGTCCAAATATCGGTGATAAAAGGAGAGTAACATGGTTTGAGGCGTACGACATGCACATCAGTGAGATTCGGGGCAGATGAGGCACTGGTAGCGACTGGGGCGATTTCGTACGGAACTGGAGTCACGGCACGCAGCGCTCGATATGGGTCTGTGTACCGAGACAGGAGTTTTTCTGACAGGCCAACGTGACGAGTCGAGGACAACAGGAGTACCAGAGATACAGACGAAAAGTGGACGTCTCTGTGTTGCCGATCGTACAAACGCTGTTTTACTTCTCTTGGGCGGTCATGAGGCGAGCGCGGGCAATTTCGCGTGTTTGGGCTGCCCTGGTGATGGCGTCAAGTGCATACTCGCTGGTCTCTGCTGCGGCGGATAGAAGGGGTGCGTCCAGTGGCAATGTGGGTTCTTGGCCGAACAACAGAAAGAACGGGGAATAACCGGCAGTGTCGTGACGCGATGAATTATATCCAAAAGTCACATAGGGTAGGACAAGGTCCGAATCAGTACATAGTCGGAAGAGACATACTTTGCAAGCATGTCTGTTAGGGTACGATTCAGACGCTCCGTGAGACTATTAGGCTGGGGATTGTAAGACGTAGTCAGCTTGTGCTTGGTTGAGCAGGACTGCAGGATGTCGCCGATGAGTTTAGAAAGAAGTATCCGACCATGGTCAGTGAGCAGTTGGTGTGGAGCACCATGCTGCAGAATCACTTCGCGTAAAAGAAAATTGGCGACATCGGTGGCGCAGCTTGTTGGAAGAGCTCTGGTGATGGCGTAGCACGTGGAGCAATCTGTCGCCACAGAGACCCACTTGTTTCCAGACGTCGATAGAAGGAAAGGTCCAAGTAAGTCCAAACCAACGCGAAAGAACGGCTCCGAAGGAATGTCGAGCGGTTGAATTGGCACCCGGCAGGGAGCGTCGATGGTGATTTTCGGCGCTGGCATTTCTTACACGCCGCAACGTATTTCCGGATACAGCGGGCAAGGCCTGGCCAAAATAAGCGTCGGCGAATCCGGTCGTAGGTGCGGGAGACGCCAAGGTGTGCTGCCGTTAGTAAATCGTGAAGTTCTTGGAGAACAGCTGACCGGAGGTGCTTGGGAATGACGAGGTGTAGGGTAGGACAGTCGGGGCGTACATTGTGGTGGTATAATACACCATCCTGGAGAACAAAAAGGTGAAGAGTCGAATCAGAAGGTGAAGATTCCAAGCCATCAATGATGGCGCGCAAGTTGGCAACACGGTGTTGCTCGTCGGTATCGTGTAGCAGCTAATAAACGGAGAAAACGCAAGCGTCGGCATCGCGGTCAGGGTCAGCGGGTGGTTCGTCTACTGGATAGCATGATAAACAGTCTGCGTCTTGATGTAATCGGCCCTACTTTATACACTACTGCATAGGAATATTCTTGCAGCCGCAGAGCTCAGCGACCGAGCCAGCCGGTAGGATCCTTGAGTGATGAAAGCCAGCAGAGCGCGTGGCGGTCTGTGATTACAGAGAAATCTGTGCCATACAAGTACGGGCGGAATTTGGAAACCGTCCATACGAGATCCGGGCATTCACGACCTGTAATCGAGTAGTTGCGCTCCGCTGCTGTGAGTAGGCGGCTAACGTAGGCGATAACACGATCTTGACCCTGTTGGCGCTGGGCTAACACTGCTCCGATACCGCGACTACTGGCATTGGTACGCACCTCTGTAGGAGAGGACGCGTCAATGTCGGCCAGTATAGGTGGCGTGGTGAGAATGTTGGTGATGTGGGCAAACGCAGCAGTTTGAGTGCGCAAACGGGACGTCCTTCTTTAGAAAAGCAGTAAGTGGTCGGGCAATCTCTGAGAATTCTTTAACGAAGCGTCGGAAGTAGGAGCACAGTCCGACATAACTTCGGACGTCTTTGACAGACTAAGGTACAGGAAAACACGTGACAGCATGAATTTTTTCCAGGTCCAGCTGGTCGAATACCAGAAGCGCCGAGGAGGTGGCCCAGCGCTATAATCTGCCGACGAACGAAGTGACATGTCGATGAATTTAGTTGGAGCCCAGCCTCGCGGAAGACTTGAAAAACAACTGATAAGCGCTCAAAGTGTGTCTCAAATGCAGGTGAAAATACGGGAACGTCGTTTAGGTAGCAGAGGCGTGTTGGCAATTTGAACCCTTGAAGCAAAGAGTTCACCATACGTTCGAACGTTGCTGGGGCGTTGCATAGACCAAATGGCATAACTTTGAATTAATTAATATAGACCATCACGCGTTCTTGGTCCTTTTCATCCAAAGAAATGTGCCAATAACCAGACCGAAGGTCTATTGATGAAAAGTAGTTTGCGCCGTGGAGGCAATCGAGGACGTCGTCACCGCGAGGCAATGCGTAGACGTCTTTCTTGGTAATGTGGTTTAGATGATGATAATCTACGCAGAAACGCCATGTGCCATCTTTCTTTTTAACAAGCACCACGGGTGACGCGTAAGGGCTCAACGAAGGTTCAACAGTGCCTTTGGCAAGCATCTTGTTCACCTCATCTTGAATAACCTTACTCTCTGGAGCCGAAACTTTATATGGCTGGCGATGAATAGGACTGACATCACCAGTATTTATCTGATGCTTAACAGTTGGGCGAGGGAAGAAACGCGAGTTAATGACATCTTAGTTGAAATCAAGAAAAAGAAATGGGCATGGGCAGGACATGTAATGAGTAGCGAAGATAGCCGATGGTCATTAAGGGTTACGGACTGAATTCCAAGGGAACGGAGGCGTAGCAGGGGGCGGCAGGAAGTTAGGTGGGAGGATGAGATTAAGAAGTTTGCAGGGACAACATGGCCACAATTAGTACATGACAGGGGTAGTTGGAGAAGTATAGGAGAGGCCTTTGCCCTGCAGTGGGCGTAAGCAGGTTGATGATGATGATGATATTGATAAAAATTGAAGTCTGGCCCAATTGGCGATTGTTGAGGTGGAAGATGTAGTAGGAAACCAAAAGGCGATACAGGCTTGCTCAGGCAATAGGTCCGCAGCAATCATGGGACGAAATGTTGCATCAGGGCAAGTAGCATCCTGTGAAGGATGGGGAAGAATCTGAGCAGACGTCTACTGCAAACGCCGTAACGTGGTCATCTATTAATACACTCAGCCTTGCAACCGATATGCGTTGGGGTAGAACTTCCTTTGTCAGGCGAAAATTGATGACGGGTAGGCATGTCCGATTATCAGTGAGGACGACGACGGAGTGGGGCACAGTGATATTGAGCATCAAAAGGACATCAGTAACAGGTGTGGCGACGTAATCACCATCGGGCACAGGAAAAGATGACAGCAAATCGACGAAAGTCAAGGCTTTAGGTGGCAGGCGGACGAAGGCGGTCGGGCTAAAGCTGTTCGGCAGTTCGGCATGAATATGCACGAGTAGAGGAAGTTCGAGGCAAAGGGTACCGGCAGAACAGTCGATCAAGCTGAATGCACCGTAAGAAAGTCGAGTCCGAGGATTAGGTCACAGGGACAATTGGTCAGCACTGTAAAAAGAACAGGAATGTGGCGGTCGGCGATACTTACACGGGAAGTGCATATTCCAGTGACGTCAACAGAGCTGCCATTGGCCACGCGTACGGCTCGTGTAGTAGCAGGCGCGAGAACATTCCTCAGTAGACGACGGAGGTTATACAATTCATTATGGACACCTGGGATCGAGTATGTATTAACGACGTCAAAGGGACACCTTCGACGTGAAAATCAAGTAAATTCTGGTTCGTTGGGAGCGGTAATGCAGGATTTCGACACTACGAAGATAATGCAGCAATATTATGGCGTTTCTTGAAACTACCAAAATTTTATGCACTTTTCAGCATGGTTTTAGACGTGGCCTCAGCACTATAACCGAACTGACAGAATTCGTTCACGACATCAGCAGCTCTTTAGACATAGGTGGCCAGATTGAAATTTCTTTATAGACTTTGCAAAGGCCTTCAACAGTGTCTCACACCCTAATCTTATGCTCAAGCTGTTCGCTTGAGTCTTCTAGGTTGCTCGAATCGGGTCCTCATAAAAGCCGATGAGTCGCCAAATCTATCACATTCACAATGCTTTTTTATCTGTAAGTGATGTTTGCTATTGCCCACCCACCTTCGCTAATGGTATGTCGAACATATTGATTGGCTGGCACCTCCTCTTACGAATAGTTCTAGCGTAAGAACGTTTTTGTGAATACGAACTCTAGGCTTCAGGCTGTCAATGTCTTGCATGATCATCTAAGAGCAACGGCTTTAGAAGGGGCAAGTTATGTCTATAGACCGCCCGACATGTGCTTAGCCGGTTCACGCGTCCCCGTCGTTGTCCATTGTCCTTACTTTTCTTTTCCTTCTACCCTTCCTTCAATGCACTGTAAAATATTTACACCCTTAAAAGTGAAAAAAGGGTGTAAATGTGTCCATAACTGACACCCTATGGGTCTGAGTTATAGACACATTCGTACCCTTTTTCACTTTTAAGGTTGTAAATTACTTTACAGTGTACAAAGCGATGCACATCAGGACCCGACCTCAGTGTCATACTTACCAACCAATTTCCTGTCTCTGCATTCTGGCAGTACTTTGAAATATAACATGCATTCAGATGAATTCATCTTTTGCAATCATAAGGAATACCTGGCATTCCTCTTCAATGAAACTTCACTTGGCCAACTTGGATTCTTCAAGAAATTGTTCGCCGGAAGGCTGTGAATGTCGTTTTATCTGAAGAAAGTATTCAATTAATGTCCGGTGATGCGAAATTTCAATGTGTCAGCAAACTGTCCCTCACCCTCATGTCGAGGGTTCCTTCTTTAAGACTAACGCATACGTTTTTTTTTTACCAAATAAATCACCCGCTCACGCGTGGCTTTGAAGGACACTGTATAATATGCACTATACGTGGTTCAAAGCGCAGTTACATGGCTCGCAGGCATCGCTCTCAGATAATAGCAGGCTCGGTAAGCTTCGCGGCCGTGCGTGACAGCTCGCATAAGCTAGCGAGTCTGGTGTGATCCTCTACTCCACGCTCGAGGGCAAAAATGATTTTATATCCGTTTATTTCACGGCTCATCAAGCAGCTGAGCTCAAGAGAAAATTGTGCGTTTTCTGGATTCCGGACTCCCAATTTTCCCCAGAAATCACGAAAAAAGGGTGTCCCTTGGCACGAACTGAAGCGGAAGGATCGAAAGGGTGAGCCGGTCTATATATTTTTTCCCCCTTGCATCTCTATTCGGGTGACACGAGTTCTGTGCGTATGTTTTTTTTTAGTTGTGTCGCAGCAGCCCATCTGCCTCCGTCCAGAACTGCATTGCAGCTTGGCCAGCATCGTAAGCTCTCTCTGTTCACGCATCGCGAGTTACGCGAGCGGAACGGCGACGGGGAATAAACGGGCTGCAGCGGGTGCCACGTGACCGAGGGGGTTACTGACGCCGTGACTCACGCGGCAGCATCTCGCTTTCCGTCCCCTGACAATCTAGAAAAACTGAGAAATTGAGAAAGCAGACAACACGACAACGATTGTAGTGAAGCACGCAGGAAAACGGAAGCAAATGAAGCAAAAATATGTATACGAAAGAAAAGAAGCTATCGCGGTGGGTGCGCGCATCCCAAATTCACACGTTTTACCCCAAAATCAGAACCCGTAGAGCCCAGCTTCTAGATCGAAGAGTGGGTTATGCGCTTGCTCCGCGAGCTCTCGTGTTGGGGCGCGTGTTAGCGGCGAAATCATCGCCGCCGCTGGAGCGCGAGAAAGCCGGCGCGTTTCCTTCCGCGTCCATCCAGCGCCTGCGAGGCCACTTGCTGCAGCCGCGCCCACACATGTGCGGAAGGGGCCGATCGCGGCGCCAGTGCGCTTGGCCAGAGTTTGCTCCAAGCGCGCGCGGGCGCGAACAAGCCGCCAGCGTTGATCCGTTGGCAGAAACGCACCAACGCGCATCGGGGATGAGCGGAGAAGGGTGGGAGTAGAGGCTTGGACACGCGTGCAATCACAGCATCTGCAGCGAAAGGAAAGTTTGAAAAGGGGCAAAAGCGAACTACTGCGTCGAGTAAGGAAAGAAAGGGATGGTGGAAAAAGAAAAGATGTCTGTTGGTTTTTGCGCTTTCGCTAACTGGTATAGCCGGGGCAAAGAGAGTCGCACTGAACAATCACGTTCTGTCCCATCCTCCTGCGCCGAGCTGGCGGCAGTTAATTTTCGCTTTTTGTTTCGTCGCAAATTGAGCCCTTTCACACCCACGCGGGAGTCGTGTTTGATGCTGTTGGATTATGATGTTCGTCTTTGTGTAAGTGCCTGATATTTTTCGTTCTTTTCTTCCTCCCATATATATATATCTCTCTCTTTCTTTTTAGTTTCTTTCAAGGTCGCTGCTTAATGGGAGTGCGCCGCAAATCGTAGTCTCGGGAGTTTCTGGCAATGCATCGTCGAGCGATGGCGACGCTGGTCACGTGCTGAATTACAAACAATGCGGCCGCCAGATGCAGCAAAATTAGAAAACCAACCGTACGAGAGGACGTGGAGGTGAGGGCAGACTGAAAGTTTGGTTATATATATATATATATATATATATATATATATATATATATATATATATATATATATATATATATATATATATATATATATATATATGTTGCAGCAGCCCGTATGCAGAGTTAAACATAGAAACACTGAAGGAGGCACGCTTTTTATGAACACAGCTGCATAAACCTGCCTGCCGTCACGTTGCATGAGAGCGGAGTGCGCGAGTTTTCGATACACGGCGAACGTGTAGAACTTCCCCTTGGATTCATATATAAGGGCGCCCATCTGGTGTAATCTACCGCAGCCGCGCGTGCAACTGCTTCGGTCGGCGGCGCCTGGAGAGATGCCGACGGCGTGGCATTTCTTGGCTTTCGCCACGATGGGTATTCAAAAGCTGCACGAACATGTTTTGACGGTTTCACTCGTTGTACAGCCACCTACGTGGTATATGCATTGAATGGGACTAGTATTTAGCTAATTTAGATGCCTTCACAGCGGAGTGCACCAAAGCTGGCTATTGAAAACTGCCGGGCTGTCTCCAGGTTTCTTTTTGCCTTCTGTAATCTACGCAGACATTTTCTGCGACGCTTCCTTCATTGTGAAACTCGGTTGCCGGGTTACTCGCGGGATCGAGACGTCGCTTGAATTAGGAAGGCGATGACGGCGGCCCGATGGCGAATGCTTAACGGTCAGGGCGGATCTGCAGTTAAGAGGGTAAACCACTCCGGAGCTCGTAATTGCAGCTGCCGTAATACGAAAGAAAAGGAAACACCGACAAAACGTTAGGTTTTGTACGCGGCCTTGGCATCAGCGACTCGCTCACGTAGTCACGTCGCGTATTTTCCGGGAGTAAACACGTTCACCGCGTGTAAATCTCTATCCTCAAAAAAAAAAAAAAAGACAAAAGGCGCAGGCAAGCGCCAGCTTTGGGCTGAGAAGCTCGCCGCCGCGTTATGCGCGAAAGTCCTGCACAGACTTCGCCGTTTCTCCGCGTGCTACCCACAAGCGCGGGGCTCAGCTTAAAGGGAAGCTGAAGCGGTTTTCAATTTCCATGAATCGCTGGGATTGGGAAGAACAGACCTAATAATTTACGGTTCCGAAATTTTTTCTTCGTTTTGTTAATATAAGGGGCGGAAATCGCTTTCTAAATCACCCCCGCGGACACGCCCCCATCGCTTCCCGGAGCGCCGGGTGAGGAGGTTACCGGAGGAGAGAACCGGCGACAGTGACGTCACTGGCGGGGACCGAGCTGCCGGACCGGCGTGCTGGCATGCGCTGGCATGCCTCTTTCCGTCCTGCGCTTTACTGAACGACGCCACGAGAGATTTGCCGCCGCTGCCGCTCACGTTTGTTTTGCGATTTTCGTAAACTGTTCTTTCCTTCTGTGCTGCGTGAGTGCCTACAGCCAAGGGCGCCCAACATGCCCTCGTTCTGTGCAGCAATCGGCTGCGCGAACACACACGGGCGAGACGATGTGGTGTTTCACAGGTTCCCGAAGCACAAGAAGCTTGCAGCGCAGTGCGGTGAGGAGAGATAAGTTCGTGCCGACGAAATCAGCTGTGCTGTGCTCGGACCATTTCCGCGATAGGCGGATAGCCTTACGACAAATGCGGAAACGCGTTGTTGCTAGCGTTGCTATATTCCGTTTCATACATCAGGCGCAACGCTGTGGAGGCTTGAGATACTTCTTGCAGTGGCTGCGTTCGTACTTAGAAAAAGTTCGGTGTTTCTTGACCCGATTTTTGAGAAAACTTTTCATATATAAGCTCAGTTCTGAATGAAAAAAAAAAGAATTTACCCATAGAAACAATCCGTGTACTTATACGGCTGCTAACACGTTCTTTTAAATCAATTTTCTTTTCGGCATTCTTTAATTGCAGCCCGTCGCGGCAGCTTCACGTGCATGCTCGCGCGAGCAAATGCCGCTGGCACGCTGCGAACCATAGACGGAAACGCGCGCAGTAATAAATTTTGGTAACCGGACTTCGTGCGTAGCTTCTACAGCGTTGCACCTGAGGTATAAATTGGAGTAAAGGCTTGCCTAGTGACATTCGACGTACGGTTGCAGTTATCATGTTTACCACACGGCGGTGCTAAAACTGCCTAATATCTTTATGTCAACACTAGCATGGAGCGCGCATACGGATTCTTGATCGAGCCACAATCGCAAAGTCGTCGAACCATATTCTGAATATTGCACATATAATCCCCCTGACCATCTCGATCTGGATGTGTATGATAAGCAACTTCCATGAATGTACCTCGCAGCACTGCATGTGCGCGCTTTGAAACGCGGCACTTATGTTCGCGATCGTGTATCAACGCTCAGAAAACCACGGGGCTTCAGACAAGCAGCGGCAAGGTGCTTGACATCGCGGAATTGTACCCGTGTTTACAATCTAATGAGAAGTTAGTGCTTCGGCATTCTTCCAGCAGCAAGTTCCCAGTGACACTTTAGCGCATTTTTTCTCTCGTCATTGGAACGTGCAGCTACATGAAAAAAAAGCATACGTAACAGCTAAGATTCCCAGCGCGCGAGAAGGTGTATACACATCGCTCTCGCTTTTGGCACACTCAACATCGTCGTTGCCGCCGTTGCGGCCATCGTTTTCCGTATCGGCTGTCGGTTCGAACATGTACGGCGAAAATACAAGCTGTCCGAGACAGCGAGAACGTTTCATAATGCTTACAACTCAGCTATGCAGCCAGAACAGAACAGCGTGCTACGCTCTCAAACGGCGGCGCCGACCGGCGACTGCCGCCACTGACGTCACAGCGACTCCGACCAATCACGGGCAACAGCGGCGTTCGCGCGATACCCTGAGGCGCTGGTGCGCGTTTTCATGAAAAAACAGCCGCTTGCGCTTGTTTCCGCACTTTTTGAACGAGATATTCGTGTTCAGGGGACTCAAAACTGTAGAATGCCGCAGAGAACTCATTTTTTTCGAAAAGTGTTTCAGCTTCCCTTTAATGTATACCGTTCAGCGTTTCCCGTTAACGTTGCTTTTTTTTTTTCACGCAGGAAGGCAACAAAGCCGAGGAAAAAAAAAGAATAAGCGAAGGCACGAATCGTTTCCCAACGTAGGCTGAAATTTAAGGGAATGAACGAAGAGAGATAAAGAGCGGAGGAAGAGCGGAGAAAGAGAAATGCACGGAGGTCGGGGAAGGAGCCGTTCGTAAACAAACCGGGGTAAACACACCTTTAAGAAGTCGGGCTGGTACAAAAGGGAAAAGCAAAAAAAAAAAAACTGAAGGGGGCTCCGGGCGTTCACCAAAGTGGCTTTGCGCGTGCCAAAAGAAAGAGAGCGCGAGGAGGTTTGCTCGCGTAACGGCGCAGCAGCGCGCCTTCTAGGCACAAAAGAGGAAGGATTAGGCGCCTCGAGTTTGTTGCCCAGGAGACGGAGCTTTCGTGCAGCGGGCGCGCGCACGATGCCGTGAGAGCAGACAACGAACCTTCGCTCGCGCCTGGTTGCCTACTTGTTTGCGAGGTGCCGAGAGAAACGGCGGAAGTAGCGGGCGTGCGCAACAGCCTACGCCGTGCCGTTGAAGCAGAAAATTTCCGAAACTCGTTGAGGGCTTCGCGTCCCCGCCGTCGCCTGGGTTTGCTTTGATGTAGAGTTTAGTTCATTAACGCGGCGTAAAGAGTAATCAGCTGGCGCGGCGCGCTGCGCACCGACGCGTGAAGGCTAAATTAGGGAACGACGCCGAGCGTTTTCGTTTAAATTTTTTGTTCACGAGATCCCCTCCATATGATACGTAGTGCGAAGCGCAGAATATGCGGAGATGTTGCCCATTTGTTTGTTTTATTAGGGCAGTCTCATCTTCCACGAAAACTGTGCGATCACTTTTCAACTTGGCTTTTGCTCATACTTCGCGTGAGATCGGCTGGATGCGTCGGCGCAGCTGCGTACGCAATGCTCATAGCAGCATGCAACCATCATATAGATAGATCCTGCTCCAAAAGATGAACATCACCTACAATGAGCACAGTGTTAAACGAGCGGAAATAAAGCAATTGCAACAATACTTTTTTGCTGCGTAGTACATCGCGCTACAACAGTTCTGTCAGTGAGCCATGACCAAAACGACTGCATTTCAAGATTAGACTGTCAATCACGAGAGCACTGCGATCTTCGGTAGGGGCAAGCAATACGCGAATACACGGGTTTGATAGAAGTGAGGTTCATATGCCGTGAAGATTTTCACTTCAGGAGGTAGTCCAAAAGGAGGCGTAAACGACGATCAGCTACATGCATAATTGCTGCTTCTACCTAAATGTCAATACGGAGAGAAACCAATGTCAGACGTAGACGATGAAAGAGACAGACAGCCAAAGAACTTTCTTGAGGTCCTGAGATTCGCCTCCCTTAGAGCAGCACCGCGGGCCGCTCCTACGTCGGGAAGGCCTGGCCTCACCGCCGCATCGTGTGCTCTCTGGACCACCCGAAGTTGTGGGAAAAGCTCAGAACTCTTGATGGCAGAGCTCCACTCCTCCTCGGTGACTTGATTGGGAGCCCGTAACGAGGGGCACCGCCAGAGCATGTGATCTAAGCTGCTAACCGACCCGCAGTTCGGGCACTACCCAGTGCATCCGCACTTGGTAGTGGATGGATGAGAGAAAGAAAAAGAAAAGAAATATTGGCTAGGCTGGATTAAAGACACTGTCGCAGTGAGGTATGTAAAATATCCTGTGCGTGCTGCAGAGGGTGTATGGGCAATAGCGTACATAAATGACATATTAAGATATTCTCTAATTTTTACACATTCAAATCAAACCTTCGTAAATTTTTGCAATATAACAATTTGATCGTTATCATTATAATAATAAGTGCTTTATGTCGTTAAATATTTTACAGCGTAAGCTAGTCACTAACTTAATATGGTGTCTTTTGTGTTTGCATATAGCTGCTTTGTAGATATATATCCTACTCACTTGTAATGGGAGGTCCCCTGTACAGTCTGTTGACTATGGGACCTCCCTCTGTATGTATGTATAATCCCCATTTGTAACCTTATTATTTTTCAAATAAAGAGTGAAATGAAAAAAAGAAAAATGAAACAAACGCAGAATTTACGTTTATTTATGCTTAGAAGTTTGAACTTATGTTGCAGCTGTAGGGTGCCCTTGCAGGTTAGTTTTGCAATCGTGCTCGCTTCCTATTCGCAGTGGGCTCGTTTGTTTTGCAGAGGGCGTTTTTACACTAGGGTAAATGAAATAACTGCCCTGCGATGCTTGAGCACGCCACACTAGCAGCTGATTGGGGCTCCTGTCCCTGCCTAAATCTCCTGCGCTTGTGCTCCTATGGACACGTACACGTTCTACCGTGGTCTAATAAGCCAGATATCCCAGCATCTTGCTACCCGGGTCCCGCTACGCAATTGCTGGACCAGACATCTCGAACGCAGCGAAGGAGACCATAGCCGAGCGAGCGTGAAGAAGTTGAACAAGAAAACTAACAGAACGCGACAACTGGATCAACCACTAGATTAACAAAAAAGATGTGTCACAATCAAAGTGCAATGCATCTGACAGAACTCAGTGGTTTCCACGCACAACCACTGTGTGGTTGACGAAAGCGAGCGTGATGAAAAGGGTTTGGCGATGTCTGGAGGAGCGTGATAAAAAAGGGTTTGACGTATGCGTGCTCATTGAGTTTAACTGAGTGAGTGTGTCGTTAGTAAAGAAACATGTGCCTTGCTGTCTTCCTTCAAGTCTCCAGTTTAGTACTGCACGCATAACTTCAGAAGGAACTGCATTTAGTGGAACTACATTTATTGAAGATAAAGCGGATCGAGCGCCTCCAAACCATTTCATGCCTAAACTTATCTTTTTGTGTGAAATGGTCCCATGTTGCGCACGCATACTCAAATTTTGGGTCTATATATACGCTTGAAACTTTAAATCACTAGGTCCGGCTTTTAACTTGTACTTCAAGACAGGCAGCTTTTGTGAAGCAGACGAACACATGTTGTCGAAGTACTACACCATGCGCATGTTAGCCTGTCCGTAATTTTCACTCCAAAATATTTATATTCGCTTACTACCTTTATCGCTGCGCCATCAATCTTATACTGCCACGTGTTTGCAAATTTGCTTTTTTTCTTAAAAACCAGGCAATTAATTGTGCCAACTGTTATACTAAACGAAGTCGACGCCAAAATGTGATCGTTCTGCAATATTTGAGCAAGGACAGAGCAGCGGTGAGCGCAAAACCTTTTTTCGAAGACGCGCAGTGAAATATTCAGGCCCCTGTATATTTGCCTTGGTAAGGCTGCCGGCAGTATCAGAGTGACTTCTCCTCGGTTGCTGATTGGTCCCGACGCTCTCCAGCTGCTGGCCCATCATCTGTACGGGAGGAAATTCTCGCCATTCGCGAGCAAAAAGGCCGCCGAACTGCGGCCCTCGAGCTGCAAACGGCATGCGGCGAGTTGGCGCAAACATAAGTGTTAGAAGAAGGCCTTCTGTCGCCACGTGCCAAACATATCCAAGCCAAGCCAAGACGACGCATCCATTCTGCCGTTTTTATGCTGACGCATCTCGTTCGTCTTACGGACGCCAGAATCGCCGAACGACTTCGCAAATGGGACGCGTTATGTACTGATAACCAACGTTTCAGGTTAGTTCAGAGGAAGTGAATGCTCATTTCAACGGTTACTGGCGATGAACGATAACAGTGGCGGAGCCATCACGAGAATTAACGCTGAAACAGGCGCCATGGGTGCCGCCGTGTTCGACAACATTAGTTTTAGTTGGGCGTCCGCAGCCGCTCTGCGTATGCAGCGAACCCGTGGATGCGTCAGTGCGCATGCGCAGTACGCAGCAGCACGCACGGTATCTTGTGTGCGCCCTCACCTTTTCGAAAGCTGCGTAGCGTCCGCTGCGGGCTCAGCGGCCTTTGCGGGACGTTCTCGCGTGTTCTCGTGTGTCTACGAGAGCGCATTTTTCGATATCGCTCTTGCCGAAGATATGACTCCGACTTGTCGTTTCACTTCGTGCCGGCTGATATTGGCTACACAGTTTCAGAAGGCGGCATAAGGTGACTAGCGCACTACTGGTTCCTACGCCTGCAAGTCAGCAATCCCTTTGTCAGCTTTTGCGTCCGGCCAACTATTGCCGTATCGTGCACGCGCGCTACGCTACGCGCGCACAACCTCGCGCCCTGCGCACGTGGGTGGTTGCGGACGCCCAACTAAAGCTACCAATTATATCTTAGCTTCCGTAAGCATTACGTTCGTTAAAGTCGCCAAATAACGTACGTTAGCATAGCCCCGTGTGCATATCGCAGAACCACAATAACGAACGGAGCATGCGCGGTGAGGCCAAAACAATTGTTACCTACGTAATGCATTTACGTTTGGTTACGAACTCACTAGCTACGATTACTTCATTGCTATATTTGCCGTAATGTTACTAAGAAGTTGATTAGTGTATTTTATTAATCAGTTGAGTATCTGTTTTCATTTCTCGTGCCGTGCCTCATAATCAATTCGAGATTTTAGCATAGCACCCAGAATTCAATTCCATTTCTCCTGCAAGTAACGCCTGCCTCTCTGAATGATCCAGTCCAATGTTATCTGCACCAGGTGATCTTATTTTAATTCGTTAAACCTTTGCCCCCGTACGATCAGTGCGCAGTAGTGAGCCCGGTTCATTAGCAGACAATTGGTTCGCATCGCCCACGGCCAAGCGGCATCGTGTACAATTCAATTGGCGCCGCTGACCGTCCACCAACACTGACGCGGCCATGGTGCTGCCACCTATAGTTTAATCTCGCGGTGAGTAGCCAGGATTACAATCGCGCAAGTGGGCAGAATTGTAATCCTGGCTACGCGCGCCCTAATATCTTCAGACCATCATTTTTCTATTATTTATTTGTTCGGATGCAGCTGGAGACGTTGGAAACTATTTTGTTGTTGATTTCTTGGCACAGTATATTGTTAAGAGACAGAAAGAGAGCGGTTTGGATCATAGAGCGAACGGGTATAGACGATATTCTAATAGACAATAAGAGAAAGAAATGACGCTTGGCAGGCCATGTAATGCGCAGATAGATAACCGTTGGACCATTAGGGTGACAGAACGGATACCAAGAGAAGGGAAGGGCAGTATAGGACGGCAGAAGGCTAGATGGTGCGATGAAATTAGGAAATTTGCGGGTGCTGGTTCGAATCGGTCGGCGCAGGACGGGGGTAATTGGAGATCGCAGCGAGAAGCCTTCGTCCTGCAGTGGACATAAATAGGCTGATGATGATGATAATAATATAGGTGATGATGATGAGTATATTCTGTGATTAAACGATTACATCCTGAAGTCAAAGGGACACACTGCTGGAATATAGCCATTTACGCAAACAAGCAAGCAAGTAACCCTGCGAAAGTGTAGATAAGGTCCCGAAATTCCTGGTGCGTATGACGTTCTGAGCAAAGAACTTAACTGCGCGACCGGAAGCGAAGCCCCCCCCCCCCTTTTTTTTTTTCTCAGGTCAATTCAAGCTTATTGCAACGGTCGTGTTCGAGTTGCATGGTAATAGTATTACAGCAGGAGGTCCCAGAGTTTTGAAAAACAGCTGACAGGGGGACATCCTATAATACTATAAATAGGATTAATATACAAAAACACGGTCATACAAAAACACAGAAGTACGGTCATGTGAACAGTAATAATAATAATTAGGCAAGTTGATTATACATAACAGAAAATTGGATAATTAAGTTAATGGTAATGCTAATTATTCAAAAGACATTAACATTATCGAAATAACAGAGAGTAGTAACAAGAATAATGAACTCGACATGAGTACTTAGAGTAAGTAGCGTGAATCAGCCTTTCCGATCGTTATACGGAGGGGCTGGAGGCGGCACATAGCCGCACGATGATATAGACATGATGAAGAAAGAGATAGATAGATAGATAGATAGATAGATAGATAGATAGATAGATAGATAGATAGATAGATAGATAGATAGATAGATAGATAGATAGATAGATAGATAGATAGATAGATAGATAGATAGATAGATAGATAGATAGATAGATAGATAGATAGATAGATAGATAGATAGAATCAGATGTTTGTGATGGTAACCGAAACGCCCATAACCCTGTCCGGAAACTGCACAGTTTTGGGATCCATGAAGTAATGATGGGATTCGCAAATGTTTAGCTGCTCTGAAAAGCTAAAAAATAGACGCAAACATACAAAAAGAAAAGAAAAAGAAAGAAGCTCACGCTATTTCGCTCATCCTATGAAATCATTCAGTGTTTTTTTTTTTGTGCGATCCTTTAGTCCGGACCTTAATGACCGCATCTGCGAGTTTATCATGAGCTTCCTCATTAGGTCGATCATATATATAAGCACCTGGGTCGTGCTGTCGTGGCCACCCTGCTCATTTAAAAATACCCTTGCTAGGAAATTAAACATGTAAGTTATGAAAATTTCACTTCATCGCACTTTTATTAAAAGGTGTCACGAGAAGACGTGAGCTCAAAAGAAAATCTGTGCGACAAATCCGAACGGTATAAGCATTCAGCGCTCCGAACATTGCGCAAAGGGTGCCAAAGACAACGTCTTAGCTTCTACTGCACAGGCAGGTTATAGAAAAGAAGACAAAAAAAAAAAACCCCACATCATTCAAGGGAAAAAGAAAACAAAAGAAAAACCACGTGGTAGAAAGGAAGGACAACACGATGTACAAATATCTGCGAACTGCGTGCAAGCTGCCGAGTGATGGCCACGCGCGCAATTAAAGGGGCAATTAGAAGGATACCTTCGCAAATGGGAACTTGCACCGTTTACGACCCCGTTCCCGCTGGCTTTCTCGATGTGCGGGCAGAGCAGGGAAAGCAGGGGAAATCCGTGGAAGGCGTTCATTAGACACGGTCGGAAGCATTCTCAAGAAAAGTATAGAACACGCTGGAAAAAGAGGCGGTACGGCCGCGCCGTACAGCCTGTTTTTCCAGCGGAGAGCTTCCGCCCGATCTGAAATGAAAAAAATAAATAAATAAATAAACACAGTACTAAACGCACCGCGTGTCAACCACGTTGCGCGCTATACTTTCCACACACTGTCGTTTTTCCTAGTGTGATGGGAATGTCGTCCCCTTTATTTTTACTCGGACCGACACAGCTATGCACAAACGGTCTTTTTCTTTGATTGGAACCAGCTTTTTAAATAGCTTATGGCCTATAGCAAAATTGTGCACAGCAGCACTGCGCCGCTGCCATCTGAATGTGCTATCTCTATCAATGCAGTGAACGTGACACACCTACTCAGAGCTCAGAGCTACGGCAAACGCGCCTGCAGCTTCTCAGAGCAACCGGTCGTAGTCCCACTCTCCTGACATTGCAACACTGTGTACACGGGCCGTTGCAGCGGTAATTTCTATGTCCTTGCGTTCCAGCGGTCCTGACACAAGCTGTTCGTATACCTGCGATGCTCATTGTTATATCATGTCATTAATCATGCTATGCCTAAAGGAAACCTCCTAAATAAAAGCAAATATTTATTGAGCGGAATTACTCTAAGCAGTAAGCAGTATCCGCACATGAGAATTCGAAATGTTTAATTGACTGATTGGAAATTTGTAATTACTTTACTAACTAATCACTATATATGGAACGCATGGAAACTTATGAATTGAAGTCGGTGAGTTCACAAGGAATATCCTCTTACCAAGAATTGCGAGGATTCTGAGCCTGGCATTAGTTTTGATGTATTCGTTCCCGAATTATGCGACAAAATGCCCGTCCGCGTCGTTGTAATTGCTTTCTTTCGTGTCTGTGATCTCGTGTGCCTTCCTTTAGGGACAATTAATTATGTGTTAGTGAAATGCCCCTTTGGTGTTGCTGTCAAACTTCTCCTTCACTTCCTCAGAAAGC
The DNA here is from genome assembly GCF_038994185.2 of Dermacentor albipictus. Lineage (NCBI taxonomy): Eukaryota > Metazoa > Arthropoda > Arachnida > Ixodida > Ixodidae > Dermacentor > Dermacentor albipictus. The sequence continues at coordinate 483,728,355 of NC_091821.1, forward strand.
TCTGTGGTAAAAAGGTAAGGGGAACAACTTCTTAAGTTTGACTGCACCTATTTCAATACTGGTTCAAAGTTTTAAAATCTGCGCTAAGTGGACGTGCCTTGATAACTCCCCTGCTTGAATGCCTAAATGGTGATATGTGCTCAAGAAGTGAGTAGGAAGATTTCGTTATTTACTCATTCATGCATTTTTGCCTCTCGCTGCCTACCGTACACTATCGTGCTGTGTTGGTAAAAGCGATATACATTTCATTCTCCCTCAGGAGGCACAGAAACCTGGAAGCTCGGAACGATGAGTTCAGCCGAGACCCGGTCGGTGGTGTACTGTGGATGAGGTGGGATTAAGCAAACCAGAATTTTTACCGCAGGAGCGCTTTTCGACTCGGTCCCCCGAAGCCTTGCATCACCAAAATGGAAAGCAAACTGCAACTGCTTGATCACTGGCTATGGCGATACTTAACGTATGCCCACTACAGACCACACGCAATGTTGGTAAACAGCCGCGTCTATTTTTGTGCCTCTCGGAGCAAGGCTTTGTTTCCTTTGCCTTTTGTAGCGGTGAAATTCCCTTTTGTTTCTCACACAAACAAGTTAATCCCGAAAGGGTTCTTAAATATCAAGAAAGTTGTTTCGTCAACTGCATTCTTGTTTCTAAACGAAAATAGATTTCAGAACGTCTATGATTACAATTAATTCGTTTAAGGTTGACCTAAAAGGCAGGTAAGGCACACTTGATTAGCAAACAAAACACACAGTATACACAGTTGAGTCCCATATATGTTCCCGTGCGGGCGGTAGTCTGAAGAAAAGAGTGAGAACAATGTGTAGAGTGCCTTGATCACACGTGTTTTTTCTAAACTTCAGACACAAAGCGCTGTTATCAGACTCTCGTGACTTTGGCCTTTATTATCTGAAAGGGACACTAACGACGAAATACTAAACCAGTTTAGAATGATGAAGTGTTATTTGAAAACTCTATTTCCCTTAATTTCGCAACAATAGGTAAGCTATCAGAAGAAGAAATGAAGGCCAACGTTTCATTTCTTTTGAAATTTCGCGCCGCGACTTGGACGCTGGTACATTGTTGCGATGTCACAAATTTCAAAGGATCAGACGGCTTTGGAATAGCATCTGCAACCAAATACAAACACATTACGTATGTAAAGAAATCGCGTTGTCCTCACTCTGCATGATCCGAACGTCATTGTGTTTCTGCGGTTTACGTGCGGCACGATAGCGCACGTTATTTGGCGAGATTAAGGTCCGTAATGTTTATGCTCACCAAGAAATAGTGTTGTCCAACATAGAGACAATCATGGCTCTTACTTCAGCATGAAGTCTCGTCATGGATACGCTCTCGCTCTCGTTGATCACCAATGACTACTGAAATGAGTTTGCGCTTCCCCTAAACTCACCTGAAACTTTAGTTACCAGTGCATAGGGCGTCCAATCTCTGAGATCAACCCGCGATTGCGGCGTCCGTGCGCCTAAACGAAATGCGTACGCATAGAAACACCAGGATATTGCTAATCGATTGCTTTGGCCTGGATTCGTTTGGCACAAGGCACCAAACGGCGCCACGTTTTCTAACTTTCTTCTTACGCTTGCGTTCCCGCATGTTAAACTAAATGTCTTGAAGCGACATGCGCCGTAACGTCCGGGAAAGATGCTTGCGCTTCACGTACGTATTACGACAAACGCTATTTTAAAGCTGTCCATTTTTTTTAAATATTTGGGCCGTTGTGGATAAGTAATATTCTCGGAGCTTGCCATCTTCAGTTCCTTGTTTCTTTAGAAAACAAGAACTGAACACGACAAAAAGCGGACGATTCATGACTCGGGGCCTCTCCGGTAAGCGCTGAAACCTTTTTCTTTTTTCTTACTTGTTTTGTTTCACACACATTTCTCTTAAGTGCTGTTCAAATTCGCCGAAAATGTATCGAGTACCTAGGCGCGTTCATGCCCGCATGCACATGTGAGATTACAGAACCACGATGTTAGGAGCACTGAGAATTTACAATATATTTTGCAACCTATGGCGAATAAATCAATGGATCTCTTAGGCATGTAAGGCCCTCTGGGCTGGACTTTTCGGTGATGTGGTAGCCTCGGCACCTACGGTATTATCTAGCTAAGCTATGTCGGATACTCAGGTGCCATAGTCAGAAGTTGGAATCCTTGTATGCAAATTTTTGTTTATTTCTTTTTCTTTTTTTATCTGACGATGGTGAGCTTTAATTTTACCTACTCCAATGCGATATATCTGCAGGCTTGGGGTGACGCCTGACACCGGCAAAAGATGCCGAGAGCGAGTGGGGCTATACTAATCCAGGTACAACCAAATTAAGAAGGCCCACTAAGCTTCAACAAAAAGACTCCCTCGCATGAGCAGGAATTGACCTGCCTGGTGCAGTATTCGACCACTCCCTCCCTCATGATTCCTACAATTTACCCATGGCCCTCAGTCCCCAGCAGCTGCGGAGCACCTGACCGAGGCGGCGGTCAGACCTGTAACGCAGCAGAGGGTGCTAAGAATCTCTAGACCCGGACAGGCCGCCAATGGAAACTGATCCTGGCAACCTTGTTAAAGGTTGCCAGGACCAGTTAGCAGAATGCAGTTAGCAGTTAGCAGCATGCTAGCCTCACCCGAACTCTGTCGAGTGAGACTAGCTTAGCAGGACTATTTGAGAAACTATCAGACATTATTTGGGATATCATTAGCCTTAGTGAGATTAGAAGAACTGGTAATCTCTATACAGTGCTGACTAATGGCTATTTCCTCTGCTATAGAGGTCTCCCAGATAAGAAGCAATACGGGGTGGGATTCCTAATTCATAAGGACATAGTGGGCAACATTGACGAATTCTACAGCATTAATGAGAGTGTAGCAGTAGTCGTAATCAAACATAATAAGATGTAGAGGTAAAAGGTAGTACGACCCTAGGCTCCAACATCCAGTCACCATGACGATGAAGTAGATCAGTTTTATGAAGATGTTGAATTAGCGATGGGAAAAGTGTAATGGGGACTTCAATGAAAAATTGGGGAAAAAAGGCTGGTGAACAAGCAATTGGCAGCTACGGCCTCGGTTCTAGGAACGCTAGAGGAGAGATGCTGGTGGAATTCGCAGAAAGGAATAAGCTGCGAATAATGAACACCTTTTCCAGGAAGCTTAACAAAAGAAAGGGGACCTGGAAAAGCCCTAATGGTGAAACGAGAAATGAAATTGATTTCACACTTTCTGCCGATCCCCGCATAGTGCAAGATGTAAAAGTGTTAGGTAGGGTAAAGGGCAGTGATCACAGGTTAGTGAGAGCTATGATTCACCTCTGTTTGAAGAGAGAAAGAGTAAAATTGGCGAAGAAGAAGCAGGCTTACCTAGAGGCAGTAAGGGTAAAAGGAGACAAATTGGGCGTGGTGCTTGTAAATAAATATACAGCCTTATAACAGAGAGATGAAGATGACATAGAGGTAAGGAATGGAAACGTAACTAAGCTGCTGGCTTCAGAGGAAGCTATTGAAGTGGGAGGCAAGGCACCAAGGTAACCAGTAGGCAAACTCTCCCAAGTAACAACGGACCTAATAAAGAAATGAGAAAGAGTGAAAGTGTCCAACTCAAGAGATAAGATAGAATTCGCGGAACTGTCAAAACTGATCAAAAACGCGAAAATAAAGGCTATTCGAAATTATAACGTGAGAAATACTGAAGAAGCCGTAAAAAATAGTCGCAGCCTGAAATCAGTGAGCATAGGACAAGCATAGCATTTGGCATAGGACAAACCAAGATGTATGCACTGAAAGATAAGCAGGGTAATATCATAGCAATCTCCAAGATATAGTAAAGGAAGCGTTAGAATTCTATACTGACCTTTACAATACGCAGACGAGTCACGATAACTACATTTGAAGCAGTAATGAACAGGATACTGAAACTCCTCCTATAACTAGCGATGAGGTCAGAAGGGCCTTGCAAGACATGGAACGGGGATAATCGGCAGGAGAAGATGGAATAACTGTCGATTTGGTCAAAGATGGAGGAGACATAATGCTTGGAAAACTGGAGGCTCTCGATACGAAATGTCTATCGACTCCAAAGGTCCCAGAAAAGTGGAAGAACGCAAAACATACACTAATCCACAGAAAGGGAGACGATAAATAATTGAAAAATTATAGGCCAATTACTTACTCCCAGTATTATATAAAATATTCACCCAGATAATTTGCAATAGAATAAGGGCAACATTGCACTTCAGCCAACCAAGAGAACAGGCTGGCTTCAGGAAGATATACTCTACAATGAACCACATCCATGTCATTAATCAGGTAATCGAGAAATCCGCAGAGTAGAATCAGCCTCTCTGTATGGCTTTCATAGATTACCGAAAGGCATTTGATTCAGTAGAGATACCAGCAGTTATACAGACATTACGTAATCAAGTAGTGCAGACCGCTTACGTAAATATCTTGGAAAGTATCTATAATTCTAAACTAGAAAAGTAGGAAGATACCTATGAAGGAAGAGGTCAGACAAGGAGGCGCAATCTCTCCAAAGCTATTCAGTGCCTGCTTGGAAGAGGTATTCAAGCTATTAAACTGGGAAGGCTTAGGAGTAAGGATCGACCGCGAATACCTCAACAACCTTCGGTTTGCCGATGACATCGTTCTATTCAGCAACAATGCAGACGAGTTACGACAAATGATTGAAGACCTTAACAGAGAGAGTGTAGGAGTGGGGTTGAAGATTCATAATCAGGAGGTAAACATAATGACCAATAGCCGGGCAAGAAAACAAGAGTTCAGGATCACCAGTCAGCCTCTAGAGTAAGTGAAGGAGTACGTTTACCTAGGTCAATTAATCACTGGAGACCCTGATCATGAGAAGGAAATTCATAGAAGAATAAAAAGTGGTTGGATCGCATACGGCAGACATTGTCATCTCCGACTGGAAGCTGAAAGGAAGGTGTACAATCAGTGCATTTTACCTGTGCTGACGTTTGGGATAGAGACTTGGAGACTAAGAAAGAAGCTTGAAAAGAAGTTAAGGACCGCGCAAAGAGTTATGGAACGAAGAATGCAAGGCGTAACGTTACAGAATGGGTACCAAGAGAAGGGAAGTGCAGTCGAGGAGGGTAGAAGACTAGGTGGGGCGATGAAATTAGGAAATTCGCGGGCACTAGTTGGAAGCGGTTGGCGCCGGACAGGGATAAATGGAGATCGCAGGGAGAGGACTTCGTCCTGCAGTGAGCATAAAATAGGCTGACAATGATAATGATGAGGATTATGGGAGTGCGAATATTCGAAACTTTCTGATTAAGAAATGAAAGCAGTCCTGTTCAATTCTATATTCGGAGCGAATCACTATTGGTCAACGCGAATATTTTCGAATAGTTTTCAATTATTTCAATACGTGAATTGTGCGCGATTAAACATAAAATCGGAGCAGCAGTACGAAACATTTATTCACCGTGGGCACGGAGTAAGCGTTAATGATGAAAGAGTACGTAGCTTAGCCGGCTGAGCCATTCAGGGAGGCACACAGTAGCGGCTGGAAAGCGTTTATTCGCACTATGCTAAGAGATCTGTGCAGACGACGAGAGTACTTATTTGTTCTTGATGATCCATTTGGACTTTCAATAAGCTGCGCTTCATAACGTTGCAATTCAGTGACAAAGACTACTGCAGGCGATGAATACTACTATATAAAAATCGTTTCATAATAGTTGCGAAAATGGTTGTTCCACTATTCGAAAGCTATTCGAAAATGATTAAGTGTATAATTCTCTACGCTTCTGGCATTATTCGATTTGTATTCGATTCTGCCTGAATAAATGCTATTCCGCACGTGTATGGAACACAACGTAGTCAATTTCTACAGGGTGAGAATTGACCAGGCCTTAGCGGATGCCTTTAATATCATTGACAGCATGGCGAGCTAGCGCGAGAACTTGAAGGTGGAGTGGCCATCCGGCTTTGGTTAATGTGTTTTTTTTTTCTGGCTTACAGAGCGTGTTCTCGCGGTAAGAGTGGCTTTGTTTTTTGGTATTGTAGAATGGTAATCTATACCACTAGTTCATTTGAAATCATTTTTATCTTTCGTGTCCCTTTAATGGAGCACGCAAACCCGAAATGAGCAGTTGTATTTACCGCTCCAAATCGTCGCGTTTCAAGTATCATGATTTTATCCCGAAACTTGCGATATCAGTGAATGTTCAGCTTTTGATACATGGACGTGTCCTCACCAGACAAACGCGCAGGGAACAAAAAAAAAGAATGATGTACTTGTAGTGCTCTCCCTTAATTGACGGAAGTTAGCCTCTTAGCGAAGGATCCTCTAGTCAGCTTTGTTGAAACTTCTTGCAGCATTTAGTTCTACCTGCGCTACGATCGCTAGAAAGCTCATTGACGCAAAGCTCGTTCACGTCAGCTTGAGAGAATGACCCTCTTTGAAGAGCCCCTAGTTGTAGGCAGCTACAACAAGCGTGACCAAAGCTGTCCGTATGCAGGAAGTTCGGATTTCGGAACTATACTAAACAGCTTCTGTGTTAAGGTAGGGCAATTGAATTGGCTACTCAGGAAAGTAAGTAATATTGTCGCTATTCGTATTCGGTGCCAAATAAAAGCACAAAACAACACTTTTGACCTCCCCACCGCTCAAAAAAAAAAAAAGAGACATGTTGCTACGTTTTAACGTTCTACATTGTCAAAAAACATATTTCTGTTGCTCCTCTTCTTTTCTTCACAATAAAGAAAATTTCTCGCTACTTGGCAGAACTGGGGCCCTCAGGGATCGCCAACTCTGAATTCATTTGCGCCCGTCACGGGAAGTGCATGCTGTTGTAGCTAGATTCTCGTTACGTCGCCGCGCTTCTTGAATAGCTCTCCCGACTCTTAGACCCTCGTTTGACGGTCGGTTCTGATCATGAGGGCGCTGGAGAAACTTTATTTAGATTTTTGGTTTCTAAGCCGCAAGGGTGGGGGAGGGGGTCGGGGAGCACTTTGTTTCAGTACAACGCATTTATCGGTCGTGATAAAACTCTGCATCAAAGGCAAAGGGTTGAACGGACTGACTCGGGCAACACATGCCATCAGGTGTGGGATTTTCGAAACGAACAAGGAACGCTGTGATTGCGATACTTACCCAGACTGGCGCTATCACCGAACAGTTGCTACTTGCACGCGTTTTTGTGATTACTTTCATTGTTCCTGCAGTGCTCACCACCCGCTCCGCCTTGTCGCCAGCTCTGTCGGAGACAAGTAAACGTTCTGGCTTCCGCTTCTGGCCCGAGCGTTTCGCGCGCGCACATTAGCGTTCCTGCTGAGCATCTTTGAGCATACGATACTGTGGCGCATACGCTAGTCTGAGTGTAACAGACAGCAAACGTCAAGGTAAGTTTATCCCTTGCTATTTTTTGGGGCACTCACAAACGCTGGCGGTTTTCCGTCGGTCCGGGGTAGAGGAAAAATACGGTGGGGCGCAGGGCCCATAGTAGCAGCTGTAGCTTGAATCAACGCTCCTTGGCGTGTGGTTCTATCTGATGTTGGCTTCGAATCCTGCTATCTGAATGTAATTCAGCACACATTTAAAAGGTTTCTTTCTGCAACCGGTTCACCACTCCAGGAGTATCCACTGCTTCATCGAGCCTGACATTGGCATCAAGTGGCGCAAAATGTTGCTGCCTTCTTTGGTAGTTGCTGTGCTTAGTTTTGTCCCCCAGGGCGAAAAAGAATACTAAAAGAAATGTGAGGGCAAGCCCGCAACACCCGAAGGTATAACGGGCATAAACAGCCAATCATGAAATGAAAGAATTAGGATTGTAGGTGCCGAAGATTTTAGAAATTTAGAAAAGAAATTTAGTAACAGAATCCAATAAGTTACGAAAAAAATATTTTACGGAGCTGAGTGAAGTAAGGAGTGAAGACGGAGAGAAGGGAGAAAACGTGGTGTAACGGGAAATAGAGGCAGCGGGCATACGTCGAGTACACCGCTCCGGAAGGGTTGCTGTGCAGTCCCAGAGTGGGTGTTGTATGTTTGTCTTTTCTTTGTGAGCCAGCTTGCAGTTCGGGCACAGATTTGGCTGAAGTTGCTTCGGCATCGAGGTGCGTCGGGAATAAATTTCGGCTACAACTGGCGTAATCGCACCACCGTTTTTAATTTGATAGAGCAACATCATTTAGCGACGGAGAAAACATGGGGATATCGGATTGGGGTTTTTGCAGTGTCCGTTCACAGAACATACGCCTGCACTCATGGGCCCCAATGCCTCGATGGTAATTAAACTTTGTCATATTGCGGATGCGCTGGAGACAGGGCGGACGCGTCAGCGCCCAGTCGTGTTTGAACCCTATGTTATTAATTTATTCTTTTTTTATTTTTCCTTGAACAATGAGTACACAGTTCGCCTTAATGAAGTCGTGTTTTCCGGTCGAATGAAAAGAACCAAATTTGCCAGCACAAATATATATGCGAACCTTTGTTCAGAAGTGTAGCCTAAAGACATATGCAAATATTACTCTGCCACAATATGGATTCAAAAGGAGCAAGTCTATAGAGATAGCGTTCTTAGCTCAAAACGAGTATATTTAAGACAACTATGAAAACAAGAACGTATTCCTGGTTATCTTCTTAGATTTCAGGAAAGCTTTCGATTCCATGAACCATGAAGTCCTACTAAAACAAAGTCATTGTTATGGCGATCGCGGCACAGCCCACTCATTGGTACAATGGTATTTACAAAAGAGAACGCAGTCTGTCGAGACCAATGGCCATTCACCCGGAACAAAACCGCTGACTTCCGTGTCCATTTTTCTTTATTCTATAGATAAATGATATCACCGACACTGACAACGCCTGATATTACCCAATTTGCCCGCACGACGCGAGCTTGCACATTCCCGCCCTATGTGGCATTGATATATCATACCACGCAAATAACACACTGGCGCTAATTGAAGGATGGTAAACTAAAAACAATTTAAAACAGAATGGTAGCAAAACCGAAGGAATACTGTTTTGCCCTAGAAATAAACACTTCCAGGTGGCCCCTCTACTATCGAACAATAAAGAAAACGAAGCTGTTCAGTCCTTTAGAACTTTAGGTGCATACTTTTCTGAACATCGGTCACCGGAGGAACGCATTTGTTCTCTGACAAACAAACTGTCCCGCACAATCGGCTTTCTGCCTCATCATTCCACAGTATTTCCGTTATCAGTAAATCATCCTTTACAAAATGAACTTTCTTCCTGTGCACTGATTCCTGCAACACTAATTTGGGTGACCAAACCCGCATGTTTTCTTTACATACTGTTACTGTTGCAAAAACGAATAGTCAGGCTATTTTCAAAAGTCCGTCACTTTTTACAATCACAATCCCAGCTTCAGAAACTCCGCATTTTCAGTTTGGCTTCACTGTATAATTTCAGGCTTTGCCACCTTTCTAGATCAGGAACAATAAAAAAACGATACAGTGTTATTTCGCTTGACAAAACGTCAAGGTTATACGAGCGCTTACAACTCTAGCAATCCTGAGCGTAGGAATATACACTCTTGCCGAACAAACTATGGGAAACAAATGCTTCGGCTCCGGCTTCCCACATTGTTAAATGAATTCTTATGCAACCGTGACATGAATATTGCTGCCTTTTTTTTAAACACTTAAAGGGGCTCTGAAACACCCCTCGGGCGTCGTGAAATAACACAGTCCGCGGGTAGCATATGCCACGGTCAGCATCTCAGCAAAGTGGTGCGTGGGGATCACATGCGGATCGCGATGTCAAACGCTCACTTTTGAAGAGGAAACCCTGTCCTCACACTCTTCTGGATGCTTTACTCCGTCATTCCCTTAGACTTCTAGCAGCCATTGGCCGATTGCTGACATCAAGTTGCGGTCGGCTACATGGCGTAGATACTGCGGTCGCCGCGGGGTGCCGCTACGAGTCCACTGGCTAAGCGAATTGCGGCTCGCAGTGTACAACAGCGTTTGGCTTACGTTCAGCGCGTCGTAGGCACCAAAGGTGGAAGTCGTGGCGTCTATGTTAACATCTAAACTGAAATTTGAACTGCGCGCCAGGCGGTGACATTTTATTGGCGGAGCGTTGTGGGCACGCCCCACTGCGCCGTAGCCTTCGCAGTGCAAGGCATTGAAGAAGGAACAGGAGCACCATAGAGGCCGCGTTTGACTGCCAATAGCTCCGCTTCTGCTGGACGCAGTGTAGTACTTCTTGCGGCAAAATATTTCTGAAATGCCCTACTTTCACTTCAAGTCCCTTTCGCCACTTCGATAAAAAGTTGTTAAGGACCCCTGTAAACGATATATTCTTGTGATTGACAATTTCAGCCCTAGCTCCTTATTTCAGCCTTTGTTGTTTGTTCTTGCACTGCTTATTAGAATGTGTCTGCCGTCTGATGCTACTATATTGTCCTGTTTCGCGTATAATTTTGCGATAGCAATTATATGCACACTTCTGGCGCCTTTCTACCATCGCCGTCGCCGTGATGTTCCGTATAAAGTCCAAGGGCGAGAACATCGTCACCGGGCGCCATATGCTGTATGTGCAAGGGAAAGAGTACGAGGGTGTGCCCATGACGGCGGCTCAATCTCGTGCGCCCAACGGAGTAAAGCGGCGAGCAAGCGCGCCGTGTCCCGTCGCGTGCAATGCATCAGGACGAGGTGAAGGAGGTGGGTGGCTTTTTACTTCGGCGGCTGCTGCGTATGACGCAGCTGCACGGGCCCTATCTTGAAAGCAATCTGCGATGAGTACAGAGACTAGGTGTGCCGGGAGCTCATAGCTTTGTGTGAAGTGTGCCCTCGCCGCTTAGTTCGCGTACAAGTGAGAGGCAGCACGAAGGTCAATTCGCTCGCTGCTGCTGCCGCTGTTCCTGAGGCGAGCGTTTTGGCAGCAAGTGTCCGCTCTCATTGAGTGAGATGTGTTCATGGTTTCCTGTGTTCGCGTGATACATGTGACAGCAAAAGAAAAAAAGGCTGCTTTCTTTCTCAAATGCAAACTGTTTATTATCTGCAGAGCGTCGGCGTGAAGCGTGTTGCTGCCTTCCTCGGCCGCGTCTCTCGTGCGTCTCCCCGTGCCGTCTCTCTGGTTCGGCTGACCTTCGGCTCTTCTCTCTCGCCTCGCTCGAACCCCCGTGTCTACTCGTGGGTCTCTTCTTACAGTCCCAGGAACTATGGCAGGGCATCGGTGCGATGAGTCTTTCCTCGTGTTTACACAAGGGTCTCTTGCGGGGAGCAAAGTACCATGCGGGGCGCCTCGTGATCTACGGGATTGCGGCGGTGGAGCTCGCTGCCTGACAGGTCGGCGTAAAATGCGTGACGGCTAAGTTACGAGAGTGCGCGCCGCTCACACGGCCTACCCAAAATTTGCGACTGTCCTCAGGCGCACGTGTCCGTCGATGTCAACTCCTCGGTGTCCAAGGCGCGTTCTTAGTACTTCCTCAGCTCTTCGACGTTTACAGTTTTTTCGTTTGATCTTCCGGGGATGATGTTTGGAACGCCGAATCGTGGGATCCACCAGTTCGTAAGAAATTCCAGGTAGTACTTGGAAGATGTGCTTGGCACTGCTGCTGCGTCCATGTACCTTGTAGCGTGGTCGATGCCATACGAGAATATAACCTTCGCCTCCATCCAGGGGATCCATGTGATCGAGAGAGATGACAACATTGGGCTCGTTTAGAACTTCTCTGGGGCTGAGGCACCCTTCAGCTCGTCTCGTTCGTGAGTTAATTATCTGGCACGTGTGGCATGACTCGATGTAGCAGCGGATGTCCTTTACTATAGATAGCCACCAATACTTTCGCTGGACCAAGGCTTTCGTCTTCTCGCTTCCAAGGTGTCCGTTGTCATGAAAGACTGCCATTACGCTGCTTCGGAGCGCCGCAGGAACCACCACCGTTTTGTAAGCTCGTCCGCCCTCGTTCGATCTTCTCACCACGATGTCGTCTTCCACTTCGCAGATGGAGTTAACAGTTCCTGCTTCCGCCCGGAACTTTTGGCATTCGGGATCGCTCTCTTGAAACTGAGGGTCAGCGGGATAGGATCTGTATGTCTTTGAGGCGACGGAAATATCGTCCCTGAGTTCGATGCTGTGCTCATCGTGAGCGCAGAGCCCCAGCTCGTCTTTCCTCGTGGTGAACGCCTTGTGGTGACGATGAAGAACTGAGCGCAGCTCATCTCGTTTGTCGGCGTTTGCGTCGCGGGACATTTTGGATACTGCCTCTTCAACCTGATTGGTGTAATCTTCGTCAGGACCGGGGTCCTTCGTGTTCAGCTGTACGAAGCCGATATCGCTCGCCGGTAGTTCGCCTCGGACCTTGCGATTGCTAAAGGCTGTTATTAGGGTCTCTCCGACGCGATGCGCACCGTGTGCGTTGGGTGCGAGACCCGACGGCTCACTCACTGATGGCTGAACGGGGACGAGGGTGACGTCGTTAGTGGCGTGGAACGTGACGTCAACATTCGCAGCGCGGCGCCAGTCCGAACCAAGAATCAGATCCATGGCACCTGGCAACGGCGCGATCACCACCTCCTCGAGTCGCACGGTCGATGTTCCGATGGTCACGTTCAGAGTCGCCACTCTCGCCGGTCTGATGCACCGGTCGAGCACTTCTATCGTTTCGGGAGACGTCCAGGGTCGGGGATGAACCTCAGGGCCCACGGAGCTCTCGCCGAGGACGGAGACGTTGGAGCCGCTGTCTATGCAGACTCTGACCGGCCGGTTCTCAACGAAGCCCTTCACGATGGGTAGGGTGCCGCCCGTCGATTGCAGGAAGCAGTTGGCTTGCCTGGAGGCTGTGCCGGCGTTGCCTGCGTTATATCTGGCTTCTCGGCGTCGTTCCGCGTGGATTGTGGCCTCCGTCTTGCGTCTGGTGCACTCCCTCGACAAATGTCCGATATTGCCGCAGTTAAAGCAGGCTCGTGTTCGCGCAGCTCGAACTGGTTCTCGGTGTTCGCGCCGCATTGACTGAGCGCTCGGCTCGGGGCGTCTGTCGTCAGCTGCCGATCTGTTCTCGTAGCTGCTCCTCATTTGGTTTCGTTGGCTCAGTTGCCCAGTTTGAGATTGTCGGCACTGCGCTGGCTGCGTCGCTATTGCTTTACGCCGCCTGGAGTCGAGCAGCGCTGCGCGGTCTATCAAATCAATGACACTGCTGCAGGGCTGTGCAGCCAGAGGATTCGCCCAGGTGTCGTCTTCGATCCCGCTAAGTATCAGCGAAATTCTCTCTTCATTCGCGAGCGGGTAGGGAGACTTGTCCAGTAGAGCATTCTTAGAGTACATGTACTCTACTAGGGTCTCCAAATTCCGCAGTTTTCGTGAAGCTTGCAGGTCCAAGAACTCCTGCATTGTTAGCTTCCGGTCGAAACGAGAGGCAAGTGCTTCCTTCCAAAGGTCCCACGTTTCACAAGCCATACCGTAAGAACTGTGCCAGTCCCTTGCCGCACCTTGCAGCCGGGTTGCTGCCGTTGCGAGCGTCAGTGATGGGGACCAGTGGGCCAGCGCAGAAATGCGTTCCACCTGCGTAATCCACGTTTGGACATTTCGTTGTACATCACCGTCGTACTCGGGGATGGCGGACGCGGTATCGTTCGTAGACTGGATCAGCACGGGCGGAGCTGGCGCGGACATTCTCGACAACGCTTCCGTCATCTGCAGCTGCGCGCGTGCGAACATGGCCACGATTTCAGTCATGCTTGGCGTACCTTCTGTAGCTGTGGCGGTGGTGTTCTCCAGCGAGGGCTGCGGAGATGCGCCACGGTTGACTTCTGCAGGCCGTTGGTTCGCTGCCGTAGCAGGGGCTTGGCTCCAGTCGTAACGTTGGGAGCCCGTTTCGTCCCCAGCTTGCGCCTGCGTTGGCTTCGGTGCCGCCGTTGTGTCACTCGTAGCGTGTGACCCGCGTTGCTGGGTTAGAAGCCGTCGCAGTTGGTCAACCTCGGCACGCAGACTCTCGATCGTAGCCGGCGCCTTGGAGTCCGCCCTTTCGTGGTCGTCGCCGTCAGCTTCGGTCTGGAGGCGAGTGTTGTCGTCTTGGAGACGGGTCACGAGATCGTCCTTACGGCCGCTGCACGGAAGTCCACGGATTCTCAGCTCGTCAGTCAGCCGTTGCTTTTTCAGGGCGCTGAGAACGTGGCGGACAGTTGATTTCACCGGTGACATGATGAATGTGGACTCCGAGCTCACCGATGGCGTTCTGCTGGGCTCCGTGGTGGCCGCTCGTTCTTCGTTCGGGAAAGACGCGTCTGCAGATCCTGTCGGCTGCGCCATGACAGCAAATGAAAAAAAGGCTGCTTTCTTTCTCAAATGCAAACTGTTTATTATCTGCAGAGCGTCGGCGTGAAGCGTGTTGCTGCCTTCCTCGGCCGCGTCTCTCGTGCGTCTCCCCGTGCCGTCTCTCTGGTTCGGCTGACCTTCGGCTCTTCTCTCTCGCCTCGCTCGAACCCCCGTGTCTACTCGTGGGTCTCTTCTTACAGTCCCAGGAACTATGGCAGGGCATCGGTGCGATGAGTCTTTCCTCGTGTTTACACAAGGGTCTCTTGCGGGGAGCAAAGTACCATGCGGGGCGCCTCGTGATCTACGGGATTGCGGCGGTGGAGCTCGCTGCCTGACAGGTCGGCGTAAAATGCGTGACGGCTAAGTTACGAGAGTGCGCGCCGCTCACACATGCTTGTTAATTTAATTAGTAAGAGAATGTTTAGGAGTTTATACAGCCGATAAAGCTACTATCCTTACTTTGTATAGCTGTCCACTAATTAGATGTCGCAACCGAGGCTTCGCCTTTTGGGCGAAACTGCCACTTTTTTCCCCATACTTCCTGCTTTCTTTTGTGTTTACCTTCGTCTGACGGAATATTTAACCGGTTGTACTTTCTCTAAGTATAGGTAATGTGTCTAAGCGATCCGATTTGGTTAAAATATGTATCCTGTCACTCCCTTTTCTAAGCAATTTATAACGCGACTGTCTATGTGGAAATTTTTGTGCATTATATATTGCGTGCAAGGAAATATATCTCGCCTTTTTGCTGCTTATTAGACGCCGCTCAGTAGCATGTTTTGATGTCACGCTGTCCATGGTTGACAAAGAACTCCCACCTCCGTCAAGCTGTTAAGTGCAGTAGCATTTATGCCGCCGCTCCCTCCTTGTAATCAAGGAAAAATAAAGCATATTTGAATTGACTGAAATGAACTCAGCCGGCATCGGTGCATGACAACGTGAAGTGAGTTAGATCGCTCGGCCAATCGTGTACATGGAAAGTAACGCTTCATTTAAATAGCCGGCAGATCCCATGCTCCGTGGGAATCGTTGAAATGCGAAGCCGTGTGCGGGGAGCCTACCAAGTTAACTAAACATCCGTGAGAACACCAAGACGTAGGCGGCTCTTTCACGGCATACATGATACAGATGTCACGATATTCTGTCATGACGGGAAATTTATGTTCGTCATACACACTTGTCATACTATGCCAATTTCGGTACACACCAAATTAACGAAACGACCGTGAAAGCACCAAGACATAGACGGCTAGATAGATGATGTGAAAGTTGCAAATGTTTGCCAAGTTAAATGCTTCTCATTTCATAAATGTATATTATTGTTCGCTCAGAAGTACTTTAAACAAAGACTAAGCTAGTACGGACAGGTTTGTGGAATCCTGGTCGTTTCATGAACTAGTTTCATGAGTAAAAAGGCGATTAAAATTACATGCTGAACAGGCTAGTCGGCAAAAGTATGCAGAGAACGTAGAGGCAGTGAGAATGTTCCTAGTGCTTGGATGGATCCGCAGCCAATCGGTATCTGCCGGGCTGGTACAAGGCACTTTTGACTTGTGACCACCAGGAACTTGCGACTGCGAGGACGCAGGCACGCTGGTTCTCGAATGCCGACCTGCAGAGTCCCAAAGCGAAAGGCCTTGCGCATTGCCTTTACATGCAAGCAGGGCTCCTAGTGCCATCTCTCGGTGTTTTAGTAAAATAGTCAGCCAATATTCGCCTCCATTTCACGAGGCGGGAATATTCGTTTTGCTACGTCGTGTTGCTGCCAATAAACTAATATTAAATAGCCCTGCATGATTTCACGTTTTGAGGGCGTGGTTAGGGAGAGGGTGAAACAGGAAAATGTTGGAGCTTACTAATTAATGCAATGGAGTGCGGCCACGTTCTTCCGCGAATCAATCTCTTGAACAATTGCCAAGCGGTAGTCAGTACAAAAGGTGGTTGAAATGATTTGAACAACTTGAAGCAGTAAATACTATAGCTCGTGTGACGGTTGAGAGAACGCAACTGAATCGCTAGCTGAGTGAGTTGGTAGGCTAAAGTTTTTCGTTTAGGGAAGAAGAGATACAAACGTAGACAGGAGTCGGAAGACGAGCGCTGGCTCCCAACTGAGGAATTTATCAGAAAGGAACATACATGAAAGCGATAGCAATATAAACAACGGTGCGAGAATCCGAGACACGCATGATTAGCAGCGTAAAATAGAATAAAATGAGCAACAAACACACTCGATCTCATGCGCGTTCTGAGCACGTGGTAAGTAAATATTCACATTCTTTGTCCCTCAAGAAGTTCTTTCAAAGAATATGAATCAACCAACTCTTGAAATTATCGAAGTTTTTGCATTAAGGGAATAGAGAACGCAGGTGTAAGTCAGGCTTCTGTTTCGTTATCGCATAAAATTTTTAAATCGATCATCGAGCGTGCTCACACCTTACATGACATCGAGGGTGGGTGTTGCTCTCTTTTTGTTGTCTCTTTTGCGTGGCTAATCATGAATTCCTCGTATTCTTGTACTTTACGTTGTCGTCGCTTATATACATTCATATTCATCTCCAATGTATTCTTCGGTTGTAAGTAAGCGCTTGTTTCATGTTCTACATGTGTGCGCCTTTTTGCGCTGCAACGAAATATGTCGAGAGGAAGGCGTGGCATGAGCACATTTAGAGGAACAGAATGAAAGTGATGACGGCTATGATTGATTGTGATGATAATGAAGTGTCACTATCATTTAAGATAGGAAACCCTTCACATCATTGAGAAAGGTAGGAACGAGTCCACAAAGGCTGGCAAGGCATTCAGGAATTAGCGGCAGTGAATAGATCTATGGGACCTCTTCAAATCGTGAAGAAGACAGGGCTTGATTGTGAACGGAGCTTGATGTGTAGAGAGAATGGCTCAGTCACCAAGGTTGGCAAGAGAGTGGAAAGAAGAAAAGCGTGAAATATGCGGAGGTTGACCGAGAAGGTGGAAAAGATAGGGGGGGGGGGGGGAGGGGAATTGGCCATGCAGGCGCGGTATCAATAGCCGAATTAGAAGCATAATCCTCACATCATATCCGACTTTATGATATAAATGCGAAGCAATCTACACTTTGACGAAAATCGCTAGCTGTGCGTGAAACTATTAGAGCCTTTTCACTTCAGAACCATTTGAATGCGACGCAACATTTTGCGTGCATTTTCTTAGGGATCGAATGCGAGCTTATGCTTTGTGCACACGAAATGCCAGGTACCTTCTTTGTCGTATTTTCACAGAGGTGATGAGACCCCAACGGGATTAATCAAGGTTTCAATTAACCAAAAGTTAATGATGGGCCGGTAGTACGTTGGAAGTTACCAGCACCAGCTAGTATGAGCATGTACGATATCCAGGTTCCAAAGCTGGAAATGATTTCCAGCTTCCATGAATTGACGCGAATTATGGCAACTTGTATACAGTTACATTTTCTGTTGCACCCTTTGCGAAGTAACCTCCTAAAGCAAGCCTGTTGAAGGTGAAGAATTGCACTTAGCCTTACCCGGACTTGCCCTCCCGCCTTGCAGACGCGTTATGACACTTTTTGTACGCGAATGTACAGGCGACCCATACGCTTCGATCAGTGTATAGAAATGCAATCTATTATGGCATACGAATGGCAAAAATGAATATAGGGAAGATGTGTTTTAGGATGTAAGCCTTCCAGGGCCCTCGCTAACATGCGCCACACGTATGTTCGGTGAGCTCTGTCGACACAAGGCACAGTTTCAAAGTGTCTGTGAGTACCGCTTAAGGATCGCAGTGTGCTATCACAATGAGAACAATAACGTGGTGAGTAGTTTGATTTTGCTTCAGCGGGCATCGGTTGCAAGTCAGTGGAACTGCACAGGACATATTTCGGCCGCAACGCAAGATGATGATGATGAAAAACTTTATCACTCTTTAAAGGGAAGGCGGCAACGGAATAGAGGGTGGGGGGAGGAACTACTTGAAGTAGGCCTCCACTACGCAAGAGATCCTGCTTCGAAATAAAGTAGGTGGGCTGTGTGGAGGACATGGAGCAAGGAAGAAGATTAGGAGGGAGCGTGACGTGACAATCTTAAAGCCTAGTAATAGAAATTGCTGGATCTCCCGTAGGCGAGACTAGATTTAAGTATGAAATGATAACCGGCAAAGCATATCGGTTGGAGTTCATACTAGCTACAACCTTAAAATGGGTGTAGTGCATGTTCGCAACGGCACACACCCCGCATAACGTCACACTGTACACTGTATAGGGGTATTACTCAGGCTCGCGCGTGCGCACCTGACCCTTCTCTGGATCGCACAGCGCCGGCGGAGCGGCAGTCGCTCCCTAGCACTTTCGCAGCAGCCCTAGCAGTCAGAGCTGTGACCCCTAACCCGCGGTTCGCAGTGAGTTGCGACCACGGCGGGTTCAGGCCAGTGGGGACAGGGTGAGTCTCGACCTAAGGTGTTTATTCACCTTGGTGTACAATGATTCCAACAGACAGCAACAGCCACAACACACACAAATACAACACAAAACACAACCACAGCGGCGGAGCATTCCGCACGTCTGGGGTGAAACAAACCGCACAATGTGGGAGCCACAAAAGAGGCTGATAAGAGTTCAGCTCACCCAAAGTGGTTCCGCGCTCGGGCCCTGGGGCGGTGAGTCGCACACAAAGGCCGGGCGCAACAGGGGGGACGGCGTGCGGCGGTCTCAGCGGCGGATTTGAGATGCGGCCGTTCGCTAGCTCTTCCACCGTGAGACGAAGATGCGTCGGGGGAATAGCGCTTCTCCCGAGCGGCGGAGAGGGGGTCTCCCCGGTTCCAAGAAAGGGAAAGGAGGGAACAGGGTGCCTTGGCTGCAGCGTCGCGGCCAGGCGCGAAGAGCAGCGGGAGTGGCGAAGGTGCCCTCTCCACGCTACCCTCCGCGAGCGAGCACGTGATTATCGCGTGATAACCGCGTGGCCGCTCCGGAGATATCGGGATGCGCGTGCGATCCCCACATCCCCCCCTCCTTAAAATAACCCTTTAGCCGCTAAGAGGCCGCCGTCACCTGAGGCTTTCCTGCGAGAGGGACATGCTACTCCGACAGCAACACGGTTTGAGTCCATGTTGGTGAGGGGGCAGCTCTAGCCGCAGACCGTCGTTGTCGCCGTGTAGGTGGTCGCGAGCCAGGCCGGAACGTTGAAGGATGGTACGGAGCAGCTTGACAGCAGCGGGATGCAGTGGGAGGCAAGAAGGGCGCTGGGTCCGGGTCACCTTGCGTCTCGGCGGCGTCACCTGCCCAGTCGGACGTGCCGGGTCCGTGGTGGCGAAAGGGTCCCTGGATTTTTCTTGGCTGCCTCGATTACCAGCCAGCCTCGAGATGGCGCAGGACAGCTCTTTTGATGTTCTCGGAGGTCGTTGCCCTCTGGTATGATCGAATGCGCTTCTTCCGGTTCGTTCCGACACAGCTCTCTGTCATTGTGCACCCTCGCGGGTGTCGGCACGCAAGATCGGCAAAGGCGCGCCGACCCACCCCGACGATGGCTTGCACCTCGCTGCGCAGCAGGGGTCCACTCTGTCCTTGCGGGAGAAGTGTACGCTCGGCCTTGAGGCTGGATGCTTGGTTGCGGGGCTTGCAACTCGGTCGCGGAGCTGTGCGGTGCGGTTCGGCGAATTCTGCGCCGCTGCGACCATTCCGGACCGGAAGTCGCCCGCTGCACCTCTCACCTCGCTGTTAGCCGCCGGAGGATGTTTTCTCGCCGCCTGTTGCCCGCACTGCGCTGCTGACTGCTTGCGGTCTGCTCGTCCCCACCAGGAGTGGAGATGGTCTTTCCTTTTTGCTTGGTGGTTGTTTCACGGCTCCCGACGGGCGGTCTGCTGCTGCGACAATTCTGTTAGCCCCTCTCGCTTCTTCCAAAGAGAAAGCGCGTGCTCGCTCTGGAAGCCTGCATGCTAGACATCGGAGGAGCATTCCGTCCGATATCGCGCACAATAAAATAGCCTCCGCGAACCGGACAGAGTTAGTTCTGCCGAGATCGCAAGTTATAATGCCGCACCGGGCTCGAACGTCGAGCCGTGCCACCCGATGCCGCTGCCTGCGGGCGCGGGAGAGCATTCTCCTCGGGCCACTCGTTCCCCCTGTCATAGTAGGGTTTGAGATCGCAGACATGCACCGGTCGGCTGATCGGTCTTAGCTTCAAGTCCGCCAGCCTGTACACGAGCGAAGAGACAGTCTCTCGCACCCGGTACGGTCCTGTCCATTTCGGCGCCAGAGAAGCTGAGAATTTCTTACTGGCGTCGCTCAGGACGTGATTCCGTCTCAACACCAGGTCGCCCACTTTGTACTGAACTTCCCGATGAGAGCGGTCGTACTGCGCTTTCTGCTCGGCACGTGCAGTGCTCAGGTTCCGTCGCGCTTTTCGTAAAGCCTCCGTTACCTTCGCGCGCAGCCCAGTCGCATAATCGGCGCGTGCCGACGAAACAACCAGTTCCGTGCTGCTTCGTTCCTGTAGAGTAAGTTCTACCGGACTCAACAGCTCCCTCCCAAGGTTGAGGGTGGCGGGTGTATACCCAGTCGATCTATTCACTGTCGACCTGATAGCAAATCCAATTTCAGGAAGACAAGCGTCCCACTCATTGTGCATCCCCGCAAATGCAACTAGCATGTGCTTGATGTTGCGGTTCACACGCTCAGTGGGATTCGCCTGGGCATGGTACGTGGTTGTTCTCCTGTGCTTAATGCCGAGAGCTGCACAAGAGTCCACAAAGAGTTTGGCAGTGAAGTAGGACGCATTGTCCGTTATCAGCTGCTCAGGATAGCCGAATCGTGTAAACACCTCGATCAGCTTTCCCATGATTACGCGTGCCGTCAGCTTCCGTAGGGGGAACAGTTCCACCCACTTGCTGAAATGGTCTGTGACTACGAGAAGGAATCGGTTCCCGCTCGGTGTCCTGGGGTAAGGCCCCATGACGTCACATGCCGCAATTTGCCACGGTGTTCGGCTATTGATCGGCTGCATGAGCCCGGGTGGGCGTCCACCACGCGGCTTCACGCGTTGGCACACGTTACAAGAGCGGGCGTAGCGCATCACATCCCGCTTCATTCCAGGCCAGGTAGCAAAGCGGCACGACTTTAGATAAGTCTTAGGGCCACTCGCATGCCCGGCCAGGCACGTATCGTGAAAGTAGCGTAAAAGTGCTCCTCTCAGCGTGCGTGCAATCACCGCTTTGAAGGACTCGTGTGTATCCTTCTCCGCGGGAATGTATCTCAGCAGGACGCCGTCAGAGTCTAGCAGGTAGGAATCCAACGCGCTCACAGCATTACCAGCTGTTTCGGAGCGCCGCGCACTCACAGCAATACCAGCTGCGTCCATGTGCGCCGCGGCCGCGCCGCCGGGCTCCCGGATCCCCTCAAACACTTTCTTACAAAATGGATCCTCCCGCTGTGCCTCTAACAGCTCCTTTCTGCCGAACACGCTCCCCACAGAACTGACGCAGTCCAAGTGGTTCACGCTTTCGTCCTGAGAAGGGGGTTCATCCGCCCTTCCTTCGGGACCAGCGCCGTCGAGCATTGTAGCAGTTACTCTGCTCTTAGGCTGAGTCACTGAGGGGTCACGATGGGTATTAATATTACCCCTCCTGACAACCTCAGTCGTCGCAGCGGTTAGTCCGCTCACAAGCTCAGTTTCGGGCGAGGTGAGTTGAGTAGTAATATCACTCTTCTCACAGTCAACGGGCGCGCGCGAAAGTGCGTCCGCCACAACGTTGTTCTTTCCTCTCCTGTAGCGAACGGTAATATCGTATCGCTGCAGGAGAAGTGCCCATCGCGCGAGCCGGCCGCTCGGCTCTCCTAAGCGCCTAAGCCAAGTTAATGCCATATGATCGGTCTCAATTATGAATGGGACTCCATCAATATAGTAATCAAACTTTTTGAGAGCGAAAATGATCGCCAGACATTCCTTTTCGGTCACGGAGTAATTTTTCTCTGCTGCAGTCAAAGAGCGGCTGGCAAAAGCTACCGGGCGCAAACTACCTTCGTGCTGTTGGAGCAAAACCGCTCCTAGGCCAAGGTCGCTGGCGTCCGTATGAATGACAAATTCTTTGTTCAAATCAGGTAGCCTTAACTCGGTGGTTTCCACGAGCGCGTTTACGAGGTTGCGCAGGGCCTCCTCTTGCTCGGGACCCCACCTCCACTGCTCACCTTTCCTCAACAGCATTGTCAAGGGGGCTTGCAGTGCAGCGCAGTTTGGGATGAACTGTCGATAGAAATTCGCCAGCCCCAAAAAGCGTCTCAGTCCGCCTATGTCTTCCGGTGACGGGTAGTTCAATAATGCCTGAACCTTGTCATCACACGGTAGAAGGCGTCCATTATCCAGTTCAAAACCCAGTAGCGTTACTCGGGTTGCTGCAATCTGGGTCTTGGTCGGGTTTAGCGTTATCCCCGCAGACCTCAGACGCTCCAACACGTCCCTGAGATGGCGTAAGTGCCCATCAAAGGTACGTGAGTATACCACAACATCGTCCAGGTAAGCAAGAGCGTGGTGCCACCTTGCGTCACCCAAGACACGGTCCATCAGGCGCTGATAAGTCGCAGGCGCACCGACAAGTCCGAATGGCATACGGGTAAACTGGAAAAGTCCCCTGTGACACGTGAAGGCAGTCTTCTCTCGGTCACAAGGATCTACCTCCACCTGAAAGTATCCTCTGCTTGCATCGAGCGTAGTGAAGTACTTCGCTCCGCCAACGTTGGATACGATCGAGGGAATGCTA
This sequence comes from Dermacentor albipictus, assembly GCF_038994185.2. Classification (NCBI taxonomy): domain Eukaryota; kingdom Metazoa; phylum Arthropoda; class Arachnida; order Ixodida; family Ixodidae; genus Dermacentor; species Dermacentor albipictus. Next base: position 483,751,365 of record NC_091821.1, read on the forward strand.
GGAAGCGGATATGCATCCTTGCGTGTCACCTCGTTCAGGCGGCGATAGTCAACACAAAGGCGGGGCGTCCCATCCTTTTTAGGAACCAACACCACAGGAAAACCCCATGGGCTGTCCGATCTTTCAACAACGCCTGTATCGAGCAGTTCGTCCAGAGCGCTGTCTAGTGCTTTCCTCTTAGCCAAACTCACCGGCCGAGGATTACACTTCCACGGAGAGGCGTCGCCAGTCTCAATTTTGTGCCTGTATAGCGTAGTGCAACCAGGCCGCTCTGTGAATACGGCATCATATTCAGTCAGAAGCGCTGAGAGGCGAGCCTTTTCTTCCCCCGACAAACTGCTTGAGTCGTCCAGCAGCGGGTGGTATCGTTCGCCCCTCACTGCGGCACAGTCTGCCACCGCAGCGGGGGTTATGGGCTTTGCGGGAGGGGAGCAGTTCCCCTCCGCGCCTCTTTTCTCAGCGCGGTTGGCCGGACGGCATTTCGACCCTGCCGCAACCGTTCTGAGGGACCTTTTCGGGCAATCGTTTGGTCGGTCTGCGCGCGAAGCATCATCGAACGAAGTTGTCTCTGACGCTTTTTGAAATGAAACGAAAGGTTTCAGGGTGCCACATGCTCGCTCCCTATATCCTCCGTTGCAGACGTCAATAACAATGCCCGTCTTGGCGAGGAAATCTCTACCAAGAATTATAGGAACCGACAGGCCGGGAAGGTGAGCTAGGCGCTGTCGCCTCACCCGTTTCTCCCACCGCACCACAAGCCTAGCAGCACAGCTCGCGTGTGCCGTGCCGCTGGCCAGTCGGAAGGTCACTTTACTCTCTCTCAGTCGGATAGCGTTCCGACGGAGATGTTCACACACCTCGTCGCCAAATAGTGAAGCGCTCGCTCCTGTGTCTAACAGCGCAAAAAACCTGCGCCGGGCGACTGTAACCTCTATGAGCGGGACTGGCGTGTCGCTGGGCAATCCAAAACGACAAGCCAGCGGGGCAAGGAGTTCGTGTGTCTCACTTCGCACCGCTGTAACCGCCGCCGGCCATGCAGCATTGCTCACCGGCGGCCCCGCTCGTTTCCCGAAAGCGCGTGCTCTCGGTTCGCAGGCTGTCTGCAATCCCGGGCGTAGTGCCCCGGCTGGTTGCACCGATAACAGAGGAGAGCCGGCCTTTGACGGGCTTGGCGTCCAGTGCCTCGCGCCGTTTGACCGTTATTCCTCTGTATCGACTGCTCCCTTGCAGGCACGCTCTGCTCTCGCATCATCGAGCCGGCATATCGACCACGATTCTGCATACCTCGGCCATCGGCAGCGCATGCTGCACGCATGGCATAAGTGTACGGATCGAGAGCCCGGTCAGATAAGCCCCAACCGTTTCTCAGTTGTCCGTCACTGAAAGCAACCACACCATCTCCACCGGAACGAGTGCGAAAAGTGTCCCCGTTCCACGCGCATCGCGGCTCAAGTGCCCTCGACGCTGGGGGTGGAGGTCGGTAGGAGCGCAAGGCGAGTATGTCCGCCTGTATGCGCTTTGCCTCCGAGGCCAGCTCATCCAAATCCCTGAACTTGCTGCCTCTTAGGTACGCTGCGAAGGTGGGATGAGCTTGTCGTGTGACTCTCTCCACCTTATCGCAGTTCGGAGCGGTAGGGTCAGCGGTACGATAAAGTTCGTCCATCGCCCTGACGTACTCGAGCAAGGATTCGTCCGGATGCTGAGTACGTAGCTCCAACTCGCGCCGCAGACGACGCTCGTAATCTGCGGGCAGGAATTCCTCGCGTAATCCCGCTCGGAACTCAGCCAGCGTGCTAGACCGGTAGCCAGTAAGCCGGAACCAGCGGGCAGCGTGATCAGTCAACGACACTGGTACGACGCGTTCCAGCATCTCGTCATCGGACAGCCCCGTTGCGCGCTGGTAAGTCAGCACGCGATCGAGGTATTCGTTGACGCTAACTGAATCATGATACCCGCTGTAGGTGGGTAAGTCCACCCTCACTCTCGGTCTAGCAGCGGCGGCAGATGTCAGCAGAGTGTCCTGCACGGCACCTGTCAACCTCTCAATCAAGCGCATCGCATCCTGCAACAGCGCCTGTTGAGGCTCGCTCTGGCCAGTAATGCCTGGCACAGGAGCAGAACGCGTCGAGCAAGTATGCCGCAGTGGCTCCATGCTCTCCGCAAACACTGGCGAAGGGTTCGGCGTAATGTGCCTCACGCCTTCAAGGGTACGAGGCTCGCTCTGGCCAGTAATGCCTGGCACAGGAGCAGAACGCGTCGAGCAAGTATGCCGCAGTGGCTCCATGCTCTCCGCAAACACTGGCGAAGGGTTCGGCGTAATGTGCCTCACGCCTTCAAGGGTACATCCTGCCGGAGAGAGCGCCTCGTGTGTAGCGCTACCCTCTTCGAAGCTTATCAAATTCCCAGGGCTAATGTTCGCCGCAGGGCATGACTGAGCGGTAGCAGTTACCGCCGCTTCGAATTGTTGCCTGTTGGTAGCAACCTGCGACAGCGTATACAACGGCTGTAAATCAGCCCCGTATGCTGCCATGGTTCGTTCGTGTCGTGGCAATCACTTACACAAACAGACTCAACCTGTCACACCTCTGGCCCCACGTTGGGCGCCACATATAGGGGTATTACTCAGGCTCGCGCGTGCGCACCTGACCCTTCTCTGGATCGCACAGCGCCGGCGGAGCGGCAGTCGCTCCCTAGCACTTTCGCAGCAGCCCTAGCAGTCAGAGCTGTGACCCCTAACCCGCGGTTCGCAGTGAGTTGCGACCACGGCGGGTTCAGGCCAGTGGGGACAGGGTGAGTCTCGACCTAAGGTGTTTATTCACCTTGGTGTACAATGATTCCAACAGACAGCAACAGCCACAACACACACAAATACAACACAAAACACAACCACAGCGGCGGAGCATTCCGCACGTCTGGGGTGAAACAAACCGCACAATGTGGGAGCCACAAAAGAGGCTGATAAGAGTTCAGCTCACCCAAAGTGGTTCCGCGCTCGGGCCCTGGGGCGGTGAGTCGCACACAAAGGCCGGGCGCAACAGGGGGGACGGCGTGCGGCGGTCTCAGCGGCGGATTTGAGATGCGGCCGTTCGCTAGCTCTTCCACCGTGAGACGAAGATGCGTCGGGGGAATAGCGCTTCTCCCGAGCGGCGGAGAGGGGGTCTCCCCGGTTCCAAGAAAGGGAAAGGAGGGAACAGGGTGCCTTGGCTGCAGCGTCGCGGCCAGGCGCGAAGAGCAGCGGGAGTGGCGAAGGTGCCCTCTCCACGCTACCCTCCGCGAGCGAGCACGTGATTATCGCGTGATAACCGCGTGGCCGCTCCGGAGATATCGGGATGCGCGTGCGATCCCCACAACTGGTACGTACGGACGTTGCCAAGCTAGAAGAAGAAAAGCGCCTGAACGAGGTGCCACGAAACCTAGCGCCATCTCTCGAGGTGACGCAATACCCGCGCCGCGGAACACATGGACTGCTGGCGTTCAAAGGGTACAAGCAACCCTATTTTAGCGCTAAAAGATGACAGTGAAATGTAGGGTGCCCTGTATCTGCGTTTTGAACGTCGCTATTGGAAATAACAAATAAAACTTCAGCGTACTATGTGCTACAGGTTGAGTGATACTGTGAACCAACATTAGAAAGAACTTGGAAGCAATGTTTTTTGTAACTTTTTTGGGCAGCGACCAGCGTATGTAATGTGGTCATGTGCAAAGCGTTGGGGGCTAATGACCGCATTTCCTCAAGTTTTGACAGGTTGTCTGGATGATCTCGTTTTTTTCTCGCAACTCGCGCTGCTGTTCATGTTTGAGTACCCGAATAATGGCTGTGGCTTTTGGCTCAAGGGCACTTAAAGGTTGCCGACAGTGAGAGCTAAAAACATTTCATGCTTAAAGATACAAAGGAAATGCTAATCGAAAAGAGGCCCTCTCCGCGAGACAAGCAATCGGTAATTTCTGGCCACCGAGCCATATGGGGAAAAGTAAAGCGGAGAGCGAGTGGAGAGAGTAGATTGCGACTGAGGGCGTTACTATGCGCTATCGCGAAGCAAAGAAGGCCTTGAAAGAACCTTGGAAATTAACCTTGGGTGGCCTGCTTCCTAAGAGGCAGCGCACAGATAAGCCTCGAATACAGAGAGGGGCGGCGTCAGGGGAGGTTGGCGTGCCGAGGATAGCTCCCTGACGTTGGGTTTCGTTCTAGTCTTTTTTGTTCCTCCATAATTAGTGGCGCGCGAATCAGGGTGTCGAACCGAACCCGAAACAAAGAGCTTACCCGGACCGCAATGTTGGGCGGAACTGAACCCGAACTCGAACTGACACCCTCAGAACATGCCTGAAGCTGAACCTAACCTGAACCGCAGGATATAATGAAGGTTACTGATGCGGTTACTTTAAACATAAGGTCTCAACGGGTGCCAAATAGTCACAGCCATTCGAATAACTATACCTCTTTAATACGGCAAACTCCACTAGCGGATTGTTGCAACTCACGACTTGCGTTTTGTACGAGAATGGGGATAGACAATGACTACGTGCTGGTTACTCCGGCCACCTCGGCAGAGGCACTTGCATTTCTGAAGTCGGCCATGGCAGTTGTGTTCCGTTGCCGACCACTTGTTTCAGGGGTTCCGTGGAATCAACATTTCTGGTGACGCTCCCAATTCGGCCGTTAGGCAAATTGTTACCAAAGCTAGATAAATGAGAGAAACAAGGAGAACGGAAGAGACTGTGTCCTCGAGGAGGGATATCAACGAGTTCAGCTGCATGACCTACTGTAACCATAACACTGCGGTCTCTAATGAATGCCGTCACCTTCTCAGCGAGCGGTAATGGCGGCTGTAAACGGCATGCGAAATATGTTTTCTTACCTTCCTTGGTTCGACGCCCGTTTGGTGTCTCGCCAAATGGAGCTCATCGAGCTGTCGAAATTATTCGCAGGGTACAATGTTAGTGCTTTTGACTATAGGTCGGCGAACTCATTCATGAGTCGCTCACGCAGACTGAGACCTACCTGTAAGTCTCAGGCTGTGCAAACCCGGTCGAGTAGAATTTTGCCTGGGAGCTTCTTGAGACAACAAAAAATGGCTACTAAAAGCAGGCTACCCTATCCAGGCACTCTCATTAGTGGCGGAAAATGCGCTGAAATAGCAAGCTGAACCGGATGGTGAGCGCTAGCGCAGCCATGAAAGGAGAAAGTAGGTTGTTGGTGAAAAAAGCAAGGTGGTTGTACCGTACATACATGGGATATCACATGGCTTAAAGAAGGTGACCCAAAAAGTGGAACAAGGACGTCGTATTTTCCGCTCTACAAAAGCTATGAAGCATATGTAAGTCCACCGATCCATTGAGAAAAACGCGCCCAGGCTGCGCGAAGAACCATCGGCTGCCGTTTGTGCACTGCGCGCACGGTGTCGTATATTGCTTCCTTTTCCCGTGCGGCAAAGTGTACATAGGGCAGACAGGCAGATGCATCAATGACAGGCTAAGGGAACAGAAGCAAAAATTGAACTGTTATCGAGATGGACATGTCTCCGTGCATTGCGATGATTGGGGGTGTACACCACTGTTTAATGATTGTGTAGTCGTTTTTATAAACGCAGGTAAAGACACGAGGGAGATTGTAGAAGCAAGCTTCATTACAAAAGAAGGTGCAAACTGCGTCAGCAGTTTGCACTCAACGTCAGCGCTCCGTCGATTTCTCTGATCAGAAAAAAAAATGGCGCATCTGGATAATTCTGGGTTGCACTTGCAATGATTTCCATTCGTTTGAGCCGGTATAAATACCATGCTTTTCTGAAATAAAATTCAGTTGATAGCACACGTCCAGTCGTCTTGTCCGTGTCAATCCAGCACTATGACTTCAATTAATACTAAGCAGCAGGCCTAAGCACGGCAGCCTCCTCCAACGCTGGGGCCTGTTGTGATCTGGTTCCAGGGTTCGTGTTTCGGACTCGGGGGTCATTATGACGGTTGCTTGTCTGCGCCACCGGAGCCTAAAGCATAGCAGCTGGCCTGCGCTATACTGGGGCGTTTCACTAAGCGGGCTAAGCGGGCCCACGCCATCGCCCGTATCTATCGCCTAGAGTTACTTGTTGGTGAGGAGATGAGGTCGCGAGGTTGAAGTGAGAAAACGGTTTGATTTACATATTTACGCAACTGGCTGCATTTTTTGGAGCACACTCCATGTAGAAGCACCTTAAATGTCTGAGCTGACTATCCGTCTGAGCACACACGTGAGAACACACTTCAGTGCAGTGCACCAAAAGTGTCCGCCTTTAAAACAGTCGTCTTTCCTACGTAACTAGACGAGATAATCTGATGACTGTGTGTCGTACAATTATAACGGTCCAACTCTTCGCAAAATCCCACCCATGGTCGCATCACCTTGCTGGAATCCCCTCTGATGTCTGGCCTTCGAACCCGCCTACGAAGCAATGACGAGGCAATCTGGAAACAGGGGTTCACGCTCTTTCCACGAAAGTCGTGAAAACTACTTCTTTGGTCTCTGTGATGCTTAACTTGTGAGGGTCATAAAACTGGCTTTCGCAGTGGTTACCGCTTCCACGGAGGGTGGCGGTTGTTGTCGCCTCGAAGTGAGCTTCTTTGTTTCCGCATCACAGTCGGTGTCGGGCCCCGTCGCCGTCTACGCGCGCGATGATGAAGGGACTGCCTCGTGGGGAGCGCTCAAAGAGTGCGCCCGGCCGTTTTGGGACGTGGTCTGTCTGTACGCGACGACTGTTGTGGAGTAGGTCCTCCATGGTTGTCGGGTATGTTAAAGAGATTTTTGATGTGCGGTTGCTATTACTGGCGACTTCCCGCCGCGATAGACACTCATCACGCGCTCTCCAGTCTGTCCTTCGAAGGCCTGTTACAGACTGGAGGCCTTCGAAGGCCTCCAGTCTGTAACTTCGAAGGCCTGAACTACGCAGGCGACGTCGAACAGTAGTGTCCGGAAGGTCTAAATCCAACTCCTCGCGAACTGCTGCGGCAGGCAAAAAAGGATTCTCGACAACAGCTGCAATTATGCATGCATCTTCGTCATCTGTGGTAGGACGAGGCGCACGTGGAGCATGCGACCTTCGTTCTTATATGCCTGAATTATTCGGTTCACACTCTTGAGAGGCCTACCTACTAAAGAGCCGATGTATCGCTGGGAATAACCTTTTAGTGAAAGGTCAACGACAGAGCGTCTTTGATGATGCGGAACTCTAGCCATAATAGCATGTGGCGACAGACTGAACGTCTGCGGTAGATGCTCGGTGTTTTATATGCTGCATTTGCATGCGGAACAACTCTGAATATATTAGTCACGTCCCACATAGCTATGTGCGTTTTTGAAGTTTTGGTTTCTTGAAGCACTTTAAATGCCGAAAGTATCAGCTCACAAATTAAAAGTTCGGCTAGCAGACGATGGACGGGCCTCTCCAGTGAGGTGATGCGCGCGGTAGAAAGACAGCCTCGCTACACGTGTACTGCGCATGTGCACTGCTTTCAGTGATTGTCGTGACGCGGCGCCAACAGTGTCGTCAGCCACGCGCTCGCGTGTTCACCCTAACTGTGCTCATCGCTGTACGAGTACCAATGGTCATTCAGTGTGTGGTGCGCTATCTTCGACGGAAGAATAATTGGCCCCATATTTTTTGACCACATGTTCACTGCACTGCTCAGCGGTACGTGATCGACATCTTGGAAGGCCCAGTCGAAGATTTTCGCTGTGATTTTCCTCTTGGGTTTTTAAAGCGAACTTGGTATCAGCACGACGTTGCACCAGCACACCGCAGCAGCCTTTCCCGAGCCTGGCTTGACGAAGCCTTCACACGCCAGTGGGTCGGGCGGCATGGACCAGTGGCATGGCCTGCAAGGTGACCGGACTTGACGCCTCTTCACTTCTTGTGGGGACATGTGAAAGACCGAGTGTGCCGCAAACCTACAACTACACCAGAAGCGCTAAAGGCAGAGATTGCCGAGGCCAGCAGCGAGAAACCGTATTGCGTCATCAAAAAAGCTACATCGGACGTGCTGAAAGGTTGCCAATACTGCATTACGGCGGAGGGCGACTTTGAACACTTTCTTTAGACAGACATCATAGCTAATAAATCTCTGCAACCGTTATCCATGAAAAGAGCCATTTGTGTGAAACTTTTGTACGACTTGGAAAAGGCATGTAAGTAATATGAAATTACAAATTCTCTGCCGACAAGGAACGGACATAAAGCTAAAAAGCAACCTTCTGTGTCAGATTACAATTCTTCCTTTTGTGACAACCACCGTGATTCCCACGACGTTATCAAGCTTGTTATAATGCGTGTTTGCTTCGTGGGGTATTGCTCCCAAATTCGAACTCATGAGCTTGTCATTTTTCCTCTGCATGCATTCTGTTAGCGTGTGAGTGCATCGCTGCAGAAACGGGAGCCGCGCTGTATCTCAACTGCAGCCCGAAACCGCTGGCGTTTATCTCGGAACTAAGTACAACGCGAAGCTCTGTCGTGGGCAGCACGAAAGGCGCGAAGCGAGTGACGTTTTCTACAAAGCACGGTTGAGAGCGCTGTAAACGTGGCGAATTCGGGCACACAGAGCGCGCTCTCAGGTGGTATTTGTGAAACTCCGCGGGCATTCCTTTTTCCGTATAAGAACGGGCCACGCTAAGTCTCTCTGGTTGGGTGAAGGCTTGCAGCCCAACCCACGCTAAGGCCTGGGTTGGGCAATATTTGTGGAGCTCCACAACTTTCCTATTGACGCCTGAACATTTCAAGCTATATTTAAAAAGTTCATCTATCTCGGCTAACGACTTAAAGAAAGACGATAAAAAATTGTACTCTAAATATAGATAAATGCTAACAACATCCATGCGATTTCTGTTCTGAAGAACGGATATGTTTTCTTTCAAAATCTTCGTCCAGTTTAGCTGGGACACCCTGTATATATAGCTGGGACACGCCGTATATTTGCCACCCCCCCTTCTGCTCCCCGGAAATATGCAAACTTTCCATCTATGATTTCATTCGTGCTCGATTGCATTAGTGGATCTTCAAAATTCCCTACGGATATTGGTGGAAGCTGTGTTCAGCGCGTGCCTTCCTTTGTGAGTCACTGGCGTCATCTGTTTGCCGGAGTGCAACCTATCGGCGAGTGTTTCTGACGGGCACCACCAGGTGTCTCGATCAATCAACTCGAATTAAAGCCCCTCAATTTTCCAAAAGTAGCGCCATTCTTAGATCTTTCCGCCACCCCGCTCACCCAGGAGCTTCCTCCTCCACTCCTCCTGTCGCCCCAGCCTCCTCCGCTCCCCCATTGGCCAATCTGTGTCACGTGAAAGCGGACCCCGCGCTTTCGTATATTTTTTTCTTTCCGGCGCAGAGCAGGCGCCGCGCTTTTGTATATCTTTTCTTTCCAGCGCGCTGCGACCCCCAATCTTGGGCCTGCGACCCCCATTTTTGGGCCTCCGCGACGAAGTACGGCAGGCGGTTTGAAGGAGCGCGGTAGTTTCATACAATGTGTTAGGGCCGAGTGCTTAATTGCGATGCCGTGCTGCTGCGCCTACGGTTGCCACAACAGACCCAGTGATGGCAAAAAGCTTTTTGTTTTACCATCCGCCGGGCGCAACGCAAAACGAAGAAAAGTGTGGATTCACAAGATCGGGCGGGCTGACTTCGAGCAAGTGGCAAAGAACGCGCGGCTTTGTTAAGTGACACGGCTCCTCCAACCTCTTCTTTTGACGCCCGTGTCAAAACGGGCCCGTGTCCAGTGCATTGGGGGTGCGTTAAAGAACCCCAGCTGCAAAAAAATTAATCCAGAGCCCCCATTATGGCGTGCCTTATGAGATCGTGGTGTTGGGATGTAAAACCCAAGAATCAACTTTTCTTCTGTCTTGTGTGCCTTGACTGTTCCAGTTAACGCAACACTGCTTCCTTGTGAAAACTTACAACGCAAAAGAATACAGACGCACGTAGTATACAGAGATAAAATTAGCACTTCAACAAAAGTGTTGCTGGTGCCAATGAGGGAGGGGGATAATTATTTTCTGAACCTCTTTCCAGTTGTCCCATCAAGTTCATTCTTTCTTTTCTATCAAATTCTAACCATTTGCACTGTAATAAATAAATAACGATTTCATATGCTGGTAAGTTGTTAAAATTATCTATACCGCCTATGTGTGAAAACGTTGCTCATGGCCACCACAACCTGTGCATGAGCTACGTACATCTGTAAAAGGCGCGGAACAGAAACGGCCCTGCTGCCAGGCATTGCTGACCGCAGACAGTCGGAATCTCTCACGCGCCGGCCGAACAAAAGCATCCTGCAGGTACGTAAATTAACCTACGAAACCACGTGCACATACTTTCGCGCTGTAAAAACCTGAAACTCTGGTAATTACTCGCGTGTCTGAGCACACCGCGTGCTTGTATCGTGTTTCAGCAACACGAACTTTCAACGTGCGCGCGCTTTACGCCTTAAATACGCCTTGAAAAATGGTGCTTTTCTCTATTTCTTCCGCAAATCCGACACAACATTCTTAAGGCCAGTTACCGACTGACAAAGCAAGATCTAGATTGAAAAAATTGGAGGACGCTTAAGCTTCGCCTTCAAGAGTGGGACGCGACAGCGTTCCCGTCGACCCGCCAAGGGGTATAAGACAATGCGCTACGGCACAGCAATCACTTACGATGCGCCCCGCATCGGACTTAGCGCCCACCTATCACGCGGTGAACGTCGAGCAACGCAGCGTTCGGCGCGACAACGAAACGTGCGCCTGAGCGAACGAAACGAACCAAAGAACTCGGTGTCTCGGAGGGAAAACGATCTGCGCCAGCCAAACGTCGTGATCGGCACGCGCAGAGAGATAGATAGTAATCTAAACCGGAAGCACGGCGAAGCGTCGTCAGGGGAGAGGGAGTCCCGCGACGCGCCTGGCAGCGGTCCCAATGCGCGCGCGGCGCGCCTCCTGTCGGGGCAGCGCCGTACATTGAGAGGAGGGGGTCTTCTGTGTTTGCCGCAAGATGGCTCTGCATGTGCGGAAAGCGCAAAAGAAATGCAGCGGAAACGCACTTCGCAACTCGTGTAATTGTGACTTCTGTACGTTACATGTTCATAATTACCGATATACACCGCAGTATAACTTTCCACGGCTGGTTTCGAAGGCAACACCGCATTCACTAGAGGCGCGTTTGCACCGCTTGGAAGCATCGAACTCGTGGCTGAGTGGTAGCGTCTCCGTCTCACACTCCGGAGACCCTGGTTCGATTCCCACCGGGCCAATCTTGGAAGTTGCTTTTTATTTATGAAGAGCCTGCCGTGATTTATCGCTCACGGTCAACGCCGCCGACGCCGACACCCGACGCCGACGACACCGGCTTTTCTGCGACACGAGCTCCTTAACGCTATCGCGTTAAAAACTGCTCCGCAGGACTCGAACGAACTTTTCCGCGGATTTCCTCCCGTAGCGTGTTAGCCGTCGTCTGCTACGGCAGGCCCACTGCCGGCGGCGCCACCGTCGAGGCCGCGCCGAGCGGAGGAGGAGAGAAGTGAATGGCGCTACTTTGGGAGATTGAGGGGCTTTAACTCGAATGCGTGAACATCATCAAAAGCGGGGTCTCTGAACGCCCGACTGGGTTTACAAATCTTTACGCAGTACCTTTGGATTGTACTTTAAATTCTTGTTGCTACCTTGATGATTGGCAGCTGTGTCACTAATATCTAGGCTCCCAATTTTTTCCTTCCCGTGTGAAATTCTGCTAAGTCTCAGGCATAGAATTATGGACTTCTCTGGCAAATGTTTCATTGCTCTGCAGGAGCTGATGATACATTATTCCGAAGAGCTGCCCTTGACCACTCACGCGTTAGGCCGAACTTGACGATTACTCATATTTAGGAATTTCGGACATTACCCTTTCGGCATTCTATGGAACTTCACGGCAATGCACAAGTGCAACTGAAAGGGCACAATATTTAGGAAATTATTGTTCAATACGTCGGACGAATATCATAGTTGCAACTAACAACGGCGCGAGGGTACCCCCTTTAACAAAATATGCATTTATGACATTTAGCAGCAACATTCATGCTGCGTTAAAGCCATGTATTGGCCAGCGATAAGCGGTGCAGTTACATGCCAGGAGGAAATCGTTTGCAACCTCCCCGCAAAGGACACATTGACTTGAAGAAAAGTCAACATTTAGGCCGTAAAGCGATTTATTACAGCTGGCGTTGAAACGGTTATGGATGAGCGAGTGTCATTCAATATTTTTGTACGCGCAGCCTTTTAAGAGGCAGCAGGGAGAGAGAGTGACATGGGTGCGCACGTCTTGAGCGTGAGTGTGCATACTTGTGTGCACGTGTGAGCGCGAGTGCCTCCGCATTTGCACTAGCATGAGCACGAGCGTGCGTATGCATGTATGAGCATGCGCTTGAGTGTGCGTGTGTCTGTCTGCAAGCGTACCTGCGTGGGCGTACTGTGTGTGTGTGCGCATGCGTATCTGTGCATGCTGTTAAGGGGACGGGGTTTTGTGACCATCAACAGCATGTGCTTGGAACTCGAACGAGGTTGGCCATCGGAGAGGTTTCGGCAGGGAAGGCGCGGTGATGTAAAAACAAATAAGAGAAGTTTAATACATCATTACGGGTGAGCGGTGCGCTCCAAGACAAAAAATAAAGAAACGTTCATCGTGCGTGCGCAGATAAGAGAAGTGTCCTCACATGGCGGCTCGCTCGCTTTCTTATACCCTCAACCATCCGGGAAACCTCGTTATCTGTTGCTCCCTTGTAGAGGGTCTTGCCAGGACACGTCGGGTCAACCTACACAGAGGGGCGCGGGAGGGAAACCACTCCTTGGCGTAGAGGGGTTATGCGCAGGCCATGTCGGCTCAACCCACACAGAGGGTCATGGGAGGGAAACCACTCTTTGGTGTGGAGGGGGTGAACGTAGAATAGAGGGGAGCAGGATTCGCACATTCCGCGCAAAATCCCGTCGCGCACACCCGACGGACAAGTCATGTTGATAAGCGTGACAATTAGGCACGCCATGTCCAGGCGTTTGGCATCTGTTCCATTCATTGCCGCACGAAGTGAACCCCGCCGCCAAAGAACATGCCGATGGGCATGGGACGATATCAGCTGGCCAGAGGGATGACGCAGGTCAGTACTTGTAGTCGTCGTAAGTTGTCGCACAGCTCTCTTGAGCACGAGAGACTGTGGGTGTTTTGCAACGTCGCTGAACGTCTCGGTCCAAGTTCGGATGCCTCAGATGGGTCTGCAACAGTTTCTCTTCCCTATACGCGACTCAGTTGCTCAGTCAACAAGCACAATACAAGTTCTCGCTGCGCTCAATAAGGCTTACTTCCCACTGAAAAGTGACAGCTATACAGAACTTACAGCAGCACTAAATACACACAAGCTTGTTATATGCTTCACAAGACATGAGTCAACCCAACTGCGCAAACCAAGATAACACCCTTCCAATCGTTACGTCGGAAAGAAAAGCACGAGCTTTATGAAACGTTCGAGGCTGATTCTCGATCTAGGGGCTTCGATTTAAGCTATCGGAATAGCCATTGAGAGTTCCCGTTTCATAGCGCATCTGTAAAGAATATTGCTGCAAAGCGAGACTCCAACGCAGGAGACGGCCATTTTTGGAAGTCGTTGTCTGTAAGCATTTGAGAAGACAACGATCCATTTCCATGACGAACCTCGAGCCCGCAAGATAGCAAGACAATTTTTGAACAGCCCATACAAGACAAGCGCACTCTTTCTCAGTAGCGCTGTACGCTTGTTGTCGACGAGTGAGTTTCCGACTTGGTTAAAGGAAAGGGTGTTCCTCCTCGCTCTGTACCTTTTGGTGTAGCCCATACCTTGCTCGATCGCATAGCACTGAACCACAAATCCCATTGTGTAGACTGGCAATCTTAGCACGCGTTGACTCGTTAGCGCGCTCTTCGGGGCGTTTTAAGAGGATTCCTTTCTTTTTTGTCTCAGAGGACACTCCGTGGCTCAGTTTTTCGAAGAGCATCTGTTAGAGCGCTAGCTAGTGCAGGCTTGACGGTTAAGATGGCATCACGCAAGCCTGCCAACACTGCCCTCAGACGTTGGATATGCTCCGACCAGGATACGGAATATATCGCGACATCATCTAACTAAGGCAAGGCGAACTCTTCCTGTGCTCGCAACACTTTGTCCATAAGGCTTGAAAAACAGTACGTTGAACACTGAATGAGACTCGCTCTACCATTACCGTTACAAGCCCAGACATAATAATTCGCTTTACGGTTTAAATTAGCCCATATACTTCAAGTCAATGTGCCTTCTGCTGGGAGGTTGCAAAACGATTCGCTCCTGTATTGTGACGTCATCGCTCAGCCCTGACGAAAACACTGCTTTAACGCAGCATGCATGCTACGAGAAATTGTCATAAATGCATATTGTGCTTGAAGGAAGCACCTTGTGGTCGCTGTTAGTTCAAACTTTTAGTATTCGGCTGATATGTTTCTAAAATTTCCTAAAATTTGTGCCTGTTGAGTTAGGCTGATGTATTGTTGTGAAGTTCCACAAGATGCCAAAGGGGCAATGCCCAAAATTCCTGGACATGATCCTTATCGATGACAAGTTTGACGTTCGATCACTAGGACTTTCGCAAAGCATTGGCGCAGTCAAGTTCACAGTTTGCTTGGTCGTGCAGACCTAGAAGTTCATAACAGTAGACATTCGTTGAGCAGAACATCTTGCGGGCCTAGTTAAGACGTTCTTCATGTTCAAGATTACCTCAAAGCACTCAAGGTTTCTTGTTGTCCCTTCTCTTTTCGTTGTCTCTTTTCCGTCTCGCGCAATAAGTATCAGTCCGTAGCAGTAATTAGCTTACTGAAATCTTTCACCCCTTACTACATAACACGGTGTGCTGACGTCTATTTCGGTTAATAAGAATTTCTTAAGAAAACAAACAACTGGGCAAAATTTATTTATTCATACACCCTAAGAGGACGTGCGGGTATAACATAGTGAGGTAAACAGAGTCGAAGTTTGTTCGCAAACTAAAAATAAAGTGAAACATAAAACCACAAGTTCGCGTGCAACGCGAACATGAAACTACAGTAGGGCGCATCGTAACACAAAATACAATACCTATGTTAGTACAGTGTTAAAATGAGATGGTGCGACAAGGCACTATACGCGTTACAAAAACAAGGCATCAAATAATGCAGCTCTTATAAAAGTTGAAACAGAGAAACGAATTATTACAACCCTGCATTGAACAAGTGCTTCAATGTATTAACAAATAGAATAGGATAGAATAGAATAACTTTATTTCCATCTACTTGATGGAGGAGACTGCAAGTAAAAGCTGCTCCAGTAGAGGCAGCTTAACGAGGCCCGCAGCCCCCCCTACAGAATATTTGGCAACAACATACATGCAAACACATATGCATTATAGATATATATGCTCTCATGAACCCACATACTCGCATATACACATGCACACCCATACACATATACATACAGAGCCACTGGTGACTAGATCAAAAATACTTAGGGTAGCTTGTGTGGTTCTCGTGGTGAATACAAGTGAAGTAAGAAGACGCCACTGAACATTTTATATATATATATATATATATATATATATATATATATATATATATATATATATATATATATATATATATATATATATACGTGCAATAATATACCCGTATATGCATACGCACTCGTATGCATACCTACAATATACAGAAGCATATATACCCACTTCATACACATACTAGCTGCGAGGATGTACACTTAACGAGTAATTTAAAAATCCTGCACTTACAAGTCTCTCAGTTGTTGGGCCGTTATTTGCGTAACATGAACGCCTAGATTATTAGATTTATTTAGAAGCATTGACATTGTGTATGACAGCCTTTCCCTTAAGTAAGTTGTTCTGGGTGTGACCACCCGCCATATCTCTTTATGATGGGTAACATAAAATTTGTCATTGAGTTCAAGGTTAGAAAGTTCTCGTAGAAAGGATCAGTTCAGCTTTACTTCCCACCTAAATGCAGTTGTTAACTTGTACTTGTATAACAACACAGAAACATGTTAACACAGAAATTATGTTAGCTTCCTGAAATAAGTTTCTTGTACGGGAGTTGTAGGGCACATGAAAGAGCAGCTGAACAATCTTCTTTTGCAAGACAAGTAATTTATGCAAAGAAACAAAAGTAGTTGTATCCCATACCAATAAGCAGTAATAGAGGTGAGAATAAAAAAGCGAGTTATAAATGAGAAGTTTAACTTTAAACGGCAACAGTGATTTACATTTACACGTTATGCCAATGACCCTGGATAACTGGATCGTGACTGCGTCAATGTGTTCGTTCCAAAGCATATTACTCGAAAACGTTACGCCGAGAGTTCTCATGCTAGTAACCATTTCTACCGTTTTTCCCCCCTACGTAATGTTAATATTTGAATTCACTGGCTTATTTTTAGGCTTAAAGAGCACATGTTGGTTTTATTTGTATTTATTTCTAATTGGTTCATTATTGACCAGTCCCTCAGCTTAGAGAGCATGAGGTCCGTTTCATACTCTATATCAGTACAGTTTGTTCCTGAAAGAAATATACTGGCATCATCAGCATACAGGACATATTTCGCGTTTAGGTGAATATTCGTTACATATTCGTTTAGGTGAATATTCGTTAGATCATTGATATAGGCGTTAAAAAGAAGGGAAGAAGGGGCCCCAAAACACTTCCCTGTGGAACTCCTTTTGAAATAGGCTTCATACTTGACCAATGCATATCTATCTCAACGAATTGCCGTCTGCTTGCTAGGTAAGATTCAATTAGCGCTAAACAATGCCCGCGAATGCCATAGCTATCAAGTATATCAAGTATATATGAGTCGTGATCGCGCACAGTTGCAACGTCGCTTGGTAGTTTGTTCCAATGATAAATTCAATGATAATTGTTCAATGATAAATTTCAAGAAACAGTGGTGAGCTACAAGAAAGTTACTACGCGCAAACAAGGGCTGTACGTTATGTGCGTTATACAAGCGTGGAAAAAGGAGACGGTTTCGTTTGATTTGCGAATGTAAAAAAGACGAATCACTCACATAAAGCCTGTGGAAGTGGGAGGGTAGCGCAATAAGCCTTCGCTTTTCTTGTGCGGGTAGCTTAAGTGACGCTTTGATAGCTGTCACACGTACTATGGAAATGTGAATGTTTTCCATTGATAAAGCGAGCTGCATCATTTTGGATGGCCTCGAATTTGTTAATTAGGCATATGTGACCAGTGTTCCAAATAAAGGCGGCATGTTCTGTTTTCCAGGGAACTAAGGTTACGTGTGCAAGAGGTTTCAAGAAGTTTGTGCGAAATTTCAACGTAGGTCTATACGTGGTTTCATGTCGCGATGTATTGGCTGGCGCGGACAATTCGTCTCGTTCGGTACATTGTAAACGGAGCGAAATGCAGCGCGATTGTCTTGCTAATCGGGAGATCGTGAGAGGCAGCGCGTACGTATTGCACGGGCGCGATTTACAGCAGCTGCCGTAGACAGACCTCTGCTCATGCAGCACTTTCTTTGCAAATATGACATCGGTGGGTGGGCTCGCCGCATACTATCGGTAAAGAGACGACAGCGCGCTATACTAGGGCTATTTCGCAGCAGTCGTCGTCGCAGAATCTGTCTTTCGCAGCACTACGCTTTTCTTCTCAGGCTTTCGCTATACCCTCCTTTTCCGCTTTTCGTCTCATCGTTCCGCTGCACACTCCTCCTCCGCTTTTGTCCTCGCGCTCTCGTCCCTCTCGCCATCTTTCATCCCCCGCTGCACTCTGCATTCACATTTTCGTCCTTCGCTGTGCTTGTTCAACCGGTTACGCCGAGGCACGACGCCGACACGAAACGCAAGAACGGGCGCCTAAGGCCCCGTACATGGTCGCTCCGCACGTCCGTTCCGCCCTCGTCCGGCCGCGTGCGTATGGCTCTCTACTGGTGAGCGAGGAGCGGACGCAAGTTTCCCGTCCGCACGCCTGCTCGTCTCTCATTGGCTGGTCCGAGGCGGATAGTTCGGCTGTCGTCACAGCAAACATGGCGCGTGCTCGAAGCGAAGCGAAGCGGGGACGCAAGGCCTAGGCTACAGCCGCGTCAGAAACAGTTTATTTTTTTCTCCTTTTTGTGATTTTTACCAGAGATATGTGGCACCCACGGAGATAGTCATCGGAAGAAGCAAGCCGGTGTACGCTTCCAGACCTCATCAGTGCGTGCGATCGCCAACAGAAACAGACGGAGCGCAGGAAGTGTGTGTTGTGTTTACGAGAGCGTCGGAAGAAATATTTCAAGCCGTCGACTTCGTGATTTCTTGTGCCATGCTTCGCGTGTGCGTCGCAGACGAGAACTCCATCACATACACGTGCATTCTGAGCAGCACGCACGTTCAAGGCGTAGCGAAATAAGTAGCGTCCGACTGGCGCACCCAGTGCACACGTTTGGTTTCTGCTCTGTGTATGCAGATCGTTGCCACGAAGTGGTGAACGCCAGCCCTTCGCAACTTTCAGAAGTAATGATACGATCAGTAGCGATAAGTTTTTATCGCCTCGTTATCGCTGCCATTCTGCGTGTGCTATACTGCGTGAGAGCCGTTTTGCCGGCTGCGATGCGCCGTGGTGACCGCGACGTCCGAGCTGTGTTCTTGCTGTTATGAAGTGTGTTTCTATACTGCGTGTGAGCCGTTTTGCCGGTTGCGACGCGTCGAGGTGACCGCGACGTTCGAGCTGTGTTCTTGCTGTTATGAAGTGCGTTTGCAAGCTACAAACCGTGATATATATGTGCGATGTGTCGCAGCGTTGCGGGGTGCAGAAGTGCTCGTTCTACGTGATGTGCGTTTGCTCAGAAGTGAACTGTGCAGAAGTGTTGCCGATCGCGTTTTCATATTTAGTACCCTTACAGATAAGCCCTATCACACCGGCATTTTCTGCTTCGTACATCTATCGTTTCTTTCAAAAGTTGTTACTGCACGGTTGGAGATGCTTATATCAGTGGGGGGAAATTAGGGAACATCATAATAATTGCATACGTGAATACGTTCAGCGCTTTCGTGAAATGTGGACGCCCTTAGAGCACTTATGTCATGAATGCAAATTTCTCGCAGCCTTGATTTTCATAATGTGGACACTAGTGTGAAGATCAAGAATTTCTAGATTTCACGAAGTAAATTGCTTTATATTTTGTGATGCAAGTGGCTTACATAGCCAAAAATCTGAGCTGCTTGTTTTTGACTAGTGACTAAGCACAGAGTCTGTTTGTGAAGACACTAGTGGCATGGTAGATGAATATGTTATAGGTAGGAACTGGATACTACCTTCTTATTAACTGAAAATTTTACGCTTGCTGACAAAAAGCAATATGAATGTAAAAATGAACATGTAGGACGAGTAGTAACAAGTAAGTAAGTGTCACAGGTATGGTGTTATATAACATTCTGCTAGCAGCCAGAAGAACTGTGTGAAAGAAATTTTGCCCAGAGTTCTTCCTCACTGGCCAGCCACGGTCACGTTACTAATGCAGGCAGAATTGGGTAAGCAAAAGTTTGTGGTTACTTTGTTTATCCACTCTATTTGATTATCTGGGTCATGTCGCCTGTTTTGGCGCGAGCCTTCAGTTTAAAGCGAACAATAGCACAAGTACCAGTATTGTATGCCTGATAGGTGCTTTATTTTCTTTCCTCATGTTCATTCTGCCAACAGTCATTAGCAAATAATGTGCATTAAACTGACTTCGGCCTGTAAAGTATGTCCATTCAATGTTTTTCCAGTGCACTTTCATCTGCCAGTAAGTCTACTGCTACGTATCATTCGTGGGCGCGGGATGTTGGACGCTATAAGTGGCTATCTGACTGATCTTCATTTTGAATAGGCCACAGTTCCACTCACTAACTGAACCGTTTTCAGCTGCGCTGCCAGACTATAGAAAGGGGGACCTCGCCTCTTGTCATTCTTTAGCATGCTCATGGCCACAGTGCGTTGTCCCTGAGAAGTCAGCTGCTATCACAATTTAAAAAGTGCCTATTGGCTGCTATGAGTTTATCCTGAGCACGAATTTTCACAGTTATGTAAGCATTAGTTATGTGACCGAAGCCAGCCAATGAGCACGAACTGCTGGCAAAATTTTCAAGTGACTCTGCAGGCAGAGTGTCTGCTCCCTATATTATGTTAGCCACACTGCTTTGTCAGTGTGCTGAATTGTTTTTTTTTTGACAGAAATTTACTACCCAGCCAGAAAAGATATTGCCAAACCATGAATTTTAGGCCTGTACACATGGTCACTTCTTTATTTTATGTTATTCTGGACATGACACCCAAGTCTAGCTTAGATTAGCAACATCAGCTTAACTTATGCATGGAGTTGAGTTGCTGCATGTGAGAAAAAAAGTCACTGCATTGCTAATAGGATTTTGACTGGTACAAAAAAATTATTTGTCTTTATGGCTTGTAGTATAAGTGGTGCTGTTCATTTGATGCACACAGTAACACGTGAACACAAATGTATGTGTACCTTGCATTTATGTGCATGTGTGTGTGAATAAAACAGCACAACTTCTGATATCAAGGTACGTTGTACCAACTATACCCATTAAAGATGTTCTATGTGGTATTCAGCCGATCTTATTAAAATTTTATCACATGGTGCAGTTACAACATTTCATACCTGTATGTAAACCAATTTAACAACTGTATTCACTGCATGTGAGAATGCACATTTTAGGCCAATGCAGTACCTGGGGTAGCAACTTTTTAGTTAGCTTTGCCACAGCTTATTAGAGGGATCTTGTTGATTATGCCAACCAAACAACTCGTATAAAGGTTTGTGTTTAGTATACCAGCAGTTAAATACTGAATGCAGCTGCAATTCTTTGTATACTAGTGAGATTAATTCCACTGCTCATTGTTCTGTAACATGTTGTTCTTCAGTCACACGTGTTGACAGTATTTGGCGTCATGAGTTCTAGGCTAATTTTCACATGGGCCTTTCGATGAAGTCAAATCTGCCTCTTCAACAGTCAGTTTAGTGGAAAGCCACCACTGAACCAATAGCTCAAAGACCAATTCCTGCATGCTTTTTGCCAATTGGGTAGCGCGCGGAAACTATGTGTGATACATCACTTCAGCTACACCAATAATCACACAACTAAACCTGCCACATATAGGTAAATCATTGATATAGGCAGAGGAAGATGATGCACGTATGTAACAGTTACTCATCCCTTGAAATGTGAATGATCGAAACCTTTGCGAGCATATCAGTCACAACCATCCAGCAGCACAAGTGGGAACACTTGTGCTATCCCAAGCGAAAACAAGTAAAATAGTACCACCGTCTCAGCTGGTTTGTCGTGATTACTTTGCCTGCAAGTTCCTTGTTTATATTGGATAGGCTTCCTACTTTATAAATTAACAGCTTTCACAACATTTACTGCGCTAATGAAGGCACAGCACAGATACCAGTACTGAAGGAGGTATATACAAGTAGGACAGAGAACTTGTGGGTAAGTTCAAAAATAAACGGGTAAAACTATGTCGAACAAACCATTTTCACATTAGAAGATATGTCATCGGCAATTAATACGCATTCAGAACATGCAATAAGTGCCCTGTGTGGGAGATTGAGACCTGTGATGCCAAACACCTGTTTACCTTTTAAATATTGACATAAAGAAAAATTCCAGTCTGTACTTCTGTGTCGGAGGGTAGAATATCAAAGGAGAGGTGCAAAACGGATTCTGCATGTAGTAGTCCCTTATGAATGTGCTACTCAAGTTGTGCCAAGCATAGCTATCTGTGTGCAAAGCATTGGACAAGGTACCATATGTATGTCTGACACATTAAAAATCTTTT
The DNA here is from genome assembly GCF_038994185.2 of Dermacentor albipictus. Classification (NCBI taxonomy): domain Eukaryota; kingdom Metazoa; phylum Arthropoda; class Arachnida; order Ixodida; family Ixodidae; genus Dermacentor; species Dermacentor albipictus. The sequence goes on from NC_091821.1 coordinate 483,773,213, forward strand.
GCATTGAACATTCTGAGCTCTAAATGTTATGCATGCTGTTTTCAGCTACAAATAGCGTGCATACGTATTTGATCTGCACCACAAAGAGCTGATGTGACAAAAAAAAAAAAATGTGTATACCTTAGTGTTATGTTGCTTTGCATGGTGTCTCAGTTTACTTAATACAGTTTTGAATTTACAGATTGCTTCACATGTTTATAGCTAAAAACCACAGAAAACTACTTGCATTGTGACTGCGAGGTCACAACACGAGGATTTGTGTGGTATCCTTCCTGTTCATCAGTGTGTCCTTGCACTATAAATGTGAAACGTCACACCTGCAAACCTGAGCATCCACCCTTACATTTCAAACACTTTTTTGAATGCTTGGCAGTTATGCTTACAAGCACATTGTGACAGCAAAGCTACACCACCTTAATTTAAGTGCGATGTAAAGGGTTGTTTGTGCATAGCCAAGCTGTTCTAGCGTGCCTGCAGGGATACAGCATTGTCCAGTGGCGCCGTATAGTTCAGGCGTAACAGTGAACTAGTAAACAAAGCGGCTGATAATACTAAGCTGACCCATATGTAGGAGCATTGCATTATCTAACCCACACGCAAAGTTGCTTTCAGTATACTGAATAACCACAGCTTTGATTTACCAAGTTATATTGCTGCACACACACAGCACTGAAACAAAGTCTGTACAATGGTGAGAAATGCGCCAAGGAATGAAAGATTACTTGTGATGTGCGGATTTGAATAGTAGATGTGAATGCATACCCATTTCACCAGTATGCATGTTTTCTTTTGGAACAATTTTACATTTGGCACAGAGGCTGAGCCTCTACGGCCTCTTGACTGCATATTTCTGTGCTCTCACAGTGCTAAAGGGAGTATCATTCATTTGGCTACCCGAATAGTGAATAGGTAATAGAGCACTACAATCTTTCAGTTTTACACAGAACACCTTGTGCATTATTCACAAAGCTGAACCTAAGGAACTATTCGCTGGTTTGCTATGGAAATAAAAAAATGGCAATGAATGTTTCCTCACTTTTTGTGTGGCCCTGTCTTCTGCCCTACGTGCCTTCATTTCATTGTCATGAGCATGTTAAAACAGCAACTAATTAAAAAAGACAAACACAAAACTACTAACTACATCAACCTTTTCACACCACAAGAGGTCACTGAACTCACTGCTAAGCTACACTTGATAATCTCGGTTTGCTTTCAAATAAATACAGGCACTGGCCAGCTGTTTATGTTACGCTATGCATTTTTCATTTTTCTAAAACATGGCTGTGCATGAGCTAGCTAGGTTGTTACTGCATAAATAAATAAACATGCAGCCCATGCCCAACTAACTCATATAAGCCGAGTAAAGCTTATTTTTTATATGTAGAGCAATCAAAATAGAACACGCACGTATGATGCTGACAGTATCAAACAGTCTCAAGTCGAACATCCTTGTTTGGTGCCATGGGTGAGAGGGAGCATGAGTGTCAAGGTACTACAGAATTTTGTGCGCTTCGGTAATGTTTGTACATTGTTGAAATGTTAAATTAGGTATGTTAAGTAGAGAAGTGGCAACATATTGGCCACCCAGGCGGGCAAGAAAGAATGTAATTGTTCGGTTTCACTCAAAATAAGTTTTCTTATCAGCAATGTAAGTTATATGCCTTCAAATAAATACTCCCCTTGGAAACATCTCATGAGTATACATATATCTGCACAAGGTCACCGCTCTACATACATATTGCTTTAAGCCAGTCATAGTGAATTGTACACTCACTGCTTAACCTTCAATTCCTTGCTGCATGAAGTTAACCACTTATGCACAACCTCCTTGCACACGGTGAGAACTTCATTCATCGTTGGGCACATCATTTAAGGTTATATTTTGTTTAGAAAGTTTACAAGCAGCAAGTATTAAATTCCTAAGGTGCATGTTTCATGCCTCATCTTTGGTGCCTTTATATCTGTAAAAAAGGAAAAGGCATTCCATGCATCCAACTACTTTAAGCACTCTCATAAAATTGGCAGAGTGAAAAAAAAAGCACGAGCAAGCGTATCATGTACTCGGAGCCTCATACGCGCGCTCAGTGGTAAAAAGGTGCCTTGGCGACCTACGCAAATGCATTCCGCGACAGATGTGCGTGTGTTCCGTATTCTTGCAAGCTGTCACTAGCACTACAGAAACCGCGCTGACCGCGCTTCCGGCGACACTATCCGTTTCGCGTGACGCAGAACGCTTCACGTTCGATAATTAGAGAGGTTTTGTTCAACCAGCAGAGGCAGCGCGCACTGCAAGTAATCATCCGAGAATATGTCGCGTGCTGCGACGTGATGCGATTGCAATACATCTGTAAACGGTGGTGCAGATAAGACGACTGCACAATGTTTCGAAGAAGGATGACGGTGCCAATGCAACATATACGGCTGCAGAACAGAATGTGGCAGCCTAGAGTCGCATTTTCACCGGGACGCGGAAACTTGAAATCCCACTGCCACATCTGCAAAAATATGCCAGTGTCGTCTGCTGTCAAAGGTCGTTGCCAACCTTGAACACCTATGCTCCGCCGAACGTTTGCCGGCTGTCAACATGCCGCGTCGCCCAATGGGAGTGCGCGTGTGATCCGCTCGTGCGCATTGAGCATGCATCGAATTTCGCGACAGCTTCCGGCTTTTGGGCTTCCGCAGGCGGGCGGGCTAGGGCGGAACGGACGGGCGGACTGACCATGTACGGGCCCTAAAGCCCGGGATACATGGCGCGTTCTTTCACGGCGAACATGGCGCGGCAAAAGTAGAGGCGGCGGTACGACGCCGGTGGTTCGCTGGCTTCGCTTACATGCAGCGACAAACAGGCGGACGCCGCCGCGTGCTCGCCGCTTATGTCTCAGTGTTGCCAGACTTTACGAATGTGTTTCTGGATAAGAAAAAAATAATAAGTAGGGTTTTTATTGTATTATTTGTTGTTACTGACTAAACAACTCCGAAAAGGTTTCATAGTGGCGCTTACGAACAATTTCTGCACACGTTATTGAGCTGCAAGCATTTTAGCGGGGTGGCTTTGCGCCGTCTGGCTACGTTGAGTGAGCGGTTGCGCCGCGGAGTGCACGCTTTGCGGTTCTCTAACAGTGGCGTTTACATTGTGTAAAAATAAATTGTGGTGATTAATGTTTACTTCAGTTTCAGTTCCTGTTTTAAAGCCTCCTCCAAGAACTAGCGTTTAGTACTGCAGCCGGAGAGGATAGAATTATCGATATTTAGCGTGAAATGGGCCTGTCACCGGCTCTCGTTCTCGGTGCCCTAAGCATTGCGTGCGACATTTGGGCCCACACAGATGCAAACTACCAGGAGACCAGGCATGGTCGGCTTCTAACTGTAATGTGTCGTACCTCTTTTTCCTCGAGGCATTCGAGCAGAAGGGACTTTCTTTCGCTGGTCCTTGTAGTCCTGGCGACCACAATCCCAAACTATGCCACGTATTCGCACTGCTGAAATGAGCTTATAAGTGCATTCTAGTCTCGCTGCTTTCCATGACTTTGCCATGGTTACATACAGTATTGTCCCTAGAGCACTTGGATATTGTGCTGTCTCCGCGCACCTCTCTTGCAATCTGCGACAACTGTATACCGAGCGCGTGCTTTTTCTTCGTACCAACGCTTGGCAGTGTCATGTAGTTATCTGGAACACCCGATTTCTCTGCAAACTATTGTAAAGCCTTTCGGCGTTTCACGACACTAACCCTGGCATCATAAAAGATGTGGACGTGCTCGGCAAGGTGCGCTGCAGTGACCACAGGATGGTAAGAACTCGAATTAGCCTAGAACTGAGGAGGGAACGGAAGAAACTGGTACTTAAGAAGCCGATTAATGAGTTAGCGGTAAGAGGGAAAATAGAGGAATTCCAGATCAAGCTACAGAACAGGTATTCAGCTTTAACTCAGGAAGAGGACCTTAGTGTTGAAGCAATGAACGACAATCTCGTGGGCATCATTAAGGAGTGTGCAATGGAAGTCGGTGGTAACTCCGTTAGGCAGGATACCAGCAAACTATCGCAGGAGACGAAAGATCTGATCAAGAAACGCCAATGTATGAAAGCATCTAACCCTACAGCTAGAATAGAACTGGCAGAACTTTCGAAGTTAATCAACAAGCGTAAGACAGCTGACATAGGGAAGTATAATATGGATAGATTTGAACATGCTCTCTGGAACGGAGGAAGCCTAAAAACAGTGAAGAAGAAACTAGGAATAGGCAAGAATCAGATGTATGCGTTAAGAGACAAAGCCGGCAATATCATTACTAATATGGATGAGATAGTTCAAGTGGCTGAGGAGTTCTATAGAGATTTATACAGTACCAGTGGCACCCACGACGATAATGGAAGAGAAAATAATCTAGAGGAAGCAGAATCTTTCGCTTTCGTCAAATGTGCGCTCCTAGGACGCTCACTGGTGCCGTGCATCGCCGTATGTGTCCCACTAGTTTCGTCTGCCGCTCACCTTAGGGCATACAGCTTGCCATGTTCCCTACTGGATTTCATTAGGCTTCTTGCATAGTAGTTTCAGTTGTCCCTTTGCACGCTATCTTTACAAGCGTCACCTTTTCTATACGTACGCCGACAACAGCACGTGGAAGCTGCAACGGGGAAGTCAGTAATTTATAAAAGTTACTTTATTTAGTGTACGGATATTTGTTTTATTTGCATTCGTACGTTTAATTTCTTTTCTCGTTCTTGTTACCTGCCATTTTTGGAAATAACTCTTGGCAGCGATTGTATTAATAATAGTGGGTTGTTTCTATGCGTCCTCGTACGCGTTGAGCGCTCTGTCTTAATTCTCAGACACGATCAGTGCAAGATATTTTCAGTGTGACAGGAGCGAGTGGTGCCTGAGCACGAATTTAGCACAACGACATAGTCTTTTTCGCAGCCCTAAACATGATATACTGCAACAATGGGGCCGAAACATCAAATGTGTTGACAAAAAATTGGAGGACGCTTAAGCTTCACCTTCAAGATCGGAACGCGATAGCGTTATCGTGCCCCATTCGCACCGCCCACTCAAAACGATCTACGCGAGACAAATGCCGAGATCGGCACGGACAGCCGGGCCGCGACGCCCCATGAAGGCGGACGCGATCATGGGGCGAGCGGCACGCCACGTGTCGGGGCACCGCCGTACATTGCGAGGAGGGGGTCTTCTGTGTTTGCCGCAAGATGGCTCTGTGTTTGCCGCAAGATGGTGCGCAGAGCGCAGAAGAAATGGAGCGGAAACGTACTTCGCTACTCGTGTAACTGCGACTTCTGTAATTTACATGGTCATAATTACTGATATACACCGCAGTATAACTTTCTACGGCACGTTTCTAAGACAACACCGCATTCACTAGAGGCGCTTTTGTCCAGATTTTAGCTATCGAATTCGTGGCTGAGTAGATTCTGCTTCTGGACGCCGTGCAGTACAGATGCAGAATGGAGGGCTCCTCAAGACAAGAACTGCGAAAGCGGCCGACGTTGGCCGTGGTACCCCGTGTTCTGCGTTGCCCAAAGATTACCGTGTCATCTTGCCTCCGTTACCAACGGGTCAGGGACAAAGACGCGCAGTAGTATTGCACTGCGACGTCACTGGACGACCTTATAAAATCGACGACTTCCGGAAGCCCTTGAAGGATGCTGCAGTAATTCAGCAAGCAGGTGGAATTGGTGCATGCTAAATATCGCACGTGTGGCTGCTGAAAATGAAGAAAGGTGAGGCAAAGCAGAAGCTGCTAGACGCCGGACTGCTACTGGTTAAGGACCGGCCATGCCTGGTCATTGATCCAGCGCGGCAAGAACTCAGTATTAAGCTACATTGGGTCGCGTTCGACGTCACCTATGAGACCATTCGACGAGCCTTCCGAGAGTATGGCGAGATAAAGGAAGTCATCAGTGATCGGTGGAAGGCCGAGGACTTTGAGGGTGCCGAGTCAACGACTCATGTAGTGCGTCTTTTGCTGCGCGATGGTGTCACACCAGACCGCATCCCACATCATATGCGTCTTGGTAGCGGCACTGCGCTAGTGGTTGTGCCTGGACGTGCCCCGTTATGCCTTCGTTGTCACAATACTGGACACATCCGACGTGAATGCCGAGTGCCCAGGTGCGCTGCTTGCCGAGCGTTCGGGCACGAACAGGCTAATTGTACTCGCTCGTAGGCTAGAGTTGCAATCGTAGGTGGTGAAGCAGACCGGAGCGAGATGCTCATGGACGAAGAGGAAGCGGAGAGCGTGGCTGGGATGGTGGCGTCTATCAGCGACGCGGCTGCAGTGGCGGCGTCCACCAGCTCTGCAGGTTCGCAAGAGAACAAGGCAGACGCTCTGGCAGGAGACGCCACTGTGGAAGACGCTTCGACAGGAAAGTACGAAGAAAGTTCGGCAGAGCGCCCTTCTGAAACCCACTTTTTAGGAAAGCAGCTGCCACTAAGTACGTCCGGGAGTAGTGAGAAAATAGCTGAACTCAAGACCGCAATAAGCGAGGCCGTTGCGACGCTCGAAGACAGTGATTTTACGGACGAGGCTGCAATGGACGCCGACGCAACACCTACGAAGCGCCGACTCAACAAAGCAAGCACAGCTTCTCAAGACACCCGGCTACAAGCAACGGAGAGGCGTGGGACCGAGCCTGGAACCAAAAAGCCTCGTGTGGCCACCAGCCATCAGCGGTTGGCGTCGCCTACACGCAGCGGCGGCAAGTCGACGCCCTGAGCGTCGACTGGACTGCGGGCTGCTACAAGGCAAGGTCTGTGAGGGGAGCGCCGTAGGCTCGGTCTAGTGTCACTCGCCAATATGGAGTCCTTAGAGAGGTCGATAAATATTGCAACACTTAACGTCCGAGAGTGCCAAGAGGCGGCAAAACCAACTTTACCGCCTCGTGACGGAGCACGATTTTGATATTGTAGCCATTCAGGAGACCAAAGTAGAGAGAGAGGATCAGATAGAGCGTATGGTGCGTCATTTCGCGAGACGCTATAACGTGTGTGTTGCCCATGCGGTGGGGAGGTCTCCGGGTGCATTTTGTTAATTCGGCAGAGTTTTGGTGCTGTAGTGCAGTCGGTGACTACCTGTGAGTCAGGCCATTTCGTTGTATCTGACTTTTCCATGTTAACAGAAAATTGGCGAGTAATTTGTCTTTATGCACCAACTCAGGCTCTAGAGCGAAAGCTCTTTTTTTGAAGAAATTGAGACGTACTCGAAATGCGAGCGTAGACTAATCCTGGCGGGATATTTCAATTGTGTCTGTGCGGAACGTGACAAAACCAGTGGGAAACACAATGATGCAAGTGCTGCTGTTTTGAAAGACTTGATTGCAGAATATCATCTAGAAGACGTGGGTGAACGTCTTTGCGGCGGAAAAGTCGTCACCTTTACCCACGTTCAGGGTGCGAGCCATGCTAGACTTGACAGAGTGTACGTGTCGGCTGAACTAATTCAGTCGTGTCGAGATTATCGAGTCACACCTGTTGCATTTAGTGATCATTGTTTGGTTTCTTTCCGTGTTGGAAAGGAAAAAAACAAATAACAAAGAAATTTCCTGGGATCTCTGGAAATTTAATGCAAACTTGCTGAAAGACGACGAGTTTCGTGAGTAGTTTCTCAAGGCTATAGATAAAACAACTCAAAACTTAGACAGTTGGGGACATAAATGGGAAGTTGGTAAGCAAATAATTAAATTGAAAGCACTTGAAAGGGCCAGTGTTTTAAGTCATGCGAAAAAAGAACTCGAGTCCTGTCTTAGATGGAATCTGAAACAATTATTGGAAGCGGAAAGTATACAACCCGGTTATTTCTTAGAAGACATAAAAAACATAAAGCAAAAACTTGCGCTGATAGACCAAGAGCGATACAATGGAGCATTGATTCCAGCCAGAGCTGAAAAATGGTGCACAGGACAAATGCCAAAAAAACGCGCCTTGGGAGACGAAAAGAAATATGCTTCCCAAAATGCAATAACAGAAATAGAACATAATGGGTCACTGTCTACCAACAAAGAAACAGTAGCAAGTTCTTTTTTGGAATATTACAAAGTATTGTTTTCTCGTAGCCAAATTGACACTGATAGATTTAAAAAACACTTCATGTCATTGATGCCAACATTAGATGATGAAACTAAAGAAATATTAGAAGTGCCCATAACAGTGAAGGAAGTTAAGAATGCGATTGACCATTTAAATAATGGCAAATCACCGGGACCGGATGGCTTAAGCGCTGCATTGTACAAGGCGTTTAAGGGTGTTATCGCGCCCGTTTTGACTGAAGTATACAAGGAGGCTTACGCGAACAAACATCTACCGCCGTCCTTTTTATCAGCACACACGGTCCTAATACCAAAAACTGAAGACCTAATCAAATTATGTAAAGTAACATCGTATCGGCCGGTTAGCCTGACAAATATAGACTATAAAATATTAATGAAGGTATTGTCTTATAGGTTGCAGACAGTAATGAAAGACTTAGTCGGTCCACATCCAACGTACGGAATAAAAGGAAGGACAATTATGACAAATACACACATAGCACGGTCCATCCTTGAATGCTGTGACAATGCAACTCAGTGTCGCTATGCTGCAAGTTGACCTTGAGAAGGCATTCGACCGCGTGCCGCACGATCTGTTTCTATCTAAACATGAATATGTGAATGTAGGTAATGTGATCAGCGAAGGTGTGCGGATGGCTTACGCCGGATGTACGACGAGATTGATAATAAACAAAACAGTAGGTGAATACATACCAGTACAGCGCTCGGTCAGACAAGGGTGCCCATTATCACCGCTTCTTTTTTGCATATATATTGAGCCCTTTTGTCTAAGCGTGATTAGGAACAACGAGATACGAGGATTTCAATTACATCAAGCCGTGGTAAGCCTTCTTACTTACGCTGATGACATTGAAGTTTTCTGTGTTGATCGTAAAAGTATAATGCATACTGTCAATGCTGTTAAAAGTTTCTGTCAAGCTAGTGGTAGTGCAGTAAACTGGGACAATTGCGTTGGGTTCTGGCATGGAGAATGGGATGTCGCACCAAGGATGTTTTTGAACATTAAATGGCAAGAAACACCGACAAAATACTTAGGAGTACCTCTGCAGTACTACTCTGACAACGAGCCTTATTGGAAAAAACAACCCGCCGTGGTTGCTCAGTGGCTATGGTGTTAGGCTGCTGAGCACGAGGTCGCGGGATCGAATCCCGGCCACGGCGGCCGCATTTCGATGGGGGCGAAATGCGAAAAACACCCGTGTACTTAGATTTAGGTGCACGTTAAAGAACCCCAGGTGGTCGAAATTTTCGGAGTCCCCCACTACGGCCTGCGCCATAATCAGAAAGTGGTTTTGGCACGTAAAACCCCATAATCGAATCTAATCTATTGGAAAAAACAAATGGAGGAGTTACGTGAAAATGCACAAAAGGGGAAAGGATGGGATAAGTCGATTTTCGCACGGGCCACGACGTGCAACCTATTTCTTGTAAGCAACCTATGGTATGTAATGCAAGTTTTGCATTGCAGCAGGTTAAATGTACAAAAAATGCACGGAGTGTTCGCGGTCTTTATCTGGAGCTCTCTATGGGAAAAAACAAGCCGAAAAAATCTGTTTAAAAGAGGGAGTGACGGTGGTCTTGGTTTAGTGCATCTGTACATGAGACAGCTCGTCAGTCCATTTGTTTTTCTCAGAGATGTAGATGATAGCTTTCTCAGAACTATGATTCAACTGAGGCTGGGTAAAGTGCTACCAGAGTTTGTTGTGTCTTCGGTGTGTCAGCAAGGACCAGTAAGGGGATATCTAAAAGAAGTGGTGTCATCTTTCCGCTTCTTAACGGTGTGTTTTTCTTTGCAATATTTGACTGATGTGTCACGTAAAAAACTGCACAAGGACCTTGTGGATGTGTTATTTCCTGTGCCATTGTACAGTGAATTATACTGTGCAGGCAAAGGAAATGATGTTTTGAACGCGTTAAAAAAAATGTTAGTTGCGCCAGGGCTTAAAACCTTTTTTTTAAGCGGCACACAGGAATCTTACCTGTTAAAACATGGTTAGAAGAAAAGGGTTTATTTGTTCCGTAGAGTAGTCATTGTTTGTTATGCAAAAAACCAGAGACGATTGAGCGTGTGTTTTTAGATTGCTGGGGTGGAGTGTTCTTCTGGGACATCTTACAGAGAACCTTGAAAAAAGAGTTGCCATTAAGTCCGCATGGAATCCGTTATCTCACGGTCGAAAACGACGATGGTGTGCCTTTCGATCTGGTTATGCTCCTGGGCCTGCCCAGTATATGGCGAACTCGGACTCCTGTACACAATGCGGATATTGACACTAGACCAGTTCGCGAATATTTTTGCGAATCGGTGTCCCATTTTGTTGAAGTGCAGAAGGTGCAGTCGTATGTACCAGAGTGGGCTCCAAGGTTAGAAATATTGTTGCAGATGCCGAAATACTGATGGCTTGTAGTCTGCAAAGAGCTGACGGTTCTCGGTATTATTATCTTGTTAATCTGTTCTGATCTCGTAAACTCTGTGAAAAGCGAGGCAATAAAGAAAAAAAATTCGTGGCTGAGTGGTAGCGTCTCCGTGTCACACTCCGGACACCCTGGTTCAATTCCCCCCCAGCCGATCTTGCAAATTCTTTTTTATTATGAGTTACTTTCTGGGATTTTTCGCTCGCCGCCGACGCCAACGACCTCAGCTTTTTTGCGACACGAGTTCCTTAACGCTGTCGCGTTAAGGAGCTCGTGATGGGACTGCATCTGTTCTTGACAGCGGTATGGGTATAATCTGGGCACCATCATGGGCCGACCGGGCAGCGTCATCCGCAGTGTCATTTCCCGAAATTGCGCAGTGACCCATTATCCACTGGTAGGTGATGTTGATTGCATAATGGTAGAGAAAGCTCTAGGACACTGGTCCAGACGGGTTTCGGCACTCAAGGCCTTAAGGGCTTTGCTCAAGTTCTTGAGGACATGTGAATTGTGCGACCGCCTTTGACTATTGTTGCGCCTAACATCTCGTTACTGTGTGCATTTTCCTTGTTTTTTTTTTCTCTCTTCCTTCTCCTTTTATTCCCTTTAACCCTTTCCCCAGCACAGGGTAGCCAGCCGGTATTTACACTGGCTAACCTCCCTGTCTTTCCTTCCCTTTTGTCTCTCTCTCTCTCTCGTGATGGAGCTCGTTAAGGAGCTCGTGATGATGCCACTGTAATCTGCGAGCGTACTTTGAAGTGTGCTATAGCCAGTCGAAATGCCATGCGATGTGCCTCAGTCCACAAACGATGCGGCGCCATTAACAATCTTCCCCGATGTTCCAGAGTATGAATAGAAGCCTGTTACTCGGAAAAGAAAAGAGCGCAACCTGTGTGATCAAGCACCACCAAGAGTTGCGAGAAGACGAAATATTAGTTCATATTAACCAATGATAGCTCAGAGCACCCAGGCGACGATTATAGTGGTTCGCCGGCGTCACCAGTAAATTCAAAGAGTTTAACACCCCGTCATTCCCGACGAAAGATAACTTCTGAAAACGAGGAAATGTTATTGAGGACATCGGCAACATTTTTTTTAAGACTTCCATGATGTACTTATTGGAGTCCGCCGGATTTACTGCAATTTGACGTTGTTAATCTGGGCTAAGCTTACCTTTGCAGTCACCTATTTTCCTGCATTTAACATTTACGCAGAATAAAGGTTTGAAGCAGAATATTTCATGGTAATTGCAGTTTTTGAAAGGGTTGGTAAGAGAAGTGTACCGCATTTATAATTACCTGTTTCGTGAGCACGTCACTTATGCTTGTAGACGAAACATAAGTATACACAAATTTGTACTCTTCATTTAATGGTCTCAAACATTCAACATTCGGCTGTAACGATCGATGGTGTCACTTTCACGTTCAGAGGTACCAAAAATGCGCGGCCAAACAAGCGCAAACGCCCAAATTCTGTCGATCCAGCGCGGCCGCGCGACGGACGCCCCCACGGAGGCACCAGCTAAAAAGGGAAAACACACAAAAACATTCGGCTGCCGCCGGAAGTCGGTGAGAGATCGATCCTCGCGACGCCTGGTGAGCACGAGAGGCACTCCCGCCACTTCTGTGCGCCCATACTGAATTAATGTAAATTAATATGTGCGCCCATACTGGGCAGCATCTACATAGGTAGTTAATTGCAAGCTTTTGTGCGTAAAGTTATTATAGTGCGTAAAGCTCGTGCCTTGCGTCTAGCCGTATTATATTGGGGGTGTACATTCCGTGGGAAAGGGCTAACCTGAAAGGTAGCCCTAATGGTGTGAGAGAGCATCATATCATTCGCGTCGATGGTCAAGGGGGTCATACCTGCGGACATTACTCTCCTAAGCAAAACTACACCCTTTGGGTTGTATCTTGCCACACAACAATAATTTTCATCTGACTTGTCCGCATTTCCTTTCTTTAACGCTGCGAACCCGGTACTGCCAAGTCATGAACGACGTGCGCGTTGTCAGCATGGCAGAGCATTTTCGACAGGAAAGTAGCGAGCGCAGCGTTTTAAAGAAAGGAGACGCAAGCAAGGCAGATGACGATTATTGTTGTAAGCAAATATACACCCCAAAGGGTGTACAGCTGTTTAAGAGCGTAATGTGCGTCTGCCTGCCTTCAGAGACGAGAGGCCGACGGTTTGTGCCGTTCTTTGTGCTTCGATTACCTCCGTGAGGGTATGGTGAACCTCTAATTGTAGGAGCTGTTCCGTGCTGTGCAAGTGAGAATTCCCAGTATACATGTGATGCTTTTTCTCATCAGCGCATCAATTTTGCCCTCCTCCGAGCGGGACCAGTTAAGTGCCGATGCTACGCAATTTAGGTGGCACATGAGGAACGCATGGTAAACCTTAAGGAGATTGCTGTCACTGAGACTGCCTCTGCGGTTCGAGGTACTTGTAACTAATCGGGGCATGTTCTCCGTCTGTGTCTTGACGCGGAAATCAGCTTGATTGTTGCTTCCCTTTGTATTTAACACCAGACCTAGAATCCTGACGGCTTTGACTCTGGGTGCCATCTGACCGGATTCCGCATATAGGTTAAAGGGAATCTCGTCGAGAGGGCTAGAATGTTTCTTGCCCCTGCGCGATCTGGTCTATAAAACAGTAGTTCTGACTTTGACGGTGACAGACAGAGCCCCGTCACTTTTAAGTACTCTTCGGTAACATCTAAGATCTCCTGAAGGGCACGCTCCACGGCCCCGTCGGACCGCCCCCTCCCCCCCCCCCTTACCCCGCACAAAACGGTGATGCCGTCCGCATAGAGCACATGATTCGGGCCCTCGACCCAAGCCAGCCTTTCCGAGAGGCCCTTCATCGCTATGCTGAAAAGGAGCGGTGAGACTACATCGCCCTACGGAGTGCACTTAGCTCCTAACTTGAACTCGTCGGATCTTAGTTCACCGATTTTAATAGTGGCTTTACGGTCCCTTAAGAAAAAGCTGATGTAAGTGTATCAGGTAGATAAGCCCAAATGATACGTGCCTGCGTGTAGCATCTTCGGCGCATGCTCGCCACTTGTGTGCCCTTTCCTGTACTAGGTATAAAACGAGCACGAATAAATGCTGGGGTGTCTTCGTTTGCTGAGAACTGGTCCATGCTGTTACTCTGTCGACACTACAAACGATACATGGTGTCAGAAGTCACGCCCATAGTGCTCGGGCACGGTAAAGCAGCATGGAACTTGTGAAGCCACCAGAGCCGCTACATTTCACCGGTGAAATCAGTAAGCAATGGAAGCTTTTCAAACAAAAGTTTGAACTTTTCTTGCTTGCCTCCGTGCCCGACAAGAAGCCTCGACCGGATGCCTCAAAGATTGCTTTACTGCTAACCGTGGCAGGTGACGACGCACTGGAAATTTACAACAACTTCACCTTCGGGGACGATGAGAGCCGGGAAAGTTACGCAACTGTCATAGCCAAGTTCGACACCTACTGCGCTGAACAGCTGAATGAAGTGCACGAGCGCTACCTCTTTAGGCAACGCGTCGAAGCTCAAGGTGAGCCGGTTGAACAGTTTGTCAGAGAGCTCAGGAAGATGTCTCGTTCATGCAACTTTGGCACCATGGCAGAGTCGTTCATACGTGACCAAATAGTTTTTGGTACAAATGATGACAAAGTAAGGCAAAAGTTGCTGCAGGATAAGACGTTGACCTTGGCTAAAGCGGAAGAAGTCTGCAAGGCTGCGGAAATGACTGCCGCGCAAAACGAAATCTGGTCTCGAGAACAAAGACAGATTGACGCTGTCAAACTACGGGAGCGTACGAAGCAGCAGCAGTGCGATGAACGACCTGCTATGTTCAAGTGCCGCAGGTGTGGACGTACGCACGGTCCGAGAAGCTGCCCTGCATTTGGCAAAGTGTGCAGAAAATGCCAAGGGCAGAATCATTTTGCTGTCCGTTGCAAGGTGAATAGACAAGTTAGGGAAGTGAGGAGCACCGAAAATAGCGAAGAAGAATTTGACATCCTTGATGTATCTGTCAACAGCGTTGGAAGATCGTGTGACCGTGACTGGGTGGTCAGAGCGCAAGTTGCGGACACGACAATAGACTTCAAAGTTGACACAGGATCGCAAGCTAACCTCGTGCCATTCTCTGCCTACAAAAAACTGCAGCCGAGGGTACCCTTGGCTAGAAGCAACTGTGTCCTACGATCTTACAACGGAGGAGTCATCAAGCATCTCGGAGTCATGACTACCACGGTGGCCGTCGGAAGCAAGACGGCAAAGATTAATTTCTTCATCGTGAAGAAGAACCGTCATGCCATACTTGGACTGCGAGCCAGCGAACTGCTTGGACTGTTCTCGCGCACCGTAAACGACATCGGAACAAGCAACAGCGAGGCAGTTGTCCAAGAGTTTCAACAACTTTTTTCTGGGACTGGATGTATCAAGCGACCATACCGCATGGTTCTTAAAAAAGATGCGGTGCCAGTCGTCCAGACAGCCCGCCGTGTGCCCCTTTCCTTGAAAGAGCCTCTGCGCGAAGAACTTGACCGCATGGTCAAAGCCGGCATTATAGCCAAGCAAGACCAGCCGACGGACTGGGTGAGTCCTCTAGTTATCGTCAGAAAAAAGGACGGAAAACTACGGTTATGCATGGACCCGAGGAAAATTAATGACAACCTCAAGCGCGAGCACTATGAGATGCCGCGTCGAGAAGATATTGAATCGGAACTAGCTGGAGCACGTTTTTTTTCGCGCCTTGACGCCAACTCGGGGTTTCACCAGATACCGCTGCATGATGAAACGTCAACAATTTGTACGTTCGCGACTCCCTTCGGTCGTTACCGCTTTCTGAGGCTGCCCTTCGGTATAGCGTCCGCCCCAGAAGTGTTTCAAAAGGCTCTTAGCGAAATATTCGAAACACTGCCAGGAGTGCGAGTGTACGTTGATGACGTCATCGTGTGGGGTGCGACAAGAAAAGAGCACGATCAGAGGTTACGAGCGGTACTAGAAGCAGCACAGAAAGCGGGTCTAACGTTTAATGCAGACAAGTGCAGCATTGGCGTGCGCAAGATTTTTTTTCTTGGCGACGTTATTGCGGCAGACGGCATACGCCCAAATCCTACCCTGGTCAGTTCTTTGTTAAGTATGCCACCGCCGACTGACAAGCAAGCAGTGCAGCGCATGCTCGGTGTCGTAAACTATTTGTCGAAGTTCCTGCCATCGATTACCGAACGAACGAAACTGCTTCGCGACTTGATAAAGAAAGACCGTATCTTTGAGTGGACGGAAAACCACGCGAAAGAATGGAAAATGATTTGTGACAGTCTGAGCAAAGATCCTGTACTGGCGATTTTCGATCCTAAACGGATTACGAAGATAACATCAGATGCTTCACAAAATGGAATAGGCTCGGCTCTCTGGCAGCTTCATGAGGGTTCTTGGAAGCCCATCGCTTACGCCTCACGCGTCTTAACCGAAGCGCAACGTAGATATTCCCAGATAGAAAAAGAGGCTATGGCTGTTGTCTTCGGGTGCGAAAAGTTTCACCATTTTGCGTACGGACGTAACGTTGTCCTCGAAACAGACCATCGACCCTTAATAGCTATCTCGGAGAAGCCGATTGGAGAAATGCCGCCCAGACTGCAGCGATTTTTTCTTCGCTTGCTTAGATACCACTACAAACTCCAATTTGTTCCAGGTAAACGCTTGGTGGTCGCTGACATGCTGTCTCGAGCGTCCGTCGAAAGCCCAGAAGCAAACATCGACGATGACGTGGAAGTTCACGCGGTAAGCGTTTTGTCATCACTTGTCAGCGAGGAAACTTTGAAGCGCTTGGCAGAAGAAACTAGCAAGGACGCCTACTTGAGTCAAGTCATTCATTGCTTGGAAAGCAGTCGTCCAGTCCCTGGGACACTAAAATCCTTCGGAAGTGAATTGGTTGTCTTGAGTGGTGTGTTGCTTAAGGGATGCAAGGTGGTGATAGTTAAGCATGCGCCCTGAGCTACTTCGAAGAATTCACGAAGGCCACTTGGGAATAAATAAATGCAAATCACGAGCACGTAAGCTGCTGTTTTGGCCTGGTCTCAATGCTGACATTGAAGCACACATCAAGAAGTGTGCAGTCTGCCAGAAGTATGCATATCGGCAGCAAAGTGAACCGCTCATAGACCGCCCAGTGCCTGAACATGCATGGTACCGAGTAGGTGTTGATATTTTTCAGTGGGCCGGAAAATCGTACCTGTGTGTTTTTGACGCATTATCCAACTTCCCGGAGGTGGAACTTCTAATTGATACAACGACGGCCACAGTTGTGCAAAAGCTCAGCGCAGTGTTTGCACGGTATGGAATACCTATTGAAGTGTGCACAGACAATGGTCCGCAGTTTGCGACTCATGAGTTTTCACTGTTTGCCAAGAAGTACGATTTTAAACACATTACGTCCAGCCCGCGGTTTCCTCGCTCGAATGGCCTCGCAGAAAAAGGCGTTCAAATAGTAAAGCGAATTTTAAAGAAGACGTCTTAGATGAACGATGACTTGTGGCTTGGATTACTCGCTTACAGGAGCAGTCCGCTAGAAGACGGTCAGTCACCTGGAGAGTTGCTTCAGGGCAGACGACTTCGCACAACTCTCCCAGACTTCAACGAAGCCCACAGACAGTCGGTAAAGAAACATGAACAGTACCGAACCCCAAGACGCAGTCTGGCACCGCTACAAAAAGGCCAGGTCGTCAGAGTACGAGGAGGCTCGTGGTCGCCGAAAGCAAAGATTCTTAATGCAACTGCCCAACCAAGGTCGTACCAGGTCGCCACCGAAGACGGCGTCGTCTTGCGACGCAACCGACAACATCTCATGGCTACGGCTGAGCCTTTCAGCATTGCGCCTAGTGATGACGACATACCAGACGACAGCCACGAGAACGGGTCCCCGTGCCAGGTCCAACCAAACAACGAAAGTGCTCCCGCCATTACGCCACCGACACGAGAACCAAGAAGATCCCAGCGCGAAAGAAGACAACCACAGCGGTTGCGATATGACGACAATTTCGTGCAAGTTCCGTGAGCTCTAAACCTTCTGAACTGCGTACGCAAACTTTAATCGGTGATGGTGCTGTGTATTCTTCCGAGCTCATTTGTTCGTTAAAACGTTAAAATTGTTTAGTTTCCTTCCAAGAAAGGAAGATGTATCAGGTAGATAAGCCCAAATGATACGTGCCTGCGTGTAGCATCTTCGGCGCATGCTCGCCACTTGTGTGCCCTTTCCTGTACTAGGTATAAAACGAGCACGAATAAATGCTGGGGTGTCTTCGTTTGCTGAGAACTGGTCCATGCTGTTACTCTGTCGACACTACAAACGATACAGTAAGCTTGAAAGCGTTTCCCTCTGTTTATGTGCGAGATCGATTTCAGAAAGAATCTGTGTATGATGGAATCAAGGGCTTTGTCGGGATATAACGCCAAAATACCCCTGACATCCCTGGTGTTCACATCGATGATCTGCCTTTTGATGAGAAGCATGACGTTCTGCGCGGAAAGAGAGGGCATGAAGCCTACCATGTCATACGGGCACAATTCTTGTTCCTCGATTTATCTCGTTATTCTTTCATGGAAGAGCTGCTCAGCCACCTTGCCCACGCAGGACATGAATGAGATTGTGTCTGAGGTTCTAGGGTGTGAGTGGTTTACCTCATTTCGGGTTAAGGACTACAGAGGCAGTTTTCTAGTCCTGCGGGACCCAGCCAGTTTCCCACGTACGGTTGACCGGCTCCGTAAGCTTCTCGATTGATTTCTCATCGAGGTTACGCAGGAGTCTGTTGAAGGTGCCATCCGGTCCAGGCGCCGAGCGCCCCTTTAGCTCGTGTAGCACCTTTCTGACATCGTCTTTAGTGACTGGGGCGTCGAGCTGCTCTATGGCTTCACCTGTATACTCTGGGTAGTCCTCGTGCCCCGAGGGGCCTGCAGGGGAATACCTGTCTGCTAGGCTCTGAAGTATGTCTACGTCTGTTAGCCCCTCTCATTTAAGATGGTGGATTATTCGAACAATAGCCAGGCACTTATTGTTTTCGAATTGTGAGTCATCTAACAGCTACTTCAGGAGGTTCCATTTGCCTCCCGTGCGCGTCTGTCCGTCGACTGCCGAACAAACCTCGTTCCGTTATTGCTTGCTCAATTCTTGGCAGTACGCTTCGCTTTCACGATTTGACATCGCTACTTCCTTACGCAGCCTTCGACTGCGCCTCTGCGTTTCCCATCTGGCGAGTAAGGAGTTTTTCGCCTCTACCAGGTGCGCCACGTGCGCATCCGTCCTGTTGACTTTTAAGCCTGCTCGAGTGTTCTAGTAACAGCCTTGGCGTCCTCCCTGACTCTCTTTAAGGGGTATTTGAAGCACTCGTACTCCTCCGAGTCTTCCCCCCCGCCGTTTACGGAAGGCGTCCCAGTCTACTACGCTGAACGGCTTAAGGGGAGCTGCGCTAACTTGCAGTGAAATTTCCACAACAAAGTGGTCACTTCCCAGATTTTCTTGCTTACTGTGCTAACTAACACAGGTGGTCTTCTTAACGAACGCCAGATCCGCTGTGGTCTCCAGCGACACTGAATTACCTATGCGCGTGGGAAACGGTGGGTCCGTAACTAGTTCTAGTGAGCAGTTTGCAACCGCTTGAAGTAGGTTTATTCCTTTAGGGAAATACATTGGCTAAATTAAGCATTTAATGAATATATTTCGTTTTTGGGTTTAGGCGCTACTACATCTCTGGGAAAATGTAACCCAGGAAAAAGAAGTTGGTTTTGTATTTATAAAAAATAAAACGTTATTAGATAAGCAGGCTTTAAATGATTACCTGGAAAAGAATGAGCAGTAATATAGGTGAGGCCGACGCGCACATTGAGAGCCGGCAGCAGTCAACCGCGTGTAGATCAGATAAAAAGAAGTTAACAAATCAGGGGTAATATACGCTAGAAAACGACAGCGTTTGTCAGTTTCCCATAGCGCCTTAACGTGACTTGGAGGAGCTCTCAGGCCCTTCCTTCTTTACTATTTGTGTGTCACAACAGCACGCCTCTCCAGTTTCACACACATTTTATTTATTTGCCGTGAGTGGCCATCTTACATTGAGGTGATAATATATAACGAGGAGGGCCGTTATTCTCAGCTATAGTAGAAATAGGTATTAACGGCGGCGGTAACCATGGTGACCGGCGGCCCGTCCGCCGTAGTTAGCTGGACCATATCGACCAGCACCATAGCCAGCACCATAGCCAGCACCATAGCCGTTGGGGCGTCCATATCCAGCGTAGCCCGAGCCTCGGAGCCCCTGTCCATACGGAGCGTATCCGGAACGTCCGTATCCACCATACCCGTAGGCACCACCACCACCAGCAGCAGCAGCATTCTGGCCGTATCCGTATGCACCGTATCCGCCGTAACCGTTCGTGTAGCCAGGCACTGCCGCCCTAGCACCGTATCCTGCAGTAGCTGCAGTTCCGGAGGGAACCGGCGGGACAATCGGCGCGGCGTTGAACACGACATCGGCGCTGGCTCCGGGTGCTGTGCCCGGCTCGTTGGTGTCTACTGTGGCACGGAATCCGTTGGCGTCGGCGACGTAGTTGACACGCCGGTACAGGCCGTACACGTCCATGTATCCGTACGAACCGGTCTTCACGTTGTTGGCGTCGCCCTGCTCACTGCGGTACTGCCGGTTGCCGAACTCATCCACCGTGTCGTATCCTGAATTGTATGGCTGGGGTGGCTAGAAGGAATGGCGCCATCAGGATTTAGAATCGATGGAAACGTCTGAATGGGCGTAACATAACCGCCAACTTCGACGACCTCATGCACGCTACGTTAAACGCCTCGCCGAAGTGCAATATGGAAGTTCAATATCATTGGTTAAACGCAGAAACGCTTCCGATTGGTGCCAAGTGTTGGTTATTAGACAATGTCTGGCTTGTCATTTCGGCTGCTTGCTATTACGAATAAACCGCAGTTATTGCTGGCAGCACTTCCGACATAGAAGTGACTTACCTAAATCGTATTTTGCGCTTGCAAATTCGTCGATTGGGTGCACACATGCTCGAAGAATAGTTATCTAGCAACTACTTCAAATGTCAGTACAATGGTGCCCTAGTGGCTCTTCTAACAACGAAATATATTTCAGCTTACATTTGGTAACGAGGGCTGAAAGTGATGGCTATCGGGGCAAATACCTATAGCGCTACCATCGGAAGATAGAAGCAACTTTTCAGCCACGGACACCAGTCTTCGGAAACGCTATCTCGGTGGCCAATAACTATACTACAGTTGAACAGCATTCTGTTTATGAAACGCGGGGTAAAATTTCAAGGTCCTCCAGAGCTCTAACTATCTGTTCTCCTTAATGCAATAATGGAAATCAAAGAAAGAAATCAGTGCTTCGTTTAATGAGATCGTTCAAAAACGTTGAAAGGTGCGCAGTGCTGTTCTGCGCGCGAGACATGGGTCTGGTGGCCATATGCGAGATACATTCTGATTCGCGGAAGCGGTAGTAGCGGAAGGATGGCATTACTTACTGCGGCGTAGTCAGAATATCCTCTGTAAGGACTCCCTGCAGCAGGGCCAAAGTCGCCTCCGTATCCGGGACCTTGGTATCCCGCCCCCGTTTGGTGGTTACGCAGCGCGTTGGTTCGCCACATAATGCAAGCCAGGAAGAGCTGCAACTGGAGTGGGAAGCAATGTCGTTCTCCTAGGGAAGTACCATCTCTTATCCCCCGCCAGAATAAGTGCGAGGCTGGGGAAAACTGTCATTTCATCGATTTTTGAGGCATTCACTCCGGTGCTGACAGAGCGAAAACAGCCCTCGTTTTTCAGAAAGTCTGTCAGAGTTTTGTGGACGTAAATACGAACGTCTAACGGTTGTGTGCTATGCAACAATTCTTTTCTATCACCATTCCAGTTGGGCCTCTGCAATCCGCTGACAGAGTTCAAATTTTCTTGCGACAAAGTGTATGTCGAGCGTTCGCTCCAACTTGAACAGCAAGAATTTCTAGCGCGTTTCCTTGTATATGATGCCTTGAGTTGCTAACAACCAAAATGACAAGATAAACTTGAGCAAGTGCGCACTGTTTTAAAAGGGAAAAATAGAAAATTTCCAGAGTAACGGGAGAGTCAATAAACGATTTCGTGAGACTTATCTCGACGAGTTACTGTTTGCCGCTGTGGACCGCATAATTTTCACGCCCTGAACAAGAGAGTTGATCGGGAACAGAATATTTAGAATATGTACGTTTTTGATGAAGCGATCACTGGCCTGATAACCGGGACGAAGGAGCGAGTGATTAAATTAATCTCGAGTGATTCTCACGGTAAAATAAGCTGCAGCTCCCTGTCTGCTGTTGTATCAATCTCAATGAAGCAGCGACGGGACTAATCGAGCTGCACTGATGTGAAGAATTCAGGATGCGGATTATCCCGCACAAGAGGTGGTCCTGACTGGATGGCAAACATTTCTGCACACACGACAAGCAAAACAAAGTATTATGTGCAAGTAACCCTGCGAAACGAGGCGACTAATTACATTCTAGAGATACCGAAGTGAATATTTGTTTAGCTTGCATATTTATCGCGAAGGTTGAGCTTGATGCGCCAGGTTGAAAACGGTGGAAGCGTAACATGCGACCATGGCGTAACATGGCCACCCAATTCGGAAACGTTGGAACACGGGAACCAAGGCGAACCACGACGCCTGCTACTACCAATGTTGCAGAGAATGGCTTTTACAGCATGTTTGACGCAGATGCGTCTGTTGTCTGCAATAACTTAGACCAGCTGTGGCATATACGACCGCCTGGTATATCGGTCAGTTCACATATGATGCGCTTTCCAAAGAATAGAAAAATAATAAGCTTGACAATATCAGCAACAAAATTTTGAAAAGTAAGTTTTTTCCACAACAGGCGTTACAGTGGTGCAGTTTACCATGTTCCATTAAAAAAGTCTGACGCTCTTAAGTTTTGGCTAGGTTAGCAGTGATTTAAAATAAGGTGTTGAATTTATTGGCAGCTTAGCATCAGTTTACGGCAATTAAATTATTGCCGTCGCTTCTTAGAGTAGCATGTGTTGGTGCAACAGCTGCAGATGGCCTTCCTCAGATTCCTGCCGTGAGTTGGATGTAGGGACACCTATTAAGAAGTATTTATTTATTTATTTATTTATTTCAGTACTCTCAGGGCCAGAGGCATTACAGAGAGGAGGGGCATACAAAATCGGCGGCAGATTTCTTAAATTTGTTGACGTCGGTGATGGCAGCCATGAAGGCAGGGAGGTGGTTCCAGTCATTTCCAGTTCGAGGAATAAATGAATTTATACAAAGGCTAGTTCGGCATTGCGGTATTCCTACCTTGCAGTTGTGGTCAGTGCGGGAAGATATATAAGATGGAGAGAGGAGTAACTTATGTTTGAGAATAGGGTTGGTATAATAAATTCTGTGAACAAGACACAAGCGAAAATATTTACGACGCAGAGAAAGAACGGGAAGACCAAGTGCAGATTTCATTGCAGATACGCTTGCTGTTCGGGAATAATTTGAAACAATAAAACGGGCGGCGCGGTTTTGAACAGACTCTAAAGCGTTAATTAAGGTTATCTGATTAGGATCCCAAATGGAGCAAGCATATTCTAGTTTAGGCCTGATTAACGTCCTATATAGATGAAGCTTAATGGTGCTGTTAGAAGCTATGAAATGGCGCCGTAGGAATCCGAGCGTGCGGTTAGCCTGGTTAGATATGTAGTTGATGTGCATTTTCCAGGACAGATTGTGTGTTAAGTGAATACCCAGGTATTTGTAAGATGAGACAGATGATAACGGAGTGTTATTAAGAAGATAGCGAGGGGTGTATTCAGGAGGACGGCTGGAGATACGCAGGTGTTTGCACTTGGTGGTGTTAAGTGTCATGAGCCATTCGCTGCACCATGAAGAAATTGCGTTCAAGTCCGATTGCAAACATGCTTCATCAGAGGGATTAGTAATTGAACGATAAAGCACACAGTCATCTGCGAAAAGGTTAATATGGGAGATAACGTTATCAGGAAGGTCATTAATGTAAATTAAAAACAGTAGAGGACCTAACACAGAACCATGAGGCACCCCAGAAGTTACGGAAACAAGAGGCGAGTCATAATCATTAACTGAGACATATTGACGACGGTTGGAAAGAAAACATTTAATCCAGCCTAATACCTGATCGTTAATATTAAGAGCACCGAGTTTAATTAATAATAGATCATGAGAAACAGTGTCAAACGCCTTAGCAAAGTCTAAAAAAATGCAATCCACAATAACGTTAGCATCCATAGCGCGAAACAAATCATTAGTGAAAGACAGGAGCTGTGTCTCACACGAAAAAAATTTTCGGAAGCCATGTTGACATGAATTGAAGAAGTTGTTAGATTCAAGGAAGGTAATAAGATGAGAATAGATAATGTGCTCAAGAAGTTTACAGGGAACGCTGGTTAATGAAATAGGCCGATAGTTTAGTATTGAAGCTTTACTACCTGATTTGTGCAATGGAACCACCTTCCCCACCTTCCAATCAGGAGGGATGGTACAACTCTGTAATGACTGTTCAAAGATTGCACAAAGAATTAATGATGAGCACGTAGATGTACTTTTCAAGAACTTCGTTGTAATGCCGTCGACGCCTGAACAAGATGAAATCTTCTGTTTTTCAATTAAACATGTCAAACCAACCGAATCAATGAGTATGGGATCCATGGGTAAAAATTCACGTGTACAAGGATGAGGGACAACATTCGGCAAGGCAGAAGAAAAACACGAGGCAAAAAATCATTCAACACTTTGCAGCAATCGCTCTGGTGTATTGGAGTGTTGTGATTATCGCAAAGATCTATTGTATTCGGCTTATTCCCGCTGACCACATTCCAAAATTTCCTCGGATTATCTCTAAGAAGGAGCGGGAGCGTGTGCTGGTAGAAATTTTGCTTTACTTCATACGAAGTTTGTTTATAATCCGTCTCAGCGGTGGCGTAAGCGTGCCAGCGTTCGGCCGTTTGAGTTGCTTTGGCCCGCCGGAATAGCCTTTTTTTCTTGTTCAGTAGGCGCCGCAGACGCGCGTTAAACCACGGGGCATGAGAGTTAGATATAATGTGTTTCTGAGGGATGAATTTATTAATTAAAAAATTGACTTTATCTTTGAATAAGGTCCAATTTTCATCAATGTTGCGCGTGTGGACACTTGGAATGAAGTCAGTGACAAAATCCATTAGTTCGCTGTTTATAGATTCAAAGTCAGCATTTTTATAGTCTCGGATAACTTTTGGGGTTTTGGTAGCGGGAACAGATATGCGCAATTCAAAATAAATGAGGCAATGATCACTCAAACCAGGTAAATATCTTAAACATGAAACAAGCCGCGGTGTAGTAGTGAGAAGGAGGTCAAGAATGTTAGCAGATTGGTCAGTAGATCGTGTAGGCTGAAGGACAAGTTGCTTAAAATTAAAATCCATACAGAGGTTGATGAAGAGAGAGCACTCAGATGAGCAGTCAGATGAGGGAGGAGATTCATGCCAGTTAATTGCTGGAAAATTGAAATCACCAAGAAGGAAGAGTGGACATGAGGGGAACCGGACAATTAACTCATTTAATACATCATGTAGATCTGAATGAAATGTTAAGGGCGAACTGGGTGGGCGATAGCACGCACAAAAAATAAAATCACGATATCCGAGAGTGACTCGCGTACACACGATTTCCAAACGAGTAGCAATATCTATAACACAACAACTCAAGCCGTCACGTACGGCGATCAACACTCCGCCACCAGTACGCGAGACACGATCACAGCGAAAAAGTGTGAAAGCTTTTTCACATTGAAAGATTTCATAGTCTGCAATATCACTCGAGAGCCAAGTTTCAGTTAAGATAACAACGTCAGCACACTATTGCCACTATCCTCGGCAAATATCCACTCATGTTTTTGTTTGGCAGACTGTGCCCCCTTTAATGCAGCGTCGGGCTCTCGATGTGTTGCAAAAGAGTTCATAACGCGGAGGATGTTTGCCATTGCAGCAGTGCTTTGTTACCCAGGAGCGCGAAAGCTTCAAATGGCGGCGTTGTCAATTTCTGGGCTTCGCGCTGCTCATGGCTGACAAGATATATTTGATGATTGCAAATAAAGTAACAAGAAGTGCCACAATCTCACCTTCAAGAACATCTTGGCTCTTGCGTGTTCGAGTACGGAGTGCTTCAGCGTACTGTGGTAGCTACCACGCTATCGCAGCAGTGAAGTGGTGTGTGCGAGGTTTCTAGCGGGAGGCATTTATACTCCCGTCGACGACATCTACCTGACACTAGTGCCCACGTGACAAAAGCACCGTTTTCAAAACAGCGTTGTAGCGCACGACCTTGCGTGATGCCCGGTCAGCGGGTAAGTAGCGCGCTTTACTCAAAGCGTGACCACTGCGAGGACCTTGTTGCTCACGCAAGGCACAAGGAATAGAGCATGCATTTCACAATTTGGAGGTTGTAAGCGACGCTGCTGACATAAAGTCTTAATGCGTGCAAATGCGCGTTGCCAGTCTAGACTCGACTCCTTTAATCTCTTACTGCTTTTTGCAAGTGTTTTCTTCAGCAGTACGGGTTGTGTGCACATTTGTTTGTTTCCATTGTAGGGAGGCAAACAAATAAATTTCAGTTTGCTTATTGATGCAAGCTCACTTTGACGAAAGCCCAGAGTAGGCAAAGCGAACAGCAAGTTGCACGTGACATGCGTTGAGATAACCTAACTGGACAATACGCTTATACATTAACGCTTACTTTTTCTTTTCAGGAAACATAAGGCCCACTTTAGGGCAAGTACTAATACCGTTACTGCTATGTAGCAAAGAACGAGGACTACGAGTTGATAGGTACCAAGTTGCCATAATATACACAAGGTCATTTACCTCTGCGCACAAAAGTGATACATTTCATATCAATACTTACTGGTGGGATAACCTAAAACCTGGTGGCAACTGTACGGAGGAAACACGGATATCTTTTAAGTCACCTCATTTTATTAAAAAAAAGCGTGCGCAACATGGGGGACCGGCATTCTGACTTGGAAAACGGGGCTCAGAAATGGTTTTGCAGATCGTTTTCCAGACGGTTTGAGGGGCCCTATAACATAAAAATATTCCTATGTGGTTTAATTTCAATCTCCTTACATCAAATTTGCAAGCATCGGGCGGTGACCCGCAGCCTTGCGTCAACAGCCCAATCCAACGCCCTTTTAGTTTATAGGAGCGTACTTTTCCTTGCTTTCAAAACGAATAACATTGCCTAGATTGCGCGGTTTTTTGTTTGTAATTGGCCGCCAGGAGGCGATGAGCACGCTCAAGTGGAGAGGGTGCCGATGGGGCCGAGCCAGCGCACTGAAGATAGATACCGAATGAAGGGGTTGGAGCAGGCCTTTACGATTGGTCCGCTTTCCCTTTCTTAGCTTGCGGTGGCTGGTCGAAAATCGCGGCGGCGGGCAACGGAAGGATAAGAATGCCGATAAAGCGGATGCCCAGCATGGAAGAGTTGGCAGAGTGAGGTCGTAAACGTGCGGAAAGTGCTCGAAAACGTTACACGTCCACGCAGAAAGTTTTGTTATACACATAAACCCACGCTCACCGGCAGGTGCGAGTAGCCAGTGCCTGAGTGATCGGCGGGAGCCATCTTTTATTCCTTTGGGAACGGGACAGCCTGCGACTATTCAGAAAAAAAATTAACTTTTGTTCGGCATATTACTGCATTTTAATGCGTACACGTCACATTGACGCGGTGAGCTTTCGCGGTTTTGTGACGTCGCGTGACAGACAGGTGAAGTGGGTGCAGCCTGAAAACTTTTGACCAATAGCCGAGGGCTAATTGCGAAAAGACGTCGAATGAGAAATAACTACTTTTCTTTTGTTCGGTACAATCATGCGTAATCAGTGTGTACACGTCATATCAGATCAGGAGCTATCACGGTTTTCGTGACGTCGCGTGAAAGACAGGCGAAGTAGGGGTGGTTCGAAAAAGTTTTTGACCAATCGGAGAGGGCTGATTGCAGAACTGGAATAGAAAAGTTTGGAATAGGTTTACGTTATAGGTGCCCCAGATTAGAGGCTTTTTACAGGCTTGCGCAGATTGCATCACAAGAATAAATCAGAGGCCCACGTAAAAGCTGAAACGTTACTCGTGTTCAATTTTTCAGACAACAAATTTTGGGCAGCGTAAATGGCAGCGTTTAAAGAAGGCAGGTGAAGAGGCTAAGTGTGGGACGATAACAAGGAATCAAGAAATGTTCACAGTATGCACGCATGTACTCTGGCGGAGCTGCTACTAATGAAAAATGCCTACAACAGCGGTGCAATGAGGACGCGTCCGTTGCGCGTTGTTACCGCTGGAGACGTGAGGTACACAGTATCACAGCCGAGTGCGAGGCTAAGATAAACAGCAAGCACTCCTGTGCCATTTGCGAGGAACTAGTCACGTCTACATGAGCGTGACAGAAGGGTGCCAAATTTCTTGGTGCACCACAGAGTACTGCATCGACCGTCCTTTCTTTTTCAGGCCTGCGCCCTGCCCGAGACCGGAAGTGCCATACGTTCACCATACGTTTAGCCGCCTAACCCGGTCCAATGATTTCAAACAAGGCCTGTACCCGGTGCCGGCCGGCCTGGCCCGCCTATTGCGGTTTGGTTCGACCTATCAGATGCTGAGCCTAAACGAAGCATAGGGGACTTCTCAATTGTTGTGAACATGCTGGTCGAACACATGCAGTATATTCTTCGATTATTCAATTATTCGATTTCAAAACACACATATACAATAG
Organism: Dermacentor albipictus; assembly: GCF_038994185.2. Taxonomy (NCBI): domain Eukaryota; kingdom Metazoa; phylum Arthropoda; class Arachnida; order Ixodida; family Ixodidae; genus Dermacentor; species Dermacentor albipictus. The sequence goes on from NC_091821.1 coordinate 483,801,509, forward strand.
ACAGAGAGGCAAAGATTGAAGGAACAGGGAGGAAACTACCACTGAGATGGGTTCACCGCCTGTCTACTTCTTAGGAAGAAGGATATAGAAGAAGTTGACTATTATTTAGAATAGAGAGATTTCACTGCGCCAAGTTTTGTGCCTAAGTTTCCGTGTTAGAGGAATGAGCAGGTAAAAGGCAAAAAAAATTACATTGTCTGCTCACCGTGCTCATCCTATTAAGTTTGATATGGGCGACCATACTACGCTTTCCAAATAGCTGTGCGGAAATATATAGCGAAGCCATAGGTGAACACTTCCATAATCCACCGCCAGCCAACTCAACACACTTGTGATTCTCCATAATCATTGCAAGGTGCAGTGGTGTAACGAGACCTAATAAACTACTCGCAAATGTAAATTTAAACACGATGGTCTAATGTCTTTCAGGAATATGGCAATGCACTACTACTAGGAGTTTTCATTAAATTGAAAACCATGGCATGCATTAATATGGTCCCACGGAACACGCCATATTTTACTGATTTATTCCACTTCTTTTTTAATGGTGTCAGTTTTTCAGTCGACAATATAATCATCCGTGTTCATACTATAAGTAATAGAACAAATTTGACTATCTAGTTCTGTTTCAACACGTATGTAAGCACATTACATGTAAACTGTAGGCACCATAGTTTTTTTCCCGATATGGTGTTTCTTTGTTCACGTAAGTTCACAAGGAACCCGCACGGAGAAAGCAATACATGTGCATATACAAGTTAGGGAACAGCATGATTGAGCAACTAAACAAGTGAAAATATTGTTACGTAGGAAGACGCAGACGAAAAGCTATGTACAAGTATATTTACAAGAAAATACGCTGCGCTTGGCCAAGAGGCAACCGCCCGCGCTAGCTTCTAATCGTCGTCGTCGTCTTCTTACTGCTCGGCTCTTCGTCATTGGAAATACTATCCCGTAGCACTACACCCGGCGGCAAAAGCGCCGTCCCGGAGCGACTAAAGGCCGGAGTCTGAAGCAGTGTAGTAGGTCTTGAGCCTACTGACGTGCACGACATCACTAGATGCCAGAGTAGATGACGAGGTTGAGCTCACAGGAGCAATTTCGTACGTTACAGGCGTCACCTGGCGCAGCACGTGGTAGGGCCCTGTGTATCGCGAAAGGAGCCTTTCTGAAAGTCCGACGTGACGAGAGGGCGACCACAGGAGCACGAGTGCACCAGGTGAAAACTGTACGTCACGGTGGCGGGCGTTGTACTGACGCTGCTGCGTGGTTTGCAAGTCCGTCAGTCGAGCACGGGCAAGCTGGCGTGCATGGTCGGCGAGGGCGACGGCGTCGCGCATATACTCGGTTGTTGAGATCGCAGCAGGAGGAAGTACCGTGTGAAGGGGCAAGGTTGGTTAGCGACCGTAGAGTAGACAAAATGGAGAAAATCCGGCGGTGTCGTGCCGGGAAGAATTATAAGCAAATGCGACGTAAGGAAGGGCAACGTCCCAGTCGTGGTGGTCCTTCGAAACGTACTTGGACAGCATGTCGGTATAAGAGTACGGTTTAACCGCTCTGTCAGGCCATTGATTTGAGGATGGATATGAGGTAGTCAGCTTGTGTTGAATAGAGCAGGAAGGCACAATGTCGGCGATAACTTTCGAGAGGAAGTTACGACCACGGTCAGTAAGCAGCTGTCGCGGGGCGCCATGCACTAAGATAATGTCACGCAAGAGAAAGTCCGCCACGTCAGTGGCGCAACTGATAGGGAGAGTCCACGTGATAGCGTATCGGGTGGCGTAATCAGTTGCGACGGCTACCCATTTGTTCCCAGAGGATGACGTGGGAAATAGACCAAGGAAGTCTAATCCAACGCGAAAGAACGGTTCCACGGGGACGGTGATCGGCTGGAGATGACCGGAAGGTAGCACCTGAGGTGTTTTCCGACGCTGGCAGGGATCACAAGCAGCAACATAGTGTCGGACGGAGCGAGCGAGACCAGGCCAATCGAAGCGGCGGCGGACGCGGTCGCGGTGCATTAAAATATGCACTGAGATCCGAGATTAAATTTTCTTCGTTCTGTTTTCGTTTGCATGTCTCTTTCACCGAGGTTGCAAAATTTTCAGCATACGTGTTGGCCTAAACTCTTTATATATGAAGCATGGAAACTTGAAAGTTCAAAGTTAATAATGGACTACTAATGCGATAAACTGTGGCAGAGAATTCATTTTGCTTGAAAAAATAATGAAGAAATAAATGGGAACCAGGAGCAAGTTGCACTATTCCTTTACAGACAATAAGTTTGCGCATGAATATTTAGAAATTTATTTGCTCCCTGTTCATTTCAATACTGTAGGAACGTGCTCAAAATTTGTCGCATTTTGTTTTTAATTGAAATGAATACGTACAAGGAAATACAAAGTGACACATTAATGACCCCTGAAATCTCCATATTCTTGTGCAGAAGGGGATACCGTTAACGACACTGCCTTATGACGCGTGTTTTTCTCTTGAAAAATGGAGCCATTTTTAAATCTGCTTCATTGATTCCGCTCGGGGCAACGTATTCTATAAGAAGGATATTTTGGGCAACTGAAGGCCATCTAGGGAATCGTTTTGCCGCGAGTCTCTCAACGTAAAAACAGTTTACAATCACTTCAACGCCATTGCAGTACGAATATTTGAGTGGTCAATGTGAGGCCTTAATAACCTGGAAGCAATGTTGACCACAGTTTTCTGTCGTGACGAAGACGAAAACATTCCTGTAAAAGCAATCTCAACGTGACCACTGAAGCTAGTGCGATTAGCACTCATGCCTTATTTTGTTATAGCGCAAGCTTGACACGGACAAAAGGAAGGCACATCAGACACACACAGCGCTGTGTGTGTCTGATGTGCCTTCCTTTTGTCCGTGTCAAGCTTGCGCTATAACAAAATAAGATATGCCGTACCAACAAGCCCCTATTGCTATCCTTAGCACTCATGCGACACACCGCATGACCGAAAGCACCTTTATTTAGAACACGTAGTGGTTGTTTTGAGATTTCCATTGCTTCGGCTATATTCGACATACCCTGTTTTTGTGAAAACCTTCGCTCGTCAGGATCGATCACGAACTTTATGGCAGGATAACAACAACTGCATGCCAACGACCGCGCAATTACGATAGATTGATGAAGAAGGAATGGCATCGAAGGAACAACGAAGGCGGTATGGCGGCGATGCCATGACGGCAATGGAATGACAACAACTGTATGACGACGATGGCGTGACGAAAACAGCATGACGGTGACAATGTCATGACAGTGACGTCACGACGGTGGTGCGGCGAGAATCGGATGACGAAGCTGGACTGGCGATGACAGGACGACGACGACGAGAGCACGACGAGGGTATGACAACAAATGCGTCACAATGGCTGTAAGGTGACCAGGACGATGGCGCACATGACAATGGCGGCGTGATCACGATTGAATGACGACCGCATTGTTATGGTGAGACCAGGAATGTCGTCGATGAAAAAAGAACGTGGTATGATGACGACGGTATAATGGCTATTCGATAACGTTTCTGGAATGGCAATCGTACAACAGTGTTACAGAAGACTGCACGACTACAACAGGATGATGATGACTGTATGACGATGATGGATCATGACCGGATCACTACCCCGATGACAGGGCATAATAAAAAGTTCCTAATGTAGGATATGCATTCTAATCCTAATACGTCGGGGCGTATAGTCAGCTCCGGCGATCTTTGGTACCGTTTTCCCAGTGACCGAAGAGCACCGCCAATATACACAAATCTGTGCACCGTATCACTGCTGTGCCATGGCTTGCCTACGCCGAGTTTCCCAGAAACAGACAGACATGACTGACCTGAAACTTTATTAGGTATACCTTCTTTGTAGTGTTCAGTTTTGCGCAGTTGCAAGTAATTCTACTGGGCCTATGCCTGAGCCTATTAAGCCTATTAATGTCGGGGCGTATAGTCGGCTCCGGCGATCATTGGTACCGTTTTCCCAGTGACCGAAGAGCTCCGCCAATATACACAAATCTGTGCACCGTATCACTGCTGTGCCATGGCTTGCCTACGCCGAGTTTCCCACAAACAGACAGACATGACTGACCTGAAACTTTATTAGGTATACCTTCTTTGTAGTGTTCAGTTTTGCGCAGTTGCAAGTAATTCTACTGAGCTATTAACGCTAATGCCTGGGTCTATTAGCGGCCTGACTGAGGCCCAGGCCCGGCCTGCGCACGATGCCCCTAGGCCTGTCAGCTATTGCTTAAGCCTAACAATTCCGGGAAAGCCCGAGCCCGCGCTAGTATTTACGAGACAACGTTTACTTATAGCGTACTCCCCCCCTCCCCTCTTCCTTTGGTCCGAAGCGCAGAATCTGTTAAAGAAGATGCGCGTGGAGTGAAGGAGAGCACCAGGCGGCAGCTCTCTCACTTCTCGCTCCCTGATGCCCCAGCTTACATGTTCTGCGTGAGACGACTTACCCGCCTCGAACAAGTCACAACAATGTGATTCCCTTTTTAAGCGTGTTACCGCAGTTTACATAGAAGCGACGCGCTAGAAATGCAATGCCTTGGGCCACTCGCGACATTCATGGAGACGAGCAGGCGATGACGTGTCTCTATTGGCATCTGGTATGCGCGGCGACTCGAGCACTGCCTTTCACCTAACAAACTTCACTTTGCGCATGGTGTGTCTATTTTTTTTCTCACACAGAAACCGCCCTAGAACAGAGGCTTGAAGAAATGCAAGTGAATTTTTATTGCGATAGCAATTATATGGACACTCCAGGCGGGTTTCTGCCATCGCCGTGAGGTTCCGCTTGAGTGAAAGCGTGTGAGGATGAGCCGGCGAACGCGGTTCAATCTTTTGCTAGAGCGAGGAACGTGGCCCGGATGCCTGCCCTATTCTGTGGCGCGCGAAGCAGGGGGTTGAGGCGAGGGAGGAGGGGCTTTCTTCTACGGCGGCTGCTGCGGTGCCTCAATGTCCTCCTCGCCCGCTGCTCCGTACAGAGTGGACACAACCACGGCGTCTACTACGGCGTTGGCCACGCGAATCGCGGACGTGGTGGTAGACGCGTCGCCGGCGCTCGTGTTCTTTGAAAGCGGTCTGGGACGTGGCGAAAGTGCGCGCCCGCGCAGGCCTCATCTTCAAAACGATCTGCGATGTTTGCAGAGTGCGCGTAGTGCTGGTAGCTTCATATGCGCTGTGCGTTCCACCTTTCGTTCACGTTGAAGCGACAGATGCACGGAGGACAATTGGCTCGCGGCTCCTGCCGCGATTCCTAACTGCACCGGTTTCATACAGTTTCCGCTTTCATAGAGCGAGATGTGTTCATATTTACCAACGCGCGTGACACCGTGCTGGTTAAATTAGTATGGGTAAGTATTGTAGTATGTGTAGTAATTTAGTATGGGTATAATGGGTAAGCGTGACTGAACAAGGACGTAGAAAGAAGCAGACACGCAAAGACAGCGCTGTCTCTGTGTGTCTGTTTCTTTCTACGTCCTCATTGAGTCACGCTTACGTATTGTATCATTGCTAATTTAGTTAGTAAGTGAATGTTTACAAGCTTATACGGTCGATAAAGCTACTATAATTACTCCGTGCAGCTATCTAACAATTTTCTATCGCAATCGGTGCTTCGCCTTAATGTCAATTATGATATTGGCTATCCCCGTTTGCTCTGATCCATACCACTCTCTTCCCGTCTCTCAACGTTACTCCTAACATTTTTCGTTCCAACGCTCTTTGCGTGGTCCTTAGCTTGTTATCGAGCTTCATTGTCAACCTCCAAGTTTCTGACCCATATGTTTGGATCGGCCATTCAATGATAGGGGTAAGCTTCCAGTCAGGATCTGGCAATGCCTGCCATACGCACTCGAACCCATCTGTATTCTTCTGTAAATTTCCTTTTCTTGATCACGGTCCCCTGTGAGGGCGTTAACGTTTATAGACAGGGATAAGTTTCGGATGATCCGGGAGGAGAGAGGAAAAAGGGGGAAGGAATTCGAAGGCCTGCACCGGCCGTTCTGGAGGATTGAATCACCAAGGTGAGGGAGGATGTGAAAGTGGCTACGGAGGAGATCACTACGGATTTGTGGGGTGATAGTGTTGATATCAAGCTGGCCCATCTGTTTGAAACCAAGCGGTCTGTGCTGGCTAGGCGGAAGGGGCAGCGGCTTAATTGCAGGCTGCGCAAAAAAATTTCCGAGCTGAATAAGCTGATTGAGGAGCACTGTAATCTTTTGTCTAGGCAACAGTGGGATGACGTATGCAACTCGGTAGACGAGCAGGTGCGTAACGGGAGATCGTGGGGCTTAGCAATTGCTGTACTCCAATACGAGAGTTAGTCAGGGGCACGTCCTTGCTAGAGCTGTACACGAAGCAGTGGGGCCTGCCTCAGAGGAAGAGCTGGTTGAGAAGCTGTCCAACAAATACCTTCCTGTTGCGGACCCGCATGCTCTTTTGACGGAGCAGGTGTACACCGGAGAGGACAACTTTTCCCTAGATGAGGACTTTTCTGTGGACGAGATAAGCACGGTTTTGCGCAACCTTAATAGCAAGTCGGCTCCCGGACCATACCGAATTTCGAACAAGCTTTTGAAGAACCTGGACGATAGGTCGATCGAACGGGTCTACCTTACCGGGGAGGTTAACGCTTTGTGCAGAGATGGGTTGGTTCCGGAGCAGTGGAAGACAGCTCTCACGGTGCTGATTCCCAAGGCTAGGCGAAGTCCCGAGCATTGATAATTTAAAGCCTATTTCGCTCACTTCGTGTATGGGCAAGCTGGCCGAGCATGCGGTGCTTAGTCGGCTTACAAGGTACCTTGAGGAGAACGAGGTCTACCCCCACACTATGATTGGTTTTCGGGCCGGGCTGTCGACTCAAGACGCAATGAAGCTTATCAAGCATCAGGTCATTGACGGAGATGGAAGGGGCGTTAAGGCCATCCTAGGGCTGGATTTGGAGAAGGCTTTTGACAACGTTCGGCACTCTTATAATCTTAAGTCCATTTCCGGTCTTGGCCTCGGCGGGCGCTTTCATGACTATGTTGGGTCCTTCCTGTCAGGCAGGACCACAACCCTGAGGGTTGTGGAGGTGGAGTCAAAGACATTAAATCTTGGAGGCTAGGACCCTCTTCAGGGGGCCGTCATCTCGCCCAGATTCTTCAATATGGCCATGGTCGGATTGGCCAGGAAGCTCTAGGAGATTGAGGGTATTAAGCACACCATGTATGCAGATGACGTGGCCATATGGTGTCCCGGGGGCAGTTAGGGCTATATCGAGAGTGTTCTGCAGGATGCGGTAGATGTAACCGAGACTTATTCGGGCGCGACGTAGTTAAGGTGCTCCCCCTCCAAGTAGGAGCTGTTGCTGTAGAGTCCTACTAGAAGGGGACCGAAGTGAAACGACGCCAACACGCTGACGATCCAGAAGATCATTGCCAAGACAGAAAATCCGGTACGCCTAGTGAAGAGGGTGGCCAACAGGCAGACGGGGTCGAAGCAGGATAGTCTGATTAGACTTACGCACGCATTCGTCTTGTGTAACTTTACTTATGTGGCGGCCATGTACAAATGGAAGCCATCAGAGAAGGAGAAGCTTGACAAGGAGATTACGAAGATTACCAAGAAAGTGTTGGGAGTGCCATTGTGCACCAGCAACGACCGACTTCTCCAGCTGGGCATTCATAATACATTGGATGATGTAGCTGAGGCTAGGACGCAGATGGTGCGTCTCTCTATGACTAGCGCGGGTCGGCAGATTCTGAGTTAGGTGTTCCTCAGGAGAAGATTTCGCAGCTACACGTCGGTATTCCCTTGAAGGTCCGTGAGCGGTATCACGTTAAGCCGGTTCCCAGGAACATGCATCCGGAGCGAAATGTGGGTAGAAGAAAGGCCAGGGGGGCTTGCCTGGTGAGACTCATTCGTGATGAGAGTCAGAAGGTTGGCTTCATCGATGCTTCTTTTAATGAGGAGAGGAAGGTGTTAACCGTAGTTGTAGTGTACGATGATGGCAGTGTCGTTAACGGTGCTATCGTTCGGACTGATAGGCTAGAGCTAGAATAGCAGCTTGGGCTTGTTGGTTTTCCATCCTGCTAGTAACAGCGCAAAATATAGACAAGGGACGAGACAAGAAGACACCACAAGCGCTGACTTTCAACAACGTTTATTCCGAAAAAAACACGGCTTTTTATAAACATTGCCCTCATGTGTCGCAGTCACGTGATCGCACATCATGTGAAACAAGCACTTTTTTCTTTTATGCACTCAAGATAGCGGTTGCACGTGCAAAAGCTCAAGTTCTTTTTTTGTCAGTAACAAGGACGGCGTGCTAACGCATTGATCACGAAGTCTGGTAATCTCGGCTGCCTCAATTATCTCCCGGACCAGCTGGTCATTGTGTTTCTTCAGCACTTTACAGCGTCTAAATTCTGCGGCGCAATCTTTTGAGGGGCAATCCCTGATATGTATGCCTAGATTCCTGTTAGCCTGTTCGACGCTAAGTTTATGTTCCTTCAGTCTCTCATTTGTGCATCTAGAAGTTTGCCCTATATACCTTTTTCCACATTTCAGAGGTATTGAATACACAACGGCTTCTGCGCACTCCACAAAACGATTCTGGTGATTAGTCGTGCACCCTTCCTGGTTTATCGGCTCTTCAGCATTGACGCGTCGGCAGAGGCTTTTTAGTTTTTTCGGGGCAGTAAGCACTACATTGACTCCAGCTTTTCGCCCAATCTTTTTCAGGCGGTGAGATAGGTTGTGCACGTATGGCAGGGCCACGGTCCGTCGTTTTTCTTTTGGCTTCTCGCTACCTGGCTCGCCATGGGCACGCTCGAGTTTTAGGTTCTTGCTCATTTTTTCCGCAACGGACACAAGAAGGTGCGACGGGTAACCAGCCCTAGTAAGCCGGTCAACCTGCCGACGAAAACTTTGTTCCATTGCGTGGATGCACGATTTTTTGAGCGCATTTGTTAGACAAAGGTTTGCAATTGCTCTCTTCACTAGTTTTGAATGCGCTGATTCGAATGGCAGTGGCGCCTTGTCGCCTCTGGGTTCATAGGCCCAGCAGACCTTCCCTCTGGAGAGCTCGAGCCGGAGATCAAGGAATCTCAAAGACCCTTGCGTGGGGACCTCGTGGGTAACAGCAAGCGGCTGAAGCGCATGACTAAAGCATGTTAGTGCCTCCGAAACTGCGTCATCTGAATTCGTGCCAGAGCCATCACATAGAACCAAGTAATCGTCAACATACCGAAAGACTTCCCGGACGTTTGTTCTGGTTAGGGCGTTCTGAAGTAATCTATCTTTCTGGGCAAGAAACAAATCGCTAAGTACTGGCGCAATACATGACCCTATACAGACGCCGCGTTTCTGGAGGTACACATTCCCTTCCCACGTAACATAAGTGGATTTCAAGTATACAGAAAGGAGTTCCAGGAACCCACCGGTTGAAACCCCGGAGGCGTTCTGAAAAGCGACAGCACCGTGTGCATCTATACATTCTTCCACGCACTCCAAAATTTCATGTTGGGGGATCGAATAATATAAATCTTTAACATCTGCAGAGCATGCTGCAAAGTCAGTGCTAGAATTGTCTTTTAAAAACCTTATTACAGCGTCTGAGGATTTCACCTGGAAAGGATCGTCAACAGTTAGTAGCTTTAGTTTTTCTTGCAAAAACAGGGCAATCGTTTTCTGCCAGGTGCCCTTCTCAGATACTATAACCCGCAGGGGCCACTCAGGTTTATGCGTTTTTACAGTGAAAAACATGTCAAGGGATGATTTTTTGCTAGTTTCGATGCTACGCACAAGGCGGTCGAGTTTGAGATTTCCGCATAGCTTCTTTGCAGCTGACTTTGCTTTTCGCAGAACAGACTTTTCATGACTGTTAAAAACAGGACTTATGGCCTCTAACGCCTTATATTGGTAGACGTCTTTCGGCATCACAGCGAAGCCCCCCTCCTTGTCAGAAGTAAGCAACAAGAGGGAATGTTCTTTCAAATACGTCACCACTTGTCGCACAGGTAGGCGGTTTGTGCCCATTTTGCAACGGGCAACCACGTCGACTCCGTCGGACAGGCACCTGGCACTTTCAGACTCTGGCCCTGCGCGCGCAACTCGTCGCACCATTGCCAATAGTTCCGGTGTAGAAGTCCTCGGCTCGACGGCAAATTTCGGTCCATGACGTAGAACCTCCAGGATCGAGTGAGGCAGAGCCTCGACTCCGCTGGTATGGACACTGCTTCCAGGCGTCCGTGTTTCTGCTGCTCTTCGTTTCAGGGTAGTGTCGGTGCGCAGCTTCGCCAGGATGACGTTCCACAGAGCCTCGGTAGACCTGTCGATGACGCGCAACGTATCCCGCCATTGCCAGGTGCAGCTGGAGAGACGTAGGCGTAAACAGTCCCTGTACAGACGGGCCTGGCGGTACCATTCAGATTTTAGAATCTTCAAGCATCTTCGCCCGTGGCTATCAGAGGGTGCATGTCCTCCAAAGAGGGCAATTACTTCCGGCGGAAGAATCTTCATACGTGCGCAGAACGACATGGTTCTCGCTCGGCAGACAGCGTTGACAATGAGGGCAATGAGTGCTGGGAAGTCGAGAGTGAAACATTGGAAAGGGCCCGAGGTACTAGAAATGTATTTCGCTAGAATAGCAGCTTGGGCTTGTTGGTTTTCCATCCTGCTAGTAACAGCGCAAAATATAGACAAGGGACGAGACAAGAAGACACCGCAAGCGCTGACTTTCAACAACGTTTATTCCGAAAAAAACACGGCTTTTTATAAACATTGCCCTCATGTGTCGCAGTCACGTGATCGCACATCATGTGAAACAAGCACTTTTTTCTTTTATGCACTCAAGATAGCGGTTGCACGTGCAAAAGCTCAAGTTCTTTTTTTGTCAGTAACAAGGACGGCGTGCTAACGCATTGATCACGAAGTCTGGTAATCTCGGCTGCCTCAATTATCTCCCGGACCAGCTGGTCATTGTGTTTCTTCAGCACTTTACAGCGTCTAAATTCTGCGGCGCAATCTTTGGAGGGGCAATCCCTGATATGTATGCCTAGATTCCTGTTAGCCTGTTCGACGCTAAGTTTATGTTCCTTCAGTCTCTCATTTGTGCATCTAGAAGTTTGCCCTATATACCTTTTTCCACATTTCAGAGGTATTGAATACACAACGGCTTCTGCGCACTCCACAAAACGATTCTGGTGATTAGTCGTGCACCCTTCCTGGTTTATCGGCTCTTCAGCATTGACGCGTCGGCAGAGGCTTTTTAGTTTTTTCGGGGCAGTAAGCACTACATTGACTCCAGCTTTTCGCCCAATCTTTTTCAGGCGGTGAGATAGGTTGTGCACGTATGGCAGGGCCACGGTCCGTCGTTTTTCTTTTGGCTTCTCGCTACCTGGCTCGCCATGGGCACGCTCGAGTTTTAGGTTCTTGCTCATTTTTTCCGCAACGGACACAAGAAGGTGCGACGGGTAACCAGCCCTAGTAAGCCGGTCAACCTGCCGACGAAAACGTTGTTCCATTGCGTGGATGCACGATTTTTTGAGCGCATTTGTTAGACAAAGGTTTGCAATTGCTCTCTTCACTAGTTTTGAATGCGCTGATTCGAATGGCAGTGGCGCCTTGTCGCCTCTGGGTTCATAGGCCCAGCAGACCTTCCCTCTGGAGAGCTCGAGCCGGAGATCAAGGAATCTCAAAGACCCTTGCGTGGGGACCTCGTGGGTAACAGCAGGCGGCTGAAGCGCATGACTAAAGCATGTTAGTGCCTCCGAAACTGCGTCATCTGAATTCGTGCCAGAGCCATCACATAGAACCAAGTAATCGTCAACATACCGAAAGACTTCCCGGACGTTTGTTCTGGTTAGGGCGTTCTGAAGTAATCTATCTTTCTGGGCAAGAAACAAATCGCTAAGTACTGGCGCAATACATGACCCTATACAGACGCCGCGTTTCTGGAGGTACACATTCCCTTCCCACGTAAAGCCGTGTTTTTTTCGGAATAAACGTTGTTGAAAGTCAGCGCTTGTGGTGTCTTCTTGTCTCGTCCCTTGTCTATATTTTGCGCTGTTACTAGCAGGATAGGCTAGAGGTCGCGGAGCAAGCGACTATTGCGCTCGCCCTGGTTGACAGGCGCAGGCCTTTTGTACAAAGTTATTCAAAGTCGGCCGTTAGGGCCTTTGAGAAGGGCTCGGTGGCTGAGGTTGCTTTTCAAATTATGCAGACCTGTAAGTTCTCTCAACACTAGTTATGTTGGTTCCCTGCTCACCTAGGAATGATTGAGGGAGTCCCTCCGAATCTCAATGAGTCCGCTCATGAGGCAGCGTGAGATCTTACACTCCGCTCTGTCCTGCGCCACGACGTGGCGGTACTCCCCGAGAACAGACTCCCTTTCCACATACAATGAGATCACGAAGTATTACCTTCTTAATCGCAGGGTTTACGATTTGCCGCATCCTAAACTAAACAGGGCTCAGGCACTTCCATTACGCTTTCTACAGACTGGTACTGTTGGAACCTCAGTGCTGAAACCCGTTATTGCAGTCGCACCGCTGGCACGAGTTGTTGCAAATGGGTCGCAAGCCCCAAGGGTAGCGTTGGCCTGGCGGCCTGGGGCACAACTGGAAGCATCCGAAGGTCCTGGCAAAGCATGAGTCGACTGCTAACAGAACAACTTGTTTATTCTAGCATCGCAAAAGAGCTGCCGGTCAGGTCGACCGAAGTGGAGAGACGGGAGAGCACGCTTCTCGACGGAAGAATTTGGAGCCTCTCTCTTGGCGTCCGGGGGCAGCTGCTTTTATACTCTTGGCGTCGCGGGCAAGAAGGAAGGTCACGGGATGACACCACGTGACGGCGGGGCACGGACGAGCTGAGAGACATCTTGAGACGAGTCTAGTGACTCATCAGCCAGGCCGGCGCCGGTCAGACCTCCTTGCTTCACACTTGGGGAGCTCCTCTCCCCGGCTGCCGCGCTTTGACAAGCGTGGGCACACACAAACACACGCACACACGAAGACACGTGGCACTGAAACACGCCTGGACGCGCTTGGCGGGGAGGCTTTGCGGCAGCTCCGAACGGGCCAAAATGTCCGCCGCTTTGAACGAAGCCTCGGCGACCGTTGCATCCGCGCCGGCTATACCGCGCGTCGTAGGCGAAACGTAACAGTACTTACCTTGACCACAGAGGCTGAACATGTTTTATCCTGAGACGTATACAGAGCCTTATTGCCAGGATTGTGGTGCTTTTGCCACGCTCGAACACATGCTCTGGTCTTGCGAAAGAATGGAAGACTCGGCGATCAAGGACGCGTCCATGTGGCAGGCTGGACTTCGCAGATCGGACCTGGATGAACAATTCTGGGCTGTCCAGCAGGCTCACGACGTGGCCATGAGGCTTGGCCTTCCAGTCCCGACGTGGGAGCGGCCCGTTTAGTGGTTAATTATTGCTACTTGCAAGACCAAATAAATTTTATCCATCCCCAAATTTAGGTTGCCACACTTCTAAATTCAAGTTTGCTCACTCCAGCCACATGTATTTTCTATGGAGCCCTGTGCATTCCTACAGTAAATGTGTCACGCGTTTTGCGTTTGAAATACGATTTTGATACTAATATTGCTGGGGTAGTTGCCAAAGAATACTACACATTAATGAGTTAGCACCAGCAGCCGGGGTTAGAGAAGACGGTTGCAGTGCTCGACGTCGGAGGTTCACTTTCCTCATCGACTACGCATTATTTTATTTTTCTTAAAGCAAAGCAAGTCAGCAGCCTACCTACCTCCCTACCGCAAACAGCCAACAATGAGGAAAAGAACGCTTCGCATTAAAACACAAGTAGGGGCAGATAAACCTATTTAGCTGCCTAATGTAGGCGTCTCACGTGTATTGGGATGGACCTACTGACTGATGGCAAGTGTAATGGCAGAGGCTTATGAAAGTCCTTTTTTTCTATGCAGGGAACAGAATTTAACGCACGGCAACCACAATAGTGGCTTGATGGATCATGGTTATAACGACGCGCTTTGAGGACGGGGCACAGAAAGAATACACAGAGGACCAACGCCGTTGAAGTTTGGTGTATGTGAGCTGTGCGCTCTTTCTGTGTCTCGTGCTCAAGGCGCGCCAGTATAACTATGTTCCATCAAGCCAGCAGCCAACTAGACACTTAATCACAATAGCGGGTTCACGAGGCACAGGGAGTTCGGCACCATGGGTTTGGTGATATGGTACACTAGGCTTTCTACAAAATCAGCGTCGTTGCTGATTTTGTAGAAAAACGCATTTCTTGACGTGTTTTCTTTGCTCATATGAAAAGAGTAAGAAATTTCGCATTTTTGCATTCAATGAATTCAACGCGGAATTTTGCATTCAAATCGAGCGCGCATGCGTTGGCTATCTTATTATTGACAATTTCAATTTTGATTCAGTCTGGCTCTTTCCCATGTCGTGTAGCACCCTGCGGCCAGAGCCTGAACTGCATCGGATGCCCATAGTTCGTTGAGATGTATTCTTTTTGAAACAATCACATCGGTCGTATTGACCAATCAACGCGCAGCACTAATCAGAAGGGCTAAAGTGATCGGATCCGAAATTCGGCTTTATGTGAGCGCGTTTCTTTGTGTTTAGTGATATGTGGTTTGCGGGAAACGACGAACCATGTTTCTTTATTTTTCTATTGTGCGGATGGAAATTCCCCATTCCACTTATAAAGAAGAAACTGTTTTTCGTTGTAATGTGTCCATAAGTTTTCAAGTTATGAGAAGTCTACTATGGATACTCAGCTATTGGGCATGCTGGGTAATACAGTATATTTATTAATTCGAACACGCGTTTTAACAAAAGCCTACGAAATTCACCAGAATTGCGTCACTACGTGTAGGTATCTGCCTAGGCGGACGTCATTCGCTAGTAAATCCAAAGCAATTAGTTGACTAGGTAAAACTTTACACTACTATACCTTTCGTAAGAAACTTAGAGCATATATATATATATATATATATATATATATATATATATATATATATATATATATATATATATATATATATATATATATATATATAGACACGTTGCAGGGGGGGGATCGTCATAACAAGCGTAGTTCCGTATTTATAGATTTCAGTATGCCCAAGTAGACCTAAATAATCGGCGTCAAATTGTTCGTTCAATTTACCTGATTATGCACGCTGAACCGCGAAGCGCGGCTTGCTGTGCGCCCCTTCTCAGACATATTGGGGCGGCGTAATTTAAAGCTTTGATGTCCCGTATCGCGCTATAGGGCAGTACGCTCGTCTCGTCCCTGCTACTAAAATGACTATGCGTTGGATCGGAAGCAGCGCGAAACGTTAATTGGCTCCAGATAGTTGTGAGAGGGAAGCGCGACGGCTGCTTCATTTTTCGCCAACCTTCTACGTAACATAGTGGGTCGGATGGCCAGCCACGCTTCGCGGTGCTGTGAGCGTAATCAGGTAAATTGAACGATTACTTTGACGCCAATTATTTTGATCTACATGGCCATCTTGAAATGTGGAAACACGGAATACAACTATTATGACGACGCCAATTAACTTTCTATAGTATAAACAGGCGCCGTAAAGCTTCTTTGTTAAATGTTAGTCAGTTTAATCAATCTATTTGTGAACAGATTGTTTTCTGTTTTTCTTGAAATGATGCCCGACCGTGCAGATAATTCATATGTAGTGGCGTAATTAAGGTAAATTTCGAAGGTAAAAAAATGCTGTATACAAAAAATTCATCGACGATTACGACACTTCATAATGCGATATAATGGCTGGCGCGGACAATCTGTATCGTGGGCCGCATTGAAAGCGGAGCGCCATGTGGCGCGACTGCCTCGCTAATCCTGAGATCGCGAGATGCAGCGCGTGGGTGAGGCGTGGGCGCGATTCGCAGCAGCCGCCGCAGACAGATTTCCGCTCATGCAGTGCTTTGGTGAATAGACGACGTATGCTACTCTGGCGCCACTTCGTAGCCATCGTGGCCACATAGTCCGTCTTGTGCTGCACTACGCTTTAATTCTCACGCTTTTCATGTACCCTCCTCCATCGCTTTCCGCCTCATGGTTCCGCTGCACCCTCCTCCTCCTCCGCTTTCCTCTTCGGGCTCTCTTCGCTATCGCCGTCTTTCGTATTCCGCTACGCTCTGCGTTCGCTCTCATCCTTCACGGTGCTCGTTCGCTCGGTTACGATGTACGACGCCGACGCTCGCTGCAGGAACGGGCGCTTAAAAACATTGTTCACGTAGCAATGGAAGGTGACTGAAGACAAGGCGGTAAATGGGGCTAGCTGGTCTGCCAGGCCGGGATTCTTAGTAGGGATAAAATGACAAGGACAGAGAACAGGACTAGGAATTATCATGTCTGACCATCTTTGTCTTTGCGCTAATAAGGATTTCTGTATGCGAGTGAGATGCAAGCTTCAGGAGAGGGAATTTCTGGAAAGTGCCAAGTGTACGTCATAAACAAAACACATAAATTAATACAGCGCAGCACAAGAACATCGCGTAAAAACTGTATTAGCTGGAATAAATTTATTGCAGATCGTAATAAATTATTACAATGGTATTACAATCGTTTGGTGGACTATGATTCGTTTTAGCTGATACGTACAAATGCGGCGCTAAATCGAAATGAAAATAGGGGCATTAGCGACACGACATCGGGATGTGTTATGCCTTTTGGTTCCTTTTGTGCTGATATTGTGGAGTATCTTATATTTAGTGCATAAACTATAATACATTTCCTAGGTGAGTTCACACTCTCAGCAGCCTGTTTTATGGAAGGCCATAGCGCTCCTGCCGAATCAAGTCTTGGGGCCGAAGAGTTTCCACAGACGAGTGCCCTGCAACGACAAAATAAGAAGTGAGGGCGCGTCATTAAACACTCATTGCTGTTGCAGATCATGAACAGCAGGTTGCCATTATGCCTCAAGAGAAAAGTGTATAACAACTGTGTCTTACCAGTACTCACCTACGGGGCAGAAACCTGGAGGCTTATGAAAAGGGTTCTCCTTAAATTAAGGACAACGCAACGAGTTAAGGAAAGAAGAATGGTGGGTGTAACGTTACGGGATAAGAAGATAGCAGATTGGGTGTGGGAACAAACGCGAGTTAATGACATCTTAGTTGAAATCAAGAAGAGATGCGCATGGGCAGGGCATGTAATGAGGAGGGAAGATAACCGATGGACATTAAGGGTTACGGAATGAATTGCGAGAGAAGGGAAGCGTAGCAAGGGGCGGCAGAAAGTCAGGTGAACGGATGAGATTAAGAAGTTTGCAGGGATAACATGGCCACAATTAGCACATGACCGGGGTAGTTGGAGAAGTATGGGAGAGGCCTTTGCCCTGCAGTGGGCGTAGCCAGGCTGATGCTGATGATGATGATGGTGTTGCAGAACACAAAACAATGAACATTAGGCAGTTACGCAGATGCAGGGAATGAGATGATTTTGCAGCGCCACAAGAACGACAGGAACCACTAAGTAGTGAGAGTTAAGATGTCAAAGTTGAGTTAGTTCATAGTAAGGC
Source organism: Dermacentor albipictus (assembly GCF_038994185.2). Lineage (NCBI taxonomy): Eukaryota > Metazoa > Arthropoda > Arachnida > Ixodida > Ixodidae > Dermacentor > Dermacentor albipictus. Next base: position 483,819,071 of record NC_091821.1, read on the forward strand.
TTGTTACAGCGCAACACAATACAGGGACAAAAGGAAGTATAAAACGATGACACGGCGCTGTCATCCTTATACCTTCTTTTGTTCCTCTCTTGTGTTGTGCTGTAACAAACCTTACTATGAATGCCAACCAACTGGCCCAACTTGCCGTTTTGATGTTGAGTTAGTTACCAGTGGCAGTGAATAAAATTCAGAGAAGTGCGTGCCATTTATGACTCCATAGTATCAAAGATGACATCTTGTTCCCATTCTGTTTTCTTGTAGATGGACTCAGGCTTAGCCCAGGTATCATTTTACGGTTCCTCCATCCGTCATACCTACTTGATTTCAACATCATCAATAGGAGGAAAAGCTCAGAAGTTAAGCATGCAAACTGCTGGTGGTTTTCTTCCCTAAAATGCCGCAGTACGAAAGGGTACCTAAGAAAAGCAAAGCATGTGTTGGAAAGCAATGTATATGCACAGACGACAGGGGTTGACCGTGTATGCAAAAGACGTTGAAAAGTTTGATTGCTATAGGCAGGTTCTATAGCTTTCTGTGAGCGTGATTCTCTAGAACACTCGTCTTCCGGTATTCTTTTCCACTTCATGTCATCTCAAACATCTCATCTCAGGAAGCCCTGCATATAGCAGAGCTGGCATGTTCAGCTTCCATTAAATTCTTTCGACCTCTTTCGAGACCAGTCAACCGATAAGTTCTGCGACATCTTTGTCCTCAAGTCTGCCTCGGCTAGCACGTGCAGACTTACTCTGGCCCTTAGAAGCAGGGGACGGGTCAAGGATATTTTCGGTGGTCTCGTCGCAACCGCAGAACTTAGGCGAAAGTCTGTCCATCCCGCTCGTAAAAAAAGAAATGCAGGGAAGTGGAAGTCAGTGAAATACATCAACTGTAGTCTGCACATTCCTGGGCCATTTATAGCGCCTTAGAATGTGCCATTTTCCGTTGTTAGGCAAGCCTAAGGTGTCGCTTCTGATTGAGCGTCGTCTTTAGATGGCAGTATTAGCTAAAGTTTCACTTCGTTCTGTGCGTCCTCCTCAGTACTGCTATTGAGTTCACGGGCACTATAACGTAAAGCCATTCCAAACTGCTTCTATCCCTTTTTCTGCCATCAGCCCTCCACGATTGATGAAACATGTTTCGGGTTACCTACTTGCCCCTTTACCTGTCTGTGAAGCCACATCACGAAAACCGCTAAAACTCCTAAATCTCATATGACGTTCATACACTGATTACGCATAAATAGACACAGAAAAAAAGAAATAACTACTTACGATTGCACACACTTTTCGCCATCAGTCCACCGCTATTGGTAAAATGTTTACTGATTGTGCCCACTTCGCCTTTCCGCTATGTGATGTTGCAAAACCACGAAAACTCACGACGTGAACGTGACATTCACGCATTAAACATGCAATAATAGGCAAAACAAAACTGAACTTTTTTATATAACCGGAGCTGCGCAAGGCACCACACGCGCGGCTTCCCACAGACGCCGCGCGCACTTCTGCTGCCTCGCCGTCGGCGAAACAACGGAAGTGGCATCCGCGTCCGACTCCTCGCCTCTCTCGAGACGACTACATCGTGGTTCTCAACCCTCGCATTCCTTGCGAGCTCCGAAACTTTCCCCCGGCTAATCATGTGGGCGACGCAATGCGGACTTACCTGGGTTACCCGACCACCACACAAGTCCAAGCGAGGCCGATCTGGGACCAGATCATCATCATCTGCAGCACCACCGTGATGCCCAAGACACAACAACTCCTCGGAGATTTCCAGCTGCCGGTGTGGGACCAGCAGCTACCCGTCCGAGGTCACGTCAAGCCTTCAGGGGAAACTTTCAGGGGGTTATCCCTGTCAACCCTGCCGAGATCCCTCCAAAGATGAAGTCGGAACTTCACTAGCCCCAAGGGACCATCCTTGCAGTTCGTAAGCTCGCCGACTCCACCGCGGCGGTGGTTACCTTCCAAGTCATGAAGCTCCCCCGCTTCCTCTTCTTCCACTGCGTGGCGACGTACGTTCGACCATATAAAGAAAACAATCCCGGCCTGTCCGCAGTGCAGCACCATCGGCCACCGGCTGTCTGTGTGCCCCCACTCTAACCCAAACCGCTGTACACAGTGTGGGACCCTCGCTCCCGAAGGCCTTACCGACCACGATTGCCACCCCACGTGCCTCCTCTGCCACGGTGCTCACGAAAGCGCGGCTAGAGGCTGCACGAGCAAATACCGGACGCCCACGTCGCCCAAAACTCATTCACGAGGGCTCACGTCACCACCACTCCTCGACAAGGGCGCCCACCCGAAACAGCCTGGCTCCCCACGTCCGGCTGACAGTCAAGAATTTCCGCCGCTCGATGCCTCGACGGCGCCACCCCAGGTGAGTAGTTGGGCAGAAGTACTGCTTCCATTCATGATGGCTACTAATCGCACACCCCATCGACATCTGCCGTCTCACTTCGATATCATACAGTGGAACTCCAGAGGTTTCGGGAACAGGCGAAAGCGCTTACACCTTTCCCTTTTTCTCCAATATCGTGGCTTCTAACAGGCTGTCTTGGCACTCCAGGAATCTGGCCCAACTCCAAACCTTTCCGGCTGCTGCCCCTACGTAGGCGGCACCACCACTTGCCTCCTCATGCATAAGATGTACACGGCGGTTCAGATCAATCTCGATTTGGACCTCCCGTAGGGCTACTTCATGGTCTCAGTGCTCTCTTTGCAGAGGGGCCAACCATCGATTCATATTCTGAACGTGTATTGCCCCCTTCATCTCTCGGAGGTCTCCTTCACGTGACTCTTACACCAGGCCTTGCATACGGTAGCCCGTCAACCCCTGGTGATAGTTGGCGACTTTAACACCCCCAGACTTCACTGGGGTACCCCTATGAGAAGACCAGAGGCCGACAGTTTAAGGAGCTCCTCTCCTCGCTCAGCCTCACGTCGCTCACCGATCCGGTACGTGCCACACGTTGCGGTAATTTGGTCTCACGTGACACTTGCCCGGACCTCTCCCTCGCCCGTAACATCCGCGATGCTACGTGGTAGAATCTCGATGAAACCCTCCGTAGCGGTCATTTTCTGCTCTGCATTGCCTTCACAGCGCGACCGAAAATGCGCCAACACTGGGGACAAGCCCGTCTTACCGACTGGGCCCAATTCAGATTTCACCCTCCCCCCCCCCCCCCATCTCTGATTCAGGCGAACAAGCGGCGTGGGCATCCTATGTCCCTCATGGGCAACGAGCGCACACTCAGACCCTTGCCACCTCTAACCTGACTCCTGCTATCGACCCACACCTCCTGCATCTATGGGATGCTCACCGCGGCCTCACACCGTTGGCGGCGAAACAAGCTGAACTGTAAACTCCGCTGGCGTATCGACGTCGTCACCGCACAAGCGGCTGCATATTCTGTGCAGCTTGCCGACTCAAACTGGACCGACAACTGCACGAAGGCAGCAGGTCAGATCAGCTCCAAGAGCACGTGTAGACTTTTCCGGAGCCTTCTAGACTCCTCCACCACCCGCGGAGAAGCATAGCGTCAACTCTGCTGCGCCTTGCATACCTATCAGGACACGACGGATCAACTCAGAGGGATCTCTGCGACCGATACATATGTCGCACGGTCGACACCGTGGGCCCAGAATATACATATTACGGTTCCCCCAACTCCGACTTCGACGCTCCATACAGCTGCGGGCTGCACAGGCGAAAATGCGACGGGGCACGGCTCCTGGCCGGGCTGGCATCAAAGTGTCGCTCTTAGCCCATCTCCTCGACCAGGCTCTTTTATCGCTGCTCCACCTCACTAACACGATATCGGACCGCTCGCCGCTCTAATCAGAATGGATCACTTCGCTGGTCACATTCATCCCCAAGCCGGGCAAGCCAGTTAGCAATGAGGCCCTCATACCCACATCTCTCACCTCTTGCGCCGGTACACTCATGGAAACTATGGTCCACGATCACATTTGCGCCTACCTGGAGGCTAGGGGGACCTTTACCGACACGATGTTTGGCTTTCGCCCGCATCTGTCGGCACAGGACGTCTTGCTGAAGCTCCACCCCAATGTCACAGAGCCCACTACTATGCGCCACAATCTCTAACCCGGCCCTACCTCTCCGATAACGCAACTCTGGCGTCAGAAGCTATGGGTGAAGCCACTCCCCCGCAACATGGATACCGAACAACACCCCGGCCACAGGCAAGCGTATGCTGCTGGCCCTGAGGCGCGCCACTCCGATTGCCTCGGCGTATTCTATGTAGACGTCTCGCGCCCTTCCCCGCCGGCCATTTCACGGCCGCTGTGATCACCGAGGGTCACCACGTCGATGGCCTCTCCTTTAGAGTCGACAGTGTGACTCATGCACATGAGGTTGCCATCGATTTGGCCGCCTCCTACCCCACCACTCGCACTATCTTGACAGATTCTCGCTCAACCTGTTCTCGATACATCCAGGGATCCATCGCCACGCCGCCGGCTAGTCTCCTTCAGGCCAGCTCCTGGCGCTTCAACCCTCACTCCAGTCTGGACCCCAGGCCACACAGGTCTTTACAGCAACGAGGCGGCGAACGCCGCTGCCCGCGCTTCTCTCCTCCGGGCCGGTGCCCCTCCATGTCCTGAGTCGGATCCTGGCAACTCGAGCCTCACACGCTACAGCGATATTCTGGATTATTATCGCACTTCGAGCCAGCTCTACCCTGACCTTGTACGCGGGTTGGCGAAAGCGGACGAACGACTACTACGGAGCCTGCAGACCAATGCTCTCCCTAGTCCGGTGGTCTTCCGACACTTCATGCCGGAAATCTCTGGTATGTGCCCGACTCTGGTATGTGCCCGGTCCTCGTCGACACCTTTCACGCCGTGGTTTCGTGCCCCGCTACTCCACGCTCTTTCTCATCCGCTATCCCCATTCCTACTAGAGAGGCTTGGGAGGTGTGCCTGCTCGGCTGCTATAGCTTGGAAGCTCAACGTTCCTTGGTGGCGCTCGCCCGGGCAGCGGCCATCTTCAATGGCGTCGCGAACTAGGGGCTGCCACTCAGGCGCACCAAGCAACTTCCTTATTAACTTCTTGAATAAAATGTTTCAGAGTGCTTGGTTATCGTACGGGCTCTTCAAAATTTCGCCCATATCTCTACGGTCGACGCTTTGACGTGGTGACGGATCAACCCGCTCTTTGCTGGTTGTCTAACCTAAAAGACCCGTCGGGCCGCCTTGCTCGGTGGGCCCTCCGAATCCAGGAATATGATATGCGTGTCGTCTACCGCTTTGGATGCAAACACTCTGACGCCGATGCCCTCTCGCGCTCCCCACTTCAGACAGCGGCAGGTCTACCTACAGACATGACATGTCACCACTTGACATCCTGGACATGGCATCGGAGCAACAAAAAGACCCATGGATCGTCATGATATTCGACGTTTTGCAAATCCTTCGGCAACTTCGGCACCTCGAATGTTACGCCGACAGACGCAGCATTTCACAATCCGCGACAGACTTTTATACCGCCGCAACTACCACATTGATGGCCGGAAATGGCTCTTAGTAGTGCCTCGCCACCTACGACAATAGTTATGCTACACTTTTCTTTCTGGCCCGCAGTGTGGTCACGGCGGAGTGTCAAAAACCTACACACGACTTCGCCTACGATATGATTGGCTAGGGATGTACACCTCCGTCCACAAATACGTACACACGCTAGTGCATTGCCTGCCAGCGACGCAAACGTGTCCCGAATCTCTCTACCGCACCTCTCCAAGCACTTCCCTGCCCAGCTCAGTCATTTGACCGTGTCGGCATTGATACATACGGGCTTCTTCCATCTACTGGCGCTGGCAACCAATGGATTGTTGTCGCTGTAGATAATTTGATGCGGTATGTTGAAACCGCCGCCTTGCCTGGCGCATCAGCAAAAGACGTCGTCTAGTTCGTTCTAAACAATGCACTGGAGTCTGTATGGTGCAAGATAGTCCTATCTGATAATTTCACGTTCACTGTTTGAGTGGTTTATCACTCGCCCAGCTCAGATATCAGCACAGTGCAAATAATATATGAAATTCTCACCGAGGCGTCAGCTCCTGACGATACTTCTTGGGGGGGGGGATTTAATCTGTCTGGGTTATCTTGGTGCAATGATACGTGCATAAGTTCTGGCGGGCGCATGAACCTTGCGATGAAAAATATCGTAGACACGTTTGGTCTGATGCAGTACGTTACCAATCCTACTCGCAATGACGCTGTGTTAGACTTGCTGTTTTGTAACTCGCCGGATTTCGTAAGAAATGTGACTGTCATTCCGGGAATTACCGACCATCTGGCTGTTGCTGCCGGTATCCACAAAGAAAAAAAAACCGTGCGAAGTTATCTATGAGTAGAAGGGTCTGCTTTTATGAGAAGGGTGACTACGATGCAATTTCTGAGAAACTTCGTAATTTCTGTTTTCGAGTGCTTATCTGAGGAGCGTAATGTGCACGATATGTGGGACAATTTTAAGAATATGTTACTCGAACTGGTAAGTGTACATATCCCCAATGTTGATTCGGCATGGCTTAAAAAGCACTAACAGCCATGGGTAACAACGCATATACTAAAACATATCAAGAAAAGGATGAGGGTATTTAACGCATTCAAGAAAAGCAAATCAGCTGCTCATTCTTCAAAACTACATATGATTACACGCAAATATAAACTAAAAATAGGAAAAGCTAAAGATGACTACATCACCGAGCTGAGTAACAAAATGAAATCAAACCCTAAAATGTTTTGGAAGTACTTAAAACAGTGTGCTTCAGATTCCTACGGAACACAGGAGTTAAATTATAATGATAAGATAATATAAAGGGATAAAGCTGCGTGCCTAAACAACCTTTTTCATTCGGTATTCTTACGCAACCACACCTGGCATATTCATCCACCTACAACGAATCTTTCGCCTATGCTTCCTGTTGAGCTTAGTGTTAATGGAATTGAAAAACTATTGAAGGATATTGCTGAGAGTAAATCTAGTGGTCCGGATGGAATTTCCCCACGTGTGCTCAAACGTTGCATGGAGTCAATTTCTATGTATCTTTATTTAATTAAAAAAATCTTTATCGACAGGTATTTTACCACATGACTGAAAAATTGCACACGTTGTTCCGATACATAAAGGTGGGTCCAAAAAAGACGTTGGCAACTACAGACCAATATCACTTACGTCTATCCCGTGTAAAATACTTGAACATATCTTATATAAACAAATAATAAACCATTTAAGTAAGCATAAGGTACTAATTAACGAGCAGCATGGATTTCGTAGGGGACTCTCTTGCACAACACAACTAGTTGAGTTTTATCATGACATAATATCCAGCGTAGATGCAGGAGGCCAGGTAGACGGTGTGTTCCTGGATTTTGGGAAAGCCTTCGACACGGTATCGCATTCACTCTTATTGTTTAAGCTTAATACCCTAAACGTTGATGCAACTGTTTTTAAATGGATTGAATGTTACCTTTCCCAAAGAAGGCAATGTGTAATACTGAATGGAGAATGCTCCGAATATGTAGATGTTACGTCAGGAGTCCCACAGGGCTCCATTCTGGGTCCGCTATTATTTTTGATGTACATTAATGATATTTCTGCCGGAATTTCATCTTCTATACGGTTGTTTGCGGATGACTGTTTTGTCTACAAAAACATTGCCCATCAAAATGATACAATTGAACTTCAGAACGACTTATCACTTATTCATGATTGGTGTACTAAATGGAAAATGACTTTGAACATGACAAAGTGTGTACATCTCTCATTTACTAAAAAGAAGAAACTAATTCAGTTACGGTATCATCTGAACAATGTACTACTGAAGCAAGGCAGTACGTATAAGTATTTAGGTCTGCTACTGTCGTCTGAATGTTCGTGGAAACCTCAGGTAGACAGTATCATAGGCAAAGCTGGTGAAGCTTTGAATTTCATTCAGAGAAACCTGCGGTGTTCACATGCGAATTTAAAACGTATGGCATATATAACTTGTGTTAGACCACTCTTAGAATATGGCTGTGTTGTGTGGGACCCCCACGAGGTAACCTTAATTGCCGCTCTAGAAAAAATACAAAAGCATACTGCCAGGTTCGTCTTGGGGCGGTATGGAAGGAGCGAGAGCTGCACTGCAATGAAGGCTGAGCTAGGATGGGAAACTATTTCTGCCCGCCGCAAAAAACTGAAATTAAAATTTATACATTCAAGTTACTATAATAAAACTGGAATTAATAGGGAAATTTACCTACAGAAACATCATTACATTTCAAAACGAACTGACCATAGTTGCAAAATCCTCGAGTACCCTGCCAAGACGAACATTTATGCCGATTAATTTTTTGTTCGAACAATTAAACAGTGGAATAGGCTGACTGAAAAGCAAGTGCATTGTGTGAATGAAGATGTATTTTATTCCATGTTGTAACCCCCTTGCTGAAACGCCTTTGGGCGCTGCGGGGTAATTGATGAATAAAGAAAAATAAAGAATGTGCAATATGGCTGGTGTATTACATATTGCATATTCACATTCCATATTGCGTATGAATATGCATATTCCATATTGCATATTGCATATTGCAATATACAGTATTGCCAGAAATATGCAATTATACACCACGGTAGCGCAAGGACGCGAAATAACTGCCGCTCCCCTCCTGACCTCCCAAGAGAACCAACGAAGTTTTTACGATCAACAGAGAGACGTGCACTTTTCGCCTGGATCTTTTTTACTGCACGACCCGTTGTGTTGGGCTGTCAGAAAAATGTATCGGTACACAGGCCCATACCTAGTGCTGCGTGCCCTGACTCCAGTTACATATGAAATCGCTCTATCGATGCCAGTGCCTCATCTGCGTCGCATGGCACTGATATTGCGTATGTCTCACGTTTCAAACCCTATTACCCTCTTGTCAACACCGATATTTAGATGCACCGGGACGATGCTTCTTCCGCTCGAGATAATGCTAAATGCATATTGCGCGTTTCTTTTCCACAATGCGCACGGGCGCCCCGACGAAGACGAACTGCTCCTGACTCTTGAGCCGTCGGCTGAACAGGCCAGAACAGCAGTTGTTTTTGTAGATATATATTTTAAACAGTATTCAGTGTTCAATCCATGGTTCGCATAAAGATGTTTTTTCTGGGCCATTCTCTTGTTTCGAAAGCGCATTCACCTAATTCTTTCTATAACATCTGGTAGAAATGACAGACGCTCCTGATAATGGCTGCGCACCTGACAACGCGTCCTAGTAAAGGAGTGCTTGCGCTTTCAACATTAGTTCAGCTATTGAGGGCCTCTGCTCGCCTGTCTGATACTCCGTATCAATGAAGTGCCAGTGGGCACACAACTTCCTGTTACACTGCGGACGGGCACTTCAAGGAGAAAGTTGCAGCATTTTGGGAAAAGTCCATTGTAGGCTGTACATTGGAAAGGGCGTTGAATGTAGATTGCGCTTCGCGTGTGTCAGGCGGAACAGCTAAAATCTGCTGGAAGTAGTAACGACTGCAGTTACCCGCTACCCTTCGGTGCATGCGCGCCTTGTGTTTCGTTGCCCAGACACACAAGCCGATCGCGTTGTCGCCACACTGGAATTAACTCTGCTGCTCAACCCACCTCTTCCTCTGTTAAATGGGTGTATCTAAAAAAATAAATGCCACTGTCCTCAAACGTGTGATCAATACAGAAGCACTTTGCGAAGAATAAAGTCATGGCGATATACGAAAAGCGCTTGATGAGGAGTTCTTGCGATCAGTTCACAAGACACCGCACCATAACGCAAGTTTAATGCATCCAACGTGTGTGACAGTGCTGTCGAAAAAGTTCGTGTACAGTTGCAGTCAGTCTTAAGCAATAAATGTGGATTTGTTTTCTGCTAAAAAAATGTATTGGAGGTTATTGCAAGCGTTTACCCAAGAACATCAGAGGGCGTTAAGCTGTAAAGTATGCGGAAGTTAAGAAAGCGCTCCATTCGCCTCGGTCGGTGTTTTACACTCGTTTACAGCCTACGAGCTTATTCTGGATGACAAAGGCACTCTCTTGAAATGTAGAACATTCAGACAATAATTGTGTGTTACTTATATTTAAAGTTATACAAAGAATTTTAAGCAACCCGCTTCTTTCCTTATTGGGAAATTGACTTAGTTCGATTGGTTAGGCGTGCATTCGAGCTTTTCTCATTGACTGCTTGTCAGCTTTCATTGCCTATATTGTGTTTTCCGATTTGTTACACTTGACGCACTACTGTAATGTTTTGTACTGTAAATATACAGTATAATACCTGCTCATGGTGTCAGAACAATTGCGTTAAGTGTGTTGGATGCAGTATGTGGACTGAAAAAAAAAAGTGGCCTCTCCTGTGCTTAGCAAATCGATGTCAAGCGACGGCAAGCGCAGTATGATTGCTACCTTTCAGATCCACAACTGAAAGCTTCACAGTTTTCTTACCATGAAAATGAGCTACTGACATTGAATACATAAATCAGGTCGCGGTTTGCGAACAATTTACAGTGCCTAAAGTGAGGTACCACATGTCGTGAGTCTAAAATTTGGTATATGCTTCTGAGTTATGATTATATCTATGCGTGCCAGGAAAATACAGTAATCAGGCTTCTTTAGTTCCTTTGGCACGGAACTATATTGCTGCGACAACAGCTACTGTAACACCTGCCACGAACTATACCACCAAACACAAACAATAATGGCCAGAAACTGCTTAGCGAGCATGAGAAACCGCTTGGAAAACACTTCACATAGAAGGAACTGAAACTGGACTTCAGATATTTTGCGTTTGTGCGCTGGGCCAATCACTACTATTTAATTTGAATTCACTATTTTGAAGCTAACAAATCTGTATGTCTGATTCGTTACTTTTCAGGTGCAGCACAAACTGTGCGTTCAATCCTTCTTATTCTTAACGGTGAGTTGAAAGTGCATTTGTATTTGGCTTTGTTTCTGCCGTAGGGTAACAGACTTTTGCCCATATGCCCTGCTTTTATATTTCCTTGACTCCCGATTGCGGCTGCGTCAGGCTACGTTCAGAATGTCAACACAGCAGTTCAGGCTGCAGATAATTTTTTACCGGCTCTTATTAGCACAAGGTCATGTTACGTACAGGTTACGGCAGTATGTTCTGTTATGCTCACCCATTAATGCGAGAGCCCTGTCAAGTTCCGTCCTGAAGATGTCCAGCATTTTCTTGACACCATCGGTTCCCTAAAGTAAAAAGTTGCAGTCAAAGGCATGCTTGATGTATTTCTTAAATAGAAATTTAACAAAATGCTGCGGTTCCTGTTTACACGTTACCAAGCACGACCTCCCCTGTCGATAACCTCCGCGGATTTTCACCAAAAGCATACACTTGGGTTTAGCGCCGTTCCATATGGTCATCTCCTGCGGCAGGATCTATGATGCTTGGTTATTGGTTTGATGTTTTGAAACTTCGGATACGGCGAAGGAAGTTTATTTTAGGGAGCAGTGACTAGTAGGAAATAGACTCAGTTCCATTTTTTTCATGCTTTAGTGATCAATACTGGCCGAAGGCCAGACGTCGCCGGAGCCATTGTTTCGACGAGGACGCCTGCCTACATGTTGTAGAGAACATACATATGTATCTCGTATTTCATAGTTTATGAAGGGGCTGGGGAAACGTGTGAATGGTCCATCTAAAGAAAGGCTGCCGGATAAGTAAGCACAGGTGTTTTGCATGAAGCCATTGCTTTCCACTTTCGGCAACCTAATTTATCAATGAAAGAGCTTTACAGTTGTTCTATTCAGATACGTCACGTTGCCCACAAATGGCAGATGTGTTTTGGGAGCAGGTGACGTGTGGACTGCCGGCTCTCTTTCACCTCACCTTTTCGTAATAGACATGCAGAAATAAGCGGCATCCAACACTCGTCTTTTACCCTCGCCTATGCCCAATAAACAATTCAAGACGCCGCTGCTTGTTATTTCTTCGCCTTAGCCTCATTCGGTCGACTGATGCTTCGCTTTACTTTGAACCCTTTCACAGGCCAATTGATTCTGCTCATAGAAAATTTTGCTTCGACATATTTTTCGCATTTTATGAATCATGAAAGCGTACTGCTGCTGAATGGCTTAAGAGTGTTTAATTCTTCATTGAGTTTTGTCAACTTTGTTGAATAAGGTCTCTATGTGATAACTCTCTACATAATAGTCACTTACGAGAAAATAACAATGTCATGTCTAGCGTACTTTGGAAGCACCCATCCAGCCATTTGAAATATCAACTGCATGTAAAACACTGAAAAACAATGAAAGAGGTGAACCGGCGACACAATACTATATTGATATCGAGATAGAACACACAGGTGTCTACATTTCAACTCGTTTTGCTAAAACATACATATTCAAATTTTGTAGCACAGGTAAGATCGGAAGTGTTGGAAGATGTTCGCGATCTTAAATATCATTAGTTGCATCGGTGGTTGTGCTTTTCAAGCAATATCATGCTTTGGACAATAGCGCACACAGTGCCTGAAGGGGTTAAGGAATTCGGTCAATTCAGTGTTTTGGAGAAATAAACTTTTCTTTTTCTGACAAGTAAGCATCATCATAGGTGCGATAGACGACCCTTAACATGGATGAAATAAACTGTACTACTTCAAGCGCTATCAAACTCTCGTCTCAGTTATTCGGTAGGCACCAGGGGATGAAATCACGAAGATGTTTGTTCGTATGTGGTGCTTACCAATGGCAGCCCGTCTTCGCTAATAATATGTCTAGATTCAGGATTGGCTGAAATTTTTGTCTCTCGAACAATCCTAGCGTACGAAATTTTTGTCACTGCAGGCACACGTGGACAGGATAATTACAGTATTAAACCACAGCTTCTGTAGGTGTAGTTCTCGTTCGCTGCCGTGTACAGTAATATTTTGATGACCTTAAGGGTAAGGGTGTTACTTACTGCAAAAACCAGCCCTTTCAAGCGTGTAAAATTTTCAGTAAGTACACTCTTACGTTGTAGGCCAGTCCCGAGAGCGCAGGCCTGCCGACGAATACAGCTCTGGCACCCAAGGCAAGCGCCTTGAGGACGTCAGTTCCCGTCCGCACGCCGCCGTCCAGGTAGACCTCTGTGCAGTTCCCTACGGCTTCCATGATCGCCGGCAATGCCTCGATCTGCGCGTGACGCAGGTGTCTATGATAAGAACTTTTGATCGGAACTGCCGGACAGTTTTCGTTTTACAGCATAAGTGATGTGCTTATTCGAACAGCTGCTTCAGGTGGTGATGGTGTCCGCTGCCGCCGCGGCCTTCACCGCCGGTATCCGTAGCAGTTGTCGCCGGGAATGAGAAAAAAAAAGTAACTAGATCCCGCCGGGATCAAACCCGGGCCCGTTGCGTTGGAGGCAGCTATTCTACCACTATACTCACTATGCTCTATAAACGCGCCCTATCGCGCAAGGACACACGCGATCTGGCAGGCGCGCCGCGTAGCGTCGACACGTGCACGTTTCGCATTGCAGTTGCATATTATTACATCAGGTAGGACCCCACATACCAGGTGCACAGGAAGGGGTACAAGGCAGTTGGAGAATGAGGAAGAAAAAAGAAGTTTAAGGACATGTATACAACAATGCTAGAAGAAATATACATTGTGCACCTGATTAAATACAGCTAGCTAGATGAGTATGTCACCGCCTCATTTCAAAGGAGATGCGAATAAATCGTCAATAAATCATCAACATCATTAGCATCGTACTGTGCTACTTGCCTGGCGATGTAAGACGCGCGCCGCGTAGCGTCTCTACGTGCGCCATTTGCATTGCAGCTGCATATTATTACGCCAGATGGCATGCCATGTAGCAGTTGCATATGCAACAGTACAGGGTAGAAGACTTCAGTAAGAAAAAGATTGTGCTTATGTATAGACATTGATGTAGCGAAAAACAGGTATTGTACATCTGATTAATTAAAGCAGGCTAGTTGACGGTTTTTCACCGTCTCATTTCAGAGAGAATGCCATTAAATCATCACCATCATCATTACTATCCTATCATGCCATTTGACATGCGCGCCGCGTGGTGCCAATACGTACAAGCTTTGTATTGCACTTGCGTTATATTCCACTAGGTGTCCTGACATGTTGCAGTTGCCTATAGCAGTTGCATGCTGCATGTAGCTGGCATGACATGAATGGAATTGGGAGGCCCCAGAAAAGCAGTCAAATCCTACAAAGGTGATGTCCTTGAAGTAATCTTCACCGCAAAAACAGACGAAGATTTGTGTCCGTTCCATGACATCGTGACGGGAGAGCGCTTCTGGCAGCACATGTCCGCTCTTTCTTGCAACGCCACCACATGTTGACACATGTAGACCCTTTCAAGCTAAACTCGGAATTGCTCGTGCAGGACCTAGCGGAAGTATTTACCTGTAGCAAACTATGGTGTCTCTATCGACGTTGAGGAGCTTTTCTACTCTGTGCCATACGATGAGTTTTTAGCAGTCCGTGATTTCAGGGAGTTGCGGCCTTTCAAAACTCCTCGTTAGTCAATGTGAGCATTTTTTTGGAGTTGTTGAAGTGTTATTTGTGCTCCACGATTGTAAGCTATGACATCAATAGCTATGTGCAAAAGAGGGGCATATGTATCGGCTCTTGTGTTGCGCCTGTGCTTTGCGAGATTTTTCAAACGAAATTGGACCGCCGGTTGCAACCTGAACTTGTAGAAAGGCATGTTTTAAGAGTGTGCAGATACGTTGATGACTTTCTTGTTTTTTTTTAAGTGTACCGAGTAACCAAACGTCCCTATCAGCAGCTAATAGCGTGTTAAATTGTTTTAATGATGCTTCATGTTCTGTCTTTTACCCTTGAGCTTCCCGCCAATGGCGTGTTGCCGTTTTTAGACCTCGCTTTGTATATTAAATGGGACGACCATGTGTATGGTCGTCCCATTTAGGAAAAGCCTACCTCATGACTCCTCATACACTGAGCTCGTCAAACGAGGGATTGCTTTGTCGTGCCTGAACTAGGCTTTGAGAAAGTCCTGTAACCACAAGGTCGAGCACAGCTTCAGTTTGCAGTTGTCACGTCTCGATAACTCGGGTTTAGTGTTTTGGTGGCCGTGGGAGGTTCGCTTTTAAAGAAGCTCAAAATGGCTCAACCACACAGGATAAGCGGAAACCAAGAAGGGTTGTGATGATGCCATACATACATGCAGTTTCGCGCCACCTGAAGAAAGTAGAACGCAAGCATTAGGTGGACGTAGTTTTCGCAGCTCCCTGTGAGCTCGCGAATTTGTGCTCTCTAATACGTAATCGGAGCGAAAAGTGAAAAAAAAATACACGTGAGAAGAGACACGTAAACCCCCTTGTGACTTGCCCCACTGAGGTCGTTTACCACATTCCGCTCCGCTGTGGCAAAGTTAACATTGGCCAAACGGGTCGATGTATAAACGACCGACACAGGGAGTACTCGGCGTCTTCAAAGGCTGTTGCGGGTGGTATGCGCCTACCTGACCACGTCAAATATTGCGGTTGCACTCCGCTATTTAGAAATGCAACCATTCTAAACAAGTCTAATGAGAGGGTGGCGAAAGGAATAGTTGAGGCTGGCCAGATATAAGCACAATCTGCCACGTGTGTCAGTGTCCCGTCAGTTGCCTTGACGGATAAAGAAATTAGTATTTCCTTGGGTGATTGCATTCTTTTAACATTTTTGTGTGTGATTATGCATGAGTTTTATATCTGCCTTTCGACTGCACATGTGTCGCCTTCCGCTTCCTGGAAAGTATTGCATTAAACTTCAGTTGTAAGTGAGCGTCTGTGCTGTCTACTCTGTTGCTTCCCGCCCGTTTTCCCGCTCAATGACACTACTTGATGGACCTACTGGCCCAACAGTCTACGCTTGTGGCCGCATTTCGATGGGTGCGAAATGTGACAACACCGGTGTACTAGGTTTAGGAGCATGTTAATGAACCGCATGCAGTCATAATTTTCCGGAGTCGCCCACTACGGCGTGCCTCATAATCAGGTCGTGGTTTTAGGACGTAAAATCGCATGATTTAGTTTTTAAAGCAAAATTATAAATCGCCTTAGAGTGAGCAAACGTTGATTGCAGGCGATCATTCCAAAATAATAGGTCGATTATTACATGAGAAGATGAAGACCAATGTATCAGTATTTGAATTACGCGCCAAAGCCCCGGCGACGGTACGTCAGTGTGACGTTAGGGATTCCAAAGAGTTTTTTGGTATTTCGACTACGTTGGCTCAGTAAAGGTTGCTGTAACTTGACGTGCCGAATATGTGGTTCCTGTAGAACACAGCGTAGTAAATCTGTACCGCTAAATAATTAAGTAAGCCCTAGAAGATGCCATCAAATTCCAAGACGTCACGTCGAGTTGGTGCGGTTACTTCAAGGGGGCTTCGGCACTCGTCTTTCGTAATATTTGTGAGGCGTCGATGGAATGTTCCTATAAGTGGGAACTATTCACTTTCACAATAAATAGGTCATTTAAGAGCCCCGCAAGAAATTTTGGACGCGTTTTATTGTTGTCCAGTAAGGTTGTTTGGTATGCTTACCTAGAACTTTGAAGTTCACTGTTTAATTTGGTACTGTACTTTCTAAACAATCTTAGTCGTGGGATCATGGCTAGAGATGAATTTGGTACTGTGCTTTCTAAACAATCTTAGATCGCGGAATCAGGGCTCTGGAGGCAATCAGTACGATTTCCTCCAGAGCCATAAGATACTCTGTAGGGACTAACAGGCGAGTTATGGTCACTCTTACCAACTTCTATTCTTTCAAACGATCAGGAGGCGAGCACCACCCCTAAGAAAGGCACTGTGGCTTTATGTTTTAGAGATTTATTCACAATCCTTATGCTTAATTAGACATGTCGTTTTATTGCAGAAACAACGTTATGATCCGCCACTCGCGAGGTAATCGTTATCCATAAAAGCGACATCATGAGAGATTCAGTCGCAGACAATTATTTGACGAGCCATTCGTCTGACAAATAGCATCCGACACAATGGTTGCAATTAGTAGCCTCATAGCTTAGCTTTCAACCACTTCTAACGCCGTTTAACTAATGCTTGTTACTGTTGTTAGTTCGGCTAACTAAAATTAAGAGAATTTCAATGGTTGCACATGTCTGATGCATGCCGTATATATGCTCACAGTGGCCGGTGCTCCGTCCAGCTGTCGACCGCCATGGTTGGACACAAGGATGGCTCTGGCGCCATACTCCACCGCACGCTTGGCGTCCTCTGCTGCGAATTCCCCGGAAACCACCATATCAGCATTTCATGAGCCACAGTAAGGCCAAAAGTATAACACTCGTCTTATACCACGAATGATGTTAGCACTTCCGCGATGCATGCGCTGCTCAAATTTTGCGGTCATACTCACTCAGTGTGACATACTAAAGAGTTGGTACTACAGCTGAAACCAGTACCGTGACAACCATTGCTTAAAGTATAGATATCCCCTGTCGTCAAATCTTCTCAGCCCTGGAAATTACATGTAGCAGTCAACCAAAATTGAATCTGAGAGAATTCATTTCAGCACCAGCTGAATGAAGCGATGTGTGGGATGATATAAGTAGGAGGAAATTTAAATCTATCGTGGCCATGGCGGCATTATTGCGAGGTGATATTGCGATTATTACGCGCGCATTGGCAAGAGCCTGTAACGGCTTGAAAGAGCTGATAGAATGTCAGGCCTTTTGCTGTTCCTGGCTAGCCAGAATAGCTTTAAAACCGCGACCACCTCGAGTGCGGCTGAAAAGTATGAACCCGTCGTAACACGATCGGAACGATGGACTAAAGGTTCGGTAGAAACAAACGACTTGTTTCTTTGATGAGTGTTTGAGAAATTTCGCGACTTAAGGCTAGAGTTCCTTTCATTGCTAAGTTATGAGGTTTGTTAATGTTTTTCTTCTTTTGGCAGAGCGATCAATGCTGTTGCCCAAATGGTAGTCTATGACGATACGTGTAGAAATGTCAGGGTATATGTAAAAGTAAAATAAATGCAGAAAATAAGAAGTAATAAATAAAGAAAGGAATAAAAATAAAACTAATATATAAAAGACTAAACAAACCGCAGAGTTGTGTGTTTGTGCATCTATTCAAGCAATATACCATAAGAACCATTTAGAACCTAATAAAGCTATTGAGGAATACAGCTTCGGTGGCCTTCCATCCTCACATAGTGGAAGGGCTCGGAATTTCTTTCACTCTAGTTGTAACAGTTAAGTCCAGCAGGTTTAGTTCAATAGTCACAAAGTATATTTAGAAGAACGTGTACAGCGGTATTCACACTATTGCGATATACAGGGCACCGTCGTGAGGAGCTGCGTTAGCCATCTATGAAACCCTGTGGGCGAAAGCAGACGCATTTCTTGAGCCAAGGATGGGATGTCGGTACGGTGCCCGCAGCAAGAAGGCCTGATGATGTGGCCGAACACCCTTGCGTTGATGAGGTCAGTTCGATCGAGTTAGATTATGATCTCATGGCGTTGCTAGACATCAGTGCACAAGATATTGCAGCATGCCGCGCGTCTTGATTTGCTTTAGTATTAAGGCGAAAGCCTTAACTGGCTCGTTGCGCGATGACCTTGAAAAAAACGCGACTTCTAGTCGACTACTACAAAAAAAAAAAAAAAGAAACTCACGTCACCGTCTTCCAGCGAACGGCGGGTGTAGAGGGGAACGAGCGGCGCCCGCCGACAGAAAAACACGTGTAACGTAGCGGCGGGGGCGGTAGTTGCACAGTCGACAGCGAAGCGAGAGAGACTGCTGTGAGGGGCGCTCACTAGGCGCCTAGCAGATTGCGCAGAAGTTCTTGGAGTACGCTACGGCCAGGGATGCTGGCCAAACGAGAAACGAGGTGCGACGTGCGAAGCGGTGGGAACAAGGCGTGGGTCGGCGAGTGCTGCTTTCCCCTGCTGAGAGGATGCAACGTAATTTTGTGCGACTTGCATTACACATTTCTAACACTTACGGGCGGCAAGCATGCTGCACCTTTAAGTAGTACGTTAAATGCTCGCATGTGTTGTTGAGGACATCGACCTAGACCGCCATGCGCGTACTTCACACTGCAGCTCGTTATGCCTTACAAGATGTCTGACCCCTCTGATCCTATAACTTATAATTTAATGCATAGCTAAGTATGCAGGAGGCTTTCGTTCATGTGTTATATGAATATAATAGGTCATATAATTTTCTCAAGTAATTTTCTCTGATGTAATCAATAATCCCATAAGACTCGGCAAAAATTGTAATTCCTACATTCAGAGCTTCTCCACTTCAACGCTTTCACGTCGTATAGCAGTTAACAGCGACTTCGGGGCGAAAAGGCTGGAGTAGGCCGGGATATCGCTCGTGAACAGCGGCAGCACAAGACAAGGACGAAGCGAGACGACAACACCACGCTCTTACGATTGCAAGACGACGGTATGCGGCGAACATGCCGTGTGTGTACGCGCACGCGCGCGAGAGAGAGAGTCTCTCGGTGCGTTTCTATGTCAGAACACCACGGAAGCTAAATAATACCTGTAGCAGAGTGTGCGTGGCCCACAAACTTTCCACGCACGTCGTGCGCTCGCTTGTATGTTTAACCTTCATGATGGCGGCGGGAAACCAATATGCGCATAGTGTTGTCCGTTTTATACGAGAGGTCTATAGCTTTTTAGAAACGGACGTCCTCTCTGCTTATACAACCGATATAGATGTCTTGGATAACGGTCCATATTATGCGGAATTACACAATGAAGGAAAAAGAAAACGCTAGTAAATATCTTCCCTGCAACAAATTGATGTCTTCAAGCACACAATTCCGTTAATAAAGCTTTCGGCTATTCGATGACATTGATAATTATCGCCGACTGTTTCGTCACGGATTTTTAAAAATAAGCTATTTGTTGCAATGTATACAAATCTGTACCTTTCGCAATTATCTGTGTATAAGGTATCCATTTCATTTGCCTGTACTACATCCTCCTCGACCATCCGTGTGCTCTCTGCTTAGTATTTACAAACTTGAACAATCGTGTCTTACCGGTTATGATTCCTTTGAGTACTATGGGCAGCGACGTGAAATTCTGGAGCCAACAAACATCCTGCCACGAAAGTGACTGGTCGAAGAAGTCGTTCGTGTACTCGGTGAGACCCGAGCCGCTGGTGGCATTCGTCATGTTGAAGTTGGCGTAAATGGACTGGTCGAAATTACCTAACCTGAAGCAAAAGAAAATACAAATGCGACTGAACAAGAAAACTCGAACTTGGGGCGCGATCGGAGATATTTTGTTCGATACGCGTTCTGTTCAGTTGCTGCGACGTCACAAAGTTGCAGCATGCAAAATTTGTGACAGCGGGGCGGAGAGAGCAGCCAATCAGGAAGCGGTGACCTCCCCGGAAGTTTATTTCGTCGTTTGTCGTCTGCTTGCAAACAGTATACTACAAACCCAAATGTTTCTCGTCTTCCAATTGAATGAAATCTTTGTCTAAAAAAATTTATTTTTTCTTTTCAAGCCCAAACACGTTTTCAAATAGCAGTACGTGTGACTACTGCAATTTATAACTATTAAGTTCTTAGCATCGTCCCTAGGTGGTGTCGCGCACAGCGAGAAGGAAAAAGAAAAAAAAAACGACTGGAAGAGTGGCGCACTTTTCAAGAGGCAGCGACAACATCCCAGTGGCTCGCTGGCACCGATGATGTTGTCGATTTCTCTGTGCAACCAACGAATTATTTGTTTCGAGAAAGAAAAACGACGCCGGAATTAACTTTCTGTCATTTCTTCAAACGCGTTTCGCAAACGTGCCATTCTGCAGCCGAAAAGGCCGCCTGTTGGATCCAATCCAATCCACCAGACGCGCCATGCGAAGCCGTATGATCGCTCCAAACTTCTCAACTCCCGTCGCGTTCGGACGAAATGCTCGGTGGGCGGATGATTGACAGGAGCGTGTCGTCATTTTGACGTCACCAAAAACGGGGCGGCGCCCCGCGGCTGGCGACGTCGGCGCGGAGTAGGCCAATCGCGCGCGCCGGTAACCGAACGAACGCGCCGAACAACCATCTCCGATCGCACCCTTGCTGCGTAATTTGTGCTCGCTCGAAAAAATATTGAAAGCCGTTTTTTTGTGTACGCTTCTCTTTGCGCTTTGCGATGACAGAACAAAATTTGCCGGTACTTTCACTTCTTTCATATGCTGTGACAGATACAGCTGACGTTTAACTATTGCGAAGGATCGCTGCAAAAAGAAATCGGAAAAGAGGCTGTTTCAGCCGAAGGCAAGACATTGAAAGCGATCGCAGTTTTAGTGGTGTGATTCAGCCAACACCACCTAGATAGCGCATCTCTTCACACCCATCCATGACGTAATGCTGCTGGCCCGACTGCCATAGAATGTAATCGGTATGCTTCTGAATAAGGCGCGGTGATTTTGACGTCACCGCTTTCGTCACGCCAGCCTCGGCAAAGGGAATTTTGGGCCAGTAGCATGACGTCATGGATCGGGGTGAACAGGCCTTGTGCTGTGTAGGTGGTGTTGCGTTAGCACGAATACTGAATAAAAATAAAAGGCGTGGCTTGCACGTCAGGCGGGCCGCAGTGGGAGCGAATGCCTCAGCCATAGTATCATTCTCTGCCGCTGCTCTGGGCGGAACGGCGCTAGCGGTCTGGGACGAGACGCGTCGGTTTCCACGGGCGACGGCGTTCCAAGAGCGTTCCTCGCGCATTTTCTATGCTGATCCCCGACAGCAGTCGTTGACCGCAGGCGCTATGGCAGATAACAGCGTTTTCGATGCACGCGGCAGGCCGCACTTTTATTTTTCAAGCAAAAGCTTTACTGGCCGCAAACTTGCGATTTCGCCGTGGTGGTGCTTCGAGGAGGCACATGACGTCACAACGCGGGCCTCACCGCATATATTTCTCTCTCTCTCTCTCTCTCGCTCCCTAGTCACTACTGCGCATGCGCCACTAGTAGCACCAAGCCCCAGGCGTTCCGCTAAGGTCCCTCTATAATCTTCAAATAGCGCCATCTGCCGCGCGCGCCCCCTAGGAAGTTCCTGTAGCAGACGGCGCCCACGCTATACCGCGGCGCCGCGGCATTCGTGAGGTGAAAAAATATCTGCATACGCGCGGAAATAAAGCCTACTGGTGCCTGACTGTGGCGAAAAACGAAAGGACCCGAACTGCTAAATTTAGTCCTTTAATTTCAAATGAGAGCTCCAAGAAAATAGCTCAAGAGAGCGTAATGGGGGCTTTATCGCCTCGATTCCGCGTGTTTACATTTCGTTCGTTTGCTCTCACTCACCGCACGAGCCTTGGTGATTGCTTGCGCCTAATCCCGTATGCTCTGTGAAATGTTTTGCATGTAAGTGTGCTGCGTACACATAGCGGTTGCATTGAACGAAGAAGTCATGTAAAAATGAAGGCTCACAGTCGCTTGGACCGGAAAACTTTCGACATAACGTCGCTCAAACGTGCGATTCTCAAAGCGCGCGACCTTCACGGCAACTAAACAACATCCTGTGTGTGTGTGGAAACGAGTGCGCCAACAGTCTTCTTGCCGCTGAGTGTAACTGTCATGTAGCGATTACGCGACGACTGCTCTGACTTGTGGTTCAATGCTACGAGCCAGTGCAACTGTCGTGACATGATGAAGAGGCGGTATGGATCGTGTCAGCGTGTCTCCTCGATCGTGTTCGGGCTGCCAGCGCGATCTGATCTCGCGGCACACCAATATCAAGCGTAGTGTCTGCGCGTGTGTGAATGCGGTTGACTGTTCTCGTGAACCGTGCGACGTCGCCGCGTAAACTCGAATCATGACGCGCATTGTTGTGTTTATCCATTTTCGCCTCCGTGCACCGCTAAAGCCCCGTAAGAATTAGAAGGCCCTTATACGAAACGCACGCGGATTGGCCCAGCTATTACTGCACTGTGTTTTGCTGGCAATCCGTGTATCGCTTGTGGCGATTTTCTTATGTTGATTTGCAGTTGTGTGTTTTTCATCACTAAAATGGCATTGCCGATTACTGAAACATCTTCGAGTGTAAGGGAAACTTGGAAGGAACGAGCTCGCAGCTGTATGTAATGTACTTTGATATACTCTATTACGCTTTATTATTTGACGGCCAGTAGGTGTGGATATATGCAGTATTCGTTTTTAAAAACAGAGTAATGCAGGCACCTAGCAATATATTTATTCACATATGCAATGCACAAAATACGATTAGGATATTGTAAATTATTTGGACATTATGTAAAGCGCAGTTAACAACGCGCGCACAAACACAGGAAAGTGTAAAAGTAGAATTCGCTGCTGAATTTTATTTTTTATCGCACGTAACGCAATGCGGATATTTGTCAGCGAGTTAATGCGTTTCTGCCCCACTATTTACTTGCATGCTAGGTAATACTGCACTTGCTCAGTTAACGGGCTCGTAATGCACTAAAATCAGTAATCTCCTCAAACTTCGGCCGTCAACATTCATGCCCGCGAATGAAATAATACTGCAGCTCTGCACACACAGGTGTATACTTTCTCTCGCACCTTCGTATCGCTCTACGTTACTTTCCTTGCATAGTCGTGCAGTTACCGACGGTTCAGTCTTTCCGTCCATTTCTATGCAACCAGAATTACCTTCTGGTTAGGTTTTGTTTGCTGCGTGGGATGCAAAATAACTTCTTGTCATCCTCCGTCTGATCTCGGCACCCATCCGCACAGCAACAAGGCATTTCGGTTCTTCGCATCCTAGGTCATACCGATCTATTCAGCGGGCTCACAGCGAACTAAAATAAATAATCTCCACAAACTTCTGCCCTCAACATTCATGCACACGAGTGAAATACTATCACCGCTCGACACACGCACGTGTATACTTTCTATCGCACCTTTGTATCGTTGTCTGTTACTTGCCTCGCATAGTCTTGCTGTTACCGACGGTTCAAAGTCCGTCCGTGCAATTCTGTGTAACCATACTTTTCGTCTGGTTAGGTTCTGGTTGCCGCGCGCGATGCAAATAACTTCTTGCCATCCTTCGCCTGGTTTCGGCACCCAACCGCACAGCAACAAAGCATTTCGGCCCTCCCGGAACGAAATGATCGCAGTGATGTGGATAGCACAACAGGCGAAACGCGCGCTCTTCGCCCGGCGCGCAGGAACTTTCATGGCGGCAAAGGGGCGGAGCAAGGTCACATGTCACCGATCAGCCTATCGCAGGCGTTGTCGGTTGGATCAAAGCCTGGCGGTACTTTTAAATTATTGAGGGATTTTACGTTCCGCCGCTGCGCAGCGCCGCGCCTTTCCGCAGCCGACGTTTTGTATGACGTCACACCGCGTTCCTCGTCGTTGCCTACGCTCGCCTCGCCAACTGCGTCGCATGCCTAATAACATGTCGGAGGATTGAAAAAGAGAGCTCGCGTGTGCCGCAACCACACTTGAGGCAGCAGTATGGACGGCGACAATTCTAAGAAGCAGGAGGAGGCCTGGAATCGACATCGGAACGAGATGAAGAGGAAACAGATGAACAGGGCGCCGAACTACTGGCTAAACGCCACAACATAGCTAGACAACCAGACTAAACTGGACTTGCAATCAAGATTAACCAAGGTTAACCATGCTATGCCTTAGCTTTCCCTACGTGTATCCTGGCATAGCCGAGCTAAGTCACTGCCAATTTTTTTTTACTAAGCGGCCGCGGCTTGAGTTACTTTTACCGTGTGCTAACACAGACAGTAACACAGCTTTCCGTTCCGTAAATAGCTGTCAACGCTGTGGAAGCTACGCAAAATGTTTTTGGTCAGGAAACGTTCTCACTTTGTGCGTTCCGTCCATGCTTCGCTGCGCAGCAACAGCGCTCGCTGGCTCAAGCACGAGCACGAGGCTCCTCGCGACGGGTTGCTAATAAATAAACCCGGAAAGAACAAAAAATAAAATCAAAATAAAACTGATCTAAAACAACGCATTGTATACCGCAGTGTGTTTGTTTCAAATGATTAAGACTTGTTTCATTTAAAAGTGAGCATATATAAAGAATTCGCAGTTACTCCCGAAAAGCGAAGCGCCGATTGCGACAGCAAATTAGCAGATAGCTGTACGAAAGACAGCAGTTTTATATGCCGTATAGATTTGTAAACACTCGCTTACTAATTAAAGTAACAATGATAGAAAGTGTAAGGGTGACCCAATGAGAACGAAGAAAGAAACAGACACACAGAGAGAGCGCTGTCTTTGTGTGTCTTTTTCTTTCTACGTCGTTGTTCAGTCGCGCTTGCACTTTCTATCATGAATTCATACTAACTAGCCCGTGAACGTGTTTTAAGTAAATTAACCAGCACGGTGTCACGCAAGCACAGGTCAATATGAACACATCTTGCTCAATGACAGCGGAAACTGTCTGCGAATACGCTGGAGTTAGGAATCACGGCAGTAGTCGCGAGCCAATTGACCTCCGCGTATCTGTTGCTTCAACGCGAACTAAACGTCGAAAACACAGTGCATACCAAGCTGCCTGCTCTATGCGCACTCTGCAAACATCGCAGATCGCTTTGAAGATCAGGCCCGCGCGGGCGCGCAGTTTGGTCAGGATCACCAGTCAGCCTGTAGAGACTGTGAAGAAGTACGTCTACATAGGTGAATTAGTCACAGGGAATCCTGATCCTAAGAAGGAAAGTTACGGTAAAATAAAAATGGGTTGGTGCTCATACGGCAGCCATTTTCCGCTGCCGACTGGAACCTTTCAATATCATTGAAAAGAAAAGTGTACAATCAGTGCATTTTACCGGTACTGACATGTGGGGCAGAAACTTGGAGACTGAAAAAGAAGCTTGAGAACATGTTAACGACCGCACAAAGAGCGATGGAACAAGGAATGGTGGGCATAATGTT
Organism: Dermacentor albipictus; assembly: GCF_038994185.2. Taxonomy (NCBI): domain Eukaryota; kingdom Metazoa; phylum Arthropoda; class Arachnida; order Ixodida; family Ixodidae; genus Dermacentor; species Dermacentor albipictus. The sequence continues at coordinate 483,844,936 of NC_091821.1, forward strand.
AAGAGACAGAAAGAGAGCCGTTTGGATCAGAGAGCAAACGTGCGCCGATATTCGATATTATATATATCGATATATAATATATATATTATATATATTCGATATTATATATATATATATATATATATATATATATATATATATATATATAGCCGATATTCTAATTGACATTAAGAGAAAAAAATGGGGCTAGCAGATCATGTAATGCGTAGGTTAGATAACCGATGGGCCATTACGGGTTACAGAATGGGCGCCAAGAGAAGGGAAGTGCACTCGAGTACGGCAGACGACTAGGTGGGGCGGTGAAACTGGGAAATTCGCGGGTGCTAGTTGGAATCGACTGGTGCAGGACAGCGGTAATTGGAGATTGGAGATTGTCTTAATATTCATCCACCGGATATACAACCCAAGACAGCGTTGGTCATTAAAAAGATTTCCCCATAGTAAGCATATGTACAAAGAGTTTGCTTATACCTATCTCGCAAATGTATTCATGGAACTTAATGCATAAAGACATGTTAGCGCTGTTCACTTTATAACATAATAAAGGTATATGAATTTATCCGTAGGAACTTCCGGAGCGCGCTGCCAAAACGTGCTTGTTTAGGCGAGGCAAAATAAAGAAAATTGTAGCTCAGAAGGAAGAGATAAAAGTGACGAGAAGGCTTGCAGTACTACGCAAACAAAAAAAGAAAGATAATGTAGCGACAGCAGTTGTGAAGTTCCCGTACAGATTTTCATCACGTCAAAAAGGTCGTAGTTTGCGTCCATTTCCTTCTTCTACATTTGCACTTATATTAGTCTTCCCGTGTTTCCGTTTGTGCTCCCGTAGATCACGAGCGTGTATTCTCTACTGCTGTATTGTAAGTACTGCAAGGGCGGTGGCAAGAGGGACGCCAATTGCTTTCCCGCGCGACTTGTACAAACCATATCTAACTGATCGCAGACGCGTTTGATGTAGCTGTCCAAGCTTATAGAAAGGACGCTTCCAAGGTGACCTGGTTTACGCGCAGCTAAGAACCATATTGTTCTGACGGCCCACCTCGCCACTCAGGATTTGCCCGTGAGCAAAATTTTCGGTATATTTTTCGGTATATGTATTTGTTAAATATTATGCTCCGAAAAAGAAGTTAAGAAGCCGAAGTTAGAAGCGAGCGTGGAGCCGAGCGCACGCCTGTATTTTTTTTAGTTGTTGCTGCAAGCATCGAATAAAGACGTTCTCAACTTCGGCTCCACTTCCTGGTTTTCAACATATGGTGCCGTGACCAGGATATGAGATCTACAGTCGAAGACCCCTGACGATGAAGCGAGCTACCTGAAGAGGACGACCGACCAACGCGATCAACGCAGCGACGCTGCGACAGAGTCGAAGAACGATCCACGTTATCACGAGGCTTCCGATTCCCGACGTGACGACACGGAAAAATTACGACGGAAGCGGGCTACCGTTCGAGCGGCGGTCACCAGGATCATCAACGACATGACAACTCTTATGCAAACAGAACCAACTCCATCTGGTGAGCTGACCGACCTTCTTGACCTATTAATGATAAAGGAAACTATGCTTACGGACCTTGATAACCAAGTGGAAGAGCATGTTACCGTTGATAAATTTGAGGATAAGCTTCAAAGCGTCGGACAGTATCAAGAGTCTATCGTCCTCACGAAATCCCGCACTGAATACATTTTATCCGACCAGCAAACAACGACTACGCACGCATCTCACGATGACTCTCATCAAGCACGCGCACACGTTAAGCTACCGAAGCTCGATGTGCCGAAGTTTCATGGTGACCCCATTAAATGGCCAGAATTTTCGCATCAATTGGAGTCTACTGTTGACCAGGACTGATATATCACAGACGTAGACAAATTGAAATATCTTTGGAACTACTTGATGGGTAAAGCGGAACGTGTCATCAGCGGCCTGTCGACAACTAACGAGAGTTATAGCACAGCTATAGAACGTCTCAAAGAGAGATTCGGTCTGAAGTCACTGATTGTTAACCACCACATGCGTCGTCTTCTAAACCCATGTAAAGTTCGTCCTTGCGAAGATTTCGAAGGGCTTCAAAGGTTGCATGAAGAAGTGCAGACGCTCGTGAAATCCCTGCACAACCTTGGCGTCGAAGAAAAAGAATATGGAGTGCTTCAGAAAACTGCTATAGTACAAAATCTTCCGCAGGAAAAGGTACTCCGTTATACTCAGCGCATCTTGTCTTCGACAAATACAGGCGTTGCTAGTGACAGGCGAAATGAAATGTCTGTTCTTCTAGACTTCTTCAGCCTTGTAGTAAGAAGCCGGGAACAGACTATAATGATGACTTCTGACAAGAGAGAACAGTCCTCAACTGCAAAACGACAATCTAATGAGCATTTCCAAGGTTCTCCATCTATGTTAACCGTAAAACTGACTCCAGAGAGTTGCATATTATGCGGAGACAAAGATAACTCGGTGGATGTCTGACCAACGGAACTAACAATAGACGAGAAAAAAGAGAAACTACGCAAATAAGGATGCTGTTTCCGCTGCGCTAGATGATTTCACAAAGCTAAGGAATGTCGAAGCTGGAAGAGACTAAGCTGTGCGAAATGCAAGGGGCGACATACCACCACGACTTGTGACCCAAAATGGAAGCAGAAAAATACAGAAACGCAGACAACTGTTTCCAGCTCGTGAACAGACTCGCTAAAGTACAGAGTTCTTCTGCAGACCACCCGAGTTTGGGCTCTGGGCACTGGATGCAAATGCTTTGTAAGAAGGTTGATTGATGGTGGCAGTCAGCGCAGCTTCATCACGGAATAATTGTCTAGGAAGCTGAAAGCCACTGTGTTCGCCGAAGAGCAGCTCACCATCTCAGGATTTGGAAACGTTGCAGCACCGCGGAAATATTATTGGAGAGTGCGAGTCACGCTGCATAGCCAGTACGACACAAACTCACTTGAAGTAGAGGCTATAGTAGTTCCGGAAATATGCAATGACTTGTCAGCATTGACAGAGACAAATGTACTTGCAAAGTTGAAAAGCAAGAACTTATGTTTGGCTGACGTCAACGCAGTTCAGGTCCCGGCTGATCCTGGAAGAAGCGTCCTTATAGGTGCAGACTATTACTGGCAGCTCGTCAGCGGAAGAATTCATCGACTGGACGACTCCTTGACCGCCATCGAAACTATCATAGGATGGACACATCATGGAGATACCTGAAGTCCACCTAAGTTCTACAAGTCGGAAAGCGTAAGGAACTTCAATATATGCCTAACGGAAGCCAATGTTTCCCAGCAACTTTACTTTTTATTCAGATACCCTAAATGCCCTTATGGGCATTACATAAGGGGGGGGGGGGTGTTAACAACAGGATATTTCAAACAAAATTATGGGGGAAATGCAATATAGAACACCGTGGTAAAGATCACCGAATACAACAATAAAATATAAAAAGGAAAGAAATAAATGCATACATGATACAAAAAAAATCGGTACAATGCATGTAGATGCACTTACAATGCGTCAAAGGCACAAAATTGTTTTTAATCAACATGCGTGAAACTGCGCTTCAAATGACTTACATATAAGTCATGATCATGTATAGAAGCGATTTCTTTTGGCAACTTGTTCCAGTGATAAATAGCAAGAAAGAGCAATGATTGTCGAAGGAGATTCGTACGCGCAAACATGGAACGCACTTTGAAGGGATGGTCGAGGAAGTAGCACATCTGGAACTGACTAACGAAGAGAGACTTTCGAAAGATGAAGAGCACGTTCTGAAGAAAATTGTGGAATCAATTACTAGAAACAGCGGTCGCTATCAAGTTGAACTTCCGTGGCGCAGCAATTGTTCCCAGCTTAATAACCGGGATGTCGCGTTAAAGAGGCAGGAGTCCTTGCAGAGAACGCTACATCGAGAACGAGAGTTTCAGAAGGAATATGACACTGCCATTAGGAGCTACTATAACAAAGACTTCGCTGAGAAGGTCACAATGGACAGTACGAGTGAACGTATCACGTGCTATATGCCACACCGAGCAGTAGTGCGACGCGACAGAACTACGACTAAAGTACCGGTCGCATTCGACGCCTCTTCTCGTGCTTCGGACTCACCTTCACTCAACGACGTCTTGTGGACAAGGCTGAATTTGAACCCCAACATCATCGACTTACTGCTGAAGTTTCGCAGCTTCAAGATTGGAATTTCCGCCGACATCGAAAAAGCGTTTCTTCAAATATCGCTGGCTGAACAAGACCGAGACGCGTTCCATTACTTCTGGTTTGAAGAATGGACTTCCAATATTGAAGAATTTCGCATGACAAGAGTTCCTTTTCGCGCCAGCAGCAGTCCCTTTCTCCTTGCTGCAACTCTACGACACCACTTCCAACTGGTAAAATACAAATACCCTTCAACTGCCAAACTATTCTCACGAATTCGCCAAAATTCTCGCGAATTATTAAAATATTTGTTTTGATTTCTCGTGGTAGTAATGTCGGCCTTTCAGAATAATCCAGCTCAAGGACAATGATTTTGTAGGCTATAGCAATAAGCGATTTCCGAAAATTCCGAGATACTTTAAAAATTGTCATCGCGTAGGTGAATGCTTACAGCACACTAGCCGTGGTTGCTTAGTGGCTTTGGTGTTGCGCTACTAAGCAAGAGTTCGGGGCATCAAAACAGAGTTCGGGGCATCAAACCGCGGCCGCGGCGGCCGCATTGGATGGGGACGAAATGCGAAAACACCCGTGTACTTAGATTTAGGTGGACGTTAAAGAAACCCAGGTGGTAAAGTTATTCAGCAATCGCCCACACAGTGTGTTTTATAAGGAGATCAGGTTTCCGTACGTAAAACTCCGTAATTTAAAGCCCACGGCCCTACTGCCGCTAAACTCATGTACGCCTGGCATTGCACTTGAGTGCACATCCTCATTTGCTGATATATGATGGTCCTTGCCTAGTAAAAACCCCAGATTTAACAAGGAAAATTATGCAGAATTTAACTTGTGCCGAAGTAATAAGGAAGCGCTTGCTTGAATAGTTGCGTTCATTTGTAGTAAACTATGCGCCATGGGGATGTTCCCTTTTCGTTTGTATTAATTGTGTTACGATAGACCATAGCCGCTAGGCATTTTGTTAGTTAAAATAGATTTATTGGCCCGAAGGCGACTTAGGCTATGCTGCGGCAGCCGGAAGGTGTTGGAAAATTAGCTCTAAAAGCGACAAAAGCTGCATTGCTGTACAGTTTAAGTAAAAAAGCCTCGTTATTCTAAAAAAGCTAAGCCAAGTCAGTCAATGACACTAGTGGATCGTCTCCTAAATTTAAAGAGGGGTAGAAAGGTATGTTTACTTGATTTGACTTGTGCAAAGGTTTCCGTCTCTATGTTTTATTCTGTGTACACGTGGTTAAAACGTGCATCACTGTTAAGGGGTCGTGGCAGTTCTCGCATGCTGGCTGTAAGTAAATATCGCTCGTGTGTCTTCAGTTGTTGTCTGGGAGTCAGTACATCTGCCCTAACACGGCTGCCAGTGCCTCTGGCTTCATAAGGAGGAATGTTGCGAATCTGTTTTTTAATGGGCGCCAGTATTCCTTCATGCCTAAAGATTCTTGCAAATACTTCGTTAGTTTTGTTTATGCATAGGAGACTGAAACGAACGGATAATAACACAGAATAGAACACCATTCGCAGTGTTCTCGTCGTAGAAAATATGCGAAAGCTTACGTGATCCCCTCGGGTATCGTAAAGGCGTTGCGGACGTCTGCGATCCTCTGTCCCCATATCGGGGCGTCCACCGTCATCACGACTGCCGCAAAGTTCGCGGACTCGGCTCGCCGTAAGAGTTCCTCCGTGACGGTCCGGTTCTTGAAGATGTACAGCTGCAACCAGAGCGTGGCGTTTGGTGCGGCTGCTCTGACTTCCTCTAGGGACGTGGAGCTCAGGGTGCTCAAGATCATCACCGTACCGGTTGCTTGGGAGGCTGCGTTTGATACGACACATTACTTCAGACTAATTGTCAATCGAGAAAGCTGATAACACCCTTCTCTATACGTTTGCGCTCGAATCTAAATGTGGTAGTAAGATTATTATTCCTCTAGTGTAATTGGCTGTTTGAAATGACGCTCAGTGCTGTCGTTGGGCCATAGCCGTGGAGTTCGGTGACTGAACTTGGAGAAGCTGATATAATAGCCAACCGAGGGTGTAACGTAATTGTTATTGAACGCAAACACTCTCGCTTGCTGTAAGGAAAGTGAGAACACAAGAAAAATTCGCATTCATGGGTTGTGGCGACTTCATAGCCGACAAATTTCGAAGGAAGAGTTTATCGAAAAGAACTCAGATTACCTATTGAAATTATTTCATTGTTTAAACACAATGTCATTTTATTTCAAGGACATTATGATTTTTCTAACGACTCTTCCCGCTGGCTAGCTTACAACGGGCGGGGAAATTCAAATTGGAATCATGTTGGTTGGCTACGTTCGTAAAGCGCCCCTCACCAGGTCTGGTCATTTTGAGCTGACAAGCGGCGTGCTACTGTGCTCGGTAACGCTCGTGTTTGCTAAGTATTACATAATTGCGTACCGCGGAGAGAGCTGAACTTTCAAACCGAACGCAGTTTGCCCTTCATCTCGCGGGCGCCGCGCTCCCAGATGGATAGTCGACGCATATTGCACAAGGGGGCCTATGTACATCGTACTGCTGTGACGTAGCTCGTAGTGACACGTGGCTTCGATAAATATTCAAGGCAGCGTCTGTTATTTGTGTAATCTGTTGCTCCACTCGACGAATTAAAGTTGAGAAAAATAATAAATTACAAAAACCAAATGTCTGACCTCAGTCCCCAGCAGCTGCCGAGCACCTTGCCGAGGCGGCGGTCAGTCCTGTAACGCAGCAGAGGTTGCTAAGAATCTCTGAACCCGGAGAGGCCACCAATGGAAACTGACCCAGGCAGCCTTTAACAGCCGTATTCTCTCGAGTGAAGCTAAGCTTATCAGGCATTGTTTGGGATATCATTGGCCTTAGTGAGGTTAAAAGAAGTGGTGAAGCTTATACGGTGCTGACGAATGCCCACGTAGTCGCTCATCTATAGAGAACTTCCAGATAAGAAGCAGTACAGAGTGGGATTCATAATCCATAGGGAGATAGCGGGCAACATTGATGAATTCTAAAGCATTAATGAGAGAATAGCAGTAGTCGTAATAAAGCTCAATAAGATGTTAGATTAAAAGTAGTACAAGCGTACGCTCCTACCTCTAATCATGGTGATGATGAAATAGATCAGTTTTATGAAGATGTCAAATTAGCGATGGGAATAGTACAAACTCAGTATATCGTAACAATGGCGACTTCAATGAAAAAAGTTGGGGAAAAGCAGGCTGGTGACCTAGCAATTGGCAACTACGGCGTCGATTCTAGGAACACTAGAGGAGAGATACTGGTAGAATCCGCAAAATTAATAAGCTGCGAATAATGAACACTTTATTCAGGAATCGTAGGAACAAAAATCTGGCGTGGTGAAAGCCCTAGTGGTGCAACCACAAATGAAATTGGCTGCATACTTACGGCCGATCCCAGCATAGTGCGGAATGTAGAAGTGCTAGGAAGGGTAAAGCGCAATGATCATAGGTAAGTAAGGGCTAGGATTCACCTCAATTTGAAGAGAGAAAGAGTAAAAGTGGTCAAGAAGAAACAGGCCAACCTAGAGGCAGTAGAGGTAAAAGGAGACCAATTAAGGATGCTACTTGCAAACACTATCAAGCCTTAGAACGCAGATATGAAGATGATATAGAGGTAATGACTGAAACTGTAACTAGGCTGGTTTCCGAAACAGCAACTGAAGTGGGAGGTCAGGCACCAAGGCAACCAACAGGTAAGCTTTCTCAGGTAATAAAGGACTTAATAAAGAAGTGAAAGTGTCCAAATCAAAACATCAGACTGAATTCTTGGGACTGTCAAAACTGATGAACAACGGGAAGGTACGGGATATTCGAAATTGTAACATGAGAAAGACAGAGGAAGCAGTAAAAAATGAGCGCAGTATGAACTCGGTGAGAAGGAAACTTGGCATAGGACAAACCAAGATGTATGCAGTGAAAGATGAGCAGGGTAATATCATCAGCAATCTCAAAGATATAGTTAAAGTAACGGAAGAATTCTATACTGACCTGTATAGTACATAGAAGAGCTACGATACCTCCGTTCGCAGTAACGAACAGGTTACAGAGCCTCCTTTTATAACTAGCGACAAAGTTAAAAGGCCCTTGCAAAACAAGAAACGGGGAAAAGCGGTAGGGGAAGATGGAATAACAGTCGGTTTAATCAAAGATGGCGGAGACATAATGCTTCAACAACTAGCTGCCCTTTATATGAACTGTCTTAGGAGTTTAAGGGCCCCAGAGAAAAGGAAAAATGCGAACATTATCCTGACATACAAAAAGGGAGACGTCAAAGAATTGAAAAATTATGGGCCGATTAGCTTCCTTCCAGTATCATATAACAATATTCGCCAAGAATATTTAGAATATTGAGAATAGAATAAGGGCAACATTGAACTTCAGTAAAGCAAGGGGACAAGCTGGTTTCAGGAAGCAATACTCTATAATGGATCATGTCCATGTCATCAATAAGTTAATCGAGAAATCCGCAGAATACAACCAGCCTCTCTATATGACTTTCATAGATTACGAAAATGCATTTGATTCAGTAGAGATAAAAAAAAAATTATGGGGTTTTACATGCCAAAAGCACTTTCTGATTATGAGGCACGCCGTAGTGGAGGACTCCGGAAATTTCGACTACCTGGGGTTCTTTAACGTGCACCTAAATCTAAGTACACGGGTGTTTTCGCATTTCGTCCCCATCGAAATGCGGCCGCCGTGGCCGGGATTCGATCCCGCGACCTCGTGCTCAGAAGCCTAACACCATAGCCACTGAGCAACCACGGCGGGTATCAGTAGAGATACAAGTAGTCACAGAGGCATTACGTAATCAAGGAGTACAGGACGCTTACGGACATATCTTGGAAAATATCTGCAGAGATTTCATAGCTTTCCTAATTCTGCACAAGAAAAGTTGGAAGATACCTATAAGGAGAGAGTAAGTCAAGGAGTCACAATCTCTCCAATGATATTCACTGCGTGCTTGGAAGAAGTACACAAAGAATTAAGATGGGGAGGCTTATAAGTGAGGGTCAACGGCCAATATCTCTGCAAACTTCGATTTGCAAATGACACCGTCCTGTTCAGAAACAGTAGGGATGAGTTAGAACAAATGATTGAGGGCCTTAAGAGAGAGAGTGTAAGAGTGGGGATGATGGTAATTATGCAGAAGACAAAGATAATGATCAATACTCGGGCAAGGGAACAAGAATTCAGGATGGCCAGTCAGGCTCTAGAGCATGTAAAAAAGCATATTTAGCTTGGTCAAATAGTCACAGGGCACCCTGATCAAGAGAAGGAAATTTGCAGAATAAAAATGGGTTGGGGCGCATTCGGCAGATATTGTCAGATCTTGACCGGAAGTTTACCAATATCGTTAAAAGTAATAATTTGATTAAATTTATTTATGGTGTTTTATGTGCAAAACCACTTTCTGATTATCAGGCACGCCGTAGTGGAGAACTCCGGAAATTTCGACCACCTGGGGTTCTTTAACGTGCACCTAAATCTAAGTACACGGGTGTTTTCGCATTTCGCCCCCATCGAAATGCGGCCGCCGTGGCCGGGATTCGATCCCGCGACCTCGTGCTCAGCAGCCTAACACCATAGCCACTGAGCAACCACGGCGGGTAATATCATTAAAAGTAAGGGTGTGCAATCAGTGCATTATACCGGTGATAACACACGGGGCAGAAACTTGGAGACGGTCAAAGGAGCTCGAGGACAAGTGAAGGACCGCGCAAAGAGCAATGGCACGAAGAGTGTTAGGCACATCTTTAAGAGACAGGAAGAGAGCGATGTGGATAAGAGAGCATACAGGGATGGCCGATATTCCAATTGACATTAAGTGCAAGAAATGGAGCTGGGAAGGCCATCTATTGCGTAGGTTAGATAACCGGTGGACCATTAGGGATACAGAATGGGTGCCAAGAGAAGGAAACTGCAGTCGAAGCCGGCCGCGGACTTGGTGGGGTGACGAAATTAAGAAATCCTCAGGCGCTAGTTCAAATCGGTTGGCGCAGGATAGGTTAAGTGGACATCGCAGGGAGAGGCCTTCGTCCTGCAGTGGACATAAAATAGGCTGATAATGAAGAACAGGTATTTACCCCCTTACATTACGCTACGGTTGGTTTCATTTACTTTCTGCATGTCTTCACAAACAGGAGTGTTCACACAATGAGGATACCCTGCTTCCATTAACGACGTCGTCTGTTCGCATAAACTTTAATTAATCTCGTGCTGGCATGACTTCATTCAACCAACCTTTACGCATGGAATTAGATGAACTTTTTAGTCAATGAGTGCGTGATGTCATAGGACAACTCGCCTGTCTTGAATTTGGGGTGACATGCCCAATATCCATACGTATCTGACGAAATAGACTGTATCATGAAATGTACTGTTTTTATTGGCAGTTTGAAGGTGAACTTGACTTCGCCGGTTTAGTGAATAAAAGTGCTTAAACTATTGTTGAACATGTCATTTAAACATATAGATGCACTCTATTAAAAATTACCATCAACATGCCTAAAAATACATGAAACCCGTTACAACTAAGCTAACGCCAATTTGCTTTCTTTTCGCAGACTCTTGCTCGCTATCAAAGTTTTGCAGTCACAGGGTCTAGAAACTATCCGCTATGGTGCAGTGCCATTAATCAAACTAGATTCGCAGAATGCAGGAGCAAAGTGGTTCACTTGATGCCCCTACGCGGTGGTAAAGTTTGTATAGCTCAAACGAAGCAGAGATTTAATAACTGTGCAGGTCAGCACAGCAATAACGTCAAGAATCGGTACGTCATTCATTTAGCTAGGCATTGTAAAGAACTCATGCAAAAAATTCAGCGCCCTTCCACTCTGTGAAGAAGGATGATCAGCGATGCTGTGTATGTGGGCTTCTTATTGGCGAACTCCACTTTCGGCGCGGGTCAGCCTGGCATTGAACTATCTTCGGCTTCGGTGCACGTATGGGAAGTGCTTAACATCTGCATTCACCTCCGCCGCTGGTCGGCCCGGCATTGCACTATCTTCGGGTTCGGCCCACGTATGGGCAGTGCTTAACGCCTACTTTCACCTCCGCCGTGGGTTGGCCCGGCATTGCGTCACCTCCGCCATTGGTCGGCCCGCTATCGCACTATCTTCGGTATCGGCCCACGTATGGGGAGTGCTTAACGCCTACTTTCATCTCCGCCGGGGGTCAGCCCGGCATTGCACCAACTTCGGGATCGGCGGACATATGGGGGAGTGTTTAACGCCTGCTTCCACTCCGGCGCGGATCGACCCGGTATTGCACTATCTTGGGGATCGGTGCACGTAAATGGAGTGCTTAACGCCTGTTTCACCTCCGCCGCGGGTCGACCCGGTATTACACTATCTTCGGGATCGGCCCCCGTATGGGGAGTGCTGAAGCCTGCTTTCAGCTCCGCCGCGGGTCGGCCCGGTATTGCACTAGCTTCGGATTCGGCCCAGCAGGGGCGTAGCCAGGAAGGAGGGGCTTATGGGGCTTCAGCGGCCCTCTCAAAATTTTTTCGAGCTGTCATGCACGAAAAAAAAAACGACCAAAAGAATCCTCGGCGCCAGACATTATTCTAGATTTTGTCTAGAATGTCTTTTTCACGTTCGAAAAGGAATTTCAGCGCGAACATTGCGAACTCAGGCTGGACTTCGCAGCAACGCCCATGCACCGGGATTCATATAACGCAAGGAGGCCCATCTCAGCACAAAGTTTCAAGAACGTTTTCATGGCGAGCGGGCTTGTTGCCGCATCTGGTGGAGGCCCGCGGAATATATGGAACGCATGGATTTCAATTCCGAAAGTTTATGGATGTTAAGTTTCCATAAACGTTTCATGCGAAAGGTGCATTGACATTTCCAAAGTCGTGCTTTAGATTTTCAACTGCGAAACATTGTGGGTTTAATGTTCTTATAAATATTTGACGCCGAAAGTGTATTGACTTTTCTTAAGCAGTTCATTGGACCATACAACGAGACAACCCAAATCAACGCAATATCAGACAACTTGACAAAGCACGCACTGAGGCCCGATGATACGAAACGTTGCGGTGGTTCATTTGTGCCGTCATGTTACAGAAAAGAATATCAACATTTTTTTTCACCTCCGCCAATGCATCCATGTCAAGACACTAATGCCAGCGTATAAGGTAACTAAGTTATTTATTTGCGAGCACACATTGAGTCTCTTGAATTTCCGCTACCCGCGAGCTGCCACAGCCAGCCAGGTTTCTTTTACCTGTGAATATGTGATTGCGCAACATGTTTATTTGCTTTTTTTGACGCCTTATATATTTCGACTTTGCCTTAGATACGTAGATTTATTGGAGACTTCTACGTATATTTCAATATCTCTTTCCGAGGTTTTGTGTATACGTGCAGCGAACTTTCTGTCTTTCTTTCTTTCTTTATTCATTTATTCAAGAAATTCCTTACCGAAATGCCTTGGGGGACGCGACAAAAGGCACTGAACGTGCCTGACTGGGCCTCGCCACCTTTGGCAGCTGCGGTCACACAAGCACATAAATTAATAAAAAATTATTGAATACAATAGCCGCAATTTGAAACATGGTAGAACTTAAACATCAATAGGCGTTCTTTTTTTTACATCAATAACATAAACACAAATACAATCAGACACATTGTACGGGTATGTCTAAACAATCGTGCGGGTACAGAAAATATATCGGACTTTCACAATGAAAAGCCAAGACACAGAGTAAGCGGAAACCAACTGGGATCAGTCCGGCACGATTTTTAATCTGTGTTAGGGAAAACATTTCTGAGCATTTTTCTGAAAATGTGCACTGAGGTAGCTGTAACGAGTGCTTCAGCAATTTCCGGATATTCGTTGAGAAGGCCTGGTATCATAAAACTTTGTTTTTGATCGCCATATTTTGTACGAGATTGTGGCCTGGGTTTTAAATTCTTTCGTAGGCAGTACGGACCAGGTTTCACGCGATATTTGGTTTGGATAGGTGTTGTTTGATGCTGATGAAATATTTCCAGGGCCAATTTATATTTATAGAACTTATGAATAGGCAGTATTTTATTTGATTTAAAAAAAAGGTGTAGTATCTTCAGAAAGTTCTAAATTTCCGATTGCACGCACCGCTCGCTTTTGCAAGGAAAGAAGACCGTCTAGGTTGGTCTTAGTCGTTGTTGACCATACTAAGAAACAGTAACATAACCGGGAATGAATAAGCGCGTAGTATATCTGCCTTTTCACCGGAGACGGGATATAATATCTTACTTTATTTAAGATTCCAACAGCTCGCCCTAGCTCACTTCGGAGCAGGTCAGCGGGAGGCGTCCATGAGAGGTTTTCTTGAAATGCCACCCCCAAAAATCTAACTGATACAGATTGTTCCATGGTAACGTTTTGAAATATTAAATCCAAGTTTACAGTCGGGTGGTTTCCTCGCGGCCGGAAAAGTACCAGTGCCACTTCTTTGCCCTTTATCAAGCTGTATCTTCGAATTTGTATATTCCTATGTGTCGTCACATTTCTAGTGTACGAGGGCGAGTCAAGTGAAAGCGAGCCAACCCACCCCGCGCAATAATGGTTTGGTTCATAATCTACGAGGCATGCGCGTAGCACACAGACATCTCTCATTTACGAAAGTGACACGCAGGTGTGACGATAAATATTCTTTAATGCTTTTATACATTGCGTTCAACGTGGTTGCGTGAAATAATGGACGCTGTAAAAGTTAAACAGAGTGGTGTCGTGAGGTCTTTGACAACGGAACGTGTTTCCCAATAAGAAATTAGTCGCCGTATGGCTGGCGTTTACGTTGAACACTGCATTTCATTGGCCACTGTGAAGCGTTGGAATAAACGGTTCGAAGGACATGAAAGTTTCAAATACGATCCAAGACCGGGCCAATTATTATTATTATTATTATTATTATTATTATTATTATTATTATTATTATTATTATTATTATTACGTATGAAAACATGCAAGCACATAAAGGAAACATGGAGGGAGCAAGCTGATAACAGCCACCGAGAGGGTCCCGACGCCTGCTAACTCTTTCGGGAGAAGGGAATGAAAAGAGAAGAAAAGATAGGAAACAAAGAAATAGTGAAAGAAAATAGGAAATAAACAGATGACAGGGATGCTGACAAAAGAAATTAGGAACACAGAAAGAAATTTCTATAAACGGGAGGCCAAATAAAGTTTTCTTCGTGAAAGTTAGCAAGGCTCTATGGGCCTGGTCGTGTTGAGCAGCACACCCTCTCGGAAACAGCCAATCGTCAAGGGTCGGACACTTCAGTCCCATCAGTCCATATTCTTTAATTAGCAGTGCACGTTGTGTGACGAATGCGGGTCACCCCACTATAAGGCGTTCAAGTGTCTCACAGGAGCCAGAGGACGTACACGACGGGCTGTCCATGCGTCCTTGACGATACAAGCGGTCGAGCACCAACACAGGCCAACTCTTAACTTCACTAACAGTGCTCTAGCACTACGAGGCAAGCCACAACCACGAACATAGGGAGGGAACGAGCCGTTTGCAACACGGTGGTCTTGGTGCTGCTTTAGGAGGTATCGGCGGATCAACACATGGGCGTTGTCAATCATACAGGAAATTTATGGGCAGTCGCTTTTGTTGTGAGCACAAGTTGAAGCGAGGCGATGAGCCACTACATTTCCAGAAACACCCACACGCGAAGGCATTCACTCCGCAGTGAGGGACACCCCACGAGAAGTCATTTTGTCGGCGGGTTCTAGTATAGACTACGTAGAGTTGGGCTATTGGCATCTTTTCTCAACAGCCTGCTTAGGGCAGCACGGCAGTCTGTAAGTATGACGACCTTCGATGTGTTTTTTTCTTCCTGTACGTACTTCAGATCAACATCCATCGCTACCAGCTCTGCAGTTGTTGATGAGGATGGATAAGGTATTCGAAACGCCCTTCTTATGTCAGTCGAAAGGCAGAAGAAAGGTGCTGCAGCGCTTTGAGCGTCACTGCTTACCGATGCGTCTGTAAATACATTAAGATGGTCTCGATATTTTTCAAATAAGTGCAGCTGGGCCAACTGGAATAGTGCCGAAGCAGGCTGGTCAGACCTTTTGCCTATCTCGGGCATCGAAAGATGAACAGAGAAGGGGAATTTCTTGTTGTGTTCCTTCGGAGCTGTCATGAGGTAGTAGCTTCTGAATTGCCAGCAATGGCCACTAACAATGCCGTCATTTTCCTCATACAATCAGCTGGTTAATAAGTGCTTGCCGATCTGATGCTCGGTGCAAAGGCTGTACGTGATATAACAGTCTCTGGTCTGCTTGCAGCCTCAGGGGCAGCTGGCGTGCTTCAGTAATCGAAGTAATTACCCACGAGGTAAGCCAAGAATGACTCGGAAGCCAACACGATGACCCCGTTCCAATTAAGACATCAAACTAGGCGGCACGTTTAACAGTGGCAAGGCATACGTCAAGCCAAAATATACAGATGATCGATATACGTCTACTGCTGTCATTTCGTCACAGCTGTCGCCACTAGTAGTCAAGGCGGCCACATATCTGAATATGGATAGCGATTTTTACCGCACAAAGGTGCCGGCAGAGTGGCATGATAGGCGATTATCGATAATTACGCCCAGGTAGCGGTGCTGCTGTGCCCAATCTATGGGTGTATCTCCGAGGTACAGCCGGCTCGTGATTCGATGAGCGCGTTGTCTAGGATACGCAACTGCGGCTGACTTAGCGGGTGAAATCTGCAGACCAACTTCTTCCGTGTACTCTTACGTGACATTCAGAGCTCGCTGCAAGATTCCCCGAAGACGAGAACCGTGGCGCGAAGGACTTCTGAACCACAGTGCGATGTCATCAGCATAGACTGCTATGTCTATTGGAAAGTCACATTCTTGAGGCAATCGGCTTGGAAGTCCAGCAAGTGCGCTGTTGAAGAGAAGCGGCGATAAGACGCTGCCTTGTGAGACACCACACTTAACAGTGCGAGATTCACTTGTTTCTCCTCACCCCACCGCGCGGGCAGCCAGCGGCGGAGCGTAAACAAGCTCGACTGCGCTCCGCAATGCCGGCATGTCTAAGGAAAAAACGCATACAACAGGCCCTAAGAAACCTCCTCCGTAGTGCCTATTTATAATAATATATTCAAGGAGAAAAAGCCCCCATATTTGCTCTCTCGCGCCTGCTCTAACTCGAGCCTGCGCATAACAATGCAGCTCTCGAGACATTAATATTAATTGGAGCCGATTGCTACTGGACAATAGTCAATGGTCGCATTCACTTCAACCAAAAATAATGCTAATAGAAGTGACTTTGGATTCGACGGTTGTAGGGCCTGTATGTATTCGTCCTAAGCCACTGAAATCTTCGGCGGTCATGGTCCGAGAGGTCACTGCCAAATATGGCACAATCGCCAACGAACTGCAGAAGGGCTGGGATTTGGAAAGCATTGGTATCACGGAGAAACCAAAAAATTGGAGGCTTATCAAGGTTAAGCCCAGTGGATGCGAAGCATCCACTAGGGTTAACCTTAGCGTATCCTTAGCGTTTGGAGGCATCTTGACCGCATACACGCCCGGCGCAAAGACGCTGGCGCGGTTGCGGGCACAGAGACTGACGCGACGGCGGGCGCGCGCCACTTCATCCCTGGCGTGACGTCACATATCACGTGATGCAGCGATGGTGGCGCCGCCGCCGCGTCGCGCGCGACGGCGCAAACCGAAGCGTGGAGGCCTCCGCCGGGCGACGTCCGACGGCGCGATATGAGGCCCCATCTGCAGCCGGTGTGACGTCATCACGTGACGTCACATCATGTGATCTCACTTCAGGGTCAATGGTGGCCACCGCCGGGAGGCGACCGACGGCGCGATATGAGGCCCCATCTGCAGCCGGTGTGACGTCATCACGTGACGTCATGTCACGTGACCTACTTGAAGGTCACTTGAAGGTCAATGGTGGCCACCGCCGGGAGGCGACCGACGGCGCGATATGAGGCCCCATCTGCAGCCTGTGTGACGTCATCACGTGACGTCATGGCACGTGACCCCACTTTAGGGTCAATGGTGGCCACCGCCGGGCGTCGCGCGAAGGCCCAAAACCTACGTTAATATGTTTGGCATAAAACGAAGCCAGCGGTGAGCGTGTTATACGTTACGCCAGGGAAACCACGGAGTCCATGGCAGGCAGATAGCAAGTGTGGCTACCAGGGAAGGATCACGTAACACTGGATTTCAACAAGCCAATTGCAGAGAAGAGGCTTCTGCAGGTGACGCATAAATTATTCATGGAAAGCGATGACCTGCAGGCCTACGACATTGCTATGCGTGAGTATTTCGCGAGAGAAATAGCACAAAACGTCGAAGAAACTGCAGGATCAGACATAGAGAATAAATTTGTCTCTTGTAGAGCACGAGGCTTTAGACTAGGCAACGGTCAGGCAACACTTCTGCGACTGGAAAATTTCGCCTCCGTGGTCGAACACCACGCACCATCCGGGGTTTGTGGCTGCGTGCTCTTTCTCGTTGCTCGTACCGATCATGCCTTATGTTGAATGGTAGTGCGTAGCCTGGTTCGAGAACAGTAATGTATAGACTACAGTGCCGTTGTGCAGAAACTGTCCGGCGCAGACTACCTTTTTCATGGCGCGAACCCCAGAAGAGGCGAGGGTCTGCTGTGCCGTCAAAGAAAATGTGGGCATAAGATGAAATTACAAACGCCAAGTATGTGTGGCACGCCATTGATAAATTATTCTGGAACGTAGAGCTTGATGTATAGATGTCTTGCAGTGACGTGCTTTTAGGTGGCATGTTGGGGAGCCAGCACAGGGAGCAGATGCGTCCCCTGGCATCTCGCGCAGCTCGAACACAGCCGGTATAGCACTGGGGTCTGTCTGACAATAAGTTGAAAGCGCAGCGAATGTTACATGCCTCAAAACGTTCTTCGAGGCTGCGTACTACAGCGTAGTTCCGGTGCCATCGTGTACTGGTTCGCCAGTTAATGCTTCAAAAGCAACCTATTCGCCAACATTCTGCGCTGTTTCTCATAGCCGTTCCCCATTTCTCGTTTTTGTACTTAAGCAATGGCTCGGCCCCGGCTGTGCATAGCATGTGAGATGCTGTGGCGCGCTACGGACGCTGCTGGATCTCAGAGGCCATTGATCACAAACGTTTTCTCCCCGGCGGAAGAAAACAGCGGTGTCGCATCATCACACTCCTATTTGGCCGACATGCACTGCAGCAGTCATTTCGCTGCCATCGTATTATGAGACGGAATGTAAGCTTTCCTTCTTTCATTGAAGCAGGCTATCCATGACAATGAATGTGACACGCTGACGTCATCCTAGGCGTCATATTGGAGAATCATCACGTTCAGAAGCTGCGTCAGTGACTCCACTTGCAAGCTAAACGCCACCATGTCTAGAAATGTTTGAAGCAAAAAGTACTGTTAATTTGTTTTTGATATAAAGCACGCTTAGAAGATTCGTGTTGCGCTGCGTGGAATTAATTTTTGGTAAGTGCATATGTACGCAAATGAACACATTTTTGGCACCAGTCTGCCTCTGAAAGTTGGGCGCGATGTTTTGTGGAATCGATTTCAATAGCTTTGTGTTGGTGTGATAGTGCGTTGGCCTCGCGACCAGGCACTCATGCCCGTGACGGGGCTCAAATTTGCCGCCCCTTTACGGAACACGCGTTGCTGCGTTTGGCTGAAGAAAACATGCCGGCGTCATTTCGATATCCACGGCAGCAGCATTCCACTGAGCCTGAGTGAGCGCAGATGTGCTGTCAAGTAAGGAATTCCTGCAAGAGGGTGGTACTTGCGTGGTAGACCAGGTTAATTCAGTTAGCAGTTCGCCAATTCAGCAAGGAAGTTTGGTGTTGGGAATTTTTTGCCTGTTTAAAAAAAAGATAGGTAAGATATTAGCGAAAATAAGAAGAGCTTGCTGGTGCCACCCACCACTCTGTTTCAAATGAGACGCTTATAGCATAGAATCACCATCCGTGCATCCATCCTGTCACAAAGAGAAACAAACAACAACAAAAAAAAAACGGACGACACTTTGTCGAGACTAAAGCGTGAAACGGCGGAAGCCTGACACCATTGCGAATGGCGATTTGTTGCGCCGGAAACACCACGGAGGCATAGAATTCGTACACAGTTATGTGAATGTTTGTTTGTTTACAAAATGCCTGCAACATCTTTCTGGGCGAAGTTTCTCTTAAAGTAGTTTGTGGCCGCCTGGAGCTGTTGCAGCGCTGTTTGTGGATCAGGAGGACACGCGTCTTCCACGGCGGTGTAGGGGAGTAGTTGGCCATCTTTATCATCCACTTCCCTCGATTGACTTGTACTTGCTCGGCTTGCCGCGACACGATGGCGATCACGGCGCTTCCGAGCTTCATTTGCCTTGGTACCTGGAGATGCACTGAGTCGCTTCAAACGCATTGCCTCTCTTGCATTGGCCCGTCGCGTTCGTGGGGTCTGTGGTGTCTGACGCGCCTCGCCGCCCTGATGCATGCGACGTATACGCTCAGCCGCTCTTGAGGACCGCTTGTGTTCAGCGGCTGCCGCACGCATGAAAAGGGAGAGTCAAGTGCTGTATTCAAAAGTAAAAGCATGTTTGCCGAGGTGCTGTGGTCGCGCCCCAGTCGGGTAGCCGCTTCGATTCCAAGAAAGAGCAGGAGGCAACGACTCCCACCCACTCCGAGGAATGGCGAGGTAAACTGGATTTCCGGAGGAAGGGGCAATGACCCCCACGGCGAGGCATGGAGTAGTGACACACGGTCGCTACAAGTTCCTTTAATTTTTTCTATGACGGACACAAGCGCGGATAATCTGGGTCATCTCCGCCACACATGGCACAATGAGTACCAGAAGTGGAGATGTCAGAGAAGTGATAATCTGGAGCACAGGTTTCACAAGTAGGGTACCCTGGACAGCTTTGACACCCATGTCAAAACCGATGACTCTTGGAGCATAGGCGTGGATTTTAATGTACTGTCGTGCACGTTTCTTACACTACCCAGTTTCAATATGTTCAGGCAGGTGGCTGGTTCCAAAGGTCATAATTAAGTGCTTAGCCGAGGTTTCCTTGTCACCCCGCCATAGTTAAAATTTTCGTACGTGTACAACATTCTGATCTTTCCACCCTTGGAGCAGTTCACTTTCGGTGATTTCTAGCAGATCGTTTTCAGAAATGCCACTACTGACAGTATTCATGAATCTATGAGGATTTAGAGGAACGCAAATGTCGCCGAATGCGACAACGTTTTGAGTTTGGTGTGTTGCAGCTTTTAACAAACCTCAAGCAGAAGATCGCCGCTTGCTATCTTCCTTACTTTATAGCCAGAGCCTAGGGTGTCTGTTCAGCATTTTGAAACCAGGAATGGGGATATCCCTAGGATAGTCTGTTTCGTGCTCACTGTGCACCACGTGATACCTGGGAAATGTTTCGGTCTGTTGACCGAAGAAGTTGAAAATTTTATCGGTGCGCCCCCTCTTGAGCTAGCGATCAGGGAGCGCAGCAAATAATGCTATAGTACTTGGCAGGCATGCCAGCCGCCCACCACTGAGCCCAACTATGGGACACGAAAGGACTTGAAGTATTCACTTCAGATCACGCCAGCGGTACATGCCCACTATAACCTAATATGTACACCTTGGTTCGTTATGTTACTGAACGTTAACCCTCGCTGCCTGGGAAATCACAAGTGATACAGAAGTGAGTAGAGGACGGGAAAGGGAGAAAGCGAGAGGGAGCTAAAGATTAAGAGAACAGGAAAACACAACTACCGATTTCCACCTCGTGAGTGAGCCCGGAACTGCAGCTTGCATGAAGCGGAGGATAAATCTAAGCACGCAGTATCGGCTCAACCTCAAGGGTGAACTTTTGCCTGGACACGGCTAAGACATGCAGGGTTAAGCTATGGAGAATTTCACTCCATGTGCTCGGGTGCATGGAGTGAAATTCGTCTAGTTTTTGCGCTCACAGGTCATGAACTTATCCAACTCGTATAGCTCTCGCTACTTGTGCTTAGTGGCAAGGAGCGCTCAAAATGATAATTCTGCAAACAGCTGCAGCTGTCGTTTAATTAACATGCAGCGGCGGGAAGGTTTCGCAGACTGCGAGTGGAATTCACAGGAAACGCCCGTGATATTTGCCCTTTTCATTGCATCCAAAAGCAATGTCGCAATTGAAGCGTTTCGAAAAGTTCGCATTGCGTCCTTAACCACGGCAATGTGTTTGCTCAGCTGTTAGTACAGCGCGCTGCTTTCTCAAGGAGGTCAGAATTCATCAAACGCGACCATATGCGAGGCTTAGAAAACCTAATCGATATGTACGTAAGGATCACTCAATTTACCAGACGACGCGGATGGAAATACGGCACGTGAAAAAAAAAGTGTGACTTGTCTCTTTGTACAACTGGGCGCGTGTCTCATCCGTGAATTTCCCTGAAATATACAGAATATCACGAGCTGGTCTTGGCATATGGTGTTCTCGAGCTGTTGTAGCGCTGAACGACACAAGAACACTGTGTGTGAAGCTTTCAGGGTGGCTAATCAGCGCTTGCCATCGTGGAAATACAACCATCTCTAGCAAACGATTCAACGTAAAAGGGGCCGCGATCACTACCACGGGACAAGTGGACACCTTCCACGTTCTATCTGCCTACTAGAGGAGCAATAGGCTAGCGTCGCGGGCCAAAGTTTCTTCGCCTATTTATGCAAACACACAGGTGACGCAGCTACGAGAGAGGCTCAAGCAATTGACGCAACTTTCCAGCTCCCTCTTCTATGTAGACCAATTTGCTTCCTCGCTTTCGATATTATACTTATATACGCGTGTCTTACCATGAACAGCCACTTCGGCCGGAAGTCGAAGTTATACAAATGATCTTTTATCTACCCTCTTAATAAATTGTCTAGTCCTCCCAATATGAGATAGAACAGACAGGAAGGTAAGTGAGTTATGCAGAAATACACAAGGTAGGGAAACTTGCAGAATAATTAAAAATTATTATCCACCTTAGAGCACAAGGTTAGACTGCAAATGTTTACGGGTTTCTCGGAAAGCTTCACAGCAGAATAACTCTGAATGAACACACATCCTCGCTCACGTACTGTACTACCAAATACCAATGCCATTTCATTGTGGTCGCTCTACCACCCGAACTAGCCAGGAGGATGGCAGATCGCAGAGTGATGTCCACGTGATCCTGAAATCGAAGCGCTGGCGCACTTTATATGGCCAATTGCATCTGAGCCGATTTGTTACCACACGGTAAAAACGCTTGTCCAGGGTGCAATTCCTACACCAGGATTATTTTTCTGCAACTGTGAACCTTTTTGCGAAATACTTCGTCATCATCAGCATCATTAGCCTACCTTTATGTCCAGCAATCCCCATTTACCCCTGTCTTGTCCTAGCTATTTGCACATTACGCCTGCAAATTTACTCGCTTCGTCACAGCACCTGATTCTCAGTGTCCTCGAGTGCGCTCACCTTCCCTTGCTACCGATTCTGTGACCCTAATTTTCGCACTATGTATTACATGGGCCACCCAGCTCCATTTTCTCCTCTTAATGTGAACTAGAATAGTGGCTATTCCAGTTTTCTCTTAATCCATGCTAGTTTCCTGTTTGTTAACGTTACGCATAATATCTTTCCTTGCATCGCTCTTTGCGCGATAGATTACTCAAGATTTTTGTTAACGTCTAAGTTTTTGCAAAGTTTCTTCTGATGACCAGTGTTCTTGTGAATAACTGTCCTTGCTGAACGTACTGTTTCACGGACTCTAGAGGCTCATTCAAAAATGCGTTTGTTCTTGCGCGGCTTCGCGCTACTTTGGGCGGTTGAAAAAGTTGTGTTTCAACAAAATCTTGTTATTTTAGTGCACCTAAAGCGTCATGTCATAGAATACGCCGCACATTTTGTTCATGGTGTAATGCGGAAACAGTTTCGCAGTGCGCTCGCGGAGCGCAGACGAGCATGGGCGCCACTCGCTTCTTGGGTGCCGAAAACACGATACTGCGAGGCAAACACGGAAGGCAGAGTTCGTCGCCATTCTTGCTGGCAAAAATACCTTAGCCGTATCCTTCCAGGACTTGTGTGGCAGAATGTTTCCAGCTGTTCGTTTTCTTATAGGCTGCATTCTGGGTTTCTTTTAGCTCTTTGTTCTTTCAATTTCGATTTTAGATAAGAGGCAGGCCAAACCACTTTATGAAGTTATAGGTAAAAATAAAACATTATTTTGGTTACCCTGATGCGTGCTGCGCTAGTAAAAATGGGCATAATCCAGCTTACTCACCCTCAGCAGTGCCGTTCTCCCCGTCAGGGTGTGCCATCTTCTGCATGGCCGATGGCGCGATGCCGAAGGGCATGCTCACCGATTTTCCCAGGACAGTTGCGTTCAGCTGCCTTTTGGTCACGTCCACAAGGACGCGGTACAGCATCCGCCACCTATTAGCGCAGAGGAAAGAAATGGACATATGGAAATCGCTTGTTGAAGTATGGTCAGTGGCATTGTTGCAAACAATACATTCCCTAGACGTCTCAATATTAGATAGCGGGTTCAAATTTCGGTCACGTTGGCTGCGCTACGATGTGAATTCTGTGCGAAGCTTTACACATTATAAAGCAACACTGTCTATTAAGGAACTTCATAACATAAAGAAATAAGGTCAGGGCTCGTCTTACAGAGCTTTCCAAAACTAGGGATCGAACAGAACGACGCAGAGACCATCATATGCCATTCTATTTAGCCTACTAAACTTGGTAGATATTCTTGCTAGTCGACTGTTTAATGTTGTACATGTCCGAATCACGATATAGACTAAGGTCATCTATCGTATAGAAATAGCCCTTGCAGAAGCCGCTCATGCAACCTCAATGCAAAGAAGCAAGTCACACACACACAAACACACACACACACACACACACACACATTATATATATATATATATATATATATATATATATATATATATATATATATACACACACACATACAAAGCAAGGTACATCGCTTTTCTGCGAAGCTCTATGTTTAATGGGCACCTCGTCTTCCACTTCCACCACTATCGCACCGCACTGTCGTCGCACGCTTACCCTTCTCCCCAAGAGAGTCGTAGGTGCAGGGGCGGATGTGTAGGGCCAGGTCGCGGTCGATCTGGTAGTTTACAGCAGAGATATTGCGTAGGATGGCATACATTCCTTCCATTAATGCACTGGGTTTACCGCTGCTGGGGTGCCAGGGTGTCTCGTATAGAACACAATCCCCCACTTGAAGTTCTGATGGAAGAAATTTCTTGCCACATATGAGGTTGTTTTTCGGGTGATACGTCAGGGAATAGCGCACCGCACTTGCACCACGTTCCTGCAGGTTCTCGGCAACGTCAGTGTTAAGATGGTGTGCCGTACATAAGGAAATAGGGAGAGCAGCCCATGACCTTCGACAAAGTCAAAGGGGAGACGCGTCCGTGATTTTGGGGGCTCGTCGTTGAACTTGCAGTGGAGGCGTGTGCCTATGGACTGATTAGTCCGCTGATTTAAGCCATTGGACTGAGGTCGTTCTCAGCTCGTATAAAGCTGATGAATGTTATTGTGTCAGAGAGGAACTTCCGAGGCTTTCCAGCAATGAAGCTACTCTTTAGGCTAGGAAGATAGGCATCGTAAATATCGTGACTGCATGAAAAAGCCCACACAGAATCGGTGGCGTCGTGAACGGCCAAGTGAATGAATCTTTTGGAGGAACCGTAGTTAGCAAAACCTCCCATGGTGTCCATTTGCTGCTCCGCTGTTGGTAACCACTGCAAGGAACCAAAACGTTCGATTTTCGTCTTCTTGGAGCGCTGGCAAGTATCGTAGTGTCGAACGTATTCTGAAATATCAATGACGATGTCAGGCCAATAATACTGTGAAGAAAGAAGTCGCAATGTCTTCCTAATTCCGACATGACCGAAAGCATCAAGAGCCTTCCAAAGAAAACCGGAAAGCGAAAGGAATGTAGACTTTTCGTATCTCTGCGCCTCATGGTGGTCATTGCCTTCTCAATGGTATGCTTGCAATGCAATTTATCGTGGGGCTGCTGTCGCAGTTGTTCAGTAAATATGAGCTGAATAATACGGTTCCTAGACAGTGAATAGGCTCAGATGCTGTTAATGCCCTTTTCGCGCTTGATGATTACGTGGTACATGGAGAGCTTCACGGGCCATCGGAATAGACGGCCTCGAGGGTTTCTAATGCTTTTAAGCCACTGCAATGCCGCGTGATCGGTGATTCCAGTGAAAGGTTTTTCATGAAGACAATGCCATTTATCGACGGCATCAATAAATTCTAAATATTCATGTTCTGTGATAGCGTAATTGATTTTATGTTTGAACAGCTTGGGTGAATGGTATGCAACTGGACGCTCTTGACCTTCATCACCAGCCTGCTTCAAGACGGCGCCGATACCTTTGTTGAACGCATTGCAGTAGAGCACACTAGGTTTAGCGGCATCGCAGATGGCAAGAATAGGCTCTTCCATTGGACATTGCTCAAGCAGACTGAAAGCCGGTTGGCAGTCAGGCTCCAAGTTGCAGGTGGTGTCTTTGCTAAGTACGCGTGTTAGCGAGGGAGCAATTTCACTGAAGCGGGCGATGTACCGACGGTGGACATTGACGGTGCCGAGTAAACACCGTCACTCTTGAGGGCCTGATGGCGTGTGAAACCGCAGGATTGTCTCCATGTTTCTTTGTTTCAGAGTGGCTGTGCCATTTGAAACCCTGTGTCCCATGTACCCAATGGAAGTTTGTGCAAACTGACATATCTTCAACTTCAGCGTAAGGCATTCGCTAAGGCGTTTCGAAACGCATCTAGATGCTTCGGATTGTAGGTAAACGTGTCAGAATACACAACAATGTCATCAATGTAGTTAGTGACGTCCCTCAAGTGGTGTTTTGTCAAGATGGATTTGACTTACCGTTCGAAAGTGACTGGAGCGTTCAGGGGAATAGACATGACAACCCGTTCGTAGTGACCGGTATGTGTGTCAAAGGCCGTTCTCGGAACGACTTCTGGATGCATCCTCACGTGCCTTCCTCAGTAATCTTACGTGATGTCTAACGTCGAGAAGTTCGTATATTTTCCGAGAGAGTCAAGAACGTCGTCGATGAGAAGAATCAGTTCATAGGCGGGCATCGTCACTGCGTTTAGCGTGCGGTGATTGTGCGGAAAGGCAAGCCTCCTTCCCCTTTTTGCTCTGCCAGAAGTGCCGGCGCAGCGTACTGGGACGTAGACAGCCGCATTACGCCTTTTGTGAAAAGGTCATTCATTTGCCTTTCCATTTCGATGATATCACCTTCTGAGCATCGATAGGGAGCGCTGAGGATGGGAACATTGATGGTGACACGAATGTGATGCGTTTCGCTAGTGATGCACCCCATGCCAGTCTGATTTGGAAAAAAAATGGCTTCGCACTAGTGGACAAGCTGCTTCAATGTCAAGGTTGTTCCTGTTGCCTCGTAGAACAATTGCCTGAATTTAGTTGGTGATTGTTTCGATGTGTATCTTTAGATTGACGCGGCTCAAAGTTTTGATTGATGATGTAACTCGTTGGACATTGATGCAGTAATCTCTTATATATAGGTGAAGAGGCGCGAGCACTGCATCGCTGATACAGGTAATCTTCGCTCCCGTATCAAGAGTAGTGCTGACAGTGTAGCCGTTATGACTGCGTGAACATTCATTGTGGCTGTGCATTTGTCGGGGTAAGCCATCCATTGTGCAGTGTCTGCATTAGGACGCGCGTGCTTGTATGGACGCATTAAGTGGACGTGGATGGGCACTGCCGCTTGCTGCGTTGATTTGCGCGTTTCGACCTGGTAGAACGCGCTGTGATTACCTCGTTGCACCAGCGTCACTGAGATCCAGGTCGCTGGTGTAGACTGGTTAAGCCCAGCAAGAGCCATCTCCATATCGGCTGGAAGCCCATCGATGAGCCCTGAAATGAGGAGTGCATCCTTAAGGCCAGTGAGGCATTCCAGACACATTTTTTTTTCATTGTAGTAGTCTTTCAGGCTCTGGCCCAGTTTTAGCCGACTCTGAGTGAACTGATGGAAAGTATCCGCTACGGCGCTTATGAAGCGTTGCGTAAAGCATATAGTGAAGCTCACCCAAGATGGCTCAGTGTCAAAAACCTGGGTAAGGTACCATTGGAAGGCCTCACCTTCAAGGTAATCGGAGAATGGGAAATCTTGTCTTGAGCCGTCCGTGCAGCGGCCGCAGTTTTCACCTCGAACAGGCGGAGCGGCTGGTAAAAGGGGGCGTCCTCGGGTGCTGGCGAGCACTTCAGGATGTGGATGGCTTTCTCGAATGTTCATCATCATCATCATCAGCCTCGTTACGCCCACTGCAGGGTAAAGGCCTCTCCCATACTTCTCCAACAACCTCGGTCATGTACTAATTGTGGCCATGTCGTCCCTGCAAACTTCTTATCTCTTACGATGCCATATATGCCCAACCGACTAAGTCCCGCAGCGTCTCTAATAATATAGCAGTCCTGGCCAGGCTCCCCTCCAGGTGGTGCTCCTCTTTGGGCAGAACTCTCCAAAACTTCTGCCAGGTTCTCACGAACCTCGACTGCATGGGCCTCGTCTGCATGAAAGGTTTTTTCCCCTGAGCTCACTGATCAGCCCACTGCCGCATGGTAGAAAAAAGGCCGCGAGAACACGCAAAGTGCCTCAAGTGGCCAGTTGCGCGGCAATTCTCCGTGCATTTGCGGGCTTCTTTGACGCTCGGAAAAACACTTTTATCTAGCACGTATTGAGCAACAGAGAGCTGTATCGAGAGTATTTCATGTCGCTCTAAAACTTTATCATTCAGACTTTCCATGTAATTATAATATTTAGGTTGAATAACTAATTAAGAGTAGCTATCTAACTAGGAGGTATCCAAAAAAATTGAGTATCTCCAAGCAACGGCGAACAACATTACATTGGTTCTGTGCAGCTACGTGGCATCCGCATATATTTAAACTCTGGCTAAAGTTAGCTGGGACACCCTGTATATTGACTTGCGGGGAGCATACCATAGAATAGTTGCTACCAAACTGCGAGAACAAAACAGCCAATTAGATGTCATAGCTGCTAAACGGGCACAAACAAAAGCATATTGTAAGACAGTTCCCAAGACGCTATAAATAACCCGGAAAGCGTGGCCGATAATGTGCCATAGGCTGACACGTGGCAATTTAGGAGGAAATTGACTGTCAGTGCAATTACGGACCTTATCACAGCGTTTTTCTGGTAATGAAAGGCGCAATGGGGATACTGCATGGTAATATTTGTGGTAAGTAACATTCAATAATTGGCCAACACAAGTGCTTTGAAACAGACCTTTTGAAGGCTTCTACGTTTTCTCGCAGTGTCTGCTCCTGGTCAGCACCACTCTCGTAGTAGTCGCACACCGTCTTGTTTAGCTTGGGCACACCACATCGCCTGAGATCATCCACAGTGATTATAGTCTCGTTATCGCATTTTGCATCGTATTCAGTACATTCGTCTGTAAAAAAGAGGAAATGGCTGCTTTAGCTTGGAGGAAAGTCCCTACAAACATAGATAACACCAGGAGTGACGAGGTTCACAACGAGAATTCAGTTTGCCGGAGTTGCGGTAGGGATGAAGAAAGGTCAGATCAGGAATATAAATAGTCCTGCATGGAGAAAAAACACAGATGAAGCAACAAATACCCGTAATGTGCGGCCCCGCTCGCAATTACGTTTCATTAAAAATGGTTTATAAGATTGTTTATCCCAACTAATAAGCCATAAAAACATTTGCCTGCGTAATAGAAACCCTACCACCTTCAGCAATTGGCTTCGAGAGATGACAAGCTGCAGGTATGAGGCTCGCTGAAACACGTGGCATGCGTGGATTATTGCTGTTTTTTGAGCAATATGGGTTTGGAGACAATAAAGTTTCATCAAACAGGGACAAGCGACGACAGTAGGAAAACGCGCTTTTGTTTCAGTTATGGGTATGACGTTGCAGCGATCTTCTCTGTTAGAAAGGGTGACTACATTACAGCATTTCACAGTGTTTTAATCACTAAGCCAGATTGTCTGCTAGATGACTGGTACAACATCTGAGAAGTCGTTGCCTAAGTGCGATTCTGGGATATGAAAAAAAGCAAGAGACAGCACAAAATTTTCATGTTACCGAGGAAAAGAAACTCAACTTTTTGTACAGAAAGGTTGTTAAGCTGCAAAAAATGGCTGTGGCTTAGGTAAGGTTAAGCCCAGGATGCGAAGCATACTAGCCTTTATTTTAGTTGTTGAACCACTGTTTAGCCTGGTGAACTGCTGTTGCTTGGCTATATTTGGTTCGGCTAGACGAAGAAACAACTCATGCATTACTTCTTCGCCTTCAAGAGTGGAACGCGACAGCGTTCCCGTCGACCCGCCAAGGAGTATAAGACAATGGGCTACAGGGCAGCGACTACGCGCCCCGCATTGGACGCGGTGAGCGTCGAGCAAAGCAGCGTTCGGCGCGGCAACGAAATGTGCGCCTGAGCAAGAGACGCACGCCTTAGAAACAGCGCGTTTCTAAGGCAACACCGCATTCACTAGAGGCGCTTTTGTACCGCTTTGAAGCGTTGTACTCGTGGCTCAGTGGTAGCGTCTCCGTCCCACACTCCGGAGACCCTGGTTCGATTCCCACCCAGCCCGTCTTGCAAGAGTTGAGCCAAAGCCACTTCTCCTCTGTCGTGACGTCACGGTGTCACGTGATTTCATGGTCACCGCCGCGCCTGAGGAGCTGGGTTGAGCCCTCGTAATATGCTTCGCATAAAAGCAAGGTAACACGTGCTTGCTTTATATAGATGTACACAGATGTTCGTTGGCTGAGTTGTCGATAGGTGCAAGACACAGCACACTGAGAAACGGGGAATTGCGTAGGCGCAGAAATAAAAAATAATATCAATAACGCAACCAGCTGGAATCGTCTGATAGTGGCATACGCTGTGGACAACAGATTGGTAGAGAGTGTGAGCCAAGCGAGATTACAGGTTGTTATAAAATATGTGACTACGTAATAGTCATTAATGGGAGGTGCAGTATATTTACTTTGGTAAGTGGCAGGATTCCCTAATTTTATAAATGTTCACCCCCATCGTTGGACAAACAGTTTAATGTGCTAATACAAGATTGTTCTAATACAGAAGCGAGCTATACAACAGTGATCTTTGGCGCATATAACGACATGGTCCCAGGTATCGTTGCTTATCACTATATCGAGGAACGACTATGTATTGCAATCGCATTCATCAACTAACAAAAGGAATCATCACAGCCTTGCGGTTCGCCAAAGGTAAAGCGTATGACACGCGTACCAGCCGGCCATCTGTCATTAGTGCGGAAGCGGGAATTGTCATATTTGGAACGCGAAGAAAGACCTCAGGGTTAGCATTAGATTGTCACGTTTAGTAAATAATGAGAGATTGACGAGTAAAAATCTAACAAGAATACACAAAGCAAAACAGCCGCCAGTAACGATCCCAGATCGTCCCGTGAAATCGTCTTTGTTGAGGATTATGTATGTCTTTGGCGCCATTCTTCGTTGCTTCGTAGCTTCACCCACGGCTCTAAAGGCGCCGCCTCTGCGCTTGCTATGATATGACGTCTCGGTACTAGCTATAAGGTAGGATAGCTATGCTACCTATAACAACTTGGCTTATGATGATGCCAAGGCATCATCAAAATGCGCCGATAGGGGTAGGCATCCTCGCGCGTGATTTTATTAATACGCACTTTCAAGGGGTTATCTCTCTACGTACAGATGTTCTTATCTATTTATATGTCTATTCTTCCATGTATGTTTGTATATAACGGCTTTCCGGTCCATCTTCCTGGGACACTCGGTAGTCAGTAGCGGAATGGGTAACACACAGGGCAGCTGTGCTCACGCAACCGGGTTCGAAACCAACCACCGGACAAACTTGCACCACTGAGTATGTGGCAATGTGTACATACGCGCCGCTCTTCAACGAACCCCTTTCATGCCAACAATCGTCGGTGTAGACACGAGGGTGGGTAGGTAGCACTGCTCGAAGAAACTTTTTGACGCTGCCTTGGAGTAATGGATATGTGCCAATCGGTCTGTGCTAGTCTCCAATGAAACTCTGCAGCAAATTAAGATTAGTGGGTATGTGCCAGCAGGCGTGTGCCGCTCTTCAATGAATGTCCTTGATGCCAGCTTGGGTAACAAGCTGTGCGCCACTGGGAATGTGCCATTCTACAATGACGAATACGATCCCTTAAATTTCCCCGACACTGAGTGGAATAAAACCAAAGTCACATGGGCTCCTCAAGGACAGCAACCAAAAATGTACTGGGTAAGTGCCGCTTCTCAACGAGTGCCTTTCACGCCAGCGCTTTAGCGAGCTGCACCATTAATCCAGTAGGTATGTGCCGCTTTTCAATGAACCTCTCGCTTGCTCGGGTTACTGAGTATGCGCCACTAAGCGTGCGGCAAGTGAGGGAACAATTCTCAGCGTTCGCAGGGATCGGCGCGCCACAGTTCTAATATCAGGGTGGTCACGTATGGACTTCGCGGCAGTGCCACTAGATGGCGCAGCACGTCCAGAGAGAAAGTACACTGAGCAGCTGCACAACAGAGGTTTATAAATACTCGTTCCTTCCTCGATCCCTAGGTGCGGGGAACGTTCGACCAGCCATCGTAGACGAGCCGCCTCTCTGCGAGAGGGCCTACGCACACACATTTTCGCACTGGTTCACGGTTCCCACCGAGGTCAGATGGTCTTCATAGAACTCGGGGCTTACGTCAGGAAAGGCGCATCTTATTCCCCTAGCTGACCCCCGCAGCGTGGCCGCCGGTTCTCCATTGTCTTGAGTCTTGAAAGGCGCGTGGGACGTTGCCGCCAAATACGTTCCCTCGGGAACACCCTCGCTCGCGGCAGACCAGGTCGGCGGTGGCGTGTTCAGTCACAAAGTCTGGTTCGTCGAACTCATCTCGGCAATCCCGCGACGCAGAGTGGCGGACGCGGCGCATTGTCCGGCGCACGCAGTAGACTTAGTGACGCCTTGGCTAGAGGGTGACGGTGGCTTTCCAGGAAAAGTCGACTCCGTTTTCGCACCTGGCTGGCAAAACTTGCATCTCAGCAGGCCGTTCTTAACAACGCCAACCGTAACAATACTACCACATTCCCACCGTCACCGAAGCGTACGCGCCTAGACTCGCCGACCTGCAATATACCTTCTCGCTGGCGGCTCTGAGCGTCAGCTGGCCGCGCTTGCATGTGGAGGACGTAAATCAACGACGCCCTATTGTTACGGGTATCTCCTTGTGACGTAGTCTGTTTCCTTTGTTCAAGTCGACGGCTGCACCGGCATTGCGTGGGCCCATCGAGGCGACTGGCGAGCTGGTGGAGTTGCCATATACGTGAGGAACAACGTAGCCGCTGGCGTAGGGCCGTACGACGTGCCGTCCCCTACTCAAGAACTAGACAGTGCGGTGTTTTCTGCCGACGGGTGTACTGTTAAGACCACCGACAGGATGGTTAGTGCCACCACGACCGTTCAACTTGACTCTTCCAAACATGACGTATAGCACTTTATGAACGACCACATTGGATGGCTGGTCGGTCTGGCCGATGATGATCAAACTCCAGTCGTCGCCGTTCGCGACTTCTACGTGGATGTGCCCCGGCCAGATGGTGTTATGATTTTGGTTTGCTTAGGTTAATGCGGGGTTGCTTGCCCGGTAGTGTATTCACACTTGTGCAATTCGATTTGTTCTGGCCACCACTGAGACGAACCCACAGTGGGGAGGAGAAACAACGAAGTCGATTTTTAACGAAACATGTGTAAATAAAACAAAGCATACCGCAGACAAACCAACTAAACGGGATGCCATAACTAACAAAAACGTTGATGCAACTTAAATGTTCTCGCATAACTAAAGAACTATTTACAACAGTAAGGTCCGTGACCGGTCACAATTACTTGACATGCGGCGTGGTGCAGCTGCAGAGCGTCGGTCACGTGAGCACCAGTCGCTGTTTGCTTGTTTAGGATCAGCCGCAGCTTGGCCAAGGAGACACAGGAGGGGAATGGTAGAAAGTTGTTGCGTTCCGCACCTTGTCACCAGGATCCGCGTGCACTATAGGCTGGAGTTAGGACCGAGGCGGGACCGTCGCTGAAGTCTTGAAACTAGGGTCCACAGCCCGCCAGCTTCGTTTCTCTGCCCGGCGCTCCTGACGTCTTGAGATTCGAAGCCGCAGCCCGACAGCCTCGCTTCTCCCACGCGGAACACAGGAGTTCTCCTCGACAAAAAAAAAAACCCGTTTCTCCTTCTTCTCTTCTTATCTTCTCTCTTCCAGAACTCGCGTGCCTTCGTGGTTAGCTGTTGGCCTATGTGCCGCGTTCTGCGAGCTCGCGCCGAATGCCACTATTCTTTCTCTTATAGAATCACTGGCCGTCCGCCGCACCAGACACGCGCACATTAGGCTTTTTACATGAGAGATGGCAAAGGCTGCCATCGTTTATGCTCTAACGGTTCGGGCTACAGTGCAACACCGATCCAAAGGTACCAACGACCACGAGGTGCATATATATATATATATATATATATATATATAGAGGGAGAGAGAGAGAGAGAAAGAGAGAGAGAAAGGAAGAGAGAGAGAAATACATCTGTGTAGTACATTCAGATATAACATGTTTACAGCTTCGCCGCTCATCCACCTCAACGGAGTGGAATGGCTGTCGAATTTCTTTCAGTTGTCGGTAGTCCACGCAAAAGCTGCAGCTGCAATCCTTCTTGAAATGTACGAGAGATGGCGACCCACTACAAGATGGTTCAATGACGCCTGTAACCAACATCTTATGCGCGTCTTGATGGCGTATGAGGTTTTATGGCGCAAGAGCAAGATATGGCCAAAGAACACCATACATGTGCTGATGGGTTTTCACTGAATTCGTTATGAAATAGAGAAATGTACTTTGAATGATGGATGTGGGACGTCTGTATATAGGCCTAAAATCAGTCGCTGTAAATTGCGTAAAGTATAGAAGTATTAAAACAATGACAATGATGAGAGATGTGAACTATGACAGTAAATGTTCTGTCACGCAGGGATGATGTAAGATATAGAGCGTGTAGGTAGACGTAGCACTGGTGCCTCAACAGGGCCCTTGAATGCAAGCGCCTGGAGACACGTGCTATACTAGATGCAATGAACGAAGCAGCAGCTTCTGGGAAGAGGCCGTACTACAGAACTTTTGGTCAGATAATGTGCAATGTAATGCTATTCAAAAATGTTAAACAGAATTCATGTCGAATAATAGGTTCGTGCCAAGAAACTGTGCTCAAAATAATGGGATATGCTGTCGATATGCTGAAGGAAAGTGGTTTTTCATCTCGATTTCTGTTTCCAGACACTGCACAAGAACGTGGATGACCGTCAGTATTTCGCCACACCTTGCAGGAGGAGGTTCATGTAGGAGGCTCATTACCAGTGAGCAAGAAGTTGTGTGTACCACATGTGTGCCCTATTCCTAGTCGACATAACACGGCATCGGTGTCTTGTGGTTTCATTATTGATGAGGAGGTGCTTGTGTCCTAATTAAACAAAGTTTATTCGAAGTTTGGGCGTCCCACATGCGCTGCCAATAGTCTCTTAATTTTTTCTGAATGAAAGCGTTCAAATCTATGGCGGCGACAGCTATGGAAGAGTTTAAATCTTTTGTTGGTGTGGATGTGGCGATTTTGTCAGCGAACACGTTACCCTCGATGCCTCTGCGCCCGGGCGCCCAGCATATTATGACACGTTGATAGCGTGCATAAACAGCGCACAAGAGTGTATAAAGATTAATAAGTACATGATTTTCGTGCTTTTTAGCAATACTAAAGCCTTTACAACGCTTAGAAAGTCAGTATAGATAATTGACTTTTCTGGTTTAAATTTTTTGATGTGTTTCACAGCCGTTACTAGTGCATAGGCTTCAACCGTAAAGATTTTGGTTTGCGCATGCAGAATTCCAGAGTCCGAATAGGACGAACCGGCTGCTGTGTAAGTAACCCGCCTTGAGGCTTAGATGCATCGGTGCAAAACTATGGGAAGCAGTACTTCGACCGAAGTTCAAAAAAGTACATTCGAATGTGCATCTCAGGAGCCCGCTGACTTCAAGAAATGACATATCATATTCCACGAGCTGCCACTGCCACGGTGATGACATCTTCGCTGGAAGCAATAGATGGTGCTCTAGAAGCGGAACACACATTTCTTCACTGAGATTCCTTACACGCTGTGAGAAAGGCTCCCTCGTTGTGAGCCGGTTATTAAAAAGTATGGCACAGGACACATCGCTTACAGTTGTGTAACAAGAGTGTTCAGGATTCGAGTTTACTTTACATAATATGTGAAGCTGGAATATGACCTCCGTAGACGAAGTGACCAGTTGTTTGATTCTGCACAGAGGTTTTCTACAGGGCTTTTCCTGAAAGCAGCTGTCGCGAGGCGGATCCCTACGTGGTGCACAGGGTCTAGGATATTTAGCGCGCTTGGCGTTGCAGAATGATAGATTATAGCACCATAGTCAAGGCGAGAGCGGACAAGACTTCTGTACAAGTTCAGGAGACATTTACGATTACTATTTAATGTTGTGCCTGACGGAATTTTTGAAATGTTAATCGCCTTCAGACATGTCGACTTGAGATATTCAAGTTGGGGGTGAAGGTAAGCTTACACTAGACTTATTCACAGAAATATGTCTTCACAGCTGACAGATAGTTCCTCTCGATTGACCGACTCTTTTGTTTGAAAAGAGCAAACACGTACTTTTCTTGGTGTCGCCAAGAAAAGCTTGGTATCGTCTTCTCGTCTCGTCTCTCGTCTACATTTTGCGCTGTTAACACCACGACGCACTTTTCTGGGCGTGTATTTTAAACCCACTTACATCCACTTATTTAGAAGACATTTTCAATGCAAGCTGCACCTGTCATTCCCAGATAGCAATGTTACATGATTTGAAACCTATCTACAGATCACTGACATACGCTAAAACTTGGTGTGTGGAATGACTACATACAGGGAGCTCACTTTTACAATAAAGAATGTGCAACTAAGCATACGCATTGCGGCACGCCATTCTCCTGGGTGAATGTTCTATATAAAGCACTGCCCACTATTGCACGAAACGTGCGGTTGGACAAGTAGCCTTTCTACTGTGTTTAGCATATTTCCACGGATCTCCATCGCGGAATTATCTCACAGGATCCTGAAGCGCCATGTCGTGTCATATGCTTTCTATAAATCTAGAAAGACCCGACGTAAAAGCTCCTTATATATAGACGCATCTCTGATGTTTGCCTCGATGCGAACAAGGTGGTCTATTGTCGACCTGCCTTCTCGAAACCCACCCGGGAAGGGGCCTATTATTTTGCTATTTTCTAGGAAATAGATTAAGCGCCGGCTTGTCATTTTTTCATACAGTTTGCGCAGACGGCTTGTCAGTGCTAATGGCCTGTAGAGCTGGCTAAGGACGGATCTACGCCTTGTTTACTTATAGGGATAACTACGCCTTCTACCCAAGAGGACGCAATATACCCAGCCGCTCACATGGCATGAAAAGAGAGGGGAGTGTTTTCAGTGCTTCTGGATATAGGTGCCTAATTGTTTCATGCGAGAGAGATACCTCAAGTTCAGCTGTGCTAAATGAGCTACTGTAAGTATCAGTCGATGAACCTTTGCGGTTCAAGGGCTGCCGATCTTCACGTTCACTGAACCTTAGGACAGTTTCTGTGTAGTGCAATGCACTCGAGCGCATCGCACTATATATATATGCGTATATATATATATATATATATATATATATATATATATATATATATGTTGTGCAATGCACTCGAGACAAACACACACACACACACACACGCACACACACACACACACACATATATATATATATATATATATATATATATATATATATATATATATATATATATATATATATTATGTTTGTGTGTGTGTGTTGATCGTTTCAATAAATATTTAGTTGAGAGTTAGCGCTCGTCCGGTCTTAGTCGGGGTCACTTCGCGCTACAAAGCAAGAATATGCTGACTTGTGATTGAAAAAAACTCTTAGAATATAAAACATCACCAGTTTTACCGTGAATTCTGCATATTTTAATGCGAAAGCATTACGTGCCTCCGTACGCGGAAATCCGGCGTTGCCGGCGGTGGCGTGGCCGAAAGATGGTACCAAAAATGGCCCGCGGCGCGACGAGTAAAAGCACGTCAATAATGCTCGGATTGACGTCAGATTTGTCCGGTAGGCATCTGCAAACAAAGTCAATTAATGGAATTGGAATGAAAACTTGGTAGATTTCGGTCTCGGTAGGAATCGAGACCGGGCCTCCCGGGTGCGAGAGGAGCGCGCTTCCTCGGCGCACCGGGATTCCGCGGTTATGGTTGACTAAAGTTGCAACTAGTGCGTGCGTGATTGCAGACGTCACATCACTGCCTCCGACGTATGACTTGCTGTTCAGATTTTATCGGTGCTATATCTACTGGAATGCACTCCGAAGCGTCTTCCCCAGCGGCATCTGTGAAACGTTGTCGCCCACGTAAGCAAGCTGCATAAGGTGAAACAAGGGAACCCAAAAACGAAAGCCGTGAAAGTTTACAACGTGCACGATGACATATGGTTGAACACCTAAGCGAAAAAATTTCCCGAAAGGGTCTGCAATGCTTTCGCATTCCAGCAAGTAAGCAGTTCTAAGTGTCTCTGCCGAACTTTATTTCATGTGATACAATTTGCCGTTTAGCACGCATGGCTTACAAAAGTTTCAAGTGTTACATTTAACACTAGCGTTTGTTGCCCATCCTATAATATTGCAATACAATCGCAGAGCAGTGCTCACAAGGTATACTTGAGCTTAGGCTTGACGCTATAGTTTCTTGAGTTAGAAGGGCGAATCAGAATGCCTTGGCTCCTATATTTTATTAGCCAAAATAAGCTGCATACAGGTAATTATAAGCATACGCGCTGTTCTACGTACATTACACTATTTTTCCACATAGTCCCCACACAGGCTCAGATATTAGTCCAATTGCAGCAGCAAATTTGAGATTCCCTCGTACATCTTCAGATGTACATCAGATGTACATCTTCATGCAAGCCTTCGCGGCTTTTTGTGAACTCAGAACACCCCCACTGACATTGCCCAAAGCGAGACACCTTGCCCCATACCTGAGCTCCGTTTTCCTGTGGATTTCGATGGGCGTTCGTCCCTTGCTCAATTTAAAGCGAATCAGACACCGGCACTCGTACGCCGTGGACGTGTGAGACACAACTGCATTCGCTTTCCTGACTCGCTTCGAAGCAGCAGCAAGATTCGCTTTCCTGACTCGCTTCGAAGCAGCAGCAAGATTCGCTTTCCTGACTCGCTTCGAAGCAGCAGCAACATTCGCTTTCCTGACTCGCTTCGAAGCAGCAGCAAGATAATTTGCTCTCCTGATTGATACGAAGCAGTAGCAATGGATTCGCTTTCCTGACTCTCTACGGACCGACAGCAGAGCACATCATGGATTTCGCCTCGCCTGGAGAGCGCCCGCCACGCGTTCGCCACCGTCGCCACGCCAGTCTAAGCCTGGTGACACTCGGCCCCGCGTCACTGGGCGAACTCCGGGCAAGGGAAGACCTCGAACTCCATGCCACACGCATGCTGGGCCAGTGGCTCAAACACCTCGCCAGCACCAGCACCATCACTCCACCCACGGTTTCCCCACCACCTGAGGATACCCCAGAAAACCCCATGAAGCCGTCAGCCCCCGAGGAAGCCTTGGAGCCTCCCGCGAACGGTCTCCCAGCACACGAGGAGCCGCATGCCTCAATCCCCCTGCCCTCCTCCTCCGACGAGGACATGGATCTGTCGAGCTCGAGAAAACGAGCTCGCGAAACGGAGAGTGACGATGACGAGGACACCACGCGTCGTAAGCAACCGCTGAGAACTCCCCCCAGCTCGGAGGAGCACGTTGCAGCCAGCAGACACGAGGAGCAAAGAGACCTGGGCAGCGCCATTTTGCCAACCCTCCCCGAAACACCTGCGAGTCTCTCCCTTCCGGCCGCCCAAGGAGCCCCGGATGGATGGATGGATGTTATGAGCGTCCCCTTCGGAACGGGGTGGTGGGTTGCGCCACCAAGCTCTTGCTACTATGCTGCCTGATATCCTACCTAGGTTAACCAGTGAAAAAGGAAAAAAAAACGCTATGAACTAACACGTCCAAATTTTCTGATCCCCTATTGCGAACTGTGTTTTTGTACGTCTCCGTCTTTTGTCGTTTCCCTACTTTTCTTCCACCAATCCTCCAATCGCCTCTTACTAATGTCTATTGCCGACCTGTGCTTTACCACTGCCTCCACTGAATCCAAGGGCATCAAGGAGGCCAGTGGTGCCTAAATCGACCGCTGGGTAGACGTCTTCACATTCTAATAAAATATGCTCCATCGTTTCCCTAGCTTTACCGCAGCAAGCACATGCTTCTTCTTCCTTCTTATATCTCGCTTTATAGGTGCGTGTTCTAAGGCATCCCGATCTCGCTTCGAAAAGTAATGAGCTTCCCTTTGAGTTATCATAAATGGTTTCTTTCCTGATTTCGTTTTTTCCTCTTAAGTAGTTACTCATGGCAGGTTTCTTTTCCATTGCCGCCACCCATGAGATTAATTCAGCCTCTCTAACTTTCCGCTTGATCTTCTTTGTTGCTGTGTTGCCCACCCCACAGGCCGCATACTTGCTGGTAAGCTTCCTAGTTCTTTTCCTCCACTGTGAATCAATGTTTTGCCTGTACAGATACCTGAACACTCTCCCAGCCCATTTACTTTCTTCCATATTCCTCAGCCGTTCTTCATACTCAATTTTACTGCGAGCTTCCCTCACTTCAAAACTAGTCCAGCCCATATCCCCCTGCACAGCTTCATTTGTAGTCTTCCCGTGAGCGCCCAATGCGAGGCGACCCGTGACCTTTGGTTCCCGTCGAGCCCTGATTGTACCCCTGATTTAAAGCAAACAACAGCACTTCCGAAAGTAAGTCCTGGAACCATTACCCCTTTCCACATACCTCGTAGGACCTCGTACATATTGTATCCCCATAGCGCTCTGTGCTTCATTGTGGCTGCATTTTTCTTCCCCTTGACTGTTATGGTTTCTTCCTGTGCTTCCATATATCCATTGCCTTCGTTTATCCATATACCAAGGTATTTATATTCTGTTACCCGAGGTATTTCTTGGCCCTGTATCTCCACTGTCTGTTCACTGTTTTCATTGAATACCATAACACCTGATTTTCTAACTATAAATTTCAAACCTACATTGTTGCCTTCCTGTCCACAGATATTAGCCAGACGTTGCAAATCACTTTGCTTGTTAGCGAGCAACACAATGTCGTCCGCATAAAATAAACCTGGGAGTTGCTGCTCTATTACTGTACCTGCCTGTTTGTACGAGAGATTAAACCCGATATTACTTCCTTCTAGCTCCCTCTCCAGCCTCACCATGTACATCATAAACAGCAGCGGGGATAAAGGGCACCCCTGCCTCAGTCCCTTGTTGATTTGAACTTTCTCCGCGCTTCTCATCCCTTCCCACTCAACGCAAACGGTATTTTCTAGGTAAATCTCTCTCAAAAGCTGTAGACAATCGTTACCTAAGCCTTCCCCTTCCAGGATATCCCACAAAATGTTGCGGTCTACGTTGTCGTATGCTCCTGTTGTGTCCAAAAAGGCCACATACAACGGTCTGCTTTCTGCTTTTGATATTTCGATACACTGAGTAAGAACAAACAAGTTATCATCCAAATGCCTACCTATTCTAAAGCCATTCTGAAGCTCTCCCAAAATGCCATTATTCTCTGCCCATGCTTGAAGCTTTAATTTGATTGCTGCATTGCTAGCCTATATATTACCGATGTAATGGTCAACGGTCTATACGAGTGAATTCTGTCTTTCTCCCCCTTACCTTTATAAATTAAATTCATTCTACTTAGTCGCCAACTGTCTGGTATTCGTCTATCTCTTAAAATTTTTGCACTGCTTTCACCAGAGCTTCCTTACTTTTTGGTCCCAGTTCATTTATCAGCCTAACGGGAACCTCGTCTAGCCCTGTGGCTGTGCGCTTAGGAATTTTCTCTTCCGCTTTCTTCCAGTTTAAATTTGTCAGCACCAGCTCCTTTCGCCCTTGGGTCTCTTTCATGCTCTTTTTTTCTTCAAATACAACCTCGTCCTTGCCTTGGAAAGATTCGGCTGTTACTTTTTGGATGTAATTTATTGCCGCTTCTCCTTCCAGTCTGTTTTCATCTTCGTCTAGGATATGTTGTTTTATTGTTGCTGACTTCCTGCCTAATAATTTTATGTGATTCCAAAATATTCTAGGTGCGGCCTTCTTTTTCTCACGTATTTCTGACAACCAACATTCACTTTCACCTTGTAATTTTGCTTGCACCAGTATTTCAACCATAGACTTTTTCTCCCGGTATATTTCCCATTTACTGGTTACTTCATCCTGTGGCAACTGCGCCTTCTTTGCCTGCCTGTGCTCTCGAGATGCTTTCTGTCGTTCGGCGATCGCTTCTCGTATCTCCTTGTTCCACCAGCTTTTCGGTTTCTTTTTTACTCTCCAACGAACGTGTTTCTCTTTCCGTATTTCTGCCGTTATTACACTTAGAAGCTCACCATATTCCCACTCTTTACTTGGCCACTTGCCAAGTTCTTATTCAACTCTAGTGACTATATTTGCTATTTGTTCAGCGTTCAAATTTGGCCTGGCCATTGTGCTTTCCTTGCTCTCTTTCCCAGCTACATATCCCATTTTCAAAATGGTGCGTTTATGGTCACTCCATATGCTGCTAAACCCTTCCTCATCGATGACCATTTCTCTCAACTTATCATGAATTCCTTCTGTCATCAGACAGTAATCAATGTTCGATTGCCGGTTTCCCACTTCCCACGTGATCTGTCCTTCACACTTAGGCCCTGTATTCACGATCACGAGGTTATGTTGCTCGCAAAGGTCTAGCATTGACTTCGCGTTATTGTCGGTATAGCCATCTAAATCCTGTATGTGGGCATTCATGTCACCTAATAGGACAATCTCAGCACCATTCCCGAAACCCTTAATATCAGCGCTTATGCATTCCACTAACTCTTTATTCTTCTCTGTGCAATTTTTTCCGGTCCGCAAATACGTAACTCCCAGCCAAGTTTCTTTCCCACTCATTGTACCTGATAACCAAAGATGCTCTTGACATTGTGAATTTACTCTTTTCCATTTGGCTCCCTGATGGATGAGCATTCCGACTCCCCCTCCCTTTCTTTCCGACTTGGTTCTGTTGCACCCTTCCCATACATAATTCTCAATAACTGGTGGCTCTTCTGAGTCTCTAAGGTACGTTTCTGTAACCGCACACACCCCTATTTGTTCTCTGTGTAACTGCTCCTCAATCTCTGCCCACTTTTCCTTTCTTCTGCCGCCCTGCATGTTTATGTAGCCTATTGCATGGCGAGCTCTTGTTCTTGCGTTCCTCCTTTTTCTGTTATCGACGGCGATGCTCTGCTGATGTTCCCCTAGGGGACCTTCTTCATTACTACCTACTCTGACCTCCTGAGCGCCCGCGGGCCCCCTAAAAAAGCAACAGCGCGACCCCCCTGTCGCCAGCCCACTTCTCGTGCGAGCCTGTAATTGAAGTGGATCCCATCTCGTTTAAAACCACCACAACTTCTCACTTCCCTCTATACTTCGACAACCTTGAAGCCCATCTCTCGGCTCGTTTTCCATATTTCCTCATTGGCAGCCATTTCGGCTCTTTGTACGTGACTGTCACGCACAGGCACCTCCGGCACCGTGCACACCACGATCTGCACTTGAGGGGATAGCTCGCGCAAGTCGTCCACCCCCTTCGCCAAGCGCTGGGCTAGTCCTGGCCCTTTCCTGTTTAGGACGTCATTTAGCCCACCTGCTACTACGACAAGGTTGCGTACGTGGGCATTTTCCATGAGCTTTTCTTTTGCTCGCTCCATCACAGCACTCAGTGTCCGCTCTGGAAATGTGCCCACCGCCACTCTTTTGTCGCCTTTCACCCTCTCCACAATTGCTTTTGAGCACCCAGCCATGTTTGAGTCGCCAGCGATTATCACCCTTTGACTCTCTCCTACCTCTCCCTGCTTCCCTGTGTCCTTTTCCGCGTGATTCTGACTCGACAAATGGCATTGTCCCCTGAGCTCCTGCTTTTTCCGCGTGGCCTCAAGGTAGGTGCCGCTCTTTCTAGCTTCCTGTGGCTGCAGCATCGCCTCACTCGGGGCGTGTTGCGCTGCTTCACTATAGCTACGCCGATTCACCGGTGGCGAGCTGGCGACCGCTTGCTTTGGCTCCCTGCCTCCCACTTCGCCTGTAGGGTCTACCCTACTTTCTGAGTCTTTGCCACCGCTTTGGTGTCTTGACCCGACCTTCTCCGCGGCACGCGTCTCAAGTGCGTCGAGCCGCTTTTTCAGTTCAGCGCTCCTTTTTTTCTCTTCGTCAAGCTCGGCCACGGTCCTTACTAACTGCGCGGCCTGCACCGCTTCCACCTTGACCAACTTGGCGACTTTCGCCTGCAAAGCTACCCGCTTCTCCCGCTCCTCCCTCAGGTCTGCTTTCAGCTCTTCGAACTTGGCTGTCCAATTTCCTTGCAGTTTTTGGACTGCTTCCCTGACCCCTTCGCACAGCCTGCACGTAAAGCTAGACTCCTCCGCATCTGCTAAGCTCTGTAAACTGGTCTCGTCGAGGGAGCACCAGCGCAGGCACTTGTCGCACTGCACTTGCTCCGCGTCCCCGGCGGCCTTCCCTTTCTTCGGTTTCATCGCTAGGCCTACGTCCTTAGGCTCAACGAGCACGTCCGCCAAATCACTCACGCAAAGCCGACCTCGACCACTATTCCAAACAAAACTAAAGAGTTATCACTCCCTAGTCCATGTAAGCATCCGAAGAGCTAGCTGAAAGAATTAAATAAGCCTATCAAATAGGTCCCTCCTACCACCTAGGCCTAACGGGGGAGCCGCCAGACCTAGACAAAGCCGGTACGTTTATTCACGCGTTTACTACTCCTACCAAGAATTCAAAATTTGCGCCCCTACTCCATGCAAAAGAAAACACTTCAAAACACTAGCTAATAAAGATAAAAGAGGACTTAGCTACGAACGAAGACGCTGAAGCCTCGTGCACAGGAGCGTCCGCGAGCCACTTCCGCCACGTCCGGCTGCCGACAATAATGTCTCTCCGATAATGTCTCCGGAAAGCGCGGGCGCCATCTCTAGGCATCCCGACGAGTCGACAGCCACCTGCTTCGCGCCTCCTTCGAATGAGGGCGCGCCTGACCCCGCCCCCAACGCGCCGTCTGCTCCCGATGGCGGCGCGCCCCCCGCAGCGTCGTCTGCTAGCTTTCTGGCTGCACGCGAGAACGATGCTGCCGCGATGGAGCTAGCGGACGAAGGCCCCACTGGCTCGTCCCAGCAGGGCTCCGAGCACACTGCGGCCCGATTCCTTGGACCCGCCACGCCAACCTGCTGCTCTGCCGAAACGCAATGGGAAGAAGCACCAGAAGCACATTAAAGCTCCTGTCAATGCCTCGCCTTCTTCCGACGCTGAGGACGACT
Organism: Dermacentor albipictus; assembly: GCF_038994185.2. NCBI lineage: Eukaryota > Metazoa > Arthropoda > Arachnida > Ixodida > Ixodidae > Dermacentor > Dermacentor albipictus. Next base: position 483,889,749 of record NC_091821.1, read on the forward strand.
TGCGGGGCCCACCCGCTAACCATGTCACCCCCAGCGTGCCTGCAGCGGCCGTACAGAGGAAGTCACCACCCGCCAGCGAGCCTACTTCAGACGGCTTCACCCTCGTGCAGTCGAAGGGGCACAGGCGTCGTGCGAAGGCCCTCGAGACTGCTGCACTTCCAGTGGACCCTGCGGTCATCGGTACGGTGCTGTTCCGTCCTTCGGCACCCGGCGGAGCCTTCCAGGGAGCACCGCGCCTTGCACTCGCTGCGGCCCTCTCTTCGCGGCCCGGGGTAGCAGCGGTTCGCGTCAACCACAGGCGCAACATCGTGGCCGCTTATACCAACACCCACGAGTGCCTGGAGGGGCTGCTCAAGCTTACCGAGCTGCACGCGATCCCCGTGACTGCTCGACAACCGGCTGAGCGGGGCAAGAGCACCGGTTTTCTACACGGGGTGAGCGGGCTGCCTGCTGACACGGACCTGCTGGGAGCAATCGAATCCAGCATTCCTGTGCTGTCGGCGACGCTGGACGGGAGCACCACCACCCTCCGTTTCGCGGGACCGGTCCCCCCCTGAGCATGTACGCTTGCTCAAACTCGGGTTCAGGGTGAGGCCAGCCAGGCCCCGTCCAGTACAGTGCCGGCAGTGCGGCCGCTTCGGGCACGTCCTAGAGTCCTGCCGATGGCCGAGCGATTGCAACACATGCGGCAAAAACCACGCGGCGAGCGTCCCCTGCTAGAACATCCGATGCAGGAAATGCGGGGGCTCCCACAGAGCAGACACTCCCGCTTGCCCCAAATGGCAGGAAGAACGGAGGGTGGCCACGATCATGGCTTCCTCCACCTCGGCACTGTCGAGGCGCACTGTCAGGGCAGCAGTACGCGAGGAGCAGCGGTCCTCCTCACCCCCGGCGCGGTCCTACGCCAGCGCACTGAAGGGCCCCAGCCCTGCACCGAGGCGCCCAGTACCAGCCCCGTGTGCTTCCCAACGCCAGCACAGAGAGGAAGCCGCCGCCCCACCTGCCCAGACCACTGTGGATCAGCTGGTAGCAAATCTGCTACTCACCATGCAAGCAGTCAGCACTATGCTGCCAGCTGACCACCCGCTCCGGACCCCACCCAACCAGCATGGCTAGTCGCAACACCAAACGTCGGCCGCGCATCCTGCAGTGGAACGTGCGTTCGCTACGGCGTCGTTACGCGGAACTAGCCGCGCACCTACTCCTGCACGAGTACGAGGTACTCGCGTTGCAAGAAACGTACACGCGCGACGGGGACTGCAGCCTACCGGGTTTCGTGGGCTACCACAGCGCGACCACCTGCGAGCTACGGACTTGCGCGAACGTGCCGTGTTGTGACCCGTTCCACCCACCCGGTCGCTCCCGCGCTGCTGTCTACATCCGTGCGAGCCTTACTCAAGCCATCGTTTGCGTGGCCGACATCGTCCCTGCCTCCGTGGAGTGCGTGGCTGTGACTGTGCGCGTTGGGGGGGCCGACACTTGTGCCGCCAGCGTGTATGTGCAGCCCGTACGACGGTGGGATACGACGTTCATCTCGAGCCTCATCGCGCGCATCTGTGGCGACTGTGTCGTGTGCGGTGATTTTATTTCTCACCACACGGTATGGGGCAGCGCCCACAGCGATCCGTGTGGCAGGGACTTGCTGAACTGCATCAACTCAACGGACCTGCTCATCCTGAACACAGGCAGTCCCACTTTTGTTCGTCGGAGGGTACACAGGAGTGCAATAGACCTGTCGCTCGTGAGCGAGCGCTGCCACTACACTCTAAGCCGAAAACGGGGAAAAGGGGACTAACGGCAGTCGTTGGACCTTTGGATCAACGGTTAATCCACCGTGCGTGCCGTGTGCAGAGGCAAAGTGTCGTGCGCAAATTTGTGGGACTAAATGTTCGTCGTTGCAAGGTAACGGTCGACGGTGGGCATCAAGGGCACAATTTAGTCCTCTGACTTTAGTCCCTTTAGAGAGGGGGGCTCCGTGTCCTCCCTCTCCTCCCTGCCTGGACGGGTGGCAGCGGGTCATAAAACACTGTCGCTCTGCTGTCATCCCGCCCACACGAAGGTCAACAGGCTTTCGCCATTGGCTAACATTTTGGCGGGAATCGGGCCCTGCTTGCGTGCACTCTGGGTAAGCGCGCGCAAGTCGGGTCCCGGGGGCGTGTTTCTATTTACGCCCAAGCCCAGCGCTCGACCGCTGCGCCGCCATGCGCCACTCGCGCGTACCACGCTTCTGGGTACTTTTTTTGCTGAAGCACCACGGCAAGCGCTCTAAATCCCCTAGATTCTTCTAGGTACTTGGGGGACTAGGGATGTGTTCCACGCCTGGGCGCGCAGTCTGCTTCGCCAGCTCGCCAACGGCCTTCGGCGACGCCCCGCCGTTCTACGCGTTTGGGTCTTCGGCAAGAACTCCGTTGTTTTTGTGCGCATACACTGCGGGTCTACGCAGAGTGTAGAGGTAAGCATTTCCTTGTTTTTGTTTCTGAACTTGGTGTGATACTTTGGCATCGCTGTGTGGCGGCTGCGTCTTGGCTGTTGTGTGGGCTGGGAGAAGGCAAACGTTATATACTGAACGCTATACTGGTGCAGTAACCCGCGTTTCTCACCGGAGATTAAGCGTACGCTTCCGTCTTTTGATGCTGGTGTCTCAGCTTCACTGAAGAAGTCGCAAATACACTGTGAAAATTGTGGCATTTGAAACAGATCAGTCCACGAAACATGCTTTTTAATTGCTAACGCGCTTCTGACTGGTGTTGTAAGTCGCGAGCCACGTTTTTCGTCGCGAAATATGTGTCCAGCCGCCAAGTTCTGCAACACCAAGTCAGAACTTAGCCGTTTTTGTAACCCACGTTGCGTGGTATACGCACCGCGTTCAACGAATTTCAATTTTTATCATAATGTGGTCTTAGTTTTATGTACCCTTCCTGTTTCATGTAGAAACGTTTTCTACGCTAGATTTCCCTATTTCACTCATGTGATTAATGGCTCTATTACTTTTTTTTGTGATCATTTTGTACCATGCTGTGCCAAAATTGATGATTTACTTGGCTTCTATTTTCCTGTTTGAAGTACTACATTCAACCACTGTGGTCACGGTTTGGGTCTTTTGAAAAAATGACAAGCGATTTAGTTGAAGTATGGGTTTACTCTCTTCAACTGCTAAAAAATACAATGTGTAAACATATTTTTATTTACCTTGAATTTAACTCTTTCATATAATTAATACCTGGTTGACTCTAGGTGCAGTTTTTGACGCCTTAGAGATTCTCAAGCACTGATATATCACTTTTGCTTGACTTAATAATTGCTTTAGTGTCCCTTTAACAAGTCCTGTAACTGAAATAACTCGCGTTTTGCATGTGTCTCATCCCGTGTGCTGCAGGGCACTGCCCTCAGCCTTGTTCTTCAACTCCTTAATAATGAATTGCCACATCATATTGCTATCAAAATATGTCCTAACATAGTTGGCTGCATGCCGTACCTTGAGGCTCCATTGGTCAGATTACTTTTAACATTGAGTTCACATACTCTCCATTTATCTGACACTGGGCAAATGAGCACTAGCTTCTGTTGTACTGTCGCATGATGATGCACTAGTGAAGTCGGATTGTGCACGTGTCTTGAGTACTCCCGTTCTTTCAAGGAAAGTGGGTTCGTCATATCATCTTATGTGCAAGTTTGAAGATGATTGTGTTTGTTCTGCAGTTTACCCCATTGCTGCCATTACTTATGAAAGTGTGATGATATTGAGATAAATAACGACAGCTGACGCCTGTGGGATTTCATATTATGATTACTGAATACATTTTCTGTCATCACTGCTAATGAATTATTCTTGGCTTTCCTGTTGGGCACAAGCTTGCCAAAATAAAGCTTTATTTTCATTTGTTGCTTTTTTTTTCTGCCATCTGGAGCGCTCCAGCCAGTGCGTGACAGTACCTTAAAAAATTCCTTGCTACAAGGCATGCCTGAATATGTTGGTCTCCTGCACGCTATTGACTTGTCTTGGTGTAAACAAATCAAAGTGCGAAAAATAGATAACTTGCATATGTCCTGCACTTATTTCATGTAGCTATCAAAAAACTAACTTGCTGGCCTCGCGCCCACTTGTCTAATCTGTGAGTGCTTGTAAGCTGTAAACATTAGTGCAATAATATTAGCTGGACTGCATGTACAAAGAACTAAGACGTGCACATATGCCGATACTCACTTCCTTACAAATCTAAATAAAGAAAACTAACCCCACCTTAGATTTAGGTAAGACTATCCTACTGAATGTCTTACCTAAATGGTAATATTACTCCAGTTTAGCTCCTTACTTACAGTTTGCAGAAGGAACAATTGCCAGATCTAAGAACATGAATATTCTCACCTTTTAGCCATGTGTATTCATTGTCACCTTTTATTTTATGTTTTCAAATAAATATATTAACAATAAAAGTAGTGAGGATCATAAGCGCAGGCACTGTAACTTCAGCCAAGCGCATCAGTAACTCTAGATGAATCCACACTGACATGGAAAAAAATGCTCAGATTCGTGTTTTAGAAAGGGCAACAGATCTTTGAGATAGTGATTGGTAAGTTTGGCAAAAATAGATGTTTTATGGATGGCCGCTTAGTTGGCTTACATATTTCATGTGAAATGTTTTGAGTATAATTCATGGTATGTTTACTAAGAGGTGGTTCATGATCATTAGTCTCATTTGCTTGTTCAAGCTGGAATGTGATGTCCATTGTCAGTACTCAGTTATAAGAGCTTCACTAAATGATTAGAGCAAATGTTGCGTGTCAATATCGAAGGACGCAGATTGTTGTGAAAGAGAAACAAGAAAGAATAGTAGGCTGCCAATGAAAACAATTTAATCTTTAAACGTGTCAACAGCAGTTGCAAAAAACTTGGCACATTTGCGCGGCAAAAACGTAACAGACAGTACAACAAAGAACAAAAGGTGAAAAGTGAAGTCACAGAGGAGAGGTGGCAAAGAAAATAAAGAGCTGTACAATGCCAAAAGGATATGGTACAGAACGAAGATAGCATTTTGTTCAGCTCATCTTACGTCTCTTCCATGGTTACCTTTTTCATGCAGTGCACCGTCTACCTCTATTATGCATTTCTGTGGCATCAAGGCATGTCTTGATGTTGCATCATGGCGTGTATTGGTGCTGGTCGCATATCTAATCAACACAGGACTAACGCTACTAAAAAAATTGAAATGGCGTGCTTCATGATGAAATCATGGTTTTGGCATTTAAAACCCAGAATTAAACATTAAAAAAATTCACACTCTATTCACACTAGGTTGAGAACGACACAAACAGAGCTAGAAATGTTCCTGTGACCAAAGTAACAAAATTTACGAAGAGCGCCAGTGTAACACTGCCAATCACAATTTACTGAGGTGTGAGCAACCGAGGGCCACCATGTGGCATCAATGTTTGAAGCACAACTTATGCGCAAGGCTGGCAACTTGCAAGCTGAACGGATGCTATTCATACAATGCTTTGGGCTGTACCTTACTGCTACCAATCAAGAAGCCCTGCCTGATAAACAAAAGCTAGCCCTACAGCTCACTATAACCACAGCACTGGTGGTTTTACACACAAAATGAAGGAGTGGAGGACAGCTGAAGTGCAAGCAGGATCGCCAATGCAGAGCACGAGACAGTGCTCGACCTGAACCAGTGCTCATCGCTACGGACCTTTCTGCATTCATGGCCCATGTTCAGTAAACATCTTTTTACTTGCAAACCTAGATATTGTAAGCACTATTAAAATACTTCGTCGTTTTAATTTGTACATAGCCATCATCATCTTCCCTGTTCTACTTCTTCACGCATGAGCTGGGGCATTTCCTTTTTGGAATAAAAAGCGCTTGACAGCTTGGTTAGTCTCAGTCTTACAATATTAGTGCTAGATTTCAATACAAATAGCAATATCATCCTTGAAAAGTCGCTTGAAGCAATGGCACTATGAAGGCAACAGAACTAGAGGTGGACTCTTGGTAATGTGCGGATGCTGCATGAAATATTTAAACCACCTCAAGAAGGGACAGACAATTGATATAAGGTTCAGGAGCAGCTGGCTATGCAATTTCATAAAAATAACATACTGCAAAAGGAAAGGGGCACGTTAGCATTAGTAACCACTGCAATCAGACTTTGTGAGCTACAATTACTGCTTAAAAATCATCCTAGTGCAGGCCGAAAATGGGCATTTTCGATGACAGATGATGTGTGTTCAACGTATTCACTGTCCTTAAGCATGCTGAGACATATTTAGTGGGTCAACTGTGAGGTCTCCATAAAGTTTGAGTTCTTAATGGCATTTGGCGCCAGGCACATCATCCCGCACAGAGAGAGAGAGAGAGAGAGAGAAACAACTTTATTTTGCCACTGCAGGGTAGGAAGTTAGGGCAGGTAGGCCTAGTGTGGCTCCCAGGTGGGGGCGACGTCTTGGGCCCACGAAACGAGTGCGAGTTGCGTTTTCTTGTCTTGCCTTGTCAGCAGCTCGTTCCAACCCTCTTCGGAGGGAACTGGCAGTAATGATCGTGGGGGAGGGTTACCCTCGCATCCCCAGAGAATGTGTGCCCGAGTGGCGAACACTCCATGGTCGCACTTAGTGCAGACGGGGTCATAATCCCCTCCAGTGATTAAATAAAGTCTAGAATGACTGAGTATTGAATCGGTCTGCAGTCTGCGAAGCATGGTGGCTTGCGCTCGTTCGAGGTCGGGGTGGGGAGGCGGGTACACGCGTCTCGTCTCCTTATAGAAGTTTGTAATTTCAGCGTAGGATTTGGGGGCCTCTGCGAGCGCATCTGGGTTCGAGGGGCCGGCCTCCCGGTTAGTTAGGCCTCGGGCTAAACGGTCGACCCCTTCGTTCCCAGAGTTCCCCGCGTGAGCAGGTACCCACACTAAGCTTATAGTTCTGTCGAGAGTGCAACCGCGGAGGATGTGTGCGGCGGGGAGACAAAGTGAGTTTTTTGAGAAATTTTGGATGGCTTGTTTAGAGTCACTGAGAACCGTGCTTGTGCGGGGATCCGCGATGGCTAGCGCGATCGCAACCTCTTCGGCAGCGGTGGAGGAGTGTGTGCGCACTGTAGCGGCACTGATGAGAGTGGTGGTTGGCGTCGCTACGCAGGCTACGTATGTGTTACAGTCGCATTTCGCCGCGTCCACGTACATGGCATGTTCGTCGGCGGAGTAGGTGACGTCTAAGGCTTGTGCCTTCAGTTGGCGGCGCCTATCGTGACGGCCGGGTAGCATGTTCTTGGCCATGGGTCTGATGACTAGCCGACTGAAGACTCCAGTCGGGAGGGGAGCAGTGGCGTGGATGTCACCTGTAGGGTTGATATTAATACGATTAAGAATGTAACGACCGTGTTCGGTGCGAGAAAGACGGTGTACCTGTGCAGTCTTGTGTGCCTCTATCAGCTCTGTGAGGGTGTTGTATACTCCAAGCTGAAGGAGACGCTGTGTGCTGGCGGACTGGGGCAGTCCCATTGCCGCCTTGTACGCCGAGCGGATGATGCTATTTACTGCCTCTTCGTCTTTGCGGCGGAGGTGGTAGTAAGGGTATGTGTAGACAATCCTACTAATGAGGTAGGCTTGTGTGAGGCGGCAGAGGTCGGTCTCCCGCATTCCCCTGCGGCGAGTGGCAATGCGGCGGATTAGGCCGTTGATTTGGTGGGCTGTGGTTCGGAGGCGTTGGATGGCTTCCGAGTTCTGCGTGTTGTTCTGAACCAGCATGCCTAACACGCGGATGGTCTGTACGGGGTCTATTGGGTAGGTGGTAATGTGAAGCGTGATTGGCTCTTGAGGGTCGGGGACGGGTCGGCGAACACGTCTGTCTCGTATAACTAACAGTTCAGACTTGGTGGGCGAACAAACGAGACCGTTTGCCTGTACGTAAGTGTGGACGGTGTCGATTGCCTGTTGAAGTGAATCTTGTATCTCCCCGTCCGAGCCAGTGTTTGTCCAGAGGGTAATATCGTCGGCGTATATTGAGTGCTTAATGTGGGGTATGGTGTCGAGAAGTGTGGGAAGGCCCCGCATAGTAATGTTGAATAGGAACGGGGACAAAACAGCTCCCTGTGGTGTTCCCCGGGTGCCCATGGTGACTTTGTCACTGCAGAGGTCTCCAATGTGGAGTTCAGCAGTGCGGTTGTAAAGAAAGTTGGCAATGTAGTTGTAGGTGCGAGTGCCTACATTCATCTGTGAGAGGTTGGTCAGTATAGAAGCGTGCGACACGTTGTCGAACGCTTTACTGACGTCGAGGCCGAGAATGGTGCGTGTCGCCCGGATGGGACCCGGGTCGAGTATGTCGTGTTGTATCTGCCACATGATGTCTTGGGCAGAGAGTCCAGCCCGGAACCCAAACATCGTGGGGGGGAGGAGATTCTCCTTGTCTGCGTGAGTGTGGAGTCTGTTCAGAATTACGTGCTCCATAACCTTCCCCAGGCAAGACGTGAGCGAGATGGGCCGCAGGTTGCCCATATCGAGTCGTTTGCCTGGTTTGGGTATGAAGATTACCTTGGCATGCTTCCAGGAGTCTGGAAGGCGACCTTCATGCCAGTGGTGGTTGAAAAGGTCCGCAAGTGCTGCGACCGACTGGTCGTCCAGGTTGCGGAGCATTTTGTTGGTAATATGGTCATCGCCGGCGGCCGCGGTGGTCTTGATGCGGTTGAGAGCGGCGCGGACTTCCGACGCCATGATGTCTCTGTCCATGTCTGGGTTCTGGGAGCCTTTGTAGTTTAAGGGGGTGGGAATGTCGGTGGAGGTGTTTATGTATTTGTCTTTCAAGGTAGCGAGGAGTTCCTGGTTCGTGCCTGGAAACGCGTGTATGACGCGGTTGAGATTCTTTTGTGATGCTGACTTGGTGTGGGTCGGATCAAGCAAGTGCTTGAGCAGAAACCATGTGTTCTTGCATCCCAACTGCCCATCGAGTCGGTCGCAAGTCTGATAGCACTGTTCCTGACTAAGTTTGGTGGAGTAGGCTTCGATCTCTCGTTCTAGGCGAGCGAGGCGAAGCTTGAGAGGGCGGTTGTGTTTGCGTCGGAGCCAGCGAGCGTGGAGGCTGCGCTGGGCCTCCCACATATGCATGAGTTTAGCATCTGGGGTGGGGCCACCCTCCTCCTGGGTGACTGTGGAGGTGGCGTTGGCTGCGTCGTGGAGCAGAGTATCTGTCCATGTGTTGAGGTCGTCTATGGGGCTTTGCGGACGCTGAGTTCGTACGTACCGGAAAGCGTCCCAGTTGGTGTGTTTGAATGTGCGGCGAGGGCCCTTGCTGTGTGTGGCTGTGAACGTAGTGCTGAGAACATAGTGATCGCTACCTATGTTCATACCGAGATTGTCCCAGCGCGCATCTGGGATGTTGCGGGCGAAAGTGAGGTCGGGGCAGCTGTCTTTCGTGATGCTGTTACCGATACGGGTGGGCCGTTCGGGGTCGAGGAGGAGCGTCAGAGCCAGTGTCTGGGCAGTGTCCCAAACCTTGGCTCCTTTACGACCGCAGGCTCTGCTGGGGTAGCCCCACTCGGCGTGTGGTGCGTTAAAGTCACCCACTATAAGTAGCATCTCGTTCCGCGCGATCGCACACGCCTTGCGGAGGAGAGTGGCTACATTAGTGCTCTTGTCACTTGGGGGGCTGTACACGTTTAAGATGTTGAGTGGGGATTCGGTTCGGCTGTTTGGAAGGACCTGCACGAAAGTGTGTGGGACTTCGGGGTAGTCAAGATCGAGTTGATTGGCGGTGAGGTTGCGGTGTACAAGGATGGCGGTGCTCGGGCGGAGATCCGGCGCCACCGATTGGTTGTAAGCAGTATAGCTGGCGAGTTTTGTGTCGGTGTATGTTTCCTGGAGGGCTATAATGTGGGGTGTAAATGGCTGGGCCTGCAGGGTATACTCCAAGGCTCTCCGCTTTGCCTTGAAGCCCCTGCAGTTCCACTGCCATACTGTGATGGGCGCGCTAGCCATCGCGTTTCCTGTAGGGTTCGGGACGCTGCGGAAACGCTACGTCGGTTTTGATAATACCGCCAGCAGACGCACGCGCGGCTGCACTCTCAGTAGAGGGAAGCGCACCAGGCGACTGAGTGGGCTTTGGTGTCGTGAGGGCGTCAGTTTGCGGAGGGCCCGCGAGGTGGTCGAGGCGTGCGGTTAGGGTGTGAATATTGGTTGCCATTTTAGTGCAGCCTTCAATGAGCTGGTCGATAGTGGGGGTCAGCCGTTTTAGGATGTCCTCTATTTTAGATAAGCGGGCGTCAAAAGTTTCGAATTTTGCGTCAAGGTCAGACGTAGAGGAGGGGGGAGGTGCCTTGCGCTTATTGCACTTGGGCTGGTCGGTGTCCATGTTGGGGTCATTGGTGGAGTCGGAGGTGGGAGCGCGAGCCACCTGCTGCGGCCGCGGTTGTGGGTGCGCCTGTGCAGACTCAAGGCTATGAATTTTAGCATTTGCCTGTGCTAACTGTAGCTGTAGTTGCTTAACCATTTCTGCCAGTTCCCTTACCTGGGGGTCGGGCAGTTGGCTTGTGGCTGGTGGAGGGCTCTTCCACGCGACCTGTTTGGTGGACTAGGTATCCGGCCCGACCTGGGAGGTTGCCCGGGAGTCCCGAGAGCGCGATGGGGAGCGGCTAGGGCTGTTGTGACTGGAGCCGCTGCTTCGCAGTGGTGGGAAAGCGTCATTTCCTGGGGGTCGTTGTTGGCGGTCGCGGCTCCGAGAGCGAGACTGATGGCCACGTGACAAGGTGCCGGGGTCAGTTTCAGTGTCCGTGGAGGATTTGGAAGATTTAGCTCGGCTGGTTGGCACGAAACGGTATTTACAGCTTCTACTGCCGGTGGGATGTGGGCCTTTGCATACGATGCACGTGGCTTGACAAGTGGGTGGTTGGTCGACTGGTTGAGGTTCGTGGGCCACACCGCAGCGGCGGCAAATGGGTTGGCGCGGTTGTGGGCACACATCTGTTCTGTGACCTAGCTTGCGACAGTTGAAACAAACCTCCGGGCGCCCCTTGTAAGGGAAGACCTGGAAAGTGAAGCCCAAATACCGCATGTATCGGGGCAGCTTGGTGTTGGCAAACGTGACGACAAAGTGTCGTGTCTGGCCCATACGCCGCGCAGCAACGATAGGGATGTCGGGATTGCGAGCCCGAAGCTCGGCGAAGATTTCGGCGTCGCTTTCATAGCTGTAAGCCCGGTACAGAATCCCTCGCACGGAGTTGTCTGGGGCTGGGGCGTAGGCGGCAACAGGGACTTCTGTGGTGTCGATGGTGATGGCGCGGACGTTGGCGTAAGACACTGCACGAGCACTGTCAGGCGTGCTCACTGTCACTGTGTTGTTAGTGGGGTGCATTCTAACCTGGTCGGCAGTAACTGCCAGGCGTTGGTCGACGTTGGCTGCTGCGTAAATGGCAACAGCCAGCCGGGCGGGGCCGACGGTGTGGAGGTTGAGTGTGCCCTGCGGGCGAAGGACTATCTTGAGGTCGTCCGAGGGCAGGCGGGGAAGCGGGCGCTTTCTGGTCGGCGGTGGAGGGCGGCCGCGTTGCCGCGCATTCGGGGCAGACACCGTCGTGGCCGGCGTCTGGGCTCCGGCAGGTTGTTGTTCAGGCGGAGATGGGCGTCGGTAGCGGCGTTGCATCTCGAACGCCGTCCATGTGCCGTCGGATAACTCCGCGGCGGTGATATCGGAGCCTTCTACGGTGTAACGCATCTTCCATGCGGCGTTGGGCGCGGCAGGGTGCGGCGTCACCACCGCAGCTTGGTATGGGAGAGTCCGCTTCAAAAAGGTGGTCGGTGGGAAACGGCGAGAAGGCCGCTTCCCATATGACTCCCGACGATAGCGACCCGGGCAAGGGCGGTCGGTGAAGGTCGCGTCGTCTCGGTGGTTATGGAGCGCGCTGACGACACGTCCGTTCACCTCGGCTGTCTCGGAGCGAGTCCCTCATCCCGCACACTTTGGCTGAGCACATGTCCACGTTTTGTTTTCCTTTTTCCAGCTGTTGGTCGGCCGGCAGGAATGCGTCCCGAACCTCTCGGTAGGCCAGGTCGGCGCCTTGCCAAGCTTGTTGGTTGTGCCTTAATTTTTTTACCATGCCTGATAGCCCTTCCCATGGCCTTTTGCCTCAACATGCATGCAAACACAGCGCTGCTGGTGTTCAACTTTAACAGGTCTTCTGTTATGGACTTGATAACAGCAGCATACTGAGGAACGCATTCACCAAGTCCATGGGCGCGCTGGTATGCTTCATTGAATGCAGCACACTCTTTTTTGTGGTCCTGCAAAAAGTCACGTAAATGAACATGTTTAAATCTTGAAAGTCCTTTAAGCCAACAAATGTTTTTTGCTTTGAAGTGATGTTTGCTAAAGCCAACGCACTTACATATGTGTTAAAAGAAAAAGCCAAAGAAGAGAACAGGGACGCATACGGATGAAGCCATCAAAAATACACTCCTTTGATAAGTTGTTCAAGTCATGTTCTAGTTTGTGGACATCTTAACAGAGTACATTTTCTAGAAATCTACAAGCTATAGATAGAGATTGTATATTAGCCATTAAAAAAAAGGCTATATTAAGCACCCAAAAAATGCACCTAAATGTGTATTTTAGGTGCTGTAGAGGCCACAATATGCACAAGCTGTTTGCACACAGTAATTTTTTTTTTGGCATGTGCGAATAGTAGATTTTGAGCTAGCAAATATTGATTTTGGATGAACATTTTCTCAATCGAATATTGAATAGCTGTTGTGTAGAGAATTCACTGCAAACTTGAATGAATGAATGAGTGAACTTTTTTAATTTATCAGGGTGAAACAGGGGCTTATGGAATGTAACTACTGAATATTGTACTAATTGTTCTGTGGAAGAATGAGATCAAACTTTGGTACTGTAGGACTTGTTAAATAAATGTCAAAAACTATAAAGAGGTTAATTGATAGTAAAACATGGTGCAACTGCCTTTGTGAATGCAGTAAGTTAATGAGAAGAAACAAAAGTAAAACAGTGCACGCATTAACAATTAGACTACAGCTATGACTAGAAGTATAAAGGGGATGGTGCCATAACAGTGCTTTCACCTTAATTAGACATCTCAATTACACTTAATAGACATCTTGGTGCTCATACTGACACTGTAGCCAGCGCGTGCATACACCTAAGTGAATGCTTACGTGTATGCATGGTATATATGCTTCACTGCATCACACACTAGTATTGCGATGAAGCGGAATCAAAAAGACCGATTATTACTATTACACTTTGAAAAACTATTTTTGTTGTGAATATAGAATTGCACAATATTCAAAACTACTAGTAAAGTTATGTCTCATATCTACCTTAAAGTACAAAAGCCTTCACTTAGGGGAGGAACAGTATTGTGCAACCCTTCATAGTCTATACACTTGGTTGGATTTGTGACAGGCTACCACATGGACTAATAGAATGTTGCAGCAAACCTGTCATTTCATACAGTTCCTGATGCAATGAGCAGGTAATGGAGATATAAGGGCTACACTTCTTACAATGCATCAAGTGCCACTTGCTTGCACAGAAATTGAGATGCTGAAATTCCAATTGGCATCTATAGGCATGTAGATTAGAAAATTGATAACTCACAGGCACCATCAAATTTGTGCTAAATTTCTTCATAACCCATAAATTCTAATCTTCTGCCTTTGATTTGAAGAAATGGAGATATAATTCAGTGTCTGCTCCTGAATGACAGCTTAGTGATATTCTTCAAAAGTTGTAGGTATTTTACTGCATGCCAAAATTATGGTAACGTTTTTTGTTAAAAAAGAAAGCCACATGAGCTTATCACTGTTCCCCCTCCTAATCATTTAAAGTGAATGCCTTCCTTTGGACGCGTTACCCATTATTGATGTTTGGGCACCAACTGGTAATGGAAGCCGAGTGGCACTGGCTAGGTTAAGTAAGCTAAAAGGTGGAAGAGTTGTATGTAGCCCTAATTGGATATCTTAAAAAGTTATTCACATTTCTAGATATACTTAGCACACTATAAGAGCTGTATAATGCTAGACCTAAGCATTTAGGCAGAAGCTTTTTGGTGGCAATGAAGTTTGAAAAGGAGGTAAGGGTCATGCATTGGTTGACAAAAAGAACAACTGTAGTGTATAGGAAAAAAAATTTACTCTTCCCACTGCTGTCCACTAAGCCAGGGATTAAGATTTTAGAAGAAGCAGGAATCCAACCCAGACATGAACCGGCGACCAAAGTTAGCTTGACCCGGGAAACCAGAGCTCATATCATGGTTGACCCCGTCCCGCGAAACATCCACCCAGTGCATAACCAAGGCAGAAGATTCGCGAGAGCCAAGTCCATCCTTAAAAGGATCAATCAGCAGAAGCTAGATGCCCTCTTTGTCGATGCTGCCAGATATGACAGTGGGGATAAGTTCGCTGTCACGGTGGTAGACGTGGGGGGCAACCTGGTCAATGCAGCCTCTGTTTCTACTAAGTTTGCCCATGTGGCGGAGGAAGCGGCGATCGCTCTGGCTTTTCACAGCTCAAAAGTTCCCGCTATCATCTTCTCGGACTCGCGCACCGCGGTTAGATCGTTCTCGTCCGCCCTCATATCTGAACTGGCGTACAGTATTGTGATCAAAGCACTACAAAGGACTAGGGAGAGTACCAAAGGAGGATACCAAATCTCGTGGTTCCCAGCCCATCTAGACAGCTCAATTAACCCGCTTGGATGTAATCCTAACGAGCAGGCCCACCGGAGAGCGCGCGATTTCACGCACCGCGCTGTCGCGGGTAGCCAGGCTTGGAACGAGGTCAACATCCACAAAGATCCATTAAGTACATTCCACGAAATTGTTTCTCATTATCGACTAGGCAGGAGGACATTTCCACCCCCTCACCCCAAATTGAATAAACCTCAGGCTACCACACTAAGACTCCTGCAAACCCGTACATATCCCACTCCTCGGTCTCTTCACAGGATAGATCCTGAACACTCACAGTCGTGCCCCAAATGTGGTCATGACTCATGCTCCTTTGACCACATGCTCTGGCTGTGCCCAGCCCTTAACGCCTCTCCACCCATCACGAAAGAACAATGGCAGGACTCTCTCAAGAGCAGCAATCTCAACATTCAACTCCAGGCTGTCCAGAGGGCCCACGATATTGCCGCGGGACTTGATCTCCTGGTTCCATCGTGGGCGGAGCCACCGACTTGATCTTCGGGAGCCTTCGGTTTGGCTCCCCGAGGTCTCAGTCCCTCAGGACTCAAATAAAGTTCTTGTCATGTCATGTCATGTTCCCACTGCTGTAGAAAGCAGAGAGAACAGCTAGTGAAATCAAAGTACCTAACTTTCAAATCAATACTAAGAAGAATTAGTGGAATGTAAGTTATGAAGTCGTGTAATGCATAGTACTATAAATGCTGGTGTAATTGTGTGATGGACGCATCTTTTCTATGTTGATAGTGTTGAATCAAACCTGTTCAGAATTGAGCTCGTCACATTTTATAAAGGAAAATGCTATCAAAACCTCGTACCAGATGTATTTGGCCCAAGTCAGCCATCTCTCCTTGCACCTCTGGCGCTGTGGAGATTGTCTGCGTCTCCTGCCCTACGTCTTTGTGCGAAGTCGATGGTCCTGCTTCGCACACAGATGAGGGTGCCAAGGTGAGGGCATGTGCAGTCAAAGGCATGAAAAAGCCTGCTGCTGGACAACGCTTTCCGAGGGCAAGCTGGCCAAACTCTGTGCGGTCTCCAACTGTCAGCTCCGGGCTGTTCGGGAAAGCACCACCAAAGGCTTGTTGCACAGCAGCCTGGTGCTTACAGAAAGCACCCTGGTTCCCTGCCCTGCAGCTGCATAGCCCAATGTCCGCCCATACCTCATATGTCCCAGTTCCAGAAGAATTCGGAACATGGTAGCAATTTTGTTCTACTTTTAGAATTGATTTTGGGGGGGGATTCCGGCATTTCTTGCAGAAGGTGCTCATAGCCAATTCGGTGGGTAGGTTCCCGATTGTGTGCGTGGCGCAGCAGCCGTGTTTCGAAATGTTTCTCCCAATTACTAATCACAAATTCAATTAAAGCTACTGCATTGTAGGCTTTTGTTCTTTTTAGGATAATGTCCTTTAGAATACGGACAGAAGCCTCCAAATAGTTGTGTTTTGGCCTCTTGTTAGCACACCAGTACGATACAAGAGCACCCACTCACATTGGCGCAAAAGAAACGTGTTTACTCTCTGAACATAGGGCATATGAGGCAAGGACTGAAGCTCTGCAATGGCTGTCTCCAGTTTGTGCTCCTCCTTTGCATAGAGAATCTGAAACACCAGTTCAAGCATGCATTTTTTTATTAGCATTTTGTTTTCAGCATATCTCGTTATCTGCTATTTCCATTTCTCTGTTAAAGCAGAGTTTTGCAGCCATTGAAAAGTATAACTTTTCCAGAAAAGATTTCCACATGGAAAGTGTACAGTATCATGATATATTCCTTTTTTTTTCATTTCATTGCACGTGTCAGTGATAGCAGTAACTTTGCTTTCCGTATGACTTCTCTTCAGCTACATATTTTTTTTTACTTTACAATAACTTGTATGCTGTGTTCCTTTTCTTCTGTTACTGTTAAAAAAGATTGCCAAATTTCATGCTAATTCGACACTACATGCACAGGCCTTTGGGAAAAGGCAGTAAAAGGTGCTGTGTTTTATTGGTTATAACTTATCAAAAAATATATTTAAGTGGTGATAATGTCACTTGAAAAATAAATTATTACAAGATAGTGGAAATTCAATATCCAATTCTTAGTGTAGGTTCTGTGCCTATCAGCATGGGTCATGTGGGCTCACTGCTTAGTCCCTCCAAGCGTGCTCTTTTTCTGCCTTTTAATGGGAATCACATTTCTAATAAATAGTAGTTTTTCTAGTGATGTGTGTTTGTGAGTGCATGTGTGTGACATTCTTTTCTGTACTATGCGTTCTGGTTCATGCTAGCCAAAGAAAAGTCATGGCCAAAATTTCCTGGTTGCTCTTATTAATCTCAATTGAAAGCTGTTCAGTTGAAAGAGCTTAGAGATAGCACTGCATGTGCGGAAGCATGAAAATAATTTTTGCAACTTTTCTGCTCTAATTATGAATAAATTACTTGGTGTGGAGAGACAGGATTGTTGCATTGTTTTGGTATTTAATTTGTATAAAGTATGCAGCAAACAAGAAAAAATTAAAATATATAAAAGGGTATGAACACACTAATAAGGCTGTTGAGTTTAGAGTGACACAAGAGGCCTTTGCTGGAATTGGGATATTTGTTTTTGAAATAATTTACGTTCTTACCTCAGACAGAGCTCCCATGAATGAGGAAATTATGTGAATGTGAAAGACGTGACAGAGCAGTACAAGTATGACAAATTTGGATTAGCATGCTGGGTGGCATGAAGGTCCTCCCGTAGTCTGTTTTTGGTTGACTGTACATTATGGTGAAACAATGCCAACAGGACATGTCTTGTCCTGTCCCGTTTTTCACATGTCCCGTCATCTGCACAGCTTCGCCATAATGCTGTGCTGATTCTGTTTTGATATTATGCTACGGCTCTACATTGTAATTGGAGTGAGAGAGTGAACAAGGTAGTGCACATTGCCTCTGAGATGATGCACGCAATTAAGTCAGCTCACTTATTCCTGCAGTAAGAAAGGGATGTAACCTATTCTTCCTTTTTTTTCACAGGCAAGTTGGATTGTGAGGTACATGACTGGCGTGTTACTTTTGACAAGTTTAGTTGCAAACAACTGCAATAAAGAAGCGCTAATAGATTGACCCCCAGCCACCAAATAATGCATGGCATGAAACCACATGGCAAAATAGGCTTCTGCACCTTATAGCGGTGCACACTTCTTATCGACAATAATATTTCTGCATGTGCATCCTTCCACAACTGCAAACGTGAATATTTGGTGCTTTTGCTATGTGTGCTCGCAGTATGTCAGTTTGAGTGGGAGATGTCACTTATCTGTTTGTATTCTTGCAAGTTGGGTGGCTTAAGGAGTAAAACGAAGTTTGCGCTGTTCGCGGGGTTTACACTCCATCACTAATGTGACAGTGCATATCATGTGTCTTCGGTAACGAGTGCGCAGCGGTTCTTCTTTCTTAATTTCACTTCTTTGTTGCCAAGCTCCATTTGTTCTTATTTTTGTCTGTGTATGTGTGTTTTCACATCTTTGAACATGCTAGAGGATTCGCAGTGGAAAAGAAAGACTTACCAAATCTTGTTGCAGTTTGCAAGCACACTGTGCATACACATTGTTTAATACTACTGCCTAGTCGCGTGACCCATCATAAGACTTGGTGTTCCATTGGCCCATGGTGCATTTCTGTGCATCATTCCTTTGTCTAATGCTACACGGCATTAACAATGTTAACCTGTGACCTGGAAGTTATCGGTCAAATCGCGAACGCTGAAGAGGCATATACAAAGTTCATAGATATAATTTCTGGTATATACAAGTACCACTTTCCCGAAAAAAGAATTACCTTAGGCAAAAAAATTCGTAAACCGTGGATAACGCCTGAACTGCTTGCAAAAATACATCGCAAAAACGAATTATATCATAAATTTATTCAAAATAAGGACCCAGATACACTGAAACATTGAATTGTTTCAGTGTATCTGGGTCCTTATCGAAATAAACTGAATAAAGAAATAAAACTAAGTAGAGTGCGACACATTCAGTCTGAATTTGAGTGCTCTGCACCAAAACCTGACTTCTTATGGAAAAGGTTAAGTACTGTCCTTAATCGTAATAAATCGCATTCTTGTATAGAAAAACTGAACATAAATGGCAATGAGATATCTGGCATCCCTCTCGCCACTATGTTTAATGATCACTTTGTTAGCAACAATCAAAACAGTTCATCTGGGACATTGCTTAAGTTGAAGCCTGTTGCTAGCTCCTTCTCATTATTTCTTTAGCCTGTCTCTGAACATGAAGTTTTCTCTGCTTTCACGTCACTGTGAAATAGTTCCTCGTGTGATTTTGAAGGCATGCAAATTAGACCGATAAAGTAAGTGTTAGATATTGTCACACGGTACCTTACATATATTATTAATTTATGTTTGTCCAGTGCAACTTTTCCGAAAAGAATGCAAATCGCTAAAGTGAGTGTTTTATTTAAAAAGGGAGACAGAAATGATATCCAAAATTATAGGCCTATATCCATATTGCCCATCTTTTCTAAGGGCCTGGAAAAAATCTTACATCGCCAATTTAATAATTTTTTCGAGAAGAACAATATAATATCACCTGCCCAATTCGGCTTCAGAAAGCTTAAGTCCACCGAATATGCACTGTTGGAACAAAAGGAATTCATCTTATCCCAGTTCGAAGAAAGAAGACTTGTGCTTGGCGTCTATGTGGATTTTAGCAAAGCATTTGATAATATTCACCATTTAACATTGATTGAAAAACTTTATAGCTATGGCATTCGAGGTCACTCTTTAGCACTAATTAAATCTTACCTAGCAAGCAGACAGCAATTTGTTCAGATAGATATGCATTGTTCAAGTATGAAGCCTATTTCAAAAGGAGTTCCGCAGGGAAGTGTCTTGGGGCCCCTTCTTTTTAACGCCTATATCAATGATGTAACTAATATTTACCTAAACGCGAAATATGTCCTGTATGCTGATGACGCCAGTATATTTGTTTCAGGAACAAACTGTACAGATATAGAGTATGAAACGAACCTCATGCTCTCTAAGCTGAGGGACTGGTCAATAATGAACCAATTAGAAATAAATACAAACAAAACCAAAGCTGTGCTCTTTAGGCCCAAAAATAAGCCAGTGAATTCAAATATTAACATTATGTACGGGGAAAAAACGATAGAAATAGTTACTAGTATGAGAACTCTCGGCGTAACGTTTTCGAGTAATATGCTCTGGGACGAACACATCGACGCAGTCACAATCCAGTTATCTAGGGTCATCGGCGTGACGTGGAATGTAAATCACTATTGCCGTTTAAAGTTAAACTTCTCATTTATAACTCGCTTTTTTATTCGTACCTCTATTATTGCTTATTGGTATGGGGTACAACTACCTTTGTTAATTTGCATAAACTACTTGTCTTGCAAAAGAAGTTTGTTCGGCTACTCTTTAATGTCCCCTACAACTCCCATACTATAAACTTATTTCAGGAAGCCAACATAATTTCTGTGTTAAAGTTATACCAGTACAAGTCAACAACTGCATTTAGGCGGGAAGTAAAACTGAACTGCTCCTTTCTACGAGAACTTTCTAACCTTGAACTTAATGACAAATTTTATGTTACCCGTCATAAAGAGATATGGCGGGTGGTCACACCCAGAACAAATTATCTAAGGGAGAAGCTGTCACACACAATGCCAATGCTTCTAAATAAATATAATAATCTAGGCGTTGATATCACCCAAATAACGGCCCAACAACTGAGAGACTTGTATATGCATGATTTTTAAATTACTGGTTGAGTGTACATCCTCTCGGCTAGTATGTATATAAAGTGTGTATATATGCTTCTGTATATGTGTGTGTGTGTAGGTATGCATACGAGTGTGTATGCATATACGGGTATATGAATGCATGTGTATGTATATATATGTGTGTATATAATGTGCAGCGGCGTATTCTTGCCTCATTTGTATCACCACGAGAACCACACAAGCTATCCTAAGTATTGTTGGTTTAGTCACCAGTGGCTCTGTATAGATATGGGTGTGCATGTGTAAATGCGAGTATGTGGGTTCATGAGAGTATTTACGAGTATGTGTATATATATGTATGTATACAATGTATGTGTATATATGTATGTATGATGCATATGTGCTTGCATGTATGCTGTTGCCGAATATTCTGTAGAGGGGGCTGCGGGCCTCGTCAAGCTGCCTACTGGAGCAGCTTTTACTTGCAGCCTCCTCCATCAAGTAGATGGAAATAAAGCTATTCTATCTGTTCTATCTATCTATAGCACTTCACAATGTGCAAAGTACTACACACATTTCAAGGTGCATGTCACTTGAAGCAGGAATCCATGTTACATAGGCATCGTAGGGCAGCTGTTGGATAAAAGTTCTGTCCCCAAAATTTTGGTAACGTGAACAGTTCTCAGAAGTTCCGATAATTGTCTCATTGTTTGCTGTAGCTGCATAATGTTCAGTGTGCCATATTTAATAAACCATGTTCAATGAGCAAACTAAGGCCTCCTGACATCCAAGCATTGCGAGCCAATGTACACCTACCAGTCTAAGATAAAATTAGAGCACAAAAAATATTTAAGCTGACCAAAACAATTTGACTTCATAGATACACAACTTCACTAGTTCATAGTTTCATGCCAGAGGTTTTGATGACACTGCATCAAGTCTTCTTAAATATCTTAAATTTCTTGCTACTGAAAGGGCCCCTGAAACAGTTTGGAGAAATATTGTAGACGCATAGGGTTCAGCTACAGTAGATTATTCACATCACAATTCGTAGGAAGCGCCGCATGTTAAGATAGCTAGGGACGAGTACAAGTTACCCTCCTCCATAGTGATGCATTTTCTCCTCAACTTGTTCACCGAGTGATCGGGGCTAAGCTCCGCCTTCACTGGCTCTGCGTCATGATGACAGGTCATGTCATCTACTTCCATTTGTCTAGGAGCGAGCGCTCAAAGCCTCTCCAACCTCTCCGCCAGCTGCTTGGCAGTCGATCCCACGGTGTGAGCGAGAGCTATCGCAGCAGCGTGCGCTGCGAGCATTCTGTCGCAGCGCTGAACGTGTCTGGTATTTCGGTAACCGCAAGCGAGCTGAGCGTTTCAAAGGATGGGTGGAGGCATAAACTCAAGCTAATGAAAAAGCTTTGGCAGAGATGTGAGTGGCCTGATTGGTCTGCATGGTCCAGCCACCTGGTGGTACAGAGCTTAACCACCCGAAGAGCTAATATTGCTTTAACCAAGTGTAAAACGTTTTAAAGATTTACAAAAACTATGTGTCCACGATTATGCTTCTGAGAAAAATTTACACCAGCATCAAAGTATAATAGACTTCGCTACAGCTACTGTCCTTGGTTGAGCTTTTGCAACCAGGTGGCTTCACCGTGCAGACTATTCCCATTTGCACTTCTGCTCATCCTGTAAAACGGCACAGTCAAATGGCCTGGTCTAGTCTGCTTGCGCTTGCATTTACCCAAATAATGGACATGCGAAACACTATTGTGGTAATAATTCTCAGGCGTAAAGTGACGGCCACAAACGTGCAAAATGGCATCGATCAGATAGCAACAGTCTATGCGCTGTAGCCACTCCGCTTGTCTGCTTCCTTGCATAGGGACAAAAGGTTGCAGCTTGACGTATTGCCAGTTGCTAGGTTTGCGGCCCACAACGTGACAAGGGTGAACCATGGTGCTTGTGAAAGTAAAGATCGAGATCAACACTGACCGTGGGGCTATTGTTTACACGGAACACGTTGTAACAAAAGCAAACACTTGCTTTGTGCCACAAGTGCTTAAGTGTAGTGAGAAATTGTCCTGGTGCATTCTCGTTGTGTTACTTTCTTTTTATAGAAAAAAATTAATAACATTCCAATTATTACGAACATTTGTTCACCATAAAGTTAGAAAAATTATAGATGATGCGCTCAAGGTAGCCTATGGGATAACTCACCATACTGCCATCATTAGGAAAACTTGCGTCAAATAGTTAGGGGTGGCTGAAAATTCAGCCGAGTGACATGGTGCGATTGCTAGCAATGTACGTTTTTAAAACCTTATAATAAATTACAGACTTTACGCGGAGCACTTAGATATGTCAATTAACGATCAGAAAGATCTACCCTAACAACTCAGTACGTTTGTACAAAATCGTCAAAATCATTTCAGGGTTTTTTACTAATTAGTATCTAAGTATACGCAACAAAAGTATTAATTATCTGAAACATTGCTCTACCTTCTGGAAAGCTGCCATGAGCTGACGTCTTTCTGCTTTCCCTATGCTGTTCTGTGCTGATTTGAGCCAGATTCCGGCTCAGTTTTGATTCCGGCTCAGTTTTGCTAAACGGTGGTAAACATTTGTACACGGTCGTCCTTTATGAAAGGGAACACGCGAGCGCGTGGTCTGCGCTCTGCGGCGGCTGCCTACAGTGCCATCAACCTACAGCTAAAGAAAGCGCGTCCGCTTTTGGCGTCATCTATTGGCAAACAAAATAACGACCATGCTTGTGCACCACGCTCGATTTGTTGGCGGCAGACGACGCGCTACAGCCATCGCCCGTTGCTTGAGTGAAGAGGGAGCGTAATCTAGCAGCGCTTGTCCACCGGCCATGACTCGTTATTTTGTTTGCCAACAGATGACGCCAAAAGCGGACGTGCTTTCTTAAGCTCTCGGTTGATGGTGCTGCAGGCAGCCATCGCAGAGCGCATGCCACGCGCTCGCGTGTTCCCTTTCATAAAGGACGACAGTGTACCACACACCACTGCTACCCGCACGCTGGATGTGATAGCCATTTGCTATCGCCACCGCAGGAAAAAAGCTGGGCGCAACGCGATGAGCAGCTATCGTTTTGGAAAGATTAAGGTAGGCTCCCACCATGTCTGCGCAGAAGCAGTTTAGTCTTTCAAAAAGCGCGGAACGCGAAAAATAAAACAATAAACGGCATTACAGGTGATTGGAGCGCGAGAACTTTACGGCTTCGGTTTCGGCGCAAAAAACGCCAAATGCCACTTGCCCTCTCCACGCACATGCTGCCGTTACGACGTTCGGATGTTTAACATGATGTGGCCGCTACGTTAGTTACGTGAATGCCATAAGCTAGGCTTTTGCAGTAGCTTAGTACAGCACGAACATTTATAGATCTAATCTGAAATTGTTGGTAGAGCACACGGTTTACAAACTTTAATAGGGTTTTCACTTCCCGTTACTTTCGATTCCTGTCACCAGGGGCCTCTCTGTGAAGTGTTTCAAACATGGCGTCCCCCAGTAGCATCAGCACTCTGCGCGACTCGCATGACAATTCACCGTGGTTTTTGTTCCAGGAAAGGTAAATGAAGTTTTTTTGCGATGACTGCTTATATTGCAGTAGCATTTAGGAGTACTGTGATGTTTCTGTTGGCGTGCATCACATTTGACTAAGCGTCTCTCGTACGAGCGCCCTTGTTTCAGAGTTGAATCATAGGCTAATGCTAGGAACTTACTTGATCGCTCTCATTTGCTTTTCTTGTTGTCAGTACGTAACATGGTGTTGAGAGCAATGTACGAGAAGGAACACGACGAAAAAGGTTACGTGTTATCCCCGAGCGCAGGGAAGAAAGAGTGACTTTTCGCCTGCTGCGGCTCTTGACTTTGATGTAAGGCAAAATCGAGAAGAGAAGACAGGCAAGCTGTAAGCATCAGTTAAAAAAAAAGAAGAATGAAGAATTCCACTAGGAAGTGAGAAATAACGGCGTAGGCGTGTTCAGATGAGGACACACTTGGGGGGGGGGTGCCGACTATTCCTTCTCAGCGAAATGTTTTTGTATGAGGTGGGCATGTGCTCTAGTCCCTCTATAGAAAAGAATCGATCAACCTTTGTGTTAAGAAATTCAGCGCGAATTTGGAGAAAGTCTAATCGTGGAGAAGAGCATTCTTGCGACTTTCAGATTTTGCAAACTTGAAGACCAATCACTTCAAAAATAAAACTTTGTATACTGCCAAACATATTTTTTGTAATAATAAACTATTGGAACTACTGGCCCAAAAAAACTTAAATTTATGCCACCCACAATCTTTTTTTTATTATTATTTAAGTTGCTGTACTTTTCTTGTTCAGCAAGCGCCTCTCATTGACCCTGAGATCAGCGGCCATGTGGGGCTATTTTAGACAGGGCAGCGAAGCGAAAAATTTCCAGACAAATCTTCGAAGAAGTTTTTTGCAAATTAACGTAAAAAATTTGCAGCTACACTGCGTATTTATTTTGTAAGAAAATGGCCAAGTCACCAAAATTTTACAGTACACCCTCACAGGAGTCGTAAATCTAGTGCTGCAAGAACATTCAGCATTATTTTAGGCAGAAAGATTCGTCCTATTTTTTAGAGCCCTATGATGTGTGTAGTTGTAGTAATAACATCAAAGTTACATTCACATTGCATTCCGAACTCGCTGTTTTTCTGTTACTAAAGAATAGTGACCCAGATTCTGCAGTTGCCTCTTCCGACTCACGAAATGACAGACTTGGGTTTTCGGGGCTCTGGTAACCACATTTTACGTACGGTACGTTAAGGTAGCAAGCATGGGAGAGCGGGCACAGCGAGCTGTTTAATACCCCTGTGACATGGGCACCCACAAACTCCTTTTAACATTGCCGTCTTTATCTCGAGGGAGATGCACTTGGTGGCTCACAGTCACCCTTCCGCTAAGGGAACTTAATGGAGCTTTTGGTCAAAGGAGATTGGCGACACCCCTCGACGGCTAAATGGAGCACTCTCGTGCCCATACTGGTTGTTGTAAAATTGAGATTGTTTGCATTAAACTTTATTGTTGTGTGTGTTTAGAACGTTTGTATTGAATTAAATAAAAGCTCAAGCACAGTTCAGCAGCAGTTGTACTTGCTGCTGCAAAATACCCTTGACCTAGGCTGCTTGGCACAGTGTTTTTTTCGTCTTTCAGGGTGTTTACATGAACCCGACAGAATCAGGTTGAGCCGGCTTGTCGGGCTGGAATATACCATATTTATTCGAATCTAGGCCGATAGTTTTTTTCAAATAATCATATTCCAAACCTAGGGTCGGCTTAGATTCGAGGATTTTAAAAAAAACCTGCCAGTTTTTCATTGAAACTGCTAAATATGGTGCATAGCTAGCACCATCTAGAAAAGTCAGTATCGCAGCCGCTACTAGCCGCGCCAGTAGCCAACCGTACACAAGCGAGGTCGCCATTTTGACCTGTGTCGTGTCGGCCGTGGTGTTATCACGATGGCACCAAGCAGGAGATGCCACTACAGTGCCGCTTTAAAGCGAAAAAGTTGTGATAGCCGCAGAGGCATCGTCGAACCTTAAAGCCGGGCAGCACTTTGGCGTCGACAAGAAAAACGTCTGTCATTGAAAGGGACAACAGCAGCTTTTTGCGTGCGCCGCAACAAGGATGGTATTTAGCAGACCAAAGAAAGGCCATCGCCACGAAGTGCAGACAGTTTTGGCTGACTTTGTTCGGAAGCAGAGAGCAGCCGCCCTTCCAGTGACAACAGAAGTGCTCCAAGCGAAAGCTAGGGAACTTTCAAGGGAGCGAGGCCTAACGCGAAATGATTTCAAAGCCAGCCGGGGCTGGCTTCAGAAATTCATGAAGTGCTTCGGCTTCAGCCTCCGACGTCGCACTTCAATCACCCAGAAGCTGCCAAGCAATTTCGAAGAAAAGCTCGTAGCTTTTCAGCGCTACGTGCTGCGAAAGAGAGAAGCAGCAGGCTATAACCTTGGGCAAATCAACAACGCCGACCAGACGGCTGTGTATTTTGTTATGCCAGTGGCGTACACCGTGAATGAAAAGGGTGCCAAGGAGGTGAAGGTGCACTCTGCAGGCTACGGGAAGCAGCACGCAACTGTGATGCTGTGCTGCAGAGCTGATGGACATAAACTCCCTCCTTATATGATATTTAAAAGGAAGACACTGCCTGCTCGAGAAACTTTCCCAAGAAATGTCATGCTCGCTGTCATACCGGGCAGCATGACGGGCCAGTTGCAGCCACTTGATGTCTGCATCAACAAACCTTTCAAGGATCGTCTGCGGAAATATTACACGGACTGGTTGACTGATGAAGACCACATGCTAACGGCAACGGGCAGCATCAAACGTGCATCACAATCGCAGCTTGCGGGCTGGGTAGCTGCAGCGTGGGACGACATCCCAGGTACTTTGATCGTGTGCTGCATTTTAGAAAGTGCAGCCTATCTAATGTGCTTGACGGTACCGAAAATAGTGCACTGTTTGAAGGTGACAGTGACAAGGAACATAGCGACGAGTCTAGCAGCGATGATGACGTTGAATGAGCTCTGCACGTTCAGATTCAATAAATGCTGTTTGCATTTTGTGAACGCTGTCCTGAATTTTCTTGTTCGGCCTACATTCGAGGTAATATATAGTATTTTTGTTTGTTGGCTTTGGACTTTAGGGACTGAGCCTAGATTTGAGTAAATACGGTACCTGTCAAGTTCATTTAAACATTAGCTGGTTGGACTGAACAAGTGTTGAGTTGGGCTGCCCAACTTGTTTGCAGCGTGTATGCACACGTAGAAGGGTCGGGCCCGCCAATGCCAAGACTTGTGCAGGAACACTGTGATGTCGCAATTTAGGTGCCAGCAGCGGGAATAGCATCAAGATGAGGCCAAAACAAGCACTGTGCAGCCCAACCTCATCGTAGCAATAAGACCCACGGAATAGAGCTGCTGCAGACAGAAACGAACCAGAAGCTCAGTTAGGACGCGTTGGTGTCTCAGCTCGACACCGTGTGCCATCGTTGTCTGGACTTGTCAGAAGCGAGTTCATGTAAGCGCGGTCACGTGGGGCTCAGTCAGCCCAATTTTTTACTGCCCACTTGCGTTGGGTAAATGTAAGTGCAGCCTTTGTCGTGCTAGTCATGCAGGGGTAGACCAAATAAGAAAGCTCACAACGTGACCATTGCATGAAATGTTGCGTTTTAGTATAGTTTGCAGCAGTTTAGGTCGCAGAACGCAGAGCCTACTCACTAGACCGCAAAGGAAAATGTCGATAAGCACAGGGTGGCTAGTGTGGCTGTCAGCACTGCTGTTTAGCAAGCGCATTTAGTTTTTTAACGAGGTGTATCTTTCATGCATCAAATATATTGAATATTTTTGTGGAAGGAGTGTTCACTGTAATAGCTACAAGCATAATTAGCAGTAAGTTACATTGTTGTACTGAATGCACCTCTCACGGTTTCTTTTATAGGCCGTACACAATCACGACTTCCTTGAGGTCGAACTCTTTTATCGTAAAGAAGTTTGTGGGTGCCTGTATGACACAAGCATAAGGCTAGTCTGGGTAAAGTACTACTGCCACTGCTCTCTAATTAAGCTTGATATCTGAAATTCATCCCATTTACATGACCAGTGTATATGCCTAGTGGGAAGTGACGCAACTGCAGTGGAGGAGTCAGCTGGGTGTGTTTAGATAAGGACAGATTGTAGAAGCAGTTCCAAATATTTATTTTAGGCACGAAAACCATCCCACAGAATAGGACAGAGACTACTTTGTCACAGAAGAAATCTCAACTGTAAAAAAGTGCTAAAATCGCATTATCAGGCCGCAAAATTTTGCAACTGGAAGAGCGCATGGTATAGAGAGTAGTTTTCTACACATTAAACATTTCACTATAGATCTATTGAACTAAGGTGAATTCAGTATGTGAAATAACATTACGTTGTGCGACCTGACCAATGAAATTCCTTATATGTTGTGCAGTGTGCATGCACAGATTGAAAAAAGATTGTTCGGTTTGCATTAGTACTTACTTCTCTGAATGGTTACTTACTGGGCACAAATAACGCAAATAATTACATTCCGAAGTCGTAAACCTAAAGCTACGGTTCTTCCACTTTCGTATAACTTCATCAGACACAGACCTCTCAACCCAAGCTTTGAATGATAAACCCGCCGTGGTTGCTCAGTGGCTATGGTGTTGGGCTGCTGAGCATGAGGTCGCAGGATTTAATCCCGGCCACGGTGGCCGCATTACGATGGGGGTGAAATGCGAAAACGGCCATTTAGGTGCACGTTAAAGAACCCCAGGTGGTCAAAATTTCTGGAGTCCTCCGCTACGGCGTGCCTCATAAGCAGAAAGTGGTTTTGGCAAGTAAAAACCCATAATTTATTTTTTGAATGATAAATTAGTCGATCTCTATAGTCTCGTCATAGCTTGAAAACGGCCCTTTATCACAATAATGATTCTGGCTGCCTGTGCATGATTTCCACCAACTCCAGCTACTGTGAAATTTGTTTTCTTGGAAACAAAATTGGAATAAGTATGCTGTTGACCTTGATAACTACCCCCATCGTTGAACAGTGAAGTGAGTACCTTAGTATATATGTTGCATATTTTTATCAATAACAAAACATAGCAACATAATTTTGCAGGAAACTGATCACAAGAGATGAACCTCAAGTAATTTTACAGAAATCGGAAATTATTTGTATTTTTTGAAGACAAAAATAGTTGATATTCTGACTTATGATTTTTTTTTACATTTACCATCCAGTTCCTAGCGATAAAGAAAATGGTAAATACACTCTTTTGTAAGTTATGTAGCACATTACAAATAGAGCAAAAGATTTTCCATATGTAAGCAGTTCTAGGCATACCCAACCAGGAAACCCATCCATCCGTCATGTAAGATGAATCGCTATAAAGAAATTAATGTGTAAAACAAAATAAATTCGAAAAGAAAAATGTTGGCAATATTGAATTTTGAACCTAACACCCCACACTCCAGTCAGTCAAGAACTTTATTGAGGTCCTGAGGGGTCTAAGCCGTTGGAGATCGCACGCGGCGAGCTCCTTGGGCCGAAACCGTAGGCGACGCCCAAGTCGGGACGGGAACGTGGTGATGCTCCGCCAGTTCTTGGGCCCTCTGGACGGCCTTGAATTGCAGTTTGAGGGCCGGGCTCCCCACACTCTAATACTGAGTTTCTTATGCACTGGGCTATATACCCACGCTTGCTGAATATAGCTGAACCATATGAATGTTGTACCGGCAGTACAAAACAAATGTCAAGAACAGTTTCTGTGAAGGCTTTTGAAAGATTTGATGATGGTGGAATAAAAGCCATCTATAGAACCACACGTAGAGCCATCTTGGAGTGTTGTGCATATCATGAAAACTCAGACTTTGGGAAAATGTAATGCCAAACATGCCACATCCTCAATGCATTTCAGTGGTCACGTGATGCGCCTTGCATTGAGGGTTCCTTCACCGACCGAAATGCCACTGATCTCCAAGGGCTCGTGTGCTTCGCATCTCGCAGCACAGATACACAAGGAGTCAATGAATTGATATAAGGAGTGATGAGGGGTAGCATTAGTCTTGCCACGGTTGCTACTGGTTCAATGTGGGTGGATGAAGTGCTAAAAAGGGCTTATAATGATCAGAGCAATACTAGTAAGGTTGATAGTAGTTGATAGCAGTTGGATTGTGTCCCATAAGGACAGATAAATGTTAATAAGGAGCCAATCAATTGCGATAAGATTTATAATGACTTATAAGGGTTGATAAGCATTTATACTGACTGGCCGGATCAAGTTTGATCAGATTGATGGTGGTACTGGGTTGCATGGAGATGAGCAAGTGGCACAATGACTATGCATACTTGGACTACACCTGTGGAGTTCCTGCATGAATTCTTTGAAGTTTAACCCATCATTTCAAAATGCCAAATAAGCCACCAATTTTGTCTTGTATGTGAAAGTGGAAAGTTAGCATTTTTGTTCATGCCGTGCTATGATTAAACTCAACTTACCTTAATTCTGTGAGAGAGGTTGTATAGATGACTTTTCAATGTGTACAAAACTGTATTCTCTATACCACTCGCTTTTTAAGTTAGAACATTCTGAAACATGGATGTGACATTTTTGCACTTCATCTTATTCAAGATTTTTTCTGTGTGAAACAAACACGTATGTGGGGAAAGTAGTCTTGGTTACAATGTGTGGATAGGTTTTTCTGTCTAATACAAATATGTTAACAAAAAAATATTCTGGACCTTTTTTGTAACTGTCATTAACTGATAACACACACGACTCCTCTACAACAGCGGTGTCGTTGCGATTTCCCACTGGCTGGTGCACCGGTCATATAAACGAAGCATTTTAGAGAGTTGTGCCAGTAGTAGTTTCCCAGACCAGCCTTCACCAGCTTGCTTTGCGCTCTCTTGTGTGCTTGCTACCTTAACATATGGTAGGTGAAATATTGATACAGGAGCCCTGAAAACTAGGGGTGTGCGAATATTCAAAAATATTGAATATTTTTAATCATACTCGACTGGACAATAGGTACTCGATAATTTTTGAATATTCTATTGGATAGGAATATTTGAAATAAATTGAATATATTTCTTTCGGTGCAGGAGTAAACACGCTTGATAATGTTTGGTTTTAACCAAGGTAAGCAAGTGCGTGATTTTGTGCTGAATTTCGCGATTTTGTGCAGCTGGCAAAATTTCATTTGTAAAACATGCTTAGCCGCTGGACTTCTAAGCTGTGCAGCGAAGCTAACCTCTCTCTGGCAAAGGACACGGATTTGTAAACAGCGAGGGTGCACTCTTTTGCCGGTTGCAACCTGAGCTTATTGCTTGTCAGCAAATTCGATGAGTTTCAGCTGGTACAGGGTCAAATGCCCCTGAGTTTCCAGGACATTCATGCAGTATAACAGGGCACAGGTTGGTGAGAACAGACAACCAGCGGAAATTATTCAATTTTCAAGAGATAACAATCTTTTAGTATACCTTACTAGTTTATTTTTGTACCAATGACAATGTAATTCCAGTGTTCCAACATGTTAAACCAACTTGCTAATAAATGCATGTGCATATCATTTGATGTTTGATTGTAAGTAATCATATTCAAACATTTTTATATTTGCACACCCCCTACTAAAAACCCAAGCTCATGTCATTTCGTGGCTTAAAAGAGGCAAAAAAGGTGTGATATTAGTCGCTTTTCCTTACTAACCGAAAAACAGCGAGCTTGGAATACAATATGAATGTAATTTCGATTTTGTTATTCTACATACGAGGAAAATTCCAAATGAAAGTTCTCCTATTTTTGGGGGACATAGAGAAACTGTTAATACGGTGTTCACCACACTGTTGTGAGTGGCGCTTCCTCCACTCTCAAATAAGCCTGTGTGCGCTTTGCTCGGATGCTCAGTCTTGGTTTGGCAGCCATTGAAAATGAAGCTCCCGTTGAACACAACTGCCAAGTGTGAAGTTTGCGCAGTTATTAAATTTTTTAATGGAAAAAGCGTTAAGCAGGTTGAAATTCATAGGTAATTGATGGAAGTGTATGACCACTTGTGCATGGATGTCAAGAACGTTTGCAAGTGGTGTAGAGAGTTTACAGCCGGCTGTACTGAAATTCACGACAAAGAAAGGAGCGGTAGGGCATCAGTTTCCGAAGAGACAGTTGCGAAGATTGAGGTCATGCGTGAAGATCGGAGGGTCACTCTGGGTACTCTCTGCATTTTGGTTCCCGGGGCTTCCCGAAGCACCATCCACAGGATTTTAATGGAAACGTTGCAATATCGGAAGGTGTGTCCAAGATGGGTACCATGGCATTCCACTTTACACCTGAGACAAAACAGTCCCACAAGTTGCGGCATACCTCCTTGCCCCAGCCACAAAAATTCTAACACAGTCTGCCGATAAAGTCATGGCAACTGTGTTTTGGGACTGGAAAAGGGTACTGTTGGTCAACTTTCTGCCTGCTGAGACAGCAATAAACACTGACAGATATTGTGAAACACCAAAAAAACTCTCAAGGGCAATTCAGAACCGGAGAAGAGAATTAATAAGAATATAGCTGGTAACATACAGGAATTCTATAGCATTGAGAGGGTGGCAGGTCTTGTTGTGAAACTTAATAAGAGGTACAAAATGAAGATTGTACAGGTCTATGCCCCTACATCCAGTCATGATGACCAGGAAGTCGAAAGCTTCTATGAAGACGTGGAATCGGCGATGGGTAGAGTGAAAACTAAATACACTATACTAATGGGCGACTTTAATGCCAAGGTAGGCAAGAAGCAGGCTGGAGACAAGGCAGTAGGGGAATATGGCATAGGCACTAGGAATATCAGGGGAGAGTTATTAGTAGAGTTTGCGGAACAGAATAATACGAGGATAATGAATACCTTCTTTCGCAAGAGTGATAGCCGAAAGTGGACGTCGAGGAGCCCGAATGGCGAGACTAGAAATGAAATAGACTTCATACTCTGCGCTAACCCTGGCATCATACAAGATGTGGACGTGCTCGGCAAGGTGCGCTGCAGTGACCACAGGATGGTAAGAACTCGAATTAGCCTAGACCTAAGAAGAGAACGGAAGAAACTGGTACATAAGAAGCCCATCAATGAGTTAGCGGTAAGAGGGAAAATAGAGGAATTCCAGAACAAGCTACAGAACAGGTATTCGGCTTTAACTCGAGAAGAGGACCTTAGTGTTGAAGCAATGAACGACAATCTTGTGGGCATCATTAAGGAGTGTGCAATGGAAGTTGGTGGTAACTCTGTTAGGCAGGATACTAGTAAACTATCGCAGGAGACGAAAGATCTGATCAAGAAACGCCAATGTATGAAAGCCTCTAACCCTACATCTAGAATAGAACTGGCAGAACTTTCGAAGTTAATCAACAAGTGTAAGACGGCTGACATAAGGAAGTATAATATGGATAGAATTGAACATGCTCTCAGAAACAGAGGAAGCCTAAAACAGTGAAAAAGAAACTAGGAATTGGCAAGAATCAGACGTATGCGTTCAGAGACAAAGCCGGCAATATCATTACTAACATGGATGAGATAGTTCAAGTGGCTGAGGAGTTCTATAGAGATTTATACAGTACCAGTGGCACCCACGACAATAATGGAAGAGAAAATAGTCTAGAGGAATTCGAAATCCCACAGTTAACGCCGGAAGAAGTAAAGAAAGCCTTGGGAGATATGCAAAGGGGGAAGGCAGCTGGGGAGGATCAGGTAACAACAGATTTGTTGAAGGATGATGGGCAGATTGTTCTAGAGAAACTGGTCACCCTGTATACGCAAGGCCTCATGACGTCGAGCGTACCAAAATCTTGGAAAAGCGCTAACATAATCCTAATCCATAAGAAAGGGGACGCTAAAGACTTGAAAAATTATAGACTGATCAGCTTACTGTCCGTTGCCTATAAACTATTTACTAAGGTAATCGCAAATAGAATCAGGCACACCTTAGACTTCTGTCAAGCAAAGGACCAGGCAAGATTCCGTAAAGGCTACTCAACAATAGATCATATTCACACTATCAATCAGGTGATAGAGAAATGTGCGGAATATAACCAACTCTTATATATAGCTTTCATTGATTACGAGAAAGCGTTTGATTCTGTCGAAACCTCAGCAGTCATAGAGGCATTACAGAACCAGGGTGTAGATGAGCCGTATGTAAAAATACTGGAAGATATCTATAGCGGCTCCACAGCCACCGTAGTCCTCCACAAAGAAAGCAACAAAATCCCAATAAAGAAAGGCGTCAGACGGAGATACGATCTCTCCAATGCTATTCACAGCATGTTTACAGGAGGTATTCAGAGACCTGGATTGGGAAGAATTGGGGATAAAAGTTAATGGAGAATACCTTAGTAACTTGCGATTCGCTGATGATATTGCCTTACTTAGTAACTCAGGGGACCAATTGCAATGCATGCTCAATGACCTGGAGAGGCAAAGCAGAAGAGTGGGTCTAAAAATTAATCTGCAGAAAACTAAAGTAATGTTTAACAGTCTCGGAAGAGAACAGCAGTTTACGATAGGTAGTGAGGCACTGGAAGTGGTAAGGGAATACATCTACTTAGGGCAGGTAGTGACTGCGGATCCGGATCATGAGACTGAAATAATCAGAAGAATAAGAATGGGCTGGGGTGCGTTTGGCAGGCATTCTCAGATCATGAACAGCAGGTTGCCATTATCCCTCAAGAGAAAAGTCTTACCTGTGTCTTACCAGTACTCACCTACGGGGCAGAAACCTGGAGGCTTACGAAAAGGGTTCTACTCAAATTGAGGACGACGCAACGAGCTATGGAAATAAGAATGATAGGTGTAACGTTAAGGGATAAGAAAAGAGCAGATTGGGTGAGGGAACAAACGCCAGTTAATGACATCCTAGTTGAAATCAAGAAAAAGAAATGGGCATGGGCAGGACATGTAATGAGGAGGGAAGATAACCGATGGTCATTAAGGGTTACGGACTGGATTCCAAGGCAAGGGGAGCGTAGCAGGGTGCGGCAGAAAGTTAGGTGGGCAGATGAGATTAAGAAGTTTGCAGGGACGGCATGGCCACGATTAGTACATGACCGGGGTTGTTGGAGGAATATGGGAGAGGCCTTTGCCCTGCAGTGGGCGTAACCAGGTTGATGATGATGATGATAATAATAACCAAAGAGGTGACAACTATGCAGAATCCTTTTCGTATCTCCGAAAATATTCGGCCAATCTGAAAAATTATTTCTGGCAAGCCTTTGGGAAGGGCAATGCGCTCGCTGCAATGCATATTTCAGTTTTCATAGAAAGTGTTTCCGGGCCCCTCAAGCTTTTTGTGGATACTCATGTACCATAAAACTAGTAATTACGAGGGCCACTTTTCTCGGAGTGTATCACTTAGCATGGGGAGGTTGTGAGCCGTGACAATTGTCAAGACAATGAAAGCCGTTCTAATGACCGTGACGAGGAGAAAAGTACCCTTAGACTGTGTAGATAATTCTTCGAGGGGAAAAATGGGAAAATGAAGCCATTTCGTTTCAGTGCCTAAGCAAAGCAATTTTCAGGTGCAAGGTGGGCTAGTTGGTTTCTTGGCTGACCTGTGAAACGTGTCACATTTTTATCTTGCAGGCTAGACCACCTGTCCAGTCAGCTTGTTCGGCGAGTGGCTGGGTATGTAGCTGGCTGAAAATGCTGCCTGTGCACATAGTTGAGAGCACAAGCAAGGCAGCAGTACATGCATTAGAAATTATTAAGATATAAGGTTACAGACTTGCAAATCACTGATCACCTTGGTTCAGTTAGTAATTACAGTTGGTACTACTGTGAACCTGAACGAATTTTGCAGCCAAGTCTGACAAATTTAAAAAATGTAAAAGGTGAAATCTTCAACATGCACTTACATTAGTCTATTTTTTCTCCTCTCTGAGCAACGTGCTAGTGTGAGCCTTTCAACTATAATACTATTAGTGGCTGCTTATCACTGGTGTTGAGCAATTTTGTTTTTGGTGTGGAAGACTAAGCCTTTTTCTTTTGGTTGCATTGTGTATTGCAGTTTTTACCATGTCACCCAAGAAGTAGAGTAATTACTGTTTAATAATAGACATACTGAGATGCATATATACATCGTTGAATGTAATATCTGGTTGTGCAATAAAAATGCATCTTTTTCATAAAAGAATGGCTGTCCTCATTACTGTTTGGTACAAGTGCTGGGTGGGGTGTTTCAGAGATCAAGTATCATTTACAGTAAGCACATATTTAACAACAGCACTGTGAAATGTAGCCCATACTGGACCTACTGTATACACAAATACAACACATTGACATTTTTTATTTAGTAATTTAAAGATTTCTTCATGATAGAAATTGCAGTTTCGGTGCCTTAACTTTCTTTGCACTACGTGTTGCACTTGATTAACTTGAAATGATCGGAACTGCTCACTTTTTAATTATTGGCATGAGATTGCTTCAAGACTTTTATTTCCGAGAATGATTATGTATTTATTTAAAGTACCTTACAGGCCCAAAGGGCATTGAGTAAGGGGGGTTTAGTTATTACAATGAAAGTACAAGCAAACTAGTAACATCAAAATGTAATGCAACAAAGCAAATTGCAAAATACAAAACAAGGTTCCAATGCAAGTGAACAAAAATATGCAACACAACAAAATATTTATTTATTTATTTATTTTATTTATTTACAATACTGCCAGTCTCTACTGAGACCATAGCAGGTTTGCAAAAAAGCACTAAAAGAGCATTTGACTGCAAGTCCATTTGACTGCAATCCATAATACAGCACTACTGCAAAAAATTCACCTCAAGCTTGTGACGGAAGTTATGTAGTATTGTGTTATTGGTCATGTAACCCCCCCTTACACAATGCTTCCTTGAAGAGTCTAAGGTACATTAAATAAATTACTTAACAAGAAAACATGCACTTTTTGTGACAGCAAGGGATTTATATATTTCAATCCACAGGCTTCTTTTACTAGTCAGCACTTAAGCTGTTTGGCATTATGGAGGCACCTAGGTCTTATTTCACTTGTTACCAAGCCAGAAACCTCTTACTCTTAGCGGTTTTATATCCGGTGGAAACAAAAGCTTCTCAAGGAGTGCAAACTCCACTGGAGTGCACAGATATGTCTGTGTTGTAACTTGGAAATGGATGCCAGACCATCTGGCTCTCTCAGGACATCAGGTAGTATACATATACTGCAACACTGCAGTAACATTTACACATACCATGTGTTTCAGTCAAGTAAATGTAAAAAAAAGTGTTGTATATATTTGTGCATTTCTTCCAGTAATCCATTATTTGCTGTGGTGGACATCAGGTGCATATATTGAAATTGCTTATGAACATGCAAACAGCTTGCTCATTAGATTTTTACCTATTACTTTTAGAGGCCATGTAGTAATGAAAGTCAAAGCTAGCCAGTCGGGAAAGTATTTGTTAGTAAGTACGTCAATTGGCAGCAGCTTCAAGAAATGTGCACTAGAATTAAACGTTGCACGCAAAGCTTTCACACACTGACCAAACATAGTTGCGCGTAGAATAGAGAGCAGGATGTCACTGCACCTGGAATATCTTTAAACTGGTGCCGCTTATGAAGCTTCTGTCAAATATTCTTCCTGCACGAGCTAGGTGCAGTTTGGCAATCACATGATTCCAAAGTAAAGACAAATTTGCATTAAATTTTGTTGACATGTTCATTTAGAATTTGAAGATATACACCTGTAATTTACTGAGACTAATATTACTTGAATCCCCTTATCTGAGAAAATATGCATTTATTATCCACATAAAATTGTTTTAACACGTGGTATTGTTAAGTAGTCTCTATTTGTTCCCGACAGTACATTTAGTACTATGCACCTTTTGGTATAAACT
This sequence comes from Dermacentor albipictus, assembly GCF_038994185.2. Lineage (NCBI taxonomy): Eukaryota > Metazoa > Arthropoda > Arachnida > Ixodida > Ixodidae > Dermacentor > Dermacentor albipictus. Next base: position 483,927,590 of record NC_091821.1, read on the forward strand.
TTTTTAAAACAGGGTTGAAGTGCCTCAGACAGGCTGGCCAACGTTTCGATAGGTGGACCTATCTTCGTCAAAGGCTTTTTGTTATACTAATTTGGATGGATATCGCAGGAGTTTTGTTGAGTGCGATTCTAAAACTACCAGAAAGGTGCACATAGCAAGCACCCAGATGTTACTAAATATTCTCTTCAAAGAAGAAAATATATTGGGTGCCTGACAAAACAGTGCCCAATACACACTTGAAGCCGTGTTAGACCTTTAACATTGGGCACTTGAGACTGCAGTTAATCGAAATGTTCTGTGTAATGTATGGTGCACAAACACAATGTGCAGGTGGTGCTTGTGGCTGAGAAGCCTGTGTGTTGAATGATGTGTGAATATCTTTACTGTTATTTGCCTTCTTCTTTACCACTGTATGAAGAAGAGATGTAAAAAATAGACAGCGAGAAGAGTGCATGTACATGCGTGCCTAACCGTACACAAAATAAAGTTTATCCAAACAAAGTGCCACTACCAACTGAATTTTTTTCACAGTACAGGTTTTTATTTTTTTTATAACACCCATCATGTGTGGCTAAGGCAGAACTGTTGCTAAGCATGAGACAGCGGGATTAAATTGCAGCCACAGTGGCTGCATTTTGATGGAGTCAAAATGCAAAAACATCCATCTGCTGCCTGCATTGTAATGAATGTTAAAAAAGAACTAAATCGTCAAAAGTAATTGGAAGCCATCCACTATGGCATGCCTCTTAATCATACGGTGGTTTTGCTTTAAACATCAGAATTTTTTTTATATATATAAAACTGGAGGTGCACATGGGTATTAATACGTTCCTTATACTACAGCATGCTGGAGAGCAATTCCCGTGTTGTACAATGAAAGTGATGTGTTGCTGACATACATTTCCCAATTTCTTGATATGAAATGCTATGAGGGCCTCTTTTGCCACTGACTCTCCGACCCTACTCATTGTCTTCAATATGAACTCTCCCAGTAGCTATAACAACTAAAGCAATGAGTTGCACTTTGCCAATAAGTAAAAGGAATGGGTGGAGCAGCAGGCCAGAGCCACACTATTGCAGGCACCTTTTTGTACAAAAGATAGCGTGTCTTTCTCTGTGTGCTACAAGTAAATTATTGGCAGGGGAGAAACTCAAAACAGTGGGTCACTTCACTTGATCCCCCATATGGCACCTGTACAGCACTTTGAGTGGGAAATATGCACTTCACCACATGATAAGCAACGGAAGTTGGCTGCCAATAATAAAATCGCCTTCAGAACAACTCTGTGCTTGGTCACATCAACGCTCTGTATCCTGTTCTTTGAATGCATTCTCATGACAGTGTTTTGACGACCTGCAAAAAAAAGAAAGCCTTGAAGTGGGACAACCTTGCAGTAGACAATAGCAAAGTCCAGTGGAGCTGCTACAATGATTACAACAAACTTTTTTTTTCTACAAATTGTCAGTGCACACTGTAGGTTCGGAGCTTCAGGAGGCCCATGAGGACTTATAAAAAAAATTCATTCAAGCAAGCAACACCTTGAAACTCCGCTCAGGTACTGCACCCTTTCCCATCTATGTGGCTGGAAATGCCACCGAGCACATCAGTGTGGGTAAGAGGCCTATGAGGCTATTCAGTTGAAAATTTGAGCCTTTGCAATGTTGTGTGCTTTTTTAAAGGTTCAGCGTTTTCTTTTTTTGTAATTTCCACTTCCAGAAATGTAGCTATACGGCCTCCATTAAAACATCAAATAAAAGTACTGGTACGGCCTCTTCATACAAATGCGGTTCACTGTTTAATTGGCAGTGGAAAACGAGTACAATGTTTTTGTTCAACTGCAGCACTGCCCCTCATACATTGAGCATACTAATAACTTAATTTTTGGCTGCTGCTTGAGCATTTGCAATTACCACAAATGCGGATTCGCACCGAGTTTCGGAAAATTGCGCGGCTCACATGGTTTCTCGCGTATATGATTCTGCACACGCGAATTCACCATGTGAAACGGGAATACAGGAGTGCAACAGGGTGACAAAAATGAATGACGAATAATGCAAAATACATTGTCGCGTTTTAAATCGCAGAAAAGTATAGTCGCTAAAAGTTAATCGGGGATAGCTTCCATTGGTATGAAGCCACGTTTGATACTGTTCCAAAAAAAGAATAACATTTATGTTGGAACCTTGAAAAGGGGCGGCACGAGTGCCTACCAGTTTATTACAAAACAATACGTTCTACATGTGGAGCACTTGTACTTGATACAAGTGATCGCGTCGCTAAAGGCGTATGGGTTTTTCAATACACGCCGCCTAGGCTACTCCGAAATAAATGTTGCGTGCGTGCGTGCGCTAGGAGTAACACACGACGAAATTTTTCAGTATGGATAAGGGGATAAAGGGACGTGATAACGAGGTGTATATGGTGCGCGAGGCACTTCGATCTACAAAAGCTGGGATAATCGTGTGGTATATGGAGCGTTTCTCGCACCAGCCATATCATCGCTGCAATGAAGCGGCCTTCTTCACATCACTGCCTCTCTTCCAGGCGAAACAGTAGCAAGGCACAGGCGCCACACATTACGCATATTAAACAAACTATCGCGTGACATGCAGAAAAACAACAAAAAGCTTACCTACACGCGCCCAAACTTTGCGAATGCAGGCAAAGCGGGCTTGGGCTGAGCAGAGTGCTGGGCGTGTGCGCCCCAGGCGTACCGCATCTCCCTAGTGCCTAGGGACGTACCTAGTGAGATCTAGGGCGCGTGCCGCGCCGCTTTGGTGAAAAAGTACCTAAAACGGTGGTTCGTGCGAGCACCGCATAGTGGCGCAGCGGTCGAGCGCTGGGCTTGGGCGTAAATAGAAACACGCGTCCCGGGGAGACCACATCGGGGCGTCTGAAGGTGCGTACGTTTTCCTCTCTGCCGGCGGCGGCCCCCTTTGTCCGCCGCCGGCCGATGGCTACTTCGGCTCGTCGGGGTCCCGGCGGGCGCGCGCGCACTCTTCCGTCGTCTCGATGTCCTGAGGCAGCGTCTGCCGATCGTGCCCCCGTCTGTTCGTCTGTCATTTCTTTCTCGGCTTTTGTTCTCGATTGCCGCAAGGCGTTCATGCGCCGTCTGGGCCGGCAACTGGATACAAGAGGCCGAGACGAGGCATACGGTCGGTTTCTGAGGGAGCTCGCGCGTCCCTTTTCGCCTATAGGCATTCCAGAAGGAAGGCGACGGCCCGTGTTCTGCTCGGGCTACGTGACCCTTTGAAAAAAAAAAGCCAACCTATTCGAACGCACTAGGCCGGAGTCACAAAGAAGAAAAAAAACTGCAACATGTGCTGTGAACAAAGAGTACCGAGCGCCGTTGAGTCCCCTGCCCGGACCCATATGGGTGACAACACCCGATAGAAAACAAGATAAATAAATGAAATGACACGTGGAAACGATTTGCCTGCTTCGCATGGAGGGTTTGTCGAGAACAACGAGAGGGAGAGTGCGGCACCGTCGTAGACATCGCAAATTGGCAGTGCGTGTCGTTTGCTAGGAAAGTGTCGTCTGTTAGGAAAACAAGTTGTGGGGCTCGCGCGACGGCCGCGCGCCGCATTTGGTACGAAATTGCGGTTCTGTCAACAGGCTTTGACGCTGAAATGTCGCACTCACGTACGGTCTCCTCCCAAGAGAATGCACCGCAACGCAACACGGCAGCCCGTTTTAAAGAAGACGAAAGGAGCCTGCCGACGACACTCCTGAACGGCTACAAGCATATTGTGGAATGCAAGAAAACTTACGTCGCGTCGTTGACCAAGAAGAATCAGACATGGAAAGAAATAGTAAAACATTTGAATGCCAACCACGGGATTACGCGGCGCGATCACCTGCAACTGAAAAAATGCTGGACCAACCTGAAGCAAAAGCGGAAAGAGGAAGCTGCGGAAGAAAATGGAAAGCGCCACAAAACTGGTAAGCGCACGTGTTCTGCATGACTGACTTATTTGGGCTACTTTTTATTATGTGTAGTCACAGGAGATAAGAAAATACGCTCGCAATCAATCTTTCCGCGACTGCGCGAAGCGCACCAGTACCAGCGCGGGTGCTTCGCGATGAGCAGAGTCACCTTTCCTACTGCGTGGCACACTGTTGACTGAGAAATGCGGACCGGACCTCCGGTGACTGTTTGAAACGTGCCAGCGCCGTAAAACATCACAGCCATCAGCAACTGCAGCATAGGAGGCACACAGTCGGTCCTCTATTGTCCCAGCTTACCCGGATAGGCAACGTAGCGAGAAGTCGCACGGCGTTCTTCTTGAATCTGTAGCGACTGAGGAATTGTTCGTCGTCGTACAGCTCCATCGAATTCCCTCGGTCACGTAGGGTGGGTCGCGGAATTTTCGGCAAGGGCTGCGCCTCTGAAAATGCTGTATCCGTGGCGTAGCAAGCAAACTCGAAAGCAGCTAACCTCCGCGCGACGTCCGTTCGGGAGGCTGCCATGTTGGAATAACACACGAAGTCAGTTTCAAGCTAGCCCGGGAGCAGTCTTCAAACTTGAGCAGACTTCGACGCAGCCAAGTCGTTCCCAAGTCGTCCGCAAGATCAAGCACGATTTACGACGCGCGGCGAAGCTGTCTTGAGACTGCCAGAAGTCAAGTTCGAGCCAAGTTAGATCTCTTCATTCGGGGGTTGTAGAGTGCTTCTAACTTATATTTGACTGTGACTGCTCCTGACTTAATTTCATTTTCATGATTTTACTCTGGCTATGACACGTTTCATCTGCTGTATACTTTGGAGTTGTTTTATTTTGTTTGAACTGCTGCATATTTTCAGTCAATTTTTTTTATCTTCTGCATCTATATGTCATTACTGTATACCAAGGACTTGGCATTTGTATGCTAGTATTCCTTTTTTTGTTTTGTTAATTGTGGCTCAAGATGATGGTGGGAATATGTAATCAAAAATAAACATGGGTTACTTGAGTTCGATCATTGTTTTTGCTTGAAAAGCTATGGCAACCTGGAATCATTGGAAAAGTGATTTCGGACTAACTGGGAAGGACTAAAAGTTGCTCCTGCAGTTACTCCCTGTGGACTAACCTTAACAGACTAACTGTTGGTCCTCTAGGGACTAACTGGGAAGGACTAAAAGTTGCTCCTGCAGTTACTCCCTGTGGACTAACCTTAACAGACTAACTGTTGGTCCTCTATGGACTAACTGGGAGGGACTAAAAGTTGCTCCTGCAGTTACTCCTGTAGACTAACTTTAACAGACTAACCGTTGACCCTCTAGGGACTAACTGGGAGGGTCTAAAAGTTGCCCTCACATTTAGTCTGCAGTAGTTGCTCCCCCAGTTAGGCCGCTGCATTTGCTCCCGCAGTTAGTCCAAAATTGGTTCAAAATCTGTGGCAGGTCATTTAGTCCCCCAAGAGACTAACAGCCATACCCGTTTTAGTCCTTTTTGGCTTAGAGTGTACGAGTGGGTCCGCAGCCCTGACACGCAGGGATCGGATCATTACCCGATCACCCTCGACCCGCTCGGCTGCAACCGCACAAGAACGTGTACGTATCGCATCACGGACTGGTCCAAGTTCCGATCACTCTGTGCCACACCCCCTCCGGCGAACACCGATTTCGTCACGCATATTTCAAGGTGCGTAAACGCCGCCACCAAATCGTGCGTGGTGCCTGCTGGAACGCCGGTCCCCGATATGAAGCTCCTCAACTTGCGCGCTGTCCGTCGTCGCGCCGAACGCCGTGCCATCAGAAGCGATGTGTCGATGTGTTTTTTGTGTCGTGGTGGAACATTGGTCGATTTATAACCGCCTTGACACTGCATGCCGCCGTCACGCCAGGCAGCGACGCAACCAGAGCTGGCAGAGCCTTTGTGTGTGGTTGGAGGATAGTCGCGACAAGTCGCTCCCTTGGCGCATTCTCGCTGCCCTCCTTCACCCGAAGATCCCCCGCCACCCTGCACTCTCCATCGCAGTAGCACAGGGCTTGAGCACACAGCAACTGGCAGAACTATTCGCGGATTCCTTCGCGCCGCCGTTACCCGCTGCACGCCCCGTGAGTGCAGCCTGCGCACTTCCGCCCTACATCAAGGCTCAACTGCTCGCTCCCCTGCGCTATTTTCCTACGCGTGCAATTTTGGAGCATGTCGAGGTGTTGTGTTCGGCGGCCTTTACACTCAGTGAGTTGCGAAGGGTGTTGAACACGCGTAAACGACGTTCCGCGCCTGGCGCCGACGGACTGACACATCAGGTCCTGAGGAACATCGATGCAGCGCAGCTCCCCTCACTGCTCGAAGCATTCAACGGTGTCTGGCGCAGCGGCATCATCCCTGCCTAATGGAAGGAAGCGATCGTCGTGCCCATACTCAAGCGCGGCAAAGCGGCCACGAACACCAGCTCGTATCGTCCAGTGTCGCTTACCTCGGTAGCCGGCAAAACACTGGAGGCCATGGCTTTGCACCGCCTTGAGTGGATCGCTTCCGCCCTCGATGCTTTCGCCCCCGAACCGAGTGGATTCCGGCGACTGCGCTCAACAGCGGACTCGCTCGCGGACGTCGTGGCTACGCTCGAGGACGCGGCAAGTCGCCGTGAGGCTGGATATCTCATGCTGCTTAACGTGCAAGGCGCATTCGATGGCCTGCCCCATGCCACCATCACTCAAGCACTACGTGAGCTGCATGTCACCGGCCGCCTCTTCGACTACGTCGCGGCCTTCCTCAGTGACCGCACGCTCAGAGTACGAGTTGGCAACGCGCTCAGCTCCACCCGAAGCGTGACTTCCGGCGTTCCACAGGGTAGCGTTATCAGCCCGTTTCTCTTCAACCTGGCACTGGCAAGGCTCCCTGATTACATTCCGAAGATCACAGCACACGAAGTCCGTGTGGCGATTTACGCCGACGACATTGCGCTGTTTGCGTGCGGGCCCACGTACCCCGGCTATCCAGTACGAGAATCACTGCAGTCGGCGATCAATGCCGTGGATGAACACCTTGCCAGCATAGGGCTACAGCTCCCGGGATCAAAAACTGAGGCGCTGTTGGTGCATCCCCGGTCTCGTGCGCGCTTCGAAGTACCTCCTCTCATGCTGCGTGGAAGCCCCCTCCCGTGGCAGAGAAAAGTACGTTATCTCGGCCTCAATATAGACTGCCGGCTCAACTTCGACGCCGCCGTCTCCCAGCTATGCAAGGACTCGAAGAAGGTGGCCGGCGCCGCACGCTCCCTGCTCGCCCGTGGTCGTGGATGTACACCGCAACTTGCGCTCCGCGTCTACAACTCGGTCCCAACGTCGCGTGCGCTCTATGCGCTGCCCATTACCAACGTCAGAGCTGCCAACTGGAAGGCGATCGAAATGGAGCACCGCACCGTAATCCGACAACTTTACGGGCTTCCTCGCAACTCGCAAGTAGGAGCAACTCTCGCTGAAGCGGGAGACTGGCCGCCCTCACTTCGCGCACGGAAGCAAGCGATGAACCACATCGAGCGCCTTCAACGTTCGCCACAGGGACAACGCCTCGTGTGTCGCCTCCATACCCTCGAGGGCTCGGGCATGGGCCAGCGTGCCACCGAATTCAGCGCACTCGTCGCGTCGACGCCGCAACTCCTGCCCCTGCTGGTCTCGCCGCACGCCTCCGCGCTACTCGATGTCGACAACACGGTGCCAGGCGTCAAATCCAAGCTTCGAACAGCTGTTTGTGCTATGCAGCAAGAAATGGCCGCACTACTGCACGAGTGCTTGGAGGGCCGGCTGCTTGTTTACACCGATGGCTCAGTGGCGAGTGATGGTTCCGGTGCTTCAGCGTGCACGGCGCCGGGTATTTGTGCTACACGGCAGTGCCGCCTTCGTGTTGTGTCGTCGTCGACGGTGGCCGAGCTTGCTGCGATCGACCTAGCAGCTGATCTCCTCCTTCAACAGTGCAGTGTTCTTTCCGCCGCGATCCTTTCGGACTCGCGCACGGCACTGTGTATGCTGGCGAAGGATTACCTGGGATTACCACAGTGCCGTGCGCGATCCTTTCGGACTCGCGCACGGCACTGTGTATGCTGGCGAAGGATTACCTGGGACCTCCGTTGGTGCAGCGCGTCGGCTCAAAGCTCCGCCATCTCGTCAGCCAGGGCTGCGATTTGGCGTTGCAATGGGTTCCAGCGCACATTGGCCTGCAAGGGAACGAAGCCGCCGACGCCCTCGCAAAGCAGGCGCATTCCTGTCGCTTCCCCCTCGCCACCTCGGTCATCGGTTTCGACGTGGCGAAAACAACTATTTTACGCTCGCTCTGCGCACAGCACCCGGACCAGCGCGTCACCGCAGGTGCGTCCCTTCGACTGCTCCCCCGCGTGGGCTTCTCTCGGGCGGACTAAAACCCCTTAAACTTCGTAAAGTAGTGCCACGCTTTGAAGAATGCCGCCTCCTCCTCCAGCGCTCTGGCCGAAGCCGACGCCGCGTCGCTATTGGCCTAATGGCATCACGTGGCCCCTTGCGCCGGCTTCGTTTGTTTACAGTCGCGCTTCAGTGCCATCTTTGCTCGAGAAGCGGCGCTTGTTCGCGGCATTCCTTCCGTTCCTATTCTGTGTTTTGATCATGCGAACGCCTTGAAAGATGTTTTGTGGCAAGTGCGACGTCGCTTCACCTAATTTTCTGTTACCATGACCTGCTGCGCGTTCGGATGCCAATATAGTTTTAACAAAGGCAAGAATATGTTCGCGATACCGTCCGGTAAGCGCAACGGGTTAAGAAGAAAGACATGGCTTCACCGAATCGGGAGGGAGAACTTCCGACCAACTTCCTCTGCGCGACTATGTGATGTAAGTTGTGGCTCTCTCAGAATATTGTATGTGCCAGGCTTGCGTATTGTGCTGCGGGCAATAACGTAGTAGATATTGCACAGTTCACTGTGCATGTTGTCATTTGTACGCACGCTTTAACATGATTTTTACGCAACGTCTGCTTTGCTTATATGCGCACTTCGTGGTCGTGTTAGTCATATTTCGTGCGCTTAATCGTTTTGAACGCCAACCGGCGTGAGTTCGCGGGCACGCGAGGTTGCGTGCGATAACGTGATTACGAAATTTTTAAGATTCAGCGCAGTCCTTTTGATAAAATTTCAGTCTCGATCATGAAAGCGCCTCAGGAGAGCAACTCTCTGCCTTTTGTGGTTACTAACTAGCCTTCTTTAGATAGACTAGCTTTATTTGCCACATTTGTTCGTGTTCCTCGTTGGCGGTCGCCCGGTGGATTTGCGATACAGAGGCACCGATGAAAAGCGTGCGTGTTCTCCCGAAACCGTGTTACGCGGTGCGTTCGTCGTCGAGCGACCGCATCATAGGTAATTGAGACGTATGTGCTAATTCGCGTGAGCTTTAAAGTGTGCGAAGCTTAAGATGCGGCGGCGGGTAAGATGTGCGGTCGCCCGCCTGTTCGCTGGCTGGATTAGTCGTCGTTCGTGCTTAGTCGTTTGCTCGTTCGTTCGCGCGATCGTTTAGTTCGCGCGCTCATATAGTCGTTCGCTTGCTCGTCTATGCCACTCTTAGTTTCTACAGTCACTATGCCTAATTGAGACGCGCTTGCTGTAGGACTCTTAGGCTGGTGCGTTTATTTACGCAATGAGACAATAAATGGTGCACACGGACTTGTGACTGCAAAGACAAATCTGTAATGCATCTATGCTGAAAATAAACTGTTAACTTGCAACTCGAATGCCGTTTCATATCATTTTAACCTATGGATAAAACATAATTTCACTTGTCGCAATTTCGGTCTCCTCACGGCGGGGGGATTTTTCAACCGATCATGACTTCACTAATAAAGTCATGTCTCGCAAATGTTACTTCGAAGGGAGTGCAACCGTCCTCAATGCATGCACGTCAGTGCAACTCGGTTCGCGACACGTACGTCACTTAGTAAATGGACGAACCAACGCACGATGAAGTACGTGTTATTCGTGATAAGTCATTAACCCGAATAAATTACTGAAGGCCACAGTGGTCTTGTTTGAGATTTAGCCAAGCATTGTTATCGCGCTCCCTCTTCGCGCACGAATGCTAAAAACTCATTTTATTTTCTTGTGTACGCACAGTCCCGACTCGATGATCGGCACGCGGTATTTCTGTCGGCGTTGAGACACGAGAAACATAATAGCACCAGCGCCCACCTCTGAGGCTTTGCGCGCGCTTAGATTGGCAAGCACGCACGTTGGCGGCACTGTAGCTTGTAATACACTTTCGAACCTCCAGAGCAGTGATCTCCGTCAGCCTTTGTACGTCATAGCTGATACGCGCCGCGAATTCACATGGTAAGGGCGGCGCAGATTCTTTAGGCTGAGGGCTTGCTGGAAGCCAAGAGGTTGTCATTCGATGGTAAACGTGTTATTTACAACCATTCGCAACAAGGTCTTGCGACACGCCCTTGACAAATGCTGCGTACCTAATTGTAGGGCACGCGATATATTCGCAGACGTCAACGCACAGCGTTAACACTCCTTCAGATACTTTTTTAAGAAATAGTTATAAAAAAATGAAACAAAAGCTGCCGTTACCGAATTTGTATAAGCATCCGACTAGAAATTCTATGCTGTACACGAAGTTACGCGGAGCTGGAAAGCCAACGTGAACGCCTAAAGAGCACTGCCTTGCTATGCGTGCATTCACTCTGCGAAAGGTCGTCTGCTGCGCTCGAGCATCGTAGGCGGCGCCATGGTCGAGGAAGGACCGTGAAAGAGAGGAGAAACGAGGTGGAGTGAAGGCGAGGGAGGAGAGTGGCACTACTTTACGAAGTTTCAGGGGTTTTAGGGCGGACCGCTCCTTCCTGCTTCGCCTGCGCGTCGGCTGCTACAAGACGGCTGCGAGAACGCACAGGCTTCAGGGAATTGGCCGCCCCGCATGCAGCAACTGTGGCGATTTGGAGACGCTCGACCACTTGCTACTTTACTGCCCTGCCTTCGGTGTGGAGCGCACGGACTTGTGTACAGTGTATCGACGACTGGGACTGACTTGCGATACGGCGACCGCGCTATTATTCCCTGCAGCCCACTCGTCCATCGTGAAGCACGCTCTTTCGGCAGTGCTATACTACTGCAATGCCTACGCACTTGAGAGCGCGGCTCTGAGACGCGCACTCGCATTCTCATATTTTTTTTTTTGCCCTTGCCACGTTCCTCCTGTCTTTCTCTCCTTCCTCTTTTTCTCCACATTCCCCTTTCCCCTTGCAGTGCTGTTGAGGTGTCCTCATGTGAGAGACAGTTACGGCACGGCACTCATCTCTTCCGTCTCCTTTTCGAAAATCACTTCACACACACACAACTGCCATCTTCAACAACTAACAGCAGTGCCGTGCCGCGGAGCTGCCAGCCGATAATGTGAGGCCGGTACACGAAAGGTGCACCGCTGGTAATAAATATGCTGAGTTAGCATTTAGAGCAGTAATTTCGCTAAAAAATTAGGGGAAAGGACCTTCTGATTCACCCTCGTACGTACACGCTTTCTGAAGTATTAAGCAAGTGGGAAGTTGCAACTCACCTCTAAGCGGCGACGATGGAGGAGTAAGAGCGAGAACACCAAGAGCAGATAACTGCAAAAGCGCCAGATTCATTTGGGGAAGCTATAAGCTACTGACTAAAAAGCACACCTTACAGTGTTCTCTACTTCGGGAACAATATACTGGCGCTTCTATAAGCGGAAGAGTGTGCTAGAATATGTTTGGCTCACTCAGCTCTTTAAAGGCGGAATGGGCAAGGAGGTATTCTTTTTTTCTTTCAGATGGCATCCCTTTACACGCAAATACGTTCCTGATGTAAATCACGAACGACGAAGGTCACGTTTAAATGTGACTAGCCTCCAGAACTGACCTTTCCACGTCTTTCCCGCTATGGCATTTCTCCCACAGGTCTTTTGCACTTGATTCTTTGTACATTTAAAAGGATAAGTTGTAGCGATATAAGTGTTATTCACTTACTATACTGATTCAGGAGCGACATCTTGAAAATTGATTAGGGTACACATCTCTTAGAGAAAATTGTTAAACTATCTTTCGTGCTCATGTTATACTGAGCTTAAGCTCTGATCATACTTTTTGTTTCAGTCCGTTATCGCGCTGTAGATTTGATCATCTTTCACTTAACGCGAATCGCAGTACATGCTAAAATTGCTTATAGTCTGAACTGACATGTCAGGTGGTTCAGAGTGGCTCTAATTTGTTTTTCGTTATCATCACTTTGAATCCTTTTTGATTCGTATGCTGTTTTGAGGATTCTTTCTGTTTTCACACAGAAGGCAGCTGTATGATAGGTACAATAAAGGCTTTTTTTTGTTTACTTATCTGACTCAGTCAATCTTTCTGCAGCTTTCCGCATTGCATTCTGGGGTGGCACGTCTCTGTGTTGGCGCCATGAACAGATGCTATATTCCGCTTTACTACAAGTCTAGCAATGCTGGCAAGCTCGCAATGCGGTACCTATCATCGCCTAAGGGGTTCGTTGGATGCTCTGTACAGAAAATTTGAGTTTGTAGTTTTATCGTGAAACCGCAGTGCTGACGCTGCATATGTTGCCCTGATTTGCCTACCCGGGAGTTCCAAAGCTAATTGTATATTTAGGCGGCTGAACATCTTCCGGGGAATCATCCAAGTGAGCATTGTACACTCATAGTACATCAGGGGCACTCAATGACTGCAAACTTGTCGCCGGAGAAGAGGCGCAAATACTTCTCATTGCCTCAAAAACAGTATTTTTGAATATTTCTGGAATAGCAGAATATTCTGCCACAATACCTTTTCTAGCAGCCTGCAGTATTTGGTTGATTCTGGAGGAGTTGAAAGGTTGTTATGAATTTACTCGATGTTTCAGCAATAATATGGGGGAACAAAATGGTAGGCGACTCTAATATTTGACTCAGGTGTCTCGTAGTGGCACTCGCACTTCGGCGTTGGTGTTCTTTAGGTGAAGTTAGGAGAACGCAATGAAAGAACCGAACTCAGAGGCAACCGTTTTCTATCAATTACCCAGCTGAATATCACGGCACATTCTTGTGTGTGACTTTATAAGGGACGCCATTACTTCCGCTTCCTACTTTCGGTTTTCCAGTAATTTTGCCAAAGTCGTGCTCACGTGGTGGGTCTCTAAAGTCTATGATTCCGTGCTTTAGTGTGTGGTAATCAGTGATTTCTAATTATTTCTAATTATTCTATACCCTTGAACTATACCTGCAAGTGAACTTATGCTCTGATATCATACATATAATGAAACCATGAATTTTGTACTGTAGTATTTTTTTCCAATCTTCTGACCTGAATTTCGTTCCCGGTCGTCTCAGTGATTTAAGATTAATTAAAATTGTTCCATACACTTTAGTAGCTTAGCTTCTAACTAAACTTATACTCTGATGTCATATCTATCATGAAACCGATGACTTTTGTACTGTTTTAATTTTTTTCTACTTTTGCTTATTTATTTTGAATTTCCTCCCCGGTCGTCTCGGAGGGGAACCTGAAGTGCTGCTCAAGAAACAACAGTGTCACTCGATGGCCGCGCCACTAATAAATGGCAGCTCAGTGAATGGTTCTTCATTTCTTTTTAATTTTGCATTTGCGAAATCACCTACGGGATTTTCCTCAAGGTACAGTGAGCCGCATCACCTCTATCGCAACTCTTGCGATTTCTACCCGTCTGTACTTTTCACTTCATCAACGAAGTACCTGAATCCTCGACCATCGGAGACTACGTTGTACCTTCCGCTTATCGTAACTCCTATTCCCAATGTGCAACCTCTGCAATGACAGTTGTGTTCGAAATGATTTTAATAGTTTTAAGCTTACACAAATGTGGCAGCTTTTTACTGGGCGTTGCGCTGACATGAACGCACGACCTTCATGTCACAGGATATGAAAATCGTGGATCTTCACGTCACGGGACAATGCGCTCGTGTCTGACATATTATATCTCGTCTTAGTGAACGAGGTCCTCACGAGAAAGCAATGACAGCCGCGTGTGAGTATACGTGTGGTTGTAGTCTAATAGAACACCAAACTCGTGTGCTCAGAGACCGAAGTTCGATTACACCATCGGGAACGTATGTCCATGAAGGGGCCCGTAAACTATACAGAGGGCGGAAAGTTCTTATATAGTGGTAGTTGCGTACGAGTCTACAACGAACATGCAACCGCAAGAACTTTTGGAAATGACGCCGTAAAGGCAGAGTTACACGCGCTTGGTAATCGAGTAAAGGCCCAACCACTGGAACACGTCGGCAGGCTTCGGCACGCGCCAATGCGTGAAAAGCATACAGAGCGTCGGTCGGGAACAGGGCGAAGCGTGGCGACGCGCAGAGATTTTGTCGACTGCCGATGCTAGAAGTTCGCCGACTGCGCGGCGACGCTTCGCCAGCGTGCGCCAATTAGAGACTACGATGCGTCGGCGGCGTCAACCAATCGGAAGCTGCGACGCCTCCTGCTGCATGCCTATGATGGCAGCTAATGCGAGGATGCCAAGACCAACGATCGTTCGAGTTCTTTGGACGCATGACACGCGCGACAGTGTTCCTGAAAGGCAGTGTCGAGATAGTAGGCCAAACGGGACGCGACCAACGATCGCGGGCGGTGGCAGTGTGGCGTTGATCCGAACCGTCTTCGAACGACGCCGACAAATCCAACCTGCCACTGGGTTCCGCCAGTCTCAGTGCAATCATCTGCTGAAACAACCAACCGAATCACGATTTCCGTAACGTCTGTGCTTGGCGTACACGTATTTTGTCGTGCTCGAGACGAATGGAAAGAAGCTCCAGATCTCCGCAGTCTGGATAATCAGCACTTGCCTACCGCCGATGTTGTTTAGGTTACGTGTAGTCCTATAGCGCGTCCATCGAGCTGGTAACTGACGAGTGAACGACTCCAGCTGAATAACTTTATCGAAGTAAAGGAATTTTCCGTTCTGTTTGGCGCTGCAACGATTTAAAACATGGCACTCCTGACTTCGTGTGGTGTGTGATGTGGTGAATGGACCGTGTGCAACTTTGGGTGGTGAACCGCGGCGTCTTTCGTGTCGTCTCAGGGGACTCAAGTTTCACGGGTGAGCTCTGCGCTGTTTCCAGCTGCAAAGATAACTTTCGAAAGCGAAAGCGACTAGTAGCCGAACGATGGGAAGTCCGTAGGTCATCAGCCATGCCGTCTGTTTCATTGAACAGTTTGCTATTCTATTCGGCATGTGAATCCAGTACGTACAGTACAAGTTCACAGTACTCCTGACTCACTTTCTTCAAGTGCATAGGCTATTGAGAACAAATCTCTCGTGCAGCACTCAAGAACGCTGACGCACTGAAGGAAACATGACACAACGTAGTCATGTTTGAGTCAGTGTGCCCTTATACTTGAGCACTGCAAAAAGAATTGACCTGTTTGCAATATGTTCACCGTGTGCAGTGCATAGGAGAAGCTGCATCACGCAAGACCTATGCATGCAGCCGCGTATACCAGGATTGCTTCAATGCTTGAGAAACAGCCCATACTGAATCAATAAAACCGTAACTGACTTTTGAACTCTTTTTTTTGTTTATGGGGAGAGCAGATGGTGCGAGTGCACTGCGGCGAAGGTGAAAAGGTGTCATCAGTGCTTTGTGCAGTCGGTATGCTTAAACTGCCCATATCTCTTCAGCTTCCACTAAAATGTTTCTCCCTGCGATATTATAAACTGTAGTCAGGGAAAAGATCAGCTCAACACGAAGTTCGTAATGCATATTCGCAGATTATGCAGGGTGGTTAACGGCTCCCTGGATAGCATTTATCTTCTTCAGTCCGTCTTAACAAGCGGTCAGCATAGCCTGAGCCCCACAACTTCTGTACAGCCCGACAGCGCAAGCCCATGCTTATATAGCATCCCCCCCCCCCCCCCCCAGCCATTCGTACTCCCTTTCCTTGCGACCCAACCGAAGTGGCGCTATTGCGTGTTGTGCACACGTCGGTAGTGTGCACGTGTGCAGTGCTCTCAAATAGGGCAAGTGCCTGTGTGTGTGCGCGTGCACGTGGAGGAAGGGATGTCTACTGCATTCTGCAAATTCTTGCTCTAGATGGCTGGTTTTCCGACGCTCTAGTGTACAACCTTTCTTTAAGTCTTGCGAGCTGTCTAGAGTGCCAACTTACCCCTAAGATAATAATGAAATAATAATAATAATAATAATAATAATAATAATAATAATAATAATAATAATAATAATAATAATAATAATAATAATAATAATAATAATAATAATCACCACGACCATATTGAATGCGTTGAAGCCAGCGTGACACGTAATTAAAAATATTTCTGGAGCTTCGCGCGCTCTCACTCTTTTAAAGAAAGCGCCAATGATGCATGCCTTCTTGATGAAAATGGCGGTGATATCTCGAATACTGCTGATAGCTTTGCAGAACATTTATCTACTGTATATGGTGTAAAATATGCTTCAAGTAACCTTCCTTCTCAGTCTGGCACGGTGTGTACACTATCAGTCAATGAAGACCTTGTTTTCAAGTGTATGAAGCGCCTCAAACCTTCCCTTTCCTGTGGCGCTGATGGTATTCATTCCACAGTGCTTAACCCTTTCAGACACTATCTACACAGTTGTGTACTGCAAATTAGTGCATCGACAGTGAAAGCATTGTTGGAACGGCGCTGCAATTTTGAATTACGTGGAGAATGTTGCAGCGAAATGAGTGGGAAGGTAGACAATTGGGTGTTTTTACTCTGCTTCAGTAAGTTTTATGCAGCGGGTTCACTTCTTTCATTGTTTTTCACTATGTCATGCACGAGGAATAATTTTCAAGTGGCTGGATAAGTGCTTTTCAAGCTTCTCAAAACAGAAAACATTCCATGTTCTTATATTTGATGTTCTTGTAGCGAGTTTTCGCATGGAGTCGGAACTCTATTAACTTGACATAGCTCACTAAACGTTTGAAAATTCTTAATCTTTTCTGCAGCCATACGCAATCTATGATTCTGAAGATGCAAGAGATGTGGCGAAAGCAAGTTTACAATCAACGGGATAAAGTGGTGTCTGAAAAGGTTGAGATGTGTGGAAGCATACTTGTTCCCTGTTCTCACAAGCACCTTAAATAGTTCCCGAAAGTCTCGTACGCTTTTTAGCACTCAGAAAGTAGCATGAACACTGCCCATGCACAAAAAGGGTGCAAGACATCCACTTACTAACTGCCGGCTGATATGTATCCTCTGCAGTGCTTCAAAACTATTTGAATCGGTATTGCATTCTTTGATTTCTGTTAGTGCTGAGAACACTTTATTAAACGAACAGCATGGCATTGTCTGTCGGTAACTTAAAACTATTTCAGACTTTCAACAGTGTTCACCACTGCATCCGCCTCCAAAGAGACAGTTTTTAACTCTCCAACTGGTGCAGAAAAATCAGTTGCTCATAAATGCTTCCAATACTATGGCATTAAGCTGTATCCAGTAAACACACCATGTGCAATTTTCATGCGCCCTTCGGTATGGTCCACTTTCTAGGGTCGATAAAGTGAGAGATCTTGGTGGGTACTTCTACAAAACGCCGAGCTTTTCTTCACAGAAATAATCACACAACGTACCCTTCACGCTCTTGGAATTGTATGTCGTATATTGCGTGATTTCCACTTACCTGTTCTGTTTTGAAATTGTATGCTGTTGTTTGCCTTTCACTACTAGAGCTTGTTCTGTAGATTGGGGTGCAAAGTGCAAATCTAATTCAGACCTCATTGAAAGCGCCCAGAATAAATTCATATCTATCTTCAAGCACCACGTTTGTCAGTTTGGCGACCATAGTTCAGCATTCTCAAATATACCTCAACTTGCAGCTCTAGACTCAAGACTTAATTAATCAGACCTTTTGTTTCTGTATAAGGCGGTCCATAGCAATATACATTCTCCAAAGCTTCTTGATCATAAGTAAGTGTTCGTCCCGCAACAGTATACCAGGCAGCATTCCGAATTCTTTGTCTGGCCTTGTTGCATTAAAGACTGTGCTATAAATGACTTGATTCCAAAGAAAAGTGTAATAAGAATTGTGCCTTTATTGACATACTTCAGAGTTCATTTCCTGTGTTTTGTGTATGATTAACTCCCTTTTACCCTTCCTCGTTTTCTTGTTCGGTGTTTCTTTCTCTGTCTCGCATTGGTTTATCTACCACATTGATGTTTTGTGCACATTTTGTCGCACATATTGCTTTTTAAAAGCACCAGTACGAAGGCTAGAGAGCCTTCGTACTGGTGCCCTTACTGGTGCCCTTGGTACTGGTGCTGTTCTGGGCACTATAATAAACATTTGATCGATTGATTATTATTGTAGTATAAAATCGTGCTTATTAAGTGTGCAATAGTATAATATTTCAGTGCACAAGTTTTTCTGCAGTTAAAAATATGCATGAATTAAGAAAGCGCAATAAAATGCTATGTTCCTGATCATATGCATTGTGCTGTATGCACAATGCCATATTCTATCTATTCTATGGCAGTTTAACTCCTTCTGTTATCTTTGATCCAACTCCGACATAACCAAGAATTGAAAACGGGAGATTATAACACACTTTGTCGAATGCCTTTTCTAGATCAATTTGTAACATAGCGACTTTCCTAAAACCTGCATCACAAGTTTCAGGAATGCTGCGAGCCACATGAATATTAGTAATTATAGACCTTCCTCTTATCCCGCAGGTGTGATGCGGTCCGGCTAAAGCACCAATAACCCCTCGTAGTCTCCGCGCAAATATTTTAAATAAACCTTTATAATCTACGTTTGTCCTGGTAATCGGCTTGGAGCTTGTGACTTCGTTAAGTTTATTCGCCTCATCACTTTTTGGCATCAAGACTGCATGAGCTTTTTTAGAAGACGGCATTGGACGACCTTCTTGATACCCCTCCTTAAAAACACGTTCTAATACGGCGGCTAACAGCGAGCAGAGGAATTTCTAAAAAGCTGCTGTTAAGCCGTCAGGTCCTGGCGATTTTCTAGGGTTAAGGTCTTTAATGGCCTCTTCAATGGTCTTTGCTGTGATATCTGCTGATAATCGTTCTGTTCCTTCAGCGTCTAACCTACGTAGAGTGGTCAGAACATGGATTTCATACCCAGGCTTGTTGGGTATACTACATTTGAAGCACTCTCTGTAATATTCCCTAAAGGCATAATTGATTTCTTCGGCATCTCTAGATTTTTCCCTTTGTATTCAATGTCAACTACTTCGTTTCTCCTCGCATACTTTTTCTCATTTCCCAAAGCCCACTTTGTTGGCATTTCATCCGCCAAGATCTTTTCGCTCGTGCGCGAACAAGTGCGCCACGGTATTTTTCCGTGTCTATAGCCTCAATATTATTCTTTGTTTCCATTATTTCTTCCATAAAGGTTCCTGCCGTCGCAATTCCTTAAGCATTCTATAAAGGTTATTTTCTTCTTGGCGCTCTTTAAGACACATTTCTACTGATCGCTCTATATGTTTATTTTTACGACTTCTTTAAATCTCTTCCATCACTCACCCCATCCTTTGTGACAGTCATTATTTTTGCTCCAGCAATTTCTGTTCGTACACTTTCTAGACATTGATCGTCCTTTAAGAGTTTCGCATTTAATTTCCATGTTTGCCATTTCATTTTAGGTTTTTCGGTAATCTTTTTCCCTATCGTGAAGGCTACTAAAGAATGGTCGCTATAGGCTATGTTCAGCACCTTGTAATCATCGCAGAATGTTGCGATTTTGTGCGAAAGATAAGCTCTGTCTAACCTTGCATGGCTATTGGCTTGAAAATGAGTATAATGCCGATTATTGCCTCCATTCGCGTAATGTGCAATGTGCTCCAACAGGGCTCTTCCTATGGCCCCCCTCAGGAAGACAACGCTCTCCTCAGCCCAGTATCCATCACTCGAACGATCGTCCGAGCTGAAAACGCAATTGAAATCTCCTAACACTATCAAACATCTGTCTGTTTTGAAATACTCGATATTTCTTGTAAGAAACTTAGCCCGTCATTCACTTTCTTTAGTGCGTACGCACGTAATATTCGAAATTTCATGTTGTAATATACAAAATTGCACAGCACGAATCGTCCACTCTGACAACTTAAAACGATTTCTTCGACGATACCCAAACCATTCTTAAACACACAGCAACTAGTCGTTGTGCCAACAGCATGGCTAACGCAAACAGTGTAGGGGTCACTAATCGGCACAACTGTACCGTCATTCTCACTCTCTATTTCAGTCTCTTGAATCGCCAAGGTATCTAAATCATCTTCCAAGATTACAGGGCAAGATACAGTCCCGCGCAACGCGCGCGCGCGGCCACGCTGCAACGTCGGTGGAAAGCGCGTCGTCTACAGTCCGGCGTCACGGCGTCGCCCGCGTGCCCAGCTGCGTTTGGCGAGCTCAACGCCGCCGGCGCGGAGATAGAGAGTGTTCTTTTGCACGCGGCTGCCGCTAGACCAGCATGCACTGCGCGCTGTAGCGGCAGCGGGCTCAAGGCGAAAGGGCGGCGTGCGGTGCTCGTACTGAAAGTGCGGCTGTGGTTTTTTCAACATCAGTGTGTGATGAGAGCGCAAGTGAGGATGCACCTGAGCGCCTGCTCGAAGCGATTCGCAACCGTCCATGTGTATACGATTTGAAAGCGTGGACTACCGCGACACAAAGCGGAAGAATAACGCGTGCGAAGCTATACGAAAACAGTCTGGTCTCGCCACAGGTAAGCTGCATTTTGTATTCATTTTTAGTTGCAGTACACAGCTGTCGCAATGTAGGTGGTCCCAGTTTGTCTCCTTTTTTTTTCTGAATCAGTTGACCAGAACCTCAAACTATGGAGCAGGCTGCGTGACCGCTGCAACAGAGAGAAAATTAATCGAACAGGCCAAGAGGAGCGGGTCCGGCTATATAGACCTCAGACTCTGCCCAGGCGGCGCTGCAGAAAAACCCGTCACCAGCGCCCCCATTGCAGCCTTGGCACGAACTGAGTAGTGCAAGGAGAGCTGTCCGCAAGCGAAGGTGCATAGGCCACAATGGACCCTTCTCTTTCGTTTGTGTTGAGGCATGGTTTCCTAAAAATCAAGGACTTGGAAAGCTTCTTCCGCCCATCCACGCTACGGAAAGAAAGCGCAGCAGGGCTAAGTACGTGTACAATATAAAATAAAGTCTCAAGTGTTATTTCGGCGTGCTGCAACTCGCAAGTAGAGATAGCATCATGTTTGTCTGTAGGCATATCAGCATAAAAATTTAATCATTTCAAATTGGTTCATATCGAATGTCCAGAACACAAGACTTAAGTATCTCCTATATGTTTATGTATTTTATAGTAATGTTTTGTCTTGCAATTATTTCCAGAGTAAATTCTTTCATAGCCTTTTGCAGGGCAGCAAACAGAAAACATTTTCAAAGGAAGCAAACAGCGTGCGATCATAACGAAAGCAAGCTTCCTACAGTGCCTACACTGTGCATATTTCTCGAAGGAGCTACAGCATCGCTCAGTACCTTAATTTGAACTTTTCGCAGACCCTTCTAGCAACAAACGCGCACAAATAAATGTAAATAAACGCGAAATATTTTTCTTTACACACGTGCGTTACTTCGCGATTACACATCCAGTGATGCTACAGCAACTTTATTGCTCACATTTGAAAAACGCAGTCGAACAGGCTCAGCACATTGCGAAGCGTGCTTGTTGTATCGGCGCAGAACATACAAAGTACCGAAAGTAGAAATGAGCTCGCGATACAACGATGCTCTAGAACAGGATTTTGAATTCATAAATGAACAAAAATGTTTGGTTAAGCTGACCTGCCAAATCTCTCCATTCCACTTGTTGAGTCAAGTGGAGGCGGACGTCTGTGAAAAGGTGGAGATGTGGATAGCTCATAAGCAGGATGGTTCGCAACGTTGTTTTTTCTATTACCAGCGAAGTGGCGGCTGCAGATTCTTGAGTTTTCGCTTGGGTACTATGGTCCTCCGTCAGGGCTACGCAACATAATTACAGAACAAAATTGTCGCACATTCTCATGCGAGCCGCTTTGTTGTGGGGAATACAAGTAATCCGATTACCCAACAGGTTGAACGGCCCGTATCCAGTGCTCTCGCCTTTCCCCTTCATACGGTCGCGATAGAAATCGGTAAAACTGAACGTTGTTATTCCGTCCTTCACGTTCATGGCAATTTACAACACAACAGTAGCGTCGATTGCGGCGTTTCTTCGTAGCGCGCGGAGCTATCCCGGTTGCCGTCGTTTCCGCCATCAGTCTGAAGAGTGAGCCAGCAAGCGCTTTATGGCAATTCGGTGGCCTGTCCGACTATCGTAGATATCCATAGCTCTCTGTCTGGGTGTTAAATGCGCAAAACACTCGCAATATGGACCAAAATCTAGTTAAATCGTTGTTTCGCAGTCGCTAGCTGCATAGGCAACTTAGCAAGAGAGTCGGGCTTCGCACTACCTAATTACTGCCTTTTCGCACCGGCAGGTGGCGCTACGCGTTTCCCAAACTCCAGAGTCTGACGTCCATGGCCAGACGCACGTGGGAATTCCTCTCCGCAGTGGAATTTTACGACAAGTGTGGCCGTAAGAGACCATGAGTATTTTAGTGAATACTTTGACAGTACGTCAGGCGCGTTTCTCTTTCGCTGCGCGGACGTTGGGTACGATCAAGAGTACCTCACCTCTTTCGCAGCCTTATAACTAGACTGAAATGTTTTCGGTGCTTAATTTCGACAAGATTCACCGAACGTGTTTTGTTTCTTTACTTACAAAAATTATTTGTTTACCGGCTGTTATTTTTTCCAATGATCCCATATTCGGAGTTTACTTTTTGTGTGATGAATAGTCGCGCATTTTAAACCAAGGCACCCTCGACTTCGTCTTTCAATATATTTTCTTTTTTTGTATGTGTTGGTGTGTCCGGGAGGGGGGTTCCAGCTTTCCGATGTAGAAAACACCGAACCCTGTTGGTAGCATATCTGGGGGTTCTGGGCCAGAGTTTTGGACAAGTTACACAGCTGGTTCGGTCGCCCAAAACACTGCTGAAGCGCGACGGACATCTCTGTACGTGTCTTTCGACATAGCATAGACGGCTGAGGTCATTATATGAGAGCTGAATTCCGGTGTTCATTAGAACATTGTTACGCAGTTTTGTTGCTTGCGCTACAACGCGTCAAAGTTTCACGGCTGTTGATGAGCAGTTGCATAGTTTTATCTAGACGCCGTGTGTGGCTGCAGTAAGTTTTAATTTAATCTCTCTGAATAAGACCTTTAGAGCAATGAAATTATTATTATTTATTTATTCCGTACTGCCAGCCTGCTTTAGAGGCCCTAGGCAGGAGTGGGACATACATAAAGGCTTTAAGAGTCAATAACATGTGAAACACAAGAAAGAAAAAAAAGAGAAAAAAAGGTGGAAACAAGCAAAGCGTCATCTTGGTACAATGCAAAAGAAACAACAATAAAAAGGAAGGAAGATATAAAAGAATTCTGCAATACAGCACATGTTTACACAATGGCTTATACAAACACACAAAAAGAAATTGACGGTGCCCTTAACATGATATAATCTATAGTGTATGGATTAGGACAGAAATCGTGGGAAACGTTTCGGTTCATAGATTAATGAGTGCGTGCATGAAGGACGATATGGTGGAGCTTTGAAGAACGTTTTCAGGCAGGGCGTTCCAGTCATGGATGGTTCGAGGGAAAAAGGACTGCTTAAATAATTTGGTATGGTGCGAATACTCGTCTAACCTGAATGAATGTGATGAACGCGTTGGGCGCCGGCTACAAGGGGTAATATACAATTTTTTATCTAATTTTACATGTTCCCGATGAATTAAATATAACATTTTGAGCCTGTCTCGATACCATCTTGCCTCTAGGGTTTCCAGGTTCGCCTGCTGTAAAAGAGCGCTAGCTGATGTATCACGGCGGTAGGAATTAAAAATAAACCTGACTGATTTCCGCTGTATCATTTCAATAATATTTATGCTTGCTTGGGTGTAAGGATCCCAGACAGGAATAGCGTACTCAAACAATGGTCTGATGAAAGTCTTGTATGCTAATAATTTTATATTACCTGTAGATTTAGCCAAGGTTCTCCTCAGGTATCCGAGCTTATTCATGGCTTTCTTTTTAATGTGAGCTACATGACTATTCCACCTAAGGTCCGACGTAATTACTAAACCAAGGTATTTATATTCTGTAACAGAGGATAAGTTATGGCCATTAATGCTGTACACAAAGGGTAACGGCTTCTTTTTGCGTGTAATGATCATTGATACTGTTTTTGTTAGGTTAATGTTCATTTGCCACTCTAAGCACCAAGTCGCTATTGCTGATAAAGATGAATTTAGGATCGTCTGATCTGCCTCGTGTTGATATGTGACTTCTAGACATTCCGATGTTTCTTATGCTGCTTACTTGCCGATAACTTCGGTTGTAACAAGCATGTGACGCCCCCTCGGGCATAATCTTCGTTGGCTCGCCAGACTTGGTGGCCTGCCAGGCTCAGTAGGCAACATTGATCACCGCACCGCAATAAACACCAACGAGCACAGCTGCTCGACGGTTAGTGACCGTTCGTCACCACCACGCTTCGGAGCATGCCTAACACAAAATGCCTCGATCCCTCCCTCGTTCACGAGCTCGGGCGGATCGTAACATTGGTCATTCGAATTTGCCTGCTTTTGTGTAAGCACACTGTTGGGAGGAGCGTTTACAACTCTTTTCTATTCACAATTCCGCCATTCTGGCCCGAACCGTATCGACCGTGCAAGGCTCACAAGCAGTCACCAGTCAGTACAGCCCGGCGGAGGAGCTGTTGCGCACCATGTGCGGCACTGCCAGTGCGTCTCCCTCCGAGGACTCCCAGGAAGAAGAACAAGCAGGCCAGGTGGAGCAGTACTCGATTGAGCAGGCTCCCCTACAGGTTGACGAATGCACTTCTGTTGGGACGGTGCCTTCCGATGCTCAGAAAGAAACGCAAAAAAATGATGATTTTGATCAGCAGCTTCTGAGCCACCTCAAGAAAAAATGACAGAAAATGTGGCATTTGACCTTTCCATTGGTATGACATTGGACACGCTCGCCAGACAAGTAGCAGCTAAGTGCAAAGCACGGTTAATTGAGGTAATTGCTGAGTATAAGATTTAAGCACTTGACAAAACTATGCAGCAGCTACCTTCATTTATCTTGTTCACTCTTGTTAGAGAAGGAGACAGCAGTATGCTGTTTCTGTTCGTTATACAATGAGTCTGCAGAAGAACTGTACCTGAACTCTTACGCCATTTTTTTATCAACAAGCGCAATAGTTATTTTCCAAGAGCGAAGTTGCAGCTGCTTTGACGTTTGCATTTGTACCCGAAATGAGACATGTGTATTTTTATTTACCTTGGCATTTCATTCCTACATCCCAACTTCATAGATTTGCATGATTGATCATTGTCACCTTTTTTTATGAAGCATGACCATGGTGCTTTAATTCGTTCTATCTATATATTGTATATGGTTTCTTTGATGGCAGCCTATGTGAGATTTCATTTACTTCATTCTTATTTTTGATACTTAGGTGAAAATGCACTTGCAGTCTCTGTGCATGTAGTGCACAGCTTCAGTTAGGGAGAGTACCTTTGTACACTCACATGTGCAAATAGCCCAATATAATGCATACTTTCCTTACATTTGGTTGCAACATTGTTTTGCATTTCAAATGAATACATTTGTCTGACTCGGAAGTGTGACAGCCATCGTAGGCAGGTCTTTTTATACATTTCGTTTGTAAGTGTGCTCTGAACTAACGTGAGTGAGATTACACTACTTATTCCTGTGTGCAGACAGCTTGTATTCTCACTATACGAAAGGCTGCAGCATCATGTTGGACTTAAATTGTATTATGTGCCTTCAAGTGCCATACTTGTGATAGCAATTTTTTTTATCTATTTGTACGGATGTGTACCTACTAAGGTAATTCACATTACGTTTGCACACTCGTGTGTGCATGCGTAGTTCCTACTTTGCATCTGGCTGCAACCTCACGCTGTATTTGAATAAATGCAATCAACTACATTTCTCATAGTGCCTTGAAGTGAGTAACATTTAGGTCTTGTTATACATTCCGTTTACATAAGTTTTGAACTGAACTAACGCGATTTAGATTCCTTTTACATATACGTAAGCGCATATTCGTTCCCTTGCATTTTCCTACATAAGGCTGCATGCAGCCTCATGTGTTCCAAAGAGTGCAATAGGTATATGTTTTTGTGTCTTGAAGTGACAAAACCATTCTAGTCACGGTTTTATTAGATTTCATTTTTACATACGTTCTACGGAAGGAACGTGGTTAGAGATTGTTGACATACTCATGTGCGCAGTTTGCTAGTGTGTTATTTTTTATAAGTAACAGTGCAGTGTCATGTTGGATTTCAAAGATAACAATATGCTTGGAATGACGGAATGTTGAGCTAATTAGTAGAGATGTATCGTAGCAAAAGGTAAGGCGTGCAGACACGGACAAAGGAGAAGATAAAACGACAGAACGCCGTAGATACATTTACACGGCGGTTAACCTGTGGTTTTCTCTTGTGTCTGCGTCTGCACGCCTAATCTTTTTCTTCAATGCGGACAGTATGTTGCTCTTTCGGCCTTGGTGTGAAGAGGCCACTAGTCAGGTTGCTTTGTTCATTTGTGTTAAAAGTGTTGTGCAGCGTGAGCACAATTTAGATTATGTTTGTGCTCACACTTTCTGTTTTATTAGCCATTGCTTTATGATTACCAAGCTGTTGCGAAACTAGCTGCTAGTCTTGCATTAGTGCTATATGTGGCAACTAAACCTTGTCATGTGCTGCGCACGCCATCAGTATTTCATTCCAATGTTGTAACATCTAAAAATAGTAAAGATGGTGCTTACAGACTTCAAAGTTTATTTATTGTGAAGATACTTTATGTATTTCAGGAACTAAACCAAGCAGTTGGTGCTGCAGAAGAATGCAGAGTTACATCGTACAAATGTTTACACAGCAGCAGTGTGTACTAAAACAAAGGAACACAAGATCAGCCAAATTATTTCTCCTTCTGTTTCAGCACAGTAGTGCTGAAACAGAAGGAGAAATGACAAAAGCACACAGTACAGATACAAATTAACACTGTCACATACTATGTTATTCTAACTGCTGGCAGCCTAGTGCGAAATTTATTCCAAAAAGAGGCAAGACAATCGGTGCACGTGCAGAAATCAATTTCATGAAAATTAAAATTCGCGACATGCACTTCATAAAAGCGCAGTACAAGATCTTGAAATTTCGTGGGGTTACTCAGCTTCGCGTAATTACGTTAAGCTCTCATGGCACGAAGCCTGCTGCAGACAAGAAGTAATTGGAAATTTCGCCTCTGAGTGCCAAGGCTGCAGGAGCAGATGGATTACTGCTAGACACTGCAATTGCTCCAACCTGCGTGATCGTATGCCTAAAAATACCTATCCTGTATTTCCCCGCCACACACAGCGTCACCATAGCCTGCAGGGCAGTACGCCGAATCGACCATTAAGAAGTTGTGCACGCACACTCCTGCCTTCACCATGTCAGTGAGCAGCTCGGGATGTCCCGTGACAGTTCCTGGAGAAGCCCTCCACCTCGAAACGAGGATTCCAAATGCGTTCTCCAGGCTTCTTCTAGCCCTTGATAGACAGAAAATTAAATGTTCTTTTCCTGTGGTCGAACTGCCTTCCTTGGCACGGAGGCATTAAATATGTGCGAAATGGGAATGCTACGTCGCCTACCACAAAAGCAGGCCACCCAGTGACTGCTGTTGTGGGCAGCTCCATACCTTCACGCTCAAAAACCTCTCTAATGGAGCTCTCATTACACAAAGCACCATCTGAAATCCTTCCTTGGGCCTCGACCTCGACAAGAGTAAACCGGTAGTTGGCATCAGCTACGGCCATGGCATGCGCAACGATACAATAGAAACCTTTATAGTTATAATAATCTGACCCGCCCTTATCTGGGCACCGAATCGCAAAATGCTTGCCGTCTATGCTTCCGACTACACCTGGGATATTCCAGTTTGAGCTATATCCTTTGTGAATTTTATCCCAATCAGCAGATGCTGGGGGCACAAGGACGAGCGGCCGTAGACAGTCCCATATCGCCGGGAGCGTTTCATTTAAAATCCCAGCAGCTCTTGTTGCATGCATGCAGTAGCTCATTGCGATGTCTTGCATTGAGGCACCTGTTGGCAGAAACCTGGAAAATCATCAATATTAAAGTAAGTTCACATGACGTGTGATACAAGCTTTATCGAATGTCCACTTAAAATACCCATTTCCGCGCGTTAAGCACTAACATTTATAAAACTGCAATAAAAGGGAACAGTGCGCAATAAAGAAAATGACAGATCGGAATTGCTATGCTAATGGGGCGTCAGAAGAATGAACTCATCTTAACGTCATTGGTAGCCTTTCGGCAGGGCGTATCGGTCTCCTGTGGTTAGGTGCATGAAGTATTCTCTCGTGCACGAGGCTCATCAGGTGATCGAACTTCGCCTTGGTCATTCTGCGAAAACTAGAGTGTTTTGTGTGAGACAATGCTTGATTACATTTATCGTACCCGAA
The DNA here is from genome assembly GCF_038994185.2 of Dermacentor albipictus. NCBI lineage: Eukaryota > Metazoa > Arthropoda > Arachnida > Ixodida > Ixodidae > Dermacentor > Dermacentor albipictus. The sequence goes on from NC_091821.1 coordinate 483,956,142, forward strand.
CTTTCACTGCATGATATAAAGGTAGCCGTAGTGGAGGTCGCCGCATTAATTTCCATCACATAAATTACAATGTCTCCATTAAAACGCAGGCACACGTGCGTTTCTTCTTTTTATTAATTATTAATTATTAATTTTTTATTAATTCGCGTTTTCTGCTACTCACCGAACATCGCAGTCCCGGCGCCGTAGCAGATATATTCCTCGCGTGTGTGCTTGCTGCATGCCCGAGTTGTAGCCGATGGCTGTTTGCCGGTCCCAAGTTTCGCGAGCCAAGCTTCACGCAGCTTCTTGTCCTGCGGCTACGTGTGAATAAAGGTGACACCGGGCTCCGTTGCGTACGTTCGGCATTGCGGCACCGAGCAGTAGCCTACCATGCTGCACGCCTCCAAAGGCAGCCACTACCTACTATAGTGATTTCAAATGTTAAGCGCACACCCAAGGCGGCAAAGCCTCACCACTTAATCAGAACCGCAGCGCAGGTGGGACTTTCAACTTTCATTTCCAGCTCACTTCGGCGCTTCCAAAGCAGCTGACGCGGCCGCTTTGTCCACATGAATAATAAGATTCCTCATGGCACGTCAGGCAGCTTTTCCACTGTTGGAGCTCGCCCCTAATATGCAAGACGCGCATGCGCTGTGGAAACAGCTGTTCACCGCGACGGTGAAGTTGCGTTCCCGGACGCAGAGATCGCGCCAGCCTCGCGCGGCGCGTGCGCCGAACTTTATAAGAAGCAGATTTCTCGCACTCCTGGCGTCGCTAGCGCAGCGTATACGACTTCGCCCGCGGCGGCCTGGCGCGCCGAGAACGCCGGACCATAGCGAAAGAAATACAGCGGACACTCCCAAGTGATCAGCGGCCGAATTGATTGCGGCGCACCAAGCCGTCAGCGTTAATACCTGAACCATACTTCCGGTTTAAGTTTTGTGCGCGCGTTTTGAATGCTATGGTACGCATCACACCGGCTGCGCTGGTGTTTTTTTGTTGCTTCTGCAGCTCAACCGCGAAATAGTTTTAATAAATTGATTGGCAACGATCTTTACAAGCCTTCATCGAATATGTGCCATGTACAATTTCTAAAGACGCAAGACTCCTTCTGAACTGAGGAAATGTTTATTTTATTCTATGAATACGCTCGTTGCGGGCTTTTTGTGCATTCATCCAACGTTGTGGCACCAGGTAAGCAGCAGTAGTTCCCTTAGGAGGCTCCGCCAGACGACGTCAGCTGAAACAACTAAATTACAAGCAGGTGTCATTTTGGTATTAACATGCAAGAACAGTGCGTGTAGAGGCGAAGCGTGCGAAAGTGGTGAATGGGTGGCATTAGAAACAAAAGCAGTTCGCTTTTACACACACGGCGTAGAAAATACCCGACTCATCGCAAACAATACCGTACATACTACGAAAACGTTCTATTTCCAAGCATTCCCCTCTTCCCGGCCCTTATTTCCTGCACTTTTCTATCCCGAATACACGGGCCACTGCCCGTTTCCACAACGTAGCTACAACCGACGCGGTAGTACGCTACGAATACATAGAGGTGGCCACAACACAGGCTCTCAACCAGACCATGCTGGACGCTCGGAAAATTCCTTCTACTCGCACTCATGACAAATGCGTGGGCGCCGTTCAGAATACAGAATTTTCAAGCTACTAGACTGCGTTTCATACATATGGTACAACACTGTGGAAGCTTTGGAAGTAGTGCGCTCTCCAAATTTTATCACTCCGCGCGTTGCGGCTATGCTTCGCTGGGCGCCAGCTGCGTTTGCTCGCACGAGCATGCACGTGAAGCTTCCGCGACCTGGATGCAAGTAAAAACAACGAAAAGAAAATTGATATAAAACAACGTGTCAGCAGCCCAATGAGCGCATGGTTCGCCTGCTTCCAAGGGTAAATTCTTATTTTCATTCAGAATTGACGTTACATAAAGAACATTTTCACAGAAATACGTCAAAAGACACCGGACTGTTTCGAAGTACGAAAGCAGCCAGCGCAAAAAGTATCTCTAGCCTCCACAGCGTTGCAGCTGATGTATCAAACGGAGTATATAGTTCGTGGCGTTTCAGCTCCTTGGCGTTATCCCTGGCGCGTTCTGCCGGCGCAAGCAACGCACTCTCGTGTTATCACTCTTGGCAATCGCTCTTGCGTTTCCAACAAGCCTGAGCCCCGAAAGAAGGTTTGTTTGCGGAGCCGTAAAAATTGTCACAAACTTGTCGCAGTAAGACTTAGTAAACGCGAAAAAACCGCAGGACACAGCCGAGCTGCATTTCGCTAACTGCGTCACAAGGCCAGGCGCGGCGACTGGGCTTGCAAGTACCCCAAAAACTAACGAAACTAGTTATAGTAATATTGGGCGTCACAGAAAGCGCCATGAACTTGTCAGTGCATTAAAGCGTGATCATAACTGCGCACCACGGCCGAGCTGCTTCTTGCTAACCGCGTCACAGCTCCAGGCATGCCGATTTCACGTGAAAAGTACCCCAAAAAGTAACGAAATTAGCCACAATAATCTTGGTTGTCAGAGGAAGCGCCAGAACTTGTCGCAGTAAGATTCAGTAGACGCGAAACTGTGTCGCAGCACCTTGCGAGATTACCGTTCCCAAAAACTACCGAAATATGTTAATATTGGGGCTCATAAAAAGCGTCTCAAAGATCTCCCAGTACGATTCATTAATTCAAATTAACTGTGCCACGACGGCCGCGCTCTTTTTGTTAATTGCGTCACAAGTCCAGCATAGGTGCTGTGCCGTTAGCCTAATTGCTTGAAATGCGTCGCAGGGTGTCAAACAAAATTTCTCACCTTGCCGTAGTCCAATAGTTCAGTGGTGCCGTGTCGAAGTTCAGAACGAACGCAAGAATTCGCCGGGAGCGCACGAAACCAGGGTAAATTCAAAAAAAAAAAAAACAGGCAGACGGGTGACCGAACGGGCAAACGCTCAGATGCGCTGCCGGTCTCTCGCACTTCGGCGGTGTGTCTGACGAATGACGCATTCACTTGGCCCATCATTCGCCGATTCACCTGCCGCTAGGCAACGGAAATAAGCCGCAAAGTTTAATTTATACGCAGATATTTTTGCTTTTTCCGGGAAAGAATAAAAAATAAAACAATTTCTATTAATGTCATTTCACATTCTTTTTTTTTCGATGCTCGCGGCAGCAAACGGTTCTCGTTAATACTACAGCGTGATGCATTTCGTGTTGCCAGTTTTCGCCGAGTATCCCCTCATATTTCTTTCTATATGGCCGGACTATATCTTGGCCTTACGAGTCGGAGATGACGCTGCCGCCGTCTCGCCCCAAGACCTCTAAGGTTGAGCGTTCCCACGCACAATTGAGTTAGCGACATAACCATTTCAAACAACAAGAGTAAAAAAATTGGAGGACGCTTAAGCTTCGCCTTCAAGAGTGGAACGCGACAGCGTTCCCGTCGACCCGCCAAGGGGTGTAAGACAGTGGGCTACGGCGCAGCGACTACGCGCCCCGCATCGGACGCGATGGGCGTCGAGCAGTGCCGCGTTCGGCGCGGCAACGAAATGTGCGCCTGAGCAAGTGACGCACGCCTGAGCCTTAGAAACAGCTCGTTTCTAAGGCAACACCGCATTCACTAGAGACGCTTTTGTACCGCTTTGAAGCATCGAACTCGTGGCTCAGTCTTTACTGACTGAGCCACGAGTTCGATGTTCAAAACAATTAAAAAAACAGTAAAGAAAAAAACCCGTGGCTCAGTGGAAACGTTTCCGTCTCACACTCCGGAGACCCTGGTTCGATTCCCACCCAGCCCATCTTGCAAGTTGTTTTTTATTCATCAAGTGCCTGCTGGGATTTATCGCTCACGGCCAACGCCGCAGACGCCGACGCCGACGATACCGGCTTTTCTGCGACACGAGCTCCTTAACGCTGTCGCGTTAAAATAAAGGCTAGTATGCTTCGCATCCTGGGCTTAACCTTAGCTGAGCCACCGCCATTCTTTACTGCTGTATCGTCATGTGTCGAGGTGGATGGCGCTGTCCCCTTTTTCGCGACACTTGCCACCTGTTCAACCAGTGTTTCCAAGGGCACTGTCAGTTTCTCCTTTACCTCGTCCTCTATCAATTCGAGACGTTCGTCGTCAGGTTGCCTGCTGCCAGTAACTCTTGCATACGTACGCACGCAATCGTGTGTTTAGTAACCGAATTCCCGCCACTGAGCTCACCTTGGCACTCTGCAGTCTCTTCTGTGTCACTTGCGTCGACACCGAAGGCAAATTGGAGCTCTCCCGGGAATGACGACAAGCACTGAGCAACGAAAGATCTTGACGAAATGGGGCAAAGCGTCCGGTGTTAAGTTCTCCAGGAGCGTCATCCGCACAATACGCTTGGTGGACTCCGCTTGCTCGAAGCCCCTCACCTTCCAATCCACTTGGCGTATTACCATTCCACTTGTCGTAATCCACTGTCGACATAGTGGAGGAAAGCCCTCATCAATGCTACCCCGGTAACGTGGAATGGAACCCAGTGCACTTTGAGTGTCATGTCTTGCTGTACAGAGTGAATGATGGCGCAAAGGTGCCCTTTTACGTTCAGGCCACCCGCTTTAACCAACACTTCTATCACCATTGAAGATCGTAGCTTGATGAGCCACACATGTGTCATTTGGAAGGGCCCTACACCGGTGACGTCTTTCAGTGCACCGAGTTCTTGCAGCGGGTCACGGAAATCGAAGCGGTATGGTCTCCCAGCAACGTCACAGTGTAAGAACAAACACTCCTTCCTAGTTTCGCCTGATGGCAAAGTCGGTAGTACACACCGACAGCCCGTTGGAGCGACAGAAGACCTGTTACGACGGCCACACGCGGCCGCTGAAACCGCTCTTGCAGAGCTCGACAGCTTGCGTCCGAACGCGTTCGTGTCCAGAGGCAGAGTGAAGCCACGGACGCATGTATCGACGAGCGATGTGATACACCCTTATGAGTTTATCGCGGGCATGCCAGCGCCTTGAGACGATTGGCGCGTTTCGATTTGGCCTTCTCGACAAGCTCAATCGTTGCAGTTAGTAACGATTGCGCATGTTCGCGGTGTCTTCTGCACTTCGAGGAGTATAGATTGCTCCTAAATTTACGACAATAAGATATATATACCGAAATATACAAAGCCAAAATAACGTCTGAATCCACAAGCACGAAGATCAGAGAAATCCATGTACTTCCCATCATTCCCATGGTAGGACAACGATGGCAGCGCCAGAGTTCCCTCTAATATATTGTAGAAAACTCTAAGCCTGTTGCGACAACTGTGTCTTTGTGGAAATGGACATATTCCATTAGACTGAAAGGGCCCTAACAAGACTAATATGAAAAGGAACTGCAAAGGTTCTATGATATTAAGTGGCGTATTAGGTCCATGGGAAACTACACCAGCGCAGCGTCAAGCACTCGCCTTCTTATTTGATTACTTTTGTGGGAGCATGTAGTTTTGGTTCAGACAGTTTTGATATCGCCTCCAGCGTCTGGCAACCACTAACGGCCCCGGTATGCCGCCAGAGGGCGCGGGTATGGTCGCTAGCGTAGGGCTCCTCAATGCGCACCTCGGTCATTGGAAAAAAAATTGTGTCGCATTAGTCTTCTGCGCTACGCTACCGGGGTTACTGGGTCGCTTTCATGACGTGAGCTCTCGCCGCCGTACTCTTATAAGCAGCGTCGACCGACCTGTAGCAGCCCGTTGTCGGGCTTGTCGCTGCACCTTTGGGCTAAGCAAGTGAGCGGAGTCCTGAGAAACATCTTATTCTATTGCGGGCAGGAAGGATGATGTTAAGGGGACAGGGTTTCTTGCATATTCATAAGCATCTGCTTGGAGCTCAAACTAGGTTGACCATCGTAGAGGGTTCAGCAGGGAAGACGATGTGATGTAAAAACAAATAACAATTGTTTAATAGATTGTTACGGGTGAACCTTGCGCTTAAAAAGATACAAAACATTCAGCTTGCGTGCACCTGCAAGCGGGGGTAGAGAGAACGCGACGAACCGCTGCGTGTCGCTGGCTTTTTAATACCCTCCACACGGGTATTCTCCTTCTACGCTGCTCCCACTGCAGAGGGTCTTCTCAGGACACGTCGGGGCAACCCAGACGTAGTGGTGCGTGGGGAGTCCCCCCCCTTAGCGGAGAGCGGTTGAGCGTCCTAAAAGAGAAGAGTCGGACTTGCACATTCCGCCCAAACTCCCCTCGCACCCACACGACGTCAAACACACACGACGTCAAACGCGTAGGCATTCTCGATCTCCGCTTCCTGAGGTTACGAACAGCCATCCACCTCAGTTAGTGCCATTTGCACGAGTGCTCTTGCAGCTAACTCACGAGCTTTCAGTCTCGTTAGTTCCAACATGCTAGCCTCCCCGAACATTAGCCTTTTCTCGCGCAGAATATGACCCGACCTATTGGAGAACATTCAAGGGCACTGCGGAGGAAGCGGAGGCGATACGGCCACTTCTATCTCAAGTGTGCCGGAAGGACCTTTAAAATACCTTTGCGACCGGAAGTCATGCACTGTGAGCGTCTACAGCTTGTTTGATCCAGGTGCATTCACCCGTGCACATCTCAGGTTTCACTGTAAACCGCATCCATAGTAGTCGCTAAGTCGCGCAGTACGCGACATGGTTTCTCGTTTAACGCAATAAAGTCACGCATGTAGGGTTCGAGCAACTTCATGTTCTCGTCATTGCAACCAACCGATAGATAGACCTTTGCCTTGTTACATTGCGCAGCAATATGCCCCAGTTTGTGACCATTGTACTAAAGAAAGGGTTTCCTCATTTCTTTCCAATTCATTTAGCTGCTCTATCTTGATTTCAGGTGACCCTTCCAAACATTAAGTATTAGTGCGTAAGCATTCTGTGGCAAGCTCCCCAGCCCTGTCAAACTAAATGTTCAATGACTTGCATATATACAAAAATACATAATATGTAAGGACATGCTAGCGTTATTACAGTTTAAATGTGGATGATTGGTAGCTTTTAAGCAAAAATGAATTAAAATTTGTAGGCGACCCTAATCTTTGACTTAGGAACAGGGAAATAAAGTTCACCTTCTTAATAATTCTTAGACGCATTCAGCTCAGCGCTAAACCATGCCATCGATGCCTTGATTTGAATGAGTGCGTTCATCTTCACAGGAGGAGGAGGAGGAGAAACTTTATTATTGCAGAAACCGTTGCGCGGTTTATTCCTGGGTGGTTCCCTCTGACAGGGCTCCACTGGCGATCGCGGCTCGCCGGGCCTGGTCGAGGGTCGCCAGTTGGCTTCCCAGGTCCAGTTCGGAGAGTCTCGCCTCCCAAGACCACGTAGTGAGTGTGTGTGTTGTGACTCGTGGCGAAATTGCGTCGCCCGGACGGTCGGTGCATTCGTGTGTTATGTGCGCGAGTATCGCTTTTCATAAAACAGCGCTAAAGACGAAGATGAAGTCAAAGCGGCAGTCCTGTCGTATGGGTTCCTTCGACTTCGTCTTCGTCTTTAGTGCTTTTTTAAGAAAACTGTCTTGCCATCGCTTTCAATGTTAGGGTTATCTTTACAATCTTCTCCTCAGATGGTCGCCAGTTACTGTTTTATGAACTAGTGCACAGTTATGGTATCCAATGCATCTTTCTTCTCACCCCGTTTCCTCCTTTTGCCTTTTTTTTGTATTTCCGTCCTTTGCCTTTTTCGCTCTGACTTCTTTTTGAGCAGGTCTGCGCTCCATAACCTTCCGAAACCAGTTCTTCAAATATTATTGTTATGTTTGCACTACACAATAAAAATAAGAAAAATAACAACAGCAGCGGGCAAACCAGCACTGATTTCTGCGCGCTATAAAACCTGCGTTGATTATTAGGAGGAAAGCTCTACGGTTGGGGCACCTCCGTTGACTCTATTAAAAATGTTAAACACAGAAATGTTCTCACTAGAAGAGCGCTCGCAAACTTTTTGCGTAGACGACGGTAGACAAAGTTTTGGACTTAAGAGGTCAATCATCATCACCACCTTTTTATTAAAGATAGGAGAGTCTCAGGTCAAGCTTCTTTCTAAGGCGCTCGTTAAGGACTACTTTATTGTAGTCGTGGTGTACTGCATGTGAAAAGCATCAATAGCTGCTTGGAGACATTGTTCTAAACCTCGCCAGTAGGAACGCCAAGCACCTGGTAAAGTAATATTCCACAAGTGAAAAAGGGTATTCTTTAGAATTTGGTTTCAGAAGCCTATAGATGTTCTGCAGCGCGCAAACCTGTATACCCACCCGGAACCTTCCTAAGGTGACGCTCCTTTTGCATGTATAAACATAATTTATTTTTCCCCACTGTGCAGCCATTCGGCCAAACGTTCAAAACGTTCTACACAGATAAGTTTTCTTAACCGTCTTGTCTTCCTTTTGTCTGCACTCCTTTCATTACTCTGTGCACTCTATATTGCACCTGCTTCTCCTTCCGGTCATGCCAGCCCCTAAATGTAGTCGTTCAGGTGTCAGTCTAAAGGCGACACTGCTGCGATGGACGGGCAGGTCTTGCCTCTTTTCTAATATTCCGCAAATCAACCACCGCTTACCTTTCCGCGTCATTTACGGGAGGCTCCTTGTAAACTGGCAAATGTCATCAAGCGTTTAAGCAACTGCAATTTAGTGCATTACCTGCTTTGCAACGTTCACAAGGAAAGGCAACAAAATGCGTGTTGCGATGCACTGTCTCCTGTAGGCGGAAATTTTACCTGTGTAGCTTTTACCTAAATATATGGGAACCGTGATAATCGTTACGGTCGGCATCCACTGCAGCGAATTACATGAAATTTGATGCACTCCAAAAAAAAGAAAGGATAGAAAAAGGCAGATCACAACGAGGCCATCGAAACGGTTTAGCATAAAGTTTGAGGATCGCAAATTTTCAGGAAACCGAAGTATCAAATTCACAACGAGGTTTAACACAGGGAAAGCAAAAAAGGAGGATATCACAATTGTGCAAACATCAACCACCGAGAAAAATGAAGCAGACAAAAGGTACGTAATATAGAGTGGGCACGGTAGCATCGCAAAGATGCAGCCTTCAAATCCGTTTCTGTTTATTCTACAGATAGGCTTCCTGCTGTTCCCCACGGGCCTTACACCGGCGTGCTACGAGCTACAAGCATCGTCTCGAGCTGCTTTTATCGGAGACAAGTATCTGCTGATGCACCCAGTCTCACTCGACGAAAGCTACCGGCCCTTCCATGATGGCGCTGGTGTCACATCGACAGATAAGCTTGGATCACCGATGACGACAGCATGGAGCGACCCTATAAAGCAGGACGCATACGGCACAGCTGGCAGCGGGCACGGTAGCATCGCAAAGATGCAGCCTTCAAATCCGTTCCTGGTTATTCTACAGGTGAGCAGACGCTATGACAAGTCATTTCGTAGTAACGATGTCTGCCTAATTCTGCTGCCGTGCCCACGGTCGCATCGCGAATCCTTTTGCAAATTGTTTGTTTTCTTGCGCATGTTGTTACTTTTGGGTGGAGATGTTGAGTTGAACCCTGACCCTACACTAGATGGCATAGCAGAACAGCTTAAGCTAATTGCAGGGGATATTCAAGAAATTAAGAAAGAAAAATCTATAACAAACACTAGACTTAATGCAATTGACAAGAAACTGGAAAAGATAGCTGGCATTGAAAAACAGATCTCAGAGAACAATAAACGAATATCTACCTTAGAAAAAAACCTAATGGCTATGGAAAAGAAAGTCGAGGATCTCGAAAACCGGAGCCGTCGGTCCAACATTGTCATATACGGTGTTGAAGAGCAACAAAAGGAATCAACAGACATGCTTCTTGAATTGGTCGAAAAGAAGATTTTAGACGGTATACTACAGATAAAAACCAACGGAATCGAAAGAATCCACCGCCTAGGCAAAAAGAAGCAAACTGATACTTCTAGGCCAGGACCTGTAATCCTTAAACTACTCGACGGCCGAGACAAAGTTTCAATCCTCAAGCACTGCACGAAGCTCAAGGGCTCAGGTTTCTATATCAGTGAAGATTTTTCTCGTAGTATTCGAGAAATAAGAAAGAAGCTGTGGGATCGAACGAAAGAACACCGGGGTAGGCAGGAAAGGGTGTCGCTAGTCTACGATAAAGTGCGTATAAATGGTCAACTTTTTGCTTGGGATAGTGACCATGAAGATTTAGTTGCAGTCCAAAAAAACGAAGAAAAGGACGCCTTACAAAAGAGAGTCACTCGAAGTCGACAGAAGTAACGCTATTGAATGTGAACGCACGAAGTGTTAAACCTGACATTATTGCTGTCACAGAAACATGGCTTCACTCGGACATCTTAGACCATGAAGTCTTGCCACCGGGATATATGATTGTGCGCAGAGATAGGGGCACTAGAGTCGGGGGTGTCGCACTTTTCTTTAAGAAAGAACTACGGTACACCGCTTTACCAGATAAGCCAGAAATTGAGGCGGTGTGGTGCAAAGTACAGCTGCAGAAAGGCTGCATATTTGTAGGTGCTATCTACAGACCACCTAACGCTGAGATAAGTTATCTAGAACATCTTCTTGATTATATGTATGATCACATGACGAACGGCAAAATAATCATGGCTGGTGATTTTAACTTGCCTGAAATGGAATGGTCGTCCAAAAAAGTGCGAGGTGCTGCGAATGACGCCATATTGGATATATTGACACGTGTACTTATCTTTATCGGGCGACCACATTTCGCCGCTTAACAACTGTAATCGCACAGCGAGGGACGCGCCTGAATGTATCCGATGTTTCTGGAAAGTTATCGATCCTTCTACCTGGCTGTCTGTTGTCGCCGAACCTTGTGTTATCTGATTTCATCGCGTAACGCGATGAAATCACCAGCACCTCCACCAGATGTCACGTGGTAGTGACGGTGAAGAAAGAACACAGTAGCAGTACTGTGAAAGACAAAACTAGCTTTTATTGGGCGAACCTGTGCCCACAAAACAGGCTACACTTAAAGCACAACGATAGCGGCGAACACAGTCGGCGATCGTCGAAAATCTGATCAGCGGGTCAAGTGCGTCGGCTTTTATAGAGCAGTCGTCGAATGTTCCAGACTAATCGTTCGGACCCGTGTGCCTTCCACAAAGTTCTACACCATTCGCGTTACGCGATGAAATCAGATAACACAAGGTTCGGCGACAACAGACAGCCAGGTAGAAGGATCGATAACTTTCCAGAAACATCGGATACATTCAGGCGCGTCCCTCGCTGTGCGATTACAGTTGTTAAGCGGCGAAATGTGGTCGCCCGATAAAGATAAGTACACGTGTCAATATTGTTCAACTTTAACCTCAAGCAACCTGTACGCGTCCCCACACGTATCCAGGGCAATTCCAGTTCTATTCTAGACGTTGTTCTTGCTAGTGACCATTTCCTCAATGACCAGACATCCACCGAAATCTTAGACGGCATATCCGATCATAAATTAGTCCTATGCACACTGCCTCTACCTGGTCTTGTACGACACCACGGCCCTATAAAGCACGTTCTTGCATTCAACAGAGCAGACAACGATGCAATAATCACATATCTCACTCACGAATTTCTTGACTTTTCAGATCTTTGCTCGGATAAACACTCGTCGATAGATCATGTATGGTTGGAGTTCAAAGCACACGTCATGCATTGTATTGAAAATTTCGTCCCACTAGAGCGCAAAGTTGCAAGGAAATATAATCCATGGATCAATCGCGAAATAATTCATATTAAACGTAAAATTAGTAGACTGAGGAAAGGTAGGAGGTCTGGTTTAGCCTCTAATATCACCGCTCAGATTTCCGCGCTATCTAAAACAATAAAATGCGAGATACGCGTTTCCGAAATGCACTACTATGGTGCCACTCTATCCAAGTTCATAAAAACGTCACCAGCAAAATTTTGGCGTTACGTCAATGGTAAACGTAGCGATAGCAAGGCTTCTCTTTCAATAGAAAGAAAAGATAAGGCGGATCAATTCAATCGCTACTTCCAGTCGATTTTTACAATCAATAATGGACTAGTGCAACATTCCCAGACTATCACATCTACCAAAAATAAATTACTAGAAACCCCAGAAGTAACCGAAAGTGGTATACTGTGTCTGCTATTAAACCTTGATAACAAAAAGAGCTGTGGCCCAGACGGGATACCGAACGCTTTTCTCAAACAGTATGCAGAACCAGTTAGTAAGTATCTACGCTTAATATTCACAAAATCTATCCGGGATTCACAGATTCCTTCTGAATGGAAAGTCGCAAGAATAATCCCCAGTGCATAAATCCGGTGACAAGACGATCCCATCAAACTACAGACCCATTTGCTTGACGTGTAGCAGCTGTAAAATACTCGAGCATATTATCTTCAAATTCATCACAAAGTTTGTCGAAGACAATGATCTGCTACACCCCAACCAGCACGGATTCCGGAGAGGCCTATCGACCGTTACTCAACTCGTCGAGATAATGCACGACTTGACCCAAGGCATTAACGAAAACTCCCAAATTGACATAATTTTTATGAATTTCTCAAAGGCGTTTGATCGGGTTTCCCATGAAAAGCTAGTTATCCAGCTGGTCCGCAAACTTGGGGATGGGCCAATGACTCGATGGTTGTCAAACTATCTGTGCGGCCGTCAACAATTTGTGCAATGCAATGAGCATGTTTCTGACACATTAAATGTCACATCCGGTGTGCCCCAGAGATCTGTCTTGGCACCAATATTATTTTTGCTGTTTATAAATGACCTGGCAACCAACATTAACGCAAATATTAGGCTATTCGCAGACGACTGCGTACTTTATAAAGAGGTGAAAAGCTACAGTGACAAAAATGAGCTGAACATTGTCCTGAATGAAGTAGTAAGTTGGTGCTCTAACTGGCAAATCGTGATTAATACAGACAATACATACAGTTGCAATAACAATAACAAAAAAGAAAACAAGCCTAGCATTCTCTTATGGTTTTAATAATGTCGCACTCCGAAATGTAACCCAGTACAAATATCTTGGTGTAATAATAACTTCTGATCTCAGCTGGGCAGCTCACACGGAAGCTATAACCGCGAAAGCAATGAAAAAATTGTTTTTCCTTAAGCGGACTCTTGCGGCACGCTGACCGTGACCCTAAGCTTTTAGCGTACACCACACTTGTCCGACCGATTCTAGAATCCGCGAATATAATCTGGTTCCCTTTCACAAGTAGCGGCATCGGCATGCTTGAAAATGTGCAGCGCAAAGCGATTAGATTTATTTTTAACCGCTATCGACGCCTAGATTCCCCGACAGAATTGCTACGCAGCGCCGGTTTGCCCTCACTCCAAAGTCGCGCTAAAATCCACCGCCGGAAGTTCTTATATATGCTACTGCACAACTATTTTAAGATAGACCACACAACATACGTTGAAACTAAGCAAACAAGGCAACTACGTCACACACATGATCTCACACTACAAGAATATGCGTGCAACAACAATACATTCTATTATTCCTTTCTCCCTAGATCCATTCGGGAATGGAATACCATTGACCGACTTATAGTCGAACAGCAAATAATTGATGATTTCCTTGAGATGTTACATGACTCGCTTAATACGTACTCATCAACCTGATGTCATTTATTTGTACTCTCTATATGATTAGCTGTTTTATTTTTTCTATTAGCATGCTTGTCAATGCTCGTATTCATACTTACTGTTGTATGTATATTTTCATTTTTATTTGAGCTTGTTTAGCATACCTACCCTGACAATTACTATTATTACTGTTTCTTTCTGTACCCCACTACTGTAATAACCCTGTCAAAGGGTTGACAGTATGTTGAAATAAGTAAATAAATAAAATAAATAAATATACACTACCATGTCATATATTACTGATGTCTTAGCCGACCGTTTACAAAATCGCTATAAACATCTTGGCAATTTCTCGTCAGCTCTGAACTCGTATGTCATATTTCTTGCATTTATGTGTTTCATCAGACGCAATTCACATTTCTGTTTTTAGAACTGAGGTAGAGATTAGTAAACCTCGTGATTCATTTTCAGTCAGCTTGCTGCATTTTTGAGAACATTGTCAAAACAGTGAGGCCTTATACAGTCGGTAGAATTTAGTTTTCTCTTTTGCACTAATAAGTTTAATTTGAATAGGATTAACGGTCATTTGATAAGGGCATTTGATTCTGCGATAAATGTGTCCAAAAATGTGTCCGAGGAAAATCCGAGCTGTTGCCGAGGTAAATCTTTCCGCTAAATCAAAGTAAGGACGCAAAAGCCAACTGACCAGCCACCGCAACTGAACAGCGTATGCTTCAACAGCTACAGGGAGCAAAGGTCACGCAAGAGACGCGTCACGAGCTTTCACATTCTTGCGGCGGCATGACGAAAAGCGCGACCTTCATGCTTGTTGACACTGCCTGCCCTCAAGAAATGTCGCACAGCGCCGAGAACATTCCGTGAGCAGCCCGTCGGATGGGGCAAGCACCCGGCACGACGCGCGAAAATTAAATTTCCAAAATGTGGGGAACTGTAACGACAGCACACTTGACACGTGCCCTGGCGACATTCGAGCGCTAGTGGTCCCGCTCACAATATAAAAGCTTGGCGCTGGAAGCAAGGCACCAGTGCAGAAGCCCGGCCTCGCATTCTTTGTTTAGACTACACCAAAGCAACGTACGTTCCAGAGGGTTCGACGTTAAGCACAGAGAAAAGTTAAAAATGTTATCCAAGGTAAGCAGATCGCATTTTCAGCGCGGATAGCCCATCTGGTGATTTTTGAATAGCATATTGACGTCCCCCAATGCCCTAGCGCCTGTTTTAAAAGCGTCCGCGATGTATTTTTCATCATTGGTTTATTGGCATATCTATTTTCTATCGAAATGATTTCCCAAGCTTCGAAACAAGCTTTATTGGCCACGATGCGTGCCAGGATTTTCCAAGGCTTGGCTGTTTGACAACAGCGAGTACGTTTTCCAGAACTACTGCAAGCTAAAGTTAATGTTTTCTTTTTTTTTAAGTGGCGCTTTCTTTGCATTCTTGCAAAGCCAGCGCCCGAAACGTCGTGCGCTGGCTGTCTTGCCGAGTAGAGACAAGTCGGCTACCACGCTGCCCACGACGAAGAACCAGGCTACATACTACCGATTCTCCACTGTCGCGGCATTGTGTTTGTTGTGGCGTGGTGTGCGCGCAGTGCGTTAACATCGTGGGCCCGTGTGCACCGACGAATGCGCTGAACAGTTCTTCCCGTAAGGCGAAAGCGAGGAGCGTCATACGTAGTGAAGGGTCGCTTGGATACGCAGTCATCAGACAGCAGCGGAAGTGGACTGCGTCGTTTAGAAGTGTAAGCAACTAACACGAAGAGCACTTCGCACCGACCGAGTTAGGTTCAGTGTCTAGTGTGTGCGATACACTTTTGGTTTTGGTTTGCCGTATCTGCGGCGTCGGAGCGCCCCACGCGTAGGTTGAGCGACGCCCTTGCCAGTGAAAATGTGCCTAACTTCGTGGTGTGCTGTGCTTCCATATTGCCTATACTTAAGAAAAAAGAACGTCTTTCGCTACCAACACCAACGAAATCATCGCTGAAACTGATGCCTAGACTGCGTGATATCGACTTTATGTTTTCTTATTTGCGGAACCGTTTGTTGGCATGATGTTTAAAATTTACCGCAACTTTCTGTGTTGGTTATCGCATTCGCCTAAGCATCGCAGCAACATCTCAATTGCACTTTTTGGAAGATTATGTGCCGGTAAACTGAATTCCTTGCTTCGTTACCGCATTTGTTCTTCCGCCTTTTAATGATATCCCAATATTTCCCGGTAGTTGTCTACTAAGTATCGACACAGCTCCGACATTCTTTGGATATAGCTTTCTTATGTAGCTCGCTGGAAATGATGCTATCTGCACCTTCTTTTTTTTAGCAGGTAAAACTTCTTCTCATTTGCTTCGTTGCCAAGGCGTGGGCACTCCGGCACCACTCAGCAGGATACCAGGGCCCCGGCTATGGTGGCTACGGTGGAGACGGTGGATACGGAGGCTACGGCGGCTACAACGCTGCTACGGCCGGCGCACCTTACCAGGGATACGGCGCTTCCTCTTTTGTAGGTGACGGTTTCAGTAAAAATTCGCGCGCAGCTGTTTCCAAGCATTGCAGTGAGCGGAACTGACTCTTGGTAAACTTTAAGTATTCAAAACGAATTGCGGTGGTGGTTTCCACTTCAGCCTTGTTTTCGTGCACTACATATCGCAAAATGCGAGTGCGACAACCGCAAATTCGGCAACCTTTAATTTTGAAGCTTTAGTTAGTATAGAAGCGAAGACCGCGGGACGCTGCGTGGCAGCTGACTTGGTAAACCAATTGAAGGCGCCGTGCCTTTAAATATTGATAGCGCTACACCAAAAGGTAATGCAGTGTCATTAAATGCCACTTAAAATTTTATTGCGTAGCATGTATCGGTCTTGTGGTACCTTTTAGGCGCATACACTTCTAAAACTGCATAATACACTTTTTCAGACGAGGAACAAAGCAGATTTTAAGCTGTTGTTTATTGCGTTGCACAAGGACACGATAATTTTTCCTTAAAAAACTATCTGCACAAAAACCTATAAAATTAAATGCACAACAACCTATACCCTTGTCGTAAACACGCATCCTTAACACAGTCAAAATGTTCCCCTTTTCGTGGACACATTAACGTCAGCTGCCATAGGATGTGTGTACTATTCTGTCAAGCTTGTCTTTTGAAGCGACATTTTAAGAATTTCGCCTTAGTGGCTGTTGTCACGGAATAACTTTCAAGAGATCTCGGCGAACGTGGACGTGAATCTCGGGCGCTAAAAATTTGCGAAGATTTTGTAATATACATTTGTGTTGTCCCTAAATGCGTCAATCAACAAGTAAGGCCTCTACCAGAACACGAAAGCTTTCTTTTTTCTATGGAAAGGATATACACTGTGGAAGGCAAAAGCGAGGGCCTTCATAGGATCTCGGAGGGAAACAAGCACCGAATACACGTATGGATGTCTATAGAAATTGTCTACATTTACTTCAATTTATTACACTATAAGATAGTGGATGAAGCAAAATTTTGAAGAGCCTGTCTCGCTGTAGGCTCTACACTTTTATGTTTTTTGAAACCATGTGGCTAGAATGGGCCCAACTGCACTTTTCCGGCGAGAATTTTTTGTAACATTCACAAAATAGTGAGGAACTCTAGATGTGAGAGATTGCACACCGACAATGTAAACGACAGCTGAGCGATTCGGGCTGCAGCAGATTCGTGGAGTCTATTGTTCGATTACGGCGTAGGTCTGACGTTTATTCTGCCATGTCGCTAGTGATCTACATCAGTGACCTGCGGTACCATAGAATCAAGTTCACATGTCTTTGCTAAACGATATTTTTGTCACTGTGCGCAGCAGGATGGTTAGTGCGCGTACCAAACCAAGGCAAAGATCAATAAGGGTGTTAAAATGAGCGTTGTTTGAGGCACCGCTGGCTTATAGTCGTGGTCAACAAGTATTGGGAAGCTGCCGTGCCAACGAAACGAGCAAAAAGCAGAGAAAATCTTCCTACGAGAAGACATTTGTGAACCTTTGAATCAACTTCTGCATGTGTAAAGGGGGGTATAAACCAAGCTGTGATATTTTGCAATGCGGAAACCATGACACATGGAACATACAATAGTCCCTAATGCACGGCGATTCTTTTCACCTATGTCCTAGGGAGAAACAGACAGCCACACCTTCACGCAATGCTCCGAGAGGCGTTACCGGTTTCATTTCGCTGACGCCCATCCCTGTCCGTTGTCTCGATTCCTGGCTTTTCCAGCAGTTTATTTATTTATTTATTTATTTATTTGGGCAAAACAAATACAAGGTTTGCCCGCAAGGTAAGGCAAAAGGAGGGCGTAATCCACCTAACTAAGGCCTTTACATCGCTGGAGCGGCAGAAGTAGCAGTTTAGTAATAAAATAAAATACAACTAACACAGAAAACATCAAAACTATTAACAGCAAAGTTTTAACCACATTGAAAAGTATCAACTATTTGCAAATTAGCAAGTAACAAAATAAATGAATATAGCACTGCAAGAAATAAGAACTTTCTGTTAATAACAAAAGATACATTCTTAGTATAACATTTATGACATCACCGTTGGCCTCAAACAATTTAAAACTCCATTAAGATCCGTTAAACAGGCTGTGATCAGAAAATAGTATGTCTTATATTGCATATTTAAATTTGTGGAGTATTCTGTACTTTATAGCTTCGCCAGCAATGTTAGGGTACGTATTACATAAACATATAGTTTCAGATTCAGTCGTTTGCGTGCCATATTTTGTCCTTGGGTTCTTTATTACTATTGAAGTGCGACGTAGGCTTTGTCCTGAGTCTCTACTCAGGTAATGATTTGAAAATAGTTTGGTGCTGCTGGAGTTCTCTTTAAATAGCCGTACGTAGATCTTTGTTTTGTAAGAGTCTCTACTATTAGGAACGTTGTAGCGCATCGTTGATGTAGAAGATCATATGTATAGTTTTGAGAAGTTCAGGAACCGTACAGCTCGCCGTTGCAGTACTGCCAATTTTTCTACATCTGTTTTATTACCATTTCCCCATACTAAGAATCAGTAGATAAGCTTCGCAAGCAAAAACGAGTTTCGCAGAGAACAGTGACTAAGCTTTCTTTTGGAGGTAGGCGAAGCTCACTTGACGTAGCAGCAAAGTTTCAGTTGGAATTATTACTTACATACGGGATCAGACTCCCAAAAATACTGTGTTAGTAAGATAGCACACTCTTCTTCCCAGCCACCTCAGCCGTACAGTTTTGGCTACGACACGCGGACGAGTTCGGCAACCGGCAGTTCCGTAGCGAGCAGGGCGACGCCAACAACGTGAAGACTGGCTCGTATGGATACCGTGATGTGAACGGTCTCTTCCGGCGCGTCAACTACATCGCCGACGCCAACGGCTTCCGCGCCACAGTGGACACCAACGAGCCGGGCACGGCACCGGGAGCCAGCGCGGACGTCGTGTTCAACGCATCGCCAGTTGTCCCACCGGTTCCTGGTGGTGCTCAGAACACATATGGCGCGGGCGCAGGAGCGCCCGGTTACAACGCTTACGCCGGAATCGGCAGTGACGGATACGGCCCCTCCAGTAGCGCAGCTGGAGCCTTCGGGTACGGCGGCTAGAGCGCAACGCCTACCCACCACATGGGCCGGCTATCAGTGGCCACGCCTACGGGGGTCACGCCCCGCAAGAGTACGGTGCGCTTGATTGTGCTCCAGGTGGATACTGGCCAGCTGGCTACGGTGGATTGGCTGCAGGTCACCGGGGCTTCAGCCGTCGCAGATAAATATGCTGCGCGATGACTGGAAAGCAGTACGTGCGGGTGACCTTCGGTTTGATTGCAATTTTTTTTATTGGAGATCTTTCCAGCTAAATGTGCCTCAATAAAGAAATTGCTCCTTCATTGTTCCTTGTGATGTTGATATGACTTCTCAACGAAGGTGGTAATGAGGCAGTGGTTGTGCTGCTTATGTGAGGGAATCTTTCGCGAGTTCTAGAAAGAGCTGTGGAAACTACTGAAATCACAGCACCTTCTGAAACTTCCTGTATAACAAAAGATAAATACTCATAAAATTTTAGCTACGCCGTCTCGAACACTATTCATAGCGTCCGTTCATAGTGGCGTTCCTGAGATGCGCCACGTGAATTAACCTTCCTTATTGAATGAAGCATTCTTGCAATTCGTCCATAGTCGGAATGTAGCTGTTGCTTCGGCATTGGTCTCACAGTTCCTGAAATCATTCATATCTACTTCGTCTACGCCC
Organism: Dermacentor albipictus; assembly: GCF_038994185.2. NCBI lineage: Eukaryota > Metazoa > Arthropoda > Arachnida > Ixodida > Ixodidae > Dermacentor > Dermacentor albipictus. Next base: position 483,975,955 of record NC_091821.1, read on the forward strand.
AACCTCAATCTTGCTTACACTGTGTTTAAAGGACCAGATCAGTTAGTTTTACTTTAACTCTTACATACTCCACAGTGAAGAAACGATTGAGCACGTGTTGTATTTTTGTGATGTCTATGACACCGAACGCGGCGTTCTTGAGTGGGTGTTAAATAGATTAGATAAGAGACCATTTTCAGAAATTAGGATTCTCGGACTATGGCCCCATGCGTCGCAGGCTTATTCATATTTCATCAAAGCGACTGGCCTCAGTGACCGTTTATAGGCGTCAAGTTATGGACATCCACACGTAATCACACCGATAGCGCCTTCTTCCCTCCCTGTCCTTTATTTCTTCCCTTAAACCCCTTCGCCTGCGCACGGTAGCAAACCGGACACGTGTCTGGTTGACCTCCCTACCTTTCCTTCCTTCCTTTTCATCCTCCTCCACTTTACATACTTACTTTCTGGCCTTCTTCGAATCCTGCCTGTCTGAGCAATACTCCAAAACAAAGTTCGCATGCTTCACGGCAACCTGTACTGATGGGCGTTGTTTGAAGTATCCGCAACGTTGCTAGAAGCGGGCGCTACTTGAAACTGGCCCCGCTAACTGTGTTCTCGTGAAACAAACAAGTCTGTCCTAGGATTGCGTCGAAAATACCTGGATGCCCTGTCGATGACATTGAGCGCAACAAGAGATACAATATTATGACGCACCATTTCTTTAAACAAAGTGTATACGATCAGCATCCTTAGCAGGGCTCTAGCGGCATAATTTCTCCTGCGGTAACACGGCACCAACCAGACCACAAACTTTACTTTGTGATGTATGTTTCGGCAGTCCTTGTCATTCTGCGCAATGCAAGGTTATTTCTGTAACAAAAAAGAAAAAAATGTTATTTTCCTGATGCAGCGATACCACGTTATCCCTTAGATTAAGCTGACCTATAGCATTACATGTTGTATTTGCGAATCGCATGTTGTCGAATATCTACAACTCTGTTTAGCCTAACAAACAAGGTTTTCAGGAAGCCACATCTTGTGAGACTCAACAAGCCAACCGTTAATTCTTTCGCTACCATGTACAGAGAAACCGATGAATGTGATCGACACTTTCTACGTGTTCTTTAACATTTTTTGTGGAATTCTTCTACTAGCAACATCATCCACCGTCCTAAATGACGAATGCACTTGATCTCTTTATTTTATTTAAAGTTTTTGACTGATTGAATTGTCTGGGAAGAATAGAAAGCCGACTGCAGCTATCCTCTTAACTATCTTGCAGTGCTCCTCACACTTTTGCAATAAAAAGACGGAAGATTCACGCTTTGTTCGACTCGGCAACGTAAGTTTTTAAATGATAGCAGCAGTGAAAATACAGAAGTTTGTCACAGGTTCTGAGGTTTCTTATCCGACGTCTAGGTGGAATTAGCGATACTTCAAATAATGGTACACGCTCATGAGTGCCTCTATTTTGCTTAGGTGCGTGGCTCCTTCACTTGTGGATTGAATCCACATGTTAGTTCCCTGCGTGACATTATCTCGAAGCACAACTTACAGCAAGTCGTGACACAGCCCACACGAGTTTGTGCTCAATCAACCACAATACTTGATGATGTTTTTATAAAGCAGTCCCTCGAGCGTTTCTCTAAGTTGAAACGGGATTCCTCATCATGAGCTAGTGCCATTTTTCCACCGTTGAGCCATGCCGAAGCAATCGCTGCAACCTTGTTACTTTCAACATTTTCTCACGCACCCGGGATGAGAGCGCACTTGATTATTTGGACTTGCACCTTAGTAGCTTCAAAGGCATGATACAGCTAAGCTTTGAGACGAGATTAAAATTATTTGTATTTACTGCATCAATAACGCCTTGCCTAGGAAAAATAAGCAAATATATAAACTTCTCGCTGGATGATGTGCAAAGCCACACCAAAAGGGAAGTCAAGCGCGTAAGACAAGGCTTTTTTCGTTTCACAGTTGCTATGTTTGAGAAAAAGATAATAAACATAGAAGTCAGTAATGCCAAGCTACACTGCTTTCAGCATCCATATCCCAACCTCATTCGGAGTGCCGCTAACAAGTTTTGTGGCTTTCTTAGCAGTAAACGGAAATCAGTCGACCAGATTGCGCATGACGGAAATTTTATGAATGAAAAACACAGTATTGGGTAACGGTTCAATAGATACTTTAACAGTGATTTTTTTTGCCTCGTTAGATCTCTCTCTTTCTGGTCGCATCACACACAATGTTTAATGTGATATAGTTTGATTGCCTGACCTTCTTCCTAAGTTTTAAAATATAAAAACGAAATCCACTCCTGGGCCAGACAACCTACCCAATACGTTTCTTCATAGATAAGCTGAAATGTTATCCCACTTCGTAGTTATAATATTTCGCGTCTTTGTCTTCAGCTGTGCTTACTAGAGACTGGCTTACTGCCCCTGCTACTGCAGTGCTAAAGTAGGATGATTCCACACTAATAGAAAATTATCGTCCCGTATCACTTACCTCCTTTTTTAAAACTTGTAGAGCGTATAATAGCTAATGAAATTAACAAGTTTCTAGGAGACAGATACATTTTGTTACCCTGCAGCATGCTCATCGAGACGGTTTTCTACTGTAATGCAATTAGCTACTGCTAATCGCAATTTCGCTAGCATACCGGACACAGGTGGACAAATTAGGTCCTTATTTTTTATACGAAAGAAGGATTTAACGTGATTACACATTCAAAGGTAATAAAAAGAAGCCTGAACTGCACAATTTACCCACGTATACTATAAATTAGACTACTGCTTACTTTATTAAACCACACGCCATCCATTGTTATTACTCACTCTTCTAGCGACTTCCCTTAACTTCTGATGTTCCTCAGTATAGCGCTTTAAGACCATTGTTATTTGACATAATAACGGCACCATTCACACTGTTACTTCGCCTGTAAATGACAGTTTACTGATGACTGTCTGCTCTTTGCCAAAGTTACCTGCCCTCGAGACGAAATCACTTTAAATTCCGGCCTTCAAAACGGTTTCAAAACGCTTCTTCGAATACGGAACTTAACATAATCAAAGCAATTATCCTGAATACTATGAAAAAAAGAATAAGGTATCGTTTGCCTAGAGCCTTGCTTCTCTGGTACTTACCGAAGTTAGCTACTACAAATATCTAGGCGTTACATTGACCAATAACTTAAACGGGAAATCCCATATTTCTTACTTATGCGAATGTGCTTTCCAGAAACTTTCCCTGTTGAGACAAAAATTAAAACATGCTCCTGCTGAAACTTGACTAATGGCCTATACCCCCCTCGTCCGTCCCAAACTGCAATAAGCAGCGATGATATGGTATCCCTAGACTAAGACTAACATTAATGCCCTAGAAATAATTCAGCGTAAAGGAGTAAGGCTTATTTTATCAAAATATTGCTTGACTAACTCCCCAGACAAATCAACGATCGAACGTGATGTTGGGACGGGGCAATTAAGGAGGAAAACTCGCGCACATTGACACGTGTACTTATCTTTATCGGGCGACCACGTTTAGCCGCCTAACAAATGTTATCGCACAGCGCGGGACGCGCTTGTGTGTATCTGAACTTTCTGGAAAGTTATCGGTGCTTCTATCCGCTGTCTGTTGTCGCCGAACCTTCTGTTATCTGATTTCATCGCTAGACGCGAATGGTGTAGAACTTTGTAGAAGGCATGCGGGTCCCAACGATTAGTCTGGAACATTCGATGACTGCTGTATAAAACCCGACGCGCTTGACCCGCTGATCAGATTTTCGACGATCGCCGACTGTGTTCGCCGCTATCGTTGTGCTTTGTGTGTAGCCTGTTTTGTGGGCACAGGTTCGCCCAATAAAAGGTAGTTTTTTCTTTCACAGTACTACTACTGTGTTCTTTAACGTCACTACCACGTGACATCTGGTGGAGGTGCTTTTCGTCCATGTACAGGACGCCCGCGACAAGCCGTGATCCCAGCCCAGACCGCAAACAGAACACCAACGTAGTCCCGGACCACCGAGCAAGCCGCCGTCTTCAACAGCTGCCCCCGGAGCACGGACTTCTACCTTAGATGACCAAGAAGATTGTGGCCACGGCAACCCCAATGGCAGCCCCAGCGTCCCCCATCGTGCTGCAGCAGCCCTGGGAACCTCCGACGTTCCGCGGATCAACAATCGAGGACCCGGAAACCTGGCTTGAGACGTATGAGAGGGTCGCTACGTTTAACAGTTGGGACAGCGACGACAAGCTGCGGCATGTTTATTTCGCACTGGAAGACGCCGCCAGGACCTGGTTCGAGAATCGGGAAGCCACCTTAACGACGTGGGACCTGTTCCGAAGCGGCTTCTTGCAAACGTTTACAAGCGTCGTACGTAAAGAGCGAGCCCAAGCACTACTAGAAACCAGAGTGCAGCTGCCAAACGAGACGATCGCGATCTTCACGGAGGAGATGGCCCGTCTTTTCCGGCATGCCGACCCAGAAATGCCAGAGGAGAAAAAAGTCCGCTTCCTGATGCGGGGTGTCAAGCAAGAACTTTTCGCAGGACTTATCCGTAACCCGCCGAAGACCGTAGCTGAGTTTTCTGCAGAGGCATCGACGATCGAGAAAACTCTGGAAATGCGCACCCAACAATATAACCGCCAGGGGCTCACGCCGCAGTACGCCATCCAAGGACTGGATTCCGACAACCTTCAGGAGACCATCAGGGCCATTGTGCGCGAAGAGCCGCGCAAGGTCCTGCCTTCGTCGCAGCCCCAAGTGGCTTCGATCGCCGACATCGTGAAAGAAGAGGTGCACCGATCACTTGGAGTTCCCGAGCTGCAACCACAATTACCGCAGCCACAGCCAGAAGCGATTACATACGCCGCCGTCGCACGCCGTCAAGGTCCCCCTCCGCGACCACGCCAGGGCCCTGCAACGACGCAATTCCGTCGTCCGCCGCCGCCGCCGACAGCGCGCCCACCCGTCGCCCAGCGGAGCTACCCGAGGAAGACCGACGTTTGGCGCGCTCCTGACCACCGCCCGCTCTGCTACCATTGCGGGGGAAGCGGGTCACGTCTACCGACGATGTCCATACCCGGAAATGGGACTGCGAGGTTTCGCCGTTAACGCTCCGCGCCCGCAGCAAGGTGAACGGCCTCGCGATATCGCTGTCTACCTCGCGGCTACTCAGTGGAGCTCAGGCCGCTCAGGCCGCTACCTGTCGCCGCGGCGCCGACCATACACCGGCCCAGCCCGGGGCCGCTCTGCGAGCCCATATCCGGAAAACTAAAAGCAGCAACCGATGGAGGTGCGGTTGCTGTCCGTCGAACTGTCGAAGATCCTCCGCCGCCGACGAAGACGCCGAAGAAACTACCTCGACGACATAACGACACGCCGCCGTCCCGACGAAGTCTGGAAGGAAGGAATGCGACGACGAAAGACGACCTGACGTCACATACCAGCCACAGGTCAACGCGACGCAGTCGTGATCCGACGCCAAGACCGAACTGTAATGCAAGACAAAGAGCCACCGACCTCGACACCCTTCTCGACGGCCACGCAGTCACCGCCTTAGTCGACACAGGGGCTGATTACTCCGTCATGAGTGGACACATCGCCGCGCAGTTGAAGAAAGTTAAGACTACGTGGGAAGGCCCTCAAATTCGTACCGCCGGAGGACACCTCATTACGCCGACTGGAATGTGCACGGCAAGAATTACCATTCACGACCGGACTTACCCTGTCACCTTCGTTATCCTCCAACAGTGTTCACGAGACGTCATTCTCGCCATGGACTTCCCCAACCAACACGGCGCAGTCATCGACCTGAAGTCGAAGTCAATAACTCTGTCGGAAGACCATGCGATACCGTCGGAGAACCCTCGTAGTCACCACGCCTTGAGTGTGCTCGAAGATCAAGTGAGCATCCCGCCCCGCTCCAGCATCGTTGTTTCGGTCAGCACCGAAACACCCGCTGACGTAGAAGGCGTCATCGAAAGCGACCAACGTCTACTACTCGACCGTGAAATTTGCGTCGCAAGAGGGATCGCTCGACTGCACGGAGGGAAAACGGAAGTGATGCTAATCAACTTCAGCCAAGAGTTCAAGCACATCAGCAAGGGCATGACAATCGCGTACATCGAGGAAATTGTGGAAACGAGCAATGCCTTAGTCCTCACAGATTCTGCCGCATCTACCCCGCCGACCATAGTCCCCGAACCAGACTTCGAAGTAAACCCAAGTCTCCCCATAAGCAAGCAGCAAGAGCTCAGAAGTCTTCTCCGACGATACAAAGACTGCTTTTCGACTTCATCAAAGGTTCGACAAACACCAGTTGCAAAGCATTGCATAATAACCGAAGAATGCGCTCAACCACTCCGCCAGAGCCCTTACCGAGTTTCGACGCGAGAACGTCAAGCTATTAGGCAACAAGTCGATGAAATGCTCCGCGACGACATCATCCAGCCGTCGAAAAGCCCGTGGGCATCCCCTGTGGTCCTGGTAAAGAAAAAGGACGGAGCCCTACGCTTCTGCGTCGATTATCGTCGACTGAACAAGATCATGAAGAAGGATGTGTACCCCCTTCCACGGATAGACGACGCATTGGATCGGCTCTGCAACGCTAAATACTTCTCGTCGATGGACCTCAAGTCTGGCTACTGGCAAATAGAAGTCGACGAGAGAGGTTGCGAAAAGACTGCCTTCATCACGCCAGACGGCATCTACGAGTTCAAGGTCGTGCCATTCGGACTTTGCTCGGCGCCTGCAATGTTTCAGCGCGTCATGGACACGGTGTTAGCCGGACTGAAGTGGCAGACGTGCCTTGTTTACCTGGATGACGTCGTTGTCTTCGCCGGAAATTTCGACGATCACCTTAGGCGGCTTGCGACAGTGTTAGAAGCTATCAAGTCATCAGGGCTCACTCTGAAGCCGGAAAAGTGCCGTTTCGCTTACGGTGAGCTTTTGTTCCTAGGCCACGTGATCAACAAATCAGGAGTACGCCCCGACCCACAGAAGACAGCTGCCATCGCAAAGTTCCCGCAGCCAACCGACAAAAAGGCAGTGCGCAGATTCCTTGGCATGTGTGCCTACTATAGGCGCTTTGTCAAGGACTTTTCACGCATCGCGGAGCCGCTAACACATCTAACCAAATGTGATGTCGCGTTCAAGTGGGAAACGCCGCAGGCCAAGGCGTTTCACGAACTCAAACTACGCATGCAGTCGCCGCCGGTACTTGCACACTTCGACGAGGACGCCGATACCGAAATCCACACTGACGCCAGTAGCCTAGGCCTCGGTGCCGTCCTAGTCCAGAGGAAAGAAGGACTTGAAAGGGTGATATCGTATGCTAGCCGGTCGCTGTCAAAAGCGGAAAGCAACTATTCTACGACTGAAAAGGAATGCCTCGCCATCATTTGGGCTACAGCTAAATTCCGCCCTTACCTCTATGGCAGGCCATTCAAAGTCGTCAGTGACCATCACGCATTGTGTTGGCTAGCTAACTTAAAGGACCCTTCAGGACGGCTGGCGCGGTGGAGCCTCAGACTACAAGAATATGACGTCACGGTAACATACAAGTCTGGAAGAAAACACTCCGACGCCGACTGCTTATCGCGCGCCCCCATCGATCCCCCGCCGCAAGACGACGATGACGATGACGCCTTCCTTGGGATAATAAGCGCAGAAGACTTAACTAAACAGCAACGAGCCGACCCGGAGCTAAAAGGCCTCGTCGAGTATTTGGAAGGGAACACCGACGTTGCGCCTAGGGCATTTAAGCGCGCGTTGTCTTCGTTCACGCTACAAAACAACCTGCTCGTGAAGAAGAACTTCTCGCCAGTCCGCGCCAGCTACCTTCTTGTTGTACTGTCAGCGCTGCGTCCAGAAATACTGCACGCCCTACACGACGATCCAACCGCTGGACACCTCGGATTCTCCCGAACGCTGTCGAGAATGCAGGAAAGGTGTTACTGGCCGCGTCTGACCGCCGACGTCGCCCGTTACGTCAAGACATGCCGATACTGTCAACGACGCAAGACACCACCGACAAGGACAGCAGGATTGCTAGAGCCGATCGAATCTCCTCGCCGACCATTCCAGCAGATTGGGATGAATTTGTTGGGGCCGTTTCCGATATCAACATCCGGGAATAAGTGGATCGTCGTGGCGACGGACTATCTCACCCGTTTTGCTGAAACTAAAGCTCTACCAAAAGGCAGCGCAGCCGAAGTGGCGAAATTTTTCGTGGAGAACATCCTGCTGCGACATGGTGCCCCAGAAGTCCTCATCACCGACAGAGGAACGGCTTTTACAGCAGAGCTCACCCAAGCCATTCTGCAGTACAGCCAGACAAGCCACAGGAGGACAACTGCCCACCATCCGCAGACGAATGGTCTCACGGAGCGCCTGAACAAGACCCTCGCCGACATGCTAGCAATGTACGTCGACGTCGAACACAAGACATGGGACGCCGTCCTGCCGTACGTAACCTTTGCGTACAACACGGCGGTGCAGGAAACAACACAGATCACGCCGTTTAAGCTGGTTTACGGCAGGAACCCGACGACGACGCTTGACGCCATGCTGCCGCACGTAACTGACGAAGAGAATGTTGACGTTGCTAGCTATCTCCAGCGCGCCGAAGAAGCCCGACAACTCGCCCGCCTACGGATAAAAAACCAGCAGCGTACGGACAGCCGACACTACAACCTCCGACGACGCTTCGTCGAGTACCAGCCCGGCGACCGTGTTTGGGTATTTCATTTCATTTATTTTACCCTCAAGGTACATAGTACATTATAGAGGGGAGGGGCTAAGGGAATACAAAGTAAACATCGGTAAAAGTAACTCAAACAAAAAAATAATTATAACAGCAGTAATAATTGCTAATTTTCAGTTGACATCCGATGATAATAAACAGAGGTACAAAAGATACAAATACAAATGTGATGTACATAATGGTAAAGAGATTAAAAAAAACATAATATGTACAGTAGATTTACAAAATGCATTGTTAACTTTTTGATCATGATGCTGATGAAAACTGATGAAAAGGCTGCAATAGAGAAAGGTACATACACATAGGCAAGACAAACGGTAAGTATATTACAAAAGTTCGTTTTCAAGTGCGTTTCTAAACATAAGTGGATTAATTATACCTGTTAATGAAGGGGATAAGCTGTTCCCGTCTTTGCTAGTCGTTGGTAAGAATGAATTTGCGCCCATGATAGTATTGAAATGAGATATGCTAACCTTCTGATTATGATCACGACGAGAAGAAATGAAAGGTGCTGGCCTGATCCAAAGAGTGTGTAAAAAGGTGTTATGATAATAGATTTTGTGAAAAAGACAAATGCGTGAGTGTTTTCGGCGGTCGGATAAGGGAGGAAGGTTTAATAAACATTTCATGTGTGTTACGCTTGCTGTCCGATTGAAGTTATTTAAAATGAAACGGGCTGAACGGTTTTGTATAGCTTCCAGCGTATGTATTAGTGTTGAATGCCAGGGATCCCATATTGATGAAGCATACTCAAGTTGCGAGCGAACGTAAGTGGTATATAGTAATTGTTTCAGTGATGATGGCGCATGAGAAAAATTTCGGCGTAGGTACCCTAAAGTGCGGTTAGCTTTGGACACTATGATATCAATATGCGATTTCCAAGACAAATTGTTAGTTATGGTTACTCCTAAATAACGATACGAGGTGACACATTCAAGTGATATATTAGTGAGAGAATAATTTGGAGAACTAGAGTTAGTACGAGAAACCCTCATAGTTTTGCACTTCTTAATGTTAAGTTGCATTTTCCACGTGCTGCACCAATCAGTTATTTTATTTGAGTCGGTTTGTAGGGCTGTTACATCGCAGTTATTGGAAATTTTACGGTATATCACACAATACGCCGATACGCCGACGAGGACTGAGTGAGAAACTATTGCGCCGCTATTTCGGACCTTACAAGGTCATTCGACGTATTGGCGCACTGGACTATGAGGTCCTGCCAGACGGCATCTCGCATTCACAGCGGCGCCGAGCACTACCTGAAGTGGTCCACGTGGTGCGTCTTAAACCGTTTTACGGACGCTAACGAACTTCCCTTATTTTGTTGTTTTCATTGCTACGAGTGCTTATTTATTACTTTCGTTTGTTTGCAGCATCGGGTCGATGCTTTTTAAGAGGGGAGTAATGACACGTGTACTTATCTTTATCGGGCGACCACGTTTAGCCGCCTAACAAATGTTATCGCACAGCGCGGGACGCGCTTGCATGTATCTGAACTTTCTGGAAAGTTATCGATGCTTCTATCCGCTGTCTGTTGTCGCCGAACCTTGTGTTATCTGATTTCATCGCTAGACGCGAATGCTGTAGAACTTTGTAGAAGGCATGCGGGTCCCAACGATTAGTCTGGAACATTCGATGACTGCTGTATAAAAGCCGACGCGCTTGACCCGCTGATCAGATTTTCGACGATCGCCGACTGTGTTCGCCGCTATCGTTGTGCTTTGTGTGTAGCCGGTTTTGTGGGCACAGGTTCGCCCAATAAAAGCTAGTTTTGTCTTTCACAGTACTGCTACTGTGTTCTTTAACGTCACTACCACGTGACAATATATATTTCTTTTCTATATATGAGGGTAAATTGTGTCTTTTTCCACAGCCTTACATACACCTATCTACGGCCCGCAGAAGAAGCCATCCTGAACCTGCGTCACTAAAACCTTACAATGCCGGCACTACCGCTTTCAGGTATTTCTTCCCTCGCATAGTAACAGAGGGGAAGAGTCTGCCAATTGAACAATTCACCAGCATTGACTCGATTGAACATATATCTAATTAAGTTGGCTGACTTCTTCATGGCTTCCTATTTAATTAACCTGTTATTGAACCTGCTGCTTAATGAACCTGTTGTTGCTATTGTTGCAGTTGTTATTGTACTTCATTAATGACTTCTTCTTTCGCACTAGTGAAGCCATCTTGCACTAAGCGATTTCGTTGTATTGTTCTTATAATGTAAAATTTTACCTTTCTAACGTGAGTGCTGCAATATTTTTTGTCTTACTTCGCTTCTACACATAGGCATCAAGTTTTCAATCTGCCGGGGAGGGGGGGCAGGAGGGATGGGGCGCAATTCCCTGCCTCTCTTTTTTTTTCTCATTCGTCCCCGCCTCCCCACGCGTGCTGCTGGGCAAGAGATATACACAGGGGGACAGGCGATATATTTAAACGTCAGTTTTATTTGTTGCTAAAGTTGAGCGAATATGCTAAAAATATTGACGGCATGGCTCACAAATACTCAAACAATAAATGAAGAAGAAACTGAACATGTATACTGTTGGCGGCCAATCATAACGCCTTTAGTCAAAGTGAGAGAAAACACTGAGTAAGAAAACAGTTCCTGAACACGCTAACAATTCGAATATTACAAGCTAATTGCAAATCCTTCGTTTCGAGTTATTAAAGTTCTTTGTCTGTAATATTAAAGTTCTTTGTCTGTCTGTCTGTCGTTTCTAAGAACTACTCGACAATACAAACATTGCAACAATAAACTAACAATTCACAAATTAAAATGAAATCTTCAACTCCTTGCGTCTAAGAAACAGTAGGACGCAATAAGCTAAATATATAAAATATAAAGATACATTATAAATTCCTCGCATTTTTAAAATGTTAACGAGCTACCAAACTCCATCCAAAACAAAAAGAAAAGATAAATACTCAGAGGGCGGTGACTGTAATCACGAAGCGGCAAAATGGAGATTTTAGGGACAGGGGGAGTGGCGGTACAAGTTAACGTTAGGGACTGTGACAGCTTGAACAAAGCTGGCGCATTACACTGCTATGAAGTTCACTATCCTTCTATACAAATCCTATCGCACAATCGTGAATGTGTTTTCTACGCGCTGTTGATCTCTTAATAAACTCGTCCGCGATTTCACTGAGATTTATTTTGCGGGCGAGTTCTGCGTGCCCATGGAGAACTGTATTGTGATTTAACCGCGCTCATACAATTGTTGAGCTCAGGTACGTTTTGTCGCTACGGAGGCATGAAAGCGATCTCTCAGATCTGCATGACGTGACTGGGCTTTTTCAACAGTTTTGACATGATTAGCCACCTCAGGCAAAAGATTTCGCAGCTCCTCACAGCTATCGCCCGAAAGCATCTCTACCACATCCTGAAACGTTTTCTTGGCTGTATTGCGCTGCCTTGATATATCTATGATCATATACGATGAACGTTGACCCGTTCGGGCTCAAGTTTTTCCCGTAAAGCATCAACATGTACGTGCTGTCACCATTACCAGTCCAAAACTGCTCAATTTGTGTCAAGCACGTGCTGTCAGATTTCTGGCGATACCTGCCATCTAGGGAACAATCTGTTGTGTCCAATTCCTCGTACAACGGCAGATAGTAGATTTCCTCGGCCGAACATACGTGAAGTACAGGTCCGCCGTCATACCGTCGTGGAGTCTTCCTTTGGCTTGGCACAGGAGCTTCCTTGACGTTAAAAGTCGGCTCCAATTCACGCGCCTTTGCGTGTGTTTTGTTCCAAAATTGGCAAATTCCTTCCTTCCTAAGTCCGCTAAGACTCTCCCTGACGGACTTTGACAACTTTTTCCGCTTGATCAAATCACAGTGCTGCTTTCTGCAATGCAGTACTTCCTGTTTCTAATCGCGAAAACAATAGCGTCAGAAGCTTGAGGATGAAGTATGCATGGACTTTCGACAGCGCTTTTAAAAATGCACTGGCTCTGGCTCCGGCATCGTTCTGTTCCTCTGGTGATAGGTCATGAAGAAACGAGAACAGCTGGCTATGGTTCTGAAATATTGACCCCGTACACCTCGTAGGATCAAATGTCCACCTCGTAGGATGTCCACCTCGTGGATCAAATGTCCACCTCGTAGGATCAAATTTCCGAAATTTACGCTTTCATCTTCTTTCTGAAATACCTGGAACATATCCAGGCGGTTTGGTGAGCACGTAACAAACCTTATGTTTTCTGATATCATGCCCGGAAATCACGACAAATTCCTACTTTCTGACTCATGTCCTGCAGCACCAGCGCCAACAGATGGCCTGATTCTATTTCCTATCGCAGTGACGATAGATTTCTTGTAGTTCTGCCGTGCCCTCGCAGATGTCGCGCCATTTTGGTTGACTGCTGGTCAGTGATGCTGTTGTTGTTGACATCGGGGGATATCGAGGAGAATCCAGGGCCCCTGACGGAAAAATATTTGAAGGCCATTCTAGACAACCAGGCAGAAACCGACCGAAAACTTAATTCAATTCAAGAACAAATTGGTGTTCTCTCAGCAAGCACAGAAAAGCTGTCAGATTACCTTGTGGTAATCCAGGAGATGACCACAACAATAGATAAGCTCGAGGATACTGTCAGGCAACAGGCCAAAAAATTAGTTGAGTTTGAAAACCGTGGGCGGCGTAACAACCTTTTAGTGTTTGGTGTCCCGGAAAAGGCGAACGAAACAGAGTCAGATCTCAGGGCAGCTGTTGTAGATAACATTTTAAAAAAAGAACTAGGTGTCCATGTCACCACAATAGAAAGAATTCACCGTATTGGAAGGAAGAAGCCAGAAAAACATAGACCTATCATAATGAAATTCTATGACAGCAGGGAAAAGGACAGTATTCTAAAGAATTGCAGGAAACCTAAGGGAAAATCTGTTCACGTCAGCAATGATTACGCAAAAGAAACTGCAGACGTTAGAAAGAAACTATGGAAATCTGCTATTGTAGAAAGGGACAGCAAGCAAAAGGTGTCTCTGGTTCATGATAAGCTTAAGATTGATGACCGTCTATATGCCTGGGATCACAGTCGCAACGAGCGTATTCTTTGCCAAGAACGCCGTGATAAGGGCCGCCATAGCAATCGCAACGTGTCAGGGGATGCTTGCAATGACAAGGAGGGCATGCCTTCCTGCAGTTCAAATACAGCATAGCTCAGAATCGTTTCGTTCAATGCTCGCAGTATTCTTAACAAGGTTACTGAATTAGAATGTCTGTTGCTATCTGAGCGACCGCACGTCGTTTGCATTACAGAAACATGGCTCAACAGTGCTATTTCTTGCGACTGTATTATCCCACCTGGCTACACAATGTTCAAGTGGGATCGGGACTCTCGTGGTGGTGGTGTGGCCATTATTGTTAAATCATCGCTGACAGCCTGTACGGTTATGTGTGACATGTCGGAATCGGTGTGGTGTAAAATCATGTTTTCTGGCATGTCGTATCTCATAGGAGTCGCCTATAGGCCGCCAACTACTTCACCCGATTTTCTAGATATGTTAAATACGTTTCTTTGCTCACATGTAAACAGGAACACCAGGCTAATAATGACTGGTGATTTTAACTTGCCACATATCGATTGGGAACTTATTTCGGCTGGAAATAAAGAAATTTATAGTGCCGAAAAATTATTGGATATCACATTTTTTCATAACTTAAGGCAAATAGTGAAGGAAAACACACGTATAACGTCCCAATCGCAGTCATTGCTCGACTTGGTGTTCCTTTCCCATGAAGTAGGCGATTATGAAATGGCAGTCACCGATGGTATATCCGATCACAAAATCATTTTGCTGAATGTGCTTACTTCTACACCGCCACCTACAAAACCTACTGTACGTGTTGAAATCAAAGACTATGCTAAGGCCGATGATACGTCTATTCTAGATTATTTAGAAAAGTGTTTCAACGAATTTGAAAATGTCTCCGAGATCGAAACAGTTGAAGATTTGTGGCAGCGCTTTCAAGCTATTATCAAAGTCTGCATAGATCAGTTTGTTCCGACCCGACTCAAGAAAACGAAGCGGAGTAACCCATGGATAACTAGGGATATTGTTCACGCGAAACGGAAATTAAAAAGGCTGCGCAAAGGAAAAGCAGATCCTAGGGAAATACACGCAGTACGTCAGAGAATAAACGCTTTGCTATTCAGTTCGAAGCAAACATTTTTTAATCGCACTCTAAGTGATTTTCTTAAGACTTCCCCAGAAAAATTCTGGCGTTATTTAGACCGCAGAAACGAAAAAATAAAGCAAATAACGGTAGGAAATCGTGTAGTAGAAGAAAAAGGTGTTATCGCTGATGGATTAAATAAATATTTCCAATCAGTATTCACGCGCAGTGATCGACCATTTCCAGTAGATGATGGGGAATCTTTCAGCGAAAGTTCCATGGATGCTATCAACTTTACTCAGAGGGGCGTATTCCAGCAGTTGCTACAGTTAGATGACAAGAAGGCTTCTGGGCCAGACGGAATACCTACTGGCTTTTTGAAAAGGTATGCTGAGTGGATATCATTTTATTTGGTAATTATTTTTCAGAAATCACTAAGCACCCATTCCGTGCCACAGGACTGGCGTTGTGCAGTAGTTATCCCCATATTTAAAAGTGGTAATCGTACTCTAATGAATAACTACCGTCCTGTATCCCTTACGTCAGTTTGCTGCAAGGTTATGGAACATGTCATAGCAAAACATATAATTACCTTCCTGGAATCAAATGGCCTCCATTGTGCATGCCAGCATGGGTTCCGATGGGGACTTTCCACAGTGACACAGCTCATTGAGACATTACACGATTTTTACAAAGCTATGGACAACCGTGAACAAATGGATGTCATATGCGTTGATTTTGCCAAAGCCTTTGATACGGTTCCCCATCGTAAATTACTTTTTAAACTGTACAAAGCAGGTATAAATGGCGACGTTCTAAAATGGATTGAAAATTATTTAACTAACCGCAAGCAGGCAGTTCGCGTTGATGGGTCCGAGTCTGGTTTTGTAGATGTATATTCAGGAGTACCACAGGGGTCCGTGTTAGGGCCAACACTTCTTCTGCTTTACATCAATGATGTAGCAACCGCTTTAGATAGTTCTGCTAAGATAAAACTCTTTGCAGATGACTGCTTGATTTTTCCGCCGGTATCTTGTTTAGAGGATCAGATTAAGCTCAACCGAAACCTTCAGGCGTTTGGGAGTTGGTGTGACAAGTGGGAAATGCGAATCAATTTTAACGCGATAGCGTTAAGGAGCTCGTGTCGCAGAAAAGCCGGTGTCGTCGGCGTCGGTGTCGGCGTCGGCGTATGCGGCGTTGACCGTGAGCGATAAATCACGGCAGGCGCTTCATAAATAAAAAGCAACTTCCAAGATTGGCCCGGTGGGAATCGAACCAGGGTCTCCGGAGTGTGAGACGGAGACGCTACCACTCAGCCACGAGTTCAATGCTTCCAAGCGGTGCAAACGCGCCTCTAGTGAATGCGGTGTTGCCTTTGAAACGAGCCGTGGAACGTTATACTGCGGTGTATATCGGTAATTATGAACATGTAACGTACAGAATTCACAATTACACGAGTTGCGAAGTGCGTTTCCGCTGCATTTCTTCTGCGCTTTCCGCACACGCAGAGCCATCTTGCGGCAAACACAGAAGACCCCCTCCTCTCAATGTACGGCGCTGCCCCGACAGGAGGCGCGCCGCGCGCGCATTCGGACCGCTGCCAGGCGCGTCGCGGGGCTCCCTCTCCCCTGACGACGGTTCGCCGTGCTCCCGCTCCTTTCTTTAGATTACTATCTATCTCTCTGCCCGTGCCGATCGCGACGTTTGGCTGGCGTAGATCGTTTCCCCTCCGAGACACCGAGTTCTTTGGTTCGTTCCGTTCGCTCAGGCGCACGTTTCGTTGCCGCGCCGAACGCTGCGTTGCTCGACGCTCACCGCGTGATAGGTGGGCGCTAAGTCCGATGCGGGGCGCATCGTAAGTGACCGCTGTGCCGTAGCGCATTGTCTTATACCCCTTGGCGGGTCGACGGGAACGCTGTCGCGTCCCACTCTTGAAGGCGAAGCTTAAGCGTCCTCCAATTTTTGATAAGACCACATACACGCATATCACTGCAAAAAAGAATATTTTTACTTTTCAGTACGATATTCAAGGCTACAATCTAGTTAATGTTCCTTGTTTCAAACATCTTGGTGTGTCTATTTCGCATGATTTAAAATGGCACAATCAGGTAGAAAGAGTGTGCTCTGCGGCACAGAAGAAATTGGGTTTTTTAAGAGCAAAACTGGGGAGGGCAACAAAAGATGTTAAACTGCTGGCTTACAGATCTCTTATTCGACCATCCCTAGAATATGCGTTAGTAGCATGGGCGCCCCATCAAAAGGTAATGTGGGCCAAAAAAGAGAAGGTGCAACGCCGGGCGGCGCGCTTTATTTGCTCGAAATATAGAAGGACAGACTCAGTTTCGGCGATGTTAAAGTCTTGCGGTCTTGAACTGTTGGAAGATCGGTGCAAGAAGCAGAGAATAAAAACTTTATTTCAAATAATTCATGGTGAACTAAAAATTAATAAAGAGTTGTATTTAAAACCTCCAGGCAGACTGAGCTCCCGCTTAAGTCATAGTGCAGCTATTAAACCGTACTTGTCCCGAACCAATGCCTTTCGTTGTTCGTTCTTCCCAGATTCGATAGAGCTGTGGAACAAGCTGCCTGCTGAAATTGTTCGCAGTTCTGATACTGCATTGTTTACAAATGCAATCAATGTTCTTTACTAAAACTGTACCATGTGGATATTGTAAAGTGTTTTTCTTTTCTTTTTTTCTCTTTTTCCTTTTTTTCTGTTTGTGTGCGTGCGGCGGCTGGTTGAACATTTGAATACATGCCTTACAGTCTGTATATAGTATCTTGTATTGTATCCGTAGGACACTGTAGTGTATGTGCATATTTCTTTTGTATCTGGCTGTTTTGTATGAACGTATATGTAACATCCCTCCCTGTTATGATCCTCAACTGAGGGTTGACAGTATTTCTAAATAAATAAAATAAATAAGTATGTGCGCAAGAAATTGTATTTACAGAGCTCGCGGCTCCTCTTGTGTGAGAGCTTGCTGCCCATCGTTCTGTCCTCTCATATATGTAGCGCCATCATAACATTGCGCATGAGAATTGTCAATGCTAAGACTAAAACGGCAAAGGACTTCCTTTAGAAGGACAAAAATACTGGCCACTCTGGTGTCCACAGTGCTAGGAAAAACACAGAATAGCTCGTGTTTGGTTACAGTGGTTACGGTGGCAGATGCCGAGCCTGTGTCGGTAATGCAAACCGCGTGAGGTTCAGAAGCGGACGTTAAAGGTTCTATGCCATGTGTATTGCGTGTCCTTTCGTCACCCTCTTTCGGAGATCTGTTCTTGATGAGATATGTGTCCTTTTTTTTTCACGGTTTCCTGAAGTACTGTACCAGGAAGGTCAGACAACCAAAAATAGAGTTCTAAACGCGTGTTCCAGGTTTAAGAGAAAGTATTTAGGTGTTAATGAAAGCCATTCCTCAAGATGCCTTGGTAAATTACCATAGACGCAGAAGCCTTAAGGAAAATAACGATGGGGACCCAAGGCTAACAGAAGGGGAGAACCTCGAAGGTCGCCTGCAGTATTTTCGCGTTGAGGTTGACTGCACGGAGAGAACAGCACATGGTCCATTAGAGGTGTTAAGCGGACAATACCTGCTGCACAGAGCCACCGCCAAGATTCACCAGCTTCATCGGCAGGAGCGCTCTAGAACAGTGAAAATACAATGTGTGTGTTTTGCGAGAACCATCATGCAGAATGAGAGTGCGACTCCTCCTTGAACTACAACGAGAAAAAGTGTGGTAGAGGCAACCGGCTGCTCGAGCCAAAACTGCCGTCGCACGGTTAGCTGCATGCAGTGGGCCGGCACACATGCTTCATCTATGTGTTAAAAAAACAGAGCACAGACGGTTAAACCTGAACCAAGGCAGTCTCTCAGCAGTTCATTGATGCATGCTACGCAAATAGGCAGCAAGAACCATTACAAATTTCACACTGCTGTTCTGCTTCAGACGTTCAAAGCATAGACGAGGGGCAGCAATGTTTTACTGCTACTTCCGAGGCATCTCTTAAAGCGGCAGCCGACGTACTTTTGTTAGCCCAGAATTATCACGGAAACTGAAGATCGAAGTCATACATGAAGTTGACTTATGCAAATACGCCTTTCGCCCTCAAAGTCCGAACCACACTGGACGGCGAAAGACTTTAAACTTTCACTGCACAGTCAGTTGGACGGAATTCTTGTGAAAACTGAGGCTATTGAAACACCGCGTATTTGCGAAGACACGGTGCAGATCCCGCATGTCAAACATTTTGTCAAAATAAGGGAGTGTCCTTATGGGCCCCTCGCTGACGCGGTTGCTGATCCTGGTACACTACAGGAACCAGGAATAAGTTTGCTAATCGGAGCAGGTGAGATCTGAAAAATATTAAAGAAGTGACACGGGGTGATACCAACAAAAAAAACTAGTTGCTAGGGGCTCAGCACTCGGGTGGGTATTGTGAGGCCGAAAAAGCAATGGCAGATTTCTCAATCGATGGACGCACACAAGTGTGTGTGCTTCGAACTTCGTGCCGCATGTTTGAAGATCTGTCAACATCATTGCAGGAATTTTGGCAGCTTGATAGTATGGGTATAACTGATCAGCCAGATTCATCCGAACTTGTTAAGCCTCTTTTGAAAGAATGTAACAGCATGTTAAGCTGCGGGATTTGCGCTACGAAATATGCCTCCCCTTTGAGGACATTGACGTCAAACTTTATCACAAACGGTCGTTAGCGATTAAAAGTTTGAAAGATTAAAGTCAACGTTTGTCCAAGAGCGAAAATCTACTCCTACTTGATGAGGTGGTCACGCAGTATCTCAAGGTTGATCATACAGAACCAGAAGCTCCGCACTGCACAGCCGAGGACAAGAAGTATTACATGCCCCATCGCACAGTCATCAAGGAATATTCCACAGCAACAAAACTACAGGTGTTTTTTATGCGTCATCTCATGCTGCCGGAGCGTTATCCTTGAATGATCGTCTGGACGAATGCCCCAGCCTCAACAATGGGCTGTTGAGAACGTTATCTTTTCCCACGCTTAAGATTGGTATCACCGCAGGCGTTCAGAAGGAGTTTCTGCAGAGTTTAATCAAGTTCGTCGACAAGGCTTTCCCTGAGATTCCTGCGGTTTGAGAAGACCTAATTCGAATCTAAGACTGTATAAGCACTTGTGTACCATTCGGTACTACATCAAGACTCTTTCTATTAAGCGCGGCTCTACAATGCCATTTCCATCAAGGTTATGAGGCTTATGAGACTACCGCTCTAAAGTTATTCAAACGCTCTGATTTAGACGACATGCTGACTGGAGTTGAATGCAATGATGCCATTCGCCAGTTGCATCGCCGGGCCACACACATATATTCTGGCGCAGGCATGAAGCTGCAAAAGTGAGCAACAAAAAGCGCTGAGTTGCATGGCTACATGGAGAAGAAAGGAGAGTCCAGTTCTCCTGATAAGACAAAATATTGGCACTCATGTGAGACACTCAAGAAGGGGCTCTAAGCGTGAATGCACAACCGGTATTGGAGTGGTTGAAGAAACAGGATCCCACAAAACGATTCAGTTTGCAGACTTGAGCTCAAATTTATGACTCACTGGGCTTCGTAGCGCCGCTCCCGATCCGAGTTGAAATAATTTTGCAGTGCATCAGGCGAATAGTGATGTCGTGGGACCACGGAATACCAGACGAACTAGCACAACATTTCAAGAACTGGCTGCTTGAAGTCTCTCATATTGCATCGTTGGCTGTCCCAAGACTGTGAGTGAGTGAGCTAAATAACTTTATTTCGGCCCAGAGAAGACGCAGGGAAGACCCCGCGCCACCCGGCTTGTCCCACGTAGGGACCACCAAGCCAAGCTTGACGGCCCGATCGCGGGCACTCGACGGCCAGGGTTTGGTCGTTGAGTTCGGGACTGCCCAAGAGCGCAGCCCACCTATTCTCGCTGAAGGAGGAGCCGATGGCTTCACACTCCCACAACACATGGTCCAATGTTGCCCTCAGTCCACAGGTAGGGCAGTCCGCACTGGGATATCTTTCAGGGTATATGGCATAAAGAACCGCGAGGTCAGGGTACGAACGGGCTTGTAGAAGTCGAAGGGTAACCGCCCGCGCCCTGCTTAAGGCGGGGTGCGGGAGGGGGAATACCCGTCTTGCCAGATAGTAGTGTGTGGTGATTTCATTAAACGTAAGCAAGGGTTCCCCGCGGGGCTGGGGTTCTGCTGAGGCGGCGCGGTCAGTGAGTCCTCGCGCTGCCTCGTGTGCACCCTCGTTAGGGTTAGAGGGAGAACCCTCCATCGACCCCAAGTGAGCGGGAAACCAAATCAGAGAATGCGGAGGGATACTTTTGGTGCTTTGGAGTATGCGGAGGGTCTGGGGGGAGACCATACCGGTTTGGTAGGCCTTAATGGCTGCCTTTGAATCACTATATATTGCCTCTCTGCGACCATCGAGCACAGCCAGCGCGATTGCAACCTGTTCGGCTACCACGGGCGTCGAAGTGCGTACCGTAGCGCAGCAAGTGAGCCTTTAATTGGAGTCTATGATGGAGACGGCGAATGCCTCTTGTTGGACATATGCCGCGGCATCCACGAAGCTTGCTTCAATGTGGTTATTGCGGACATGCTCGAGTAGAGCTGTACCCCTCGCCCGACGTCTGCCGATGTTGTTTGCGGAGTGCATATTGCGGGGAAGGGGCGCGATGTGCAGGTGAGACCTGACATCACTGGGAATCCGCACGGCGTCGGGGCACTGCTCGACAGGATTCAGGCACATCTCGCCGAGTAACTTGCGGCCCTTCGGGGTGCCGGATAGCCTGAGCACCTGTGAGTGCTCTTGTGCCTCGATAATTTCTTCGAGCGTGTTGTGGACTCAGAGCTTTAACAGATTTTCGGTGTGGGTGCTTGCGGGTAAGCCGAGGGCGAGATTAAAGACTTTTTGATGAGTGAATTGAGCTTGTTCCTCTCTGCAACATGCCAATTATGCATGGCCGCCGAGTATGAAAGGTGGCAGAGAACAAAAGCATGTATAATGCGGATGAGGCTGTCTTACTTGATTCCCCGGTGCCTGTTGGCGATCCTCCGAATGAGGCCGAGAGCACTCTCCGTCTTGGTGGCGATCTTTCTGAGTGTGGTTCCATTGGCACCGTTAGACTCGATATACATCCCCAATATTAGGAGCGAGTCGACTCTGGGCACCGGAGACCCGTCACCAGTGAAAAGCCGTATTTCGCTTTAGCACGCCGGTTTCCAATCATGATGGCCGCCACCTCTGGGTCTTTTCTTGTAGAGAAGTAGCTCAGATTTTGATGGAGAACATCTGAGCCCAGTGGGGCGGAGGAAGCGCTCGGTCGCATCGATGGCGCTCTGCATGGCGGCTTCAACTTGGCCGTCGCTCCCGCCGACGCACCAGATGGTGATGTCATCTGCATAGATGGTATGGTTGATTCCTTGAATCTTCGTGAGCTCCTTAGAAAGCCCGATCATTGCGATGTTAAATAATGTTGGCGAGATGACTGAGCCCTAAGGCGTGCCGCCTGAACCGAGGGTGATCTCTTGGGAAAGGTATCCTTCGATCTTGAGCTTGGCAGTTCTCTGCTAAGGAAGGATCGGACGAAGTCGTAGGTCCTCTTTCCGAGCCCGAGGCCGGTAATAGACTGGAGAATGAACTCGTGTGAGATATTGTCGAACGCCTTCTGCAGGTCTAATCCAAGAATGGCTCTGGTATCACCCGTGCTCCGGTCGATGACCTGATGCTTTATCAGCTTCATGGCGTCCTGTGTCGAGAGTCCGGCTCTGAAACCAATCATATTGTGGGTATACATGTCATTGGCCTCGATGTGCACCTTGAGCCGGTTGAGCAGGGTATGCTCTGCAACCTTACCGACACACGACGTCAGGAAAATTGGTCTTAGATTCTCTATTCCTGGTGCTTTATCGCGTTTGGGGATGACTACCGTGCAGGCCGCGTTCCACTGTGTTGGGACCTGTCCACTACCCCAGACTTCATTAATCCTATCAGTGAGGAAGTCGATCGACGCATCATCGAGATTCCTCAGCATCCTGTTAGTGACGCCATCTGGACCAGGGGCAGATTTGACGTTGACTGAGAAGAGGACATCTCGGATCTCGGCCGCGGTAAAGTCCTGTTCCAACTCCGGCACCGCACACCCCGCGTAGTCCGGGAACTGGGTAGGAGCAGAGCTATCCGCGACCGGCAGGTACTTGTCTATGAGCCTGTCGTCAATCAACTCGTCCGGGTTAGAGTCCGTAGCGAGGTGGATGGCTCGCGCGAGGGATCGTCTCTGGCTGGATCTGGTGCTGCCCTCATCGAGAAAGTGTTTGAGCAGACTCCAGCTCTTGCCTGATCTGAGCTGACCCTCGACGGATTCGCAGAGCTCATCCCATTGTTGCTTACACAGGTTCTTGCAGTGATGTTCGATCTCCCTGTTAACCTCCGAAACCTTCTTGCGGAGCCTTCTGTTATGCTTCTGCCCTTTCCATCTCGTGAGGAGGGCTTGCTTGGCTTCCAGCAGGTGCGCCAACCTGCTATCCATCTTGCCAACGTCGAGCTCAGTGACGACCTCCTTGGTTGCCGCCGCGGCGTCATCCCCGATCCCTTTGCACCAACCTTCAAAATCTGTCCCGTTCATCGGTGCGCGCTCGGCTCTGATCTTGCGGAAAACGTCCCAGTCGATCAACTTGAATTTTCTCGTCTTATAGCGTGTAATCGGGATGGAGACTTCGATGACGTAGTGGTCACTTCCGAGCTCTAGAGCCGTGTTTACCCACATGGCCTCCCCTACGTTCTTGAGAAAAGAGAGGTCTGGGGTAGTGTCCCGGCATGCGGAGTTGCCTCTCCTAGTGGGGAAATCCTTATTGGTGATAAGGGTCAAGTCCACTTCCATCGCAGTCTGCCACAGTTCGCGTCCCTTGGGCGTGTCATGGGTGTACCCCCACACCCTATGCGTTGAAATCCCCGACGACTAGAAGGGGGTGACCACCGGCCAGGCTAACGGCCCTCTTGAGGAGAGAGTTCGCCCTCGCACTGCGGTAGCTGCGGCTGCAGTATACATTGAGGATAAAGAGGCTGTTTCTTCAGAGGCCCTTTCTGGGTGGGTTCATGAAGATTTCAGTCATGACGTACTCGATGCCATCAGGAACTGCGCCGAGGTCGCGAGAGAGGCAATTGTACCTTTCGTTGACAAGGGTAGCAACTCCCCCACCTCCTGAATGTGAGGATGCTACCAGATAACCTGCGAGTTTGATAGGAGTACTAGTTATAACATCCTGAATAGCGATGATTTGGGGCTTAACCGTGAGAGTTCTTAAATATTGCTGCAGAAGCGGCTTCTTGTTGGGAAACCCTCCGCAGTTCCATTGTCAGATACTAAAGTTCTTGTCCGAACTATCCATGGCTAGGCTGAGAGGAGGCTTGAACGGCCCTGAGAATCGCGCCCTCCGTCGGTGGTGCTAGTACATGACGTCGTGCTGCGACCCGCGAAGGAGCGGGGCTGGGTTCTCTCCTGGCATCAACGTCCTCTAGTTTGCTTATCCTTTCACTGAGTGCACCTAAGCCCATTTTTGGATGCGCTATAGTATCCTGGACCTTTGCTAAGCTAGCCTGTATGCTGGCGAAGGCGTTCTTGAGTTCTGAGAGCAATTTTGTAGTCTCGTCTTCCTCTCTGTTCTCTACCGCTCGACGCTTGGGTGGGCGAGCCGCGTGGGATGTCTCGGACGTATCCATGGCGACCGGGGTCAAAGCGGGTTGCGGCGAGGAGGGTGGAAGCGCGAGCTTCTTAATCTCCGCAGCTAGCCTGCGCATTTCTTGTTTAACCTGCGCGTTTTCTTTCCTCAACTGCTCGTTAACTCATCGCAACTCCTCGAGCTCATGTGTGTGGTGCGAATCGCGAGGCGAGTCATCACCTCTTGGACCCTCACGTCCCCCTCGAACCTTGTCGGCCCAGGAGAGCGTGAACTTGCTTCTAAGGGGGGTGGGCGTGCGGATACGGGACCTGGTCCACCTCGACGTGTCGCGCCCCGGCCTGGAGCTGGAGCGAGGCCGAGAACCGGAGCGTCCCCGGGAAGATGCCCGTTCTCTGGACCCACGGCGGGAGCCGGAACGTGCCCTGGAGGCGGAGTGGGCCCTGGATACGGAACGGACTCTCGAGCGGCCCCTGGAACGGGAGCGTCCTCTGCGCTGAGCACCCGGAGTGGACGAAGCCTGGACGAGTTCCGCAGTGTCCGAGCGCGGCTGAGGGGACGGTGACGCGGCACCGGCCATCTTGGCGCGCTCACTTCGACGACGACGCACTATGTATGGGATCTTGAACCTTTGAGCACAGTGTTTATTAGCCGTGAGATGCTGGCCACCACAGAGTTTACACTTGGGGGTACACTGATGCTGCTCGTCGGGACTAGGGGCACCACAGCCACGGCAAATAGCGTCACCTGGATTGGGACACACGTCGGCGCGATGACCGGGGCGGCCGCACGTATAGCACACGTCGATTTGCTTGCGGTAGAGTGAGCACTGCATGGATAACGGTCCATACCTGACAAAGTTCGGTACACGATGCTCGTCGAACGCGACGATGACCGTGCCGGTTTGAGCTATTCTCTTCGCTGCTACGGCAAGTGAATTATTGGCGTTGACAATCTTGGCATCGATGACGTCAGGGCCGTCTTGAAGAGGGATGTTGCGGATCACTCCCTTGCACGTGGAGTGCGGGGCTGTCTCGTAGGCACTGAGCTCATATACCTTGCCCGAGATGAGCATCCGCCTCATCCGGACGTAACGGTTCGCATTCTCGCGCTTGGCAGTACTGGCAACCATAACATTTTGTTGTAGATTCGGGCATAGAGTATCTTGGCATAGATCCGCCTGACTGATGCCAGCGGCGGCCAGTATTGCGTCAGCCTCCATGACAACGCCAATCTTGGAGATATTGAGTCCACCTCGTGGCCTGATCACAATCTTGATATCGTCTCGAGGAAGTGAGGGCATTCGTCCCGCTCGTATCACTTTGGATTTTAGCGCAGCACCACCCGATTTGCCACGGCGTGCTCCCGGCTGGGGCGATGGCGCATTAGTGTCAGCCGTGCGCGTTTTGGCGCTAACCCTTCTGGCCCCCGCAGACTGCCAGCCTTGATCTTGGGTAACCTCTCCCGGGGAGATATCCCCCCATTCACGTGATACGCCATCTTGCGCAAGAAATGAAGCGTACCCCACCTTCAAAGGGCCAGTACGCGGCGGGCAGATGGTTCACGAGGCGAAAAGCTCGGTGTCAAAGCTCGGGCACGGACAGGCGGCTCGTGGCCGAGGCGCGAGGCGCGTGGCCCCGGCGAGAGAAGCTTGGCAATCCTCCGTAGGCTTAGCTTGGCGGCCGCCACCTTGCTGATGTCAAAGCGTGTGAATCTGTGAAAAATGAACTCACAGCGCTGCGCATGGTCTCTCTGAATGCCGCTTTTCGAGCTGCGTCCAATGATGCAGACGTTCTGGCGCTTCCAGGTTGCAGTCCGCAGGAAGTACACTTTGGATCGGGAGCTCATGTGGAGCAAGTCCGCTGAGTTGGCCCCCTTGCGGTGGATTCCCCTCCCAAGACTGTGCCCTCTCTCGAGCACCTTGCCAGACACACAGCTGCAACTTTTGACAGATGCCAGTAATGCAGCTTAAGGAGCTGTCGCCTATTTGTTCTTCCCAACACGGACTATGGATGCCGGCATGCCCCTCAATGACAAAGGCCCAAGTTGAGATTTGGTTTATTTCAACACATCAGTACATTTGTAACACAACGGAACGTGCTATTTATGATGAAGATTGCGGGCCAAAAGCTGCATTTCTGCGGCTTCACTAGCCTCGCCACTCCCCTGGCACAAAGGCAGCAACATGCGGTACACAAGAGTTTGAGTCGTGTGCAAAATTTAGAGTGACAATTCAGAAACCGTCATATAAAAACGCACAAGACGTCGTATTTACATAAGAAAGAAAAATAAACATTACGACACCATATCTAACATCGAAGTTTTAGACATAGAACATAAACTTCCATCAGTGAGTTCGAATTTATTTAGTACATGGGGTTGGGAATTCTGTAGTATCTGTGATCCATAGTTTGTACGCGTCTTGTTGAACGTACAGCGATATTTAGAGTTATGTTTGCTAATGTGCGTATGTGGTGGCTGTTTTGGATAAGGGATGATCTAAATGTCGTTAAGAGATAGTATTTTCAAACTTCAATATCTTCAATCTTGCAAATGATTCAAACATTGGTGCATTGTATGTATACCTCCGATGCAACGTATGTCCTTTTTAGCAGCATGATGAAGTTAGGTAATGATTTCTTAGTCCCGGCACCCTAAATTAAGTGACAGTAGCGCCGATGTGGCGTAAATAAAGCGTCATATATCATAAATCTTTGCTGTTCTGGTAATATGCGGTGACATTTCCTTGGGATTCCTACTAAATTACCAAGTTCGTTTCTTCCGTAATTCTTGTGGTGCTCTTCAGGGCATGTATTCATGACACACAGCTCCCGATGACTTTGCAAAGGGACAAAATTCTATTTTAACATTATTTAGGTATAAAGAATTGAACATAGGGCATGCTGTAGATTTGGCTGGGAAAATAACATATTTTGTCTTAGAACAGTTTCTCCATAAGGTGATTTTTACCGTCAAGTGTGCAGCCCATTTAGTGTGTCATTTGTCAATGCTATTATATTGTCAACATTCCTTCCAGAAAAACACAGGTGTCATCTGCATAAATAACATATGCTATTGAACTGTCCCCTTTAATGCTGTCGTTCATATAAATGATAAACAGAAGTGGGTTAAGTATACCATGCGGTACACCATGTCTAATTTTTGTTAGTACAGACAGTTCATTTATTCATACACACTGGTGCCGACCGGTCAGGTAACCCTGAAGTCAAGTTAACACGACGCCGTGAATGCCATAGCATTTTGTTTTTGAAGTTATGTTACATGATTTATGGTATCCAAGGCCTTTGAAAAATCTAGCAAAATACCTAAGGGTAATGTTTTCGCTTCAATATTTGTCTTATATTTATTCCTTTTGATGACGCTGCGCGCATTAGGTTGAGAGGCTGAAACCGAACAGTGATGGTGTTATAAGACAAATGTTCGTCAAAAATCTTGACAGTCTAATAAAGATAATATTGTCTACTCACTTTGCGAATGCTGGAAATATTGAATTTCACAAGTAATTATTCAAATTAATTTTCTCTGCCCTCTTATATATTAGAGTTACTTTGGCGGTTTTCAGAGGTTGAGGAAAATACCAGTACTTAAAGCGAGATTGTATATGCGTGTTAAATACGCACTGAGGCGGCCAATAACAAAAACAATAACTTGTTTAAAACCATTGATGTCCTCACTTTTAGATTAAAGGATCTAAATATAATTATTATCTCATACTCATCGGCTGGTGCAGCAAATAGGGAATTTTGTGTGAATTTCGTAAGGTAGTTTAGAGCTTCTGCATCATATTTACTATTTACTAGAATATTAAAGTGCTCGCTGAATTTCCTAGCCATGTCAGTACCTATATATAATTTATTACATATGGTAAGTTCATCAATGCTATCTTCCGGTTGCCTTGTCGATATACAGCATTTAATTTGTTCCACTTTTTTTCCCGTTTACGCCGCCGTCAAAGTAAAATAATAGTCGTGTTTACATTGTCTCCGGAGCAAAATTATTTCAGTAGAGTACTTTAAAAGTCTTGAAAGCAGCTATGTCGGGTCCTGCAAGGAAGACATCATCAAGCCATTTTTTTTTCGTTCATCATTTTATGGATGGAAGTGGTTATCCATGGTTTACGCGCACGTTTATATATTTTTTTCCTCAGAATTTTATATGGAAAGTGCTGCTTATATACCCAGCATAAGATCTCTATAAAACAGTTCTACGCTTTATCAGGCGAAAAAGTCGATAACACGTCATCCAAAATTAATGAGTTACTTTAATCTCAGAAAAACAAGAACGAATCAGAAGTTATTTGTTGAAATTTTATTTCCGGCAAAACGTTGTTTTTTGTAGTTTTTTTTTTGTGTCTAGCCAAAACAAGGTATATGGGTTGGTGATCAGTTACTGATATGTCAAGAACGCCGGAATGATCTCTTCAGTGCAAGTGTTTGTTAGAAATAAATGTATTAGAGTTGCATTTGTCGGCGTAATTCTGATAGGAATTGAAATTTTATTTGAAACAAAATTTGAAGCAAAGAAGACCGATAACTTTGAACGCTTTGTCGTGTTCTCTTACATATGCATATTGTGCAGTCGAGGTTCCACATGTGCGGGCTACTTAAGATATATATTGCGTAGACAAGTGGTCTGTAGCATCGCAGGTCTGTTTTACGAACAACGAGAATTCTTTCGGCTGCTTTAATAGGAGCATGCGACATCAAATTGAGGCGTGAAAATAGAAAGCGGATAAAGTGGGAGCGGGGAGAAAGACGTGCACCATATGGCCTATGTTCTGGCAAATTAAAATGTGGCTGGAAGAATTATTGACTGACTTTTTAAAGATAACTTTAGAACTCCTTGGACCTTGTTTTCTTTGCTCGCAAATTCACTGAATGCTGATCGAGCAGGGGCTGCCTGTCCACTATCTTGTTTGTGTTTCCTTGCTACTTGATTCCTGTGCTAAAACTAAACAAAAAATCATCTGTCCATTTTGCCAAAGTTTATTCTCGCGCTAACGACGCATGCGTGATTGTTTACTTGGAAAATTGTCTAACTTATTATGACGAAAATAACGTAAATAATTTTGGACCCGCTTTAAGTACACTTGTCATTTTTATCGTGACAAATTCATAGCAAGTAAAAAAAAGCAAGTTCACAGGCAAACACTATGAATCTATCGCAATGCCATTCACTTAAAACGCAAAATTAACAGACTAAGGTCTCTTGCGCAGCCAAGCTTGATATCTCAAGTGCAGGACAAACTAGCACTAGCCGTGCGTAGGTCAAAGAATTATTATTTTCACTCATCACTACCTCATTTTATTGCTAAAGATCCAAGTAAATTTTGGAATTACATCGCCAAGTCTAAAATAATGTACAATATGACAATAAACGGACAGCTCGTTAAGGAGAAGGTACAACTTGTTATCACTTTAATATCTTTTTTCACACTGTCTTCTCGAATCCTAGTGATTGTTCACTAGGACTGACTGCATATTCTACCACCCATTTGATGTGAATTTTATAACATATGCTGGCGTTATCTCTGGGGTGTTGAACCTAAAACCACAATGTTCAAAGGTGCCCGGATAACAGCTCTTGCTTTTGGCTCAAGGTCACTTGAAGGTAGCCGACTACGGGAGCTAAAAAATTGGGATTTTGTGCGAAAACCACTTTCTGATTATGAGGCACGCGGTAGTGGGGGACTCCGGAAATTTGGACCACCTGGGGTTCTTTAACGTGCACGTGAGTCTAAATACACGGGTGTTTTCGCATTTCGCCCCCACCGAAATGCGGCCACCGTGGCCGGGATATGATCCCGCGACCTCGTGATTAGCAGCCCTAGGCCCCTAGGCAACCACGGTGGGTGGGGGAGCTAAAAGCCTTTCATGCTTAAAAGGCACGAGCCGCGAATAGCGGAGAGTGGAACCTTCAGAGACGTGCATGCGGGAAACTGGCCATCATGTAAACCCAGCCGACTGCTCGCTTCGTACTATAGACTGCTTGCGTCAGCTCTCGCTGGCTCTTTTTTGTCATTGTCATGGTTTGCGGTTTTTGCAATCTGATTGTATGCGTGACGCGAATTGTTTACTACTTCCTGGAAGTCACCCGGGCCCCAGCGATTACACTGGAATCTTCAACGAGTCATGTATAAAAGCTGACGCGCTGACCTGCAGATAAGAGTTCGGATGATCGCCGACTTTGCTCGACGATATTGTTGTGCTTGAGTGCTACTTGTTTCTCTTGGCACAAGTTCAGCCAATATACAGTTAAACTTGTGACTCACAGTTTCGGCACTGTGTCGTTCTTCGTTGTAACTACCACGTGACCGTGTATTCACAATACGAAATAGTCTCAGCAGATCTACCTGAAGAATGAGCGACGCAACTGCTGGAAGTGATTCGTCTGCCGCAGCGTCTAAACTAGCTGCCCGAGTAGAGGGTCAGCACCGCCACCGAGAGGATCCTGTTGTTCAGAATCAAATTAGTTGCCACAATATATCGCGAGTCCAAAACATGTAAACAGCTGCGCTCAAAATTCCCATTAGCGAACATCGAAATCGTGGGGGAATTTTTCGTGCAGGGATTTGGGTTTAACACAGGCGTATGGTGTGATCGCTTCAGTTACGCGTGAGCTCGAAAGTGCGCATCGAGGCAGATTACTGTGCGCTCTCACAAACTTCTAAAGCCATAGAGTTGCTTAATGCTATTCTGCACTCTTCGCTTAGCCGCGTAGTACATTTGCTCACGAGCAATTATCACGAGGATCAACTTCGTGTGGGGCAGCTTCCGTAATCTCTCGCTAATGCGGCAGCCGGTTAGTGATGACTGGAGTTGAGAAGACTAGGTACACTGTTTACAGTTTAATCTTCCTTCGGGTACTTTTAAAGTAGGTGTAACGTAAATAAAGAGGGAACTGCTCTGTTTTATGCTACCTTTAATGTTACCCAGTAAAAGTGCTTTGTAGAACGCAGGAAGGTTATCAAGTAACTTAGAAGGGCGATGGTTTGGGCTAGGTGGTTTTTCATTATAGCCTATGTGGTGCACCGTTAAATGGGGCGGGACACAGGAAAAAATGAGGACAAGCGCTCGTCCTCGTTTTTTCCTGTGTACCTTTCCCGCTTCGCGCTGTACCACACGGTCTAAAAAAGGTTATAAAATATTTTTTTCTTTGCGAGATTGTAGGGCACGACGACCAGCAGTCTTGCTTGATAGGCTGGCCCTTTGTCGATTTTCATGCTTAAGTTTATCTACGCAAGAAGGAATTTTACAGTTTCAGATGGCGTTTTTGGTGTCATATGCTAAATGCATTCGATGAACACGAGATTAAGCGATAACCATCCTTTTTTCGTCGCAGATATAGTGAGGTTGTGGAGTAGGGCTAAAGCACTGGATGCATAATGGTGCAATTTCCTAAGTTCATCACCCCAACTAATTTTATGCCGTTCTCGACTACGCTAACGTTACCTTGGCACGAATTCTGTAACTGTAATGGACGACCGGTTATGAGCCGTACGCAGATAACCGGTAGACCATTGTAGTTACAGATTATTTTCTTCGTTCTTCCATAGCTGGAATGAATTGGAGCCAACTTTATTTGTGCCTGTAGTTGGGCACTCGCGCGCCCCGGCGAGGGCCTACGTCATCTACGAAGTCGCCGTTACTCCGCGCGGGTCTCTGCTCGCCGATGCCCGCTCGCTGGATCCCTGCCTTTTGAGCGCCCCGAGTACCTGCTGGACGCCCCAGAGCTGTTCGTCTCGGTCGTAGCTCTTCGCGGCTGCCTCGAGACGCGGTGAGATCGTTCATGATTTTGCTTCTTCTGGATTTTTAACGCAGTCCCCCAATATGTGCGTGTAATCTGCCGCCTCCCTCCGGCAGACTCTGCACTTATCGGTAGGATATGTCTCGGGGTACATGCGATGCATCAGTCCCAGGCTCGATAGCGATCCGGTCTGGAGCTGTCTCAGTAGTACCACCTCCAATCGACTCAGCCTCGGGTGCGGGTGTGGGAGAGTCCTGCGAGCCAGGCGGTAGGCCTTCGTGATTTCGATGTAGTCTGTCATGCGGTCCTTGGTTCCGAACCACATCGGACGATCTGTCGCCGGGGCGCGGTTGATTAGCGCTCGCGCCGCGGCATGTGCCGTCTCATTGTGGTTCTCATTACGTTCCGACGCGTCGCCCGTGTGCGCCGGGAACCACTTGAGTCTTACTGTTCTGTCTTGTAGTTTGGCCACTCGCAGGACGCGTTCGGCCTCCCTGTAGATTTGGCCTTTGGCGACGTTTCGCACCGCCTCTCTCGAGTCACTCAGTACCGTGTGGCAGTCTGCGTCGGTGATGGCCAGGGCGATGGCTACCTCCTCCCCTTGTTCCGCTCCGGCGCTTCTCACGCTTGTTGCCGTCCTCGTGGCGCCGGTTGACGCCTATATGACGACCCCTGCGAAGGCGTTCCGTTGGTATTTGGCCGCGTCCCCGTACCACGCGTGCTCGTCGTTGGCGTGCTGGGCGATGAGAGCCTTGGCCCTCGCCGCTCATCTTCCCTTGTTGAACTCGGGATTCATCCTCTTCGGTATGGGGTCGACTCTGGTCTGGCGTCGGACCTCTTCGGGGACCGGGAGCTTCATCTCCACCTCGTTCGAGTGTCCTTTTCCCAGGTCTTCCAGTATCTTCCTGCCGGCTTTGGTCATGAACAGCCGCTCCAGTTGAGAGGTCCGTTGCGCTTCGTCAATTTCTTCGAGCGTATTGTGTATCCCGAGTTGTAAAAAGCGGGTCGCGCTCGTGGACTCCAACAGGCCCAGCACCGTCTTGTACGCTCTTCTGATGATCACGTTGATTTTGTTACGTTCGTGTTGCAGCCATCTGCGGTAGGCTGCAACGTACGCGACGGGGCAGACGATGAAGGATTGGACGAGCCTAATTAGGCTCTCCTCTCTCATGCCAGCCTTCCGGGAAGTGACTCGTTTGAGGAGTCGAATCGCGTTGGCGTCTTTTGCCGGTGAAGGTTTCGCTGTTTCTTCCGTGCTTTTCGATGACCATGCCTAGGATCCTAATTTTTCCGACCTCGGGCATCACGTTGCCAGATTTCGTTACGATTCTGATTTTTTCGTGTTCACGTTGTCTGGTCATCCCTCTGCTATTTCTGGTAGGTGCGAGTAGGAGAAGCTTCGACTTGCTCGGCGAACACCTCAGTGCGTTGCCTTCCAGCTGGTCTTCTATTGCGTCGACGAATTGCGTCGATGGGGGCTTGCAGCGCGCCCTCGATGCGGGGGTCGCTGCCACAGGTCACCCACAGCGTGATATCGTCCGCGTAGATGGTGTGCCTGACGTCTTCGATGTCCGCGAGCTTTTCGGCCACTCCGATCATTACCATGTTGAACAGTATCGGCGTAATCACCAATCCCTGCGGTGTGCTGGTGCTCCCGAGCTTCCTCTTGCGTCTGTAGGTCGCCTGCTCGTAGCTCGGTGGCCCTGTCCGTGAGGAATTCCTTGATGTAGTTGTAGGATCTTTCGCCCATGTTGAGGTTGGAGACTTGGGACAGAATCGCCGAGTGTTTCACCTTATCGAAGGCGCTCTGCAGGTCGAGCCCTAGGATTGCTTTGTTGTCGCGGGCGCTGCGGCCATCGTCGATGATTTGGTATTTGAGTTGCAGCATCGCGTCCTGCCTGCTAAGGTGCTGCCTGAAGCAGATCACCGTGGCCGGGTACAGCCCTCCTCGTTCCAGGTAGTTTTGCCACCTGTTTAGCAGGACGTGCTCCAGCACCTTGCCCACGCAGGACGTGAGCGAGATGGGCCGGAGGTTATCGTGCGTAAGGTGTAGGATGCCCCGCACATTAGCGTTCTCAGCAGGAACGCTAATGAGCGGGGCACCCCATATCTTAGGCACGACTGCTGAGCTGTTGTGTGCACAAAACACTGTGGTTAACGTCAACCTAAATTTTTGCAATCCTTTCTTTCGGCAATGAATAACACGGACGGCTTTGTTTCGCTATGTCGTGGGCCATCGAGGTGCGACACCTCGAAATGTCTCATAAAGCCAGCGTTCAGCTAGGACAGAACATGGACTTCCCTCTCTCCCCGCCTCCTCACTCTAAGAAAAAAGAGAGTAAAAAGTGAGTCACAGCAACTTGACTCTCTTTTTTCTTCCGAAGACCCACTTTTGCGCGAGTAGAGTCAAAAAGAAGAGTCAACATTCCCGCATGGGTCGTTTGACTCTCAATAGCACGTTAAGAGTCATGGAAGATCGCCATTCCTCTGATATTGGAGATGAGTCTGGCGAGAGAAAGATTTAATGC
Organism: Dermacentor albipictus; assembly: GCF_038994185.2. Lineage (NCBI taxonomy): Eukaryota > Metazoa > Arthropoda > Arachnida > Ixodida > Ixodidae > Dermacentor > Dermacentor albipictus. The sequence continues at coordinate 484,010,826 of NC_091821.1, forward strand.
AGGAGAAGAAATACCAGATAAACTCTTCTGTTTTAGGCAGGCCCTCGGGTTTCTGTCCTGGTTGTAATGCCGCCGTGTATCATTCTTTCATCCTTGTCATGTTCTGCAATTACTTCGAACTCTATATATTGATTTTTCTTGACCATGTTTGTTGATACCTCACACGCTTAAGCCATAGCTGGATTCCTATGATAAGGAAGACTTGGATTTGTCACACTGGTTCTGACCATAAGTAAATCTAAAAAAAAGTATTGGCTACTAAAGAGAGCACAGCAAAGAGATAAGTTCAGTAGGTGCAGTCAACAGTGTCGATTGTAAATGTAATTCCGCGACTTAAACTAAATTTCGAAGGTTTAGGTTCCAAAATCAATATCTTGTTATGAGGCGCACGGTAATGGAAAGCTGCAGATTTATTTTCAGCAGCTCGGGTTATTTAACGTGTACGGAATGCACGGTATACGCGCGTTTTCGCATTCTGCCCCCGTTGGAATGCGACTGCCGCGGTTGTGATTGGACCCGTCACCTCGAGCTCAGCAGTGCAACACCAAAGCCACTGGGCTACTGTGCGTTGCGTTCCGCGGCCACAAACAAATATTAACGTACGCAACACTGCTTTGGAACCCCCTAGAAATATAAAAACAAAAATACGGCAGTTTCGCCCCAATGCTGCCTGAACCACTGCACGAACTACTGCTGGAACCAATGTTCGTTGTTTCATCGGCTGAATAAACTGCAGTAAACATTCGCTTACTCCTTAAATTAGGAAGCACTGGGTCACGCGCGTACGTGCATACAACAGATCTCACTCAATGACGGCGAACACTCGCTGTCACAGCGTTGGCTTGACGAAGGGCGCGAACAGAGCGGACAGAACGCTTCTGCTGCCTCTTCCGTCAAAGCGTCTCCGCAAAATTGCGTTATCTGAGCGCCCCCCCCCCCCCTCCCCCCCAGCTTTGCGTCCATCGGAAATTATCACCAAGACAGAGCGAGGGTGGCGCAAGACCGGGCTAGAGCAACGGCTAGAGGAGGAGAAGCGCGCTAAACTAGCGCATCCCGCATCCCTCTCCCGGCTTGCGCGCGTTTTATGACGTGACCTCCTATAGATACTTGGGGCGCCCATCGAGCCCGGCTCAGCCTCGAACACTTCCTTTAACGCGCACAGCCAACGGCGCGGGATAGGATCTTATCGCACTTGACTTTATACGAAAGCTCACGGTAACACCGACAGATATATTTTGACGGTTGTGTCCATATAATTGCTATCGCAAAATTCGCAATAAATAGAAATTTTTACCAAGGACCAACCACACTGCTTCTCCATGTCGTGAGAGAGCGGTGAACGATAGTTCTAGAAAATGTGCTGCTAAATCTCCGCCAAATGACTACGCTCGCATTTGGTGATCGCGGCACACAGTCGCAAGAACTTGTGGAGGAAATGCCGGAGTTCTGGCAGCTTCAGGTGCACTAGATCATTCAGCAACATGGGCGGCTTTGTAGTTCTACCTCACATCAGAGCAAACTGCACTAGACGGAAATCAAGGGCAGCCGCACCGTTATATCTAAGGAAATTAAGGACAATTACGCCGCGTCTTCACACTTCGAGCATGCTCCGACAGCCCACCGATAGATATTTCAAACGCAACCACGCTCGGACGAGCAAATTTTGCTTCTGCGAAGTGAACGTAGCGGGTATTTCAACACGCGTATTAAATTCATGGCTGTTTCATTCGTGAACATTGCTTAAGTGACGTAAAATTATCAGTGAGCAAAACAGTTTTTATTTCAACGCGAGTAAACAAAACCGAAACTAGCGCAACTGTTCTGCTCAGTTGTGCAGCTACAAAATGATCCAAAGCCGAAGCCGTCAATAGCATGACGCCATTTTAAAGTTGCGCTGCATCATGCACGAGTATACATTGTCGTTGAGTGGTTCTGAAATCGCTGCGCTAGGGACGACTGCAACCAAGCGTTGCGACAAGTTACGGTGGGAGCTTCTGTCCGTGCTGTGTGATTGCGACGAGGGGACCGCCGCCAGCAGCAGCGTTTCGCCGATTTCGTCTTTGCCGACATCGAGCAAGTGCGCTCGCCGGAAGCGTCCGAAGTGCTGCGGTTTGCACTGCATCTTTCATTGTGATATGGGAGATCGCAACGGACAGAGACGACCAGATGCATACGAACCACTACCAGCGGGGACCTGTGACCTGTGACCTGTGCCATATTTCTCTTAACGTCTCAGGTAAGCATATCAGCTTTTGTTCCGAGTTTACAAACGGCGCGGACTCGGTCCTTCCGGTATGGCTACATTTTGCGCCACGTTTCTCTTGGCAGTTCACAGACGTTTCTTGGGCATGCGTGCGCGTATGTATGCGAAAATACTACTGGCAGACGGAAGCCTCAGGAGAGCATCTGAAATTATTGCAAGGCTGTACTGCCAGGAGAAACACCGTTCTTAACGACTCCGGTGACGAGTGGCCTGTCGCATCGAAAGATCCGTAGAATATCAAGTACTGTCCTGCGTAACTTGAAGTGTAGATACAATACTAGTACCAGTGTAACTTTCGCTGGCGAAGACAGGTAGTCGAAAAGACAGCTTGTGTATTCTGAAGATTTACTAGCGCTTTAGGTATATTACCGCGAATAATAAAAGCGCTACAACGCTGTATGGCAGTGTCAGGCGATGTGGCAGCACAGATATCTTAAGAGCGGTAAAGCGGCTGCATGCACAAGCGAACAGACACAGCGCTTTAAAAGCGCTGAAACAGAACAAATTTTATGTGCATTTGGCTGTAAGTAGAAAACACAAAATACGTTAGCTGACAATCTAAGCCGATGTATAATGTTATTATTTTTTATGTAATCTTTATTTTCATGGTGGTAAATATTTAAAAGCATGAATTTGCTGCAACCTTTATATAGTAAATCCTACTAGGCGCACAAAACCTGGCTGTGTTATGCACAGAAATTGTGGTATTCCTACTGGATTTTCTATTTTGAGTCCGGTATTTTATGAAAACGAGGGTCTTTTTATTTGTAGTCTTATGTTAGTGCAGATATTTGGCAAGCAGAAATGAATCGATTCCAAGGTGGTACCTCTTGGTGAGCTACATATAAACCCAAGTTTCTCCTGTCTTGGCTATTGTAATGTGCATATAACAATTTTAAGTATATACTGCTGTAGTTGGCTTAGTCGCTGTCGCGTATTTTGTAAAAGTAGAAGGCTATGATTATTTTACTGTTTTCATGCAGAAATACCTTTCTTTGTTGTACCAAGAAACGCTCACAGCATTAAATGAAATGAAGTGTGATGTATTATTCTGCTAATTTAATAAAGGAAATTTCGTCTGCACTGCATCAGAGATTAGTTTACTTTCTTTTACTAAACAATGCGTTATCTCCTCTGCTACGGCTGTTCTGTGTATTTTTGTAATTTTGAAATGTACTTTATTTTAGGTATTCAAGAAATGCCAACATCCAGAAGAAGACGCCATCTTATCCAGCACGTTATTGGTGAGACAGATCGTAGCAGGGACTTTCCCATATCTCATTAGCATAAGATGCTATTTGTTGTAATTTTTGTGTCCACTTTCCTGGCCTTTATTCATTTCAGCATTATTGTGCAAGGGTAATACTTTTACATCGAGATAGAGTAATTGTCCAAAGGAGAGACATAGCTGGAGGAGACGGCACACATGAGCCTCCTTTGTCCGTATCTCTATGTTGCGCCGTTACTCTGTCATTGTCTACCAACAAGCCCAAGTTCTTCATCAGCTACATTTACTAATTCTCCGTTATTACAATTTCATTGATACAACATTGAAAGTACAGAGGTACACAGGAAGACAGAGACTTGAAATGATGAAGAGCCGTAGAACAAGGAGCATCGCTGGAGCCAATGTTTCGACAAAGAGAAGGAGATAAGTTTTCTTGTCAAAACATTAGCTCCAGTAAAATTTCTTGTTCTATCACTATTTATGATTAAAAGACAGCATTATTGCTCTTGCTGAAGTATTATGCATTATGGAATAAAAATTGGCAGGGTTAAATGTCAGGAATGTGATATTTCTTGTGTATTTTAATGCTACAGCGAAAGCCAGAAAAACAAGATGTAGAGAACCACGCTGTTACTTGTCACTACCCAGTTTGGCCAGCTTCATCAGAGCGTGCACTTTGTTGCATTATCGACCACTGGAATTCATTAATTGAATTGCTTCGTGATTACTTATATTTAGAGATGCTGAACTTGTTTTAATGCAGCTTAACATAGTGTGTGTAAAAAATATACAATGACATTTTAAGAGGCTTGCAGTTGACTAGCAGATCACTTGATGGTATGAGCTCAGGTTTCCACTGAGCTTCCGTGCACAAATCGGATGCACATTCTCTTTTTTTCATTGCTTGGATTTTCATAAGCATAAGTACCATTTCTTCTTTGTCAATGTTCTAGTTGTGTTGTGGGACCTAACTGTTTACATTTATTTGTATTGGTATCCATGTTCCACAGACTGCTTAATTTTTCTTGTAAATTGTGACATGGTAGGACTAAGAGCATTTGTGCAAATTTGCTGCAGGTACACTCTGGTGGCTCCCGCCCCTGCATCCTACCACCACTGTGTCCTGACTACGTCCACTAGGGAGTTTGAAGCCTTTGGCGGCTCCTGCCGCTGCGTCCTGCCACCACCATGTCCTGACTACGTCCACTAGGGAGTTGGCAGCCTTCGTGATGATGCCAAGCAGGCTGGAAGCCAACAGAAAGATTAATGTAAATACATGTGATTAAGTGGCAACTTTTTGAGTGAAGTGGCTTGTAGCCACTCAGCAATGAAAGAGTTAACTTCAAAGCAGTTTAGACTCCCTGCTATCGGTGCAGGAATGCTCAAGTCCATGCAGTTTGCCTTAGCCGCCAAAAGGCTCTGTGGATTAGACGAAACGCGCTGCAAATTTTGAAACCAGTAGGAGACCACTTGTACATTTTTTTCTTGCTTAACAAAAAACTGCTTTGATAAAGCTTTAGCAATCTAAAAAGAATACGGTGTACACTCATACATGGTATTGGGCATAAATTTACTAGGACTGCCTCAATAGTAAGTATGCCGATAAACATACCAAAACTGACTTTTTTTTGCTAGTTCATCCGCATCTCTGTGCACTGCTGTATAATTTATGTTCCTGAAACCAGTTTTTGCATGCAGCACAACTCCTAAATATGTGGATTACATAAATTTGCAGCTTTTGCTGTAAGCCAGATTCATGAAAATAATGTTAATTGGCCATTTTGTCCATGTTTAATGACCCATAATAAACTGAGCAGTGGCTAATAAGCAGTTCAATTTTTGGTGTAAGGTCTCTTTTTATAGTCCCGAAAAATTTGGCCCCTTTAATGAAGGAACCAATTTTTCTGCTATGCCTTTTATGATGCATAGATTGGTGCATTACACAAAATCTCACTTAGTGCTTGCGCCAGTAAAAAAACTTTTTAAGTTAAGTATTTTTTGAAATTAACATTTGCGCTATATTGAAGGGCCTCCAGTTCTTCAAAAAAAAATTTCAAGTGGTCGTGTGCCAGGTCGGTACAGCTCGCATGGAATTGCCTACTTACACAAATAGGGAGGGCCATGCCCTCCGTGGTTGCTCAGTGGCTATGGTGTTGGGCTGCTGAGCACGAGGTCGCAGGATTGAACCCCGGCCACGGCGGCCGCATTTCGAGAGGGGCGAAATGCGAAAACACCCGTGTACTTAGATTTAGGTGCACATTAAAGAACCCCAGGTGGTCGAACTTTCCGAAGTCCTCCACTACGGCGTGCCTCATGATAAGAAAGTGGTTTTAGCAAGTAAAACCCCATAATTTAAATTTTTTTAGGGAGGGCCAAGTACACTTGACTTTATGTTAAGATACTATTATTCATCTACAAAAGACAAAATGAAACATTCCATCCTATAAACAGCTCTTAACACTCATTTACACTTTTGCACATCTTTATACCTGAAGTCTGGTGGCTTGTGTCTGTTTTCATTATCTGCTATGTGCCCATGGTAAACTTCAGGTTTGCCCTATGGTGAAGAGTATTGTGGTGCTTATAGATATCGATCTGTGTTTTTCAGGTTGCCTCGAAATTTTACCAAAGCCGTACCACACACGGGCCAGGCCTCTTGCAAACGGCGTATAACCAGGCTCAACACATGAGTGTCGAGTGAGTCCGGAGATCAAGGCAACCTGCTGTGCGACCAGCGTGCAACCTTTGGTGACCTCTCTACATGTTCCGCCTATTTCACAGCTGCACCTCAGCTGCAACTTATCCAAACAGCATCACCAACTGTGGTCACTCGTCAAACCATGGATGAATGTTAGGGTGGAGTGATTTGAAGAGACATTCTATTTGTCTCTTCAAATTCTTAGCAAATACTTGTGTTATTATAATTAATATGTGTCTTTAGTGCCTAGTTTTTAATGGTTCCTTTCTATTAGAATTCTCACCATCGATTCCTGCTATTACTATAATGTATGTCTTTATGCCCAGTTTTTCGTAGTTCTTTTGTACTTGTGTATGTAATTTATAGATTCATACTTGTTATAGAGAAGGCTAAAATGCAAACTTACAGCATTTTTTTCTTTCTTTTGATTATCTACAGCATGCAAAGTGTTCAAGAAATGTAACCTAACGTGAGCTCTTGTGCAGGAAAAATTTAAGAGCAATATAGAGTACTTATTTCAAACACCCATTATTCTTGGAAAAGTCAAGAATATAGGAGCACAAAAAAGAAAATATTAAACTAGAGAAACATAAGTTCCCCTCATAAGTCTGATAATTCACTTCCTTTCACTGCAAGGATACCAGTAATATACTCGCACACAAGGTTTCAAACAAGAAAGCTATGATGCCCTTTGCATTTCTCGGTGCCCATTTGTCACACTGACGAATGTCAAAGGCATCGTAGGTTATATGCACACATTGGTTGTGTTACACTTTTGAGTATTTCATTTCTCAAACACAAAGGTTTACAGCAGTGCTTTAAATAGCAAGTGCATTTCGTAATTTATTAGTGCAAGAGTAACAGTACAGATCATGTAAAAATTATTTTACAGTCCATGGATGCACGCTTCTGATGACATAGCAGTGACGTGGTCGTGGGATGAATGTCTTTATTTCAGATTTAAATATTGGCTTCCAGGTCTGGGTTAGTCTCCTACTCTGAGTAGTCTAGGTCAAAGTCCATTTACTAGAGAAAGTGAATTAAACTAGAAATTATAAACATCAAAAGATCTTGTTTAGGACACTAATGAGACAATCAGCAAGGTTCTTTGGTTATTCATTTCCAAATTTGTGAGGATATATGTTATGACTGGTTTCAATATTGTGAGTACAAATATTTGTTGTCACACTAGAGTGGGCTGCCCCATTTGTATACAACCCCTTTACAGGCTAAAAATTCCGTGTGTTACCCTATTTACTCGCATAATGATCACACTTTTTTGCAAAAAAAATTGACTCAAATTCAGGGGTGCGGTCATTACACTGGTTAATTTTCCCGCAAAAAGAAAAAAATATATTATCTGGCATTTACTACGGGATGACAATAGGTCAACAAATAGGCGGCTGCTGCTGTATGTAGTGCAGGACACGAAAAAAAATGGTGGCCGGCAGAGCAAGCCGAACGCGCCGAATGCATTTTTCTTCTCGTGAGTACATTACAGTGCATTCAAACAGTTTCTTCCATATTAGTAATGAAAAGTATTTGCAAGTTTGCGGCAATAACATAGCCATGCCCACTTTGAGGGGACAGAAACAGATGGGCGCACTTAGCTGCCAGTGACATAGGAACAAATGCTGCGGAAACTGCGGCATTTGTCTTCACCACTATCCTAACGTGGCACGTTTCCGCTAAGGGTGGGTGAATATCTTAGCTGCGTTACAAACGTCGGCGAATGAATAGGGTACACTTCTAACCTATCAGTGTAAACGTGGCTGCTATCATTGCCGCTCGCGATTTGTTGCGTGCCCACAAGTGCAGATGAGAAGAATCGAAAGACGCCTTTTTTTTTGTTGTTTTTATTGACCACAACCATTATAAAGCCTACACATAATAAAGGAAAGTTTGGTTGTAGCTTTTTTTTGTCGTAGAAGTGCGGAAAGTGATGAAAGCAATGAAATGGGGCATCTGCTTAAGAAAGTTTTTTGCGTGCAGACTGCTTGGTTTGTCTTGAAGAGTCGTTCGCATAGCAGTCGACAGATGGTAAGCGCGATCATTATTAGCTAGATTTGGCATGTGACACATCGCTGCGGCAAGTTCGGGGTGAAATCATTACGTGGGAAATAAAAAAAATCGAATTAAAACGACAAAATTTAGGGGTGCGATCATTACGCGAGTGCAATCATTATGCGAGTAAATACGGTAATAGGCTGTTTTTGGTTTTGTGCACTCTATGTTAAGGGATGCAAATGGTGACATACAACAGAATGCAAAAATGACTAATGAATTCAAGCAGGGCATGGGGCTTTTTAGGCAGATGCGTGCGTGTGCTATTTATAAAGCTCCCCATGGTATGCCTGAAGGCATTTTCTAACACTTCGGTAGAATACACTGACACCCACTTATTAACTCCTCGAAACAACTTTTTTATATATTTGTACTAGAGATTTGAATATACTGTCATTCATAAAGTGTTTTATTAGATTTGAATTGTCATTTATTTTTGTGTAGCTGCTGTTTTTTAGTTATGTCCTACACAGTGGCAAAATATTTTGGGGGGCACTTTCCTGTGTATAAAGTTTTCAGAAATAGCTTCATGCTGTATCTTATTTAGCTATTCGTATACTGCAAAGTGGTGATACCTATCCAAACGGCTTGTACAATTACTGGAACTATGCAAGAATATATTAGGCCACATTAAATAATTTTACAGATTGCAATTTCAATTAGATATGAGCATTCTGCATATCTTGAAGAGTACGTATGCCAAATTTCGTTAGTATAGGACAACTATAAGTGCATAAGGTTATTCTCATGCTATTGTGAGAAAATGTTTTTGAAGTATATTCAATAGCTTTTTTTCACAATAGCATGAGAAGTATGCAAGATTAGTAGGCAGGCCTCTCTGCCTGCCTACTAATCTTGCATACTTCTAGTAACTTTACATGCTGTTTGAATAGATATCGGTACTTTGTAGTCTACGAAGAGCTGAGGTAGCTACAGCACACTGCTTTTTGTGAAAATTTAGTACACAAGAAAGTGCCCGCAAAGATCAGTGTATTTTCCCATTGTGTGGGACATAACTCAAGAAGCAGCTAAAGAAATACTAATGACATATATGAAATCTGCATGAAGAACTCTACAATTTGCTCTCTTTCAAAGCCTCTAGTACGAATAATAAGACTGTTTCGAGTAATATTCAATCAGCAAAACATGCCCCTTGCTATAGTGACCTACAACATAGAAACGCAGATTGAATGCAAGTCTTTTTGTTAAAGCGACTCTGGGCTGTCTTCCCAAGGGCTTCCGTTAAACACTGAAATTTCCTGCATTTACCAGAAGTGCAATACTAAAATGTTTGTGGATATGCAATTGGTATTGGCAAACTAACAAAAAAAAAAGACAGTTCTGTGAAATGAGGAATTGACTATAACTTTGTTCGACATTTACATTTTGACTCCATATCTTTGTTTTGTGCTTTGTACTGAGTGTTTCAGCAGTGACTGCCGCTAAAAATTGAACATATCTGCTTCATGACAATGCGACAATTTTCGCTAACAGAAATTTATAGCAGTGGCAGGCATTATAATTACAGTACTCAATAACGTCTAGTTTGTAAGAACTCAGACTAGCACCAGTTCCGAGATACACAACCCAAAAAGACATGATCAGATAGGTTTATCTTCCACACAGAATTGTCCCATAAGGCTTACAAAATGTTTTGTGGCTAAGTAATATCTGCAACAGCAAAGCATGTTCCACCAAGTATGGCGATAAATATTTCAGAGCTGTCAGTCTGAGGACTCCTACAAACTAACAATACCTTCAGCACTGACTAGCCTCAATAATAGGATGTCAGCCATTTTGCTGAAATTAATAAAACTTCAATTATTGTGATATTGTTTACGAAAAAATTTGCAATTGTAATGCAGTTCTAGTATCTGTCACTTGTAAATATTTTCCAATTAGTTTTTCAGACTACAATTTTTGGTAATAGAGGTATTCATTGCAGAAAGATCTAGTACATGGCACTTAATAATAAAGGTACTGGTCATTGTAGACTTTCTGTTGCACAGCTGTTTCTTGAAATCTGAAAGGATGTACCCGCCTCCTTATGTTAGCTAGAAACGGAAATCTGTCAGTATGTTTTGTTTAAAATACAGCTGATCAACCCGATAGTTAGGCTGCTTGCCAAATATAAATCATAACAATAATAGTGAAGGACCATAATAACAAAGTGATGCTGACTCATAACTATGCCCAGCTACATCCACGCAGCTGTGCCATACAATGTGCATGTGTTCAGAAGAGCCAAATGCCCCAGAGAGAAAGCAACAGTAACTCATTGTTTGTCATCTTGTTCAAGCAGATTATGCGCTAGCTGTAATTTATGCTCAGTAAATACATAAATCAGTCATGTCAGGTGTCTTACTTTGGATTGCAAGTTCGAAGTTCTTGTAATCTTGCTTGTTTTTATTTTGTTTCCTTTGTGAGCATGAGTGACTTGGTTGCCTTCGCACATATTCTCAAAACTGTTTCATCACTGGGAATCAGGAAATTTAATTTACATATGAAATTCCCAGTTCCCAGTTACTAATTTGGTAGGCTTTGAGCTTAATTCTCTTAACTTTTATATGTTTAGCTACCAAGTAGTCTTATCGTGCATTGAAACATATCCATGCAATGCAGAGAGGGCACCCAAATTATAAATATCTGTTCTTGCTTTCTACCCTGCTCTGGTGTTTTCAAAACCTAGCATTGGTGCAATGGCCTGTCTGCAGAAAAGTAGTAAAGTGGCTAAATTTAAAGGTCAACAACATAATTAAGATACAAAGCAAAAATATAAGTTCGCAATTGTCCCCCATAACGAGAGTTCTGCTTAGAATTTTAAAAAAAATTGACATCCTCCTGTGGTGTGAGAATTGCTCTGGGTGCCAAGGGGACTACGTAGCACCTGTACTAGTGTATACAAAGCAAAAAAAAAGGTCAATCCAGATTGGAACGGCAGTGGAAAGTCAAGCACAGATGCTTTATTTCATGCACCATTAATGTGGCTTATCATCTGCTCCTGTTGTATGGGAATGCATACGTTGGGAAGACAATCCTTCGCACCATTGTTACCTTAGTGGGACACCAGAGAAAGGTAGAAATCGAGAACAGGTATTCACACTTGGTTGCCCACAGTGTGTTATTTGGATGTGTTTCACTCTACAAAAGACTACTGTGGTAGGTAATCATAATGACAAAGACAAAACAAATAAAAGAGGTATGTGTCAGTCATCCGTCCGTGACTTCCAGTGTTTATAGAAACACTTCTTTGTGTATATGTGCCAAGCCGTAGGGAGGCTTTACGTAACTCAGTCATGCTTGCTAAGCTAAAGATTGGAATAAGGAAAATCACAAGAACATTGTATGAGTGATTTATAGATGTGGCACCTAAAGTAACTTATTCATGTATGTCCTGAGGATAGATTACAGCCAGTGCATAATGTGCTCTTACAGGATGACTTGTGATGAGTAAAAGAAGCCTTCCTCACATCTTCCTCTTTGTTTCTTTTGGATCTTTGTGCACTATGAGTATTGTTACAGCTGCGTGCATGCAGCTGGGTATAGTTTGTTTATGTGTTCTGCTTCCTCTCTTGTCCTCATCATTCATGCGCTATCTTTGCCGTAACAAAATACAGCTGCCTGTGCTACTTATTTTGTCAACGTGTTTGCATTATGGAAAGTTTTGTATTAGCGGTTATTTCGACCTGTGAAATTGTCTGTGTCAGCTATTTTACTTAGTCTTGCAAAAGTATGTTTCTCAACATAAATAAATGATCAGTATAAGTGTTGCTGTATTTATTTTTGTAATTTTGTCAGTTATGAGATTTTTATACACTGTTGCATGTTGTATGACAGAATAAAATTGATGCACAACTTTTTAATGTGTTTTTCAGATCAATTTTCATCTCACGCTAACATGCACAAATTGTGTGGGAAAAAGTGCCAACAAGAGTACCATAAGGTAAGACAGCTGTTTTTACTATTAGACTGGATTATCAATTGCCAACCAGTTGTTTTCAGCAAGCATAGCATAATGCATAGGTAATGTAATCTAAGTTGGAATATTGTTTTTATTGCACTTCCTTATACAGGTCTCCTTTATACATAAGTGCAGCCTCTCTTATTTGTTATGTGTAGCTTACTTGCTTAGAATGTTAAGTCGTAAGTTAAGTCTTTTAGAACAGGGAAATAGGTGGAACTTATGAATCTTTTGACATATTATAAGAGACTTGTGCGGTGGTGAATTAACCTTCTACATGAGTTACATAATATTTTGGGGTCTCATTATGGTTCTGAGTGGCATTGCAGTGTCATGCATATGCAGCTGCAGGCTACATATTGGATATTTATTTAAGACTGTTTTGCTTAGTTGGCTATTGATTCCAGTTTAATGGTAAAGAGAACTGTCTTGCTTTCATAGTGATTCTGTGCTGACTTATACATTTGAATTTTCCAGAAGACAATAACAAAGATTGATGAAATATTAACTTTTTCTTGCTAACCTGCCATGTGCTTTTTGTCAAGTTTACTGTGGATTCTTTGTTATCCTGTGTTGTCTTTTCATAGTAGTCTTCTTGAGAACTAGCCGTAGTCGTGTGTACTTACAGCAAGAGTTGTTGACACATTTTGAAAAGCGGCTCGACACTGCCATCCAAGAGTGAAACGACTTACATAGATTAGTTACCTTACTTTATTTGCAAGAGGCCGGCACCACGCACTAAGGGTAACTTGACACACTGCTGGAGTCATCAGACTCATCTAGAATAGTTTGGTCAGTCATTCTTGCAGTGTTCATGAGACACTTTATCTAGAGTCGTTGGACTCATTTAGAATTGTTAACGGACTCCCTCGGCACTAGTCTTGTGACCCTTTTGAGAGGGTATAGGTGACTATTACAACAGAGTATGCATGACTATTGTGTGCGGAGTCACGCAAACACCTTGTATTGAGCAGATAGTCTCGGGACTCTTTGCCAAAAGAGAGTTCGGGTGTCTCCCACAAAGTGAGTCGTATACGTGACGAGTCCAGACTCTTCGAAAAGAGTAAGGGATACTCTTTTTTTTCTTAGTGTGCTGGGCCCTTCCATTACAAAAGGGGGAAATAAAGTTGATCTATTTATTAATTTTGAGACGCCTTCAGCTCAGCGCTAAACCTTGCCATCGATGCCTTGATTTGGGTGAGTTCGTTCATCGTCACAATTTTCATAAAACAGCGCTAAAGACGAAGATGAAGTCAAAGCGCCACTCCTGTCGTATGTGTTCCTTCGACTTCGTCTTACTGCGTTTTTAAAGAAAACTGTCTTGCCATAGCTTTCAATGTTTGAGTTAACTTTACAATGTTTTCATCAGATGGGCACCCGTTACTGTTTTATGACTAGTGTACAGTTATGGTATCCAATGCAACTTTCTTCTCACCCCGTTTCCTCCTTTTGCATTTCCTTGTATTTCTTTCCTTTGCCTTTTTCGCTCTCACTTCTTTTTGAGCAGGTCTGCGCTCCGTAGCCTTCCGAAACCAGTTATTGAAATATTATTGTTGTGTTTGCACTAAAAAATAAAAATTGGAAAAATAAGAACAGAAGCGGGCAAAACGGCCTTGATTTCTGCGCGCTGTAAAACCTGCGTTGATTATTAGGAGGAAAGATTTACCTTTGGGGCAGCTCCGTTGACCCTATACAAAATGTTAAATGCAGAAATGCTCTCACTAGACGATCGCTGGCAAGCTTTTTGCGTAGACGAGGGTAGACAAAGTTTTGGACTTAATAGGTGAATCATCATCAACACCTTTTTAATAATGATAGGAGAGTTTCAGGTCAAGCTTCCTTCTAAGGCGCTCATTAACCCTTTAGGCCCTGAATTTTTTTACCTCTTCAGGAATTTTTCTGTAGTGGTATATTGATTCACTGCCACCCAAGGAACAGACTAACACAAAAAAATTCTCTAGGACTCCCTTAGTTTAAAAGATGGCGCCGCGTCCTATATATAGGACACCACGGCTTAGTGGTTGCAAGAAAAAAAAAACAATGTTTGGCGTTACTGTTTATTTTCAAGCTTTCACAAATATTCAAATATTGAAAACAAACATGTTGCTTGCCTTGAGGTGCAGCCAGTACTGCACATTGATTAGTGCGTGTGAAACGTTTTAAAACAGTTCTTTGTGCTTGATATGTACAGGTGGACGTTGCACTTTTCACACTTGGTTTTTGGCTTTCCTTTGCATCCTTCCAACTTGCATAGCTGTTGGTCTTCGGCCATGAGCGGCCAGTGCCCGACTTGATCATATCTCACGTTGTACACTGGTCCCTGGGCTGTGCAATATTGCCTTTTGAGTGGCTGCAGGGGGAGGAGGATGGCCTTCCACGTTTGCGTGGCAGATCAGGAGAACCAGCTTTTGCTAGACTCTCCACAACACTTAGAGTAAATTTGAGCAAATCCATCAGCTCCCTTAGCCCTTGAACTTCAGCGTCAGCCTTTACTCGAGCCAGGAGTAAGTCACGGACAGGTTCATAAAATGCGTGATAATTTGCAGTGTCCATTTTCGGCTGCGAATCAATGTTCGGTAGAAGCTTATCAGAAAGTCTGTCTTGTCAACGCCTGCCATACATCGGTTGTACTCGCGGACAATTGCGGGACGTTTCACACTTACATATTTCCCATCTGCATTGCTCCATCGTTACACCTCATCCTCGTCATCAATGCCGAGGAAATTTGAGGCTAGGGTCACTGCCAGTGGCGTAGCTAGGTCGTCTGGCACCCGGGGCCCATAGGTCTTCTGTCACCCCCTCACCCCCCCCCCCCCCCCTTGATGTAGTCGAGGAAGGCGAGGATATCGACAATTTCTGGGTTTCAGCTCCAGTACAACCTCCTTGGATACCGCGCACGTTCCCAGGGTCTCCCTCTCCTTCGCCTTCTTTCCCAGAGATCGCGAATGCAGCAAATATACACGCTGTTTTATAATTATTTAAATTAATTAATTCACCCTGTCGATCATAAGGCATCCGTAGTGTCGTCCCTGATAACACGCGCCGTTCGCGTCTGCTCAGGCGACGATGCACTGAAAATGGAACTACGGACGATCCACCATGAACTAACCCACAACGGCTACCCTAGTCGTTTCATATGCAGGACTGAGAAGCGGATATTAGAGCCAAGCTCGGAGAACAACACGACAATCCGTGCACGTGCAGCCATCTCTTACGTCCAAGGAAACGGCGAGGCATTGTCACGCATATTTTCGAAATACGATTTGCGCATTGCCCACATCCCGACCAGCAAGCTCCGGAACCAGCTCATGAATGTGAAAGACAGGTTACCTGTTGAATCATTCCCAGGAGTTGCATATAAGGCACCATGCGCTGATTGCAACAGAGTATATATTGGTGAAACAGGGAAGTTCTCCAGACGCCTCAAAGAACATAAACGTGATGTAAGAAATAATAGCCACACGATGAACGCCTTTGCCGAGCATGCGCATGAACATAAACACAAGATTGACTGGGACAATGCCACTGTTGTTGCCAAAGAAAAGAACGTGTCATCTCGACGGCTGCTAGAATCTCTGATCATTCAATCGACGCCGGCTACGATGAACGGGACACCAGGGACTATGCCTGCCATTTACGCACGTTCATTACGTCACGTGCTGGCTATATAAGTGACGAAGATTTCTTGTCCAACTCAGTGAACAAGGAACCCGTACGCGGTTCTGAAACGTCAGATTATTCATCAGACTTGGTCAGTGACCGTAATTCCTTCATAGACGTTGTATTTCCTGCGCCAAATAACACAGGGTGCTGCACTGATAACGTGTGATGAGCCCATGTGCACATCTTCTGTAGACTGTGAGGCTTGGTAGCCAATACAAATGCGACATCGTGGAAAATATGACTCATGTCACAAGTAACAAAATATATCTTTATAATAAAGTTTTAATTACCAATTTTAGCGAAAATATTGCTTTTGTAAAATTGAAGCCCGACATTAATATCTGGCCCAAAAACAACTTCACAAAAATCGTCGTAGGTACTATGGCACGCAGTATTTTGTCGGTGGGCAGCCCTGAACGAAAACAAAAACTAATTGTTTGTCAGTGACGCTGACCTCCCCACCCTATTATAAAACGCTACCTGCCTCCCCGCTGCGCGGGCGCCAATGCTATGACAATTACGAGTTCTCTTCATTCCGATCAATAAAGCCTGGTTTTTATTTGCTGCTATACGGACAAACGTGATTATCCGAGCTGCGGTACGACCGCAAGATTGGCAACATAATAGAGCACGCTTCGCGTCGATTCTTGGCGTCACCACAAGGAAAGAAAGAAAAGGACGCGATGAAGCCCATGCCAGCGAAAGCTTGCACTACTGTTGGTCTGCAGTCGCGCAGTGGAGAGGATTAAGAGATCAACGTCACTAGTCCACTATTTCATATTTCTTTCGCTGCTGCCATATACTGGGTGCCGTCCGCAGTGCCAAAGTACTGTAGGTTGTAGCACCCAAAAAGATTTTGTTTAAGAAGTTTTTGTTGAGTTAATAATATCACTTTGAGTGCTGAATTCTCGAATTGAAGTGCTTCCTCTATAAGTACTAATTACGGGATTATTAAGGATATGGTTATTACTTATCTGCCATATTTTTCGCGCTACCGAGTTCCTAGTAATCACAAAAAGACATAACTTCATAGAATCTCGATCGGCTAACATCCTTACAAAATTCACCTTTTTTTAAATAAAATTCTGTTCAGCCGATACAGACACTGTACTTGTGACATGAAGTCACACAAATGTTTTCTGAAACTTTCGAGGGTAGGAAGGAAAGCGGGAAACATAACGACAGGTTTCGCAGCGGCTTCTCGGAGCGAGCGGGAGTGGGGACGTAAAAGCGAGCCGGATATCGCGGCGGGCCCGCAACTACAGCCTGTCGAGTCATACGCCGCCAAACTCTTCGGCCGAACCGAGTCTGTAGACGATCCAGAGAATCCCATTCGCGACTTTTGACGGCCCCACTTATGCAACGTCGCTCGCAACGAACGCTTCGCCGTAAACGCGAGCGCCGGGAGCGCTGTTTGAACGCCCGCTTGCTGCTGTCTTTGTTCGTCTTCGCTGCGCGTACTGAACGGAAGAGGGACCCAAGAGCTCCAACGCCTTACAACGCCTCAGTGTATGTTTAGTGACTCCTGCTCCCTGCATGAACGCACAACGCGAGCGCACCGTACATGAAACGTTTCGCTAAGGCGAGTAGTTTAGCGACCATTTCGCGAATTAAATTTTCTTAGGCCGCGCATTCGTGCAATTGTTTCGTAGGGTGTTGAAAGAGCTGCAGCCGACAATTCTGCGGCGCAACGCATCGGGTGCATGAGCTCGGGCTACTGGATGCCGGAGCATTCCTTGCAATTTGCGCCCAGTCAAGCCGGCGGAAAGAGGGGTTTCTGCAGGCGTAAACGACCCCTCCCCCCCCCCCCCCCACTGGCCCCTTGTACCCGGGGCCCACGGCCCCCCCGGCCCCCTCTATTGCTACGCCACTGATCACAGCTCTGTTGTCCAGCCGTCTCGTGATGATGATTTTCTCATCGCTGCTTACGAGGCAGCCAGAGGACCCCCTTATCCCCTTCTTCATTTCGCCTTCTGACTTCCACGGACATTTCTGGGTCCGGTTTGATCGGATTGTTCCAGCAGCATATATAGTTTTGTCACGAAGCAACCGCAAAACTGGCAAGGACGTAAACTATTTGTAAAAAAAAGCTTGTGGCCAGTACCATCCGGTATTCGCCTCGAAAGATTGAGGACAAATGCTCCGGTCACTCCGAAGTTCTTTTTGTCTGCTGGAACAAGTTCAGTGGTTGAGCCTTGATAAACGAGGAAGTCGTAGATAATCCCCGAGGCACCGCACAACATGAAAACTTTCACTCGCCACGGATTTGATTTCCCTTTGATGTATTGTTTTATGTCTAGCTCTCTTTGAAAGGGATGATTTGCTCGTCGATGCAAAGATGCTCCTCTAAAGTCAGGGTTAGACATCATTCACGAAATGTGTCTAAAGTGCCTTGACCTTCCAGAGACGATCATTGTTGTTGTGGTTTCCGTTCACATAAAAAATGTGTAAGTAGTTTCTGAGCTTCTCGAACCGGTTTCGTGACATGTTCGCAGTTGAGAAAAGCTCAGTTTTGAGCGACGGCTTCCAGTACATGCGTAGCCGTGGGTAAGGAAAGACACCCATCGCTAGATGCAGTGAAACCAGCTTTCTGACTTCTTCGTTTGTTTCAACGGATTTTCCCTCTTGAGAAACAGAATACATGTTTCTTTTCTCGGCAAGATCAACAAACACACTCTTCGGCACGTACCGAGAAAAATACTCATACGGGGTCGGTAGACAAGCAAGATTATTCTCATTCTCGTCACCAGATGATTGAGGTTGATACGTGGCTGCTAGCTTACTGAAAGCTCTCCTGGGCCACGATTTGTCCTCCGGTGTTTCTTTCTCAACTTCTTCATCGCTGGAGGCAGCCGAGAGCTCCTGTAGTGCATCACACACATTGTCACAAAGGTCTTCAATAGCCTCAAACTTGTCATCCACGTCATCCTCAGCGTCTTCGACCTCCGACACGTCACCATGCTTTAGTGCAGCAAACATGACATCTGGATCCTCGAGAGGTAGATGTCTTAATCGAGGTCGCTTTGCCGTTGAATAAAACAATCCGGTTGGAATTTCGGCCTGTGCAATAAAAAACGTGAAGAAAGTAGACATTACCAAAAAAAAAGTTCTGCCTTTGCATGCAACGGAATCAGGGTGTAGACGAGCCGTATGTAAAAATACTGAAAGATATCTATAGCGGCTCCACAGCCACCGTAGTCCTCCATAAAGCAAGCAACAAAATCCCAATAAAGAAAGGCGTCAGGCAGGGAGATACGATGTCTCCAATGCTATTCACAGCATGTTTACAGGAGGTATTCAGAGACCTGGATTGGGAAGAATTGGGGATAAAAGTTAATGGAGAGTACCTTAGTAACTTCCGATTCGCAGATGATATTGCCTTGCTTAGTAGCTCAGGGGACCAATTGCAATGCATGCTCACTGACCTGGAGAGGCAAAGCAGAAGAGTGGGTCTAAAAATTAATCTGTAGAAAACTAAAGTAATGTTTAACAGTCTCGAAAGAGAACAGCAATTTACAATAGGCAGCGAGGCACTGGAAGTCGTAAGGGAATACACCTACTTGGGGCAGGTAGTGACGGCGGATCCGGATCATGAGACGGAAATAATTAGGAGAATAAGAATGGGCTGGGGTGCGTTTGGCAGGCAGTCTCAGATCATGAACAGCAGGTTGCCATTATCCCTCAAGAGAATAGTTTATAATAGCTGTATCTTACCACTACTCACCTACGGGGCAGAAACCTGGAGGCTTACGAAAAGAGTTCTACTCAAATTGAGGACGACGCAACGAGCTATGGAAAGAAGAATGATAGGTGTAACGTTAAGGGATAAGAAAAGAGGAGATTGGTTCAGGGAACAAACGCGAGTTAATGACATCTTAGTTGAAATCAAGAAAAGAAATGGGCATGGGCAGGACATGTAATGAGGAGGGAAGATAACCGATGGTCATTAAGGGTTACGGACTGGATCCCAACGGAAGGGAAGCGTAGCAGGGGGCGGCAGAAAGTTAGGTGGGCGGATGAAGTTTGCAGGACCGGCGTGGCCACAATTAGTACATGACCGGGGTTGTTGGAGAAATATGGGAGAGGCCTTTGCCCTGCAGTGGGCGTAACCAGGCTGATGATGATGATGATGATGATGATGATGATGATGATGCAACACGCGCCATGGTTTATAACCACTGAGGCCTGGTGTCCTATATATAGGACACACACTTCGTGGCGTGAAGTGACAAATGTACTAGCCAGAGAGAAAACATTGTGCAACTGTGGAAGCCTTGAGTGCCTTAGAAAATATATACAAAATTCTAATCACGAACACGCTCGTAGGTATGTAGTAAAAATCGACAAAATTGCGCTTACCACTGCAGCCGCCGTTGCCCGCATCCGCCATTTTGTTTTTTTACTATCGGCCTTACGAGGAGGAAGACGAAGGATAAAGTGATGTCTATGCTTATGGGGATGTCGTGGGAGTCATCTCAGTTCTTGTTTCAGATTCTTGAGCCGTTTAATCATGACTTGAAGCCGTTCTTCTTCGTGTCCTTTTTATAAGATACCAGGGCCGAAAGGGTTGCACCACAACTACTTTACTGTAGTTGTGGTGCACTGCACGTGAAAAGCATCAATAGCTGCTTGGAGACATTGTTCTGAACCTTGCCAGAAGGAACGCCAAGCACCTGGTAATGTAATATTCCACAAGTGAAAAAAGGCCGCTCCTAAGAATTTGGTTTCAGAAGCCTATAGACGTACTCCAGCGCCCACACCTGTACACCCGCACGGAACCTTCCTAAAATGACGCTCATGTTGTATGGATAAACATAATTTATTTTTCCCCACTGTACCGCCATTCGGCAAAACGTTCGAAACGTTCTAGACAGAAAAGTTTTCTTAACCGTCTTGTCTTCCTTTTGTCTGCACTCCTTTCATTACTCTATGCACTCTATATTGCACCTGCTTCTCCTTCCCGTCATGCCAACCCCTAAATGTAGCCATTCAGGTGTCAGTCTAAAGGCGACACTGCTGCGATGGACAGGGAGGTCTTGCGTCTTTTCTAATATTCCCCAAATCAACCACCGCTTATCTTTCCACGTCATTTACCGCAGGTTTCTTGTAAACTGGCAAATGTCATCATGCGTTTAAGCAATTGCTTTCGTTTTAATGCAGCGCATTACCTGTTTTGCAACGTTCACAAGGAAAGGCAACCAAATTCGCGGTGCGATGCGCTGTCTCCTGTAGGCGGAAGTTTTACCTGAGTAGCTCTGGCCTAAATATATGGGAGCCGTGATAATCGTTATGGTCGGCATCCACTGCAGGGAATTACATGAAGTTTGTTGCAGTTCAAAAAAAGAAAGGCTAGAAAAAGGCAGATCATAACGAGGCCATCAAAACGGTTTAGAATAAAATTTAAGGATCGCTAATTTTCAGGAAACTGAAGTATCAAATTCACAACTGGGTATAACACAGGGAAAGCAAAAAAAGAAGGATATCAGAATTGTGCAAACTTCAGCCATCCAGAAAAATGAAGTAGACAAAAGGTACGTAATATACACTATCAAGTAATATATTATTGATGTGTTAGCCGACCGTTTACAAAACCGCCATAAACATCTTGGCAATTTCTGGTCAGCTCTAAGGTCGTATGTCATATTTGTTGCATTTATGCTTTCTAACAGATGAAATTCACATATCTGTTTAGAGAACTGTGGTAGAGATTAGTAAACCATCTGATTCATTTTCACTCAGGTTGCTGCTTTTTTGCGAACATTGTAAAAAAATTGTGGCCTTATACATTCGGTAGAATTTAGTTTTCCCTTTCACACTAACATGGTTAACTTGAATGGTATTAGCGGTCGTTTGATGAGGGCATTTGATTTTGCGCTAAATGTGTATCTGTATAGGAAAATCCGAGTTTTTGCCGAGGTAAGGCTTTCCGCTAAATCAAAGTAAAGACGCAAAAGCCAGCTGACCAGCCACCGCAACTGAACAGCGTATGCTTCAACAGCTACAGGGAGCAAAGGTCACGCAAGAGACGCGTCACGAGCTTTCACATTCTTGCGGCGGCATGACGGAAAGCACGACCTTCATGCTTGTTGACACTGCCTGCCCTCAAGAAATGTCGCAGAGCGCCGAGCACATGCCGTGAGCAGCCCATCGGATGGGGCAAGCACGCTGCACGACGTGCAAAAAATTAAATTTCCACAATGTGGGGAACTGTAACGACAGCACACTTGACACGTGCCCTTGCGACATTCGAGCGGTAGTGGTCCCGCTCACAATATAAAAGCTCGGCGCTGCAAGCAAGGCACCAGAGCAGAAGCCCGGCCTCGCATTCTTTACACTACACCAAAGCAACGGACGTTCCAGAGGGTACGACGTTAAGCACAGAGAAAAGTTAAAAATGTTATCCAAGGTAAGCAGATCGCATTTTTAGCGCGGATGGCCGATCTGGTGATTTGTGAATAGCATATTGACGTCCCCCCATGCCATAGCGCCTGTTTTAAAAGCGTCCGCAATGTATTTTTCATCATTGGTTTATTGGCATATCTATCTTCTATCGAAATTATTTCCCAAGCTTCGAAATAAGCTTTATTGGACACGATGCGTGCAAGGATTTTTCAAGGCGTGGCGGTTTGACAAGAGCGAGTAGGTTTTCCAGAACTACTGCAAGCTAAAGTTAATGTATATCTTTTTTTTTTAAGTGGCGCTTTCTTTGCATTCTTGCAAAGCCAGTTCCCGAACCGTCGTGCGCTGGCTGTCTTGCCGAGTAGAGACAAGTCGGCTACCACGTTGCCCACGACGAAGAACCAGGCTACATACTACCGGTTATCCACTGTCGCGGCATTGTGTTTGTTGTGGCGTGGTGTGCGCGCAGTGCGGTAACATCGTGGGCCCGTGTGCACCGACGAGTGCGCTGAACGGTTCTTCCCGAAAGGTGAAACCGAGGAGCGTCATAAGTAGTGAAGGGTCGCTTGGATACGCACTCATCAGACAGCAGCGGAAGTGGACTCCGTTCTTTAGAAGTGTAAGCAACTAACACGACGAACACTTCGCACCGACCGAGTTCGGTCCGATACACTTTTGGTTTTACACTGTGCGATACACTTTGGATACACTGTGCGATACACTTTTGGTTTTGGCCTGCCGTGTCTGCGGCGTTGGAGCACCCCACGTGTAGGTTGAGCGACGCCCTTCCCAGTGAAAATGTGCCCAACTTCGTGGTGTGCTGTGCTTCCATATTGCCTATACTTAAGAAAAAAGAACGCCTTTCGCTGCAAACACCAACCTAATCTTCGCTGAAACTGCTGCCTAGAGTGCGTGATATCGACCTAATGTTTTCTTATATGCGGAACCGTTTGGTGGCATGATGTTTGAAATTTACCGCAGCTTTCTGTGTTGATTATCGCATTCACCTAAGCATCGCAGTAATGTCTCAATTGCACTCTTTGGAAGATTATGTGCCGGTAAACTGAATTCCTTGCTTCGTTTCCGCATGTATCGACACAGCTCCGACATTCTTTAGGTATAGTTTTCTAATGTAGCTCGCTGGAAATGATGCCATCTGCACCTTATTTTTTTTTTGCAGGTAAAAGTTCTTCTCATTTGCTTCGTGGCCAAGGCGTGGGCACTCCAGCACCACTCAGCAGGGTACCAGGGCCCCGGCTATGGTGGCTACGGTGGAGACGGTGGATACGGAGGCTACGGCGGCTACAACGCTGCTATGGCTGGTGCACCTTACCAGGGATACGGCGCTTCCTCCTTTGTAGGTGACGCTTTCAGTAAAAATTCGCGCGTAGCTGTTTCCAAGCATTGCAGTGAGCGGAACTGACTCATGGTAAACATTAAGTATTCAAAACGAATTGCGGTGGCGGTTTCCACTTACGCCTTGTTTTCGTGCACTACATATCGCAAAATGCGAGTGCGACAAACGCTAATTCGGCAGCCTTTAATTTTGAAGTTTTATTTAGTATAGAAGCGAAGGCCGCGGGATGCTGCGTGGCAGCTGACCATGTAAACCAATTGAAGGCGCCATTTCTTTAAATATTGATAGCGCTACACCAACAGGTTATGCAGTGTCATTAAATGCCACTTAAAATTTTATTGCGTCAATTATATCAATTCTGCATGTGTAAAGGAGGGTATAAACCAAGCTGTGATATTTTGCAATGCGGAAACCATGAAACTTGAAACATAAAATAGTCCCTAACGCACGAGAATTCTATTCACCTATGTCCTAGGGAGAAACAGATAGCCACACTTTCACGCAATGCTTCGAGAGGCGTTAACGCTTTAATTTCGCTGCCGCCCATCCCTGTTCGTTGTCTCCATTCCTGGCTTTTTCAGCTGTTCATTTATTTATTTATTTATTTGGGCAAAGCAAATACAAGGTTTGCCCGCAAGGTAAGGCAAAAGGAGGGCGTAATCCACCTAACTAAGGCCTTTACATCGGTGGAGCGGCAGAAGTAGCAGTTTAGTAATAAAATAAAATACAACTAAGACAGAAAACATCACAACTATTTACAGCAAAGTTTTAACCACATTAAAAAGTATAAACTATTTGCAAAAGATCAAGTAACTAAATAAATAAATATAGCACTGCAAGAAATAAGAACGTTCTGTTAATAACAAAAGATATACATTCTGAGTATAACATTTATAACGTCGCTATTGACCTCAAACAACTTAAAACTCCACTGACATCCGTTAAACACGCTGTGATCAGAAAATAGCATGTCTTGTATTGCATGTTTAAATTTGTGAATTGTTCTGCAATTTATAGCTTCGTCAACAATGTTAGGGTACATATTACATAAACACATAGTTTCCGATTCAATCGCTTGCATGCCATATTTTGTCCTTGGGTTCTTTATTACTATTGAAGTGTGACGTAGGCTCTGTCCTGTGTCTCTACTCAGGTAACGATTTACAACTAGTTCGGTGTTGCTGGAGTTCTCTTTAAATAGCCGTATGCAGATCTTTCTTTTGTAAGAGTCTCTAAAATTGGGAATGTTGTAGCGCATCATTTATGTAGAAGATCATATGTATAGTTTTGAGAAGTTCAGCAACCGAACAGCTCGCCGTTGCAGTACTGCCAATTTTTCTACATCTGTTTTATAACCATTTCCCCATACCAAGAGGCAGTAGATAAGCTTCACAAGCAAAAACGAGTTTCGCAGAGAACAGTGACTAAGCTTTCTTTTGGAGGTAGGCGAAGCTCACTTGACGTAGCAGCAAAGTTTCAGTTGGAATTATTAATTACATAGGGGATCAGACTCCCCAAAATACTGTTTTAGTAAGATAGCACACTTTACTTCCCAGCCCCCTCAGCCGTACAGTTTTGGCTACGACACGGCGGATGAGTTCGGCAACCGGCAGTTCCGTAGCGAGCAGGGCGACGCCAACAACGTGAAGACTGGCTCGTATGGATACCGCGATGTGAACGGTCTCTTCCGTCGCGTCAACTACATCGCCGACGCCAACGGCTTCCGCGCCACAGTGGACACCAACGAGCCGGGCACGGCACCGGGAGCCAGCGCCGACGTCGTGTTCAACGCATCGCCAGTTGTCCCGCCGGTTCCTGGTGGTGCTCAGAACACATATGGTGGGGGCGCAGGAGCGCCCGGTTACAACGCTTACGCCGGATTCGGTGGTGACGGATACGGCCCCTCCAGTAGCGCAGCTGGAGCCTTCGGGTACGGCGGCTACGGGCGCAACGGCTACCCTCCAAATGGGCCGGCTATCAGTGGCCACGCCTACGGGGGTCACACGCCGCAAGGGTACGGTGCACTTGGTTATGCTCCAGGTGGATATGGGCCAGCTGGCTACGGTGGATTGGCTGCAGGTCACCAGCGCTTCCGCCGTCGCAGATAAATATGCTGCGCGATGCCTGGAAAGGAGTACGTGCGAGTGACCTTTGGTTTGACTGCAAATTTTTTATCCGAGATCTTTCCAGCTAAATGAGCCTCAATAAAGAAATTGCTCCTTCATTGTTCCTTGCGATGTTGATATGACTTCTCGAACAAGATCGTAATGAGGCAGTGGTTGTACTGCTTACGTGAGGGAATGTTTCGCGAGTTCTAGAAAGAGCTGTGGAAGCTACTGAAATCACAGCAGCTTCTGAAACATGCAGTATAACAAAAGTTAAATACTCATAAAATTTTAACTACGCCATCTCGAACACTATTCATAGCGTCAGTTCATAGTGGCCTTCCTGAGATGCGCCACGTGAATTAACCTTCCTCATTGAATGATGCATTCTTGCAATGCGTCCATTTGCGGAATGTAGCTGCTGCTACGGCATTAATCTCACAGTTCATGAAATCACTCATATCTACTTCGTCTACGCCCAACCTCAATGTTGCTTACATTCTGTTTAAAGGATCAGATCAGTTAGTTTTACTTTAACCCCTACATACTCCTTTGTGAAGAGACGATTGAGCGCGTGTTGTATTTTTGTGATGTCAATGACAATGAACGCGGCGTTCTTCAGTGGGTGTTAAACAGATTACATAACAGACCACCTTCAGAAATTGAGGTTCTCGGACCATGGCCCCATGCGTCACAGGCTTATAAAGCGACGCGGAGACTGCTACATTTCATCAAAGCGACTGGCCTCAGTGACCGTTTATATGCGTCAAGGTATGGACATCCGCACATAATCACACCGATAACACGTTCTTCCCTCCCTCTCCTTTATTTCTTCCCTTAAACCCCTTCGCCTGTGCAGCGTAGCAAACCGCGCACGTTTCTGGTTGACTTCCCTACATTTCCTTCCTTCCTTTTCATCCTCCTCCTCCTTACATACTTACATACTGGCCTTCTTCGAATCCTGCCTGTCTGAGCAATGCTCCAAAACAAGGTTCCATGCTTCACGGCAACCTGTACTGATGGCCGTTGTTTGAAATATCCGCAGCGTTGCTAGAAGCGGGCGCTGCTTGAAACTGGCCCCACTAACTGTGTTCTCGTACAACAGACAAGTCTGTCCTAGGCTTGCGTCGAGAATAACTGGATGCCCTGTCGATGAAATTGAGCTCAACAAGAGATACAATATTATTACGTAGCATTATTTTAAACAAAGTGTATACGATCAGCATCCTTAGTAGGCTCTGGCGGCATAATTTCTCCTGCGGTAACACGGCACCAACCAGACCACAAACTTAACTTAGGGATGTATGTTTCGGCAGTCCTTGTCATTCTGCGAAATGCAAGGTTACCTCTGTAACAAAAAGAAAAAAATGTTATTTTCCTGATGCAGCGATACCACCTTATCCCTGATCTATAGCATTGCATGTTGCATTTGCGAATCGCATGTTGTCGAATATCTACAACACTGTTTACCCTAACAAACAAGGTTTTCAGGAAGCCACATCTTGTGAGACTCAACAAGCCAACCCTTAACTCTTTCGCTACCGTGTACAGAGAAATCGATGAACGTGATCGACACTTTCTACGTGTTCTTTAACTTTTTTTGTGGAATTCTTCTACTAGAAACATCATCCACCGTCTTAAATGAAGAATGCACTTTATCTCTTTATTTTATTTGAATGTTTTTGACAGATTTAATAGTCTGGGAACAATAGAAACCCTACTGCAGCTATCCACATAACTATCCTGCAGTGCTCCTAACACTTTTGCAATAAAAAGACGCAAGATTCACGCTTTGTTCGACTCGGCAACGTAACTTTTTAAATGATAGCAGCAGTGAAAATACAGAAGTTTGTCACAGGTTCTGAGTTTTCCGATCCGACGTCTAGGTGGAATTAGCGATACATCAAATAATGGTACACGCTCATGAGTGCCTCTATTTTGCTTGGGTGCGTGGCTCCTTCACTTCCGGATTGAATTCACATGTTAGTTCCCTGCGTGACATTATCTTGAAGCAACACTTACAGCAAGTCGTGACACAACCAACACGAGTTTGCGCTCAATCGACCACAATACTTGATGTTGTCCTTATAAAGCAGTCCATCGAGCAGTTCTCTAATTTGACAAAAGGATTCCTCATCATGAGCTAATGCCTTTTTCTTGCACGCTTGAGCCATGCCGAATGAATCGCTGCAACTTTGTTACTTTCAACAATTTCTCACGCACCCGGGATGAAAGCGCACTTGATTATTTGGACTTGCACCTTAGTAGCTTCAAAGCCATGACACAGTTAAGCCTTGAAACGAGAATCGAATTATTTGTATTTACTGCATCAATAAGGCCGTGCCTAGGAAGAATAAGCAAACATGTAAACCTACTCACTGGATGATGTGCAAAGGCACACCAAAAGGGAAGTCAAGCGCGTTAGACAAGGTTTTTTTTCGTTTCACAGTTGCTTACAATTATCCTGAGTATTATGAAAAAAGCAATAAGCTATAGTTTGCCTACAGCCTTGCTTCTCTGGTACTTACCGAAGTTAGCTAATACAAATATCTAGGCGTTACAATAACCAATAACCTAAACGGGAAATTCCATATTTGTTACTTATACAACTCTGCTTTCCAGAAACTTTCCCTGTTGAGACACAAATTAAAACATGCTCCCGCTGAAACCCGACTAATTGCCTATACCCACCTCGTCCGTCCTAAACTGGAATATGCAGCTCTGATATGGTATCCCTAGACTAAGACTAACTATAATGCCCTAGAAATGATTCAGCGTAAAGGAGTAAGGCTTATTTTATCTTAATATTGCTTAACTAACTCCCCAGGCAAATTAACGGTCGAGCGTGATGTTGGGACGGGGCAATTAAGGAGGAAAACCCGCACATCTAAATTTCTTTTCTAATTATGAGGGTAAGTTCTGTTTTTTCCCAAAGCCTTACATACACCTATTAACGGCCCGTAGAACAAGCCATCGTCAGCCTGCGTCACTAAAACCTTACAGTGCCAGAACTACCGCTGTCAGGTATTTCTTCCCTCGCATAGTAACAGAGTGGAACTGTCTGCCCATTGAACAATTCACCAGCATTGACTCGATTGAACATATATCTAATTAGGTTGGCTGACTTCTTCATGCCTTCATATTTAAATAACCTGTTATTGAACCTGCTGCTTAATGAACCTGTTGCTGCTATTGTTGCTGTTGCTCTTGTAGTTCATTAATGACTTCTACTTTCGCACTAGTGAAGCCATCATGCATTAAATGATTTCGTTGTATCGTTCTTATATTGTAAAATTTTACCTTTCTAACGTGATTGCAGCAATAGTTTTTTCTTACTTCGCTTCTACACATAGGCATCAAGTTTTCAGTCTGCCGGGGAGGGGGGGGGAGGAGGGATGGGGCGCAATTCCCTGCCTCTCACTCTCTTTTTTTTCATTCGTCCCCGCCTTCTCCACGCATGCTGCTGGGCAAGAGATGTACGCAGGCGGACAGGCGATATATTTAAACGTCAATTTTATTTCTTGCTAAAGTCGAGCGAATATGTTAAAAATAATGAACGCATGGTTCACAAATACTCAAAAATAAATGAAAAAGAAACTGAACAACATGTAAACTGTTGACAGACATTCACAACGTCGTTAGTCAAAGTGAGAGAAAACACTGAGTAAGAAAACAGTTCCTCAACACGCTAACAATTCAAATATTACAAACTAATTGCGAATCCTTCATTTCTAAGAAGTACTCGACAATACAAACATTGCAACAATAAGCTAACAATTCAAAAATTACAAAGAAATTTTCAACTCCTTGCGTCTAAGAAACAGTAGGACGCAAAACACTACAATAATGTAAAAATATAAAATCCAAAGACACATCATAAACTCCTCACATTTCAAAAATGTTAACGAGCTGCCAAACTCCATCCAATACAAACAGAAAAGAACTATACTCAGAAGGCGGTGACTGTAATCACGAAGCGGCAAAATGGAGATTTTAGGGGCAGGGGGAGTGGTGGTACAAGTTAACGTTAGGGACCGTGACAGCTTGAATAAAGCTGGCCATTACACTGTTATGAAGTTCACTATCCTTCTTTACATATCCTATCGCACAGTTGTGAATGTGTTTCTACGCGCAGTTGATCTCTTAATAAACTCGTCCGCGATTTCATTGAGATTTATTTTGCGGGCGAGTTCTTCGTGCCCATGGAGAACTGTATTGTGATTTAACCGCGCTTATACAATTGTAGAGCTCAGGTACGTTTTGTCGCTACGGAGGCATGAAAGCGATCTCTCAGATCTGCATGAAGTGACCGGGCTTTTTCAAAAGTTTTGACATGCTTAGCCACCTCACCCAAAAGATTTCGCAGCTGCTCACAGCTATCGCCCGAAAGCATCTCTATCACATCCTGAAACGTTTTCATGGCTGTATTGCACTGCCTTGATATATCTATGTTCATACTACGATGAACGTTGTCTCGTTCGGGCTCAAGTTTTTCCCGTAAAGCATCAACATGTACGTGCTGTCCCCATTACCAGTCCAAAACTGATCAATTTGTGTCATGCACGTGCTGTCCGATTTCTGGTGATACCTGCCGTCCAGGGAACACTCTACTGTGTCCAATTCCTCATAGAACGGCAGATAGTAGATTTCTTCGGCGAACATACGTGAAGTACAGGTCTTCTGTCATACCGTCGTGGAGTCTTCCTTTGGCTTGGCGCAGGAGCTTCCTTGTCTTTAAATGTCGGCTCCAATTCACGTGCCTTTGCGTGTGTTTTGTTCCGAAATTGGCAAAGTCCTTCCTTCCTATATCCGCTAAGACTCTCCCTGATGGACTTTGACAACTTTTTCTGTTTGATCAAATCTCAGTGCTGCTTTCTGCAACGCAG
This sequence comes from Dermacentor albipictus, assembly GCF_038994185.2. Classification (NCBI taxonomy): domain Eukaryota; kingdom Metazoa; phylum Arthropoda; class Arachnida; order Ixodida; family Ixodidae; genus Dermacentor; species Dermacentor albipictus. The sequence continues at coordinate 484,041,450 of NC_091821.1, forward strand.
CACTTACTGTTTCTAATCGCGAAAACAATAGCGTCAGAAGTTTGAGGATGAAGCATGCATAGACTTTCGACAGCGCATTTAAAAATGCACTTGCTTTGGCTCCGGCATCGTTCTGTTCTTCTGGTGATAGGTCATGAAGAAACGACAACAGCTGGCTATAGTTCTGAAATATTGACCCCGTACAAGTGGCGCTTAATGTCCACCTCGTAGGACCAAATTTCCGAAATTCACGCTTTCACCTTCTTTCTGAAATACCTGGAACATATCTAGGCGGTTTGGAGAGCACGTAACAAACCTTATGTTTTCTGATATCATGCCCGCAAATCACGACACTTACCCACTTTCTGACTCATGTCCTGCAGTACCACGTTAAGTATGTGCGCAAGAAATTGTATTTACAGAGCTCGCGGCTCCTCTTGTGTGAGAGCTTGCTGCCCATCGTTCTGTCCTCTCATATATGTAGCGCCATCATAACATTGCGCATGAGAATTGTCAATGCTAAGACTAAAACGGCAAAGGACTTCCTTTAGAAGGACATAAATACTGGCCGCTCTGGTGTCCGCAGTGTTAGGAAATGCACAGAACAGCTCGTATTCGGTTACAGTGGTTACAGTGGCAAATGCCGAGCCTGTGCCGGTAATGCAAACCGCGTAAGCGGACGTTAAACTTTCTATGCCAAGTGTATTGTGTGTCCTTTCGTCACCGTCTTTGGGAGGTCTGTTCTCGATGAGAAATGTGTCCATTTCTTTTCGCGGTTTCCTGAAATACTGTACCAGGAAGGTCAGACAACCAAAAAATTGAGTTATAAAAGCGTGTTCCAGGTTTAAGAGAAAGTATTTACGTGTTAATGAAAGAAATCCCTCAAGATGCCATAGTAAATTACCATAGACGCAGAAGCCTTAAGGAAAATAACGATGGGGACCCAAGGCGAAGAGAAGGAGAAAACCTCGAAGGTCTCCTGCAGTACTTTCGCGTTGAGGTTGACTGCACGGAGAGAACAGCACACGGTACACTAGAGGTGTTAAGCGGACAATACATGCTGCAGAGAGCCACCACCGAAAGTCACTAGTTTCGTCGGCAGGAGTGCTCTAGAACAGTGGAAATGGAACGTGTGTGTTTTACGAGAACCATCATGCAGCGTGAGAGTGCGACTCCTCCTTGGACTACAACGAGGCGACCGGCTGCTCGAGCGAAAACTGCCGTCGCACGGTTAGCTGCACGCACTGGGCCGGCACACATGCTTCATCTATGTGTTATAATAACAGAGCACAGACGGTTAAACCTGAACCAAGGCAGTCTCTCAGCAGTTCATTGACGCATGCTACGCAAATAACCAACAAGCAAGCACCATTAGAAATTTGACACTGCTGTTCTACTTCAGACGTTCAGAGCTTAGACGAGGGGCAGCAATGTTTTACTGCTACGTTCGAGGCATCCCTTAGAGCGGGAGCGGACGTACATTTGTTAGCCCAGAATTATCACGGAAACTGAAGATCGATGTCATACATGAAGTTGACTTATGCAAATACGTCTTTCGCCCTCAAAGTCACAACCACACTGGATGGCGAAAGACTTTTAAACTTTCACTGCACAGTCAGTTGGACGGAATTCCTGTGGAAACTGAGGCTATGGAAACGCGAGGACAATGTGCAGATTCCGCATGTCAAGAATTTTGTCAAAATAATGGAGTGTCCTTATAGGCCTCTCGCTGACGCGGTTGCTTATCCTGGTACACTACAGGTACCATGAATAAGTTTGCTAATCGGAGCAGGTGAGATCTGAAAAATAATAAACAAAAAAACTAGTTGCTAGGTGCACAGCACTCGGGTGGGTATTGCGAGGCCGAAAAAGCAATGGCAGATGTCTCAATCGACGGACGCAGAAAAGTGTGCGTGCTTCGAACTTCGAGCCGCATGTTCGACGATCTGTCAACATCATTGCAGGAATTTTGGCAGCTTGAGAGAATGGGTATAACTGATCAGTCAGATTCATCTAAACATTTTAAGACTGTTTTGAAAAATGTAACAGCAATGTTAATCTGCGGGATTAACGCTACGGCGTAAGCCTCCCCTTTGAGGACCTTGACGTAAAACTTAACGACGAACGGTCGTTAGCGATTAAAAGCTTAAAAGATTAAAATGAACGTTTGTCCAAGATCGAAAATCTACTCTTACATGATGCGGTGGTCACGCAGTATCTCAAGGTTGATCATGCAGAACCAGAAGCTCCGCACTGCACAGCCAAGGACAAGACGTATTACATGCCCCATCCCACAGTCATCAAGGAATCTTCCACAGCAACAAAACTACAGGTGTTTTTATGCGTCATCTCTTGCTGCCGGAGCGTTATCCTTTAATGATCATCTGGACGAATGCCCCAGCCTCAACAAAGAGCTGTTGAAAACGTTATCTTTTCCCAAGCATAAGATTGGTATCACCGCAGGCGTTCAGAAGGCGTTCAGAAGTTCGTTGACAAGGCTTTCCGTGAGATTCCTGCGGTTTGAGAAGACCTAATTCGAATCAAAGACTGTCTAAGCAGTTGTGTACCCTTCGGTACAACATCAAGACCATTTCTAATAAGCGCGGCTCTACAATGCCATTTACATCAAGGTTATGAGCCTTATGAGACTACCGCTCTAAAGTTATTCAAACGCTCTGATTTAGACGACATGCTGACTGGAGTTGAGGAAAATGATGCCGTTCACCAGTTACATCGCCGGGCCACTCACATATATTCTAGCGCAGGCATGGCGCTGCAGGAGTGAGCAACAAAAAGCGCTGATATGCACGGCTACATGGAGAAGAAAGGAGAGTCCAGTTCTCCTGAGAAGACAAAATATTGGCACTCATGTGAGACACTCAAGAAGGCGCTCTAAGCGTGAATTCACAACCGGTATTGGAGTGGTTGAAAAAACAGGAGCCCACAAAGGGATTGAGTTTGCAGAATTCAGCTCGAATGTGTTACTCACTGGTCTTTGAAGCGCCGCTCCCGATCCAAATTGAAATTATTTTTCAGTGCATCAGGCGAATAGTGACGTCGTGGGACAACGGAATACCAGACGAACTAGCACAACATTGAAAGAACTGGCTGCTTGAAGTCTCTCATATTGCATCGTTGGCTGTCCCAAGACTGTGCCCTCTCTCAAGCTCCTTGCCAGACACACAGCTGCACCTTTTGACAGATGCGAGTAATGGAGCTTAAGGAGCTGTCGCCTATTTGTTCTTCCCAACACAGACTATGGGCGCCGGCAGGCCCCTCAATGACAAAGGCCCGAGTTGAGATTTGGTTTGTTTCAACACATCAGTACATTTGTAACACAACAGAATGTGCAATTTATGATGAAGACAGCGGGCTAAAAGCTGCATTTCTGCGGCTTCACTAGCCTCGCCACTCCCTTGGCACAAAGGCAGCAACATGCGGTACATAAGAGTTTGAGTCGTGCGCCAAATTTAGAGTGACAATTCAAAAACCATCATATAGAAACGCACAAGATGTATTTGCATAACAAAGAAAAATAAACATTCAGACACCATATATAACACCTCATTTTTAGACATAGCACATAAACTTCCATCTGTGAGTTTGAATTTATTTAGTACATGGGGTTGGCAATACTGTACCATCTGTGAACCATAGTTTGTACGCGTCTTGTTGAACGTACAGAGATATTTAGAGTTATGTTTGCTAATGTACGTATGTGGTGGCTGTTTTGGATAAGGTCTGACCTAAATGTCGTTAAGAAATAGTATTTTCAAACTTCAATACCTTCAATCTTGCAAATGATTCAAACCTTGGTGCATTGTATGTATACCTGCAATGCAACGTATGTCCTTGTTTACCAACATGATGAAGTTATGTAGTGGTTTCATAGTCCCGACCCCCCCCCCCCCCCAATTAAGTGACAGTAGCGCCGATGTGGCGTAAATGAAGCATTATATATCATGAATCTTTGCTGTTCTGGTAATAAGCGGTGACATTTTCTTGGGATTTCTTCTAATTTACAAAGTTTGTTTCTTACGTAATTCCTGTGGTGCTCCTCAGGGCATGTATTCATGAAACACAGGTCCCAATGTATTTGAATAGGGACTGTATTATATTTTAACATTGACATTTTAACATTTAACATTTAACATTTTAACATTTTTTTAACATTTAACTGAAATTGAACGTAGGGCATGCTGTAGAGTTGGCCCGGAAAATAACATATTTTGTCTTAGAAGAGTTTCTCCATAAGGTGATTTTTACCGTCCAAGTGCGCAGCCCATTTAACGTGTTATTTGTCAATGCCATGAGATTATCAACATTCCTTCCAGAAAAACACAGCTGTCATCTGCATAAATACCATATGCTATTGAACTGTCCCCGCTAATGCGGTCGTTTATAAAAATGCTAAACAGAAGTGGGCTAAGTATACCATGCAGTACACCATGTCTACTTTTTGTTAGTACAGACAGTTCATTTATTCATACACACTGGTGCCGACCGGTCAAGTAACCCTGAAGTAAAGTTAACACGACACCGTGAATGTCATAGCATTTTGTTGTTGCAGTTATGTTACGTGATTTATGGTATCCATGGCATTTGAAGAATCTAGGAAAATACCTAAGGGTAATGTTTTCGTTTCTATATTTGTCTAATATTTATTCCTTTTGATGACGCAGCGCACATTAGGTTGAGAGGCTGAAACCGAACAGTGATGGTGTTATAACACAAATGTTCGTCGAAAATCTTGACAGTCTAATAAAGATAATATTGTCTAGACACTTTGCGAATGCTCGCAATATTGAATTTCACAAGTAATTATTCAGATTATTTTTCTGTGCCTTCTTATATATTACAGTTACTTTGGCGGTTTTCAGATGTTGAGGAAAATACCAGTACTTAAAGCGAGATTGTATATGCGTGTTAAATATGGATTGAGGTGGTTAATACCAAAAATAATATGTTGTAGTTTAAAACTATTGATGTCCTCACTTTTACATTAAAGGATCTAAATATAATTATTATCTCATACTCATCTCCTTGTGCAGCAAATAGGGAATTTTGTGTGAATTTCGTAAGGTAGTTCAGAGCTTCTGCATCATATTTACTATTTACTAGAATATTAAAGTGCTCACTGAATTTCCTAGCCATGTCAGTTCCTTTGTATACTTTATTACATATGGTAAGTTCATCAATGCTATTTTCCGGTTGCCTTGTCGATAGTACAGCATTTAATTCGTTTCACATCATTTTCCCGTTTACCCCGCCGTCAAAGTAAAATAATAGTCGTGTTTACATTGCCTCAGGAGCTAAAGTATTTTGGTATAGTATTTTAAAAGTCTTGAAAGCAGCTATGTCGCGTCCTGCAAGGAACACATTAAAAAGCCTATATTTTTTCGTTCATCATTTTAGGGATGGAAGCGGTTATCCTTGATTTACACACACGTTTATGTATTTTTTTCTGAGAATTTTATATGGAAAGCTTTGCTTATATAGCCAGCATAATATCTCTATAAAACAGTTGTACGCTATATCAGGCGAAAAAGTCGATAACACGTCATCCCAAATTGATGAGTTAATTTAATCTCAGAAAAACAAGAACGAATCAGAAGTTATTTGTTGAAATTTTATTTCCGGTAAAGCGTTGTGTTTTCTTGTTTTTTCTGGTGTTGAGCCAAAACAAGGTATATGGGTTGGTGATCAGTTACTGACCGTCAAGAACGCCGGAATGATCTCTTCAGTGGAAGTGTTTGTTAGAAATAAATGTATTAGAGTTGCATTTGTTGGCGTAATTCTGATAGGAATTGAAATTTTATTTGAAACAAAATTTGAAGCAAAGAATACCGATAACTTTGAACGCTTTCTCGTGTTCTCTTACATATGCATATTGTGCAGGCGAGGTTCCACATGTGTGTACTACTTAACGTATATATTGCGTAGACCAGTGGTCCGTAGCATCGCAGTTCTTTTATTACGAACAACGAGAATTCTTTCGGCTGCTTTAATAGGAGCAGGCGACATCAAATCCGGTCATCCACAGCGTGATATCGCCCACGTAGATGATGTGGCTGACGTCTTCGATGTCCGCGAGCTTCTCGGCCACTCCAATCATTACCAGCTTGAACAGCATCGGCGAAATGACCGATCCCTGCGGTGTGCCGGTGCTCCTGAGCTTCTTCTCTTGCGTCTGTAGGTCGCCTGCTCGTAGCTCGGTGGTCCTGTCTGTGAGGAAGTCCTTGATGTAGTTGTAGGATCTTTCGCCCATGTTGAGCTTGGAGACTTGGGACAGAATCGCCAAGTGTTTCACGTTATCGAACACGCTCTGCAGGTCGAGCCCTAGGATTGCTTTGTTGTCGCGGGCGCTGCCGCCATGATCGATGATTTGGTATCTGAGCGTCCTGCATGCTTTGGTGCTGTTTGAAGCCGATCACCGTGGCCAGGTACAGCCCTTCTCGTTCCAGGTAGTCTTTCCCACGCCGGACGTGAGCGAGATGGACGGGAGGTTATCGCGCGTAAGGTGTGGGATGCCCCGCACATTAGCGTTCTCAGCAGGAACGCTAATGTGCGGGGCACCCCACATCTTAGGCACGACTTTTGAGTAGTTGTGTGCACAGAACACTGTAGTTAACGTCAAGCTAAATTACTGCAATCCTTTCTTTCGGTAGTGAACAAGACGGACGGCTTTCTTTCGCCATGTCATGGGCCATCGAGGTGCGACACCTTGAAATGCCTCATAAAGCCAGCGTTTGGCTGGGACAGGAGAACATGGAGCTCCCTCTCTCCCCACCACCTGGGCCCTTCCATTAAAGAAGGAGGGAAATAAAGTTCACCTTCTTATTAATTCTTAGACGTCTTCAGCTTAGCGCTAAACCTTTCCATCGATGTCTTGGTTTGGGCGAGTGCGTTCATCTTCCCAATTTTCATAATACAGCGCTAAAGGCGAAGACGAAGTCAAAGCGCCAGTCCTGTCGCATGTGTAACTTTGACTTCGCCTTCGTCTTTAGTGTTTTTTCAAGAAAACTGTCTTGCCATCGCTTTCAATGTTTGGGTTATCTTTACAATCTTCTCAACAGATAGCGGCCAGTTACTGTTTTATGAACTAGTGCACTGTTATGGTATCCAGTGCAACTTTCTTCCCACCCCGTTTCCTCCTTATGCCTTTCTTTGTAGTTCCTACCTTTGCCTTTTTCGCTCTGACTTCTTTTTGAGCGGGTCTGCGCTCCGTAACCTTCCGAAACCAGTTCTTCAAATATTATTGTTATTTTTGCACTGCACAATAAAAATAGGAAAACTAACAACAGCAGCGGGCAAAACAGCACTGATTCCTTCGCGCTATAAAACCTGCGTTGATTATTAGTAGGAAAGCTCTACCTTTGCGGCAGCTCCGTTGACCTTACTAAAAATGTTAAAACGCAGAAATGCTCGCACTAAAAGAGCGCTCGCAAGCTTTTTGCGTAGACGAGGGTAGACAAAGTGTTGGACTTAAGAGGTCGATCATCATCACCTTTTTATTGAAGATAGGAGAGTCTGAGGTCAAGCTTCCTTCTAAGGCGCTCGTTAAGGAGTACTTTATTGTAGTCTCGGTGTACTGCACGTGAAAAGCATTAATAGCTGCTTGGAGACATTGTTCTAAACCTCGCCGGTAGGAACGCCAAGCACCTGGTAAAGTAATATTCCACAAGTGAAAAAAGGGCGCTCTTTAGAATTTGGTTTGAGAAGCCTATAGACGTTCTGCAGCACCCAAACCTGTATACCTGCCCGGAACCTTCCTAAAGTGAAGCTCATGTTGCATAGATAAACACAATTTATTTTTCCCCACAGTGCGGCCATTCGGCAAAACGTTCAAGACGTTCTAGACAGATAAGTTTTCTTAACCGTCTTGTCTTCCTTTTGTCTGCACTCCTTTCATTACTCCATGCACTCTATATTGCACCTGCTTCTCCTTCCCGTTATGCCAACCCCTAAATGTAGTCGTTCAGGTGTTAGTCTAAAGGCGACACTGCTGCGATGGACGGGCAGGTCTGGACTGTTCTCTAATATTCCCCAAATCAACCACCGCTTACCTTTCCGCGTCATTTACAGCAGGCTCCTTGTAAACTGGCAAATGTCATCAAGTGTTTAAGCAACTGCTTTCGTCCTAATTTAGCGCATTACCTGCTTTGCAACGTTCGCAAGGAAAGCCAAAAGAATGCGTGGGGCGATGCACTGTCTCCTGTAAGCGGAAATTTTACCTGTGTATCTATCACCTAAATATATGGGAACCGGCAGAATCGTTACGGTTGGCATCCAATGCAGCGAATTATATTAAGTTTGTTGGAGTAAAAAAAAAGAAAGGCTAGAAAATGGCAGATCACAACGAGGCCATCGAAATGGTTTAAAATAAAGTTTAAGGATCGGAAATTTTTAGGAAACCGAAGTATCAAATTCACAACGAAGTTTAAAACAGGGAAAGCAAAAAAAGGAGGATATCACAATTGTGCAAACTTAAACCATTGAGAAAAATGAGGCAGACAAAAGTTACGTAATATACGGTACCGTGTAATATATTACTAGGGGTGTGCGAATATTCGAAATTTCGAATACGAATCGAATATTTTCCTTATTAGAAGCGTATTCGATTCGAAAAATGCATATACGTAAATTCCCGAATATTCGAGGACGGCCGAATAATGGTCGAAAAGGCGAATATTCGGACAGACTGTGAATAATTTAGCAATTAACGAATTATACGCTTGCTGCACATTCTCCTAAGAACATGTTTATTCACTGAGAGCTTCACATGATCCGCTCATTATCTGTATGCTCTGCATCAAGATGGCAAGTTGGGCCAGTCTTTTGGGATTCATAGTAAGGTTCGTTACAGCGCAACACAAAACCAAGACAAAAGAAGGTACAAAACGACGACACAGCGTTACAGCACTGTGATCTTAAGTGCTGTAACGAACCTTACTATGATTGTGTACGCTCTGTTCCAGTCTATCTGCATCAGGCCCGTGAGACATGATCAGTCTCGATTTTTTTACCAAGCTTTATTCCAGGGCTCTTTCATAACATTATATGATGTACTTTCGGGCTTTGTAAGTATGCGCAATAAAATATGCACCTAGAAAATGTTACCTGGACAAATGTTGTCACAGCGCATAGAGAGCCTTTACTTTCTGAGCATGTTGAGCAGTCAATTTTTCTTCGCGATAATCTGTAACAAGCGTTTACCTGACAGAGCATTACCTTACATTACCTGAGTGCATTACCTAGAATGAGTGCCTCTTTAACCTCAAGCAGCCTCGTAAAATGCAATATTATCTTTAAAAGGGTAATAAAGCTACCTCATTATTACCTTGTTACCTCATTTGGGAATTTTTTAATTCTACATATATATTCGAAATTCGATTCGATATTCGAAGACAGTTTTTCGCCTTATTCGTATTCGATTCGTATTCGAAAATTTCAATATTCGCACACCCCTATATATTACTGATGTGTTAGCCGACCGTTTACAAAACTGCCATGAACATCTTGTTAATTTCTGGTCAGCTCTGAAATCGTATGTCATATTTGTTGCATTTATGCGTTTAAGCAGATACAATTCGCATATCTGTTTTTAGAACTGAGGTAGAGATTAGTAAACCTTGAGATTCATTTTCAGTCAGGTTGATGCATTTTTGCGAACATTGTCAAAACATTGAGGCCTTATACAGTCAGTAGAATTTAGTTTTCTTTTCCACATTAACAAGTTTGATTTGAATTGAATTAGCGGTCATTAGCGGTCACAAACAGGCCTGGAGTGCGGCCTGATCCCGGTGACCAGAACCGGTAACGCACTCTCTCACCAGAGCAGAATTGGCCACCCTGGTGCAGTACTTGGCCACAACCTCCTATATGAATACAACAATCAAACCCCGGCCCTCAGTCCCCAGCAGCCGCGAAGCAACTGACCACGGCGGCGGTCAGGTCTGTGACGCTGCAGAGGGTGCTAAGAATACCTGGCTCCGGACAGGCCGCCATTGGAATCTGAACCTGGCAACGTTTAACGTTAGAACGCTATCTAGTGAGGCGAGTCTAGCAGTGTTATTGGAGGAATCAGAGGGTAGTAAATGGGATATAATAGGGCTCAGTGAGGTTAGGAGGACAAAAGAAGCATATAATGTGCTAAAAAGCGGGCATGTACAGTGTTACCGGGGCTTAGCGGAGAGACGAGAACTAGGAGTCGGATTCCTGATTAATAAGGAAATAGCTGGTAACATACAGGAATTCTATAGCATTAACAAGAGGGTGGCAGGTCTTGTTGTGAAACTTAATAAGAGGTACAAATTGAAGGTGGTACAAGTCTACGCCCCTACATGCAGTGATGATGACCAGGAAGTCGAAAGCTTGTATGAAGACGTGGAATCGGCGATGGGTAAAGTCAAAACAAAATACACTGTACTGATGGGCGACTTCAATGCCACGGTAGGCAAGAAGCAGGCTGGAGACAAGTCAGTGGGGGAATATGGCATAGGCTCTAGGAATAGCAGAGGAGAATTATTAGTAGAGTTTGCAGAACAGAATAATATGCGGATAATGAATACCTTTTTCCGCAAGCGGGTTAGTCAAAAGTGGACGTGGAGGACGCCGAATGGTGAGACTAGAAGTGAAATCGACTTCATACTCTGCGCGAACCCTGGCATCATAAAAGATGTAGACGTGCTCGGCAAGGTACGCTGCAATGACCATAGGATGGTAAGAACTCGAATTAGCCTAGACTTGAGGAGGGAACGGAAGAAACTGGTACACAAGCAGCCAATCAATGAGTTAGCGGTAAGAGGGAAACTAGAGGAATTCCGGATCAAGCTACAGAACAGGTATTCGGCTTTAACTCAGGAAGAGGACTTTAGTGTTCAAGCAATGAACGACAATCTCATGGGCATCATTAAGGAGTTCGCAATAGAAGTCGGTGGTAACGCCATTAGACAGGAAACCAGTAAGCTATCGGAGAAGACGAAAGATCTGATCAAGAAACACCAATGTATGAAAGCCTCTAACCCTACAGCTAAAACAGAACTGGCAGAACTTTCTAAGTTATTCAACAAGCGTAAGACAGCGGACATCAGGAACTATAATATGCATGGAATTGAACACGCTCTCAGGAACGGAGGAAGCCTAAAAACAGTGAAGAAGAAACTAGGAATAGCCAAGAATCAGATGTGTGCTTTAAGGGAACAGGGTAGGCAAATTTTCCGAAAAAAATCGATTTTTTGTTTTTGTGTAATTTAAAATCTCTATTCTCTCCTTAACATGGCCCAGTGTTTCATTTGCCCGTACGCGAAATATTTACCTCAAAATCAACATTTTTCGAAACCTAGGCAGCATCCAGCCACGCCCCCTTTGACACATGCTCGGGATCCTTGCCTCTCCTAAACTGAAAAAAAAAAATTTTTTTTCACCACCTATTTTTTGTCACGTTTAGCGGAATGGCTGTCACTCATCTACCAACAGTGAAAACCTAGCTAGCATATTTCACTTAGCCAAACGAATCCTAAGACGCAGCTGGATTACTCGCAACGCGGGGCGTTTCTTTATTCTATGGGGGTGTTTTGCTCGTGCTTTTGCGTGTTTTCGCGGATAATCGAATTTATTTAAACTTTGGTGCTGGTTATTTAGCGTTAATGCAATGACGAAGCCAAAGAAGTACTTTCAAAAACCTCTCTTCCACGGAAACCGGCATAAGTCGACCTCCAATGACGCCAATTCTCCGCAACACAATCCAGGAGTGGGCGCTGCGGCCACCACGTGAGCGTCTGCATCGAAGCTTTCGCGCTCGGTGGAACGCTCGAAGCAGAACGCCGGTGTTTCAGCAGCTCTGAAAGCCTGAGCTTCTCCAGAAATGTCTCCATGGAAAAACTCAGAACGCGAATGAGGCGTTCAACAAGGTTGTATGGGAGCGGGCTCCGAAGAATGTCTTTCTTGGCCTCAAGACGCTGAAAATAGTGACAATGGATGCTGTGCTAAATTTTAATGACCGTAGCATTGCTCGAGGCGACATTTTGAGGTCATTCGGAGTTTCTCCAGGACGGTTCACAGTCTAGTGGTTGCGCGAAGTTGACCGGCGGCGACTATACTTTGCAGAGAGGGCTACACGACTGGTAACTAAGGAGGCCCGGAAAACAAGGCAGCTAGCACAGAAAAGAAGTGTTGACGATGGAGGGGACTACCAGGCTGGTGGCTATTGAAAAAATGCGCCAGAATTTGTTTCTATAGTCCTACATTGCAATAAAGCTTTTTCTTCCACTTCAAAGCCAATTATCTCAGAACACCAAATTTTGCTGCATTTGACCCTTTTTTTCAGAAACTACAAGCGCTAGGGCGATAACATTTCCCAGATATTGAGCAAACATTACAGAAAGTCTACTGAACCAGGATTTTAAATATTCTTGTAGGGGATTTTTGTTTACAGGCTATTTACTGCAGTTTTTGGCTCTAAAATTAGGTGGGTCCTTTAAAAAAATGAAAACAAAAAATCTAATCTCTAAAAAGAAATAATCCTAGTTCAGTAACACTACCTAGCATTGCTTATTACAATGCCACCAGGATTAATGTTCTAACCCCAGCAGATCACGAGAAAAAGGGTCACGAACATAGCCTAAAATGCATGGCTCGAATAGGACCTACCCTGTCCCCTTAAGAGACAAAGCCGGCAATATCGTTACTAATATGGATGAGATAGTTCAAGTGGCTGAGGAGTTCTATAGAGATATTTACAGTACCAGTGGCACCCACGGCGATAGTGGAAGAGAGAATAGCCTAGAGGAATTCGAAATCTCACAGGTAACGCCAGAAGAATTAAACAAAGCCTTAGGAGCTATGCAAAGGGGGAAGGCAGCTGGGGAGGATCAGGTAACAGCAGATTTGTTGAAGGATTGTGGTCAGATTATTCTAGAGAAACTAGCCACCCTGTATACGCAATGCCTCATAACCTCGAGCGTACCGGAATCCTGGAAGAACGATAACATAATCCTTATCCATAGGAGAGGGGACGCCAAAGACTTGAAAAATTATAGACCGATCAGCTTACTGTCCGTTGCCTACAAAGTATTTACTAAGGTAATCGCAAATAGAATCAGGAACACCTTAGACTTCTGTCAACCAAAGGACCACGCAGGATTCCGTAAAGGCTACTCAACAATAGACCATATACACACTATGAATCAAGTGATAGAGAAATGTGCAGAATGTAACCAACCCTTATATATAGCTTTCATCGATTACGAGAAAGCGTGTGATTCAGTCGAAACCTCAGCAGTCATGGAGGCATTCAGAATCAGGGTGTAGAAGAGCCATATGTAAAAATACTGGAAGATATCTATAGCGGCTCCACAGCAACCGTAGTCCTCCACAATGACAGCAACAAAATCCCTACAAAGAAAGGCGTCAGACATGGAGACACGATCTCTCCAATGCTGTTCACAGCATGTTTACAGGAGGTATTCAGAGGCCTGGAGTGGGAAGAATTGGGGATAGAAGTTGACGGAGAATACCTTAGCAACTTGCGATTCGCTGATGATATTGCCTTGCTTAATAACTCAGGAGACCAATTGCAATGCATGCTCACTGACCTGGAGAGGCAAAGCAGAAGGGTGGGTCTGAAAATTAATCTGCAGAAACCTAAAGTATTGTTTAACAGTCTCGGAAGAGAACAGCAGTTTACAATAGGTAGCGAAGCACTGGAAGTGGTAAGGGAATACATCTACTTAGGGCAGGTAGTGACAACGGATTCGGATCATGAGACTGAAATAACCAGAAGAATAAGAATGGGCTGGGGTGCGTTTGGCAGGCCTTCTCAAATCATGAACAGCAGGAAAGGAAAGTGTATAATAGCTGCGTGTTACCAGTACTTACATATAGGGCAGAAACCTGGAGGCTTACGTAAAGGGTTCTGCTGAAATTGAGGACGACGCAACGAGCTATGGAAAGAAGAATGATGGGTGTAACGTTAAGGGATAAGAAACGAGCAGATTGGGTGAGGCAACAAACGCGGGTAAACGACATCTTAGTTGAAATCAAGAAAAAGAAATGGGCATGGGCCGGACATGTAATGAGGGGGGAAGATAACCGATGGTCACTAAGGGTTACGGACTAGATTCCAAGGGAAAGGAAGCGTAGCAGGGGGCGGCAGAAAGTTAGGTGGGCGGATGACATTAAGACGTTTTCAGGGACAACATGGCCACAATTAGTACATGACCGGGGTAGTTGGAGAAGTATGCGAGAGACCTTTGCCCTGCAGTGGGCGTAACTAGGCTGATGATGATGATGATGATGATGACGAGCGGTCATTTGATGAGGGCATTCGATTCTGCGATAAATGTGTCCAAAAATGTTTCCGAGGAAAATCTGAGTTGTTGCCGAGGTAAAGCTTTCCGGTAACTCAAAGTAGGGACGCAAAAGCCAACTGACCAGCCACCGCTACTGAACAGTGTATGCTTCAACAGCTACAGGGAGCAAAGGTCACGCAAGAGACGCGTCACGAGCTTTGACATTCTTGCGGCGGCAGGAAGAAAAGCGCGACCTTCATGCTCGTTGACACTGCCTGCCCTCAAGAAATGTCGCAGAGCGCCGAGCACATTCCGTAAGCAGCCCGTCGGATGGGGCAAGCACCCGGTACGACGTGCGAAATTTAAATTTCAGCGATGTGGGGAACTGTAACGACAGCCCACTTGACACGTGCCCTTGCGACATTCGAGCGTTAGTGGTCCCGCTCACAATATAAAAGCTCGGCGCTGGAAGCAAGGCACCAGTGCAGAAGCCCGGCCTCGCATTCTTTGTTTACACTACAGCAAAGCAGCGGACGTTCCAGAGGGTACGACGTTAAGCACAGAGAAAAGTTAAAGATGTTATCCAAGGTAAGCAGATCGCATTTTCAGCGCGGATAGCCCATCTCGTGATTTTCGAATAGCACATTAACGTCCCCCAATGCCCTAGCGCCTTTTTTAAAAGCGTCCGCGATGTATTTTTCATCATTGGTTTATTGGTATATCTATTTTCTATCTAAATTATTTCCCAAGCTTCGAAACAAGCTTGATTGGCCACGATGCGGGCCAGGATTTTTCAAGGCTTGGCTGTTTGACAACAGCGAGGAGGATTTCCAGAACTACCACAAGCTAAAGTTAATGTTTTCTTTTTTTTAAGTGGAGCTTTCTTTGCATTCTTGCAAAGCCAGTTCCCGAACCGTCGTGCGCTGGCTGTCTTGCCGAGTAGAGACAAGTCGGCTACCACGCTGCCCACGACGAAGAAACAGGCTACATACTACCGATTATCCACTGTCGCGGCATTGTGTTTGTTGTAGCGTGGTGTGCGCGCAGTGCGTTAACATCGTGGGCCCGTGTGCACCGACGAGTGCGCTGAACAGTTCTTCCCGAAAGGCGAAACCGAGGAGCGTCATACGTAGTGAACGGTCATTTGCATGCGCAGTCATCAGACAGCAGCGGAAGTGGACTGCGTCGTTTAGAAGTGTAAGCAACTAACACGAAGAACACTTCGCGCCGACCGAGTTCGGTTCGGTGTCTAGTGTGTGCGATACACTTTTGGTTTTGGCTTGCCGTATCTGCGGCGTCGGAGCACCCCACGCGTAGGTTGAGCGACGCCCTTCCCAGTGAAAATGTGCCCAACTTCGTGGTGTGCTGTGCTTCCATATTGCCTATACTTAAGAAAAAAGAACGTCTTTCGCTGCAAACACCAACGAAATCTTCGCTGAAACTGACGCCTAGAGTGCGTGATATCGACCTAATGTTTTCTTATATGCGGAACCGTTTGTTGGCATGATGTTGGAAATTTACAGCAACTTTCTGTGTTGGTTATCGCATTCGCCTAAGTATCGCATCAATATCTCAATCGCACTCTTTGGAAGATTATGTGCCGGTAAACTGAATTCCTTGCTTCGTTCCCGCATTTGTTCTTCCGCCTTTCAACGGATATCACAATATTTCCCAGTAGTTGTCTACTAAGTAACGACACAGCTGCGACATTCTTTGGGTATAGTTTTCTTATGTAGCTCACGGGAAATGATGCTATATGCACTTTCTTTTTTTTTTTAGCGGGTAAAACTCCTTCTCATTTGCTTCGTGGCCAAGGCGTGGGCACTCCAGCACCACTCGGCTGGATACCAGGGCTCCGGCTATGGTGGCTACGGTGGAGATGGTGGATACGGAGGCTACGGCGGCTACAACGCTGCTACGGCCGGCGCACCTTACCAGGGATACGGCGCTTCCTCCTTTGTAGGTGACGGTTTCAGTAAGAGTTCACGCGTAGCTGTTTCCAAGCATTGCAGTGAGCGGAACTGACTTATGGTAAACTTTAAGTATTCAACTAATTGTGGTGGCGGTTTCCACTTAAGCCTTGTTTTCGTGCACTACATATCGCAAAATGCGAGTGCGACAACCGCAAATTCGGCAGCCTTCAATTTTGAAGTTTTAGTTAGTATAGAAGCGAAGGCCGCGGGACGCTGCGTGGCATGTGACTTGGCAAAACAATTGAAGGCGCCGTTTCTTTAAATATTGATAGCGCTACACCAAAAGGCTATGCAGTGTCATTAAATGGCACCTAAAATTGTATTGCGTAGCATTAATTGGTCTTGTGGCACCTTTTAGGCGCATACACTTTTGAAACCGCATAATACACTTTCGCAAAAGAGGAAGAAAGCAGAATTTAGGCTGTCGTTTATTGGATTGCACAGGACACTATAATTTTTCTTTAAAAATTATCTCCTTGCACAAAAACCTATACTCTTGTCGTAAACACGCGGCGTTAACACAGTCGAAAGGTGCCCCTTTTTCTGGACACATTAACATCAGCTGCCATAGAGAGTGTGTACTATACTGTCTGTGTGTACTAGTCTGAATGTGTGTACTATTTTGGAGCGGCAGAAGTAGCAGTTTAGTAATAAAGCAAAATACAACTAAGACAGAAAACATCACAACTATTTACAGCAAAGTTTTAACCACATTAAAAAGTATAAACTATTTGCAAAAGATCAAGTAACTAAATAAATAAATATAGCACTGCAAGAAATAAGAACGTTCTGTTAATAACAAAAGATATACATTCTGAGTATAACATTTATAACGTCACTATTGACCTCAAACAACTTAAAACTCCACTGACATCCGTTAAACACGCTGTGATCAGAAAATAGCATGTCTTGTATTGCATGTTTAAATTTGTGAATTGTTCTGCAATTTATAGCTTCGTCAACAATGTTAGGGTACATATTACATAAACACATAGTTTCCGATTCAATCGCTTGCGTGCCATATTTTGTCCTTGGGTTCTTTATTACTATTGAAGTGCGACGTAGGCTCTGTCCTGCGTCTCTACTCAGGTAACGATTTGAAAATAGTTCGGTGTTGCTGGAGTCCTCTTTCAATAGCCGTATGCAGATCTTTGTTTTGTAAGAGTCTCTAATATTATGAATGTTGTAGCGCATCATTGATGCAGAAGATCATATGTATAGTTTTGAGAAGTTCAGTAACCGAACAGCTCGCCGTTGCAGTACTGCCAATTTTTCTACATCTGTTTTATTACCATTGCCCCATACTAAGAGCTAAGATTCGCAAGCAAAAACGAGTTTCGCAGAGAACAGTGACTAAGCTTTCTTTTGGAGGTAGCCAAAGCTCACTCCACGTAGCAGCAAAGTTTCAGTTGGAATTATTCCTTACATACGGGATGTGACTCCCAAAAATACTGTGTTAGTAAGATAGCACCCTTTACTTCCCAGCCACCTCAGCCGTACAGTTTTGGCTACGACACGGCGGACGAGTTCGGCAACCGGCAGTTCCGTAGCGAGCAGGGCGACGCCAACAACGTGAAGACTGGCTCGTATGGATACCGCGATGTGAACGGCCTCTTCCGGCGCGTCAACTACATCGCCGACGCCAACGGCTTCCGCGCCACAGTGGACACCAACGAGCCGGGCACGGCACCGGGAGCCAGCGCCGACGTCGTGTTCAACGCATCGCCAGTTGTCCCACCGGTTCCTGGTGGTGCTCAGAACACATATGGTGGGGGCGCAGGAGCGCCCGGTTACAACGCTTACGCCGGATTCGGTGGTGACGGATATGGCCCCTCCAGTAGCGCAGCTGGAGCCTTCGGGTACGGCGGCTACGGGCGCAACGCCTACCCACCAAATGGGCCGGCTTTCAGTGGCCGCGCCTACGGGGGTCATGCCCCGCAAGGGTACGGTGCGCTTGGTTATGCTCCAGGTGGATATGGGCCAGCTGGCTACGGTGGATTGGCTGCAGGTCACCAGGGCTTCCGCCGTCGCAGATAAATATGCTGCGCGATGACTGGAAAGGAGTACGTGCGAGTGACCTTTGGTGTGACTGCAATTTTTTTATCCGAGATCTTTCCAGCTAAATGAGCCTGAATAAAGAAATTGCTCCTTCATTGTTCCTTGCGATGTTGATATGACTTCACGAAGAAGATCGTAATGAGGCAGTGGTTGTACTGCTTATGTGAGGGAATCTTTCGCGAGTTCTAAAAAGAGCTGTGGAAGCTACTGAAATCACAGCAGCTTCTGAAACATCCAGTAGAACAAAAGTTAAATACTCATAAAATTTTAGCTACGCCGTCTCGAACAATATTCACGGCGTCAGTTTACAGTGGCCTTCCTGAGATGCGCCACGTGAATTAACCTTCCTTATTAAATTAAGCATTCTTGGAATTCGTGCATTTTCGGAATGTAGCCTCTGCTACCGCATTAATCTCAGAGCCCATGAAGTCATTCACGTCTTCGTCTCCGCCTCACCTCAATGTTGCTTACATTCTGTTTAAAGGACCAGATCAGTGAGTTTTACTTTAACTCTTACATACTCCACATTGCAGAGACGATTGAGCACGTCTTGTGTTTTTGTGATCTCTGTGACAACGAGTTCTTGAGTGGGTGTTAAACCGATTAGATAACAGACCGTTTTCATAAATTAAGATTCTCGGACCATGGCCCCATGCGTCGGAGGCTTACACAGCGACGCGTGCACGGCTACATTTCATGAAAGCAACTGGCCTCAGTGACCGATTATAGGCCTCAAGTTATGGACATCCGCACGTACTCACACCGATAGTGTCTTCTTCCCTCCCTCTCCTTTATTTTTTTCCCTTAAACCCCTTCGCCTGTGCAGGGTAGAAACCAGACACGTGTCGGGTTGACCTCCCTACCTTTCCTTCCTTCCTTTTCATCCTCTTCCTCCTTACATACTCCAGGCTGCTTTCTGGTTTTTACAGGCCGTCTTCGAATGCTGCCTGTCTGAGCAATGCTCCAAAGCAAGGTTCGCATGCTTCACGGCAACCTGTACTGATGGGCGGTGCTTGAAGCGGGTGATACTTGAAACTGGCCCCGCTAACTCTGTTCTCGTGAAGCAAACAAGTCTAGCCTAACGTTGCGTCGAGAATAACTGGATGCCCTTTAGATCACATTGACCGCAACAAGAGATACATCATTATTACATACCATTTCTTTAAACAAAGTGTATACGATCGGCATCCTTAGCAGGCTCTGGCGGTATAATTTCTGCTGTGGTAACACTGCACCAACCAGATCACAAACTTTATTTAGTCATGTATGTTTCGGCAATCGTTGCCATTCTGCGCAATGCAAGGTTATCTCTGTATCAACAAAAAATGTTATTTTCCCGATGCAGCGATACCACCTTATACCTTAGTTTAAGGTGACCTATAACAGTGAATGTTGCATTTGCGAATCGCATGTTCTCGAATATCTACAACTTTTTTTACCCTAACAAGCATGGTTTTGAGGAAGCCACATCTTGTGAGACTCAACAAGCCACTTCCTAATTTTTTCACTATGGTGTACGGAGAAACCGATGAACGGGATCGACACTTTTTCTTCGTGTTCTTTAACCTTTTTGTGGAATTCTTCTACTAGCAACATCATCCACCGTCTTAAATGACTAATGAACTTTATGACTTTATTTGGATTCAAAGTTTTTGGAAGATCGGAGAGTGGAAAGAATAGCAACCCGACTGCAGCTATCCTCATAACTATCCTGCTGTGCTCCTAACACTTTTTCAATAAGAAGACGCAAGATTTAAGCTTTGTTCGACTCCGCAACGCAACTTTTTATATAATAGGAGCAGTGAAGATACAGAAGTTTCTCACATGTGTTGAGTTTTCCGATCCGAAGTCTAGGTGGATTTAGCGATACTTCAAGTAATGGTAGGCATTCATGAGTGCCTGCTATTTTGATTGGGTGTGTGGCTCCTTCACTTCCGGATTGAACCCACATGTTAGCTCCCTGCGTGACATTATCTTGAAGCGCAACTTACAGCAAGTCGTGACACAGCCCACACGAGTTTGTGCTCAATCGACCACAATGCTTGATGATGTTTTTATAAAGCAGTCCCTCGAGCATTTCTCTAAGTTGAAATGGGATTCCTCATCATGAGCCAGTGCCCTTTTCTTCCACTGTTGAGCGATGCCGAATCAATCACTGCCACTTTGTTACTTTCAACAATTTCTCACGCCCCAGGGGTGAAAGCGTGCTTGATTATTTGGACTTGATCCTTAGCAGCTTCAAAGGCATGACACACTTTTGCTTTGAAACGAGATTAAAATATTTGTATTTACTACATCAATAAAGCCGTCCCTAGAAAAAATAAGCAAACGTGTAAACCTACCCGCTGGATAATGTGAAAATGCACAGCAAAAGGGAAGCCACGCGCGTAAGACAAGGTATTTTTCGTGTCACAGTTGCGATGTTTGAGAAAAAAATAATAAACATAGAAGTACGTAATGCCAAGCTACACAACTTTCAGTATCCACTGCCCAACCTCATTCGGAGTGCCGCTAACAAGTTTTGTAGCTTTCTTAGCAGCAAACGCAAATCAGTCAACCAGATGCTGCATGACGGAAATTTATCAATTAAAAACGCAGTATTGGGTAATGGTTCAATATATACTTTGACAGTGTGTGTTTGAGCTCGTTAGATCTCTCTCTGTCTGGTCGCATTACACCCAATGATCAATGTGATATAGTTTGATTGCCTGGCCTTCTTCCTTAGCTCTTAAATATAAAAACGAAATCGACTCCTGGGCCAGGCAACCTACGCAATACGTTTCTCATAGATAGGCTGAAATGTTATCCCACTTCATCGTTATAATATTTCGCGTCTTTGTCTTCAGTTCTGCTTTCTAGAGACTGGCTTACTTCCCGTACTACCGCAGTGCTAAAGTGGGGGATTCCTCACTAATAGCAATTTATCGTGCCGTATCTCTTACCTCCTTATTTAAAACATTTAGAGCACGCAATAGCGAATGAAAATAACAAGTTTCATGGAGAGATACATTTTGTTACCCTGCAGCATGCTTTTCGAGACGGCCTTTCTGCTGTAACGCAATTAGCTACTGTTATTCGTGATCCCGCTGGTATACTGGACAAAGGTGGACAAATTAGGGCCATATGTTTTATACTAAAGAAGGATTTAGTGTCTTTACACATTCAAAGGAAATAAAAAGAAACTTGAACAGCTTAATTTACCTACGTATACTATAAGTTCCACTACTGCATACTTTATTAAACCGCAGGCGATTCGTTGTTATTACTGAATCTTCTAGTGACTTCCCGTAACTTCTGATGTTCTTCAGGGTAGCGTTTTAAGACCGTTGTTATTTGACATAATAATGGCACCATTCACACTGTTACTTCGCCTGTAAAAATGAAACTGTTTACTGACGACTGTTTGCACTTTACCAAAGTTACCTGCCCTCAAGATGAAATCACATTAAATTCCAGCCTTCAAAAGGGTCTCAATGCGCTTCTTCGAATACGGAACTTAACGTAAGCAAAACAATTATCATGAAAAAAATGAAAAAAATAATAAGCTATGGTTTGCCTACAGCCTTCCTTCTCTGGTACTTACGAAGACAGCTAATACAAATATCTAGGCGTTACATTGACCAATGACCTAAACGGGCAATCCCACATTTCTTACTTATGCGACTCTGCTTTCCAGAAACTTTGCCTGCTGAGACACATATTAAAACTTGCTCCTGCTGAAACTCGTCTAACTGCCTACACCCCCCTCGTCCGTTCTAAACTGGAATATGCAGCTATGATATGGGATCCCTATACTAAGGCTAACATTGATGCCCTAGAAATGATTCAGCGTAAAGAAGTAAGGCTTATCTTATCAAAATATTGCTTAACTAACTCCCCAGGCAAAGTAACGATCGAACGTGATGTTGGGACGTGGAAATTAAGGAGGAAAACACGCACATTTAAATTTCTTTTCTAATAATAAGGGTAAATTGTCTCTTTTTCCCCAGACTTACATAGACCTATTTACGGCCCACAATACAAGCCATCGTCAACCTGCGTCACTAAAACCTTACAATGCCGGAACTACCGCTTTCAGGTATTTCTTCCCTCGCAAAGTAACACAGTGGAACAGTCTGCCCATTGAACAGTTCACCAGCATTGATTCGACTGAACATGTATAATTAAGTTGGCTGAGTTCTTCTTGTCTTCATATTTAGTTAACCTGTTATTGAACCTGCTGCCTAATCAACCTCTTTTTGCTATTGTTGCTGTTGTTTTTGTAGTTCATTATTGACTTCTACTTTCGCACTAGTGAAGCCATCTTGCACTAAATGATTTCGTTGTACAGTTCTTATAATGTAAAATTTTACTTTTCTAACGTGCATGCTGCAATATTTTTTGTCGTACTTCGCTTCTACACATAGGCATCGAGTTTTGAATCAGCCAGGGAAGGGAGCGAGGAGGGCTGGGGCGCTATTCTCTGCCTCTTTTTTTTTTTTCATTCGTCCCCGCCTTCGCCACGCATGCTGCTGGGCAACAGATGTACATAGGCGGACAGGTGATATATTTAAACCTCAGTTTTATTTGTGGATAAAGTCGAGCGAATATGCTAAACATAATGGCCGCATGGTTTACAAATACTCAAATAATAAATGAAAAAGAAACGGAAAAACATGTAAACTGTTGGCGGACATTCACAACGGCCTTAGTCAAAGTGAGAGAAAACACTGAGTAAGAACAACAGTTGCTCAACACGCTAACAATTCAAATATTACAAACTCATTGCAAATCCTTCGTTTCTAAGAACTACTCGACAATACAAACATTGCAACAAGAAGCTAACAATTCAAAAATTTAAAAAAATTTGAACTCTTTGCGTCCAAGAAACAGTAGGAAGCAAAACACTACAATATGCTAAAATATAAAATCTAAAGACACATCATAAACTGTAAACTGTAAAAATGTAAACGAGCTACCAAACTCAATCCAAAACAAAAAGAAAAGAACAATACTCAGAAGGCGGTGACTGCAATCACGAAGCGGCAAAATGGAGATTTTAGGGGCAGGGGGAGTGGCGGTACAAGTTAACGTTAGGGACTGTGACGGCTTAAATAAAGCTATCCTTTTATACAAATCCTATATCTCTATCGTGAATATGTTTCTACGCGCAATTGATCTCTTAAAAAACTCGTCCGCGATTTCACCGAGATTACTTTTGTGGGGGAGTTTTTCGTGCCCATGGAGAACTGCATTGTGATTTAACCGCGCTTATCCAATTGTTGAGCTCAGGTACGTTTTGTCGCCACGGGAGCTTGAAAACGATCTCTCAGATCTGCATGACGTGACTGGGCTCGTTCAACAGTTTTGACAAGCTTAGCCACCTCAGACAAAGGATTTCGCAGGTGCTCACAGTTATCGCCCGAAAGCATCTCTACCACATCCTGAAACGTTTTCATGGCTGTATTGCGCTGCCTTGATATATCTATGATCATACTACGATGAACGTTGACCCGTTCAGGCTCAAGTGTTTCCCGTAAAGCATCAACATTAGCGTGCTGTCATCATTACCAGTCCAAAACTGCTCAATTTGTGTCATGCACGTGCTGTCAGATTTCTGGCGATACCTGCCATCCAGAGAAATATCTACTGTGTCCAATTCCTCGTAGAACGGCAGGTAATAGATTTCCGCGGCCGAAGGACATACGTGAAGTACAGCTCTTCTGTCATACCGTCGTAGAGTCTTCCTTTGGCTTGGCGTAGGAGCTTCCTTGTCTTTAAACGTCGGCTCCAATTCACGCGCCTTTGCGTGAGTCTTGTTCCAAAATTGGCAAACTCCTTCCTTCCTAAGTCCGCTAAGACTCTCGCTGATGGACTTTGACAACTTTTTCTGTTTGATCAAATCTCAGTGCTGCTTTCTGTAACGCAGCACTTACTGTTTCTAATCGCGAAAACAATAGCGTCAGAAGCATGAGGATGAAGTATGCATGGACTTTCGACAGCGCTTTTAAAATGCACTCGCTTTGGCTCTGGCATCGTTCTGTTCTTCTCGTAATAGGCCATGAAGAAACGAGAACAGCTGGCTATAGTTCTCAAATATTGACCCCGTGCAAGTGGGGCGTAATGTCCACCTCGTAGGACAATATTTCCCAAATTTACGCTTTCACCTTCTTTCTGAAATACCTGGAACACATCCAGGCAGTTTGGCGAGCACGTAACAAACCTTATGTTTTCTGATATCATGCCCGGAAATCACGACACATTTCCACTTTCTGACTAATATCCTGCAGTACCACGTAAAGTATGTGCTCAAGAAATTGTATTTACAGCGCTCGCGGCTCCTCTTGTGTGAGAGCTTGCTGCCCATCGTTCTGTCCTCTAATATATGTTGGGCCATCATAACGTTGCGCATGAGAATTGTCAATGCTGAGACTAAAACGCCAACGGACTTCCTTTAGAAGGACATAAATACTGGCCTCTCTGGTGTCCGCAGCGTTAGGAAATACAAAGAACAGGTCGTATTCGGTTACAATGGTTACAGTGGCAAATGCCGAGCCTGTGCCGGTAATGCAAATGGCGTAAGGTTCAGAAGCGGACGTTAAAGGTTCTACGCCAAGTGTATTGTGTGTCCTTTCGTCACCTTCTTTGGGAGGTCTGTTCTTGATGAGAAATGTGTCCATTTCTTTTCACGGTTTCCTGAAATACTGTACCAGGAAGGTCAGACAACCAAAAAATTGAGATATATAAGCGTGTTCCAGGTTTAAGAGAAAGTATTTACGTTTTAATGGACGCCATCCCTCAAGATGCCATTGTAAATTACCATAGACGCGGAAGCCTTAAGGAAAATAACGATGGGGACCCAAGTCTAACAGAAGAGGAAAACCTCGAAGGTCTCCTGCAGTATTTTCGCGTTGAGGTTGACTGCACGGAGAGAACAGCACACGGTACACTAGAGGTGTTACGCGGACAATACCTGCTGCAGAGAGCCACCGCCGAAAGTCACCAGCTTCATCGGCAGGAGTGTTCTAGAACAGTGGAAATGGAACGTGTGTGTTTTGCGAGAACCATCATGCAGCGTGAGAGTGCAACTCCTCCGTGGACTACAACGAGGCAACCGGCTGCTCTAGCCAGAACTTCCGTCGCACGGTTAGCTGCACGCACTGGGCCGGCACACATGCTTCATCTATGTGTTATAAGAACAGAGCACAGACGGTTAAACCTGAACCAAGTCAGTCTCTCAGCAGTTCATTGATGCATGATACGCAAATAGGCAGCAAGAACCATTACAAATTTGACACTGCTGTTCTATTTCAGACGTACAGAGCGTAGACGAGGGGCAGCAATGTTTTACTGCTACGTTCTAGGCATCTCTTAGAGCGGCAGCCGACGTACTTTTGTTAGCCCAGAATTATCACGGAAACTGAAGATCGAAGTCATACATGAAGTTCACTTGTGCAAATACGCATTTCGACCTCAAAGTCCCAACCACACTGGCATCTCTTAGAGCGGCGAATGTTGAGGCTGGGACGAATGCCCCAGCCTCAACAATGAGCTGCTGAAAACGTTATTTTTTGCCATGCATAAGATTGGGATAACCACTGACGTTCAGAAGGCGTTTCTGCAGATTTTAATCAAGTTCGTCGACAAGGCTTTCCATGAGATTCCTGTGGTCTGAGAAAACCTAATTCGAATCAAAGACTGTCTAACCACTTGAGTACCATTCGGTACTCCATCAAGACCATTTCTAGTAAGCACGGCTTTACAATGCCATTACCATCAAGGTTATGAGCCTTATGAGACTACTGCTCTAAAGTTATGCAAACGCTCATATTTAGACGACATGTTGACTGCAGTTGAGGACAATGATGCCGTTCGCCCTTTGGTTCGCCGGACCACACACATATATTCTGGCGCAGGCATGAAGCTGCAAAAGTGAGCAACAAAGAGCGCTGATATGCGTAGCTACATGGAGAAGACAGGAGAGTCCAGTTCTCCTGATAAGACAAAATATTGGCACTCATGTGAGACACTCAAGAAGGGGCTCTAAGCGTGAATTCACAACCGGTATTGGAGTGGTTGAAGATAGAGGAGCCCACAAAGCGATTCAGTTTGCAGACTTGAGCTCGAATGTGTGACTCACTGGTCTTCGTAGCGCCGCTCCCGATCCGAGTTGAAAATATTTTTCAGTGCATCAGGCGAATAGTGACTTCGTGAGACCATGGAATACCAGACAAACTAGACAACACTGCATGAGCTGGCTGCTTGAAATCCCTCATATTGCACCATTGGCTGTCCCAAGACTGTGCCCTCTCTCGAGCTCCTTGCCAGACACACAGCTGCACCTTTTGACAGATGCGAGTAATGCAGCTTACGGAGCTGTCGCCTTTTTGTTCTTCCCAACACAGACTATGGGCGCCGGCAGGCCCCTCAATGACAAAGGGCCGAATTGAGATTTGGCATATTTCAACACATCAGTAGATTTGTAACACAACAGAATATGCTATTTATGATGAAGATAGCGGGCTAAAAGCTGCATTTCTGCGGCTTCACTAGTCTCGCCACTCCCATGGCACAAACGCAGCAACCTGCAGCATATAAGAGTTTGAGTCGTGCGCCAAGTTTAGAGTGACAATTCAGAAACCATCATATAAAAATGCACACGATGTCGTATTTACATAAGAAAGAAAAATAAACATTCATGCGTACACCATATATAACACCGCATTTTTAGACATAGCACATAAACTTCCATCTGTGAGTTTGAATTTATTAAGTACATTGGGTTGGCAATACTGCAGTATCTGTGATCCATAGTTTGCAAGCGTCTTGCTGAACGTACAGAGATATTTAGAGTTATGTTTGCTAATGTACGTATGTGGCGGCTGTATTGGATAAGGTCTGACCTAAATGTCGTTAAGAAATAGTATTTTCAAACTTCAATATCTTCAATCTTGCAAATGATTCAAACCTTGGTGCATTGTATATATACGTGCAATGCAACGTATGTCTTTTTTTAGCAACATGATGAAGTTATGTAATCGTTTCTTAGTGCCGGCCCCCCAAATTAAGTGACGGTAGCACCGATGTGGTGTAAATAAAGCAGTCCTTGCTGCTCTGGTAATATGCGGTGACATTTTCTTGGGATTCCTACTAAATTACAAAGTTTGTTTCTTACGTAATTCTTGTGGTGCTCCTCAGGGCATGTATTCATGAAATACAGCTCCCAATGTATTTGCATAGGGACTGAATTCTATATAAACATTATTTAGGTGTAAAGAATTGAACATAGGGCATGTTGTAGATTTGGCTCGGAAAATAACATATTTTGTATTAGAACAGTTTCTTCATAAGGTTATCTTTACCGTCCAAGTGTGCAGCCCATTTAGTGTGTCATTTGCCAATGCTATGATGTTATCAACATTCATTCCAGAAAAACACAGGTGTCACCTGCATAAATAACATATGCTATTGAACTGTCCCCTCTAATGCTGTCGTTTATATAAATGATAAACAGAAGGGGGTTAAGTATACCATGCGGTACACAATGTCTAATTTTTGTTAGTACAGACAGTTCATTTATTCATACACACTGGCGCCGACCGGTCAGGTAACTCTGAAGTCAAGTTAACACGACACCGTGAATGCCATAGCATTTTGTTTTTGCAGTTATGTTACATGATTTATGGTATCCAAGGGCTTTGAAAAATCTAGGATAATTCCTAAGGGTAATGCTTTCGCTTCAATATTTGTCTAATATTTATTCCTTTTGATGAAGCAGCACACATTATGTGGAGAGGCTGAAACTTAACAGTGATGGTGCTATAACGCAAATGTTCGTCAAAAATCTTGACAGTCCAATAAAGGTACTATCCTCTAGTCACTTTGCGAATGCTGGCAATATAGAATTTCACAAGTAATTGTTGAGATTATTTTCTCTGCTTTCTTATATATTACAGTTACTTTGGCGGTTTTCAGAGGTTGAGGAAAATACCAGTTCTTAAAGCGAGATTGTATATGCGGGTTAAATACGGATTGAGGTGGC
The DNA here is from genome assembly GCF_038994185.2 of Dermacentor albipictus. Classification (NCBI taxonomy): domain Eukaryota; kingdom Metazoa; phylum Arthropoda; class Arachnida; order Ixodida; family Ixodidae; genus Dermacentor; species Dermacentor albipictus. The sequence goes on from NC_091821.1 coordinate 484,069,772, forward strand.
CAATAACAAAAATAATAAGTTGTAGTTTAAAACCATTGATGTCCTCACTTTTACAATAAAGGATCTAAATATAATTATTATCTCATACTCATCTGCTGGTGCAGCAAATAGGGAATTTTGTGTGAATTTTGTAAGGTAGTTTACAGCTTCTGCATTATATTTACTATTTACTAAAATATTAAAGTGCTCACCGAATTTCCTAGCCATGTCAGTTCCTTTGTATACTTTATTACATATTGTAAGTTCATCAATGCTATTTTCCGGTTGCCTTGTCGATAATACAGCATTTAATTTCTTTCACATCTTTTTCCCGTTTACCCCACCGTCAAAGTAAAATAATAGTGGTGTTTACATTGCCTCAGGAGCTAAATTATTTCGGTATAGTACTTTAAAAGTCTTGAAAGCAGCTATGTCATGTCCTGCAAAGAAGACATTATAAAGCCTATATTTTTTCGTTCATCATTTTAAGGATGGAAGCGGTTATCCATGATTTACGCGCACGTTTATGTATTTCCTTCGCAGAATTTTATATGGAAAGTGCTTCTTATATACCCAGCATAAGATCTCTATAAAATAGTTGTACGCTATATCCGGCGAAAAAGTGGATAACACGTCATCCCAAAATAATGGGTCAATTTCATCTCAGAAAAACAAGAACGAATCAGAAGGTATTTGTTGAAATTTTATTTCTGGCAAAGCGTTGTGCTTGGTTGTTTTTTCTGGTGTCTAGCCAAAACAAGGTATATGAGTTGGTGATCAGTTACTGACGTGTCAAGAACGCCGGAATGAGCTCTTGAGTGGAAGTGTTCGTTAGAAATAAATCGATTAGAGTTGCATTTGTCGGCGTAATTCTGGTAGGAATTCAAATTTTATTTGAAACAAAATTTGGAGCAAGGAAGACCGATAACTTCAAACACTTTGTCGTGTTCTCTTACATATGCATATTGTCCAGGCGAGTTTCAACATGTGCGGGCTAATTAAGGTATATATTGCGTAGACAAGTGGTCCGTAACATCGCAGTTTTGTTTTACGAGCAACGACAATTTATTCGGCTGCTTTATTAGGAGCATGCGACATCAAATTGAGGCGTAAAAATATGAATTGGATAAAGTGGGAGCGGGGAGAGAGACGTGCATCATATGGCCTATGTTCTGGCAAATTAAAATGTGGGTGGAAGAATTATTGACGGACTTTTTAAAGATAACTTATGAACTCGTTGGACCCTGTTTCCTTTGCTCGCAAATTCACTGAACGCTGATTGAGCAGGGGCTGCCTGTCCACTATCTTGTTTGTGTTTCCTTGCTACTTGATTCCTGTGCTAAAACTAAGCAAAAAATCATCTGTCCATTTTGCCAAAGATTATTCTCGCGCTAACGACGCATGCGTGATTGATTAATTGGAAAATTGTCTAACTCATTATGACGAAAATAACGGAAATAATGTTGGACCCGCTTTAGGTACACTTGTCATTTTTATCATGACAAGTTCATAGCAAATAAAAAAAAGCAAGTTCATAGGCAAACACCGTGGACCTATCGCAATGTCATTCACTTAAAACGCATAATTAACAGACTAAAAAGTCTCGTGCGCAGCCAAGTTCGATATCTCAAGTGAGGACAAGCTAGCACTTGCCGTGCGTAGGTCAAAGGATTATTATTTTCACTCATCACTACCTCATTTTATTGCTAAAGATCCAAGTAAATTTTGGAATTACATTGTCAAGACGAAAATAATGTACAAAATGACAGTAAATGGACAGCTCGTTAACGAGAAGGTACAACTTGTTATCACTGTAATATCTTTTTTCACAGTGTCTTCTCGAATCCTAGTGATTGTTCACTAGAATCGACTGCACATTCTACCACCCATTTGATGTGAATTTTATAACATATGCTGGCGCAATCTCTGTGTTTAGGTGTTCAACCTAAACCCCAAATGTTCAAGGGGGGCTGAAAACATTCCTTACTGGAACCTAACCTTATAAAATTTGCTTGTTATATATTATTCGAAGCTTCATTATTGTCGTCGCAATTACTGAGTGAATGGAGGAAAGCCCGAATTGCACCAATTCATAAGGAAGGAGACCGTCTACTTGCTGAAAATTACCATCCTATTTCTTTAACGTCGTCATCCTGCAAACTCATCGAACATATCATAGCAACAAGCCTAACGAAATACCGAAAAATGCATTCCATTTTAACTAACTTTCAGCACGAGTTCCGAAGAGGGTATTCGACTGTCAGACAGCTGGTCACTGTACTACATTGTTTTGCATCAACCTTTAAAAAAACGGACAGATAGACATAATTTTCTTTGACTTCCATAACGCATTCGATACGGTGACGATACAATATGCATCGATCACCCAACTAACACTTGTGCTTCATCCTTCAGAAAACTGCTTTTTGAGACTCAGACTTAAGAAAGCCCCCTCTAATTTCCAAATCTTATGCTATACTTCTCCTTATTTAGACCTAAGTTGGAATATGCATGCAACGTTTGGGATCCATACACAAAAACTTATATCAATTGTCTTAAGAGAATTCATGAAAATGCGGTCAGGTTTATATTCAACATACTTTCGAGATCTGATTCCCCCACTGAACTTACGAAAATTAACAACATTCAACCACTTGCACTTAGAAGAAAGAAACATAGACTTGAATTCCTTAATCTACTTCACACTAACAATTTACCCCATGACCCATCTGAATAATTATAACAGTTATCGACCAGACCTACACGCCACCGCAGACGTTATGCACAAACCCTTTTTTTTTTGCAATAACGAACGCATATAAGTGTTTTTCCCTCGTAATGGAACCAAATTGAATTGTATAATTGAATCAACATCCTAATCTTGTAATTTTATGGTCTTTCTTTGTTTTGTCAATTTTATTTTCATCGTATGTACCATGTTTTGCCCTCCCTGCTTGGACCGCGTCTTCGCAGTATATAATGAAAAAAAGTGATCGAAAGCTTTTAGGCGGCCAACGACTCGCACAGTCGAGCCATATCCGGGCAACACTTCAAAGTATACGATTCAATTACAGAAAACTGAAATACTTATTGAAACTGCGCAAAATAAATAGCTTTTTCAGAAATCGCGCTGCGATTGTGCGAGATAACGCACGACTGCTACAGTTCTGCTTCCCTGAGGAGGATGGCGCATAAAAGTCCTCGACTTCCGCTTGACCTACCTTGTACCGGTCCTGTGCTGTTATCATGCGAAGCACCGATGCGGCGGCACATTTACACGAACATGCGCATTGCTCTGGAATATTTTTATTTATTTAGTTATTTATGGTACCCTCAACGCCCGAAGGCATTACAGAGGGGAGTGGGAAAACGGGAAGTATAACAATAAAGTACGGAAAATAAACAATGCAGTGTGTTAGTAATTACTAATTATACATTAATTACTAATTTGCTATTCGTACTTGCCGCGGTAGCCCACTGGCTAAGGCGTTGTGCTGATTAGTTGCAGGTCATCATTCCCGTTGCGGCGGCTCTATTCATATGGCAGCCTGACGCAAGAAGTCTCGTGCGCTGTGCATTGATTGCACGCTACCGGAACCTAGGTGGTCAAGACTATTCCGGAGCCCCCACTAAGGCGTTTCAGCTATTCAGATCGTAGTTTTGACACGTACAACCTCAAAGTGTATTCATTTTAACTTTGTGCTGCGACTTTTCCCAACTAGGTCGTTAAAATTTCTCTTTCGTTAACTTCATTTAGTACATTCACTAGGTAGCTTTCTTATTTCTTTTAGTTGGAAAGCGTAGTGATATCACCTGTGTCTAACTTCTCAATCACACTATTTCTTTTCTTTTGCGATTTTTTTACTGTTGTTACAAAATCCTTTTGAATAATTACCGTTGGCTTCACAACCACATTCTTTACCAGTCACCGTTAATAACAATATCCCAAAATATTTCTGATTATGATCATCAATCGCACGAAGTATTTATCTTGCATGGTACACCAGACCCTCTCATGTTTCATTTGAGTTTGCTTAACAAAGCGTCGCGTCAGGGTAAAATTGTCCCACCGCACTCGTCGTTGCCGTACCGTCGTTGCCGTCGTCATTGTGCCGTCGTCATTGTGCCGTCGTCATTGTGCCATGACTGTTGTTGACAGCATAGGCCTGCAAAATAAAATAACTAAGGCTCATTCACAAAATATACTTTCTGATAAGGGTTCATTCAAACAAAAGTTCTACTCAGCCGAGTCAGTCGCTCAGACTCACAACAATTCTACACAGCCGCGGATACTGAGACTCATCAGAATCAGACTGAAACAGACCTACTTAGGGTCACGAACTCAAAGTCACTCAGGCTCAGTCAGATTCACAGAATTACGGAAACAGAAACGTTCTATGAATTATGGGCTGATACTCCATTTATTGTCATGGATTTGCCCATTCTCTCACTTGATTCGAACTCACAAATTTAGAACGGGTCCGAATTACCACTAAGAGAACCGGTCAATTACCGCTAAGTCAAACAAACAGGATCAGGGATTTAAACTCTATTCAATCAAAAGGAATTTGATTTTACTTGATCTGAACTCAGATTTAACACTGGTCTGATTTCTATGTCGCTAAAGCGCTCACTGATTCAGCGTAACATCACAGCTCGCTTATAGTTACATTTACACTACTGTCTATTCACACGCACTACGAAGCACTCGCCTACACACTCCTCTGCTTGTACTAAAACATACTCGTTCACGCCAATAATCTCCTGCACTCACAGTCAGCAGCATTCACTGATATTGAAAACGTACGTTCATACTCAACGCCATTGATTTCTGTTCACACTCATGCTTGTCAGCACTGAGACACGCTCGCATTTGACACAATAACGGGTCCCTCACAAGTATGCATACTTCCTGGCATTTACACCTGCCTACCAAGTCCAGGTAAGTGTGAGTGGGTGTAACCTTAGTGAGACCATATGAATTATGAGTTTTACAAATGTGGGACTGCCAGTTAGTGAGGCTGTATCAAACATTTGACTCCGTGTCTTTTACAGTACGCGTCCATTTGGTCTAATACGCTTGAGACAGGAGGGTAAGTGTGAGTGAGGACATTAGGTTTCACTTTCAGATCGGAAGACAAACTCGGCGCAGAGAACTTTGTCCTCAGTCTTCCAAGTTGCTGACATAGGCCGGCAAAATTAGCGGACTCACCGAGACTCGTGCGAAAAGTTTTATGTGTTCGGCTCACTCAAACTAAACTCACCAGAATTCTGTTGAGCCGTGCACGCACAAATTCGCAGGTCATTCTTTGTTTAAGTGAGATGATTCATTGGTGAGTTTGCCGACCTATGGAACAATTGACGCAACTACCTTCGCTGCAGAAACACCATAGTTGTGATGCGGTGTCATCGTCACTGTCGTCGTGTCTCGTCCGCGTCACACCGTTGTTGTCTCTTCCATGGCACTAGCGCCGACGTGCCGCAATCTTTACCGCTTCATCGTCCTGCCACAGTCGATATTGTCTTTGTTGACATTGCGTCGTGTCTAGTAGTGCCTCTGACTTGGTGGTCTTCTTTGCAAAAGTTCCACATATACACAAGCCATTGATTGTGATCGGCCTGTTCTTTGTCGTTAATAATGGCTGTGGACGTAAGCAAGATGTACAGTGATAGACAAAGGTATGAACCCTACGCCTACACAAAAAATACTTTATTTCAGTATGACCAATGCATGACACTTCTAAATGAGAGAATTCAACTCTATTTCCTCGCTCGATAATCGTAGTGCATCTTTACCTTCCCGCCATGCCCGCTGGATTGGACAATGTTCAGCGCTTTCTATATAGGCTAGGCCCTGACATTTTGTCCTTCACAGTACTCTCATGGCCTCCTAGAGCTAAAGGACACTGCAGCTAACTAACGAACTGTGCAATGCATCAGTCAGTGGCAGCTTGGGGAGTGTCAGGAAGCAACGTAGCGCGAGCGAGGCACGTCACGATTTCTCCCTTTCTAGCACTGGCATGACGCAAAGCATGAAATCTTCACGCTTGTTGACATTGCGTGCAGTCAGCAAGCATGTCAGGGGTATTGCGCTTTCACTGAAGAGCTTCTTTCATGCAACAGACTACCCGCAAGAAAAACATATGTTCAAAAGCAGAAAAGTGTACACTCTTTCCACACGTCGCGAGATCTGGTGGAAAGCGTTCGCTTGGCAGGATATAAAAGCTGGCTGCCGCGGACAAGCTTCCAGTGTAAAACACCGACCACATCTGCTTCGTTTGAACTGTATCGCACAGAACAACTGGAAGTTGCCATAAGTTGCCATACCATACGTTGTAAAGGAAGCGGGCAAAATCGAAATGTTCTCCAAGGTAAATTTACCACACTGTATTTTCCATCGGACTTTTTGATTTTTTTTGAATACCACGCAACTCTCATAATTGAGAACGTCGCCTAAATTTTAAGTATGGGGGTGCAGAATTTATGTAATTTAAGAACAGTTGCATATAATATTCCACAGAATTTGAGACGTTGCTATATAAACGATATATTGAAGTTTACTCATAAGACACTCACCCGTTACCTGAGATAACTTCACGGTCTGTGCTTTTTTAATGCGAAAAGCCACACCTTGCATGGCCTGCATGTTTTCGGAATGGTTGCACTGAAATGTATTGCCACATCAAGCTAGATATGCCTATGAGAGAAGTACATTGCGTAGTACTACATGCCTGGGAGTAATTCTTTGTAGGGGTTTTCATACACTTGTTTTCATTTCTATCATTATGTGTTTCCAAGGTGCTTTTACTCCGTAACATGAAGATGTATGACAGTTTTGCTAGGTTCCATACCCGATGCTACTATCTAGAAAAGGTGTCGCCAGTGCTTCATTTTCCATCTCTGCAGGTGAAACTGCTCGTCTATTGCTTTGTCGCGAAGACGTGCGCGCTCAATCACCATGACTCCGCAACTGGATACCAGGGTCCCGGCTACAGCGGGTACGGTGGCTATAACGCTCCTGTAGCAGGCACACCTTACCAAGGATACGCTGGTTACTCGGCTGTAAGTAATGTATGGGCTGGGATTATGCCAAACTTCGCTTTCTTTGTCGTTGTAGGTGCATAAAGTTGCGCGCTGGAGAAACCTTTTTTTTTTCAGCACTGCTCGTTATACTGAAAACTTGAGGAAGTAGCTGCTGTACACATACGCACTTCCTACCGCCCCATGTGGGGAGGACAAAAGTAAAGTCACTACATCGGTCATTCTCATCCCAAATGTGCTGCGCGGCCGTGAAACACATAATGAGGTTAAAGTGCGGAATACATAGCGCCCACCTGAGTAACACAGTTTATTGCCGTGCTGACCTACATTCTTCAGCAACTGCTATCCCACTATCCCTCAGTTCAGGCAAATTTAATTAGAGCAACATTTGAGGCTTCGAAGAAAGGACACAATACGGCTAAGACCACCTGTTTTAGACTGGTTTCATTTTTTTCCGGACATACAAACCGAATATACTTTTGCACAACGATATAGGTAATATTTTATATCAGCACCATGACAGCTTTCTTCTTAAACCAATGCCCGCATTCCTTTTAAAGCGAAGCGCACGCACTCACATACACGATTTGGTTCGGCGAAAGGTTAAAGACATCATGTTTTCTCGTAGACCATATAAGCACTCCTCAAGGCAAACAGGACTGCTCTTCCAGAGCAGATTCATGAAACTAACCGGAAGACCGCGTTGTTCACAATACACTCTTATAGTGTCACCATTAACATCAGCTCTATGCCACATTGCGCATATTTGCAAGACGAGCAAGCATAACGGCTGCGTCACACTTCGCGTGCTTTAAGAGTAAACTTCAGCGCGGGTGCTTCTGTTTATATACATGGGAACATAGAAAGCTTTTCTTTTTTTTTTGCAACCACTGCAGTTATATTGATGAGGCTTGTCGCAATTAAAAGAAAAAGTTAAAATCCAGTGATTTTTCTGTTTACGTCGTCATAAAACTAAACATTCCAACTCAACGAGAAAAAACGAATCTTATGTAACGTACGAATTTCAATATATTAATTAAGTTTATAACACTCCCACTCCCACCGTTGCGCTCAGCACTCATCGAGGTAGATTAAAGAGAACTCATATCACATGCTACAAATGGTTTTTAAATAATACCTGCCATTATAAAGCGACACTAAAACTAGATGTCTCTTCATTGTAATTATCTTTTTCATACCCCTCTGAAAGTCATAGAGCTAGGAGGAATTCGATCCGAAGCGCTTTCTTTTAAATGTCACTATTAACCGCGAGAACAACAGAATGCATAGATGGCATTTGCAGTACGCAAAGCTTCATACCGCTTTCCCCTGTCTCCAAATATGGATACGCTATTCCGCTAAGCCCATAATCCCGCCAGCTTATTGCAGACAACTTGTGAATATTTCTTCACTCGCTAGTGTTCTGTACTGTGAATTAGTCACTATAATTACATTATCTTGCAGCGTCCAGAATTTCCTTTAAGACATGCATCAGACACGTCCGCTAAGCTCCACTTATACTTAGCTGCAACCTTTTGGCAGGTGTCTTGATATTTCGCGTGCTCTCTTTTGCACAACGATATAGGCAATATTTTATATCAGCGCCGACCATTTTGATTGATCACGGGAACGCTCAAAATATGGGGAACGTGCCCAACCTTTTTACGTGCCAAATGTTGAGAACGGGTTCACTAATCATGTCTTTGCAATGTATAGTCTTTAAAGGATTCGGAAAGCTCTTGTGGTCCGACTAGGGGGCTTAGGTTTGTTTATTGCTTTTTTGTTCTCTCAGTGCTCTTGTAACCAGGCTCTTTATCGTAGGCGGAGCGATCTCATTGTTCAAAGGGGGGGGGGGCGCTGGGGTCCACCCAGCTTTCCGAACCTGATGTGATATATATATATATATATATATATATATATATATATATATATATATATATATATATATATATATATATATATATATATATATATATATATATATATATATATACAGTGAAGTAGACGCGCGTATGCAGCGGTTTATTGACGTTTCGGCCGGGGTCCGGCCTTCATCACAATGGTGAAGACCGGGTCCGGCCTGATGAAGGCCGGACCCCGGCCGAAACGTCAATAAACCGCTTCATACGCGCGTCTACTTCACTGTGAATATTTACCCGGACCCAGAACTGCTTTTTTTCTGGTATATATATATATATATATATATATATATATATATATATATATATATATATATATATACAGGTGTCTTGATATTTCGCGTGCTCTCTTTTTCGATGCAGCCACCGCAGCCGTACAGCTTTGGCTACGACACGGCTGACGAGTTCGGGAACCGGCAGTTCCGCAGCGAACAAGGTGACTCGAGCAACGTAAAGACTGGCTCGTACGGTTACACGGACGTCAACGGCCTCTACCGGCGCGTGAACTACATCGCGGACGCCAACGGCTTCCGCGCCACTGTAGACACCAATGAACCGGGCACCGCGCCCGGAGCCAGCGCCGACGTTGTGTTCAATGCCGCACCCGTGGTCCTGCCCGTTCCTGCTGGGGCTGCAACACCTGCTGCGTACGGCGCCAGGGCATCCGCTGGTTACAGCAACGCGTTGAGTGGCTATGGTGGAAACGGATACGGTCTTTACGGCCGCCGTGGTGCTGGAGCCGGGTTTGGTGGTTACGGGCGCTTCGGCTACGCCCCTAGTGGCCCGGCCCTTGGCGGTTATGCTAGCGGCGGACATACTCCTTCCGGCTACGGTTCTGCTGGCTACGCGGCAGGTCAGTACGGGCCAGCTGGCTATGGCGGATTGGCCGCTGGTCACCATGGCTTCCGCCGTCGTAGATAAAGGACGCATCTAAAGCCTGTGAAGTTCTCAGTCGAAAAAGGGTGCTGCAGACCAAGGGGCCCATGTGTCAGCTTTCGTTCATAAAATTGGCCCTGCGTTAACTGAAATGAATGGCGCATATCAATAAAATGATTTACACATTTTTTGTTGTGTGAGATCTTCTTGCGGAATTCCTGCAAACCGTACGATGAGGCTGCTGATATGCTCAGGGGAAGGTGGAAAGGGGGGGAGGTTCTAAGGGCCTTGGTGTTCAGACCTGCAGTGAGTGTGTAATAGAGGCCATAAATGCTTGCGAAAACACAACGGTCTTGCGTTTCACTACAACAGGGGGTGTCTGAGTCTGATGCCCACCTTATTTTAGTTGTTCCAAGTATGATTGACAGAAGAATCCACAGAAGAATTCCATACAACACTGTAGAAAACCCTATAGTGACCTGCGACCGCTCGACCATTTTGATTGATCGCGGGAACGGGAAAAAATGGGGAACAATTGTTGACCATTTGACCATTTGATTGATCACGGGAAAAATGGGGAACGTGCCCAACCTTTTTACGTGCCAAATGTTTAGAACGGGTTCACTAATCATGTCTTTGTAATGTATAGTCTTTAAAGGATTCGGGAAGCTCTTGTGGTCCCAGTAGGGGGCTTAGGTTTGTTTATTGCTTTTTTGTTCTCTCAGGGCTCTTGTAACCAGGCTCTTTATCGTAGGCAGAGCGATCTCATTGTTCAAAGGGGGGGGGGCGCTGGGGTCCAGCCAGCTTTCCGAACCTGATGTAATATATATATTGCTACGGGGTAGCATTCCCAATGACGAAGAGCCGAGCAGGAAGAAGACGAAGACGACGATTGGAAGCTAGCGCGGGCTGTTGCCTCTTGGTCAACTGCGGCGTATTGCCTTGTAAATATACTTGTAAATAGCTTTTCTTCGGTGTCTTCCTACGTAACATATTTGGTGGAGGTGGACGTTCCCTGTACATCGTCACGGAGCTTCGCAGTGGACGGTACGTCGAGCCTACCTTCATGGCTCCCGGCGACGCCAACCCGACTTCTACGGCTCCGACACCTGCTGCCACTTCGACGACATACATCACCTTCTCCGCTCCCCGTGATCCTGGCGTATTCTCGGCAAAAGATGGGGAAGACGTTGTGGGGTCTGATGTGGGGTATCTCACACCGTACTCTTGGGACAAAGGAACGACAACACAGTAGTGCAAACAGTCACAAGGGCATTTATTGCACCTTTCATACATCAATGCCTGCTAGCCGAGTTGCTATCCACAAAACATGCCGATGGGCGCGCGACAAATCTAGAAGTCCGACTTACCGCGACCGGAAGCGAGCGAATATGTTCGCCCCATGCTGGATCCCAACGCCTGGTTGTTCGCGTGTATAGTCACGCGAATCGTGGCGCGTTCGAAGGCGGCCACGCGAGGCGGTCTCGCAGAAGCATGGGTGGCGCGCACGCGGGAGATGTCCCCGCGTGCGTCGACCCGCCGGGAAAGAGCCGCGCTGCACGTGCGGCACGCCCGTCCCGGTCCCTGCCTCGAACCCCAGAGAGCGCGCCTTCTCTCCCGCCGAGGGTAACCCCGCAGCCGCGCAACACTAACGCCATCTCTCGGACTGCGCCTGTACCACTCGGACCGCCGCATGTGCGGCGAAGCCGCACTACAGGAGACGCGCTATGCGGGAAAAACATCAGGGGAGGCGCGAAGGTCGCGCATCCCCACATCCCTCCAACCTTAAATCACTTCTTATTCCGGCGAAACATGTGACACGGCCTAACATTAACCCGTGCTTCGCGAACAAGATAGTACATGCAACAGTGGTCGCGCCGAAGAAATGTCTACACGCTGTCCATAACATGCGGGCCGACTGTCCTTGGGTGCACCGCTGGCGTCCGCCGGTCACAGCAGCGGCTTTGCAGCCTCGATGGCACGATCCCAGGCCAGGACTCCGGAGACGACGACGCAGTAGTCGGTACGAGCAAGCGTCGCTCGCGCCGACTCGCCCTGCTGGCGGGAGCCGCAGTAGCTGTCGGTGACCGCCGGCTCTTTTGTCCGCCGCCGAGGGTTGTGAGCTGGATACAGGAGGCCGCCGAAGTCGCCGCGCCGAACTGGCCACAGCATCACCATCGCCCGGGGTGGCTCGATCGTAGTCCGGGGCAGCAGCGCAGACGATGTGCAGGTGACGGCAAACCAGGGGTGACTCCAATCACACTGCGTAAACTCAACACACTCGGCAAACACTAAAGTAGTGCAAGGGAGAGGAATTCTGCATGCGTATCGCCCACGTGGTACGATGTTCAACTCGGCTAGCAAAAGATCGGGCAGCTACTCAGATGCTAAGTTCACGTGAACGAAGCTCGCTTTCTTGAGTCGAACGAGTAATTTCAATTCGTGCGAGGCTAACTAGAATGAGGTAAGCAAAGTGCAACACCTCAACGCCACGGTCCACCAGGTTGTGTCCCTCCACGTGCGACAGGCAGCTTCGTAAAGCCTTAGGCCTAAAGCGTCGCTACCCTGACAACAACCGGCATCCAAAAACAACACCCACAATGGGCGCAAAACAGGCAGCCGCGAGGAGACGTCAGCTCTGTGAGGTGGTCCTACTCCGCTCGGTGCACACAGCATCCGAGTTGACGGCGCCCACCGTCCCAGACGGTGTCGGAGCGCCCGGTGCCAGGCCGCAATACCAGTCAGCCCGTCGTGGCACCCGTGGCCCGCGACCACCCGGCTCCCAGAGCCGCGACTTCATCCGAGTCAAAGAGATAGAAGAAGCTATGTACATGAGAAATTCGGACCACCCACGAGGCTTCCGTACTCACTCGCTTCAGGCTTGCCACTGCTCCGCGGGCGCTCAGCCTCGCTCTCCCAGGATGCAGACCACGTGGCTCTCGTCCCGACGATTGTCATTAAAAAAAACACTTGCGAAAAGGCTTAGCATGTCGACATCTTCAAACACGCTACAGCCACCGTCACCTCGCTCAAGAAAGCATGCCGCCGACGCTAGCGATCAAAATCCACGCTAGGCCTACGCTTCGGTTCAAACAAAGGTCTCGAACGAAGCAACACTTAAAATTATCGTCCGATGCCCCAAGAGTTCCACGTTGGGCAGCCAGATGTGGGGTCTGATGTGGGGTATATCACACCGCACTCTTGGGACAAAGGAACGACAACACAGTAGTGCAAACAGTCACAAGGGCATTTATTGCACCTTTCATACATCAATGCCTGCTAGCCGAGTTGCTATCCACAAAACATGCCGATGGGCGCGCGACAAATCTAGAAGTCCGACTTACCGCGACCGGAAGCGAGCGAATATGTTCGCCCCATGCTGGATCCCAACGCCTGGTTGTTCGCGTGTATAGTCACGCGAATCGTGGCGCGTTCGAAGGCGGCCACGCGAGGCGGTCTCGCAGAAGCATGGGTGGCGCGCACGCGGGAGACGTCCCCGCGTGCGTCGACCCGCCGGGAAAGAGCCGCGCTGCACGTGCGGCACGCCCGTCCCGGTCCCTGCCTCGAACCCCAGAGAGCGCGCCTTCTCTCCCGCCGAGGGTAACCCCACAGCCGCGCAACACTAACGCCATCTCTCGGACTGCGCCTGTACCACTCGGACCGCCGCATGTGCGGCGAAGCCGCACTACAGGAGACGCGCTATGCGGGAAAAACATCAGGGGAGGCGCGAAGGTCGCGCATCCCCACAACGTCGAGGAGTGGATCAGCCTTTACGAACACGTCAGCCGCAATAACCGGTGGGACCCAACTATCATGCTCGCCAACGTCGTCTTTTACGTCGGTGGCACACCTCGAGTTTGGTATCGGACGCACGAAGATGAGCTGACCAGTTGGGATTCGCTTCAGCAAAAGCTTCGAGACTTGTTCGGCAACCCCCACGGTCACCAACTTGCCGCGCACAAGGCGCTTTCCGGTCGTGTGCAGACGCCAACGGAGCCCTACGTCACGTACATTCAGGACGTCTTGGCTCTATGCCGCAAAGTTGACGCACACATGACTGAGTCCGACAAGGTCTCCCACATCCTCAAAGGCATTGCCGATGACGCCTTCAACTTGCTCGTATTTAACAACGTCGCGACGGTGGATGCTGTTATAAAAGAGTGCCGCCGCCTGGAATTCGCTAAAAGCCGACGTATCGACCAACAGTTTGCCCGTCTGCCCAACACCCCAGCGACATCTTCCTGTGCCGACGCTCCTCGTCCCACCAACACTGGCGATGTTACCAGGATTGTAAGGCGTGAGATCGAGGCCGCCTATCCGGCTGCGTTCGACTCCAGCCCCTCCAATGCACCTGCAGTGACTGTTTCCCTGATCCAGGCAGTTGTCCGCCAGGAGTTCGCCAACATGGGTATTCACACCATCTGCTCGGCCCATCGCCCTGATCCCCACCCGGCATCTTCGATTCCACCTCGTCCCGCACCTTCTTACCCACCACGTTTCCGCAACCCCTCTGAATGGCGCACTGCAGACGACAAGCCAATTTGTTTTCACTGCCATCGAATTGGGCACATTTCTCGGCACTGCCGCAGTCGCTGGAGTTCCCTGAACCAGTCTACATATACTGCCTACTCTCGCCCCCCAGGTGGCCTTTCTCGTCCCTATGCTGCCCGCTCAGATAATGCCGCCACCGATTCTCCTGCGCCGAACCGCCCCTATTCTCGTTCGCCTTCGCCCCAACGACGACAATCTCGCTCTCCCCAGCCCCGCCGTTCCTATTCGCCGACTCCCTTCGGACGCCGCTCCCAGCCGGAAAACTAGACGATGCAGCGCCTCGAGGTGACGCTGCATTGCTCCCTACGCCGCCAAATCCTCTACTGACGTTGCCCACTCATCTGAACCTTCTTGACGTGAAAGTAGACGGTGTTCCTGTATCAGCTCTCATAGACACTGGGGCGCATTTGTCGGTAATGAGCGCGGATCTTCGTAACCGGCTGAAGAAAATAATCACGCCCGCCACGACGCCTGTTGTCCGTGTCGCCGATGGCGCAACAGCCCCCGTAATTGGTATGTGTGCCGCCCGCGTCTCCTTCGCCGATCGCTCCACTACCGTGCTATTCACAGTCATCGCTCACTGTCCCCACGACATCATCCTCGGCCTCGACTTCCTCTCCGCACATTCTGCTCTCATCGATTGCTCCGCCAGTACTCTCCGCCTCGACCTGCCTGTTCTGGATCCCGCTGACCAACACCTTCCTCGCCTCAGTTCCGTCGACTTCGTTCGCTTGCCACCTTCGGCACTGACTTACGTTGACTTCGTGTCATCCCCACCAGTGCCCGACGGTCACTACATCGCGGCTCCTATGCAAGACGTCCTCCTTACACACGGGATCACACTACCTCATACTATTTTATCTATTACGGTGAATTGCGTCTGCCTGCCAGTGGTCAATTTTGCCTTGACGACACAAGTGCTGCCACGTGGGATGTCTCTGGCCCAGCTTTGCTCATTCGAGGATCACCCTGTAGCATCGATTTCAGTAGACGACAATTCAACCGATCCTCCTCTAGCATCGCAGTCGGCAACTTGTACCATCGCCAACTTACAGAAAATGATTGCACCCGACATGCCGTCCGAGCACGCTCGTGCGCTCTAGCGCGTTCTGATTTCCTACCAAGATATTTTTGACTTTAACGATCGTCCTTTGGCCCAAACAACAGCTGTTAAACATCGCATTAATACCGGAGATGCCCCTCCTATTCATCGCCGCCCGTATCGAGTATCACCTGCTGAGCGTCAAGTGATTCACACCGAAGTTCGCAAAATGCTTGCCAAGAACATTATTGAACCGTCATGTAGTCCATGGGCGTCACCGGTTGCGCTGGTAAAAAAGAAGGATGGCTCATGGCGCTTTTGCGTGGATTACCGGCACCTTAACAGGGTTACCAAAAAGGACGTGTATCCCCTACCTCGGATTGATGACGCCCTTGACTGCCTCCACGGTGCTCGCTATTTCTCCTCTATTGACCTTCGCTCCGGCTATTGGCAGATTGCCGTGGACGATCTCGACCGCGAGAAGACTGCCTTTTAACACCCGACGGTCTTTATCAATTCAAGGTGATGCCGTTCGGCCTATGTAACGCTCCTGCCACTTTTGAACGCATGATGGACTCCCTTCTTAACCGTTTCAAATGGTCCACGTGCCTGTGCTACTTGGGCGACGTTATAGTATTGTCCCCAACATTCGCTACGCACCTCGAGCGCCTCTCAGCAGTCCTGGACGTTTTTCGGCGAGCCGGTCTGCAACTCAACGCATCGAAGTGCCAATTCGGCCGTCGCCAGATTACCGTCCTTGGACATCTCGTTGACGCGAACGGAGTGCAACCGGACCCAGGCAAGATCCATGCTGTTACGCAGTTCCCTGTTCCGAAGTGTGTCAAGGATGTGCGCAGCTTCATCGGCATTTGCTCGTACTTCCGCCGTTTCGTCAAAACTTTCGCGGCCATAGCACGACCACTAACCGAGCTTTTGAAAACAGACGCCCCTTTCCAGTGGGGCGATAACGAGGCCTCTGCATTCTCGCTTCTCATCGATCTTCTCACAACGCCTCCCGTTCTGGCCCATTTCGATCCTTCTGCGCCTACCGAAGTCCGTACTGATGCCAGCGGTCACGGAATTGGCGCAGTACTGGCATAACGCCAGCGTGGCCACGACCGTGTTATCGCTTACGCCAGCAGGCTCCTCTCGCCCGCGGAGCGCAACTATTCCATCACTGAGCGTGAGTGTCTGGCCCTAGTTTGGGCGGTTGCGAAGTTCCGCCCATACTTACATGGCCGACCCTTTTCCGTTATCACAGACCATCACGCGCTTTGTTGGTTATGCTCATTGAAAGACCCTTCAGGAAGACTTGGTCGCTGGGCCTTACGCCTCCTAGAATATTCGTTCTCTGTCACCTACAAATCTGGCCGACTACACAAGGACGCTGACTGCCGGTCTCGCTACCCGGTAGACGAGCCTGACGACGCCGACAGTAGTACCGCCGACGGCATTTTCTCTGTGTCTGCCTTCGCTAACATCGCCGATGAGCAGTACCGAGACCTATCGCTGCGAGTACTCATCGAGCGTCTGCGCTCTACACCTACCGACGCATCCGTTCGCCGATATGTCCTCCAGGGCGGCATTCTGTACCGAAGGAGCTTCCTCCCTGATGGTCCTGATCTTCTTCTTGTCGTGCCAAAACATCTACGACAGACTGTGCTGCTTCAGATGCATGACGCACCCACTGCAGGACATCTTGGCGTAACCCGCACGTACGACCGCGTCCGCCGCCGCTTCTATTGGCCTGGTCTTGCTCGCTCCGTCCGACGCTATGTTGCTGCCTGTGATCCCTGCCAGCGTCGGAAAACGCCTCAGGTGCTACCTTCCGGTCATCTCCAGCCGATCACCGTCCCTGTGGAACCGTTTTTTCGTGTTGGATTAGACCTCCTCGGTTCCTTTCCCACGTCATCCTCTGAGAACCAACGGGTAGCCGTCGCAACTGATTACGCCACCCGATACGCTATCACGCGGGCTCTACCTACCAGTTGCGCCACTGACGTCGCGGACTTTCTCTTGCGTGACATTATCTTAGTGCCTGGCGCCCCGCGACAGCTGCTTACTGACCGTGGTCGTAACTTCCTCTCGAAAGTTATCGCCGACATTGTGCGTTCCTGCTCTATTCAACACAAGCTGACTACCTCATACCATCCTGAAATCAAGGGCCTGACAGAGCGGTTAAACCGTACTCTTACCGATATGCTCTCCAAGTACGTTTCCAAGGACCACCACAACTGGGACATTGCCCTTCCTTTCGTCACATTTGCGTACAATTCTTCCCGACACGACACCGCCGGATTTTCTCCCTTTTTCCTACTGTGCCATCGCGAACCGACCTTGCCCCTTGACACAGCACTTCCTCCTGCTGCGACCTCAACGTAGGAAGACGTAGGAAGACGCAGAGGAAACGTTATTTACAGGTATATTTACAATGAAATACGTCGCACTGAGCCAAGATCTCACAGCCCGCGCTAGCCTCTAATCGTCGCATTCGTCTTCACCCTGCTCGCCTCTCTGTCATGGTAAATAATGTTCCGTAGCACTTCCCCCGGTGGCAAAAGCGCCGGCTTGTTGAGATCGCAGGAGGGGGAAGTGCCGTATCAAGTGGCAACGTCAGTTCATGACCGTACAGTAGATAAAATGGAGAAAATCCGGCGGTGTCATGCCGGGAAGAATCATATGCAAATGTGACGTAAAGAAGACCAATGTCCCAGCCGTGGTGCTTCTTGAAAACGTACTTGGACAGCATATCGGTAAGAGTACGGCTTAACCACTCTGTCAGACCATTGGTTTGAGGATGGTATGAGGTATTCAGCTTGTGTTCAATGGAGCCGGAACGCACAATGTCGGCGAAAACTTTCGAGAGGAAGTTGCGACCGCGGTCAGTAAGCAGGTGTCGCGGGGCGCCATGAAGCAAGAAATTGTCACGCAAGAGGAAGTTCGCGACTTCAGTGGCGCAACTGGTAGGCAGATGTCGCGTGTTAGCGTATCGGGTGGCGTAATCAGTTGCAACGGCTACCCATTTGTTCCCAGAGGATGACGTGGGAAAGGGACCGAGGAGGACTAAGCCAACACGAAAGAACGGTTCCCCAGGGACGGTGATCGGCTGGAGATGACCGACAGGTAGCACCTGAGGTGTTTTCAGACGCTGGCAGGGATCACAGGCAGCAACATACCGTCGGACGGAGCGAGCGAGACCAGCCAATAGAAGCCGCGGTGGACGCAGTCGTTCGTGCGGGTTACCCCAAGATGTCCTGCAGTAAGTGCGTCACGCATCTCAAAAAGTACAGTCTGTCGTAGATGTTTTCGCACGACAAGAAGAAGATCAGATCCGTCAGGGAGGAAGTTCCTTCGGTACAGAATGCCGCCCTAGAGGACATATCGGCGAAGGGATGTTTCGGTAGGTGTGGAGCACAGACGCTCGATGAGTGCTCGCAACGATAGGTCTCTGTACTGCTCATCGGCGATGTGAGCGAAGGCACACACAGAGAAAATGCCGTTGGTGGTACTGCTGTCGGCGTCGTCAGGCTCGTCTACCGGGTAGCGAGAAAGGCAGTGAGCGTCCTTGTGTAGTCGGCCAGGTTTGTAGGTGACCGAGTACGAATATTCTTGTAGGCGTAGGGCCCAGCGACCAAGTCTTCCTGTAGGATCTTTCAGTGAGCATAACCAGCAAAGCGCGTGATGGTATGTGACAACGGAAAAGGGTCGGCCATTTAAGTATGGGCGGAACTTCGCAACCACCCAAACTAGTGCCAGACACTCACGCTCAGTGATGGAATAGTTGTGCTCCGCGGGCGAGAGCAGCCTGCTGGCGTAAGTGATAACAGGCTCGTGGCCGCCCTGGCGTTGTGCCAGTACTGCGCCAATTCCGTGACCGCTCGATTCAGTACGGACTTCGGTAGGCGCTGAAGGATCGAAATGGGCCAGCATGTGAGGCGTTGTGAGAAAGTCGATTAGAAGCGAGAATGCAAAGGCCTCGTTATCGCCCCAATGGAAAGTGGCGTTTTCCTTTCAAAAGCACAGTTAGTGGTCGCGGTATGGCCGTGAAATTTTTCACGAGACGGCGGAAGTACGAACAAAGGCCGATGAAGCTGCGCACCTCCTTGACACACTTTGGAACAGGGAAGTGCGTAACAGCATGGATCTTGCCTGGGTTTGGTTCCACTCCGTGCGCGTCAACGAAATGTCCAAGGACGGTAATCTGGCGACGGCCGAATTGGCACTTCGATGCGTTGAGTTGCAGAGCGGCTCGATGAAAAACGTCCAGGACTGCGGAGAGGCGCTCGAGGTACGTAGCGAACGTTGGGGATAACACTATAACGTCGTCCAAGTAGCACAGGCACGTGGACCATTTGAAACCGTGAAGAAGGGAGTCCATCATGCGTTCAAAAGTGGCAGGAGCGTTACATAGACAGAACAGCATCACTTTGAATTGATAAAGACCGCCGGGTGTTACAAAAGCAGTCTTCTCGCGGTCGAGATCACCCACGGCAATCTGCTAGTAGCCGGAGGGAAGGTCATCAGAGGAGAAATAGCGAGCACCGTGGAGGCAGTCAAGGGCACCATCAATGCGAGGTAGGGGATACACGTCCTTTTATGGTAACCCTGTTAAGGTGCCGATAATCCACGCAAAAGCGCCATGAGCCATCCTCCTTTTTTACGAGTACAACCGGTGACGCCCATTAATAATGTTCTTGGCAAGCATTTTGCGAATTTCGGCGGGAATAACTTGATGCTCATCCGGTGACATTCGATACGGGCGGCGATGAATAAAAGGGGCATCGCCGGTATTAACGCGATGTTTAGCAGCTGTAGTTTGGGCCAAAGAACGATCGTTAAAGTAAAAAAATGTCATGGTGGGAAAACAGAATGTGGTAGAGCTCACGAGCGTGCTCGCCCGACATGCCGGGCGAAATCATTTTTTGTAAGTCGGTGATCGTGCAATTTGCCGAGTGTGATGGTAGAGGAGGATCGGCTGAATTGTCGTCGACTGCAATAGATGCTACTGAGTGTTCCTCGAATAAGCAAAGCTGGGCCAGAGACATCTCCCGTTGCAGCACTTGTGTCGTCAAGCCAAAATTGACCACTGGCAGGCAGGCGCAATTCGCCGTAATTGATAAAACTGTTTAAGGTACTGCGATCCAGTGTGTAAGGAGGACGTCTTGCATAGGACCCGTGATGTAGGGACCGTAGGGGACTGGTGGGCATGACGCGAAGTCAACGAAGGTCTGTGCCGAAGGTGGCAAGCGAACGAACTTGACGGAACTGAGGCGACTGGGGTGTGGTTCAGCGGGAAACAGAACAGGCAAGTCAAGGCGGATAGTACTGGCGGAACAATCGATGAAAGCAGAATGTGCG
Source organism: Dermacentor albipictus (assembly GCF_038994185.2). Classification (NCBI taxonomy): domain Eukaryota; kingdom Metazoa; phylum Arthropoda; class Arachnida; order Ixodida; family Ixodidae; genus Dermacentor; species Dermacentor albipictus. The sequence goes on from NC_091821.1 coordinate 484,090,538, forward strand.
GAGAGGAAGTCTAAGCCGAGGATGATGTCGTGGGGACAGTGGGTGGCGACTGCGAATAGCACGATAGTGGAGCGATCGGCGAAGGGGACGCGAGCGGCACACATGCCAATTACGGAGGCTGGTCCGCCATTGGCGACCCGGGCAACAGGCGTCGTGGCGGGCGTGATTATTTTTCTCAGCCGGTTACGAAGGTCAGCCTTCATTACCGACAAATGCACCCCAGTGTTTATAAGAGCAGATACAGAAGGACCATCGACTTGCATGTCAAGAAGGTTCAGATGAGTGGGCAACATCAGTGGAGTATTTGGCGGCGTAGGAAGCAATGCAGCGTTACCTCGATGCGCTGCATCGTCTAGTTTTCCGGCTGGGCGCGGCGTCCGAAGGTAGTCGGGGAATAGGAGACACGGGGCTGGGGGGAGGGAGATCGCCGTCATTGAGGCGAAGGCGAACGGGAATAGGGGCGGTTCGGCGCAGGAGAATCTGTGGCGGCATTATCGGAGCGGACAGCATAGGGACGAGAAGGGCCACCTGGGGGGCGAGAGTAGGCAGCATAAGTAGACCGGTTCGGGGAACTCCAGCGACTGGAATAGCATCTTGGACTTGTTGGTTTTCCATCCTGCTAGTAATAGCAGTGCCGAGAACTGCCACAGTGCCGAGAATGTGCCCGATTCGATGGCAGTGAAAACAAATGGGCTTGTCGCCAGCAGTGCGCCATTCAGGCGGGTTGCGGAAACATAGTGGGTAAGAAGGTGCGGGACGGGGCGGAATCAGGGCGATGGGCCAAGCAGATGGTGCGAAGACCCATGTTTGCAAATTCGTGGCGGAAAACTGCCTGGATCACGGAAACCGTGTGTGCAGGTGCGTTGGAGGGGCTGGAGTCGAAGGTAACATACTCTGGTAACATTGCCAGTGTAGTTGGGACGAGGACCGTCGTCACAGGAAGATGTCGCTGGGGTGTCTGGCAGACGGGCAAACTGCTGGCCGATACGTCGCCTTTTAGCGAGTTCCAAGGCGGAGGCACTTTTATATAACTGCATCCACCGTCACCACGTTGTTGAAAACGAGCAAGTTGAAGGCGTCATCGGCAATGCCTTTGAGGATGTGGGAAACCTTGTCTGACTCAGTCATGTGTTTGTCAACTTTGCGGCACAGTACCAAGACGTCCTGAATGTACGTGGCGTAGGTAGGGCTCTGCTGACGTCTGCACACGGCTGGAAAGCGCCTTCTGCGCGGCAAGTTGGTGACCGTAGGGGTTGCCGAACAAGTCCCGGAGCTTTTGCTTAAGCGAATCCCAACTGATGAGCTGAACTTCGTGCGCCCAAAACCAAACTCGAGGTGCGCCACTGAGGTAAAAGACTACGTTGGTGAGCATGATAGTAGGGTCCCACCGGTTATTGCCGCTGACGTGTTCATACAGGCTGATCCAGTCCTCAACGTCTTCCCCATCTTTGCCCGAGAATAGGCCAGCATCACGGGGAGCGGGGAGCGTGATGTAGGTTGTCAAAGTGGCAGGAGGTGTCGGAGCTGGCGGAGTCGAGTTGTCGTTGACGGGAGCCATGAAGGAAGGCTCGACGTACTGTCCACTGCGAAGCTCCGTGATGAGGTACGGGGATCGATACCCCGCACCTCCACCAGATATGCTACGTAGGAAGACGCAGACGAAAAGCTATTTACAGGTATATTTACGATGAAATACGCCGCGCTGGGCCAAGAAGCAACCGCCGGCGATAGCCTCTAACCATCGTCGTCGTCTTCACCCTGCTGGCCTCTGTCATCGTAAATACTGCTCCGTAGGAGTATATATATATATATATATATATATAAATATATATCAACGAGAAGAAAGGGGGTTAACCGAGGGACCCGATAATTATTAGTCATATAATGAGAAGCCAACAAACACGTGTTATTACATAACGAGGGTCTCGAATCCGGCAACGTTGATGCCTTCAGGTGGCATATGTGGGTTTATTGACCAGTTGCCTTCGCCCGAAAAGATCACGCTCTCGTGACGCCTGCGGCAAAAAAGACGTTCCACGTCCGCCGCCAAGGTCTGTGAGTGGGGGCGCTGGCTAACACTCCCAGGGTTCTACTAGTACACATAAATACCCAAGAAAGTGGATGGGGAAACGCCGCCGCGGTAGCTCAATTGGTAGAGCATCGCACGCGACATGCGAAGGTTGTGGGTTCGGTTCCCACCTGCGGCAAGTTGTTTTTGCATCCACTGTAATTTCCATTAATTTATCATTACTTTATTTCATTTATTAAGCACATGCAATTTCCCCTTTGTTGTACTTGGTGTCAGTGTTTGTTGGCTTCTCATTATATGACTATATATATATATATATATATATATATATATATATATATATATATATATATATATATATATATATATATATATTCGTGCACTGGAAGAAATTTCGTGTGACCTCGAAGAATTGAAGACTTGAGCCCTGAATTGACGGCGTTATATGAGTATTTATAGGACCGCACAGTTGGAGACAGTTTAATTTCACGGCCTAGTCCTCCTGGTGGTGTAATCTTCCGTCGTGTAATTGTGGCATACGTGGCTATCACTACTACTGCTTCGCTTTCTTGCGAAACCGAAGCCTCCCTCTCCCTCTTTTTTTTTCTGTGAGTCCATATATAAGAGCTCCTGCGCATGACTGCTGGTGATTCTGATTTCGAGTTAATCCGGCTAGGCCTCATTTCGATTACTGAATGAATTGTAGTGTTGCCCAACTATCATGCATCAAGTCCTAAAAAGAGCAGTTGCGTTACTCGAAGAAAACCTATTGCAGATTGTTTCCAGATACCCATGAGTAGCCGCCACTAATTTTTTTTGTTACTGAGACTTAGTACGTTATTTGGAAATAATCATCTAACTTAAGAATTACATTCCCAATTTTGAAAGTGTCAATGAGGCATTTCCAGGCATCCCAAAATGACATCTAACTGTGGTGTTTTCAGCGACGTACTAATTGCGTACACAATTTTCTAACTGGCAAAATAACCTCACGAAGTATGAAACAGACCACTTGAGTGCGCTCCTACCCGCATCGTGAAGCAGCGCTCTCAAATAATCTGATCGAAAGCAACTGCATTGCTTGTCGCAAACCCGAAGAGACAGCGCCTCACTTTGATGGTACGGAAAGAGCACCAACAGCAGGTCTGGGGGCTTCGCAGCTATTCCTTCGTCTCATTTCTACGTCACACATATTATCCATCTCTCAAGGCTGACTGATTACATTTATAACAAAAGCCCCTAATAACGAGGACGAAGCGCCGCTCTGACCACGACCGAAATGCGAAAAGCAATGCAATGGGCATAAAATGCTTCAAAATCCCGGCTTTGCTCACACCTCATTGAAAGAGTTCGCGTGAAGCTATATTTCGCACCAGAATGTCGCTTGAGACCAAAGCCAAATAATGTAACCGTTTTATTTTTCGTGAAAGGGCATACGTGCTGCAAAGAGAGGTTCGTGTCAAAAAATGAAAGTGAAATAGCCCGGGAAGTGAACAACGCGTAGAGAAAAGGCAAAACCTATGCGTTCAAGAAAGTAAATGTACCAATTCTATGTGAGCCGAATTGGCAATCAGGATGTCTGCACCAAAAAATAACGACAAAAAAAAATAAGATTTCAGTGCACCCTTATTATCTATATATTTGTAAGCTCCGCTGAACTCCAGCGTGCAGGACGTGTTCGAATAGGTCTCCTTTTGCAGCTACGCAGTACTGTGTCCGTGTTATCACATCTTCAGTGGCTTTCTTGATAACCGACGCCAGCATTCTGCGGCAGACATCTTTTACCCATCCCTTGAACTAATTCGACTTCCGTCTCGATCATATCAGCACTATCTTACACATAACCTCAAAGAAATAAATCGAGTGGAGAGAGTTCAAGTCACCTAGCCGGCCAGTTTACAGGCCCATGCCTTCTAGTTTATTGCGCACGAAAAGTCACATCCAGCCAGTGTCGTGCTCGGCTGTTGCTGTGTGCGGGTGCCCCATCTTGCTTATACCACAGGAGTGGAAGACTTGACAGTGGGACTTCGCTGAGAAACTCATCCATTCCTTCAAGAATTTCCTTCACGTAACGCTGTTCTGTCCGTGTGTGATGGAAGAAGACGGCATCGGCGGAAATTCTGAACCACATATTGAGCGACCACTGGTACTCCTGCCGATTGCGCTTTACAAAGTGCAGATTGGAGTATCTCCAATAGTGTTCATTATGCAAATTTACCTAGGCGTTTCTGAGAAAATTGGCTACATCTGTGCACATGATGTTGCTCAAAAAGTCTGGTGCCTCATCGGCTTTCGTGAGGACCCAATTTGAGAAATCTAGACGAATCTACAGGTCCGTATGTTTAGGCATTGGTGCTCGTTCAAGCAGTACGGGTTAAAAGCTGTCATTTAGAATCCTCCAAGCGGATGCCTTGGAAATTCGTACCTAGGCGGCCACATCCCGGACGCTAGCATGAGGGTTTGAGGCCATAAATGCTAGAGCATCAGTGCGCAGGCTAGGACTTAAAGATGGAGTCATCCGCCGCTTTTTTCTGAAGCTGCTGGTTGGTCTACGGCTTTTATAATTTCTGATAACAGTCGCTGCGTTTGGTCTTCCGCGACACTTCCGTGACTGAGATATGTATTCATTTGCAGCCCTACACTTGTTGCCACTTGCAGATCCCAAGGCAAGCAAAATATTTACCTTTTGCTTATTAGAGAAAGACATGGCGACTAGGGCGAAAGGAAACGCACCTTTAAACATTTGCACTCAGGCTGTGAATTCACTTTTCTGGTGATAGGTATTGTGGCAAAAAGAGGAAACATCCGTGCAATTGCTCTGCGCTAAGACAGCAGCTATGACAGCTTCTTTGCAACACCAAACGCGACGTGTTACTTCGGCTGGGTCATGGTAGATAAAGCACCAGCTCGATCGCGATGTTTTCTTTATTTCTTTTATTTCGTTCTGGCTAACTCAGACGGAGCCTGTTCGAGGATGCTGTATTATGATGCCAGTGCAGACAGGTGGTGTATTTAATATTTCGCGGAGTTTATTATCAGTCAGAAAAAAATTGGTACGCAATTAGTACGTCGTTGAATATACCACAGTTAGATCTCCCTTGGCTGTGCTTTCAAATGCCTCATTGATAGTTTGATAGGATAGTACGTCGCGAGTTACGTTTTTATTTCCAATTACCTTAATAAACCTCAGTAACTAAAAATTTTGTGGCAGCTACTCCACTGTACTGTAAACAATATGCTCTAGGTTTTCTTCGAGTAACGCATTGCTGTTCCTTTAAATTTTGGTAGGTGATAGCTAATTGGGACGCCCTTCATATATTTGTGCGCTTTGCATGCAACTGATGATGTTTCCATCCCTAATAAATGTGTTAAATTATTAATGTATTTTTCATGAGTCGTTGGAAAATGGAAATGGAAATCGTTGGAAATGGAAATGGAAATGGAAATGTCGTTGGAAATGGTTTTCATGAGCCTGCTGGAAAAAGAAGCAATACTGAGACACATATCCCTCACGTGCATTTTACACGCCATTGATAAAAGAATTAGTCGAAGGGGTCACTGAAATCTATAGGTGTTGTTTTTTTTATGGTCAAAAAAGCACGCAAAGCAATTTTAAGCGTGGTGAACATACATTTTCGTTCTCTAGGAATAAGGTTTCCATACCTTCATAAATAATTTTAAATTGGCTACCTCCATCTCTTTGAATAATATAACGACCTTGTCCTTTGTGTAGATTAGTATATGTTGCATATGTGTATGATGTTTATAGTGGAGATTTAAAACAATGTCCGAGTGAAAAAATAGGGATGAGACAGCCACCGCACGTGCTTCTAACACGTGTGTCCTCCTATTGTCAGGATTCTCAGAAATAAAGCGAAAGTATGAGTTAAACGTCGTGCACGTCCGTGCCAACAATGATGCAGTAAGCTATTTCTAGTGAAAAGATCCAGGAAAGTCAAAAGAAACCTCAAATCATGTGGGTGACAAAGCTTTGGTAATGGCACTTTAGGTGTGTGCGGGCGCGCACGCGCTTGTGTTTGTGTGTGTGTGTGTGTGTGTGTGTGTGCGTGGGCGTGTGTGTGTGTGTGTGTGTTTGTGTGTGTCTGTGTGCGTGTGTGTGAGGAGGAGGAGGAGGGTTCTTCGGCATTGCCTAGGGCGGGGGGGGGGGTATCAGCCTCCCGCGGAGAACTCCGGAGCATGCTCGGGCCCCGGAGCCTCCTCGTAGTCGGCGCCTATGCTGTTAATTAAACTTATGCTTTTCTAGTTGATTGGCATCATATTAAGTGTTCCTAACTACTGGACTGCCTTTCAAGCACTTCTTTAGATTTGTGTACGTGCAATGTAAAGTGATTATGTTACAATAAAAGTTCATAATAATGTTATAATTGGTAAGTAAGTAAGTACATTATCTACAGGAAGCAATTTACAAAGCTCACTGCAGGGACAAGGGCTAAAGGCAATCAAGCCTGACAATCGCCCCCGTCCCTCCGCAGTTCTTGACAGTTCAGATGCATCGAGTTCACCACATTCAAGCAAGGATTATGATACATTAGTTTCAGGAAAATTGTCAACTAGTAAGTTGCAAAAGTACACATATTGACACGTGTACTTATCTTTATCGGGCAACCACGTTTCGCCGCTTAACAACTGTAATCGCAGAGCGAGGGACGCGCCTGCATGTATCCGACGTTTCTGGAAAGTTATCGACGCTTCTATCCGCGTGTCTGTTGTCGCCGAACCTTGTGTTATCAGATTTCATCGCGTGACACGAATGGTGTAGAACTTTGTGGAAGACACGCGGGTCCCATCAGTTAATCTGGAACATTCGATGACTGATCTATAAAAGCCGACGCGCTTGACCCGCTGATCAGATTTTCGACGATCGCCGAGCGTGTTCGCCGCTATCGTTGCGCTATAAGTGTAGCCTGTTTTGTGGGCACAGGTTCGCCCAATAAAAGTTAGTTTTCTTGTTCACAGTATTGCTACTGTCTTATTCAACGTCACCACCACGTGACATCTGGTGGAGGTGCTTGTGCGTTCATGTACCGAACGCCCCCGCAAAGTCGCGACCCAAGCCCGAAGCCCGAGGACAGAACCAACATCGCCGAAGACCAGCGTGCTAGCCGCAGACTGCAAGGACTGCCCCCAGAGCACGGACTTCTACCTGAGACGACAAAGAAGATCGTGGTCAAGACAACGCCAATGGCTGCCCCGGCGTCCCCTGTTATCCTACAACAACCTCGGGACCCACCAACCTTCCATGGAGCAGCGACTGAAGACCCGGAATCATGGCTGGAGACCTACGAACGAATCGCAACATTCAACAACTGGGACTCCGACGAGAAGCTGCGGCATGTCTACTTCGCCTTAGAAGACACCGCCAGAACTTGGTTTGAGAACAGGGAATCGACCTTGACAACGTGGGACCTGTTCCGTAGCGGCTTCCTACGCACCTTTACAAGCGTCGTGCGCAAGGAAAGGGCTGAAGCTATGCTGGACGCCCGAGTGCAGCTACCAAACGAGAACGTTGCCATTTTTACGGAAGAAATGAGCCGTTTGTTCCGCCACGCCGACCCGGATATGGCCGAGGAGAAGAAAGTCCGCCTACTGATGCGTGGGGTAAAGGAGGAACTTTTCGCCGGGATGGTAAGAAGCCCACCGAAGACCGTCGAAGAGTTTCTTTCTGAGGCGACGAACATTGAGAAAACACTCGAAATGCGGAACCGGCAATTCAACCGCCGTACAGGCTCTACCCACTACGCAGGAATTCAATCGCTGGCCACGGACGATCTGCGCGAGACCATCAGGGCCATTGTGCGCGAGGAACTGCGGAGGGTCTTGCCTTCGTCGCAGCCTCAAGTGGCCTCGATCGCCGACATCGTAAAAGAAGAGGTGCACCGATCGCTTGGAGTTCCTCAAGTGCAACCAGAACCGCCGCAGCCTCAGCCGCAAGCGATGAGCTACGCCGCCGTCGCCCGCCGTCAAGGTCCCCTTCCACGACCGCGCCAGGACCCCGTAACGCCGCAATTCCGTCGACCACCACCGCCGCCGCCAGCACGCCCACCCGTCGCCCAGCGCAGCTACCCGAGGAAGACAGACGTTTGGCGTGCTCCTGACCACCGCCCGCTATGCTACCACTGCGGAGAAGCAGGTCACGTCTACCGACGATGCCCGTACCGAGAGATGGGACTGCGAGGTTTCGCCGTCAACGCGCCGCGTCCACAGCTTGGAGAGCGCCCACGTGACATCGCCGACTACCTCGCCGCCACTCAGTGGAGCCCTCGACGACCGTCCCGTTCGCCGTCACCAGGCCGCTACCTGTCGCCGCAGCGCCGACCGTACACCGGCCCAGCCCGGGGCCGCTCTGCGAGCCCATATCCGGAAAACTAAAAGCAGCAACCGATGGAGGTGCGGTTGCTGTTCGTCGAACTGACGAAGATCCTCCGCCGCCGACGAAGACGACGAAGAAACCATCTCGACGACCTAATGACGACACACCGCCGTTCCGAAGAAGTCGGGAAGCCAAGACTACACTGACGAAAGACGACTTGACGACGCAACGTTCCAGCTTCAGTTCAACACGACGCAGCCGTGATCCGACGCCAAGACCCAACTGCAACGCCAGACAAAGAACAACCGACCTCGACGTGCTTCTCGACGGCCACGCAGTCACTGCCTTAGTCGACACAGGGGCCGACTACTCCGTAATGAGTGGACACATCGCCGCCCAGTTGAAGAAAGTTAAGACCGCATGGGAAGGCCCTCAGATTCGAACCGCTGGAGGACACCTCATCACGCCGACTGGGATCTGCACGGCAAGAATAACCATTCATGACCGGACTTACCCTGCCACCTTCGTTATCCTCCAACAGTGTTCACGAGACGTCATTCTCGGTATGGACTTCCTCAACCAACACGGCGCAGTCATCGACCTGAAGTCGAAGTCAATAACACTGTCGGAAGATCATGCGATACCGCCGGAGAGCCCTCGTAGTCACCACGCCTTGAGTGTGCTCGAAGAGCAAGTGAGCATCCCGCCTCGCTGCAGCATTGTTATTTCGGTCAGCACCGAAACACCCGCTGACGTAGAAGGCGTCATCGAAGGCGACCAACGTCTACTGCTAGACCGTGAAATTTGCGTCGCAAGAGGGATCGCTCGACTGCATGAAGGGAAAACTGAAGTGTTGCTGACAAACTTCAGCCAGGAGTTCAAGCACATCAACAAGGGCACGACGATCGCGTACATCGAGGAAATTCTGGAAACAAGTAATGCGTTTGTCCTCTCGGATTCCGCCGCATCTACCCCGACGACTGTGGTTCCCGAACCAGACTACGACATTAATCCAAATCTCCCTATGATTAAGCAACAAGAGCTCAGAAGTCTGCTCCGACGATACAAAGGCTGCTTTTCGACGTCATCGAGGATTCGACAAACACCAGTCGCCAAGCATCGCATAATCACCGAGGAATGCGCTCGACCACTCCGTCAGAGCCCTTACCGCGTTTCGCCGCGAGAACGCGAAGCTATAAGAGAACAAGTCGACGAAATGCTGCGCGACGACATCATCCAGCCGTCGAAAAGCCCGTGGGCATCCCCTGTTGTCCTGGTGAAGAAAAAGGACGGAACCCTGCGTTTCTGCGTCGATTATCGTCGTCTGAACAAGATCACAAAGAAGGACGTATACCCCCTCCCACGGATAGACGACGCATTGGATCGGCTCTGCAACGCCAAATACTTCTCGTCCATGAACCTCAAGTCTGGCTATTGGCAAATAGAAGTCGACGAAAGAGATCGCGAAAAGACCGCCTTCATCACCCCAGACGGCCTCTACGAGTTCAAGGTTATGCCATTCGGACTGTGCTCGGCGCCTGCAACGTTCCAGCGCGTGATGGACACGGTTTTAGCAGGATTGAAGTGGCAGACCTGTCTCGTATACTTGGATGACGTCGTCGTCTTCGCCGGAAATTTCGACGTTCACCTTAGGCGGCTTGCAACAGTACTAGAGGCCATCAGGTCATCAGGACTTACTCTGAAGCCGGAAAAGTGCCGCTTCGCTTACGAGGAGCTTCTATTTTTAGGCCACGTCATCAGCAAATCTGGAGTCCGCCCCGACCCGCAGAAGACAGCGGCCATAGCAAAGTTCCCGCAGCCCATCGACAAGAAGGCAGTGCGTAGATTTCTTGGCATGTGTGCCTACTACAGGCGATTTGTCAAGAACTTTTCGCGCATCGCTGAGCCGCTGACGCAGCTAACTAAATGTGACGTCGGGTTCAAGTGGGAAAAGCCGCAGGCCGACGCATTTCAAGAACTCAAACGACGCATGCAGTCGCCGCCCGTACTTGCGCACTTCGACGAGCACGCCTATACCGAAATCCACACTGACGCCAGTAGCCTAGGCCTCGGTGCCGTCCTAGTCCAGAGAAAAGATGGACATGAACACGTGATAGCTTACGCTAGCCGGTCCTTGTCAAAAGCGGAAGGCAATTATTCTACAACCGAAAAGGAATGCCTCGCCATCGTTTGGGCTACAGCGAAATTTCGCCCTTACCTATATGGCAGGCCATTCAAAGTCGTCAGCGATCACCACGCCTTGTGTTGGCTAGCGAATTTAAAGGATCCCTCTGGACGGCTGGCACGGTGGAGCCTCAGACTACAAGAATACGACATCACTGTAACATACAAGTCCGGACGAAAACACTCAGACGCCGATTGCCTATCACGTGCCCCCATTGACCCGCCGCCGCAAGATGACGAGGATGACGACGCCTTCCTAGGAATAATAAGCGCTGAAGACTTCGCCGAACAACAACGAGCGGACCCGGAGCTTAAAGGCCTCGTCGATTATTTGGAAGGGCACACCGACGTTGTCCCCAGGGCATTTAAGCGCGGATTATCTTCCTTCACGCTTCAAGACAGTCTACTCGTGAAGAAGAACTTCTCACCAGTCCGCGCCAATTACCTTCTTGTTGTCCCGTCAGGACTTCGTCCAGAAGTATTGGACGCCCTACATGACGATCCGACTGCTGGACACCTCGGATTTTCCCGGACACTATCGAGGATACAAGAAAAGTATTATTGGCCGCGCCTGACCGCCGACGTCGCCCGTTATGTCAGAACATGCCGAGACTGTCAGCGACGCAAGACACCGCCGACAAGGCCAGCCGGATTACTACAGCCAATCGAGCCTCCTTGCCGACCATTTCAGCTGATCGGGATGGACTTGCTGGGACCCTTTCCGACGTCAATAACCGGAAATAAGTGGATCGTCGTGGCGACGGACTACCTCACCCGCTTCGCTGAAACAAAAGCACTGCCGAAAGGTAGCGCAGCCGAAGTGGCGAAATTCTTTGTCGAAAACATCCTGCTGCGACATGGCGCACCAGAAGTCCTCATCACCGACCGAGGCACGGCCTTTACAGCGGAGCTCACCCAAGCCATTCTGAAATACAGTCACACAAGGCACAGGAGGACAACGGCCTACCACCCGCAGACGAATGGTCTTACGGAGCGGCTGAATAAGACCCTCGCCGACATGCTAGCGATGTACGTCGACGTCGAACACAAGACCTGGGATGCCGTCCTGCCGTACGTAACATTCGCTTATAACACGGCGGTACAAGAAACAACACAGATCACGCCGTTCAAGCTGGTCTACGGCAGGAACCCGACGACGACGCTTGACGCCATGCTGCCGCATGTAACTGACGAAGAGAATGTTGACGTCGCTAGCTATCTCCAGCGCGCCGAAGAAGCCCGACAGCTCGCCCGCCTACGGATCAAGACCCAGCAGCGTACCGACAGCCGACACTACAACCTCCGACGACGCTTCGTCGAGTACCAGCCCGGCGACCGTGCTTGGGTATGGACCCCGATACGCCGGCGAGGACTCAGTGAGAAGCTGCTGCGACGCTATTTCGGACCCTACAAGGTCATCCGACGTATTGGCGCACTAGACTATGAGGTCGTGCCAGACGGCATTTCGCACTCACAGCGGCGCCGCGCACGATCTGAAGTGGTCCACGTGGTGCGCCTTAAACCATTTTACGGACGCTGATGAACTTCCTTAGTTTGTTGTTTTCTTTGATACGAGTGCTTTTCTTTGTTACTTTCGTTTGTTTGCAGCATCGGGTCGATGCTTTTTAAGAGGGGGGTAATGACACGTGTACTTATCTTTATCGGGCAACCACGTTTCGCCGCTTAACAACTGTAATCGCAGAGCGAGGGACGCGCCTGCATGTATCCGACGTTTCTGGAAAGTTATCGACGCTTCTATCCGCGTGTCTGTTGTCGCCGAACCTTGTGTTATCAGATTTCATCGCGTGACACGAATGGTGTAGAACTTTGTGGAAGACACGCGGGTCCCATCAGTTAATCTGGAACATTCGATGACTGATCTATAAAAGCCGACGCGCTTGACCCGCTAATCAGATTTTCGACGATCGCCGAGCGTGTTCGCCGCTATCGTTGCGCTATAAGTGTAGCCTGTTTTGTGGGCACAGGTTCGCCCAATAAAAGTTAGTTTTCTTGTTCACAGTATTGCTACTGTCTTATTCAACGTCACCACCACGTGACAATATCAAATCACACATAAGCAAAAGAAGTTTACATAACATCTTTAAACAATTGTACAGAAGAGGCCGCGCACGGCAAGATGCACAGCCAAACAATATAAATTCTAAAATAAGAAATGTGAACGCATGAGAATACACTGAAAACATATTATGCATGGAAATACTCTGATTACTAAGTCGTTGATGATTTAAGCATTGGTCGTGGCATGAAAATCCACTCGTTAATATTGGTACTGTATACATTTGGTTATTAATGAGTTCGTTTCTTGTTTTTTAAAGGCACTACTGCTAACTTTAAAGTTCAGTCAACCTGCAAAGATTTTCAGAACATGATGTGTCTGGTATGCAGCACTTTGTTTTCCATAATTCTTATTTTAGGTTCTCGTTTCCTTTGTTCTTGTAAAGAGTATATAGTCTTTCAATGGGGCTTTGTTCATATAGTTGGTTTTGTTGAATTATCTGGAGCAATTTAGTATATTATGACTGATCCACCCTGAGCATGGAGTGTTTTATGAACAGTGGAGCATTTAGAAGGTCCCGTGATTTTCCCGTGTACTTTTCAAAACAGCGCAATGTTTTCTGTGGCAGAGTATTAAGCCTAGGGTAATTTCTTTGCGATGTCGTTCCCTCGACTAATATCCCATTTTTACCTTTGAATGGAACAGTGCATCCTTATTTTTAACCTTACTGCGATTAGGTGTACTGTTTTGTAGAAACATGCAATTATTCGTGGATACGCGGTCATTGGGTGATTCAAATGTGTATTCCAGTTTAATTCCTCCTGGAACCACACACCTAAAACATTTTCTTCCCTGATGCACGCAATACAATTTCCTTCAAATTCGACACTGAATTTACTAATAGGCTTGTTTATAGGTCACTATATCATATATATATATATATATATATATATATATATATATATATATATATATATATATATATATATATATATTATTCCAGCATTGTTTATTAGTGCTTTAACCAATTTCAAAGATCCTTTAAATAGGTGTTTACACTGACCTCATGTAATTTTAATTTGTGTGATGAAAAGAAAACGTTCGTATCATAAGCATACGTAATAAGTTCTGCGGAATCCGGTATTTCGACAAAATGATTTATATACGCGAGGAACAACAGTGGCCCAGTATGGACACTTGGGGAACTCTTCGGTTTAACTTTATCTTTGTTGACATTGCGCTACTTATGTGTACGAATTGATAACAATCTTCATGGTAACTTTTGAAGAGTTGAACTGAGACTGCACGCACTCCATATCTCGATTGTTTATTAAATAAAAGCTGGAATCGTATGGAGCCGAATGCTGCTTGAAGGTCAAGTCCGAATATAATTGTTCTGTTCTATATGGTCGATTATCTTATGTTTGATATGCAGTAGAGCTTGCTCTGTTGACTTGTTTTTCTGAAACCCACATTGACTCCTTGATGTTATTTGATGTTTACTAAAGAAGAATGCAAGTCTATCGTAAATTACGCTTTCAAATACTTTTTTGTTCGAAGCACGCATATTGGTCGATAGTTGGCTAAAATATTGAAATCATCCCCTTTATGACCTGCAGTGACATTTACCTTTACCTGTTCTGGAAATACACTGGTAGTGAGGGTGAAGTTGATAATATAAGCCAACACAACACAAATCAATGGTAATGTCCATTTCAACTCAGCAGAGGCTATTTCATCAACGCCTGACGCAGCACTATATTAAAGTTTTCTGATTAAGTTTTGTAGCTCAATCGGATCTGCGGGTACCAAAAAAATAGAACTAGACATGGTAGACTTGCCAGCAATTGGGGCATTTTCCGTATTTTCAATGGGTGCAACATAAAAACCTGAGTGTATAAAGAGGTCGTTCATGTCATTTGCTAATATTTTGGGGCTGACTGTTCCGTCATTAATTGTTAGGTACTGTGTCCTATGAAAGTCTTTATTCCTGTTCGTGAGCCCATTTACGACCTGCCATAATTTCTTCTGCTCATTGGGAATATTTTCAAATAACTTTTCATAAGAGTTAATTTTAGCCTTTCTTATGTCTGAAGTAAGATCACTTCTATATGCCTTGTATTTGGTAAACGCGTCTGCCTCTCGCGAGCGGATAAAATCATGCTACAACTAATTGTTTAATTGAATACGCCAGCAAAGATCAGAATTTATCGAAGGCTTCCTGCATTTTTTCTATTCTACCACGTGAGAACTTCTGAAGTGGAAATGCTGCGCCATAATTAGTACGCAGCAAACATACAAAGGTATTACAAGATTAATCACAGTTGTCTTGCCTGTAACAATGCTCCAATCTCGGCTCTGAACTAAGTAAAAAAGTGCTCCCGACTTTTGCTGTCTTTTTTATTTATTTTATTTTTTGTTTATATATTTTTACTTACTAATTATATGAAGAGAAGTCTGCGTTTTCAGAATGCAGAAGCGAGGAGTAAATGACGTAAGAAAAAGGAAGGGCATACGATCAGATATGTCATACCAAAAAACCCCGGTTTTTATATTCTGAGAATTTAAATTCATAGCACATATATCAAGCAGCGTAGCGCTTGCCGATGTGATCCTAGTAGGCAAAGTTATAAAATTTGTGCTTCCATATGTAAGTACAAGCGTTTCAAATTCTCTCGGATAGGGATCATTGGAGCAGAGGTTATTTATATCGCCCATAATTATGCAGAGATTATTCCAGAGCAATAACACAACATCAAGGAAGTCTAATTTTGTTCTGTGTGTGGCCATGTGGTGGCCTATATCAACCAATTCCTAAAATGGATCAATACACATCGTCATGCATTCAATATCATCATTCACGACAGAATATTTATGAAGTAGTTGGCAAGAAAGCGCAAGACAAGAAAGCGCAAGATAAATAGCAAGACCTCCCCTTTTTCGCTGTCTGCGACACAGGATTTCAATAACCTTTAAAAAAATGGTGCATCTTCTTTATAAGTAATCCATGTTTCTCAGAAAACCAGCACATCAAATGCAATTGATAGAGACTGTAGGAAAGCAGCAATGTCATCGACCTTTCTTTTAATGCTTCTACAATTTGCATGTAATGCCGAAAACAAGTTTTTGCTAGAGCGAAATTCATTATTATAGTCAACTACAGCATAGTACTTGCGGTTATTAAGAAGATCAGGCATAATAAACTGTTTTCAGCTTAGTGTATCACCATTCCATGTTCCATTCCCCAAATTTAGTCATACTTGCCTCATCCGCAATGTGTATCGATCGCGAACACTTTTCTTTCCGTGCTAGCACTTTGCCACGAGATGTTCACACAAATTTTCAGCCAGTTTCATTCGTTTTCCCGTATTGCCGCTGCAAGCAGAGCCTTTCCCCTCTGCGTCAAATGCTCATTTACAAAATGGGCACCTCCTTCTTATTCCCAAGCACAGAGCTATCCAGCCTTCTCTCTCTACTTTTCGTCTGAATGTCATGTTTTGTTCTTTTGAGAAAAGAAATGAATATTTTCTGCACCCCTGACTTAGGAGTGTGGATACAGTGGCATGTGTCGTTGCCAGCTAGATCAATCGTCGTGCTGACAGCTTTGTCTATCTTTGTTACAACATCAACTAGGTTACTTCCTACCGGCGCAGCTTTTATGCAAAATTGCTTAGGCGCTGATTCTCCTCCAGCTCATCGCATTCTTGTGATAGTTTCTCATTTTCCGCTTTTAGTGTCATGTCTTCTGTGATAAATTCTTGGATTTCAACTATCTATTCTTAATATCAGTGGCTGCATCTTTCACCTCACTTGGATTTCAACTATCTATTCTTAATATCAGTGGCTGCATCTTTCACCTCACTTCAAGTACCAGCGCAAAAGGTTATGCTGTCCTCAATTTCTCTCATCCGAATTCAATATCGCGCTTAGACTTTTCAAACGCTTTTGACAGCCCTTCAAAATCTTTTACGTCTGCTGCATTCTTCTCTGCATTCTTTCCGATATTCTTTGCAGATTCTTTCCCCATTAGTAAAACAAATGCACTTCACGAAAAGCAAATACACTTCACGCTTTTTTTTGGTAGCAGTGCACAAGAACAAGATCAAATTTTAGAACAAGCAACACTATTTCACACCTGCAAAAGCAGTAGGTGCGTTGCAATCTCCATGGTGCGTGCACCGCCGCGGAACTGCGTGGCCCACTCGTCGAAGCCGTCCTTCTATACGTTTTCCAAGACACGTTGGCGATTCGGCAACATGAAGATCCAATCGCAGGCACAGGACCACGGTGACGAAACTTTCAGCGGAGCATCCGACCAAGAAGGTGTTAAGGGTGGTTTCCGTGGGCCGAACTGAAGACAGCGAGCTGCAAAAGCAGTAGCTGTGTTACGATCTGCATGGTTTGTGCACGGTTGCCGAACTAATTAACGTGACGTCATCGAAGAGCGGGCATGAGCGACTGATTCCTCTATCGGAGTGCAGACATTCACGCGATCTTGAGAATCAACCGGTCCTTCTTGAAAATTTTGAATTTTGATAGAAGTCTCCATCCAGCTGAAGTGGGAACTCCTGGACAACTGCAAGAAAAACAGAAGATGGCCCTTGACTCACTTTTGCTCACTTTTTCTTCTCATGATAGTGGCTAAGTATCGGGCAGCTTTGGTTACTCTTCTATTGTGTTCAGCTGTCTGTTCATATTTCTAGGTTTACAATTTTGTGTTTCATCAATAAATATAGCTGACTCCACTTCTTGTGATTCGCCTCTCTCTCCCCTGATCAAATGCCTTTCACGCCTTTCATTCCCAGTGGGGTGAACAGTACATTCTTGTGGCGGCGCTGCTCTTGCACGGAGTAGCCATTTCGCTAAACAACCCTCAATGGTACAAACACAATGCAAACGACCGCGACATCACGTTTGTGAGCAGAATAGCATAAAATAAATCTTATTCACAGATGTATTTTAAGGTTTGGGCCATAATATATTAGAAGAGTGATAGTTTGGCCTAGCCCATCATTCAGTTCAATGTAACAGGGCCTTGTTCTTAGCAAAGGTAAACGATCTAAGCTATAAAAATATTGCAGCTCGCATTGTTAATTTAAACCATCAGGCACCGTGATATGGTCCCCACATAAGGACCATTGTTGAACGAAAGAAACCTTATTCCCGCTTGGCGAAAGAATCACCCATGATCAAAGATAGGCTGCTTACAAAACAGCATTTTGTGCTTACGTAACTGCACCCAAGCTAACTAATAATAACTTGTTATCTTAACTAGCATTCTTCTATAGATATTGATAATTATTGTTAAAAAATTTTGAAATGCACAACTCATCACCTAATGATCGCATTATTTTGGATGACTCCTTCGGTGCCTGTATTCCTCGTGACCAATGTGCCGTAGCTATAAAAAAACATGAATGAAAAGCTTTTGAA
Source organism: Dermacentor albipictus (assembly GCF_038994185.2). Lineage (NCBI taxonomy): Eukaryota > Metazoa > Arthropoda > Arachnida > Ixodida > Ixodidae > Dermacentor > Dermacentor albipictus. The sequence goes on from NC_091821.1 coordinate 484,108,532, forward strand.
ACACATGTAGAAGCGTTTTGCCAACCAACCTTGACTTTGACTCCGTGCCAAAACCACTAATTACTGTTTATATGACTGGTGCTATAAAAACAACTGATTATCTCAGTGGAAGTTCTTCTCCCGATTGTTGCTCAGCTGTTAACAAAAAAATTTTGAAGAAGTACTATTGTTGTGGCTCAATTATACTTTCAAAGATGTTTTCTGCGATCTCTAAATACCTCAGCAGTGTCTGTCGAATGGACGATCGGGAGGGTGGTTTGTCAAGTTACAGGAACTCGCCTACTAGTTACCGTTCCAGTTCCACGATTAGTACTCGTTGTAAACTACTCGAACATATAATTTTTCCTAGCCTTAGAAATTTCCTTGAGTCTAATAATTTTTTCTCTTCAGCCCAGAAAACCTTTAAAAAACACTTTCATGTGCAAAGTAACCATTTTCTTTCCCTCATAAATTACATCGAATCTGCGATCATTCTTTTTGAGCCAAGTGCGTTTTCTTAGATTTTTCTAAGCGTTTCAGAAGGTTTGTCACAAACCTCTGTAGTTCGAGTACTTTCAAGTAAATCTCGATTCTAACTTACTCACGCGCATGAAGCGTTTTATAAGGAATCGCGCTCAATTTCGATGACCTAATGCATACAGTCCTTCTTTTAGTAAGTTTCATTCTGTAGTACCGCATGGTTCGCTTCTGGGCCCTCTCGTACTTCTCACTCATATTAACGACCTTCTGACTCCAGCATCCTCTGACATATACCTGTTCGGTGACCATTGTTATTTCGATAAATAAGCATTGAAGCCGAAGTTAACGAACTGCCACGTGACGTTAACTCTATAGCTAAATAGTGTAACTACCTAAATATTAGCAAGTTTAATGTACTGCACCTGTCCCGGGAAGCTAACCACCAGAACGTTCAGCTCATAAATAACGTTCGTCTGGAAACAGTATTTCGTACAAAAATATCAGTGTCAACAAGGCAGTCATGGTTAATTAACACCAAGCATGCCATTAACAAAGTTAACCACACCCTAGGTTATCTGCGTCGTAAATTTTCTAGCGCGCCGTCTGCTCTAAAATGCTAATTGCATAAAACTTATAATACTGCCTAAATCAGAATATCTTGCACTTGTGTGGGATACCAGACAAGATAATCTAGTTACCGCTTTAACTCTTTACTAAGTGGTTCATTTTCATCGTTTCTAATTATCTCAGAACTGCGAGCATTACATCAATGAAATATTTTTTGACCTTCCTTTGCTGTTCTTTCACCGTAATATTGCATGTTTAACATTTTTCCACTGGTTTTACCATCATCCTACATTGTATATATGACACAAAGCTTTCTTCGCCGTCATTTAGCCTCCTACGTGTGCGCATTGGAACCACCTTGTCATCGATACTGTGGCTATCAGTGATAACACTCCTATTTGTGAAACTTTAGCTAGCATTGTATAATTAGCAACTTCTGAGTTTTTCTGCTTATTTTTTATGACACAAAATACTGCCAAGAAAGAAACGTTTGCATCTGATATTGTTAATTTTCTTGTTCTTTATCACTGCATTTGTTTACTATGTACCAAATATTGTACCACGCCTTTCTAAAATTCACCGGGACCTGATTGTATGAAAATAAATAAATAACTATTACGTACAATCACCGCTTCAGCCGAGGTGGGATTGCCGGCAAAATGTCTAACCGGGCTTGCTTGAGCAATCGTTTATTGCGCATGTCCTTCGAAATTTTTTGAGTTAGTTATTTCCTTCGCTGCACCTGGCCTACATCATGTCTATGTAGTTCCCAGTGTCGACTCCGTCCTGGAGTCCACCCTGCCACGGAGCCCTGACCCCTGTAACCCCTGCCACGGAGTCCTGGACTCCGTGGCAGGGGTTATCGCTGTCAGATAATTTTGGAATCTCAAGGTAGGAATTTGGCATTTGGTATTTACAGTAGGCCCACCTACGTCTCGTATTTCATAATGTCGCATTTGCCATCGCTTTATTCATAGCTGAGGAGGGTGTAAGTGTAGTTTTTACTGCTGTACCGGAGGGATGGCCATTCTACCTGTCAGTGCTCTGCAGAATGAGAAGTGCTGCCTTTGCGGTGGGTACCACGCCACTGACTAATTCAGTTGCCCTGCTAGTCCTACTCCTACTACTCCTAGTCCTCCTCCTAGTCCTACTGCACTACTCTGTCCATCCGCAATAGCAAAGCCTATTATTATGTAGGAGGTCTGCAGAATCGTGAGGCTAACAGTTATACCAAATTCTAAATTTATGTAGACTGCTGTGTGAAGTAACAGAATGCGACGGCATGTCCGATAGTGTCGCACACGTCATCTTTTTGAAAGTAAAGCACGACCTCGGTGTACCTATGTACTTTTTCTGTACACGTTTAAGCTTTCGCAGAACAGCTACTTTAAGTATGTTCAAAATGGCGCTTCCACTGTGATTGTTCGACAGGCGTGAAAGACTGGGCACATACGTTTGCGCTGTTGGTACTGCTTCTTTTGCGTCCGCGAGGAAAATTCAGTCATTATGCGAGTACTAGCAAGGAATACTTATATGCTTAAGGAGAAAGGCTATAGCTTATTCGGCACATGGTAGATAAGCGTGTTGCATTAATATTGATATATATCCAGTGTAATACCGCTGTACTTAAATCAAGGTGGTATTTCGTAAATAAAAATGACGATGTATTTAGACGTCTTATTAGGAAAAGCATATCTGACAGTGGCCTCTTGAGCAAATGACTACAGAGGGTAATCCAGTCATCGGTATATTGAAAGCAGTGATCAATAGTCAATGGGACATAAAAGTTGGACGCCGTTATTGACTGTTATCAGTCATGCGTCCCAACCATCATGGAGCTTAGGCATATAATATTTTCTTGTTCCGCAGTTTATAAGCTGTGGCAGCTGATTCTAACAACCAGAGTGGCTACGTTTGTAGCAAACGTAATTTACCTGTAAGCACATTTACTTTATTCAAGATGACTTTTCGACTTTTCGTACCAGGTCTTTTAAGAAAGCGTCGATTACTACTTGAAATGGCCACTGCAAATTTTGGTTTGTAAGCCGCGTTTAATATTTTTTGCGTTCAGTGGCCTCGTTTCCTGAAACAGCCGATACTTTTGGCGCACCAGATACTGCATCCGTTCGGTCTGTTTATATATGATGCCATAGCCGCAACCAGCGGAACACTAGTATTGAGAATCTCATAAGATTACATTATCCTCAACAATGAGAACACCTTTGGATAATTTGATGCACCTTCACAATGAACTTGTAATAATTACCGATGCTGCACAGTGGGAAGAAATTGCCGACGTAGGAATTTTCTCGTCGTCCCGGTATCAGTTCTTCTTTCAGCTGTCGGATTCATTTCTGTATTTTCAATGTCCTTGTGTCATTCGCTTACTATGTCGCGTAATTGTCATGTTTTCAACACCTATTCTGCCCGTCCCCCTCATCTGCGTCTCCTAAAGTTTGCATGGATGGTGGACACAAAGGTCTCCTTCTGAAGCATGTAGCTTCTCCTGTGCCCGAAGCTTCTCTTGCAGGACCGTTTGCGCCATCTACAATTGGAACAAGTGTGACGATATAATTTAACCAAAGCTGCTATAACTCTAACTAAAAAGTTTAATACTGCAGCGAAGTTACGAATGCGGATTCTTTCAACGACAGAATTCGGCCTGACATCCTCATCTGAATATGAGCTCGTGCTGTTCCCTTCGGGCAGAGTAATCTGTAAAGGTCTCCTGATGGAGGTGACGTTCACGATACTATGGTGTAGTGTCCTATGACTAGTTTCTGATATTCACAGATCTGGTTTGTTGTTCACTATGCTTTGGGTGTTCTTCACCGGATTTCAGAGAGTTCATAATTTATAATTGACTTGTTTTACAGCCACGCTGTTAACGCGACTAAAAGCATTCACAAACGCTATATGCCACTGCTGCAAGCTGGGCATGTTCGTGCTCTAACTGGGAAAACATTTCCGGCGCCAGCAGATGACGACGGAAGGAAGATACGGACGCCACAATGAGCTATCTTAACAGTTCATTCTTAGCAAAAAAACACCTTTATACACCAGTATGGTAGCGTCACACGTGGTGAATAGTTAAAACTGAGCTTTCCAAAAAGACCGTTTCCTAACATAACAGGTGAATGGACGGGTTGCCTTCTACACAGCTTCCACCACTCCAATAGATAGCCTGTGCCTCAATAATTTCGCGCACATTTCGGTCTTTGTGCCTCGCCAGAATTACACAAATACCAAGGAAAGGAGCGCAGCCACTTTCAGGCAAATGACCACCACTACAACTTGTCACATTGAAACTATGATCTCTGAAGCGGTCAATCAGACACCATCCTGTAGGTCCTGTGTACTTCTTACCACAAAAATTTCAATGTCTCTTGGAACAGCGAACCGCATATTCTCGACGCCGGTCTGTCAACCGACACCCTCTGCAAAGTTTTTCTGGTGCCGAAAAAAATGCTTCTTTTAACGCGAGTGGCAGATTTTTTTAACACAATGTGTCATCTTATCCAGGTAGGACACAACCACTACCTTTCGTATGTTTTGCATATGTTAATTTGCTGTGTCCGAGCGATATGTTCTACACAACATCCTTTCAGTGAACCCTCTCCTACAGAAACCTGCAAGGGTCTCTGACACCCTTCTGCAGACAAGCGTTCCGATACGTTCTTTCGGACACAGGTACTCCAAGGAAATCCTGGGATTAGACTTCATTTACTCTTGCAAATTTACCCATTACCTCACTTGATTCGAACTTACATAGTTAGAAGTGGTCTGAATTGCCACTAAGAGGACTGGTCAATTAATACTAAGTCACACAAACAGAATCGCGTGCTTAGGCTCCCTTCAATAACAAGGAATCTGATTTGACTTGATTTGAACTCGAAGATTTAGCACTGGTCTGAATTACCACATCACTAAAGCGCTCATTGATCTATTGTAAGATCACTGCTAGCTTATAGAAAAAATCACACTCCTGTCTAGTCATACAAAATGCCACAAGCTCAATAGCACATTCTTATACTTGCAGTCAAGCGTACTCTTTCGCACTCATAATATCATGCGCTCACAATCAGCGGCGTTGACTGATATTAAAAACGTGCGCTCATACTGGATGGCACTAATTCGTGTTCATACTCATGCATGTCCGTATTAAGTCACGCTCCCATATACTACAATCACGCTAGCCCACAGGTATGCTTACGTCCTCGCACTCACACCTACGTGCGTGCTCAGTCTAAATAGGAAAGAGCTCCATCACTCCAGTGTGCCTAAGTGCGCACGAGTCTGAGTGAGTCTAGGTAATCGTGAGCGGGCGTGACTTTACTGGGACTACGTGTACAGCTTTTCTGATTCGGGGACTCCTAGTTGGTGAGTCTGTATCAACTATTTAAATCCTTCTCTTCTCGAGTACGTGAGACTCAATGTAAAGCTCAGTCTACGGGATCCCTAATGGATCACTGCGTTTGTGTTCATTATTGGCTCCAGTTGGATGTACAAGCAGTAGGCATGAGCAATTACATCAAATTGCAGTTTAGGTTCGGAAAACATGTTCGGCTCAGTGAACTTTGTCTTCGGTTTGTCATGTTGCAGGTGTGAGGAGGCAAAATGACCAGGCTCCCTCAAAGTCGCTCACAAAAAATTGGAGGACGCTTAAGCTTCGCCTTCACGAGTGGAACGCGATAGCGTTATCGCACCCCGTTCACACCGCCCACGCATTCGCTCGGCATGCTCTGAACGAGACGAAGAGGAGAAGCGTGCGTGTGCGTGTGGCGCGCCACCTTTCGGGGCAGCGCCGTACATTGCTTGGAGGGGGTCTTTTGTGTTTGCCACAAGACGGCTCTGCGTGTGCGCCAAGCGCAGAAGAAATGTAGTGGAAACGTACTTTGCCACTCGTTTAACTGCGCCTTCTGTAATTTACATGCTCATAATCACCGATATACACCGCAGTATAACTTTCTACGACACGTTTCTAAGGCAACACCGCATTCACTAGAGTCGCTTTGGTGTCGCTTTGAACCATCGAACTCATGGCTAAGTGGTAGCGTCTCCGTCTCACAGTCCTGAGACTCTGGTTCGATTCTCACTCAGCCCATCTTGCAAGTTGTTTTTATTTATGAATTGCCTTCCTGGATTTTTCGCTCATGGCCAACGCCGCCGACGCCGGCTTTTCTGCGACACTAGCTCCTTAACGCTGTCGCGTTAAAACATATTTATGTTTGCAACTCTCTAGGAGTCACTCATCAAAATTGTACTCAGCCGAGCGCGGTCGAACCCTTACTCACCAACAATCTATTCAGGCGTGCTCACTCGAACTCAGACTCAGAAGAATTATGTTCAGCCGTGCTCACAGAGTCTCACGGGTGAGTCTCAGTACAAGTGAGTTGAATGATTAGTGAGTTTGCCGAACTATGTAACTTGGCACAGCCACCTTCGCTGCACAGAAGACACCATCGTCGTCATGCCGGCATAATCGTAGCTGTAGTCGTGTATCGTCCACCTGACGCCCTTCTTGTATCTGCCATGGGACTCGTGGCGTCGTGACATGGCATTTAACAATTCGTCGTCCTATGCATGCCTCAGTCAATTTTGTCGTCGTTGTCATTGCGTCTTGGCTGGTACTGCCTGTGAGTTGCCTGTCATCAAAGTGTCACGAATATAGAAGCCATTGAACGCGACCTTTCATTCTAGTACATAATGGCTGTCGTAGCAAAAAAAAACAAATATAGTGGCGAATAAATGTTTGTAGACCTGGCCCTCACAAAAAACCCTTAATGTCTCTACGAACGATGCGTGAAACTTTGAAATTAGAAGAGCCAGCAAAATTTCGTCACTGGAGAATTGTACTACCTAATTAAGCACCAAGTACTTAATTGCGTACTGCGTAATTGCGTACTGTGTTGCACGCAGAATTCGACGGAGTACCTCGTTTCCCATATAGGCTACGTACATAAATTTTTGTCCTTGACGGTACTCCCAGTGTCTCCTGGAACGAAACGATACCATAGCTAACTGAAGAACTGTGCAGTGCATCAGTCAGGGGCTGCTTGGGGAGGTTTAGAAATTAACGCAGCGCGAGCGAGCCATGTCACGACTTCTTTCATAAGAACGCTGACAAGGCGGAAACCACGAAATTTTCACGGTTGCTGGCATTGCATGCCGCCAACAAGCATGCCAGAGGGATTGCGTTTACACTGAAGAGCTCCTTTCATGCAACCTACTACCCGCACGAAAGATTTTTCGAAAGAAGAAAAGCGTACCCCCTTTCTCCATGTCGTCGCGAAATGTAGTGAAAAGCGTCCGCTTGAGAGGATATAAAAGCTGGCTGCGGCGGACAAGCTCCCAGTGTAAAGCATCGACCCCATCTGCATTGCTTGAACTATATCACAGAGAACAAGTGGCAGTTACATACCATACGCCCTAAAGGAACAGGGCAAAATCGAAATGTTCTCGAAGGTAAAATTACCACACAGTTCTTTCCGTCGGACATCTTGATCATTGTTTAATATCACGCAAGTCCCATAACTGATAACGTGCACCGCTTAAATTTTAAGTATCGGGATGCAGAACTTATGTAATGTAAGAAGTGTTGCATATAATTCTACACAGCTTGAAACGTTGCTATACAAACGATATATTGAATTTTACTCATAAAGCACTCACCCGTTACCAGAGATAGCTTCACGTTCTGTGCTTTTCAATGTGGAAAGCCACATCTCGCATGGTCTGCCAGATACGCGTAGACAGGTGGACTTTGCGCAGTACAACATGCCAGGGAGTAACTCTTTCCTTGTGGTTTTTACACATTTCTTTTCGTTGCTCTCATTATGTGTTTCCAAGGTGGTTTTATTCCGTAACACGAAGATGTATGACAGTCTTGCTAGGTTCAGCTCCCGATGCTATTCTCTAAGAACGGTGTCACCAGTGCTTTATTTTCCTTCGCTGCAGGTGAAACTGCTCGTGTATTTCTTTGTCGCAAAGACGTGCGCACTGAATCACCATGACTCCGCAACTGGATACCAGGGTCCTGTCTACAGTGGGTACGGTGGCTATAACGCTCCCGCAGCAGGCACACCTTACCAAGGCTATGCTGGTTACTCATCTGTAAGTAATGTATGAGCTGGGATTATGTCGAATCTCACTTTCTTTGTCGTTGTAGGGGTATAAGTTGCGCGCTAGCGATACCTTTTTCCGGCACTGCTGTTTTTACTGAAAAGTTTAAGAATTAGCTGCTGTACACATACGCACTACCTATTGCCAAGTGTGGGGAGGAGGAAAAAGAAGTCGCTACGTCGGTCATTCTCTGCCAAAATGTGCTGCGCGAGTGTGAAACAGATAATGAGATCAAAATGTGGAACGCGTAGTGCCAACGTCAGTCACACCCACTTTGTTGCTGTGCTGACCTACATTCTTCCACAACTGCTATCCCACCATGCCACTGCTTTGGGCAATCAGAATTAGTGTAATATTGAAGGCTTCGAAGAAAACATAGAAAATGGCTGAGACCATCAATTTAGACTGGTTAATTTTTTTTTCGAACATACAAACGGAATTGACTTTTGCACAAGGATTTGAGTAAAATTTTCTATCAGCCCCACCAATGCACGCATTCCCTTGCGCTCACATAAATTATTTCGTTCGTTGAAAGCTTAGTGACATCATGCTTCCTCGTAGACCACATAAGCACTCCTGAAAAGAAACATGACTTATGAAAACATGAAACATGAAAAACATGAAACTAACAGGAACGTCACGTTGTTCGCGCTAAACTATTATATTGTCACGATTAACATCAGCATTGAGCCACATAGCGGCTATTTGCAAGGCATGCAAGCAAAATGGCTACGTCCAACTTCATGTGCCTTTAAGAAACTTCAACTTGGCTGATTCTGTCCATGTACATTTGAACGGAGAAAGCACTTTTATTGGCAATGGCTGCAGTGATATTGATGAGGGTGGTCGTATTTAAAAGAAGTTAGAATATAGTGATTGCAGCAAACAGTTTTTTTTTTGTTGAGCTCGTCTGAAAACTAAACTTTGTAACCCAACGAGAAAACACAAGTGTCGTGTAACGCTACAAATTCATATAAATTATGTAAATTTAGAAGACTCCCACCACCGCTGTTACACTGACCCCTCACCTAGATAAATTTGAAGCAAATAACTCACATTAGATGCTACCAAAATGTCGTAAAATGATCCCTACAAAAATTAAGGTCACACTAAAACTATATATCTCTTTTTGCAATTACTATTTTTCTTACCACGCTGAAGGTCGAAGAGCTACGAGGAATTCGATCCGAAGCATTTTCTTTTGAGTGTCGCTATTTACCACGTGAACTACAGAATCCATGCGTGACATTCGCAGTACGCAAAGCCTCATACCGCTTTACCCTGCTGCGAAATATGGATTGGATATTCCACTAAGCCTGTTATCCCGCCAAACTATTTCAGACTTTTGCATAATTTTGCCTCCCTCACTCCACACGTTGTGGATATTTCTACACTTGCTAGTGTTCTGTATTGATAATTATTCAGTACAATTATATTATCCTGTAGCGAACTGAATTTCCTTTGAGACATGTAGCAGACACGTCCGCTAAGCTCCACTTATACTTAGCTGTAACCTTTTGGCAGGTGTTTTGATATTTCGTGTGCTCTCTTTTTCGATGCAGCCACCGAAGCCGTACAGCTTTGGCTACGACACGGCTGACGAGTTCGGCAACCGGCAGTTCCGTAGCGAACAAGGTGACTCCAACAACGTAAAGACTGGCTCGTACGGTTACACGGACGTCAACGGCCTCTACCGGTGCGTCAACTACATCGCGGACGCCAACGGCTTCCGCGCCACTGTAGACACCAATGAACCAGGCACCGCACCGGGAGCCAGCGCCGACGTTATGTTCAATGCCGCACCCGTCGTCCCGCCAGTTCCTGCTGGGGCGGCAACACCTGCTGCGTACGGCGCCAGGGCATCCGCTGGTTACAGCAACGCGTTGAGTGGCTATGGTGGATACGGGTACGATTCTTACGGCCGCCGTGGTGCTGGAGCCGTGTTTGGTGGTTACGGGCGCTTCGGCTATAGCCCTAATGGCCCGGCCCTTGGCGGGTATGCTAACGGTGGACATACTCCTTCCGACTATGTGTCTGCCGGCTACCTGGCAGGTCAATACGGGCCAGCTGGCTACGGTGGACTGGCCACTGGTCACCATGGCTTCCGCCGTCGTAGATAAAGGACGCATCCGATGCCTGTGAAATTTTATGTCTAAAAGAGTGCTGCAGACCCACGGGCTCTCGTGTGAGCTTTCGATCATCAAATTGGCCCTGCACTCACTGAGATAAATGGCGCATATCAATAAAATTATTTAGCCATCTTTTGTTGTGTTACATCGTCTTTGGAATTCATGCGAAGCGTATGTGTAGCCTGCTGATATGTTCAAGGAAAGGTTGGAGGGGGGAAGCTGTATGGAGGTTGCTGTTCAGACCGGGAGTGAGTGTGTAATAGAGTCCATAATTGCTTGCGAAAACGCAGCAGTCACGCATATTACTATAATGGGTGGTGTCAGAGTCTGCTGCCCACCTGATATTATTTGTTTCAACTATGATTCTACAGGCGAAATCCATAAACAAATTCCGTACAATAATCACACAGAAAAATCCTTCAGTGACCTGCGACCACTTGACCGTTTTGTTTTATCATGGGAACGTTCAATATATGCTGAATGCGCCGAACCTTTTTACGTGGGAATTATTGAGAACGGATTGACTAATGATGTTTTTGCAATCCAAAGTCCTAAAGTGATTGGGAAATCCCTTGTAGCCTGACTAGGGGACTTAGGTTGATTTATTGCTTTTTTGTTGTCTTATTACACTTGTAACTAGGCTATTACTCATAGAGGGTGAGGGGTGAGGGGCCCAACCAGTTTTCTAAACCACATGTATATATATATATATATATATATATATATATATATATATATATATGTCAATGCCGTTTGGAAAGCTGAAACATGAAAACAAAACATAAAACATAAACGGATAACTTGAAAAGCACACACACTAAGCCCAAGGACAACATAGGGGAAATTACTTGTGCTTATTAAATGAAATAAAGAAATGATACATTATTGGAAATGAAAGTGGATGAAAAAAACAACGTGCCGCTGGTGGGCACCGAACCCACAACCTTCGCATTACGCGTGCGATGCTCTACCAATTGAGCTACCGCGGTGCCGTTCCCCCATCCACTTTCTTGGGTATTTATATGTCCTAGTAGAACTCTGGGAGTGTTAGTGAGCGCCACCACCCACAGACAATGGTGGCGGACGTGGAACGTCCTTTCTGCCGCACGCGTCAGGACAACGCGATCTTTTTGGGTGAAGGCAAACTAACCCACACATGCTGCCTGAAGGCATCAATGTTGCCGGATTCGAGACGCTCGTTATGGAATAAACGAGAAGGAAGGGGATAAACCAAGGGGCCCGATTACGATTAAACATATCATGAAAAGCCAACACGCACTGACACCAAGGACAACATAGGGGAAATTACTTGTGCTTAATAAATGAAATAAAAAAACAAAAAATTGTTGGAAATGAAAGTGGGTAAAAAAAGAACGTGCTGCAGGTGGGAACCGAACGCACAACCTGCACATTTCGCGTGCGATGCTCTACCAATTCAGCTACCATGGCACTGTTTCCCCATCCCCTTTCCTGGGTATTTATTTGTCCTAGTAGAACCCTGGGAGCGTTGTTACCTAGGCGGCCACATCCCACGTGGGCAGGCACGAGGGATTGAGGCCCCAAATGCTAGAACATCCGTACGTAGGCAAGGACTCAAAGATGCAGTCCTCCGCCGCTGTTTCTTGGAGCTGCCGGGGATCTCCAGTTTTCTTAATGTCTGGTGATAGTCGATGCGTTTGGTCAATCGCTACATTTCTGCAACTATATATATATCTATATATATATATATATATATATATATATATATATATATATATATATATATATATATATTGTGACGTAGCAGTTGTCACTACGTTTATTCCGACCCGATGAAGAAGAACCCCATATGAGCCCCACATGATGATGATCATGTACAGATGACAAAGAATAGCTTGTATCTCGCTACACTAATGTCCCCTCGCGCGAGAGCGGCCATCCTGGCCGCAATTCAAAGGGGCGGCGAACGCCTCGTGAAAGGCTTCATACGGGACACGTGGACAACCTCAGCAGCGCGGCAGCGACGGTCACTTGGAAGAATAAGTGGTACCACGCGATAGTTAACCGGGGAAGTCTGCTCCAAGACTTTGTAGGGGCCGATGAACCGAAGTTGAAACTTGTCACACAAGCCAGGAGTACGAACTGGTGTCCGGAGTAGCACTTCGTCGCCAGGGCGGAAGCACACGACGCGATGAGAGGCGTCGTAATGCTGCTTGCGGTCCTGTTGCTGTGCTTCGGTGTTGATACGGGCGAGCTGGCGACAACGAAGAATGCGGGACACATATTCTTCACAGGAGGATGGACATTGATTGACAGTTGGCGCGAAGAAAGAGACGTCAAGACAGGAACTGGGCGAACGACCATAGACAAGGTAGAATGGCGAGTAACCGGTCGTGCGTTGAACGGCGGTATTATACGCAAAAGTCACGAATGGCAAAATTGCGTCCCAGTTTCTGTGATCCGGTTCGATGTACATGGCTAGCATGTCTGACAGCGTGCGATGAAATCGCTCTGTGAGGCCGTTAGTTTGCGGATGGTAACTGGAGGTAGCCTTGTGGGTGGTTCCGGAGGCTCTGAGTACTTCGTCTACTAGTTGCGAGAGGAATGCTTTTCCACGGTCGCTCAGGAGGACGCGAGGAGCACCGTGGCGCAGTATTAAGGATTGAAGTATGAATGCAGCAACTTCAGAGGCTGAGGCAGAGCGCACACAAGTTGTTTCGGCGTAGCGTGTCAAGTGATCAACGGCTGTCACAATCCATCGTTGACCGGTGGGAGTCACAGGAAGAGGACCATACAGGTCAATGCCAACGATTTCAAATGGTTGCGACGGACAAGGAACCGGTTGCAGTTGTCCGCTGGGAGCTGATGTAGGGAGCTTTCGACGCTGACATAGGGCGCAGGAAGCGACATACTTCGCTACACTGGCGGACAATCCAGGCCAGTAGAAGCGACCTTTGATGCGGTCATAGGTTTTCTGAAAACCAAGGTGACCAGCAGTCATGTCGTCGTGAGAAGCCTGCAGGACATGAGCACGTAGAGAGCGTGGCAGGACAGGAACCCAGCGCTGACCGTCAGGGTGATAGACATGACGGTACAGGACGCGGTTGTCAATCTTAAATTGCGTCAGCTGTCGACGAAGGCGGGCGTTAGGTGGGCGCGAAGCTCCTTGAAGGTGGTCTATGATGCGCCGACAGTAAGAGTCCGCCAATTGATGAGATTGGAAGAATCCGTTGTCTTGTTTAGGCATCTCGTCTACAGTGGCTAACAAGAAAGCATGTGAAGAGGGGTCATGCGAAAGCTTGTCACGGATGGTAGTTGGAGGTCCATTGCATGGTGTCGTAGGAAGCGGACAGCGAGAAAGCGCGTCTGCATCCTGGTGTTTTTTTCCGCACTTGTAGGTAATAGTAAAGTCATATTCTTGTAGACGAAGGATCCACCGACCAAGCCGTCCAGACAAGTTTTTCAGCGTCGAAAGCCAGCACAATGCATGATGGTCTGTAACGATGGTGAAATGGCGGCCGTGAAGATAAGGTCGAAACTTCTGTACAGACCAAACGATAGCTAGGCATTCCTGCTCCGTGATGGTGTAATTCCTTTCGGCGTTTGTCAGAACGCGACTGGCGTATGCGACGACCCTCTCCCCTAAAGTGTCGTCTCGCTGTAGGAGAATGCCACCAATGCCATGACCACTAGCATCCGTATGCAGGAGGGTAGGAGCAGCTTCATCAAAATGGCGTAGTACTGGTTCCGATGTGAGAGCGCGCTTCAGATGGGCGAACGCAGATTCACATTCGGGAGACCACACAAAGGGAACATTAGAACCCAGTAATTTGTGCAGAGGTGACGCTATTGAGGCGAAGCCTCGTATGAATCGGCGAAAATAGGAGGCGAGGCCTAGAAAACTGCGCAAATCTTTGGTCTTTTCGGGACGAGGGAAGTGCCGAACTGCCGAAACCTTGTCAGGATCAGGATGAATGCCATCTTTGCTCACAATGTGACCGAGTACCTTAATCGTCTTGCTCGCAAAATGGCATTTCTTGGTGTTTAGCTGAAGTCCAGCGTTGGCAAGGCATGTGAGAACTTCATCCAGACGTTGCAGGTGCTGAGAGAAAGTTGACGAGAAAACAACAATATCATCCAGATAGCACAGGCAAGTCTTCCACTTCAGGCCACGAAGAACGGTGTCAATCATGCGCTCGAACGTTGCAGGTGCATTGCAGAGGCCGAATGGCATGACATTAAACTCGTAGAGCCCATCTGGTGTTGAAAACGCTGTTTTCTCTTTATCGTCCTCATGCATAGGTATCTGCCAGTAGCCGGAACGTAGATCGATGCTGGAGAAGTACTCGGCGCCTTGCAGGGAATCCAAGGCATCGTCTATTCGCGGCATAGGGTATACATCCTTGCGTGTGATCTTGTTAAGTGCTCGGTAGTCGACACAAAATCGAACAGAGCCGTCTTTCTTCCGAACCAAAACAACGGGGGAAGACCAAGGGCTAGCAGAAGGGCGTATTATATTCCGTTGGAGCATGTCGGTGACGTTCTCGTCAATGACTTGCCTCTCGGCTAGCGATACGCGATATGGTCTACGGCGCACGATGGATGTACCATCTGTCTCAATCCGATGCGTCGTAATCGAAGTCTTTCCCAACGAAGCTGAATGCACGTCAAACGAAGCTTCATGTTTCTGGAGCAAAGCAAGCAATTGTCGTGACTGCGATGGTGTCAGGTCGGAACTGATGGCAGCTGCAAGAGCTGAAGGAGATGCGGTCCATCCGGTACAAGGAACTTCAGAGGAAGCTGGTTTAAATGAAACAACAGATATAGATTCCGATTCGGTGGCGGAAGCCAATGTAGTGCCTTTAGCGATGAGAATTTTTTCGGATGTCGGGTTTGTAGCGTAGAGAAGTGCAGAGCCATGATCAAACCTAACCAGCCCTGATGCAAAGGTAATCCCTCTTGCGAGACAGCGTGCAGATGGTAATACGAGCACGTCGCCGCAGTCAATCACATCAGACGTGATAGTCACAATGCTTTGATGGCGAGGAGGTAGCGCGGTATCTTCTGCAGCAAGAAAGTGAAGTCGTGCGTCATCTGCATGAAGTGAATATGTCGTGTCGGTCATGTGGAGAACGCGTTGCCCACAGCAGATGGATGCGGAGGCCGTAGAAAGAAAATCCCATCCCAATATGAGCTGCTGGGCACACGAACTTAGCACTGCAAATTGTACGTAATGCAGAAGTCCATCGATAGAAATACGAGCTGTGCACATGGCGATAGGTCGAATAGCAGCCCCTTGAGCAGCGAGTAGCGTAGGTCCATCATAGGGGGTCGTAACTTTCTGAAGTCGCGAACACAATTCCCAGTGAATGACTGAAACACTAGCACCAGTGTCTATTAAAGCTTCTACTTGTACACCTTCTATGACAACCAATATCACATTGCACGGACGCGGTGGAGGAATTTCTGTCCTGTCGTTCGATGCAGCTTTTCCTCCAAAAGCTGCATACTTTAGTTTTCCGGACGACGATCGGCGAATTGAGAAGCAGGTCTCAGTGGGGACGTAGAGCGGCGAAGGGGGGACGGCGAGCGGCGTCTCGCAGGACGGTAAGCCGTCTCGGATGCTACAGTAGGCGACGGAGAGCGTCCGCGCGGTGGACCATAAGGACGGCGTTGGTCATGGAAGCTCCCTACACGTTGAAAAGTAGCTCCGGGCGAAAAGTCATCCCGTTCGTATACGTCATATCCGCGACGCTCGTCTTGCTGGCGCTTGCGGCAAAAACGTGCTATGTGGCCACGATAGCCGCAGTAGTAGCAGATGAGACGAGGAGGACGCCACTGCGGATAGCTGGTTTGGGTAGGTGCGCTGGTAGTCATGGACGCGATGGGGGCCGGTGTTGGTTTTGGAGGCATCGGTGGAATGATGACTGGAGTAGCTGCGGCTACTTGTGCGTACGTGGATGGGGCCCTAGGGGTTAGAGGGTCCGTGTACGCTGCACCAGCCATGAACGCCAATTCTTCCTTGATAACGTCTCGCAGATTGGTATCGGAGGCATGACAAGGCATAGGCCCTGCGGCTAAGCCAAGATACTGGAGCTCTTCTCGTATTATTGCGCGTATCATTGCTCGTAAAGTAGGGTCGTCGGCAGTAGTGTTCGCAGTGGTGTCTGGCTGCAACCGTACTGATTCGAGTTCGTCAAGGCGCTGGCAAGTAGCGACGATATCAGCAACGGTAGCAGGGTTCTGGATGGCTAAAGCATTGAAAGCAATAGCTCCGATGCCTTTGAGGATGTGGCGAACTCTGTCTGATTCGGTCATAGCCGGGTTCACACGTCGACAAAGAGCAAGCACATCCTCGATGTACGACGTATAAGATTCACCGGTTTGTTGCTTGCGAGTGTCGAGCGTCTTTTTCGCGAGGGCGGAACGAACAGCCGGTGTGCCGAAGATTTGGCGGAGCTGCTGTTTAAAATCGCCCCAGTTCGTGAAATCAACCTCATGGTTGAAAAACCAAGTCTTCGCTACTCCGGTCAGATAAAAGGCGACGTGACGTAGCTTGGACGCATCGTCCCAACGGTTAGCCGAACTCACTCGGTCGTAGTCGTCCAGCCAATCCTCGACGTCTTCCCCGCGAAGTCCAGCAAACAGATGGGGATCACGCTGGTGTCCACTGACGACCAAATACGGGGAGGCAGGGGTAGCCGAGGCCGAGATGGTGGAAGTAGAAGTGCCTGTTGGCTCGTCCTGCGACATGCTGGCGGACAGCTGGCACAATCGGCGACCCGATCGAAGCTCCAGTAGGTTGAGCGGGGAGTCAGAGGACGGAGGACCGAAACGCACACTCCACCACTTGTGACGTAGCAGTTGTCACTACGTTTATTCCGACCCGAAGATACGGCGAAGCGATCACGCCCACAGCACGGATCACACTCGAGAGCCAGCCCCACAAGCGATGATGAAGAAGAACCCCATATGAGCCCCACATGATGATGATCATGTACAGATGACAAAGAATAGCTTATATCTCGCTACATTATATATATATATATATATTGACACGTGTACTTGTCTTTATCGGGCGACAACTATTGTCGCCTAACAAATGTTATCGCACAGCGCGGGACGCGCCTGCATGTGTCCGAAGTTTCTGGAAAGTTATCGATGCTTCTATCCGCTGTCTGTTGTCGCCGAACGTTGTGTTATCTGATTTCATCGCTTGACACGAATGGTGTAGAACATTTTAGAAGGCATGCGGGTCCCAACGTTTAATCTGGAACATTCGATGATTGCTGTATAAAAGCCGACGCGCTTGACCCGCTGATCAGATTTTCGACGATCGCCGAGCGTGTTCGCCGCTATCGTTGCGCTATAAGTGTAGCCTGTTTTGTGGGCACAGGTTCGCCCAATAAAAGTTAGTTTTGTCGTTCACAGTACTGCTACTGTGTTATTCAACGTCACGACCACGTGACATCTGGTGGAGGTGCTTGTGCGTTCATGTACCG
The DNA here is from genome assembly GCF_038994185.2 of Dermacentor albipictus. Taxonomy (NCBI): domain Eukaryota; kingdom Metazoa; phylum Arthropoda; class Arachnida; order Ixodida; family Ixodidae; genus Dermacentor; species Dermacentor albipictus. Next base: position 484,126,290 of record NC_091821.1, read on the forward strand.
AACGCCCCCGCAAAGCCGCGATCCAAGCCCGAAGCCCGAGGACAAAACCAACGTCGCCCAAGACCAGCGAGCTAGCCGCCGGCTGCAAGGACTGCCCCCAGAGCACGGACTCCTACCTGAGACGTGCAGGAAGATCGCCACCAAGTCCACCCCAATGGCAGCCCCAGCATCCCCCGTCGTGCTGCAGCAGCCCAGGGAGCCTCCGACGTTCCGCGGTTCAACGTTCGAGGACGCAGAAAGCTGGCTTGAGACATACGAGAGGATCGCTGCTTTTAACAACTGGAACAGCGAAGACAAACTGCGACATGTCTTCTTCGCATTGGAAGACGCTGCCAGGACGTGGTTCGAGAACCGAGAAGCCACCTTGACTACCTGGGAGCTGTTCCGAAGCGGCTTCCTGAAGACATTCACAAGCGTCGTACGCCGAGAACGAGCCCAAGCACTACTGGAAACCCGAGTGCAGCTGCCCAACGAGACCACCGCGATTTTTACAGAAGAAATGAGCCGCCTATTCCGCCACGCCGACCCGGATATGGCCGAGGAGAAGAAAGTCCGCCTACTGATGCGTGGTGTAAAGGAGGAACTTTTCGCCGGGATGGTAAGAAGCCCACCGAAGACCGTCGAAGAGTTTATTCGTGAGGCGACGAACATCAAGAAGGCACTCGAAATGCGGAACCGGCAATTCAACCACCGTACAAGCTCTACCCACTACGCAGGAATTCAATCACTGGCCACGGACGATCTGCGCGAGACCATCAGGGCCATTGTGCGCGAAGAACTGCGCAAGGTCTTGCCTTCGTCGCAGCCTCAAGTGGCCTCGATCGCCGACATCGTAAAAGAAGAGCTGCACCGATCGCTTGGAGTTCCTGAGGTGCAACCAGAACTGCCGCAGCCTCAGCCGCAAGCGATGAGCAACGCCGCCGTCGCCCCCCGTCAAGGTCCCCTTCCACGACCGCGCCAGGGCCCCGTAACGCCGCAATTCCGTCGACCACCACCGCCGCCGCCAGCACGCCCACCCGTCGCCGAGCGCAGCTACCCGAGGAAGACAGACGTTTGGCGCGCTCCTGGCCACCGCCCGCTCTGCTACCACTGCGGAGAAGCAGGTCACGTCTACCGACGATGCCCATACCGAGAGATGGGACTGCGAGGTTTCGCCGTCAACGCGCCGCGTCCACAGCTTGGAGAGCGCCCACGTGACATCGCCGATTACCTCGCCGCTACTCAGTGGAGCCCTCGACGGCCATCCCGTTCGCCGTCACCAGGACGCTACCTGTCACCGCAGCGCCGACCATACACTGGCCCAGCCCGGGGCCGGTCAGCGAGCCCATATCCGGAAAACTAAAAGCAGCAACCGATGGAGGTGCGGTTGCTGTTCGTCGAACTGACGAAGATCCTCCGCCGCCGACGAAGACGACGACGAAACGATCTCGACGACATAACAACGACACGCCGCCGTCCCGACGAAGTCAGGAAGGCAAGACTACACCGACGAACGACGACTTGACGACGCGACGTTCCAACTTCAGTTCAACACGACGCAGCCGTGATCCGACGCCACGACCTAACTGCAACGCCAGACAAAGAACCACCGACCTCGACGTGCTTCTCGAAGGCCACGCAGTCACTGCCTTAGTCGACACAGGGGCTGATTACTCCGTCATGAGTGGACACATCGCCGCCCAGTTGAAGAAAGTTAAGACTACGTGGGAAGGCCCTCAAATTCGAACCGCTGGAGGACACCTCATCACGCCGTCTGGAGTCTGCACGGCAAGAATTACCGTTCATGACCGGACTTACCCTGCCACCTTCGTTATCCTCCAACAGTGTTCACGAGACGTCATTCTCGGTATGGACTTCCTGAACCAACACGGCGCAGTCATCGACCTGAAGTCGAAGTCAATAACGCTGTCGGAAGGTAAAGCGATACCGCCGGAGAGCCCTAGTAGTCACCACGCCTTGAGTGTGCTCGAAGACCAAGTGAGCATCCCGCCCCGCTCCAGCATTGTTATTTCGGTCGGCACCGAAATACCCGCTGACGTAGAAGGTGTCATCGAAGGCGACCAACGTCTCCTGCTAGACCGTGAAATTTGCGTCGCAAGAGGGATCGCTCGACTGCATGGAGGGAAAACTGAAGTGTTGCTGACAAACTTCAGCCAGGAGTTCAAGCACATCAACAAGGGCACGACGATCGCGTACATCGAGGAAATTGTGGAAACCGGTAATGCGTTTGTCCTCTCGGATTCCGCCGCATCTACCCCGACGACCATGGTTCCCGAACCAGACTACGACATTAATCCAAGTCTACCAGTGATTAAGCAACAGCAGCTCAGAAGTCTGCTCCGACGATACAAAGGCTGCTTTTCGACGACATCGAGGATTCGACAAACACCAGTCGCCAAGCATCGCATAATCACCGAGGAGTATGCTCGACCACTCCGCCAAAGCCCTTACCGAGTTTCGCCGCGAGAACGCGAAGCTATAAGAGAACAAGTCAACGAAATGCTGCGCGACGACATCATCCAGCCGTCGAAAAGCCCGTGGGCATCCCCTGTTGTCCTGGTGAAGAAAAAGGACGGAACCCTACGTTTCTGCGTCGATTATCGTCGTCTGAACAAGATCACGAGGAAGGACGTATACCCCCTTTCACGGATAGACGACGCATTGGATCGGCTCTGCAACGCCAAGTACTTCTCGTCAATGGATCTCAAGTCTGGCTACTGGCAAATAGAAGTCGACGAGAGAGATCGCGAAAAGACCGCCTTCATCACGCCAGACGGCCTCTACGAGTTCAAGGTCATGCCATTCGGACTCTGCTCGGCACCTGCAACTTTCCAGCGCGTCATGGACACGGTGTTAGCAGGATTGAAGTGGCAGACCTGCCTTGTTTACTTGGATGACGTCGTCGTCTTCGCCGAAAATTTCGACGATCACCTTAGGCGGCTTACGACAGTACTAGAGGCCATCAAGTCATCAGGGCTCACTCTGAAGCCAGAAAAATGCCGCTTCGCTTACGACGAGCTTCTGTTCCTAGGCCACGTCATCAGTAAATCCGGAGTACGCCCCGACCCCCAGAAAACAGCTGCCATCGCAAAGTTCCCGCAGCCCACCGACAAGAAGGCAGTGCGTAGATTCCTTGGCATGTGTGCCTACTACAGGCGCTTTGTCAAGGACTTTTCACGCATCGCCGAGCCGTTGACACGTCTAACTAAATGTGATGTTGAGTTCAAGTGGGAAACGCCGCAGGCCGACGCATTTGAAGAACTCAAACGACGCATGCAGTCGCCGCCTGTACTTGCGCACTTCGACGAGTACGCCGATACAGAAATCCATACTGACGCCAGTAGCCTAGGCCTCGGTGCCGTTCTAGTCCAGAGGAGAAACGGAGTCGAACAGGTGATAGCTTACGCTAGCCGGTCGCTGTCAAAAGCGGAAGGCAACTATTCTACGACCGAAAAGGAATGCCTCGCCATCGTTTGGGCTACAGCTAAATTTCGCCCTTATCTTTATGGCAGGCCATTCAAAGTCGTCAGTGACCATCACGCGTTGTGTTGGCTAGCGAGTATAAAGGATCCTTCAGGACGACTGGCGCGGTGGAGCCTCAGACTACAAGAATACGACATCACTGTAACCTACAAGTCCGGACGAAAACACTCCGATGCCGATTGCCTATCACGCGCCCCCATTGACCCGCCGCCGCAAGATGACGAAGATGACGACGCCTTCCTTGGCATGATAAGCGCGGAAGACTTCGCTGAACAGCAACGGGCAGACCCGGAGCTAAAAGGCCTGGTGGAATATTTGGAAGGGCACACCGACGTTGTCCCCAGGGCATTTAAGCGCGGATTATCTTCCATCACGCTTCAAAACAATCTCCTCGTGTAGAAGAACTTTTCACCAGTCCGCGCCAACTACCTTGTTGTTGTCCCGTCAGGACTTCGTCCAGAAGTATTGCACGCCCTACATAACGATCCGACCGCTGGACACCTCGGTTTTTCCCGGACACTATCGAGGATACAAGAAAAGTGTTACTGGCCGCGCCTGACCGCCGACGTCGCCCGTTATGTCAGAACATGCCGAGACTGTCAGCGACGCAAGACACCGCCAACAAGGCCAGCCGGATTACTACAGCCAATCGAGCCTCCTTGCCGACCATTCCAGCAGATCGGGATGGACTTGCTGGGACCCTTTCCGACGTCAACAACCGGAAATAAGTGGATCGTCGTGGCGACAGACTACCTTACCCGCTTCGCTGAAACTAAAGCACTGCCGAAAGGTAGCGCAGCCGAAGTGGCAAAATTCTTTGTCGAAAACATCCTGCTTCGACACGGCGCCCCAGAAGTCCTCATCACCGACAGAGGAACGGCCTTTACAGCAGAGCTCACCCAAGCCATTCTGAAATACAGTCAGACAAGGCACAGGAGGACCACGGCCTACCACCCGCAGACGAATGGTCTTACGGAGCGGCTGAATAAGACCCTCGCCGACATGCTAGCGATGTACGTCGACGTCGAACACAAGACCTGGGATGCCGTCCTGCCGTACGTAACATTCGCTTACAACACGGCGGTGCAAGAAACAACACAGATCACGCCGTTTAAGCTGGTTTACGGCAGGAACCCGACGACGACGCTCGACGCCATGCTGCCCCACGTCACTGACGAAGAGAATGTTGACGTCGCTAGCTATCTCCAGCGCGCCGAAGAAGCCCGACAGCTCGCCCGCCTACGGATCAAGAACCAACAGAGGACCGACAGCCGACACTACAACCTCCGACGACGCTTTGTTGAGTACCAGCCCGGCGACCGTGTTTGGGTTTGGACACCGATACGCCGACGAGGACTCAGTGAGAAACTACTCCGACGCTATTTCGGACCCTACAAGGTCATCCGACGTATTGGCGCTCTGGACTATGAGGTCGTGCCAGACGGCATTTCGCATTCACAGCGACGTCGCGCACGACCTGAAGTGGTCCACGTGGTGCGTCTTAAACCATTTTACGGACGCTAACGAACTTTCCTTATTTTTTTTTCTTTGCTATGAGTGCTTACTTATTACTTTCGTTTGTTTGCAGCATCGGGTCGATGCTTTTTAAGGGGGGGGGGGGTATTGACACGTGTACTTGTCTTTATCGGGCGACAAGTATTGTCGCCTAACAAATGTTATCGCACAGCGCGGGACGCGCCTGCATGTGTCCGAAGTTTCTGGAAAGTTATCGATGCTTCTATCCGCTGTCTGTTGTCGCCGAACGTTGTGTTATCTGATTTCATCGCTTGACACGAATGGTGTAGAACATTTTAGAAGGCATGCGGGTCCCAACGTTTAATCTGGAACATTCGATGATTGCTGTATAAAAGCCGACGCGCTTGACCCGCTGATCAGATTTTCGACGATCGCCGAGCGTGTTCGCCGCTATCGTTGCGCTATAAGTGTAGCCTGTTTTGTGGGCACAGGTTCGCCCAATAAAAGTTAGTTTTGTCGTTCACAGTACTGCTACTGTGTTATTCAACGTCACGACCACGTGACAATATATATATATATATATATATATATATATATATATATATATATATATATAATTGCCGCCAGCATTGCGAGAACACAAGACGACCGCCACATCCCAACTGCGTTTAAAAGAGCCGCCACACCACAAGCGTCAAGAAAAGCACCGCAAGGCAACGCTGGGCCGGTGCTGACAGACCGGCGGCTCGTGCGCGAGAATCGGACTGGCACGCGACAGGAGGCGACAAAGAAGAGAACGACGTTAGAAGAAGCGAAGCTCAAGGGACGTTTTTGTTGACGGGCACAGGTTCGCCCAGAATAAACTAGTTTTCATAGAAACGGCCGTCGTAACTGTTGGTTACAATATATATATATATATATATATATATATATATATATACACGACGGCCTTTTTCTTGCTGCCATTTGCAGATCCTAAGGCGAGGATCATGTTTACCTTCTGCTGATAGAGAAAGTCATGGCGAATGGACGAAACAAAGGGCTCCTTTAAACCTCACGTTGTGAATTCAGTTTTGTGGTGATAGGTTTCGTGGCAAAAAAAAAACAATATGTGTGCACTTGATCTATGCAAAGACATCAGCTATAACAGCATGCTTCCAACTTACACCAAACGCGACATGTTACTTCGGCCAGGGCGCGGCACATAAGGCACTAGCTCTATCACGATGTCTTTCTTTATTTCTTTTATTTCGTTCTGGCTAACTCAGAGGAAGGCTGTTCGAGGAGGCTACTTTATGAAGCGGGTGGGAGTGCCTTCACGTGGTATTCTTCATATTTCTCGTGGTTTACTTTCCAGTCCGAAAAAATTCATACACGTTTAGTACGTTGCTGAATACACCGCAATTACATGTCCCTTGACTCTTCCTTCGAATGCCTCATCGATACTTAGATAATCAGGATAGTACGTCTAGAGTTCGATAATTAATTACAACTGCCTAATGAAATTTCAGTAACGAGAAAATTACTGGCAGCTACTCCAGTGTACTGCAAACAATATGCACTAGGTTTTGTTCCAGTTGCGCATTCATTTTTTAAATGTTAGTGCATGATAGTTAATTAGGACACCCTGCATATATTTATTAGCTTTGCATGCAAGCGACGATGTTTCCATTCCTAATAGATGTTGTAAATTATTATAGTTTTTTTTTCATGAGTCATTGGCATTGCTTGTTGCAAAGAGAAACAATACTGAGACACACAACATTCACGTGCATTTCACATGCCATTGATAAAGGACTCTGCCGAAGGGGTCAAAAATGCGCGCAAAGCATGGCGAACACACAGCAACATATTCATTCTCTTCGCATAAGCTATTTATACCTGTATAAATAACTTCAAATTCGCTACCTCCATCTCTTTCAAAATTATAACGTTGTGTTTGCAGTGGAATTACTGATGAGGTAGCCGACGCTAGTGCTTCTAATACGCATGTCCTCCTGTTTTCGGGTTTTGCAGAAATAAAGCGAAATAATGAATTAAAAGTCATTCACGACCGTGCCAACAATGATACAGGAAGCTGTTACCTCAGTAAAATTTCAAGTGAAAAAATCGAGGAGCGTCAAGAGAAACGTCAAATGATGTGGGTGACAAAGCTCTGGTAATGACACTTGAAGTGTGTGTGTGTGTAAGGGGGGAGGGGTCTTCGGCATTGCCCGGTGTGTCTGAACCTCCACCGGAAAACTCCGAAGTGGGCTAGGGCCCCGGAGCCTTCCCGTAGTCGACGCCTATGCTATTAATTAAAACCTATGCTTTTATATTTGATTGAAATCTGATTAAGTGTGCCTAATTGCTGAACTGTACCTTTCAAGCACTTTTTTGGATTTGTGTACGTGCTATGTAAAGTGCTTATGTGACAATAGACATTCAAAATAATATTTCAATCAGTAGGTAATACTTTATTTACAGTAAGCAATTTAGAAACCTCACTGCAGGGGCAGGCGCTAAAGGCAATGGAGCCTGACAAAGGCCTCTGTCCCTCCGCAGTTCTTGACAGTTCAGATGGATCGAGTTCAGCGCAATCAAACAAGGATTATGGTACATTTGTTTCAGGAAAATGGTCAGGTAGTAAGTTGCAAGAACACACATATCAAATCACACATAAAAAAAAGAAGTTTTAATAACATCTTTAAACAATCGTAGAGAAGAGGCTGCGCACGGCAAGATGTACAGCCAAATAATATAAATTCCAAAATGAGAAATGTGAATGCATGAGAATACACTAAATATACATTTTACACGGAAATACTCAGAATACTGATTAGCGAATTATTTAAGCATTGGTCGAGGCATGCAAATCCGATCGTTTATCTTGGTACTGTATAGATCTGGTTAATAATAAATTATTTGCTTCTTGTTTAAAGGCACTACTACTAGGTTTAATGTTCAGTCTACCTGCCAGCATTTTATGAACATGATGTATCTGATATGCAGCACTTTGTTTTCTATTATTAGCTTTTATTTTAGATGCTCGTTTGCTGTGTTCTCGTAAAGAGTAATCTGGTCTTTCGGTGGGGCTTTGTTCATATAGAGTATTTTGTTGAATACCTGGTCCTGTAATTTTCCCGTTTGCTTTTCAAACTAGCGCCACGTTTTGTTTTGCAGAGTAATAAGCCCACGGTAATTTCTTTGCGATGTCGTTCCCAATACTAATATTCCATTTTATGGAACATTAATATAGCAATATAGGAATATGGAATATTCTATTATGGAATAATAATATAGGAAGCAATCTGATCAGTAGGTGATGAGTTGTTAATTTCAACATTTTTTAACATTGCTTGTCGATATTTATAGAAAGATGAATGCTAGTGAAGATAAAAAGTTATTAGGAAACTTGGATGCAGTTACGTAAGCTTAAAATGCTGTTTTCTTAGCAGCCTATCTTTATACAGTGGGTGCTTCTTTAGCCAAGCGGGAATAAGGTTTCTTTCGTTTAACAATGGGCGTGATGTGGGAACCATACCAGGGTGCCGGAGGGTTAAAGTAACTATGCGAGTTGCCATATTTTGATAGCTTAGTTCGTATACGTTAGCTAAGAACAAGGCCCAGGTACTTTGAACAAAAGTATTGTTGAAGTTCCTGCAGGACACCAAGCTCGACGAGCGGCTCTAGCGAGGCAACTGTCTCATGTACATAAGCACTCACCACTTCTCTTATCATCATCATGCATCCAAATACTTTCACTCCCCTTCCCTCTTCCCCAGTGCAGAGTAGCAGAATAGAGCGCACTAGCTCATGTCGACCTCTCTGTCTTTCCTATCAATACATTCTATTCATTCATTGAACTGAATGATGGCCAAATGCTTGAAAGACTACATCTATGAATAAGAATAATTCTAGTATTCGCATCATAAATCTGATGTCGCGAATGTTTCTATGGTGTATATACCGCTTGAGGGTTGGAGAGGGAAATGGCTACTCTGTCTAAGGGCAGCGCCACCACAAGAACACACACCTCACCCAGCGGGGAAAGAAAGCCGCGAAAGGCATTTGATCAGTGGAGAAAGAGGCGAATAATAAGAAGGCGAGCCAGCAATAGTTACTGACTGAAACACAAAACTGTAAATCTAGAAACATGAACACATTGTTGAACAGAATAGAAAAGTAACCAAAGCTGCCCGATACTTAGCCGCTATCATGAGAAGAATAACTTGAGCAAATGCGAGACAAGTGCCATCTTTTGTTTTTCTTAAAGTTGTCTAGGAGTTTCAATTCAGCTGGATGTAGAATTCCCTCGAAATTTTCAGAGAGAAACCGTGGATTCTGAAGATCGCGTGAGTGCCTCCACACCTAGAGAAGAATCGGTCTCCCATGTCCGCATTTCGATGACGCTCACTGTCCTCAGCTCGGCTCACGGAAACAGCCCTTACCCCCTTCTTGGACAAACGCTCCACTGAAACTTTGGTCAGTGTTGTCCTGCGCCTGTGCTTGGATCTTCACGCTGCCGAAACGCCAGCTGGTCGTGAAAAACGTATAAAAGGACAGCATCGATTAGCGGACTACGCAGCTCGGCGGTGGTGCACAAACCATGCAGATCGAAACTCACCTACTGCTTTTGCAGGTGAGAAATAGTTATGTGTTCTGAAATTTCGTTCAGTCCTTTGCACTGCTGTGGAACACAGCTGGAAGTGCATTTGCTTTTCGTGAAGTGCATTTGCTTTTCTTGAATAGTATTTCTTTTACTAATGGGGAAAAAATTCGCCAAGTATACCGCGAAGGATAGAGAGAAGCATCCATCAGACGTAAAAGACCTTAAACAGTTGTCAAAAGCGTTGGAAAACTTCAAGCGCGATTTTAGAATGAGGATGAGAGAAATTAAGGACAGCATAACCTTTTTTTTCTCCTACTTGCACTGAGGCTAAAAATGCAGCCACTGATATTAAGAATATGAGAGTTGAAATTCAAGAGATTATCAGGCAAAAAATAGAACTAAAAGCGCAAAGTAAGGAACTATCACAAAAATGCGATGAGCTGGAGCAGTATTAGCGGGGAAACAATCTTGGATAAAAGATGCACTGGTGGGAAGTAACTCAGTCGATGTTGTGACCATGATAGGTGAAGCTGGGGGCACGAGGATTGATCTGGCTCACATCCACGCATGCCTCTGAACCCACACTCCTAAACCAGTGGGGGGGGGGGGGAGGGGTCGGTATTCTGTAAGAGTCCACCTAGGCTGTCCATTTCGGTCGGTGCTGATTGGCTAGGACCGCTCGGGTCCTTCTCTCTCGTACAGCTGTATCCAATCAGCAGCGCCCGAAATGGACAGTTGACTAGGTGCACTTTTACGGAACGCCCCCTGTGGTGTGCAGAAAATCATTGTTAGTTCTGTAAAAAGATCAAAACATGACGACATTCTGCCGAAGTGTAGAAAGAAAACGCTGGATAGCTGTGTGTTTCGGGATCAGAAGAAACTGAAAATTTGTGTAAATGAGCATTTGACACAGAGGGGCAAGGCTCTGCTTGCAGCGGCCATACAGAAAAAAAAAGAAACTAGCTGGAAATATATCTGGACATCTGGAGGCAAAGTGCTAGCACGCAATGAAGAAGGTTCACAAGCGATACACGTTGTGGATGAGGCACATCTGACTAAAATTGGGAATTGAACACGGAATGTGAAATAGTAAACTGAAAACAGTTTATTGTGCCTGACATTTCAATAACCGCTAGTATCATACTGATGCATACCTTAATAGCATATTTTCTTCTAACAAAAACGTGTTTTCTGCATTACATATAAATTATAGAATCATTAAAAAATGTCAATGACATTGCTGCTTTTCTGCGATCTGTATCACTTGGGCTTGACGTGCTGGTTTTTTCAGAGACATGGATTACTTATAAAGAATGCGCACCCTTCATTCCAGGTTATCGTAATAAAATTCTCTGTCGCAAACAGGGAAAAAATGGAGGTCATGCTATTTAGTTTTGGGGTGCGCTTTCTTGTGTACTGGTTGATAAATATTCTCTCATGAAGGATGATAGTCGTTCATTTTTAATAATTGCTTTATATAGGCTGCCACATGGCCACACCAAAAATTTTTCAACTCCTTGATGTTGTGTTGTCGCCAACTGTTTTCTGGAATGCTCCCTGCATAATTTTGGGCGATATAAATATTGACCTCTGCTCCAATGACCCCGAAAGAATTAGAAACGCTTTTTTACCTATGGAAACACAAATTTGATAACCTTACCTGCCAGGATTACTTAAATAAGCGCTACGCTGCTTGATATATGTGCTTTAAATTTAAATTCCCAGAATAAAAAAACCAGGGTTTTTTCGTATGACATAACCCAGGTAGCACAAAAGAGATACGTAACGTTTTCGTAGCGTTTATCCAAGACTATAAAAACGGGTTAAAGAAGACATGAATGAGAGAACTTCGGCGGGAAAACATCGTATATCTCTGCTAAAGTCCGGCTTAATTACTTTCTTGAGACGATCTAGAACAGGTCTGCAAGACGTATTCGAAAAGCTGGTCTACAAATAGGATTGGGAAAGACACAAGTAATCCCTTTGCCAAAAGTATTCGTAACCAATTTCTAAACGTTTTTAGGACGTCATCAAAAAGCTGGTCTATAAGCGGTCTTGAAAGGTTTACGATCATCTGAAGCTAATTTTCGCGGGTGACGGGCGCGATCAGACATCGTTGTTCAAAACGCGCGTTTAGTTTCGCCTCAGGCGACTGGCCTATGCCGCGCAGACGTCGTCAGCCGCACCAGTTGGCACGGCCTAGGTCAATCGCGTGAGGCGAAACTGATCGGGCGTTTCGAACAACGATCTCCAATCGCGCCCCAAATGAGTAGAAGCGTCGGTGTTGACTGTAAGAGCCATGGCGCAATGCCAAGCACTGTTCGCAGTGCTACTAAGTCGCAGGAAGATGAGCCTGTTAGGAATAATAAATCCTTAATACCGCCTTTAGTAAGCTACGGTGCTTACAACCACAATGGGAATGACATCCTGCAAAGAACAAATGGCCACGTCTTGGCAGGTGGCCAGACCAAGCCCTTCATGCCAAGAGTGCATGAAATGAGAACATTGTGACAAAGCAAAAACACTTTATTAAAATGTAATGCTTATGCAAGGCTCGAACAAACTGTGTGAGAAATGCAAATAGAAGTAAAAGTACATCAACAATGACAAAAGTCGCAGAAAGGATTCGTAATGAACTCGAAAGTGAACATTCACTAGCACATAAACAAAATTGCAAGTACACATACAAAAATGAACAGAAAAACCTGGAGTGTACTAAAGTGTCTAATTTATAATAGCAAAGTGCACGTGCTATAAGATGGACTAGAGTTATGCAGCAGTAACATCGGAGCGAATGGAAGAAGTAGACTGAAAAATGCAAGAGTATGAATCCGATGGTAACTGCCTCCAAGCAATGTTACGAATCAGCTAGAAGCTTGAAAAGAGCACAAAAAGAAATACCACCGCATACCATCATAAAACAATCCTGTGAAAGGATTGTTTTACAAAAGAATGGGAACAATGCAAAATTGGAAATATTGCCTTTAGGATATATCAAAGCAGATAATGGCGATAAAAATAATCATGCAACAAAAAAGCAAAAAGTGAAATTAGTACAGAATACCTAAACGGGAGATTCAGCGTAACAAGTGAACACTACTGTAGTACAGCGAACGATGAGACAGTAATGCTGCATCTTGCCACTCCAGAACGTGAGAAATGAATATGCAAGCCTCAGATTAGAAACTTACATAAACATGGAAACAAACTGGAATGCACTGGAAGCTGCATTTGTGTAACAAAAGAAGCAATGGTCATAATAAATAGTAAGTGTTTTATCTAAAAAGCCCTTTACAAGAGGCAAAGTTGTACCTCTCTGGCAAAAACAAAGTTGCACCGAATAATTTGCAAACCAGCAAATACAATAATTAGCACTCTGACATGTCACACTTTGCGCACATCATCAGTCTCCTAAAGTAAAAAAAAGCACTGTGAATGAGAAAAACATTTACACATGTAGCCCAGAGCAAATTCTTTGCCAGTTCACTCACACTTTCACATTCAAAAACATTTGCCACAAAGTCCAGGCACAGTTCCACTGATGTTTACCAATTCACCCCCACTTTCACGTCCAAAAATATTTGGCACACAGTCCAGGCAGAGCTTCATAGATAAACAGCTTGAGAGCACCCTACTGATTATTGTGCAGTCCCGCTGCTGGAAATAGAACAGCCGCACATGCTGGTAGTGGTTTCAATGTAGACACACTTGCTGCCCTGGACAGGTATGCTCAGATATCTGCACTGGTGCTCCATTTTGTCGAGGTAGACACATTGATGCACTACGCTAGTAATTGAAATGTTTTGAATGCACAAGTCTTGGCTTCACCAGAAAGACTTGCCCACATACCACCACTGGCATATATATGCACTTGCTCTCCACTCAGTAGCATCGAACTTAAAGTGTTCCCTATATGGGAGCCATGTGTAAAACCGGTGTCACACGACCACTCTCGATCGCGATCAAGCCCGATCCGGATCGAAATTATCGATGCGACTGGCTCACTCTCGTAGCTTGCGCAGAGGAGCCAATCACGGCCGAGAAATTCGATTTGTAACGGACTGGACAGCGGCTAAAGGAGCCCCGTGTGGAACCTGTATCAAATAATGCACAGACGTATGCTAGAAAAATGTGTTGCACAAGGACAAACAACTGCGCCATGCCCTGTTGTGCGAAGCGCGCGAACAGAACACATGTATATATAGGTATATATATATATATATATATATATATATATATATATATATATATATATATATATATATATATATATATATATATATATATATATATATATATATATATATATATGTATATAGCGAGAGCGCTTCGCGAACTCGATGCGCACACATGGCACCCGCACGAACTCGGCAGGCCGCCGCAAAACGCGAAGGGCGCACAGCGTACATTCCAACACATGTCCCAAACTGCAAACAACCGTACTACCTAAAGCTTACAAGTTATTTTATACCGACTCACGTATGAAGTATCCACAAGCGAGTTATGCCGCGTACATGCTGCATCCATTCGCTAAATAGTAAAATTGATAACAAGCACAAAGCTACAACGGACTCAATACATTACTACCATTTGAGGCGTCAAATAAAATCGAATTTGGCCGTTTCATATATTGCACACAATATATGGACACATGTGGTACCCGGTAATACCATGAAACACCCATCACGTGGGTAAAGGGGGCGAAAACACAATCGAGAGCCTGAAGCGCAAACGATAAAAGCACTGTATGGTGCACGCAAAATTGTGTCAGTGCGCTGTAGCGCGAGGAAAGAAAATAGGGCGAGCACTAGACCTCACCTTTTGGGATACCGCACTAGTACTGAATCATTAAAAAAAGCCTGTTTGAACCAGTTCCCTTGTCTGCAACACTCTTGCTAAACGGGAGACTAAAATACCACGATGACGGCTCTATAGCGGAGATCGGCAAGGTGCGCACAGATAGAAATTTTCCCGCCTTCCTGCGCATTCTGCAAAATGCTTTCTTGTTAGGATTCCGCATAGCGGCCGATCCCGACGCTAGGGACACACAGGCACGATTTCGTCCCTATAACTATCGTCGTTATACTGCGCTTAACGCCTTAATTGCAGCGTTAGTGAAAAGGCGCCTCACATAACATGACAATGAACTTGAAGAGCTGATTAGTGCCCTCCACTCCGCGCCCTCCAATTGAAAACACTACTGATTTCCAAATTAAACAACACAAACAGATCGCACAACCCATACTAATCACAGAACGTCGTTTTCTTGACGGCAAAACCCTGCAACACTTAGATGACAAAGGGCAGCGGCAGCACATCCAGAACAGCCGCTATCACACCACAGCGCAATGCAAGTGCGATAACGCTATTATGCCCGGCTCAAACAGATCGCACAACCCAAACTAATCACAGGATGTCGTGTTCTTGACAGCAAAGCACTGCAGCACTTACATGACAAAGGGCAGCGGCAGCACATTCAGAACAGTCGCAAACAGACCATAGTGCCATGCGAGTGCGGTAACGCAACTATGCCCGGCTTCACGAATAACGTGGCCGCCTTGGTCACATAACAATTGAAAGCACTACTGATTTCCAAATTAAAACCACACAAACATATCGTACAACCCAAACTGATCACAGAATATCGTTTTCTTGACAGAAAAACACTGCAACACTTGCGTAGCAAAGGGCAGCGGCAGCACATTCGGAACAGCCGCAAACCCACCACAGCGCAATCCGAGTGCGGTGACGCGACGACGCCATGACGACGCGACTATGCCAGCCTGTCCGGCATCACGAATCACGTGGCCACCTTGGTCACATGATTTGACGACGGTATCGCCACCTTGCGCAAGGTTGGATCGCGTTGATGGGTTGTTGAATATTGTAGAAGCCACTAAAGAGGCTGACGCGCCATGGCGTGGCGGGGGCGCCTTGAGTCGTTTTCAAAACTTATTCACCCCTCGTTTTTAAGCTATCTTGTTTGGAACGTCTTTGATGCGTCAATTTTGGTCAAAAATCCGTTTCAGACGTTGAATCCCTTAATACGCACTTAATGTCTCTACGCCCGATGCGTAAAACTTCAAAATGAGAAGAGCCAACAAAATTTTGTCCCTGGAGAGCTGTATTAGGTAATTAAGTTCCATGTACTTCACGAAGACTTCCACGAAGTTCATCGTTTTCTATATAGGCTGGGTTCAGAAATTTTTGTCCTTGACGGTACCCCCAGTGTCTGCTGGATACTATAGCTAACTGAAGAACAGGGCAGTACATCAGTCAGTGGCTGCTTGGGGTGGTTTAGAAAGTAACCCAGCGTGAGCGAGGCACGTCAAGACTTCTTTCTTACGAGGGGTGACAAGGCGAAAACCACGAAATGTTCACGGCTGTTGACATTGCATGCAGACAAGTATGCCAGAGGTATTGCGTTTTCACTGAAGAGCTCCTTTCATGCAACCGACTACACGCACGAAAGACACATATTCAAAAGAAGAAAAACGTATACCCTTTCCACATGTCGCGATATCTGGTGGGCAGCGTCCGTTTGGCAGGATATAAAAGCTGGCGGCGGTGGAGAAGGTCCCAGTGCAAAACACCAACACCGTCTGCATTGTTTGAACTGTATCGCAGAGAACAAGTGGAAGTTGCAATACCATACATCGTAAAGAACGCGGGCAGAATCGAAATGTTCTCAAAGGTAAAATTACCGCACAGTATTTTCCGTCAGACGCCTTGATCATTGTTTCGTGCCACGCAAGTCCCATAACTGATAACGTGTGTCGCTTAAATTTTAAGAATTGGGGTGCATATTTATGCAACGTAAAGACTATTCCATATTATTCTACATTGTTTGACACGTTCGTATACAAATGATATATTGAAGTTTAATCGTGCGACACTCACCCGTTACCAGAAATTACTTCACATTTTGTGCTTTTTCAATGAGGAAGGCCTCACCTTGCATGATCTGCATGTTTTCGGAATGGTTGCGCTGAAACTTATTCACATCTCAAGCTAGATACGCATATTCAGATGGACTTTGCGCGGCACTATATGCCAGGGAGTAATTCCCTTGTAGTGGGTATATACATTTGCTTTCATTGCTATCATTATGTGTACCTGAGGTATTCCTTAACACAAATATATATGACAGTTTTTCTAGGTTCAGCGTCCGATGCGATTATCTAGAAACAGCGTCACCAGTGCTTCATTTTCCTTCTCTGCAGGTTAAACTGCTCGTGTATTGCTTTGTCGCAAAGACCTGCGCTCTGGATCACCACGACCCCGTACCTGGATACCAGGGTCCCGGCTACAGTGGGTACGGTGGCTATAACGCTCCCGCAGCAGGCACACCTTACCAAGGATACACTGGTTACTCAGCCGTAAGTAATGTATGAGCTGGGATTATGTCGAATCTCGGTTTCTTTGTCGTTGTAATTGAAAAGTTACGCGCTAGAGACACTTTTTTTTCAGCTCTGCTGTTTAAACTGGAAAGTTTACGAAGTAGCTGCTGTACACATAGGCACTAGCTATCGCCCAATGTGGGGAGGAGTAAAGTGAAGTCGCTACAATGGTCCTTCTCTGCCAAAATGTGATGCGTGGGCGTGAAAGAGATAGCAAGATTAAAACGTGGAATGCGTAGTGCCGACGTCAGTTGCACAGTTTGTTGCCATGCTGACCTACCTTCTTCAGCAACTGCTATCCCACCATCCCTCGGATTTAGGCAATCAAACTTAAGGTACCATTTGAGGCGTCGAATAAAACATAGAAAATAGCTCAGACCATCTGTTTTATACTGGTTCCATTTTCCAGCATACAAAAGAATTGTCTTTTGCACAAGGATCTGCCCTGACAGCTTTCTCCTTAAACTAATGCACGCATTCCCTCTAAAACCCAACCGACGTACTCACATAAGTGATTTGGTTCGTCGAAAGGTTAAATACATCATGCTTTCTCGTAAACGATATAAGCACTACTCAAAAGAAACTTGACTGCCCTTCCAGAGCAGATTGATGGAACTAACCGGAAGACCGCGTTGTTCGCAATACACTCTTATAGCGTAACCATTAACATCAGTTTTGTGACACATTGTGGCCACTTGCAAGGCGAGCAAGCATAACGGCTGCGTCTCACTGCATGTCCCTTTCAGAAGAAAATTCAGCTCGGGTGCTTGTGTCTCTGTACATGGGAACTGAGAAAACATTTCTCTTGGCAAGCACTCCAGTGATATTGATGAGGCTCGTCGCCTTTAAAAGAAAAGGTTAAAATCTAGTGATTGCAGGAAGCAGATTTGTTTTGTATGGGTCGTCGTAACTCAACGAGAAAAAACGAGTTTCATATGAGGATACAAATTCATATAAATCAATTAAATTTATAACACTCCCACCAGCGCTGTTACGCTCACCGCTCACGGAGATATATTTAAAGCAAATAACTCATATTAGATGCTACCAATATGTTTTTAAATTATAGCTACAAAATAAAGTGACAATAAACTACATGTCTATTTTTGCAATTACCTTTTTCTTACCACGCGGAAGGTCTAAAAGCTATGAGGAATTTGATCCGAATCGCTTTCTTTTTATAGTCGCTATTGACAGCGAGAACTACAGAGTGCATACCTGACACTCGCGGTACGCTAAGCCTTATACCGATTTCCCCTGCTGCCAAATATGGATAGGATATTCCGCTAATCCTATTATCCCGCCAAACTATATCAGACTTTTGTATACTTTTGCCTCTCCTAACTTCACAAGTTGTGGATGTTTCTTCACTCGCTAGTTTTCTGTATTGATAACGATTCACTGTTATTATATTATCCTGTAGCGAACAGAACTTCCTTTGAGCCATGCAGCAGACACGTCCGCTAAGCTCCACTTATACTTAGCTGTAATCTTTTGGCAGGTGTTTTGATATTTCGTGTGCTCTCTTTTTCGATGCAGCCACCGCAGCCGTATAGCTTTGGCTACGACACGGCTGACGAGTTCGGCAACCGGCAGTTCCGCAGCGAACAAGGTGACTCCAGTAACGTGAAGACTGGCTCGTATGGTTACATGGACGTCAACGGCCTCTACCGGCGCGTCAACTACATCGCGGACGCCAACGGCTTCCGCGCCACTGTAGACACCAATGAACCGGGCACCGCGCCCGGCGCCAGCGCCGACGTTGTGTTCAATGCCGCACCCGTGGTCCCGCCTCTTCCTGCTGTGGCAGCAACACCTGCTGCGTACGGCGCCAGGGCATCCGCTGGTTACAGCAACGCGTTGAGTGGCTATGGTGGATACGGATACGATCCTTACGGCCGCCTTCGTGCTGGAGCCGTGTATGGTGGTTACGGGAGCTTCGGCTACGCCCCTAGTGGTCCGGCCCTTGGCGGTAATGCTAGTGGTGGACATACTCCTTCCGGTTATGGCTCTGCCGGCGACGTGGCAGGTCAATACGTGCCAACTGGCTTCGGTGGCTTCGCCGCTGGTCACCATGGCTTCCGCCGTCGTAGATAAAAGGGACGCATCCGATGCCTGCGAAGTTTTATGTCCAAAAAGGGTGCTGCAGACAAACGGGCCCTCGTGTGAGCTTTCGGTCATCAAATTGGCCCCGCACTGACTAAGATAAATGGTGCATACCAATAAAGAGACAGCCATTTTTTCTCGTGTGAGATCTTGTGGAATTCTTCCGAACCGTATCACGAGTCTGCCTATATGTTCAGAGAAAGGTGGGACGGTCGGGGAGGCTGGATGCAGGCGGCTGTTCAGACGTGCAGTGAATGGTGTAATAGAGGCCAGAAATGCTCGCAAAAACGCAACGGTCTTGCATTTCACTACCTTGGGTGCTGTTAGAGTCTGCTTCCTCAGCTTATATTATTTGTTTCAGTTATGATTGTATTAGCAAATACATAGAAAAATCCCATAGAAAAACTGCGCAGAAAAATCCTGATGTGTCCTGTGACCACTCGGCCAGAATAGTCAGAAAAGTATGGGGAAAGCTCGTGTGGCCCGACTAGGGAGCATAGTGTTGTTTATTGCTTTTGTATTGTCTTATTCCCCTTTCAACTAGGCTATTAATCATAGGGGGAGAGTTTTCATTCTGCCATGGGGGGGGGGGGGGTAGGAGTCTTGGGTCCGACCAGCTTTCCGACCCCACACATATATATATATATATATATATATATATATATATATATATATATATATATATATATATATATATATATATATATATATATATATTTCTCGCGCTTGAAGAATGTGCGTGTGACCTCGAAGAATTGCGCGCTGAAGTGACGGTGTTATATGAGTACATACAAGACCCCGTAGTAGGAGACTGTTCCATTTCCCAGACTCAGTCCTCTCGGCGGTATAATCTTCCTTCGTGTAATTGTAGCATACTTAGCTGTCCCTAACACTTCTTAGCTTTTCCTGCGAAACTGCAGCCTCTCTCTCTCTCTTTCTTTTTCTGTGAATCCGAGTATAAGCACTGCGGCGCATGACTGCTGTTGATACTGATGTCGAGTGAATGCGGCTTGGCCTCATTTCAGTTACTAAGTGAACTATAGTGTTCCCCAATTATCATGCACCAAGACCTAAAAAATGAGCAGTTGCGTTACTCCAAGAAAACCTAGCGCATATTTTTTTCCGATACAGTGGAGTAGCCACCACTAATGTTTTCGTTACTGAGATTATCTAACCCGAGAATTACTGTCCTAATTTCGAAAGTGTCAATGAGGCATTTCTAGGCTTCGAAAAATTACATCCAACTGCGGTGTTATCAGCGACGTACCAATTGCGTAAATTTTTTTCTGAGTGGCAAGAAAACCTCACGAACTATGAATCATGCCACGTGAGGGCGTTCTCACCCGCATCATAAAGCAGCGCCCTCAAATATGCTGATTCAAAACAACTGCATTGCCTGTCGCAAACCCGAAGAGACAGCGCATCACTTTGATGATGGTACAGAAGGAGCACCAACAGCCACGCTCGCGGCTTCGCAGCAATTCCTTCGTCTCATTTCTACCTCACACTTCTTATCCATCTCTCAAGGCTGGTTGAAGACATTGATAACAAAAGCCCCTTGATAACCGGCCGAAGCGCCGCTGTCACCGCGCACGAAATGCGAAAGGCAATGTAACAGGCATAAGTGTTTCGAAATCCCTGCTTTCCTCGCACCGCATTGAAAGAGTGCGCGCGAAGCTATATTTCGCGCCAGAAACTTACTTCAGACGAAAGCCAAAGTAAACTGACCTTTTTATTTTTTATGCAACGGTATATGTGCTGCAAAAACAGGTTCGCGTCCAAAAATAAAAGCGAATTAAATAGACCGAGGAGCGAACAACGTGCAGAGAAAAGGCAAAGCAGATGCATTCAAGAAATAAATATAACACTTCTAATGAGCCAAATTGGCAGTAAGCATGTCTGCACAAAAAGAAGACAGAAATAGAGAACCATCAGATTTCAGTGTACCCTTGTTCCCTATGAATTCGTAATATCCTTTCAGGACCAGCCTCGAGTACGTGTTCGAATAGGTCTCCTTTTGCAGCTAAGCAGTACTGTGTCCGTGTTATCCCATCTTCAGTGGCTTTCTTGATGACTGACGCCAGCATTCTACGACAGACATCTTTTACCCTTCCCTTGAACTAATCTGACTTCCGCCTCGATCCTATAAGCACGATCTTACACATAACCTCACAGAAATAAATCGAGTGGAGAGAGGTCAGGTCACCTAGCCGGCCAATTTACAGGCCCATGCCTTCTTGTATATTGCAAACGAAAAGTCACATCCAGCCAATGTCGTGCTCGGCTGTTGCTGTGTACGGGTGCCCCATCTTGCTTATACCACAGAAGCGGAAGACGTGACAGCAGGGCTTCGCTGAGAAACTCATCCACTCCTTCAAGAATTTCCGTCACGTAACGCTGTCCAGTCAGTGTGCGATCGAAGAATATGGGACCGGCTTAAATTCCGAACCACATAATGAGCGACCACTGCGCTTCACCCAGTGCAGATTGGAGCCCCTTCAATAGTGTTTATTATTCAAATTTACCTAGGAGTTTCTGGGAAAATTTGCTACATCTGTGCACTTGATGCTGCTCAAAAAGTCTGGTGCCTCATCGGCTTTTGTGAGGACCCAATTCGAGAAATCTAGACGAATGTACAGGCCCGTATTATCTAGGCATTGGTCCTCGTTTAAGCGGTATGGGTTGAAAGCCGTCATTTATAATCCTCCAAGCTGTTGCCTTGGAAATTGGTACCTAGGCGGCCACATCCCGGATGCTAGCTTGAGGGTTTGAGGCCATAAATGCTACAACACCCGTGCGTAGGCTAAGACTTAAAGACGGAGTCCTTTTTGAAGCTGCCGGTTTGTCTCCGGATGTCATAACGTCTGAGGGTAGTCGATGAGTTGGTGCTACCACCACACTTCCGTGAATTCTATATATATATATATATATATATATATATATATATATATATATATATATATATATATATATATATATATATATATATATATATATATATTGTTACAGGAAGGAAGAAGCGTGCGTCTATTTACAGGTGGCTTTTCATGGCTGAGCCAGCAAGCGTAGAGCAGCGGTAAAGCTACGCTCTTCTTCGTTTTCTCCAAGGCCACCATCATGGCCCTCCTTTTCCCACATTACCGACTGTGGCATGACCCCCGTCGAAAAAAGCACCTTGTTGGTGTGGCTCATCGGTCTGAGAAAGGTAGGGTTTGAGGCGGCTGACGTGGATGATGTCAGAGAGAGGTGGAGTCACCGTGGCATCCAGCGGAGACACTTCATATGTGACAGGGATCACCTGGCGAAGGATGCGGTAAAGGCCATAGTACCACGAGAGGAATTTCTCCGAAAGACGAACACGCCGGGTTGGATACCAAATTAGCACAAGAGCACCTGGTTGGTAGTGCACGTCGTGATGGCGGTGGTCGTAACGGCACTTCTGGCGTGTCTCTGAAGCAGAAAGACGAATGCGGGCTATCTGGCGTGCTTGGGTCGCTGTGGCTATGACATCCCGAGTGTAGTCTGTCGGCGAGTCGAGTGTGGTCGAAAGGAGAGTCTCGAAAGGCAAAGTCGGCTCACAGCCGAATAGGAGATAGAAGGGTGAATATCCCGCTGTGTCCTGGCGCGAGGAATTGTAGGTGAACGTGACAAATGGAAGAGCAATGTCCCAGTCGTGATGATCGGAGGAAACATACATTGCTAACATGTCAGTTAATGTGCGGTTCGGGCGTTGGGTAAGACCGTTAGTTTGAGGATGGTAAGCGGTAGTAAGTTTGTAAGTTAGTAAGCAGATTATTGAAGTATGTCGTCTATGAATTTGGTAAGAAAGTATCTGCCACGATCGGTGAGAAGTTGACGAGGTGCACCGGGGTGCAAGATAACGTCGTGAAGCAAGAAATCAGTGATGTCTGTGGCACAGCTGGTCGGTAGGGCTCTAGTAATCGCATAGCGAGTTGTATAGTCCGTAGCGACGGCAATCCACCTTTTTCCGTCATTCGATATAGGGAATGGTCCGAGAAGATCAACGCGAACGCGAAAAAAGGGGTCGCCCGGTATATCCAAAGGCTGCAGCAGTACGGCGGCAGGCACAGCTGGTCTTTTCCGCCGTTGACACGACTCACACGCGGCAACATAGCGCCGGATTTAGCGGTTGCGACGGGGCCAGAAAAACCATCGCCGAATTCGGTCAGAGGTCCGCGTGACGCCAAGGTGTCCAGCGGTGGGAACGTCGTGCAGGTGCAGCAGTACAGTCTGTCGCAGATGAGACGGAATAACGGTTAAGGCCAAGATATTAGAGAGTTTTAGCTTGAGCGTTTTTACGGCCAGCGGGGCGGAGCGGGCGAGCGGATACACCAGCGGAGGGGCGCGCGAGAAAATAGTTTTAGCCGGGCGGATCGCCCGTCTTCTCGAGCGGAGTAGAGTCACTTGCTCTGCTGCTCCACCTATTGGTCACAATTCGAGTTAGAGTGAAAAGAATATCAATTAAACCTGCTAATAATGCACTGAAACTTTTTAGTAAAGGTAGGTTCTGTGTTTTTAGTTAGTTATTTGGTTAAACTTCTAAACGGGCCTGAGCAGCGGTCGCCGTCGACAACGCAGCAGCGCCGGCGCTTGTGTTGACGGCTGCCATCATGAGTACCCATACACGCCCGCGCGCTTTTACGCACGCTCGCGCGCTGCCTATCGCTCCGCTGGAGAGGGCTTCCCAGCGGGCGTAAGGTGCGCTCCGTAAAAACGCTGGCCGGTCCAGCGACGTGCGCATGCGCAGTGGCGTCTGCGCTCGTCCGCTCCGCTCCGCTGGCCGTAAAAACGCTCAAGCTAAAACTCTCTATAGTCCGGCGTTCTCGGCGCGCCTGGCCGCGGCAGGCGAAGTCGGATACGCTGCGCTAGCGACGCCAGGGGTGCAAGAAATTTGCTTCCTCTAGAGTTCGGCGTGCGCGCGCAACCCGAGGCTGGCGCCATCTGTGCGTCCGGGAGCGCAACTTCACCGCCGCGGCGAACAGCTGTTTACATGGCGCATGCGCGTCTAGCATATAGACGAGAATGGCACCGAGAGCGGCGCTGCTGCGCCGGCGTTGAGAGCGCCGCATGCGGAGCAAAATTCTATTAGCGGTGGTACCCCTCTCCCATCTCTCGTTCGCGCCGCCTTGATCAACGTTACTAGATTATTTTCAGTTGTCAAACTCCGCCGCGGCACCTGACCCCTTTCTGTCGCGCCCGCGGGGCGGCGCGCGCGACGCTGTCGGCCCGAAGGCGGGCGGTGCGAGCAACGTTTGTGCGGGCGGACGTGAAGCAGCGTGCCACGTTTTGCTCGCGTTTCTTATTTGTGTGCCAGGAAAATGCTGCTCGCCTTGCGAACAAACGTGCCTGCAATGAAACAAGAAAAACCACGAGAAAGAGACAAAGTGATAGCTAGGGAGGGTGCAGCGCCCTTCCTATCACTTTGTATATTTTTACTCGTGCTTTTTTGTTTGTGGTAATAAAGCCTTGCTAGCATTCTACGACGAAATAGTGTACGTGACCACCGCCTTTGAACTTCGTGCGCATTTCCTATGGGCTATAAACTTGTTACACTAATCATTTCAGGTGATCAAAGGTTTTTTTTTGGAACTGCTAAACTTGACAGAACAGAATGCAATTCAAAAGAACCTGAAGCTTTTTGCATCATAACAAACGACAGAGTCGCTGCAAGTAACTCTGATGTCGACTTTAAACAATGACGATAATCTGCTGCGTCAAGGTGCGCTCTATGTTTCGACAGCCAAGTTAAATCAAGATCCATTAGAGGTAATTAAGGCACACTGTTCACATTTGTTGTGACTGCGTTCACATTGCACTGTTTGCTAGGAAATTCACTCCCTTATATTTTTTCAGCCTCACTTTGGACTAGTGCGTTCCTTCGGTGGAGATGTCTCATCCAACTATAATCATCTTCGCGCAGATATTCCGCCTTCTAAGCCTGTATACACCTGTTAAAACGGCGCTACGTGGGAGTGTGGAAGGTGTGCCAGGCCCTGTGCTCGATCGTACGGCGTCAACGACACATTCAAACAGACCAGAGAAGTCTGCAAGTCAAAGCATAGTCTTCGCAATGCCATTGAGGCGACGTTGATAACTTGCGTGGAGCCAAGCAGCTCACCAGAATGTGCTTGCAATGAGCACACTTATGTTCGAGGAAACATAGAGGACAATGTTGGTTATTATTTGTGTGGATATGTCATTCAGAAAGTCAGAAAGGGCGCACCATGTGATCTATGCATAGCGCACATAAGCTCTATAATCCCAGAAGTTGTCTGCGACAGTTACTTAATTGAGTACAGAAGTCTCAAGCAAGGTTCCTTAAAGCACCCGACGCCGAAGATGCTGGGCTTTATGAAGACTGCTAACAAAAGTGTGTCAGCTTCCCTGGATGAGGCAGGCCTTTACGGAGAGATATTTTGGAAGGTTTTAGATGATCTAGAGGGGTGCTGCCTCCCTCTTCTTGGTTGTCCAGAGCATATGTTCGCGTTCACGTGCGAAGTATTGAATTTCTTCATTGTTATGCGGATGCATTTGTACTCCAGGGATACAAACTGTCAATTAGAAAGCGGTCACAAGGTAGCTGTAGCAACCAAGAAAGTGCGTCTTTTGTGAATATCGATGCAGCATGCTTAGATTCATAAATCCGGCGTTGTACGCGTACCGGTCCTATTCTCTTAAAACAACATGCCGCAAACGAAAAGACTCACTCTCCTCTTCAATCACCTATTAGCTGATTTTTAGAGTGCACAATGTAAAAAGATTATTCTTTGAACATTCAGTGCCATGAAGAGCAGCAAAAAGAAAAAAAAAAGAACTGGCAGAGTCGGCGTTGCGCTGCTGCCTTGGGAAGCTTCCGTTGTAAAGAACGGCGGGTTGCACAACAAGATTGTCACCTTGCCACCCGATTACGACAAGGGGTGCAAGACGCGCACCTCCCGCTCTCCGCCGCTGCAGCTGCGAGGCGTTCAAAGAAGCGACCTTTGCGCTGGAATCCGCCGCCTTCCTCCAGCCCGCTTCGACATTGTGACAAGACGAGTTTGGTGTGTGGACAATGATTCCAGAGTTCCTCAACGCGGCGCTGATCTGACACGCCTGAAGAAGCTACCGCGGGAACGTCTTATTTTTGCGCTCTCACGGTTCAGCATGTTGCAAAACAACGAGCGTCCCTCGAGCGGCGTCGATTTTCCGGAACGGCACCACCTTCAACGCCGTCGCTTGGGCTTCGGAATGTGTGTGCCTTTGTGTCTGAAAACTGGTCTTCAGAGCAGCTGCGAGTTGGTGGTGTGTAAACGAACAGCCGCCGCGTCGTAGGACCAGCGGATCGAGTGTATAAAAACTGTGGTTGTGCGATTGTTGGACACACTTCTCTTGAGCAGTCATGTTAGACTGGTTCACTTCTCTCATGCAGTCCTGTTGGACTAATACTATTTTTCTCAAACAGTCATGTTAGACTGAGTTAATTTTCTGTAAATAAACCCCTTTTTCCTCGTTCTCGATGAGAAGCAGTTCTTCACTTCATCAACGATCTCAGCGTAAATAAGTTGGACGACGGCATGGGCCAGCTACCTTCGAATTCATGCCGTACTCCAATCTTGGCAAAGGACCACGGACGAAGGGATTGAGCCCCCAATCCTGACAACTGGCTGACAGCGGTGAGATGGACTTTGCGACATGGTGCTGTATCTGTGGTGAGTGCTTGGTTTTTGCTTTGACTCTCTAGGCTTCATTTTGTGGTTGTTCTGTTTAGAACAGTAGGGAAGCTAGATTGTTGTGTGTTAGCTAGGTTGTGTTTTCCTAGCTAGATTTAGAGAGCAGAATCAAGGCAGTAAAGCAGCAGTCATGGAGTTAAGGACACTGCTGAGAGACGAGTTGTTGATTGTTGGTGAGGAACTGGGCCTAGATGTACGCAAGGAAATGCTCAAATCGGAATTATTGGAGCTAATTTCCAATCAGGCCAGTGAGCAAGATATTGAAATGGGATTGGAACTTCTCAAAAAGAGAGAGAAACGGGAAAAAGAAAGAGAAGAACGAGACAGAGAAAAACGAGAGAGAGAGGAACGCGATAAAGATCGCGAGATAACAAAAATGCAACTTGAACTTGAAAACAGACGTTTGGAGTTGTCTCAAGGAAGTGAAGGAGCTCTGGGTCGATCAAGTGAGGCAGAATCGCACCGCATGGACAGGCTATTAAAGCCATATGAGGTCGGGACCGACATAGGCTTGTTCCTAAGCAATTTTGAAAGGACTTGCGAAAAGATGAACTTCGGTCCGAGTACATGGCCACAGCGGTTGCTGTCTATGTTGCCGTGTGAGGCGGCGGAAGTAATCGCCAGATTGAGTGTGCAGGATGCATATGATTATGCGAAAGTTAAGGCTAGTCTCCTGAAGAAATACCGCCTTTCAGCCGAAGCTTTTCGGCAAAGGTTTAGGAGCACAGGCAAGAAAGATAGCGAGGGCTATCCGGAGTTTGCATATAGCTTAAAGGCCAACCTAGTCGAGTGGCTTAAAAGCGCGGAAGCGTACGACAGCAGAGACATGATCATTGAATGCATGTGTCTAGAGCAGTTTTACAAAACCATTCCCCAAGCTGTGAAACTGTGGGTGCAAGATAGAGGTAATGTAAACACTGTGGAAAGGGCGGCTGAATTAGCCGAAGAGTACGCAACCCGTAGAAAGTTGAACGCCGAGGAGGGAAACTGGGACGGTCGAAATGGACCGCGGAAGCCATTTCCGTTCAAAAAGGGTGCGCAAGCTAGACGATCCGAGCCTGTAGACATGGCGGAAAAGCCCGCAGAAAAGAGCGAGGAGAAAGTTAACGGAGAAACCGCACAAAAAGAACAGAAAAGAAAATTCGAATCTGTTAGACCAATTCGCTGTTACAAATGCCACAAACTGGGACATATAGCTGTAAACTGCGAGAAGCCTAGCGTAGTTTTTTCCTACGTAGAGGAAAAGGATGAGAATATGGAACTTTTAAGTCCATATCTCCACGACCTGCAAGTTAATGGAAAACCATGCCGAGTGCTAAGAGACAGTGCCGCCACGCTGGACATTGTCCATCCGTCTTACGTGATGGTAGAGGACTTCACCGGAGAAGTAGCATGGATAAAACAGGTTGTAGAAGAACACAGCGTATGTCTGCCCATGGCCAAAGTCAAAATCAGTGGACCATTCGGGGAGCTAGAGACTGAGGCTGCAGTTTCCAAATTTTTGTCACTGCAGTATCCCTACATCTTTTCGAATCGTTCGAATCAGTTACTGCGTGACAGAGGGCTCAAACTAGGAGAGGGCATAGTACAGGCATTGACCAGAGGCCAAGCTCGTAAGATCTCGGCGCTTTCGGCTGAAAATGCTCAAGCTCCTCCAGCTGAAGCAGAAAAGGGGATAGCTTCAATACCCGAATCCGAGCTAGGCCCGACGGACAAAAGAACAGTTGAGGAGAGCCTGCCAGTTGACCAGCTCAATGAGAGCGTAGCACTAGAGTGTCAGAGTTCTAGCCTGCAGGAAGAGCATGCAGACGCGCTCCCAAGCGAGACAGGGTCGTTATTATCACCGGCCTCAAAGAACTTTGATCAACTCTTACGCGTGGATAGAGAGTCACTGGCAGCTGAGCAAAAGAATGATGAGAGCTTAGCTAAATTACGGGACACAGCTAAAGAAGGCATTGCTAGGCGCAACGTAACGATACATGAGAAAGGAGGATTGTTGTATCGGCATTACAGAGATCGAAAGGGTAGGATTTTAGATCAGTTAGTCATACCTACTAAGTATAGGGAGGA
The DNA here is from genome assembly GCF_038994185.2 of Dermacentor albipictus. Classification (NCBI taxonomy): domain Eukaryota; kingdom Metazoa; phylum Arthropoda; class Arachnida; order Ixodida; family Ixodidae; genus Dermacentor; species Dermacentor albipictus. The sequence continues at coordinate 484,155,146 of NC_091821.1, forward strand.
CCTTTTGAGTCTTTGTCATGGAAATGGGTGGTCCGGCCACCTAGGCATAAACAAATCAAAGGAAAGATTGCTTATGGAATACTACTGGCCTGGCTGTTTCAAAGATGTAGAAAACTTTGTAAGATCATGCGACGCCTGCCAGCGTTCTGGTAAACCAGGAGAGACTTGGAAAGCTCCACTGAAGGTAGTGCCCTTAATAACAGAGCCTTTCAGACGGCTTGTAATAGACACGGTAGGGCCTCTTCCAAAAACAAAATCAGGCTACAGGTACTTGTTTACCATGCTGTGTCCGGCTACCAAGTTTCCAGAAGCAATCCCTTTGAAAGAGCTCAGCTCCACTGAAGTAGTAGACGCGCTTTTGACAGTGTTTGCACGAGTTGGGTTTCCAGCCGAAATTCAGGCAGATCAAGGGTCAGTATTCACGAGCGCACTGACTTCCACATTCTTGCAAAAGTGCGGGGTAAAGTTAATACACAGTTCTGTCTATCACCCTCAGTCAAACAGTGTAGAGAGGTGGCATTCGGTGCTTAAGCGAGTTTTGCGTGCGCTCTGTTACGAGCACAAGGAGGACTGGGAGAACTGTCTGCCGGCAACTTTGTTTGCTTTGCGAACGGTTCCACATGAAGCGACAGGGTTCTCTCCAGCAGAACTAGTGTATGGGAGGACACTCCGTTCTCCACTGAGAATGTTAAGAGAGATGTGGGAGGAAAGAGGGGAGAGCCCAACCGTGGTTGAATACGTGCTGAATTTATTGGAACGGCTAAGCGCAACCCGAGAACTAGTCGGAAAGAACATGGAAATAGCTCAAAGGAACACCAAATTCTATTACGACAAGAATGCGAGGCTTCGTACGTTTAAAGTTGACTTAACGACGAAAGCGGAAAAGTGTAGGTTTGGATGTTCGCAGGTTACTTATCTGGGCCATGTTGTTGGTCAGGGCATGAGACGGCCGGCTGAGCTGAAAATAGCTACGATTGGAGATTTTTCTCAGCCGCGCACGAAAACGGACGTTCGTTCATTTTTGGGACTTGTGGGGTACTATCAACGGTACATTCCGAATTACTCACAATTGGCAAGTCCATTAACAGACGCCCTCCGAAAGGGAGCACCGAGTAACGTACACTGGGATAAGGACAAAGAGAACGCTTTTCAAAGTTTGAAAACGCTATTGGTTTCTCGCCCTGTGCTTCGCGCGCCAGACTACACAAAGGAATTCATAGTTCAATGCGACGCAAGCGACAGAGGTATGGGCGTGGTACTTAGTCAAGTCGGCGACGATAACGAGGAGCATCCTATCCTCTACGCCAGCCGTAAACTAAATGTAAGAGAGGAAGCCTACAGCGCTTCAGAGAAGGAATGCGCTTGTTTGGTTTGGGCCGCCCAGAAGTTGTCGTGTTACTTGTACGGAGCGAAGTTCATCTTCGAGACCGACCACTGTCCTCTGACGTGGCTCAATCAAATGTCACACAAAAACGGCCGCTTGCTCCGATGGAGCCTCACTCTCCAAGAGTACAACTTCTCCGTCAAGATTGTCACCTTGCCACCCGATTACGACAAGGGGTGCAAGACGCGCACCTCCCGCTCTCCGCCGCTGCAGCTGCGAGGCGTTCAAAGAAGCGACCTTTGCGCTGGAATCCGCCGCCTTCCTCCAGCCCGCTTCGACATTGTGACAAGACGAGTTTGGTGTGTGGACAATGATTCCAGAGTTTCTCAACGCGGCGCTGATCTGACACGCCTGAAGAAGCTACCGCGGGAACGTCTTATTTTTGCGCTCTCACGGTTCAGCATGTTGCAAAACAACGAGCGTCCCTCGAGCGGCGTCGATTTTCCGGAACGGCACCACCTTCAACGCCGTCGCTTGGGCTTCGGAATGTGTGTGCCTTTGTGTCTGAAAACTGGTCTTCAGAGCAGCTGCGAGTTGGTGGTGTGTAAACGAACAGCCGCCGCGTCGTAGGACCAGCGGATCGAGTGTATAAAAACTGTGGTTGTGCGATTGTTGGACACACTTCTCTTGAGCAGTCATGTTAGACTGGTTCACTTCTCTCATGCAGTCCTGTTGGACTAATACTATTTTTCTCAAACAGTCATGTTAGACTGAGTTAATTTTCTGTAAATAAACCCCTTTTTCCTCGTTCTCGATGAGAAGCAGTTCTTCACTTCATCAACGATCTCAGCGTAAATAAGTTGGACGACGGCATGGGCCAGCTACCTTCGAATTCATGCCGTACTCCAATCTTGGCAAAGGACCACGGACGAAGGGATTGAGCCCCCAATCCTGACACCGTAGCCAACCGGGCCAACCGTTGCGGCAGCGCCACCACGCGAGAGGAGATGGCAGAGGGTCACGTTCTCGCGCCGCTCCCAGGCGGAGTTTTACAACTGAAAAGTATCTAGTAGCGATGGCCTTGATTGCCTCCTGCACTGCGCGTGTTTGGGCACGTTTCGCGCCGCGCGCGGTGTGTGCGCGTGGACATTTCCTTCGAAGGGCGGTGTACAGTCTCTCTCACATTTGGGAAAACTCGAAGCGCAGCACCTCGCGCAGATGCTCGAGGGGCGGGATCTTGAACGGCGTCGTCTGCTACGGCGGCGCACGCTGGCCGCATTGTCGAGAAACGTTCTACTGTCAGGTGCAGGGCGCTGATCACATCGTTACTGCGTGAAAGGAGCCGGTATTCTTTGCTAAGCGTTGCGCGACGCCCACTGATACGCCTCTAATGTAAGTTCATCGCTGCATGGCAGTCATAGACGACGTACTGATTCCATACATTCTTGACGGCCCGTTTCTGGAAGGCGACTATATATTCTAACGCGATAGGACGCCGATCCACACTGCTCGTGCTGTGCAAGAACTGCTAGAAGAGCGCGCAGTCACTCTCTTGGTGCGGCCGCCTCAATCCCCGGGCGCCAACATCATTTAAAATGTCTGGGGCTCGTTGAAAGTATCGCTGGCGCAACATCCCCTCTATCAGTCGCCCGAGGATAGGCTTCGATCCACCATCGTCAGTGACTGAGACGTGCAGCGAATGAACACATCCCTGATCAAGTCATTCTACACTTCACTGCCTTCCAGGATGAGCGCTGTCATCGCTGCCGCTGGGGACATGACGAGATACTAACTGAAGTTCCGAGCGTGACGTGTCCAATTCCCCACCGGCGGGCAGGGTCTGTCTGGTGTAGCGAAAGATTATAGAGAAAAAATCACTTCCAGCTCATTGTCTGAACCTAAAACGTTCATTTAATCGTGTCCGTTTGTTTCACCGTGTTCGACTCCCATTGTTGAGTGCTTTGTTTTCCTTTCGAGTCAAACAAAGACTGAGCACGTTGCGCGCACATCTTGGTGCGTTTTGTCGCTGCTCATTACGGTAGCACACACAGTGAAGAAATATACGTGCACACGCTCAGTACTCCCGGCCTTTCGAAAGGCCAAATGAACCATGCTGTCAAAAGAAGTTTGTGGAACTCCATTATGGCCAATGAAGGATCAGAGTTTGGCGACGCACGACGTTTAGTAAAGAATATCAGCTCAGTTCCCGCAGTACCGATGAAATCGGTGCACTGCCCCTGACACTACCACGCTTCCCGAAAATGCGGCCAGCGCCCGCCGCCGTAGCAGACGACGCAGATCACGACACCGCCACTCAAGCGTGTGCGCCTGCTCGAGCTGCTGCCGCCGCACGAATCCATTGCTTGCCGCATCGCGATGCAATACGTTCCGAGTTTTCCCCTTAGTGTGAAACAAACTGCACACGCTATATTTGCCTTTAAGAAGATCAGTACGCTTCACGATTATTTTTATGGCTGCAATGCGGCGAAAGGGCAGCGTCTGCTTAACCATGTAAGTGACGCTGAGCAGGTAATTGGAAACGACATCGTATGTGCCGCCGGAAAAATCGTCAGCACATACGATGCGGCACATACATACGGCACCTACGAGCTAAAGTCATTTTTGCAGTTTCTCACATTATGTTTGCTACAAATCCGTGTTGTATCTGATGGCGACAACGGACTTCTATCGACACTGTGCGGAAATAAACAAGATATATCGCTGCATAGCACAAGTACGACATGCGCACACAACTTTAACTAGTACGTCTCCTACAATATGGAATAGAGGCAGCAAAGTAGACAGCTTGGCCATTTTTTAACAGTACTCAAGAGACGGAAGTTGAAAGTATTATTAATCATTCCTGCTTCAGCAATGCCGGCGCGACCAAGACGCGGGTGTGTATCGTCCAGTAACCCGATCGATCGGTGCAGTGGTAAAACGGGAATGAACTCCGGTCATGTTCAATGCATCATGCACATATTCAATTTCTCGGCACGCGTGATCTTCGGCTACTGCTAGCGCATACAACAGACGTGGTTTCCATTCTTGGGCAGCGCACACACAAACGAAACACGAGAAAGAAGACAGGACAAGCGCTCGTTGAACTTAAAGTTTTTATATGAATAAAAGGATAATGTACCGAGTAATTATTAATTTCACGTGGGTTACATATAGAAACCGTCATACACTCAGGAGGGATTAATGAACGAGCTCACTTCGTTTGCCAGATGTTTACTTCGCTCGGCGCACCGCAGTAATCCATGTCTGTCGTCTGCTTCTTTCGTACCATTTTCTTGTGAATCAGCAGAATTTCACTGGTGGCATCAACCTTTTCATGTTTACATTGCTGTCGTGACAGTTAACAACACAGGAATAATTTCCGGTCATCCGAAGAGGTGCCGTCGCAAACAAGAGACGTTTCGCGCGCAGCGCGAACTGAACGCGGGCGCGACCGTGAAGGGAAGCGGCGACGGAAACCCCCGCTGGAGATGAAATCGCTCCGCCAGGGGAGAAACGAGCGCTGGCGTCTAGGATGAAATAAAGCCCCTCAATCTTCCAAAGTAGCGCCATTTACTTCTCTCCTCCTCCGCTCGGCGCGGCCTCGACGGTGGCGCCGCCGGCAGTGGGCCTGCCGTAGCAGACGACGGCTAACACGCTACGGGAGAAAATCTGCGGAAAAGTTCGTTCGAGTCCTGCGGAGCAGTTTTTTCAATCTAGATCTTGCTTTGTCAGTCGGTAACTGGCCTTAAGAATGTCGTGTCGGATTTGCGGAAGAAATAGAGAAAAGCACCATTATTCAAGGCGTATTTAAGGCGTAAAGCGCGCGCACGTTGAAAGTTCGTGTTGCTGAAACACGACACAAGCACGCGGTGTGCTCAGACACGCGAGTAATTACCAGAGTTTCAGGTTTTGACAGCGCGAAAGTATGTGCACTTGATTTCGTAGGTTAATTTACGTACCTGCAGGATGCTTTTGTTCGGCCGGCGCGTGAGAGATTCCGACTGTCTGCGGTCAGCAATGCCTGGCAGCAGGGCCGTTTCTGTTCCGCGCCTTTTACAGATGTACGTAGCTCATGCACAGGTTGTGGTGGCCATAAGCAACGTTTTCACGCATAGGCGGTATAGATAATTTTAACAACTTACCAGCATATGAAATCGTTATTTATTTATTACAGTGCAAATGGTTAGAATTTGATAGAAAAGAAAGAAGGAACTTGATGGGACAACTGGAAAGAGGTTCAGAAAATAATTATCCCCCTCCCTCATTGGCACCAGCAACACTTTTGTTGTAGTGCTAATTTTAGCTCTGTATACTACGTGCGTCTGTATTCTTTTGCGTTGTAAGTTTTCACAAGGAAGCAGTGTTGCGTTAACTGGAACAGTCAAGGCACACAAGACAGAAGAAAAGTTGATTCTTGCGTTTTACATCCCAACACCACGATCTCATAAGGCACGCCATAATGGGGGCTCTGGATTAATTTTTTTTGCAGCTGGGGTTCTTTAACGCACCCCCAATGCACTGGACACGGGCCCGTTTTGACACGGGCGTCAAAAGAAGAGGTTGGAGGAGCCGTGTCACTTAACAAAGCCGCGCGTTCTTTGCCACTTGCTCGAAGTCAGCCCGCCCGATCTTGTGAATCCACACTTTTCTTCGTTTTGCGTTGCGCCCGGCGGATGGTAAAACAAAAAGCTTTTTGCCGTCACTGGGTCTGTTGTGGCAACCGTAGGCGCAGCAGCACGGCATCGCAATTAAGCACTCGGCCCTAACACATTGTATAAAACTACCGCGCTCCTTCAAACCGCCTGCCGTACTTCGTCGCGGAGGCCCAAAAATGGGGGTCGCAGGCCCAAGATTGGGGGTCGCAGCGCGCTGGAAAGAAAAGATATACAAAAGCGCGGCGCCTGCTCTGCGCCGGAAAGAAAAAAATATACAAAAGCGCGGGGCCCGCTTTCACGTGACACAGATTGGCCAATGGGGGAGCGGAGGAGGCTGGGGCGACAGGAGGAGTGGAGGAGGAAGCGCCTGGGTGAGCGGGGTGGCGGAAAGATCTAAGAATGGCGCTACTTTTGGAAAATTGAGGGGCTTTAGGATGAAACTTGGCGTGCGGTCGTCTATACCCGCGCCGTTCGGGTAGCGCACGCGCTTCTCGTTCCGCGCGCTGTTTGTGCGCTAAAATGAAAACTTTTGCGGGATGGCGTTAACTTGTCCTGACAGCCAGAAAAAAAAAACATAAGGTTTTACATGCGAAAACCACTTTCTTTCTGACCTGGGGTTCTTTAACGTGTACCTAAATCTAAGCACACGGTGTTTTTCGCATTTCGCCCCCACCGAAATGCGGCCGCCGTGCCTGACAGCCAGAACATCGCACTCATATTGCTAGTGCTTCGGCTACGTCAAAAACGGAAGCGGACCATGTATGTACATGCGCAAGCTATTCGACAAGCGCCCTCAACTCGGCGACTACCACCAGCTAGTACAGGAGCTGCGAAATGCAGCTTACCTGTGGCGAGACCACACTGCTTTCGTATAGCTTCCCATGCGTTGTTCTTACGCTCTGTGTCGCGGTAGTCCATGCGTTTCACATCGTATACACATGGAAGGTTGCAAATCGCTTCAAGCAGGCGTCCTCACTCGCGCTGTCATCCCACACGGATGTTGAAAAAACCACAGCCGCACTGTCAGTACGTGCACCGCAGGCCGCCATTGTGCCTTCTGCTCGCTGCCGCTGCAGCGCGCAGTGCATTCTGGTCTAGCGGCAGCCGCGTGAAATAGAACACGCTCTATGTCCGCGCCGGCGGCGTTGTGCTCGCCAAGCGCGCCTGGGCACGCCGGCTACGCCGTGACGCCGGACTGTAGAGTGCGCGCTTTTCACCGACGTCGCTTAACCGCGCCGCGCGTGGCCGCGCGCGCGCGTTACGCCGGACTATATCTTGCCCTTTAGGAGCTCGGGCCCGTCGGGGTGCATGTTTTGGTGATACAGGATGCCATTTTGTAGTACGAACTTGGGAAGGGATGGGTCATGCGGATCAGAGAGCAGGCGTTCGATAATGGGGCGTAACGACTCATCGCGCCGTTGTTCAGCGCCAACGTCTTGCAAGGCAGAGAGCGAAAGAACGCAGATCGGTGCGACATCCACTAAACTGTCCGGTACATCAACAGGATGACGAGACAGGCAGTCAGCGTCCCGATGCAGACGACCCGACTTGTAGACCACAGTGTACGTCTATTCCTGTAGCCGTAGGGCCCAGCGACCGAGGCGTCCGGTGGGATCCTTGAGGGAGGAAAGCCAACAAAGGGCGTGGTGGTCGGTTGTAACTGTAAATGGCCAACCATAAATGTAGGGTCGGAAATTGCCCACCACCCAAATGAGGGCGAGACACTGGCGCTCAGTAATCGAGTAATTGCGCTCTGCCGGAGAGAGAAGGCGGCTGGCGTAGGCGATGACGCGGTCGTGGCCACATTGGCAAGTTCTTGGCGAATTACCGACTGAATGAGAGACACAAGCGGCCGGGAATCGTCAAAGCACTGCGTCACTGGTGTGGCAGGAGACGCTGCTTTGATTTCGCCCCGAACGATACGTACGACGTTATCGCAGGAGGTGGGCTCACGCGGTGGGTAAACGTCATCCCACGTCGATGAAGCTGCGTTATTAGGAAGACGCGTGAACTGTTGAACTATGCGGCGACTCTTCGCGTCTTCAAAGCGGCGACATTCGTTAATGATTTCATTGACCATTGTTACGTTCTTGTAAACAATCAGGTTAAACGCGTCGTCCGCGATGCCTTTTAAAACGTGGCTGACCTTGTCTGCCTCTGCCATATTGTTATCCACTTTGCGGCAAAGGGCGAGGACGTCCTGGATATACGCCACGGAAGATTCAGTGGACGTCTGTACACGGGTACAAAGGTCCTTCTTCGCAGCACGGGCTTGCCGAACAAGTCCGTCAGCTTCTGTTTGCACTGGTCCCAACTCGTAATCTCTTCTTCGTGTGTTTCGAACCAGACCCGTGCTGCTTTCTTGAGGTAGAATATTTTATTGCCCAGCATAAGCGTGTTATCCCACCTGTTTTGTGTGCTGACCCATTCGTAGTTCTGCAACCAGTCATCGACGCCAACGATGTCGATCCCGGAAAACATGCCAGGGTCGCAAGGCTGGGCCAGTATGACCGTCGGTGGCGACGACGTGGCCGTGCTGGAACTCTCTCCTTCGGATGACATGGCGGCCAGGTTACGTCCGCTGCGGAGCTCCGTCTTGCGCAAGTGATTGCCCCGCACCTCCACCAAAGATGTTACGGGAAGGAAGAAGCGTGCGTCTATTTACAGATGGCTTTTTATGGCTGAGCCAGCAAGCGTAGAGCAGCGATAAAGCTACACTCTTCTTAGTCGTCTCCAAGGCCACCATCATCGTCCTGCTTGTCCCACATTACCGACTGCGACAATATATATATATATATATATATATATATATATATATATATATATATATATATATATATATATATATGTATATATATATATATATATATATATACTTGCGGCCTTGCTCTTGTTGCAGTAAAACACGTTGAGGGGCTACTTGGTGCATAGCTTTACACAGATGAAGCACCAACACTGACGACACGCTAAGAAGGAACAAAGACAGGACGAGGTGCCTTGCACTCTCTTTGTTCCTTCTTAGTGTGCCGTCGCTGTTGGTGCTTCGTCTTTTGAAAGCTTCCTCTTGTGGCCATTTGCAGATCCCAAGGCAAGGATCATGTTTACCTTCGGCTCATTAGAGAAAGACATGGCGACTGGGACGAAACAAAACGCACCTTTAAACCATTGCACTGACGTTGTTAATTCAATTTGTGGTGATAGATTTTGTGGCAAAAAAAAACATCCGTACACTTTATCTACGCTTAGACGGCAGCTATCACAGGTTGTTTCCAACTAACACCAAACGCGACGTGTTATACACTGTAAAAATGTTTACACCCTTGAGGGTGTTTTATCACACATTTAACACCCTTACCGTTAGGGCCTTGCAAAATTTATAGAGCGCGACAACTGAGTTCTAACTACACGTGCGATGACAAAAAACGTAAGTGAAAATCTCATAATCATTCTTACAGCATTGGACGCACAGAAATGTCCGACAGGAGAGTTTCATATCTGGTCCTGTGAAATGCTACTGTCGGATATTCCGTGCGCACAAGGCTGTCAGAACGACTACATAGTTTTTTTACTACATTTCTTTTGTCTTTGCACGTCTTTTTGTAAGGCTTTAATGGTAAGGGTGTTACCAGTGGGACAAGAACACCCTTCAAGGTGTAAACATTTTTACAATGTACTTCGGCCTGGGCGCGGTAGATAAGGCACTACTTCGGTCACAGTGTTCTTCTTTATTTCTTTTATTTCGTTCGGGCTAACTCATGGGGACCTGTTAAAGTATGCTCCTTTATTATACGGGTTGGTGTGCAGTCACGTGATATTATTTCATATGTCTTGGGGTTTGTATATCAGTTGGAAAAAAATTAGTAGGCAATCAGTACGTCACTAAATATACTCCAGTTAGATGTCCATTGGCTGTGCCTTCAAATGCCTCATTAATACTTTGATAATTAGGATAGTACGTCCCGAGTTCCATAATGAGTTAAAATTACCTAATTAAATTTGAGTAACGAAAAAGTTACTGGCAGCTACTCCTTCGTACTCTAAACAGTATACATTAGATTTTATTTGAGTAACGCATTACTCTTTTTTTAAATCTTGGTGCATGATAGTTAATTGAGACACCATGCACATATTTATGAACTTTTCATGCAACTGACGATGTTTCTATCCCTAATATATGTTTTAAATTACTAATGTTTTTTTATTAGTCGTCAGCATTGTTTGCTGGAAGGAGAAGCAATACTGAGACGCACAACATTCACGTGCATTTTACAAGCTATTGATGAAGGACTCTGCCGAAGGGGTCAATGAAGTGTATCGGCGTTTTTCATGATCGAAAAAGCCCGCAAAGCAATTTGAAACGTTGTGAACATACAGCAGCATATTAATTGTCTAGTCATAGGCAACGCACACCTTTCTAAATAATTTTCAATTTGCTACCTGCATCTCTTTTAAAGATATAATAAACTTTCACATGTGTGTGCATTTAAATATATTGCGTATGTGCATGGTGCTTACAGTGGAACTTAAAAACAATTTTCGTGTGAGATAAACTGAAGAGGCAGCTGCCGCTAGGGCTTCTAATGCGTGCGTCGTCCTATTGTCGTGATTTGCAGAAATAAAGCGAAACTATGAGCTAAACGTCGTGCACGTCCATGCCAACAATGATGCAGTAAGCTATTAGCCCAAGCAAAATTTCAAGTGAAAAGGCAGAGGAAAGTCAGAAGAAACCTCAAATGACGTGGATGATAAAACTCTGGTAATGACGCTTTAGGGGCCAGGGGGCTTCGGCATCGCCGGGTGGGCTCAGCCTCCCCCGGAAAACTCCGGAGCGGTCTCACTCCCGGAGCCTCCCCGTTGTGGTCGCCTATGCTATCAATTGAAACTTATGCTTTCTGTTTGACTAGCATCCGATTAAGTGTGCCTAACTGCCGGACTGTGCCTTTATAGCACTTCTTTGGATTTCTGTGCGTGTTATGTAAAGTGCTTACGTCGCAATTAAAGTTCATAATAACATTGTAATTACTACATAAGTAAGTGAGTACTTCATTTACAGTAAGCAATTTACAAAGCTCACTGCAGGGACAAGGGCTAAAGGCAATCAAGCCTGAGAAAGGCCACTGTGCCTCCGAGTTCGTGACAGTTGACATACTTCGAGTTCAGCACAATCAAAAAAGGATTTTAATACATTAGTTTCAAGCAAATGGACAACTAGTAAGTTGCAAGAGTACACATATCACATCATAGATAAACGAAGGTGGTGTTGGGCTGCTGAGCAGGAGGTCGCGGGATCGAATCCCGGCCACGGCGGCCGCATTTCGATGGGGGCGAAATGCGAAAACACCCATGTGCTTAGATTTAGGTGCACGTTAAAGAAGCCCAGGTGGTCAAAATTTCCGGAGTCCTTCACTACGGCGTGCCTCATAATCAGAAAGTGGTTTTGGAACGTAAAACCCCAAATATTATTAGATAAACGAAGGAAGAACATTACATAAAATGTTTAAACAATCGTACAGAAGAGGTCGCGCACGGCAAGATACACAGCCAAACAATATAAATTTCAACATAAGAAATGTGAATGCATGAGGATACACTGAAGGTACATTATACATCTAAGTACTCAGAATACCAATTCGTGGATGATTTAGGCATTGGAAGAGGCATGAAAATCCACTCGTTATTGTTGGTACTGTATTCATTTGGTTTTAATACGTTCTTTGCTTTTTCAAGGCACTACTACTAGCTTTAAAGTTCAGTCTATCCTCAAGGATTTTCAGGAAATGATTTGTCTGGTATGCTGCACACTGTTTTCCACAATTAGTTCTTATTTTAGGTGCTCGTTTCCTTTGTTCTTGTAAAGAGTAATATGGTCTTTCGAATGGGCTTTGTTGATGTAGGGTATTTTGTTGACTTACCCGGAGCAATTTATTATAGCGTGGCTGATCCACACTGGGCATCGAATGTTTTATGAACACTGGAGCAGTTGGCAGGTCCGGCAATTTTGCCATGTACTTTTCAAAACAACGCAATATTTTCTTTTCAGAGTAGTAAGACTAGAGTAATTTCTTTGCTATATCGTTCCCCAGACTAATATACCATAATTTACCTTTGAATGGAAGAGTGCATAGTGCATACTTATTTGTAACCTTACTGGGATTAGGTTTATTGTTTTGTAAAATCACCTAACTATTCGTCCTTACGCGGTAATCAGGTGATTCAGATGTGTATTCCAGTTTAAGTTCCCGTGGAAGCGCACACCAAAAAAACTTTCATCCCTGGCGTGTGCAATACAACTTCCTTCAAAGTTTACACTCATTTTACTTATAGGTTTGTTTGTTTATAGGTCGGAATATCATAGTTTTTTTTTTCATTCAAGGGCGGCCTATTTTGGCTTAACCGGTTTGAAATATGCCTTAAATAGCTAGTTACAGTGACCTCAAGTACCATAAATTGTGTGATGAAAAGAAAACGTTGGTTTCATCAGCATACATCATAAGTTCAGGGGAATTCAGTATTTCGACAATATCACTTGTGTAGGCAAGGAATAACAGCGGCCCCAGTATGGACCCTTGGGGAACTCCTTGGCTTAACTTTATCTTTGTAGACATTGTGCCAATAATTTCTACAAGTTGATAAAGATTTTCAAGGTAACATTTAAAGAGTTAAAATGCGACTCCAAGCTCTCCATACCTCCATAATTTATGAATCGATAGTTGAAATTCAAAGGCCACCAATCCTTTTTGAAGATCAAGAAAACGTCCGAAAGTATTTCTGTTCCGTATGGTCGACAGTCTTATCTTTGATATACACTAGACCTTGTTCCGTTGACTTATTTTTCTGAAAGCAACACTGGCTCTGAAATTATTTGATGTTTATCAAAAAAGATCCAAGCCTATCGTAAATTACCCTTCAAATATTTTTGATTTTGTTGGAAGCACGGATATTCGTCGATAGTTCACTAAAATGTTGATATCACCAGCTTTATGAACTAGAGTGACTTTTGCCAACTTTAACTGTTCTGGAAATACGCCGGTAATGAGGGAGAGGCTGATAATGTTCGCCAACACATCACATATCAATTATCCTATAAATTTCAACTCAGCAGAGCCTATTTCATCAATCATTTATGTAACACTATTTTTGAAGTTTTCTGATTAATATTTCACTTCAACCGGATCTGTGGGTACAAAAGATAGAATTAGGCACGATAGACTTGTCAGCCGTTGGAGCATTTTCCGTATTTCCATCGGTTTCGACCTACGAGCCTCAGTGTATAAAGTGTTCGTTCATGAAAATTACCAAGCTTCCACCACTGACAGCTTCGCCGTTAATTGTTATGTCGTGTGTCCTATGACAGTCTTTATCTCTGTTTGTGAGCCCATTTATGAATTGCCATAATTTCTTCTGCTCACTGTAAATATTTTCAAATAACTTTTCATAAAAATTCATTTTAGCCTTCTTTATGTCTGAAGGTAAAGCTTTGCTCTATATCTCGTGTATGGTGAACGCGTCTGTCTCTCGCGAATGGAATTAAATAATGGTAGGAGTTATTCTTCATTTGAATGCGCCAGTAAAGATAAGAATTCATCCAAGGCTTTCTACATTTTTTTATTTCTACCGCGTGAGAACATCTGAAGTGGAAATGCTGCGTCGTAATTAGTACGCAGTGGACGCAAAAAGGTGTTATAAGCTTCAACAGAGTTGTCTTGCCTGTACACAATGCTCCAATTTAGGTTCTGAACTAAGTGAAAAAATGCTCTCGAGTTTTGCTGTTTTCAATTCGATGAAGAGAAGTTTGGATTTTCAGAATGCAGAAAGGAGGAGTAAATGACGTAATAAGAAAGATGTGGATATGATCACTTATGACATCCGAAAAAAACCCGGTTTTTATATTCTAGGAAATTAAATTTGAAGCAAAAATTTCAAGCAGGGTAGCGCGTATTTGAGTAATCCTAGTAGGTAAGGTTATTAAATTTGTGTTTCCATGTGTAAAAAAAAGCGTTTCGAATTCTTTCGCATAGGGATCATTGGAGCAGAAGTCAATATTTATATCGCCCATAATTATGCAGGGAGTATTCCAGAGAACAGTTGACGACAACACAATATCAAGGAACTGATTTTTTTATGTGGGGGCATGCGGTGTCCTATTTAATCCCATTACTAAAAACGGACCAATGCATATGGTCCGATTCATTATTCATCGGAATCATCATTCATCACAGAATATTTATCAAGTAGTTCACAAGAAAGCGCACCCCTAAAATAAATAGCAAGATCTCCACCTTTTCGCTGTTTGCGTCATAGGATTTCAATACGATAACCTGTAAAAAACGGTGCATCTTCTTTATAAGTAATACATGCCTCTGAGAAAACCAGCACCTTAAACCGAATGGATGGAGACTGTATGAAAGCAGCAATGTCATCGACCTTTCTTTTAATGCTTCTGTAATTTACATGTAATGCAGAAAAGAAGTTTTTACTAGAGCGAAATTCGCTATGAAAGTCTGCAACTGTATAATACTCGTGGTTATTAAGAATATCAGGCATAGTAAGCTGTTTTCAGTTCAGTATTTTACCATTCCGTGTTCAATTCCCCAGTTTTTGTCAGAGCTGCTTCATCCGCAGCGTGTATCGCTTGTCAACCTTCTTTGCGTGCTAGCACTTTGCCTCCAGATGACCAGACAAATTTCCAGCTAGCGTCTTTTTTTTTCTGTATGGCCGCTGCAAGCTGAGCCTTGCCCCTCTGTGTCACATGCTCATTTACGAAAATGGGCACCTTCTTCTTATCCCCAAGCACAGAGCTATTCACCCTTTGCTTTTACACTTCGACAGAATTTCACGTTCTGTTCTTTTGACAAAACATATGAATATTTTCTGCGCACCTCATTTAGGAGTTTGGATCCAGTGGCATGCGTCCATGAGACCCAGATCAATCGTCGTGCCGAAAGTTTCACCTATCTTTGTTACAACATGGACTGGGTCACTTCCCACAGGTGCACCTTTTATCCAAGATTGTTTTTGCGCTAATACTGCTCTAGCTCATCGCATTTTTGTGATACTAGTTTCTTATTTTCCGCTTTTAGTTCCATGTTCTACCTGATAAGCTCTTGCATTTAAACTCTCATATTCTCAATATCAATGCCTGTATCTTTCGCGTCACTGCAATTATCAGAGCGAAAGGTTATGCTGCCCTAATTTCCCTGATCCCGATACTAAAATTGCGCTTGAAGTTTTCAGACGCTTTTGACGGCCTTTTAAGATCGTTTACGTCTGCTGCATCCTTCTCCTGCCTTCTCTCGTGCACCCTTCTCTACCTTTCCGATATTCTTTGCGGATTCTTTTCCCTAATAAGCCAATATAATTCATGGTGTGCGGTAGCTATGCACAAGAACTGGAGCAAATTTTAGAACACACAACACTATTTATCACCTGCAAAAGCAGTAGGTGTGTTACGATCTGCCGCTGAAATAATTAACGTAACGTCATCGAACAGCGGGCATGAGAGACCCATTCTACTACAGGTGTGCCGACACTCACGCGATATTGAGAATCGACCGGTTCTCCCTTAAAAATTTGACAGAAATCTACACCCAGCTGAAGTGGAAACTCCTAGACAACTGCGAGAAAAACAGAATGTCACACTTGTCTCATATTAGCTCACTTATTCTTCTCATGATAGTGACTAAGTATCGGCCAGCTTGGTTACATTTCTATTGTGTTCAGTAGTGCGTTCACATTTCTAGAATTACAATTTTGTGTTTCAGTCAGTAAATATAGCTCACTCCCCTTCCTGTGATTCGCCTCTCTCTCCCCTGATCAAATGCCTTGCGCGGCTTTCTTTCCCAGCCGGGTGAGGAGTGCGTTCTTGCGGTGGCGCTGCCCTTGCGTGGAGTAACCATGTCGCTCAACAACCTTAAGCGGTACAAACACAACGCAAACAATCGCGACATCCCGTTTATGACAGGAATAACATAGAATTAATTTTATTCATAGATGTATTCTTTCAAGGCTTGGGCCATATTATATTAGAAGGGTGATGTTTTGGGCTAGGCAATCATTCAGTTCAAAATAACTGGACCTTCTTCTTAGCAAAGGTAAACGAACTAAGTTATAAAAATATGGCAACTCGCAATAATTTAAACCATCAGGCACCCTGGTAGGGTCCGTAAATGAGGCCCATTGTCCAACGAAAGAAAGCTAATTCGCGCTTTGCTAGAGAATCACCGACTGATCAAAGAAAAGCTACTTACAAAACAGCATTTTGTGTTTACGTAACTGCACCCAAGCTTACTAAAGCATAACTGCGAGTCGGCCTAGTTGGAACACATTCATCTTAAAACGTTTTGTGCGCAAACAAACAGGGACGAAGAATAGGAGCAACACAAGGACGAGCGCTTTCTAACAATTGGTTTTATAATTGAAGAACCACCTGCTTAAATACCCACTGATCGGCGCGATCTAGTCAACAAAGCACGCCTATAGCGCATATGATACCCGCAGATCGGCTCGATCAAGTCAAGAGAGCACGTCTATAGTACATATAACACTTGTTATAAAAAGACGTGGACCAAAGCCACCCAGTCAAAATAAACACAGCAAGGTGCATGAAACAACCAATCACAATAAAATGCGTTAAAGATGTGATGATAGAAGCGAATTTTATTTATTGTTCTTTGCAAAATAATTAACCAAGTCGAAGTTAATGAACTGACACGTGACGTTAACTCTATAGCTAAATGGTGTAAAGAACTAAATATTAACAAGTTAAAGTGCTGCACATATCGCGGGAGGCTAACCACAAAAACGTTCACCTCATAAATAACGTTCGTCTAGAAATAGTTATTTCGTACAAATGTATCCGTGTCCACAAGTGAGTCATGGTTAGTTCACACCGAGTATGCCATTATTAAGTTAAGCGCACCTTAGGTTACCTGCGTCGTAAAGTTTCTGGTGCACCATCTGATATAAAATACAAGTTGCATAAATCTTTAATACTGCCTAAATCAGAATATCTTACACTAGTGTGTGCTACCAGACAAGATAATCTAGTTACCACTTACAACTTGACCAAGTGGTTCTGTTTCATCGTTTATAATTATAGCAGAACTGCGGGCATTACATCCATGAAATCTTGTTTTGGCCTTCCCTTGCTGTCCTATCGCCATAACATTCAATATTTAGCATATTTCTGCTGGTTTTACCATCATCCTACATTGCAAATACGAAGTCTTTACAAGACAGCATTATTTATACCAATTATTATTGATATAGTGACGGAAAGCTTTTTTCGTAAATTTTTTGCCTCGTACGTGTGCAGATTGGAACCCCCTTCTCATCGATATTGTGGCTATAAGTGACGCCGCTCTTCATTGTGAAATTTTAGCTAGCACTGCAAAATCAGGAAGTTCTAAATTTTTTCTCCTTATTTTTTATGACACAGAATACTGACTAGCAAGAAGCGTTTGCATCTGACAATACGTATTTTCTTGTTCTTTATCACTGCATTTTTTACTATGCACCATTTTATATACCGCTCCTTTCCAAAATCCACCGGGACATGACTGCAAGAAAATAAATAAATAAATAAATAAATAAATAAATAAATAAATAAATAAATAAATATTACGTTCGCTCCCCGGTTCAGCCGAGGTCTGCGAAATACCTAAGCAGGCTTGCTCGAGTAATCGTTTAATGCGCACGTCCTTCAGAGTTTTTTAGTTCGTTATTTAATTCACTACACCTGGCCAGCATCAAGTCTATGTAGTGCGCAGCGTCGACCCCGTTGTGGAGTCCATGTGTTACGCTTAGGATGATCTCCGTGGCAGGGGTTACCGCTGTCACATATTTTTTGCCTCTCGACGTAGGAATTTGGCACTTGGTATTTCCAGCAAGCCCACGTACGCCTCGCATTTACTAATGTCGCAGTTTCTGACGCTTTCGTCATAGCTGAGGAGCGTGTAAGTGCAGTTTTTACTGCTGTTCTGCAGCGAGAGCCATTCTACCTGTGAGCGCAGAATAAGAAGTGCTGCCTTTGCGGTGGATGCCACGCCACCGACTAATTCAGTTGCCCTGCTAGTGCATAGAGGTTGAAGCAGAGCACATTATGAATAAAAATAAAAAAGCGTTTAACACGCAGAGAGTCCTTTTGCTGCGGTAACAGGCTTGGTGATATACAGATTACCAGTGCAACATAAGACTGTCACAGCTGCAGTTCTGTTGGACTCACTCCATCCTCAATAGCAAAGACTAATGTTATGCAGCAGAAGGTCTGAAGTGTGAGCCAGGTGCACGTTTTATCGTGCTTTGCTGGACCAAATAAAAGTCTATTCACTCACTCACTCACTCAAGTGTAAGGCTAACAATAATAGTAAAGCGTAAAGTTATGTGGACTGATGTATGAAGTAACAGAGTGCTACAACACGGCCGATAGTGCCGCACACGTAACCTTTCTGAAAGTAAAGCATGGCCTCGGTGTGCCTATATATTTTTTATTGTGCGCAAGTCTATGCTCTCCCAGAACAGCAGCTTTCAGTATGTTGAAAGCGGCGCTTACTCTGGCATGGTCCAACCGGCGTGAAAGATTCCTAAAGGCGCAGTGTTACTTCCAACCTTTGTTTATTAGTTTCATCACTCAGATATAGCTTGCTCAGATAGTGGCCACATACGTTCGTGCTTTTGGTACTGCTTCTGCGTCCGTGAGGAAAATTTAGTCATTATATGAGTACCTGCGGAAATACGTATCTAGTTCACAAGGAAGGGGATACATTATTTGGCCCAATGTAGATAAGAGTGTTGTATTACTTTTTTAATATACAGGTTCTCCCACCTAACTTGTGCCAATGTTTTAAAGCTTAAAGGCACTCCGGACGCGAATCGAACCAAATGCATAATGTTGGCACTGGCCTAGAGTTACTCAGGCTGTTTCTTTTTATTTTCCCCGTAACTACAGGATCAGTTACGTTTAATTTTTCAACTTCTTAAGTATTGGCTGAAGAGCCCAAGTGTAATACACAAATTGTAGATCACCTTGAGAAACCTCTCAATAAATTGTTTTCAACCCGATATATTTCACGTGGTCCTTTTTTCCGCGTTCCAATGAAAGTCCACTAAATATGAAAAAATACCGCGTGACGGGGCACTTGCGTACAGTTATTGTGCTGTTCTCAAGCGTGCGATAGATGAACAAGTTCGGCTGCATCGAGAATGGCCCGTGACAGGGCATTATGCCTGGTGTAGATATCGGGGCATACGGCTCATATTGCATGACGTTGCAAATGCATGCTGCTGGCCGAGCGTTGCCAAAGCGGTAAAGCTTCTAAGGAGACAAAAGCGAACAAGAACATAGCTTTATTTTTTCATGCTTGATAGGGGCAAGAGCTGGCAGTCTGCCAACGGAGTGTAATGGGGTTGGGTGTGGAGGCGGCGTTAGGCGCCAGAATGATTTTCCAGTGATCTTCAATCCAAAAACGCCCTTTGAAGATAATGGTCATTCGGAGAGGTCACCTTCTGATTCACTGCAAATTTGGCATCTCAGAGGCACATTTTCCGAGGCGTTCTTGATCATGGTATCAGGGATGGAGTTTCAGACTTGTCTTATTTTTTCTTTTTGGTTTCTCTAATGTTGTGGCTGATGTCCGGCGTACTTGATCATTAACGTAGCCCCAGAGAAAGAAATTGATGGGAGTTAAATCTGGTGGCCGAACCGGCCGAGCAATGGCCCGATGCCATCCAATCCACTGTTGGACAATGCTTCATGCAGCCATTTGCAAGCGTTGCTACTCCTGTGCATGAGCACCATCACGCTGGTACCAAATATCCTTGATCCTAGCCAATGGAAGTTCGCGAGGAAAATCCTCAAGCGCCCCATCCAAGATGTCGTTGACGCATCTTTCGCCTGTAAGCGTGTTATCAAAAAAAAACACGGGGCCAGTGATAGTGCCACCGTAATCTCCACACCACAATTTAACTGACCACCGATATTGGAGACGTGTCTTCAAAATCCAGTGAGGGTTTTCGCCGCTCTAGTAGTGAGCGTTGTGGATGTTCACATGGGCATTACGTGAGAAGGCAGCTTCATCATTCCACAGTATGTTGTTGACAAAGCCCGGGTCCTCGTCCATGTTGATTATAATCCTGTTTGCAAAACCCTTTCGATATTGGAAATCGCGGGGCTCCAACATCTGGTGCAGCTACACGACGTGCGGATGAACTTGCCTCTTTTTAAGTACCCTCCACACTGAAAGCTTGGACACTTCAACTTCAGCACCCACACTACGAACACTTGCATGTGGGTCTGAATAAAACTTTGAGAGAATATGTGTCTCCACGTTCTCGTCCAGGATTGAATATTTATGTCGTTTCTTCGTAAAAGTCCGAGTCTGTCTCAGCGTTTCTTATGCACTCACAATCGTCATTGAACTCGGACGCTTCCCTGGATGCCAGCGTTGAAATAGCTCAACTGCGCACCTTCTATTTCCGCTTGACGCATCTAGAGCCAAAACTATATCCGCTCTTTCCTCGTTGGAGTAAACCAAATCTCCTGCCCAACGTTGGTCACAGCCAAATAGCGTTGCTGTGGAGAACACGCAGTGATATGGGCGCTTGAGTAGCGCTGCCTATATTGCAGTTCGCTGGGATTGGTTCAGACGACTTACATAAGACATGATCTACATCTGGTAAACTGCAACAGCCTGCGGGTGCACTCTCTCAGAGATTTACGCGCAAGTCACGGTGCACAAGTGTTAAAACAGACGCGGCCACCCAATATTGGGACCACGATGCGATGCGCACGTGTGAGGTGCGAGATCAAAAAAGAACGTCTGGTAGACAGCAAGTGCGAGAAGGAGAGCAGACGGGGCCAGTGCTAAAGGGTCATCGTCTGAAGAAGACGTGCGTAAGCTTCCTTGAATATAGCGTTGTTTTTTTACCATTAGTTAGTTTTGTCCCCGTGTGATTTATTGGCTGTTATTCGAACCCTAAAGTTTAAAGTTGCAGCAGCATCATTCAAATCGAAGACTACAGCAAGGTCATTTGTGTACAAACGCAATATTTTAGAAGCCGTCAACGCCTTCCATCGTTCCCACGTGCTTCGCCCATTCCTTCTTTAAAGCAGAATCAAAATGCTGGTTTCGTTTTTTTTTCGCGGCCTTAGACGCTTTATCGCTTCGGCAATGCTCGGGCAGCAGCACGCATTTCCATCGTCATGCGATAAGAGCCGCATGCCCGCATACCTACACCAGGCATAATGACCTGTCGCGGGCCAGTGTCGCTGCAGCCGACCTTGTTCATCCATCGCACGCTTGAGAACAGCACAACAACAGCGCACAAGTGCCCCGTCACGAGGTGTTTTTTTCATATTTCGCGGGCTCCTATGGAAAGCGGAAAAATAATAATAATATTTGGGGTTTTACGTGCCAAAACCACTTTCTGATTATGAGGCACGCCGTAGTGGAGGACTCCGGAAATTTTGACCACCTGGGGTTATTTAACGTGCACCTAAATCTAAGTACACGGGTGTTTTCGCATTTCGCCCCCATCGAAATGCGGCCGCCGTGGCCGGGATTCGATCCCGCGACCTCGTGCTCAGCAGCCCAACACCATAGCCACTGAGCAACCACGACGGGTTAGCGGAAAAAGGAATCACGTGGTATATATGATGTTGGAAAATATTTACTGAGAGGTTTCTGGAGGTGCTCTAAAACTTTGCGTATCACATTTGCAATCTGCAGCCAAAATTTAAAAAGTTGATTATTAATCATAATTGATCCTTAATTGATCCTTAGCGGAAAACAAAAATAGCATGAGTAACTCTAGGCCAGTGCCAACATTATGCATTCGGTTCAGCTCACGTCCGGAGTGCCTTTCATGTTTAAAAATTTAGCTCAAATTCTGTGGGACACCCTGTGTATCCACTGTATATACCGCTGTCTTTAAATCAAGGTGGTGTCTTGTAAGTAAAAATGGCGTCTTACTGAATTGTTCGGCGTGTTATTAGGGAAATCATATCTGACAGTGGCATCTTGAGCAAATGACTACAGAGGGTCGCCCTGTCATGGGTATATTGAAAGGAGAGAGCAATGGTCAAAGGAACATAAGCGTTACACTCCGTTATTGACTGATATCAGACATGCATCCCAGCCATCATGGAGCTTAGGCGCATTTTATTTTCTTGTTCCGCGGCTTATAAGCTGTGGCATCCGGTTCTGACAATGAGAAGGGCTCCGCTTGTGCCTGGACTTACACACGTTTTTAGCAAATGTTATAATTTACCTGGAAGTACGCTTACCTTTATTCAAGATGACTTTTCAACTTATTGTACCGGCTGCAAAATTTGTTTGTAAGCCGTGTTTATTTTTTGTGTTCAGTTGCCTCGTTTTCTGAAACAACCGATACTTTTTGCGCACTCGATACTTCATCCGTTTGGTCTGTTTACATATGATGATATAGCCGCAACCTTTGTAACATTAATATTGAGAAGGTCATCACACTATATCTTCCACAATTATGAAAACACCTTGCTTGGATCACTTTATGCACCTTCAAAACAACGTTGTAATAATTACCGATGCCCCGAAGTGGGAAGAAATTGCCGAAGTAGGACTTTTCTCGTCGTCCTGGTCTCGGTTCTTCTTTGTTCAGCTGCCCGATTCAGTTCGGTATTTTCAATGTGCATGTGCCATTCGCTTACTGTGTCGCGTAATTGCCACGTTTTCAACACCTATTCTGCTCGTCCCCCTCATGGGAGTCCCCTACGGGTTGTGTGGGTGGTTGATACAAAAGTCTTCTTCTAAAGCAAGTAGCTTCTCTTTTGGCTGAAGCTTCTCTTGCAGGGCCATTCGCGCCATCCACAATTTCAACTACGAGTACGACGATGTAATAGAACCACAGCTGCTATAACTCTATCTAAAAGGTTTATTACTGCAGCGAAGTTACGAATGCGCGTTGTTTAACGATATAATTCGCTCTGACATACTCATCTCAATATAAGCTCCTGCTGTTCGCTTGGGGCAGAGTAATCTGTAAAGTTCTGCTAATGGAGATGATGTTCACGGTACTATGGTGTCGTGTCCTATCACTAGTTTTTCATATTCGCAGATCTGGTTTGGCGTTCACCATACTATGCGTGTTCTTCACCGAATTTCTGACAGTTCATAAATACTAATTGACTCGTTTTACAGCCAAGCTGTTGACACGACTAGAAGCATTTACAAATGTTATATCCCACTGCTGTATGCTGGGCATGTTGGGGCTCTAACTTGGAAAACATTTTCAGTGCCAGCAGACAAGGACGGAAGGAACATGGGGACACCGCAAAGAGCTTCAACAGTTTAGTTCTAGAAAAAAACTTCTTTGTACACCAGGTACGGTAGCGTCACACATGATCAATGCGTAAAGCTGAGCTTTCCAGAAAAGGCCGTTTCCTAATCTAACAGCTCAGTGGACGGGTTCAATTCAATTCAATTCAATTCTTTATTTGCAGACATAGAACACACAGAAATACCAGAACTGGTTGGACCCATAGCCACAGGCTAGTGTCGGGTCCAATAAAAAATGAACAACAATTGCAAGTACAAAGCAATTAAAAAAACATCACGTGCATACACATATTTGTCGCATACCATTTAGTTGCACGGGCGTACACAATGAAATGCGAAGCAGTGAGAAGCATGTTATACTATTAAACATTTCTAAGTATATACAATACACTAGTTAGGAGAATTGCAGGCAAGCTTCTGCATTATTATGAACACACAATATTAATCTAGACAAAATCGAAGCACTGCAGGTGTCAGCCAGTTACTAAAGAAAAGAAAGGACATCATGATTGGTACCACTGAAAAGCATTATTGAGGCTAAGCAAGTATTTCTTAAGTACCGATGAAAAATTATTTGCTTGTTTTATTTCTGCTGGTAGTTTATTCCAAATTTTTGACCCTGAAAACTGTAGCAAACGTTGTCCGTAAATATTTTTAGTTGGAGGAAGATTAAAATTACCGCACGTTTGATTTCTGGTCGCACGATTAGATGAGTAAAATATAGAAACATGAAAAGGGAGGTTGTGTTTAACAATGTTGAAGACACACGTGGCAATTTTTAATTCGTGTATCTTGTCATACGGCAACACATTCATTCTATTAAATAAAGTCAGACTTGGTTTATCGAAACTTGAATGGGTAATTATTCTCAGGGCGCGCTTTTGTAGTTTGCGTACAGGTTCAAGATAAATTTTGTATGTCGTACCCCATGATTCATTACAATATGCGATATGGCTATGGATGAGTGCAAAATACAAAATACGCAGTGTGTTAGTATCGAGACTATGCCGTGCTTGTGAGAGCGCATAGCATCCTGATGCGAGCTTTTTACAAACTGCGCTTATTTGTTCCTGCCAGTGCAGATTGCTGTCGAAAATCACGCCAAGATATTGAAATGAGTTGACTTCGTCTAATGGAAAATCGTTTATTTCTAAATTTATTGATTTAGCAGGAAAGGTGTTGTTACGCGTTCGAAATACCACATACTTGGTTTTACTGACGTTAATCGTAAGTTTGTTCATTGAGAACCATTCACTTGCTTTTTTTCAACTCTTCGTTTGCTTTAGTTTCAAGATCACAAGTGTTATCGGCTGTTACTACAATACAAGTGTCGTCGGCGTACATAAGGGTTTCACTTGTACCAAAAATAAGTGGGAAGTCGTTAATGTATAATGAAAATAAAAGAGGTCCAAGGACGGATCCTTGAGGGACTCCAGTGCGCATATGCTTAGGCGATGATGCAATATTGTTCATTCTTACTACTTGTACTCTTTCACGAAGGTAATCAGTAAGAACATCTAATGAGCGACCGCGGAAGCCATAATGTTGTAGTTTATGTAAGAGTATGTTGTGATCAACTGTATCGAATGCTTTTTTTAGGTCCAGGAATATGACACATACAAGTATATTATTTTGCAAAGCTTCATTAATCATTTGAGTTAGCGTTAACACTGCTGACGAGGTTGAATGATTCGGACGAAAGCCATGTTGCTGTGGGCACATAACCTTGTACTTATCAATAAATTTGTGGAACCGATGCGTTAGGATTTTTTCAAATATAGTATTAATGGTACTGAGCACGGATATCGGCCTGTAATTGCAAAGGTCATTTCGGTCTCCCTCTTTGAAGATAGGGACAACCTTAGCTATCTTCAGCTGAGACGGATATCTAGAACAGTTCACGGAGTGGTTAAACAAGTGGCATAATACTGGCCCTAACATATCTATATTCTCTTTTATCATTCGAATAGAAATACCATCTAGTCCGGAGGCTTTAGAGACTGACATCTTATTGACTGTTGCAATCACGTCTTCAAGTTCAATGGTATACATAACGAAAGTGTTAGGTACGGGACTCTGGAAGATAGATATATTTTCTGATTCACTAAACTTTTCAGCCAGGGATGGACCGATACATGCGAATTATGTGTTAAAATTCTCTACAACGTCATTATCAGTGGTTTCGGGAAGCACAGTTAGCTTGCGTTGTTTTCCTGTGATTTCGTTTATGATTTCCCACAGCTTTTTTGTGTTACCAGCGGTCTGTGTAATTAGGTGAGCATAATAGGCCCTTTTGCGCGATCGAATCATAGCGACAGATTTATTCCGCTGTTCTTTGAATTGCTTTAAGTAGCATATGTTATCTTTATTATGGCGCCATTTGTCATGCCAGTATTCTTTGGCCTTAAGTGTTTCAAGTATGTGCTTTGTCATCCAAGGGCACATGGGCGTATCATGTCGACCCTTCGAGACCTTGCGATTACTCCTATCTACGGTGATATTAAGATATGCAATTAGGTTATTTATTTCAATGTCGATATCCTCGTGCAAGATGTCACTGAAATTAATGCGAAGGATTTCTTCTCGTAATAGCTTGTAATCTATTTTCATTCCAATGCTGTTTCTTATTTCTTTGGTACTAGTTGGATGATCTAAAGCGGCAAAGATAGGTAGATGATCAGAGATTGGCTCTTGGTAAACGCCTCCGGTAACCCCTTTGTCTAGATTTGTTAATGCGTGGTCAATTAAAGACGAAGATGCCTTAGTTATACGCGTCGGCAACGTAATTAAATTACGATAGTTGTAAGATTGCAACAAATAGCTGTAGTCGTGGTTGTGCATGTCATACGTGTTTATGTTCATGTCGCCTACTGTAATCACTGGTTCATTTCGCTGCTTTGACACAGCGCAGAAAATTGTTTCCAGCTTATCGAGGAATCCTGCGAGGTTACCACTCGGTGGCCGATAAACTACACCAATGATGACGTCACACTCTAGCCGAATGAAAAGGGATTCAATGTCATTGCAACTATATGTGGCCGCTGGAACTTTACTATACGATATATTATCTTTTACAAACAATGCAACGCCGCCCCCGCATGAACGTGAGTCGCGCGCGTTTGATTCTGTTCTGTAACCTGGAAGCCTGATTGTTTCACTTTTCCGCAGCCACGTCTCAGTTGTTGCAATTACACTGAACGAATGTTCATGTAGCGACAGGAAAGCAGAAAGCAAGTCTACGTTTTTATTAATACTACGGATATTGCAATGAAAAACTGATGTAGAAAACTGATGCTTACTACATAGCTTTGACCACTCCAATTGATAGCCTGTGCCTAAAAATTTCGCGCGTATTTTGATCTCCTGTGCTTGGCCAGAACCACACAACTTCCAAGCAAAGGTGCACAGCCGCATTCATGACAGTGAACAAGCAAGGGACCGTCACCGTAACTTGTCAGATCTAAACTATGATATCTGAAGCAGTAATTAAGACACCATCGTGTCGGTCCTATGTAGCTCTTACCACAGGAGACCGGTAGCTTGCACACCGCTACCGCAAAAAAATTAGTGTCTCTTGGTAGACCCAACCGCAGATTTTCGACACCGGTCGGTCAACCGATAACCTCTGTAAAGCTTTTCTGGAGACGAAAAGAGAAACCTTTCTGTTAACGCGACTACCAGTTTTTTAAGACAATGTGCCGTCCTGTGTAGGTAGGGCACAACCACTACCTTTCGTTTGTTTTGCGTCTGTTCATTTCCTGTGTCCGATCGATATGTTCTGCACGGCATTGCTTCAGTGAACGCTCATCTACCGAAACCTACAAGGATTTCTGAAACCCTTCTGCAGGCAACCGTTCCGATATGCTCTTACGGACGCAGGTACTCCAAGAAAACCATGGGATTAGACTTCATTCACTGTCGTAGATTTGCCCATTAACTCACTTCATTCGAACTCAAAGATTTATAAGTGATTTGAATTACCAGATCATTAAAACGCTTACTGGATCGAGCGTAAGACTGGAGCTATAGTCAAAGTCACAATCCCGTCTAATGATACGAAGTGCCACGCAGTCAATAGCCCATTTGTCTACTTGCAGTTAAGTGTACTCGTTAGCAATCATAATATCGTGCATGCGCTCAACATCTCTGGCGTACATTGATATTGAAAACGTACGCTCATACTGGACGGCACTAATTTCTGTTCACACTCGTGCACGTGAGTATCAAGTCACGCTCACAGATGCTACAATCACGCTCACCCACAGGTGTGCTTACTTCCTCACACTTACACCTACGTGCTCAGTCTAAATTGGAAAGAGCTTATTATTATTATTATTATTATTATTATTATTATTATTATTATTATTATTATTATTATTATTATTATTATTATTATTATTATTATTATTATTATTATTATTATTATTATTACATCAGGTTGCCGTTTAGGTTGCAGTCTAAATTGGAAAGAGCTCCATCCCTCTAGTGTGTCTAAGTGCGCTTGAGTCTAAATGAGTCTCGGTAATCGTGAACGGGTGTCACCTTAATGAGACCATGTGAATTATGGCTTTTCCACCTCTGGGGCTCTCGGTTGGAGAGTCCGTATCAGATATTTGAATCCTCGTCTTTTGTAGTACGTGAGACTTAATGTGAAGCTAAGTCTACATGTTTCCCTATGAATCGCTGTCTGTGCGTTCATTAGTGGTGTCAGTTGTATCTAATAGTAGTAAGCTTGAGTGAGGACGTCAGGTTCCAGTTTTAGTTCGCAAAACAAGTTCGGCGCAGTGAGCCTTCTCCTCGGTTTGCCACGTTGCTGTCGTAGAGCGGCAAAATGGTCGGACCCACTGAGAGTCGCACGGAAAAATTTATTCATGTTTGCAACTCACTAGGATTTAGACTGATCGAAATGGCACTCAGCTGGATTGACTCCAAGTCAGACTCACTAGCCGCATTGACTGATCCTCACGGGTGAGTCTCAGTATACCTGAGTCGACTCATTAGTGATTTTGCCGAACTATTTCATTTGGCACAACCGCCTTTGCTGCGCAGACACCATCGTCGTCATGCCGACATGATCATAGCTGTTGTTATGTATAGTCCGCCTGACGCCATTGTTGTGTCTGCCATAGGACTCGCGCCATCGTGACACGTTCTTTAACGTTTCGTCGTCATATGCATGCCTCGGTCGATTTTGTCGTCGTTGTCATTGTGTCATGGCTGATAGCACCCTGGATTTCTCTGTCATCAAAGTGTCACGAATATAGAAGCCATTGAACGTGACCGGCCCGTTCACTCTAGTGCAAATGGCTGTCATAGTAAAAAAAAAAAAACATGTACAGTCGCAGACGAAAATTTGCAGACCAGGATCGCTATAACGTAAAACTATTTTAAACTTTTCTATTCCAATTCTGCAATGAGCCCTCCCCGATTGGTCGAAAACTTTTTTGGACAACCCCACCTAACCTGTCTCTCACGCGACGTCACGAAAACCGTGATAGGCCCCCATCTGATACGACGTGTACAGACTGATTATGCATAATTTGATCGAACAAAAGAAAAATAGTTCTTTGTGATTCGACCACTTTTCGCTATTATCATTCGGCTATTGATCAAAAGTTTTAGGGCTGCACCCACTTCTCCTGCCTTTCACGCGACGTCACAAAACCGCAAAAACTCACCGCGTCAAAGTGACGTCTACGCGATCATCATCATCATCATCATCATCATCATCATCATCATCATCATCATCATCATCATCATCAGTCTGGTTACGCGCACTGCAGGGCAAAGGCCTCTCCCATATTTCTCCAACAACCCCGGTCATGTACTAATTGTGGCCATGCCGTCCCTGAAAACTTCTTAATCTCATCCGCCCACCTAACTTTCTGCCGCCCCATGCTACGCTTCCCTTCCCTTGGAATCCAGTCCGCAACCCTTAATGACCATCGGTTATCTTCCGTCCTCATTACATGTCCTGCCCATGCCCATTTCTTTTTCTTGATTTCAACTAAGATGTCATTAACTCGCGTTTGTTCCCTCACCCAATCTGCTCTTTTCTTATCCCTTAACGTTACACCTATCATTCTTCTTTCCATAGCTCGTTGCGTCTTCCTCAATTTGAGTAGGACCCTTTTCGTAAGCCTCCAGGTTTCTGCCCCGTAGGTGAGTACTGGTAAGACACAGCTATTATACACTTTTCTCTTGAGGGATAATGGCAACCTGCTGTTCATGATCTGAGAATGCCGGCCAAACGCACCCCAGCCCATTCTTATTCTTCTGATTATTTCCGTCTCATGATCCGGATCCGCAGTGACTACCTGCCCTAAGTAGATCTATTCCCTTACGACTTCCAGTGCCTCGCTGCCTATTGAAAATTGCTGTTCTCTTCCGAGACTGTTAAACATTACTTTAGTTTTCTGTAGATTAATTTTTAGACCCACTCTTCTGCTTTGCCTCTCCAGGTCAGTGATCATGCATTGCAGTTGATTCCCTGAGTTGCTAAGCAAGGCAATATCATCAGCGAATCGCAAGTTACTAAGGTATTCTCCATTAACTTTTATCCCCATTTCTTCCCAATCCAGGTCTCTGAATACCTCTTGTAAGCACGCTGTGAATAGCATTTCGTGAACGTGTACGCGATAAAGGTGCATTAATATGCCGAACAAAACTGGATTTTCTTCGGAATAACCGCAGGCTGCCCCGTTCCGAAAGGAACAAAAGATGGCTGCCGCTGATAGCTCAGGCACTGCGACTCGCATTTGCCGGAGAGCATGGGTTTAATTGCGTACAACAAAGCTTTTTGCGCGGCCTTGTAACACTTTCGAGCACTTTCGGCACGTTTACGACCTCGTTCTGCAAACTCTTCTTTGCTGAGGATCCGTTTCAGCGTCATTCTTAAGCTTCCGTTGCATGCCGCCGCGATTTTCAACAAGCCACCGCAAGCTAAGTAAGGAACAATGGACCAACCGCAGACACCGGCAACACCCTCTTGATCCGGTTATCGATTTTCAGCGCAGTGGCTCGGCCTCATCGAAACCCTCACCACTTGAGCGTGCGCCTCGCCTCTTCTCAGCCAATTAAATAAGACAAGTCTCTCAGTGTGGGCAATGTTATTCGTTTTTCAAGCAAACAAAAGTGGCCTCCTATGAATGAGGAGAGCGTTTGATTGGTCTGTCTAGACAACCCTTTGGAACACCGCCCGATGCTTGCGTCGGCAGTTAGGTACATTTGACGTCAGGAGATTGGAATAAAAACATATTGTAAGAGATTTATGTTATAGGGCCCCAGGCCCTCACAAGAAGCACTTTATTTTTCTGCGAACGATGCGTGAAACTTCGAAATGAGAAGGGTGAGCAAAATCTCGTCACCTCAGAGTTGTAGTGCATCATTAACTTACTAGTACTGCACGCAAAATTCCACGAAGTTCCTCAGTTTCTATATAAGCTAGGTCCCGAATTTTTTTGCCTTGGCGGTACTTCCAGTGTCTCCTGGAACGAGAGGACATTGTAGCTAATTGAAGAACTGGGCAGTGCATCAGTCAGTGGCTGCTTGGAGAGGTTTGGAATGTAACGCAGCCTGAGCGAGGCACGTCACGACTTCTTACGAGCACTGGCATGGCGGAAAGCACGAAATTTTCACGGTTGTTGACATTGCATGCAGCCAACAAGCATGTCAGAGGTGTTGCGTTTTCACTGAAGAGCTCCTTTCATGCAACCGAATACCTGCACGAAAAACACACATTCAAAAGCAGAAAAGCGTACACCCTTTCCACATATCGTCGCGAGACCTGGTGGAAAGCGTCCACTTGACATGATATAAAAGCTGTCTGCGGTGGACAAGCTCCCAGTGCAAAACACCAACCACGTCTGTATTGTTTTAACTATATCACAGAGAACAAGTGGCAGTTGCATACCATACGTCGTAAAGGCACCGGGCACAATCGAAATGTTCTCGAAGGTGAAATTTCCGCGCGGTGCTTTTCCGTCGGACGTCTTGATGATTCTTTCATACCACGCAAGTCCCATAACTGATCACGTGCACGGCATACATTTTTAGATTCGGGGAGCAGAAATTATTTAATGTAAAATCTGTTGCATATCATTCTACACTGTTTGACACGTTGCCATGCAAACGATACATAGAAGTTTATTGATACGATACTCAACGGTTACCAAAGATGACTTCACGTTCTTTGCTTTTTTAATGAGAAAGGCATTATCTTGCATGGTCTGCATGTTTTCAGAAAGGTTGCGCAGAAACTTATTAAAATATCAAGCTAGATACGGATATTAAGATGGACTTTGTCCAATACTACATGCTAGGGAGTAATTCTGTTGCAGTGGTTTTTACACATTTGTTTTCGTCGCTATCATTACGTGTTTCTGAGGTGATTTTATTCTGTAACACGAAGATGTATGATGGTTTTGCTAGGTTCAGCGTCCGATGCCACTATCGATAAGCGGCCTTACCAGTGCTTCATTTTCTTTCTCTGCAGGTGAAACTGCTCGTGTATTGCTTTGTCGCAAAGACGTGTGCGCTGAATCACCACGACTCCGCAATTGGATACCAGGGTCCCGGCTACAGTGGTTACGGTGGCTATAACGCTCCTGCAGCCGGCACACCGTACAGAGGATACAGTGACTACTCAGCAGTAAGTAATGCTTGTGCTGGGATTATGCCGAATTTCGCTTGCTTTCCCGTTCTAATTACATAAACTTACGCACTAGAGACACTTTTTTTAATAGCGCTGTTTATACTGAAGACGTTTAGGAAGTGGCTGTCGTACACATACGCACTACCTATCGCCCAGTGTGGGCAGGAGAAAAGTGAATTCACTACATCGGTCGTTCTCTGCCAAAATGTGCTGCACGATCATGTAACAGATAATGAGATTAAAATGCGCAATGCGTAGTGCCTACGTCAGTATCATAGTTTGTTCACATATTAAGGCCGCATGTTGACCTGCATTATTCAGCAACTGTTATCCCGCCATCCCTCGCCTTCAGGCAGCCAACATTAGGGTGAAATTGGAGGTTTGCAAGAAAAGAAAAAGAAAATGGATCAGCTCATATTTTTGAACGGATACAGGCGTTATAGACCGGTTGGAGGTTTTTTTTCGAATATGTAGACTCAATTGTATCATGCTCAAAATATTTAGGTAACCCTTCCTGTCAAGGCCTGGAGAACTTTCTTATTACGAAAATGCACGCAGTTCTTTTAAAGCCGAACGCACGCACTAACGCACAGGATTTGACGCGTGAAAATGTTAAAGCCATCGGGTTTCCCCGTACACCATATAACCACTCTTAGAGGGAAGTATTACTGTGCTCTTTGACAACGGTAGATTGACGAAACACGGTCGCATGGCCGCATTGGCGCAATACTCGACTTATAATGTCGCCATTAGCATCAGTTTCATGCCAAATTGCGGCCCTTTGCATGGCGAGTATGCACATCGGCGGCATCCTTCTCCCTGTGCGAATGAGTGGAAACTTTAGGTCGGAAGTGCTGAGCTTCTAACTATATAAATGGGAAACCGCTGCAGTGACTTTGATGGTGTTTGTGGCCCATAAAAGAAAAAGTTAAATCTAGTGATCGTAGGAAGCACATTTCTTTATTTAGGTCGTTAGTTTAAAAATAAGATTCTTAAATCGCTAAACTTCATTCAATAAAGCTAACTTTTTACCTCAACGAGAAATATAACATCACAATTTTGCGAACTTCTCCTACCTACTAATGAGCCTTAAGTGGACCAAATTGATATATTATGCACCGCTCTGAAATGAGAAATAGTGTGTGAGACTTTTCAAAACGCTTGCAAACTTCGGAAGAATTCCGCGTGAGTTGTTAATTCAAATGCCAAACTTGTGCGCTTTAGATGGCTAACGGATTGAGTTTACAAGAACTGCGACATCTATTCTCGTGCAGAACTACTGGTTTGCAAATTTCATATATAAATCTTCCTAACTTTAGGAACTTTGGGGAATCTTTACACAATATGTCAGGCAATACATCAAAGTTCTGATTTAGAGAGTCACTAGAACGCACCTTCCTTAAATGCAACAAACGTTTTTTATATCGGTCTATGGGAGTTGTCTCATAAAAATAGTTTTGCCTTTGACATCTACTTGAATAGGAGGAATTGCAGCAGGCACCAAGCAACAGCCTTCCATAAAATACAGGGGCCCATTAAATATTTACTAAAGCGAAGGGCAGAGGCAAGATATTGCAGGCAGGAATTTGTCACGTCAGCGGCTGTGCTCACCGTTCAGCGAGATAGCATTAAGGGAAAGAACTCATATAAGAAGCTACTGAAATGCTTTAACTGATACGTTGCAAAATTGACATGACACAAAAAAATACCAGTTTTCTATTTAGTTTAAGGTTCTTCGTCTTACCACGCCGAAGGCCGAGGAGCCATGAGGGATTCGATCCGAAGCGGCTCTGCTTTAGTGTCGCTTTGAAGCCGCGAGTACTACATAATACATAAGTGGTGTTCACAGCACGCAGGGCCTCATATCGCGTTCTAGTCGAGCCTAATGTGATACAATAATACTCTAAGCGCATTATCCCGCCAACTAATCCACTACGTCTATGACGCTCGTAAGACTGAAAGTTGTGGCTTCCTTTAACTCGTTAGCGTTCTGTGTTCATATTTATTCCGTAGTATTATATTACCCTGTAGTGAACAGATTTTCCTTTGAGACAGACATCAGACATGCCCGTTAAGTGCCACTTACACTAAGCTGTAACATTTCGGTAGGTGTTGTGAAATTTTCTTTACACTCCTTTTCGATGCAGCCACCACAGCCATACAGCTTTGGCTACGACACGGCTGACGAGTTCGGCAACCGGCAGTTCCGTAGCGAACAAGGTGACTCCAACAACGTAAAGACTGGCTCGTACGGTTACACGGACGTCAACGGCCTCTACCGGCGCGTCAACTACATCGCGGACGCCAACGGCTTCCGCGCCACTGTAGACACCAATGAACCGGGCACCGCACCCGGAGCCAGCGCCGACGTTGTGTTCAATGCGGCGCCCGTGGTCCCGCCCGTTCCTGCTGGGGCGGCAACACCTGCTGCGTACGGCGCCAGGGCATCCGCTGGTTACAGCAACGCGTTTAGTGGATATGGTGAAATCGGATACAATCCTGACGGCCGCCGTGGTGCTGGAGCCGGGTTTGGTGGTTACGGGCGCTTCGGCTACCCCCCTAGTGGAGCGGTATTCGGTGGTTATGCCAGCGGTGGACGCACTCCTTCTGGCTACGTTGCCGCAGGCTATGCGGCAGGTCGATACGGTCCAGATAGCTACGGCAGATTGGCGGCTGGTCACCATGGCTTTGGCCGTCGTAGATAAAAGGCGCATACCATGCCTGTGAAGGCTTCGACAGGTAAAGGGCGCTGCAGACCAATAGGCCATCGTGTGTGTTTTCGGTCTTCAAAGTGAGATGCATGGGTCGCGTTAATAAAATAATCTCGAATTCTTTTGTGCTGTGACATTTTGTGGAATTTCTATGAAGTGTATGACTATTGTTTGATCCGCACCGATGGCACCGGCTGTTAGAACCTCAGCGCTGCCACCAGCTGTTGGAACCTCAGTGCTGACACCCGTTGTTGCAACCGGACCGTTGGCGCCCGTTGTTGCAAATGGGTCGCAAGCCCCAAGGGTAGCGTTGGTATGGCGGCCTGGGGCACACTGGAAGCATCCGAAGGTCCCAGCAAAGCATGAGGCGACTGCTAACAGAACAACTTGTTTATTCTAGCATCGCAAAGAGCGGGCGGTCAGGTCGACCGAAGTAGAGAGACGGGAGAGCACGTTACTCAACAGAAGAAATCGGAGCCTCTCTCCTGGCGTCCGGGGGCAGCTGCTCTTATACTCTTGGCGTCGCGGGCAAGAAGGAAGGTCACGGGACGACACCACGTGACAGCGAGGCACGGACAGACTGAGACATGTAGAGACGAGTGTAGTGACGCATCAGCCGGGCCGGCGCCGGTCAGTCCTCCTCGCTTCACACTTGGGGAGCTCCTCTCCCCGGCTGCCGCGCTTTGACAAGCGTGGGCACACACACACACACGCACACACGAAGACACGTGGCACTGAAACATGCCGGGACGCGCTCGGCGGGGATGCGTCGCGGCCGCTCCGAACGGGCCAAAATGTCCGCCGCTTTGAACGAAGCCCCGGCGTCCGTTGAATCCGCGCCGGCTACACCGCGCGTCATAGGCGAAACGTAACAGACCGCCCCGCCGGGGGAAGGAGATCCCGATGGTCAGGGGACTGCATCCGCTCTCCGGAGGGATGTCGCTCGATGATGCTCATAACCGAAGTCGGTCGTCCCTCGGCGTTTCTTGAGCGCAGCGCACCGAGAAGGCCTCGTTCTCACGTTCAGGTTCACACAAGACACTGCAAAGTGACTTCGGGAGAGTTGCCATTTTTCTCTCGTTCCCAGCAAGCGTTAGAACTACGCCGAAACTCAGCCGCTCAGTCAGCAAGCACGGCACAATCCTCACTAAGCCCTGCCAGGCTCTTTCCCCTTTTATACTACTGCCTAGTTCCTTACAGTAGTCTAGCAGCACTCAGAACGCGTCCACAAATCGGAAAATTGCACTAGAAAGCACATCATCACTTGAGACACTACACAAAAGCAATATGTTAAAAATCCTGCCTCAGGAACAAAAACATAAGTAACAAACAACTTTGAGGCTGATTCCCACGTTAGGGGCTTCGACTTAAGCCATCGGCGTTACCTTTGAGACTCCCCTTTTTGTAACGCACCTCAAAGGAATGTTGTTGCAAAGCGAGGCTCCAGCGCAGGAGGCGGCCATTTGTGAAAGAGATAGTCTGCAGCCATTGGAGAGGGCAGTGATCCGTTTCGAAGCATGCGAAGCGGAGATCGCAGCGAGGGACCGTACACTAGCTCAGCTGGCGAAAACCCCGTAGCCGCATGCGGCGCGCTCCTCAATGCAAACATCACCCCAGGCAGAAACAGCTCCCAGTCGGTTTGTTGTTCAAACCACAATGCTCTCAACACGCGCTTCATGACGGAGTGGAGCTTCTCAACGGGATTCGACTGGGGGTGGTACACTGAGCTGTGTAACAGCTTTACCCCACACCTTTCGAAAAAAGTTGTCGTCAAAGCGCTAGTAAACACTGTGCCCTGATCTGATTGGATTTCCGCAGGAAAACCAACTCGCGCAAATATGGACAGTAGTGCATTGACTATCTCAACTGAGCTGAGTTCTTTAAGCGGCACTCCTTCAGGGAACTTTGTCGCTAGGCACATCACAGTCAAAATGTGTCTGTACTTCGTGGCTGTTACAGGCAGAGGTCCCACTGTATCAATAACGAGCCGTCTAAAAGGCTCCGTAATGATAGGTACCAACTTCAACGGCGCCCTCGATTTGTCCCCTGGTTTGCCCACCCGCTGACAGGTGTCGCATGTCTTCACAAAGTGGTCTGCGTCGCGAAAACACCCTGGCCAATAGTACTCTTGCAAGAGACGGTCCTTAGTTTTCTTAACTCCTAGGTGTCCGGACCACGAACCCCCATGAGACAAGCGCAACAGATCCTGACGGTAGCACTGAGGCACGATCAGCTGATCGAACTCCACTCCCCTGCGGTCTATATACTTCCGGTACAGGGCCCCACCTCTTTCCACAAAGCGAGCATTTTTCTTGGCGATACCTTCCTTGACAATGCAGCGTATGTTTTCTAGGCTGCCATCCTTCTTTTGCTCGGCTATCAAAGCCGACCGGCTGACATTTAGCAACCTATTAAGTCCGTCTGACGTAGGCGCGATGAGCAAATCTTCAGATAGCTCTTCTAACTTTCCCGTGTCGGGCATTTCCTCTCCAGTATCTGGTGCCTTTAACGCTACAGGCTCAATTTTATTCAGTTCGGGCGTGCTCTGAATATCAGCTTGCTGCGCCTCTGACCCTTTCTCATTGTTCGACAACGTCGGCCCCGCAACTACCGCCTTTGCAGCGAGCTCCCGAACCTTCGATCTGGTTAAGGCCTGAACGCTAGCCTCACCAAACAAAAGCCCCTTCTCGCGCAGGAGGTGATCGGACCTGTTCGAAAATAGGTACGGGTACTGGGGGGGCAGCATAGATGACACTGCCGCCTCCGTCTCAAGTGCTCCGAAAGGACCTTCAATAAGCAATTTTGCTACGGGCAGACACACGCTATGAGCTTCCACGGCTTGTTTCATCCATGCGCACTCGCCCGTGAACATATCGGGTTCTACGTAAGAGGGGTGAACTACATCCATCGTAGCTGCGGAATCGCGAAGCACTCGGCACTCTTTCCCGTTTACGAGGAGGTCTCGCATGTAAGGCTCGAGAAGCTTCATGTTCTCGTCAGTGCTGCATAATGACAAAAACACGACTTTTGTTTTTGTTTCCGGACACTGCCCCGAAAAGTGACCCGGCTTCTGGCACGTATAACACACGCGCGCTTGCCTCGCCTCGAACCGCTTTCTGCGTTCGGCTTCGGCTGCCGCCGTCTTCTTACGTTCAGTCGGACTGCTTTCACTCGCGTCCGCAGTACGTGTGTCCCCCTTTGCTCTCATGGGCGTGAACTTCGGCCTCTCAAACTTGGAGCCAAATTCACCCTTTTGACCGTCCTTAGCTCCGCGAGCCCGACGCGTCACAAACTCTTCGGCTAGCTCAGCGGCTCTAGCCACCGTACTAACGTCTGGCCTATCCAAGACCCAGTAGCGCACGTTCTCAGGTAACCGACTATAAAACTGTTCTAGCCCGAAACACTGCAGAACATTCTCGTGGTCACCAAACGCTTTCTCTTCTTTGAGCCACTCCTGCATGTTTGACATTAGCCTGTAGGCAAACTCTGTATATGACTCACTTTTGCCTTTCTCATTTTCTCGAAACTTCCGACGGAACGCCTCCGCGGACAGCCTGTACTTTTTTAGCAGACTCGATTTCACTTTGTCGAAATCCTCTGCCTCCTCTCTATCCAAGCGAGCGACTACGTCGGCCGCCTCGCCGGGTAACAAAGTGAGCAAGCGCTGTGGCCACGTTTCCCGAGAGAACCCCTGCTTCTTGCACGTTCGCTCAAAGTTAACCAGGAACAAACCAATGTCCTCTCCAAGCTTAAACGGCCGCATCAGGTCAGTCATTTTAAACAATACTCGTTCTCCTGCACCGTGTGCCTGATTTCCATTACGAGCGCGTTCCATCTCTACCTCGAGACGCTTCATTTCTAAAGCGTGTTGACGGTCACGCTCTTCTTTTTTTCTCTTGTTGCTCTCGCTCTTTTTCTTTCTCTTGTTGCTCTCGTTCTATCTGTTTCTCTTGTTGCTCTCGTTCTATCTGTTCTTTACGTTCACGCTCATCTTTCTCTTGTTTCTCTCGCTGTTGCTGTTGCTGTTCTTTAAGTTCGCGTTCCTGTCTTTTTGCCGTCTCCCTCTCCTCAATGGTCTCAAGGCATTCCGACAGCTCGTCATCCTCAGCTCCTAACTCAAGAATAGCCCTTAGCAGTTCTGGTTTTCTGAGTTTGTCTGAGACATCCAGACCCAACTCTCTTGCAAGCTCCAACAATTTCGGTTTGCGCAACGACTTCAAATCCATGGCTGCTCTGAATGCTGCTTTCTCTACTGCGTACTATTGTCTTGCCGCAAACTAACCCGGCAGCAACGACAACCACAATTACCAGCTCTGTTTCTGACACTAACAAAAGCCTGGCAAAACTCAGAAGAAGAAAGTCCCGCACTCACCAAACCTCGCAGCCAAGAATTCAGCGCAGTCGTTCCGCTGCAGGCAACCAGTCATCACACAGGGCTCGTTGCACTGCTCCCGGATGGTCGTTGTGCTGCTCAGCATACAGTCAACCACATATCTTCGCTGCTGGCCTCCGTTGTCGTGATCTCACCGCTGGCAACCAGATGTTTGATCCGCACCGATGGCACC
The DNA here is from genome assembly GCF_038994185.2 of Dermacentor albipictus. Lineage (NCBI taxonomy): Eukaryota > Metazoa > Arthropoda > Arachnida > Ixodida > Ixodidae > Dermacentor > Dermacentor albipictus. The sequence goes on from NC_091821.1 coordinate 484,194,369, forward strand.
GGCTGTTAGAACCTCAGCGCTGCCACCAGCTGTTGGAACCTCAGTGCTGACACCCGTTGTTGCAACCGGACCGTTGGCGCCCGTTGTTGCAAATGGGTCGCAAGCCCCAAGGGTAGCGTTGGCCTGGCGGCCTGGGGCACACTGGAAGCATCCGAAGGTCCCAGCAAAGCATGAGGCGACTGCTAACAGAACAACTTGTTTATTCTAGCATCGCAAAGAGCGGGCGGTCAGGTCGACCGAAGTAGAGAGACGGGAGAGCACGTTACTCAACAGAAGAAATCGGAGCCTCTCTCCTGGCGTCCGGGGGCAGCTGCTCTTATACTCTTGGCGTCGCGGGCAAGAAGGAAGGTCACGGGACGACACCACGTGACAGCGAGGCACGGACGGACTGAGACATGTAGAGACGAGTGTAGTGACGCATCAGCCGGGCCGGCGCCGGTCAGTCCTCCTCGCTTCACACTTGGGGAGCTCCTCTCCCCGGCTGCCGCGCTTTGACAAGCGTGGGCACACACACACACACGCACACACGAAGACACGTGGCACTGAAACATGCCGGGACGCGCTCGGCGGGGATGCGTCGCGGCCGCTCCGAACGGGCCAAAATGTCCGCCGCTTTGAACGAAGCCCCGGCGTCCGTTGAATCCGCGCCGGCTACACCGCGCGTCATAGGCGAAACGTAACACTATGCTGCGGTTACGTCTAGACGTGTAGTTGGGGGGGGGGGGGGGCGGCTGTATGGATGCTCCTGCACAGATCTGCAGTGTCTAATAGAGGCCACAAATGCTTGCGAAAACGCAACAATTTTGCATTTTACTGCAATCACTAGTGTCAGTCTGCTGCCCACCTCAGATATGCGATTTCAATGGTTTTTCCAAAGAAAAAATGGCATGTGTAACGCGTTTGCGTTGATCAACGTTATGCTCGCGCTAGTGTGTTCGATCACTCTTACGCAACATATTCCTCTCCTGTAACGGATTCCGATATATATTCTAGCATGTACCTTTACGGGAATCATTGCTACACCGCTTTCCCCCCCTTGTATTACGGCCCTCATTCAAACCCGCTTTTGTTTCAATCTTCTTTGTAGCGTCTTTTTTTTTTCTTTCGCTGCCTAAGTCGGACATTTCAGGTAGGTGCAAAGCGTCGGGTTTAATGATGTCAGCATTCGAAAATGGTTTGCTCTCGTAAAGGTCTCCGATTAAAGCCAGCTTGCCCAATTGCGAACGATCGTCTTTGTAGATTGTTGCGAGGACAGTCACACAGCCCGTGTTGAAGCGTCTCCGCTGCCACTGTCATCACACGAGGCTTTGTCTTCCACTCCGATGCGAAAAGCAAAGTAGTTCGTACAAGACGCTCCTAGCCATAGCCGATAAAGCCGGGTGACCTCGCGTCGGCAGAGTTCAGCTGGGATCCGAAGGCGGAGCGAAGAGTCCAGGTGGTGCTGCCGGTCGTATTGAAAACTAAATTTAGGCGTGAGCCATGCTTACCAAGACAATGCAGGGCAGACAACAATGAAGGGGATTAGTATTGTGTTCGAAATTTCCATCAATGACTGTGCAGCGGCGTTGAAAGCACTGTGCAGCTAATACCGACACCACCAAGACACCGTACTTCACCTGCGACCTGAGCAAAGAAGTCATGTACTCTTTTTCTCATTGTTTTGCGGACAACCTGCGTACGCGCAAAGTTTTCGAAAGCTGTACAACCGCCATGCTAATTCTCTGACCTCAGCTGGTAATTTGCTAGGCTCTAGAGTTAGTTATCATCTTTATGTATTTTCACCAAGTGCCAGTTCAAGCATACTGCGTGTGGGAAAATGAACATAGGAAATACAACATAACACGACAAAAGGGACACCTGACGGTGAACGATAAGCAGTGAGTTTATTCGAAGACCAAAGATAGGTGATGCATCCTTTTTAGTCAGGCTTGCGTGATCCAATAATGTGTTGTGGTTGGACCGTTGGTTCTTAGGCACGAAGGAACATGGTGTGCGTTGCGTGACTGAGGACAAGACGTTATGAGCTGTGCACCTTAGGTCCGATTTATTACGCTTTTCCGTGCCTTGCATCGCAGCACAGTGCTCTACTTTGTAGTCGTCGTCTGGTCGGCGTCATCTTCACCGCCCACCGGTTAGATGAACGGACTCACGACAAAGACGGACGCGTACATTCACTGATCTTTTTCGTTAAACGATCACGAACCAAAGTATTTGTTCTTAACGTATCTCAGTCATAAAAATAGGTGAATAGTATTTTTTTTTCAATTATTCAAGGCAATTTTCCCAGTATTCGATTACGTTCTTCAGGTAAAATCGGTTGAAACCGTTCCTTGAACTGTTAATTATTTCGTTGTGGGCAAAGGATGAGGAAACTCCGGCAAAATTGAGAAATTGTATCCCGACAAAGACGGACGTGCACATCACCGAGCCTTTTCTTTAACGCAGCACAACCAAAGCATCTGATGTTACCGTATATCAGTCGTAAAAGTACGGGAGGAGTAATTTGGTTTTTCTTCTTTCTTTTTCAATTCCTCAAGAGAATGTTTTTATATTGGATTGATTTTTCAGGTGAGATCGGTTGAAGCCACTCGTTGCACTGTTAATTCATTGTGGGCAAAGAATGATGAAACTGGCACAACGGAATGAAGATACTCCAGAAAAATGAAGATTCTTGCACGAATGATCGACTGCACGAATGTCCACTCGTGGAGGTCTTTCGTCCGGCTTGGAGGCGGTGCGGTGCCGAATCACAATGACATAAGGCGCGCCGAAGACTCTGACCGCGTACAGCTTGTTGTCAGACAAAGTAAAACCTGCCAACACTGATGGGTGGACAAATATATCCGGAGTTAAAAAAGACGTGGTAGGGCGAACATTAAAAGCTGCTGCAGTTGTCTCATTTTACAAAGCCAATGCTTGATTCACGAGCAATGCTCTCTGCGGGAAATGTGTGGGCATGTCTCGTGTTACGAAACCTCAGGTTGGTTAAACTGCTACTATTATGAGGTCACGGGGGCTTGATCACCATCAGTTTCGTGAATTTCCAAAGGCGACAAAATCTGCGCTCGCATACGTGATGTATCGCACGGCAGTTTAATGCCTGACTTGATGTAAAGTTTTATTTGGCTTCTTTAACCTTAGGGAAGAAAAACAAATTCATTCCACAAAAAGATCGCCCTGATACACTACTGTCCACTTACGAGCGGCTCTCGCCATTATCATTATGCGTCGACCTAACAAACCACACGCTTAAAGTCAGTGCGAAGCTTCACGGAGAACCACACCTAATTTCTCACCTGTACATGTATCCACAAAAGGCTTCTGGCGAAACTGCAGCCGTATTTCCTCTTCTGTTCAAGGATTACTGCGCAAAGTAATACAACACATCCCTATTTGGGAGAAGAGTTCTAAGCGATCATAATACAGAACCTTGGGGGCGATTCTCTGACATTTCTGCCTGGAGGAAAAAGCAAGAAATGTCCCAAACTAAACCCATTGAGCTGCTATCTTTATGTACAACTAGGTTCCTTTAAATTTCAAATAATTTATGTGTTGTCAAACGATCTATTGAAGTACTATCACACAGAGAACAGTTTGATCCATTCAATACCTTTATCGGCGCCGAAAAGTTCCCGAAACTAAAGCAATTTTCCGCGGGTACACGTCAAATATTGGGAGTACTCCCCTTTGTGAGCAAACCATCACAAGAGTGAAAAACAGAGGTGACCTTTTTCTGTTGCAGAAAAAGGTCGCGCACTTGGACAATTCATTTGTCTTTGACTAGCGTTTTTCTTCCTACATCCCTAAGAACACGCATCACTCACTGACCTTTTATCCTTCGCGCCGTTAAAGCGCGTTGTATAACGAGGTGAGCGCGCGGTACCTTGATAAAGCACGAGAAAGGTGTGGCAGGGTGGTGGTAAAAGGGGCGGAGGGAGAGAAAGATGGTGCGCGGTCGTTTTCTCCTCTGGTGCAGCCGTGATTGCGCATGGCTCTTCTGCGCATCTGATGCTGAATGGATGCTTGGCACGCTCGCTTTATCTTCCAGTTAATCTCTGCCGGGTTCAAAGATTGGGCGAGCCGAGATAGGTGGCGGCTTCGTATGCGCTGTACTCCCGCGCGCCTTGTACCTGGACGTTGCGTAAGGCCAACTTTTGGAGACGCGCTACACGGCAAGGCAGCTCGAAGCGTCAACTTTTCTTTGAGCTCTTCCTCGCGCCATCATTGGGAGAGCAAGTGTGTGCGGTAATCGAGTGAAATCTGTTGATGTTTGGCTGTGCGTAAGTTCCTGTTTTTCGTATATGACTCTGACTTATTAGTAGTGTTTTGATTAGTAAAGCCTTGATTATAAGATTAAATTTTCTTTTGACCTCATGATATTGTTTTGTGCCATGTGTCAACGCTGTCGCATGGTGTCATTGCCCATGTTTCATTTTGAGTCATCTCCTTTTCTTCTAAATCATGGATGCTATAACGTAAAACTATTCCAAACTTTTTTATTCCAATTCTGCAATAAGCCCTCCACGATTGGTCAAAAGCTTTTTGGACCACCCCTACTTCGTCTGTCTGTCACGCGACGTCACGAAAACCGGGATAACTCCCCATCTGATATGACGTGTACACACTGGTTATGCACAACTAGCCCGAGAAAAAGAAAAAATTGTTATTTCTGATCCGACGCCTTTTTCCATTAGCCCTCAGCTATTGGGCAAAACTTTTCGGGCTGCACCCACCTCACCTGCCTGTCATGCTACGTCACAAAACTGCGAAAGCTCACCCCGTCAAAGTGACGTGTACGCGCTAAAGATGCATTAATATGCCGAGCCAAACTGAACTTTCTTCTCAATAGCCGCAGGCTGCCCCGTTCCGAAAGGAATAAAAGATGACTACCACAGATCGCTCAGCCACTGGCTATTCGCAGCTGCCGGAGAGTTTGGGTTTATTTGCGAACAATAAAACTTTTTGCATGGCAGAGTAATGTTTTCGAGCGCGTTCGGCACGTTTACGACCTTGCTCTGCCAACTTTTCTTTGCTAAGGGTCCGTTTTATCGTCATTCTTAAGCTTCCGTTGCATACCGCTGCGATTTTCGACCAGCCAGCGCAAGCTAAGTAATATAAAGCGGACCCATTGCAGACGCCGGCACCATCCTCTTCATCCGCTTATCAATTTTCAGAGCACTGGCTCGGCCCCATCTAATCCCTCTCCCCTAGAGCGTGCTCTTCACCTCTTGTCAGTCAATTAGATAGCCGCTCGGTGTATGCAATGTTATTCGTTTTTAAAGCAAACAAAAGAGACCTCCTATGAACGAGGAGAGCGTTTGATTGGTCTGTTCAGACAACCCTGCAGGTCACCGCCCAATGCTTGCGTCGACGGTTACGCAAATATGACGTCAGGAGATTCGAATAAGAATATATTGGAATAGTTTTACGGTATAGGGCCCCATTTTTAGTTTGCAACGCATTCTAGAAGGTCTTTTATTATGCTCGATGTATTCTGTGTCGCATGTGGACAATGTGGTTACTATTTAACACCAAGTTTTCACCTAAATTATACTCCTAAAAACCTGCACGGGTTGTACTTTTTAACCCTACTTAAAAACCAGCAATGAAAAGCTTACTTTTTAAGGCTTGGCTATTTCAAACTAAGTTATTACGTTCCACCACGCACGAAAATCAGTTGAGCATGCCATTCGAAAATGATTGTGTGTACCTGAAGGCATATGATGATGTAGCTCGTCTTCTTAAGAAGTAAGGTATCCAATCTACTAATGATTACTGATCCGAAATAGAATACTGCAAAACACAGCAATTATTTGCGTATGACTGGAATCACAGAGAACTGAAAGGAAATAGGGCGGCTTTTAAATTAAGGGCGGCATTTAAGTACCAAAATACGCTTACGCTCCAGCATAAACGAGTTGCCTTTTCTGGCCGCTATTAAAATGTCAACGTCGGCAAGTATAATATAACGTACTACGTAGGATCGAGAGCGACGCGAAACTACACGAACAATGTCCTTTGCATAACGCTTACTTATTCATGACAATACCACATGAACTGGCCTACGATGTTGCACAACAGAAATGTGAACACTCCGTACTAAAGTAAACACAGAGTCACAGAGATGCTGGAGTTGCAGTAAAGACAGACTAGCCAAACAAAGACCCCTTTGTAGGGAATGGTGACGTTTTCCAGACCACCTCAAAGTTTTGCCAATATCTGTTTGGTGTAGACAGAACGCTTGCCAACAAGCAAAGCATCTTGTGCTACCTAGAAATGTGAACAAGCTTGTTTGCAACGATGAATGTTTAATAATTTGAACCGATGCACCCACAGAGACTTGGCGGCAACAGTGGAATTCTAATCCTTAAATAATCACTTCGCTCCTTTTTTAGGCAGTAAACGCAAGAAATTAAAATAAGAAATTATTGAAGACACACGCTGAATAATTGATATAAAGATTTAGTGAACGCTCAGCACCGTTATAATTGTTACCTTTACCTTTTCGTTTCTTCTCACTTATCAATGTTAATACAAGGCTCACTACCAGAATACGCATTGTTTGATATGATTTGTGATTAGTTTCTATTGAATTCTCATTAATTTTTTTCTACAATACGACACGGTAGTTTGAATATCCTCCACAGTGGTTTTGGGCCATTGTTGTGCCCTCATACGTCTAATAAATATTTGTTTTACTCTTGGACTGTAACAAAAAACCCGCACGGTGCTAACTCAGGAACCCTTCCGCCGCGGTGGGCCGCTGCCTTGCGCAGGCCCAGCCTCGGCGACCAACTTTGGGTCATCCAGCTGGCCCGCAAGGCGGCGGCGAGGCTACACCTCGACGTCCCCACGTGGGAGACCTAAGGCCCCGTCGGCGAAAGCTCTGCAGGACTATAAATAAAGTTGTTACCAACCAACCCAGTCTGTTCAGCTTTCATTAGGTGTTTTCATTAGATGTTTTATAAATTTCAAGAGACTAATAGCAGTATAGAAATATTTGAAAAAATTACAAAGCGTAGTAGAGACTCTTATATAGAAAGAATATTGAAATATTTACCAAATGAACAGCACAAGAATCACACTTCATAAGCTACCTTGCAGATTAAAAAAATTGCGGGCAGAAGCCAAAGATGCAAGACAATTTTCCACTTCCTTAAAAAAAAAGAAAACGTTATTGCATCCTACAAACGGGCCAATAACACACATAAAGCAGAGACATTAAACGATGTCCTATAGATACTTAGCATACCATTGTTTAGTGGTTGCAGCCGTAAATATTTCTCTTAATTAAGGGCAACACTGCGGGCAAAGAGGATTTTCAAATGACTTTGACAGGTCAACAAACGTGAAAAGTAATATGAGTAAAACTAAGGATGCTAACACTAGATCCAGGCTAAATATTTGAACGTAAATTCCCATATTGCACGTGTAATTTACCTTTCTCGCTGTTCTGCGCATTCGCACTGCTACGTTCCCACTGGCTCGTATTGGTTAGCTGTGCAAAGTATACGAGCAGAGAAACGATTCGAAACCATGGCGAAACACGATTGGTGAGTACGCGCTCGCTCCCAATAAAGGCGAATCAGCAAGCTTATCGCCCTGAATCCGGCTTTAATGTGTCCACATTTTAATGGATATCATAGAGAGTCAGAACTGAGAACAACGCATACAACATATGTCTTACAATGCATTTTTTGTCTTTTTTCATTCTTACCACAGGCATTGCATGTTACAGATTTTTGACCACGCTTAAGCATGCCGTGCAGTAAGCTTCAGATGCACACCGCCCATCGGATTACCCACCAGGCTCGGAACAGTCATGAGCAAGGGATCTTGCGACTTTTCGCAGACTTCCAGCTTGTAGTCTCGGAGGGTTTTTATCAAGGCAGTTTTCATCGTCATCAGTCCCACTCGCTTGCCGAGACAGGTCCTCTGACCTAAGCCGAAAGGAAAGTAGGCGGCGCTGTGGCGCTTCTTGGACTCTTCCTCCGAGAATCGGTCGGGCATAAACTTCTCCGGCTCCCTCCACAGCTCCGGGTCGCGATGAACGTACCAGGCAGGCGCGATGATGTTCACGCCTGCAGGAATGAAGTGCCCGAGAACCGTCGTGTTTTGTATGCAACGTCGTGCCACCATGAGCGGCACAGGCGGGTAGAGGCGTAGGGCTTCCTTGACCACCATGTCGAGTCTCTCCAGCTCGTGTAGCTGCTCGAACGATAGTTCTTGTACGCCCGGGAAGCGTTCCCCGAGTTCGTCCAAAATCTTCGTCTGTTCTTCGGGGTGCTTGGCTACCAGGTGCATTAGGAAGGAAAGCGCCGACGCGGTTGTGTCGAAGCCCGCTATGAGAAGTACCACGGCGTTGGAACTGACCTGGCGGTCTTCCAGAGTTTTAACCTTCTGACCGGCGGCATTATTGAAGTTCTTTGCGTTCTCCTGGGCGTCCAGCATCATTTGTATCATGTCCTCACTGCGGGGCCTCTTCCCCATCCGACGCTCCTCGGTGATTTTGTCCACGTCGTCCATCATTTTCTTCATGCACCGAGCAAAGGACGACAGTGGGTAGAACAGGAGAAAAAGCGGGCGCAGAGCGGGAAATGCGAATGAGCTCTCGAGAGCCGTTTTGTCCGCTTGTTCGAAGACCTTGCGCATCCACGTGAGGAAAGGGTCCTTGCTTTCTCGCTGGCAGTCAATCTGAAAGATTCATCGGTTACCCGTCATCTTTCACACGCCAAATATTGTAGAATAATGGTAACTTTGGGAGAGTGCTGTTGGTTGAGTTTGCTACTGGCACACAAAAAATGCAGGGTGTTCTTTAGCTACACCAATTTTTTTTAAAATATTGCCAGTGGCAGATAGCACATTTCTAATCCTTGATCTAATCTGCTCGAGCAGGCGGCCATTGCTTCTACAAGAAATCAGTATGGCTTATCAAATAATTAGCATAGTTACGTTAATTAACTTTGGACTCATTACCACAACGGCCACTATTTCAATCTACGAATTATAGCCGGCGAGTTCCCAAGGCATATTCACTTGGAACGAATTCTCAGGACTGCACGAGTTCCGAGATATTAATTTTCAATGCGTCCGCCGGAATGCATTGGTGTTCCACTTACTTTTCTGCTTCAATTATTAAAACCATGTTTTCGTAAAAAAAACTGGAACGCCAATGCATTTCGGCGGGCACTCTGAAAATTAATATATTGAAACTCGTGCAGTCCTGACAATTCGTTTCGAGTGAATACGCCTTTGGAACTCACGGACTATATATCGTAGACTGAAATAGTGGCCTTAATGTAAATAATGAAAAAAATAATGAACATATGCTAATTCTTTAGTTAAGTATTTTCATTTCATGCAGCAATAATGGCCGCCTGATCAAATATTTCAAATCAAGAATTTGAATTGTGCTATCTGCCGCAGGCAATTTTTCAAGATTTTGGGAGCTAAATAAAAACACCCTGTATGTTGCAGCTCGTGTTTTGAGCTGCGATATTTTGATCACCAAAGTGGAGAACTGGACAGGTGGTTCTTTTTTTGTTTGTGTTTTAGCAACTACGTATTATACACTGCCATGCTTTCCGTATACTTCCCTCAAAAATGAGCACAATAAGGTAGGAACGGAAAACGTGTTACAAATAAAAATGGTTTTATGCGTTATCGCGATTGCTCAGCGTCCGTGATAACACAAATCTAGCTACGAAGAGCAATACTAACATGAGCATTTGTCGTAAACGATGGTGCCTCCGCAGCGTTGAAAAATTTCTAGCATGTACGTCAAATCGCAACTCTTATGGTGGGGTGAGCCTCTCTTAAAGGCTGACTGGGACGATATTTCACTTTTGCGGAATTGTTTGTAAATGAGTAGTGCATACTGTTTAAGTGATATTGGCAAAGCTACGGAATTTGTAATTGTCTAATTTCTTTATTAAAATGATTTAGATAGCACGTACGCACGTGTGTACCAACTGGTTAACGGATATGGCGCAAATCCCAGCACGTCAACTGCAGGGTAGCCATATGGTCCCAACAACAAACAGCCAAATGATCTCAATATGTAGTGCAAAAATAGCCAGACTCAGATATTTTGGGAGCAAAAAGTAGCCATAGACATAGCCATAACAATTGATGTTCTGCAGCTCTCCTATAGATGGTGCCCAAATCTCACCATGCGTTTCCAGCACCAAAATTACTTACGGCGCATGCAGCCAGCGCAACACTGGCCTCAAGTTCTGCGTTAGGAATTCCAGTGAAAGCTGCCACTGAGACGTTTTGGACACTACTTATTGCTACAATGAGCCAAACGATTCCTTTTCCGATTCCAATGACGTTTTGGCATTTACTGAGCCACGTTGTGAGCTAACTTTGGTTCATGCCTCGCTTGACCCACGGTATTTTTCTATAAAAGTAGGGGAAACTATTGTCAGCTCTAACCTCAAGGATCAGCTTGGGCTGGTCACGATGTAGTGCCCAATAGGCGGCCCAAGCTCAAGTCATTTTGGAATAGGGATGCCTTTCGTAAGCTTGATTCATAAAATGAACATGTCATTTCTCTACCGCTCTCTCTCTCTCTCTTGCTATCTGTCTCATTTTAGTATTTTTCCCTTTTAAGCAGCAAATGTTGCCGCTTGGAGGCACACGGGACTCCGGAGAAAATTTGAAACCTTCTGGCATTTTCCTAGTGCGAGGAAGCGGCAGTTCCGACCACAATTCACCTTTGAGTGGGAACACAAACAGCACTTCCTGCTGACCCTTAACAGAAGAGGTGAATCAAACTTTATAGTTTTGATTGCCACTTGAATTACGACACCGGCAATATTCCAAGTGGTTTTAGTATCGAAATGAGTTGAACTGTGCAATATTTAAACATGGATTCGCTGGCAAGATTCACACATTATGAAAACGTGGACGTAAGTTTCTGTGAATGCAGGCACAAATGCTTGTGTTGCCAAATTTCTGAGGGGGACTGTTTACGTTACTTTCAATGCAGCTTGAAAAAGAATGAAGTATAATTCTCCTAGGGAACACACAAAATTGATTTTATGGGCTGCGTATTGCTGTGATGAAGTACAACGTAAAGCCCTTTCTCTAAGAAATTCAAGCACTATGCACCACAATATGAAGTCAGTAGAACAGTATATATGCCTTTACAAATTGGCAAGAACTCTTTACCTAACCATCACTGCAATATGTGCAAAAATAATAAAATATGGACGTAATAACAGTACCGCAAACACCTATTATGTACATCAAACCGAGTTTCTTTTTCTCAGCACAGCTGGAAAATACGCGTGAGGAAATGCAATGCAATGACTAGTAAGATGATCAAAGAGGAATTACAATGATCATAAACTGCGTACATATGAAAAGTATGCCATAATTGCAATTACTCGTATGCACATTGTTCAAAGCGAAAAAATTGTCAAAAAAAATCAAAACCGCCGAGCTATCATCCTGACGTTGGCAAGGGACCCACTCATCGACCTTTGGTGAACCACTGCCTTGCCATTGCTACTGCGGACGAACATAATTTTACATAGATTTGCAGAACTCATCATTGTAACAATATGCAACGCTCAAGAAGTACTGTGAAACAATCGAAGCTTTCCCATAATACGAGGCTGCTTGACTAAAACAAAGAATGAAAAAAAGACATTGCGTAGAGTTCCAGTTCATAGTTCTCGCACGGGGAGTTTACGCAAATGGATAAAATGTATAATGTAGCCCCACTTGAATTAACTTCCGCTGCCCCTTGTAACATATAGAACTGCAGAGTTGAAACGCAACAGAAACTGTTCATCTGGCTCAAAATCTTTGCAGCAGTTCCCACTCTCTGCCAGATCAAACTTAACGTGAAAGAGATCTTGCAGTGTCTCATTAGACATGCGGTTTCTCAAATCATTCTTTGTCCACGAAACCTGGCTGGACACGCGTTCGACAGCTGCGTTCGACAACTGCGTTCGAAGGAGATAGCACAAGTAGGGACAAAGCAAGCTCAGACAGTAGGGGGGACATTTCTCATTTAAGGTCCCTTGCGAATGTTTTTTCGTGAAGTTAATGGGTAAATAAGTGATGCAGTGATTTGCAGGGAAACTAGGCAGTAGGCTTTGAGAAACCCTTGATAAACATTGAACAGACCATGGGCGAGAATGACGCGCCGCTGCATGTGTGCGCATACTTCAGCTATTCCGCAAGTCCACAATAGTTTGCTATATGACAGCTGGCACGGAACACGTAATCAACAGCTGTCAGCCCCAAGGTTTTCTTGCTGAACCACGCGTGAACCGGCAGCAGATGCACCGAAACCAAAACAAATAAGAAGAGAGCTTAATGCTTGAATAACCTATGAACGTAGCAGCCATGACTTGAGAGGAAGCTTTAGCTCGGGCCCAACTCCGACGCGGCCTATTCAAATACACGTAAAACGCAAAAACCTTTTTTCTGAGTTAACCCCTGGACCGATTTTAATGAAATTTGTTGAATTTAAGAGAGAAAGTTAAGTTCTAATGACCGTTGGAAGCGGAATTTTGATTTAGGGCCTGAATTTTGTTTAAAAGATTTGCAAATATTCGACCGCTTGAAATAAATAGAAGCACGAAGTTTACAAATTCATAGCTCTGCATCAAGAACAGACGTCGTGGTTCAGTAAACGGCATCCATTAGATCATTCAAAGCGCACAAATTCGATATGTCATTTTACATCTTACGTGAATTTGTTACGTTGGTTACAAGGGTTCTGCAAACGCTGTATTTCCATATTACTAAATTTTTATATTCATGTGTAACATATCAAATTTCTCCGCTTTAGATGTACTATTACATGTAATTTACAGAATTGTATTGTCCTTTTTTGTTGTTGAGTTACAGAGTTGTAGAGTTGATTGTCCCGTTTTTTGAAAATTTTCGATTTTTGCCAATTTTTAATAAAAATTCACGACCTAGCTGAACAATTCCAAACAAACTGTCACTAAATTTTAAGTTTTCCTTTTAAATGCAATAAACCTCGTCATATTGGGTGCAGTGGTTGCCGAGAAAACGAATTCTCCTTTTACATGTATTTATATAGGAGCACTCGAGATAAAGCTTCCTCTTAACGTCATCCTCTAAGCACCAGCATTGCCTAAAAGCTCAACCTTCGAGACTGTCTCCATATCTTTCAAGCAGCAATGTGCTTTCGGTGTTCATGAACCAGCGTTCTCGAATTTCGTCATTGCTGACGTGGTCCTCGGGACTCGGAAATCCTCAAGACAAAAATAGCCCAAATATAGCCATGTAGCCAACTCGGAATTTTCAACGCCGACCAGGATAAAACGTAGCGCAATTTGGCTATTATAGCCCAATCTGGCAACCCTGGTCACCTGGAATATTTTCAGCACACCGCAACGCCGCCTAATCTTGGAGGTCATGCCGAGGATCCGTGCTGGTAGTCAATGGTCTGGATTCTGCGTCACTTTCGGAAGCGGTAATGGCTCACCAGCCTCTGTTTTTTTTTTTGAGGTTTGCTATTCAAAGCGTCTTATTTTGCTCGTTTTCCTTGACTCATGCACTGGTATTTCAAACGGAAAGTTTAGCGCGGAGGGTGCTGTATTTCTTCGCTACTTGAAAATGGGTATTGACGTTGTCCAAAATTTTGTTGCAGTACCAATGGTAGGTTACGCATGCGTGATACTAGACATGTCTGGCATGCCTGGTATTTGTGTGAAAAGAGGTTCGGTAAGCAAGAACTGAAGCGAGAACGAAGCATGGGTGTCGACAACACCTCGGATTTACCGCATCGAACAGCCATGACGTCACCAGGTTTGACGGTTTCTGCTGTTGCATAGTTAACTTTTCATGGCCAAAGATGATTTAACTCGCATTCTACAAGATGCAAGGGCTACACTTCGCAAGTTTCAAGCACTTTTACTGTAGCAAACGCATAAAATCTGAGAAAAATATTTGATATTCGTGACATCGCTGTGACGTGTTGGCACTGATGTTTAGGCGCGAAATTCAAACAATTTAACTGACATTGTCTCCTGCCAGAACCAGCCTATTACTAAGTAATTAACATATATAGAATATTGAGAAATACATTAGCAGCCTGAATTCATTAAGTGCTTGTCTTCAGTGTACCTTTAAGGAGTACCGACATGATATCTTCGACTCCTTATTTTTTTATAGTTTCATGAAGGCCGTAGACTTCTAAGCACACACGAAAAGAAATACGACATTCTCTTATTGCGCCCTAAATAGTTTAAGGCAAAGGCTTTTCTACAGCCAGTTTCGCTTTCTTCTGCGAAGATGGTATAGTGCCCTGACGTCATGATACACAAGGTTTTTACGTGAAAGAGGACAACACAACATTGCGGCAGTCACTCACTGCTGTATCATGGCAGCGTAGCAGCGACCTAAAGAGCGGAAGCGAGAGTCAAATCGTCGTGATGGCCTGCTCCCACGTGATCGCCTTCTGCAACACGACATCAAGACAGTTTCCTCATGGGATGTAAAACTGAAACTGGCCGTAGAAAAGCTATTGTGTTAAGCTATTTAAAGCGCACTGTGGGTTGCTCTAGTATACTTAGTAAAGTTTAAGGTGTAGGAATATTATTCAACACACACAGTGAAGGGTCGAAAATATCATGTGTCCTTTAAAGCTCGCTTTCGCAAGAAAAAGGACGACGCATTTTTCTTTAATGCTATAGCTGTTCATTATGGTGGGCGTCCGCAGGTGCCGGTGGCTGAAATGCAATTTCGGGTGCGGACATTTATTTCTTTTTATCACTGTCACGTGCCACGCGAGCATATATAGAGGGAAAGGTGGGGAAAAAATAATAAAACTCAAAGGCGTAAAGGCTACAGCGGAAACACAGTAAAAAGATAAATGCAAAATTGTAATAAAAGACACTAAATACCAGACGAAAACGAAAAAATAATCTGAAACAAAAACCGGAAGCCCGGACTTCAACGCTACGTTACATTATTCAGTGCATTTTCAGATAAGGGGCCAAGAATGCTAATTAAATCTGAGACATATTTGTTTTCTTCATGACAGTAAACCGCGCTCCAAAGAACAAGATTCTCGAAAACTTTCCTTGCATTTCGAAAACGACTCACTCCTCTACGTGTCTTAAGCTCCACCACTAAAGTACAAATAGAAACCACGTTCAATAATGTCTGTGCTTTCATTCATTTCATTATTTTCTGCCTTCATGTGTTTGTGGCCAACGATATTCGAGCCACTCGGTTCCCCTTCTTTTCGTTCATCAGAAGGCTATAAGTAGCTTGAGACAGCCTCCTTGAGAATCGGTATGTAAATGCGTCATCCGTTCTTACCTCCCACGCTAACGCTGCCTTCGTGATGATGTCAAGTGCCAAACTCTGAGCGAGCCCGTACATCTCAGCGACTTTTGATTTGGAACAGAGTTCTCCGAGCAGGTCGACGAACACGTCTGCGCACTTGTTCACGATGCCGGAGTAGAGTTTCACTTTTGTGGCTGTGAAACCCTGGTTCATGATAAAGCGCACCTTCCTCCACTCGGAACCTGTAGAAGAATGGATGCCAAAAGACTAGTTTCAATACTGCGCAATAGCTTATTGCCACTTTTATTAGGGTGTCTGGGCGCGAACTTGTAGTCGAGCACGATTGTGCACGACCATCTCTAATGAGCGGGAAGCAGTTGCGTACTTCAGAGATAGAAGGGCTGCCTCACTGTATGCAAGCCATCTATTCGTGATCCTTCTAATGGACTAATTCCTTGAATGAGAATGTTGGCGACTGGCACACGATGCGCCTTTCTGATCCTACCTGGCGATTACCTTAGGTGACCCGTGGTCTTTGCTGCATTATACGCATTCGATAATGTTGAGCATATTAACGAAATGAGGTGCTTTGATGTTGTACCAGAATTTCTTAAGGATTTGCAGATCGAAAAGGTGCAATTCGTTTTGAAAGAATATTCTGGTAGCTGTCGTCAGTGGCGCATCGGTACGTAAAATTGATGCGTCATTTCCAAGAACTGTGAACTATGAGCCCCGATGCCATGTCGGCCATGTTAGCGGTGTATATCCTCTATTTTGTGCATTTTAAAATTTTTGACAAAGGACGAGCACGTTACAATGCGACTTGTACGCAACAAATTACGTCTAATTAATTACTTGAAATCAGTTATGCTTTTCCGTAATTTGGTAATTTAACGGTTACTTTGTTTGTTTTAACGGTTTAACTTTGTTAATATTTAACTACTTTTTTCAGTAGCCAGTTGCATGCAACCAGTCACATTTTTTTCAGAAAGTAAGCTATAAACAGCACCACAGGTTTGACTCCATAGATTTGGCTAAAGCTACAGTGTCCATAGAAATAAGAACATGTGCCTAGGTTACCGTCTTCACACAATCAGCGTCCTGCAGGTACGCTTCGATCACCTAAACTTGGCAGACTTGCACATTTGCGCACCTTCCTTCGAAGTCCTATTTTTCAGGCTTCCCTTATGATGAATTCATGTCGGCTTCAATCGCTTTTAAGCGGTCTCCACAAGCGGTAAAAGCTGCTTCTCAATTCTTCTTCTTCGCGCATTGCATTCTTTGCGTTCTCTGATATAGACAGAAGTTCTTGACAGAAACTCACATGTTTCTATCTGTGTGATATATACGCGTCTTATATGCACCTATTTTGGAGCTATTGTAACGCATGAGCAGTAGTTTTAGGGCTGAGTAATATGCGGCTTCATATTACATTGCCTTAAACTTTCGGCTACATGTGCAAGGAACGTGAACGTTTTCTGGTGTTCCTTACATTTAGTCGTACAAGTTTAACAGGACAACGAGCCATACTCGCCAGAGGTAGGTCCGCCAGATGTGCCGACTGCAATGAGCACTTCCGGCGTTGATATAGGGAGATCACTTCTAGACCATTAATAAAGATATAATGAGACATCCACCCAATCGTAGCAATTGCTACAGGGAAACATATACAGGTTCCTCGAAAGAAAAGCCTCGGAGATGAAGAAAAATTTGTCCTAGTCCGGGACTCGAGCCGGGACCAGAGGATGTATTGAAAAACGATAGGCCAGCTCGTTCTATTTATTGTAATTGTGCAATGTTAATAAAAATAAGGAGGAAAGTAAGGTTAATGTAATCGATTACATTTTAATATTTGTTCGATTACTTTCTCGGGACAGTAACTTATTACTTCAAGCAATTATATTTTTGAAAGAAGTAGTTGTAATCGCAATCGGTTACCTTTTCTCAGTAACGTGAACAAGCCTGGGTATAATTACTGTTCAGTGTGCTGTCATGGACTGTTACTATAAGAGCCATTCCAAAAGCGAGACAATATCTTACAAGTGGCACAACACAGAGCCAAAACTTCTTCTTTAGTTACGGACATGGCATCTAGAACACATCGCACGACAAAGATGCTGCATTTTCTAAAGCAAAGCGTGCCTCACGAATGTTAAATTGCATCTTCAGATTCGATCGAATTCTCGTTATGTAAGGGTGACGTTTGGTCACCGAGACCACCCTGTATTCAGCGGGACACAGCAACCGTGTGACAAAACACGCTAAACGGAATATTGAAATGATAGGCGCACACAGGCGAGCTGAATTTATTGGGCCATACCACGGAGTAAGACATATAGGAGGTGAAACTACCGTCAGCGCGAGCGAGCGCGGGCGACCAGATAAAGTCACAATTGTTGCATGCGCCGACGCTACCCTATGCAGTGGCGGCACCATGCGGCGCATCGTAGAAGCAGCAGCGGGGAAAAAAAAAAAGCAGCGCCCGGTGCTCACTCCGGCGGCACCCGCTCAAAGCAGGCGACAAGCAGACGACACGGGTGTTAGCTTCAGCGGGCACGCCGTAACCGAACTGCGTAGGTGCGCGCACTCAAGAAAACTGTTTTGTTTTGTGCCCATCAAAAAAAGCAACACGTGTGGCAAACCTCCGCTAATCTTCCTCTTATCGCCAAGCAGCTAGGGCAACTAGTTTTCGCGAGTCTTATAAAAAAGAAAAGGAACGGAAACACATGCACGGCGGCATCCTTCCTAAGCGCACCCCTGTGAGCACTAGAGCGAGAAAGAAGCGGTCGCCCTTTGAGCGATTAGGAAGGAGATAGCCATCAGTTACGCAAGCGCAAAAAGCCGAAAACCGCCCGCCACGGAGCAAGTTAGCCCTGGCTACAACCAGAAGCTACGTATCATCTTATAGCTGTCATGGAAAACGCGTTTTATTTTTTACTGTGCTCAAATGGCTGAAGCGTAGCAGCAGTTGCTCTTCGGGCTACAAGCGGCAAAGAAGCGCGCGAGAGTGCCCTCAGTAGAAGTCAGGCGCGCGCGGCCGAACGGGAGCAACACTCGACCGGTTGCCCTGGCAACCGAAACAGCGGTAATTTCTTCCCATGCCGCCAGGTGCCGCCAGCATGAAAATATATCCGCGGGCTTGTGACCTTTTCTGGTCGCCGCAAACAGCGGAGTTTCCACTCCTATATTTCTTGCTCCGTGGGCCATACTAAGTGGTTCTGCCTTTACAGTAAGTTCTTGAATTTTGTCACTTTTACTAACCATAATCTGATGTGTCGTCTCAGAAGACGCCAACGATGAAGTGCACGGGCTCAGTGCACTGGCGCTCGGTTACGAGGGCTCCTCACACGGGCAACGCTAGCTTCTGCTTGTTCCAACACCTGAGTTACTCTCCTCTGATAATTTCCGTATTGCTTCCATTATATAACTCGTTGGGAGCCAACAGTGGCTGTGCACACGCAACATTATATTTGCCTGGCCATCTATATATGTCAGCAAAATACTAAGGTATGGGTCATGAGAGCGTACCTGGGCAGCCCCTCAATAATAAATTCGAGACGATGTGGCTGAAGGGCTCGGCCTGACGAGATGTCAACGAGATGTCCTGAAGGTCAACCTATGGTTGACCTTCAGGACCAAATAAAGTTCTTCATACCATACCAAAGAAAGACACCAACATAAATTGTTTGTTCTTTTTATGAGAACGAAAGGGTTATTTTATATTACCTTGGAATCGACTCCTTCCATGTTACTCCTTTTTGTGCACTTTGCTGTTTGTTTCAGCAGAAATACCGCATTCAGGACATACCAAATACAGCGCAGAAAAGCCCTTTTTGTTGCAGACTACAGGCGGAACGCCGCAAGCTTTTGGTTCATGAGATGTGTATGGCATTGGTCAAAGTAATTTTTATCATGGGTCAGGGCCCACATCTAAAGGCCATTTTCTACGCTAGACTTTTTCGTAAAAGCACGCCGGTGAATAATAAACATTTCCTACGAACGAAAACATTTGTGGCTTCTGCCTGTTTCCCTTCACGCGTTCCTTATTGCGTTTCGCAATACGGATATGCTTAATGATTATCATCACGTAAATCCACAAGCTTTATCACGAGAGTCTAAACATAACTTCGACGTTTAGTAGTCCTTTTTCCATTTATCCTGTAGTTTTTGCTCTGACCAAGAGGATTCGCTTTTGTATGGACGAGCATGGACGACAACACAAAGAAACTCTACCACAAGAACCCAATTTTCAAGGGTTTTCCCCCTATAATCCACTGAAATGAGGCACACTGTATTGAGATACAATGCTCCTTGGTATTGTGCTCGAGCGCAATACCAAGCAGAAATACAACAAAGGAAACGCGCCGAGAAATACCAGCATCATTACGCCCTTGGAAAACTGTGGTCACACTTTGCACGTGCTAAAATAGCTAACTACGGCAACCATGCCTATCAGTTTATGTACGGTGCTTACTTTTACATTATACACTATAAGGCAGCCTACATGACTGTGCAATCAAATTAACTGCTGGCGTAATTTGGTTCATTGCTTTAAAGACAGTGCGTGATGGCGCGGCAGCATGAATGAACTGCAAACGCACGGTGATCGGGTTCCTGACAGAACACATAAAAAACTTTTTAGCTTTCGTCATGTCTGCGCCATAGTGCTACGCAAAGGTTGTTAATCGCACAGGGATTGACCGTGGACCTACCTGTTACAAAAAAGACGGAGCTTGTCATGGGTTCCACGTCAAGGGCATACAATGGTCTATCTTGGAATATGCGGCTGTCCTTGATGAATATTTCTTTGATCACGTCGACGTCCGTGATAACCATGTAGGGCTTTTCAGCCAGGTAGAAACCAAAGATCTTGCCATATTTGCGTATCCATTCTCCCATCACCTGCAGAGGTGGCAATGAACCCGACAGATGAACTTAAATGACAAAAAGTGGCAGCGTGGCTTACAAGAAAATAACCAGAAGATTGCATAATTTTACTGCTAAGATATCATGACGAGGAAATCATAACAGTGACATCATAGCAGTGATGTCAATGCCGACGAATAACGTGCAAGTGTGTCACCAAGATCTTAAGTTCTCGACACATCATCTGGACGGGCTGAAGCTTATACAGTGCATGCTGAAGAGGTTATGCACGCATCGTATAAACGGGCCACTAGTAGACGCACAATGAATTAAATGTGTATAACAAACAAAGAGGTTTAAAAGTTTAAACTCGTTCACCCTAATTAACGGCACTATTTGGGAAAAATTCTCGCAGATAAGCGTAGCTTTCTACAGGAATACGTTTTAAAAGCCTGGTGATTTGTCTCAGAAATATTACGTGAACTAACGAATGAAGTATGCAAAAAACGATTCATACAGCTCTGGATTTGTAATCAACGTTGCAGGAAAACTTCCAAAAAGCATGTGATGGATCGTGCTGAGAGCTTCTAGCTTTCTTGTTTCGAGAATTTACGCAGCTAATTAGCCTTTACCTGGAAACTTCCCCGAACGAAAATCACTCGACAAGGTACAGGTGCTTGGTAGGTTGCCTTGCCTTTGAATTGTGATGCATCGCGCTGAGAGCTTCTAGCGTTCTTCTCTCGAGAATTTACGCACCTAATTTGCCTATACCTGGAAACTTCACCGAACGGAAATCACTCAAGAAGGTCAAAATGCACGGCAGGTTGTCATGCCTTTGAACTAAAGCATAATTTTGTAAGTAAAGGTGTGAAGTACAAGTGTCCAGTACTAAGTTGCTTCAGTTTTTATTGTAATACTTGTGAAATATTTAAAGAAGGGAATTGCGCTAAAAAAGACACGGACGAGTAAGGAACATGGACGGGCGCAAACTCGCGACTGATTTTATTCAGAAGGAACACAAATATATATACCTAGATTCTTATTGCCTAATCATTGCCTAAGCGCACATGCCAAGAACGTTTTTTCTTTCTTATACAAATTTATACTGGAATCGCTTACACAATCATCACCTGACTTATCAATGTAAAAAGCTTCTGCGAGTTCACGTGCTACCTGGTTACGACTGCGCCTTAAGATTTTGGTTCTAGCCAGCAAAGGCTGGCATGCTTTATCAGGCGTAGCCAAAGGGCATGCGCCGCAATGTAAGGGCAAATTTGACCCTTTTTCGTTAACCATAGAGAGCTTGTGTTCCCTTAGTCGTTCATTTATACAACGGCCCGTCTGGCCAATGTAAACTTTTCCACATGTCAGGGGAATTTCATACACAACCCCGACCGAACACCTGACAAACTGGGTGGCGTGACGTTTGGTGCAGTCTCGCACGCATTCCTCGCCGGAGACAATCCGGGGGCACAAAGAGGCCAACTTGCGCGGGGCAGAAAATACCACCGGCACACCGTAGCGATTGGCTACATTCTTCAGGTTGTGGGAGACCCTATGAATATAGGGGAGAATGGGCTAACATTTTCCTGGCCAGCATTGATCGTGATCTGGTGTGTTATTTGGACGACAAGATGGTTCTTAATGTTTTTAGATACGTGGACGATTATTTGGTGATGTTTAAGAAGCAACCCGGTTTGACACACACGGTTACCGTGCAAGAGACCTTATCTGTCTTTAAACGACACGGGAGGGGTCTAACCTTCACCCACGAATTACCTGAACAAGATAGATTGCAGTTTTTAGATATTAACATCACTTTAACACCAGATCACACGTGTTGGATGTACTCACCACGAGCCCGGAAAGACCTGTTGCCTTTTGAGTCCGCTCATTCTAAGACGGTAAAACGCGCCATTGTTATGCTGTGTCTGAAGGAAGCCCTGCAGAAATCATGTGTTCACCTGGTAAATGACAGCCTCAACAATCAGATTGGCAGGTTGCAGAAGGCTGGTTTTCCCGTTTCCGTCGTGGCTGCTGTGGCAGAGAAGCTTCTGCAAAGCTTGAAACCTAGAACACCGCAAGATGGTGGCGGTCAACCGAAGACCAGACCGGCGGTTCTCCCCTATATTCATAGGGTCTCCCACAACCTGAAGAATGTAGCCAATCGCTACGGTGTGCCGGTGGTATTTTCTGCCCCGCGCAAGTTGGCCTCTTTGTGCCCCCGGATTGTCTCCGGCGAGGAATGCGTGCGAGACTGCACCAAACGTCACGCCACCCAGTTTGTCAGGTGTTCGGTCGGGGTTGTGTATGAAATTCCCCTGACATGTGGAAAAGTTTACATTGGCCAGACGGGCCGTTGTATAAATGAACGACTAAGGGAACACAAGCTCTCTATGGTTAACGAAAAAGGGTCAAATTTGCCCTTACATTGCGGCGCATGCCCTTTGGCTACGCCTGATAAAGCATGCCAGCCTTTGCTGGCTAGAACCAAAATCTTAAGGCGCAGTCGTAACCAGGTAGCACGTGAACTCGCAGAAGCTTTTTACATTGATAAGTCAGGTGATGATTGTGTAAGCGATTCCAGTATAAATTTGTATAAGAAAGAAAAAACGTTCTTGGCATGTGCGCTTAGGCAATGATTAGGCAATAAGAATCTAGGTATATATATTTGTGTTCCTTCTGAATAAAATCAGTCGCGAGTTTGCGCCCGTCCATGTTCCTTACTCGTCCGTGTCTTTTTTAGCGCAATTCCCTTCTTTAAGTATGTACGACCGACTCGCCCAACAACGTGCTCTCTTGTGAAATATTCATAGTTTCAATTTCTCAAAGATAGTCAACAGCTGAAGATACACCGTACATTGGAACTACTTCTACACATAGGTTTACATGCAGTGATCGTAAATACTGTCGGAGTGAGTAGCCCGTTATTACCTTCCCTTTATCTGATTGCTCTTCTCTGGTATGGCAGTGCGAACACAATAACGAAGCAAGCCAACAAACATATCCAGAGAGAACCATTCAAAATGGTGCATGTGGTCATTTTGGGAACACTATATATATATATATATATATATATATATATATATATATATATATATATATATATATATATATTGCTACGGAACAGTATTTGGAATGACAAAGAGGCGAGCAGGGTGAAGACGATGACCACGATTAGTGGCTAGCGCGGGCTGTTGCCGCTTGGCCAAGTGCGGCGTATTGCCTTGTAAATATACTTCTATATAGCTTTTCGTTGGCGTCTTCCTACGTAACATATCTGGTGGAGGTGGACGTTCCCTGTACCTCGTCACGGAGCTTCGCAGTGGACGGTACGTCCAGCCTTCCATCACGGCTCCCGGCGAAGGCAACTCGACACCACCGGCTCCGACACCTGCTGCCACTTCGACGACCTAAATCCCTCTCCCCGCTCCCCGTGATCCTGGCGTATTCTCGGGCAAAGATGGGGAAGACGTCGATGACTAGATGAGCCTGTACGAACACGTCAGCCGCAATAACCGGTGGGACCCTACTATCATGCTAGCCAACGCAGTCTTTTACCTCGGCGGCACACCTCGAGTTTGATTTCGGACGCATGAAGATGAGCTCACCAGTTGGGATTCACTTAAGCAAAAGCTTCGAGACTTGTTCGGCAACCCCTACGGTCGCCAACATGCCGCGCAGAAGGCGCTTTCCGGCCATGTGCAGACGTCAACAGAGCCCTATTTCACGTACATTCAGCACGTCTTGGCTCTGTGCCGCAAAGTTGACGCATACATGACTAGTCAGACAAGGTTTTCCACATCCTCAAAGGCATTGCCGATGACGCCTTCAACTTGCTCGTTTGCAACAGCGTGGCGACGGTGGATGCAGTTATAAAAGAGTGCCGCCGCCTGGAACTCGCTAAAATCCGACGTATTGACCAGCCGCTTGCCCGTCTGCCCAACACCCCAGCGAGATCTTCCTGTGCCGACGCTCCTCGTCCCAGCAACACTGCCAATGTTACCAGGATCATGCGGCATGAGATCGGGGCCGCCTATCCGGCTGCCTTCAACTCCAGTCCCACCAACGCATCTGCAGTCACGGTTTCCCTGATCCAGGCAGTTGTCCGCCAGGGGATCGAAAACATGGGTCTTCACACCATGTGCTCGGCCCATCGCCCTGATATCCGCCCGGCTTCTTCGAATCCGTCCCGTCCCGCATCTTCTTACCCACCACGTTTCGGCAACCCATCTGAATGGCGCACTGCTGACGACAAGCCCATTTGTTTTCACTGCCATCGAATCGGGCACACTTCTCAGCACTGTCGCAGTGACCTGAGTTCCCAGAACCGGTGTACTTATACTGCCTACTCTCGCCCCGCAGGTGGCCCTTATCGCCCCTATGCCACAAGCTCCAATAATGTCGCCACTGATTCTCCTGCACCGAACCGCCCCTATTCTCGTTCGCCTTCGCTCCAACGACGACAATCTCGCTCTTCCCAGCCCCGTCGCTCCTATTCGCCGACTCCCTTCGGACGCCGCTCTCAGCCGGAAAACTAGACTATGCAGCGCCTCGAGGTGACGCTGCATTGCTCCCTACGCCGCCAAATCCTCTACTGATGTTGCCCACTCATTTGAGCCTTCATGAAGTGCAAGTCGACAGTGTTTCTGTGTCTGCGCTTATAGACACTGGGGTACATTTGTCAGTAATGAGCGCTGATCTTCGTAACCGGCTCAAGAAAATTATCACGCCCGCCACGACGCCTGTTGTCCGTCTCGCCGATGGCGGAACAGCCCCCGTAATTGGTATGTGTACCACCCGCGTCTCCTTCGCCGATCGTTCCACTAAAGTGCTATTCACAGCCATCGGCCACTGTCCCCACGAAATTATCCTCGGCTTAGACTTCCTCTCCGCACATTCTGCTCTCATCGATTGTTCCGCCAGTACTCTCCGCCTTGACTTGCCTGTTCTGGGTCCCGTTGAACCACATCCCAATCGCCTCAGTTCCGTCGACTTCGTTCGCTTGCCACCTTCGGCACTGACTTACGTTGACTTAGTGTCAACCCCACCAGTCCCCAACGGTCACTATATCGCGGCTCCTATGCAAGACGTCCTCCTTACACACGGGATCACGGTACCTCATACCATTTTATCTATTACGGCGAATTGCGTCTGTCCACCAGTGGTCAATTTTGGCTTGACGACGCAAGTGCTGCCACGCGGGATGCCTCTGGCCCAGCTTTGCTCATTCGAGGATCACTCAGTAGCATCTATTGCAGTAGGCGCCAATTCATCCGATCCCGCTCTACCGTCGCAGTCCGCAAGTTGTACCATCGCCGACTTACAGAAAATGATTGCGCCCGATTTGCCGTCCAAGCACGCTCGTGAGCTATACTGCGTTCTGGTTTCCTGCCATGATAATATTTACTTTAACGATCGTGCTTTGGCCCGAACTACAGCTGTTAAACATCGCATTATTAGCGGCGATGCCCCTCCTATTCATCGCCGCACGTATCGAGTGCAGAAGTTCGCCTGCGTTGGCCAAGAACATTGTAGAACTGTCATACAGACCATGGGCGTCACTTGTTGTACTGGTCAAAAAGAAGGATGAATCTTCGCGCTTTTGCGTGGATTATCGGCACCTTAACAAAGTTGCCAAAAAGGACGTGCATCCCCTACCTCGGATTGATGACGCCCTTGAGTGCCTCCGCGGTGCTCGCTATTTCTCCTCTATTGACCTTCGCTCCGGCTACTGGCTGATTGCCGTGGATGGTCTCGACCGTGAGAAGGCTGCTTTTGTAACACCCGACGGTTTTTATCAATTCAAAGTTATGCCATTTGGTCTATGTAACGCCCCTGCCACTTTTGAACGCATGATGGACTCCCTTCTTCAGGGTTTCAAATGGTCCACGTGCCTGTGCTACTTGGACGACATTATAGTATTCTCCCCAACGTTCGCTACGCGCCTCGAGGGCCTCTCAGCAGTCCTGAACGTTTTTCGTCGAGCCGGTCTGTAACTC
Organism: Dermacentor albipictus; assembly: GCF_038994185.2. NCBI lineage: Eukaryota > Metazoa > Arthropoda > Arachnida > Ixodida > Ixodidae > Dermacentor > Dermacentor albipictus. The sequence goes on from NC_091821.1 coordinate 484,220,522, forward strand.
AACGCATCGAAGTGCCAATTCGGCCCTCGCCAGATTACCGTCCTTGGACATCTCGTTGACGCGAACGGAGTGCAAACGGACCCAGGCAACATCCATGCTGTTACGCATTTCCCTGTTCCAAAGTGTTTCAAGGATGTGCGCAGCTTCATCGGCCTTTGCTCGTAGTTCCGCCGTTTCGTCAAAATTTTCGCCGCCATAGCACGACCACTAACCGAGCTTTTGAAAAAAGACGCCCCTTTCCATTGGGGCGATAACGAGGCTTCTGCATTCTTGCTTCTAATCGACCTTCTCACAACGCCTCGCGTTCTGGCTCATTTCGATCCTTCTGCGCATACCGAAGTCCGTACTGATGCCAGCGGTCACGGAATCGGCGCAGTACTGGCACAACACCAGCGCGGCCACGACCGTGCTGTCGCTTACGCCAGCAGGATCCTCTGGCCCGCGGAGCGCAACTATTCCGTCACTGAGCGTGATTATCTAGCCCTAGTTTGGGCAGTTGCGAAGTTCAGTTCAGTTCAGTTCAGTTTATTTTCCTTAAAGACCCCCGATTTCAGGGGTATTACATAAGGGGTGGGTACAAGATTCGAAATAAGACTAGTTCAAGTAACGTTCAAGTTCAAGCACGCATATATATACACATACATAGTATACATATTCAAGTATATTCACACATGTATTTACATATATCAAAGCCTATATATGTAGACCAACATACACGTATGTAAATACAAACAACACATATCAGAAAAAAATCATGTACAATGTGGTTGGAGATGGTCAGTAACATGTTGTAAAAATATGGATGGGCAGATTATGTCGCCCATACTTGTCTGGGCGACCCTTTTCCGTTGTCACAGACCATCACGCGCTTTGCTGGTTGTGCTCACTGAAAGGTCCTACAGGAAGACTTGATCGCTGGGCCTTACACCTCCAAGAATATTCGTATACTGTCACCTATAAATCTGGCCGACTACACAAGGACGCTGACTGCTTGTCTCGCTACCTGTAGACGAGCCTGACGACGCCGACAGTAGTAGCGCCAACGGCATTTTCTCTGTGTCTGCCTTCGCTAACATCGCCGATGAGCAGTACCGAGACCTATCGCTGCTCGCACTCATCGAGCGTCTGCGCTCTACACCTACCGACGCATCCGTTTGCCGATATGTCCTCCATGGCGGCATTCTGTATCGAAGGAACTTTCTCCCTGACGGCCCTAATCTTCTTCTTGTCGTGCCAAAACATCTACGACAGACTGCTTTTTGAGATGCATGACGCACCCACTGCAGGACATCTTGGGGTAACCCGCACATACGACCGCGTCCGGCGCCGCTTCTATTGGCTGGTCTCGCTCACTCCGTCCGACGGTATGTTGCTGCCTGTGATCCCTGCCAGCGTCGGAAAACACCTCAAGTGCTACTTGTCGGTCACCTCCTGCTGATTACAGTCCCTGTGGAACCGTTCTTTCGTGTTGGCTTTTCTTCCTGGGTCCGTTTCCCACGTCATCCTCTGGGAACAAATGAGTAGCCGTCGCAATTGATTGCACCATCCGATACGCTATCACGCGTGCTCTCCCTACCAGTTACGCCACTGACGTCGAGGACTTTCTCTTGCGTGACATTACCTTGCTTCATGGCGCCCTGCGACAGAAGCTTACTGACCGTGGTCGTAACTTCCTCTCGAAAGTTATCGCTGACATTGTGCATTCCTGCTCCATTCAACACAAGCTGACTACCTAATACCATCCTGAAATCAAGGGCCTGACAGAGCGGTTAAACCGTACTCTTACCGATATGCTCTCCAAGTACGTTTCCAAGGACCACCACAACTGGGACATTGCCCTTCCTTTCGTCACATTTGCGTACAATTCTTCCCGACACGACACCGCCGGATTTTCTCCCTTTTTCCTACTGTGCCATCGCGAACCGACCTTGCCCCTTGACACAGCACTTCCTCCTGCCGCGATCTCAACAAGCGATTATGCGCGCGACGCCATCGCCCTCGCCGACCATGCACGCCAGCTTGCCCGTGCTCGACTAACGGCCTCACAAACCACTCAGAAACACCATACAGTAGAGGACTAAAGGTGCTCATGACACCTTAAGACAAGAGTCCTGACCCCTATACAAGATGTTATGTTTTCCGCAGCAGCGTCAAAATGCAGACAGAGCGGATAAATCGAATAGTTACAATGTCAAAGCCAACGTTACTAGACTAGCTTCAGTTTTAAAACTCGGCGCCGTTGCGCGGAACCGCCACCCGCCCGCGCCTTCGTGGCGCTGCAGTCGTGCCCGGCTTCACTTCCTCACTAGCCGGCTACGCGGGCGGGCCGGACTAAGCGCGCGGTGCAGCGTATTGTGTGGTTCGTTGTTGAAGGCGAATTTCAGCAAGCATGTAATCCGCGAAACTGTAGCTTTCGCCGAGTTTGTTGAGAATATAAGCAGACGATGCCGACGTGCTGCGCACCTGGCTGCATAGGCGGCTATCGGAACGATGTCGACAGTTCGGCGCGCTGCTTTTTCTGTGCCGCCAGCAATGCGACGCTTCGCTCGGCGTGGAACAGAGCGATTCTGTTGTTGTTGTTGTTGTCCTGAGTGGCCGTGGCACATACCCACAGTGGGGGATTGGCCAAGAATCGGACGGTTTAATTAGGTGCCTAAAATAATAATGATAACAAGGGAGTTAACAATTTGGGCGTGTGAGTTTAAAAGTAAACGTTTTGTGTTTGGAGAAAAAACGAAATAATCAGATGAAAACCGGGTATAAGATAACAATAATAATAATAATAATAATAATAATAATAATAATTAATAAAAGATAAGAAATAAAAGAAAGCTATGGTTGGGAGGGAGAACGATCAATCTAACATGGAAATCGATTAGTTTCAATGAGGTAATTTTGGATCGCCAAGCAAACATTTCTGTTGCTGAACCCAACAATGGAGGCTCCAAAAGATAGGATCACAGGCACTGATAAAGTCAGACCAATAGAGCGAAGCGGGATTTCGAGTAGTCGTTTTCTTATAATAGAAAAACGTCTGCAAGACAACAAGAAATGGTCGATTGTCTCCACTTCGCCACAGAATGAGCATAGCGGTGAGGGGACCAGACCAGACCTGTGGAGGCAGAAGTTCAATGCAGGTATACGGCAGCGCAGCTTCTTGATGGACACTTCAATTTTCCGTGTTCGGCAAAAATCTCTGTTCCAAGGGTGCAGGAGATGTCCGTACTCCACAGAGTTAGTAATTTCGGATCCTGATACTGACTGTATAATGATACTCCTGCGAAATCTAGCTGCAGTTACATAAGCAGTCAAAGGGCAGCAAGGAAGAATCGGGCCACTTATCGATGCCTTGGGTAGAGAGTCTACAATTTCATTAATGATTAGTCCTTTATGGCCGGGCACCCAAATCAAACGCACGCTTCTCAAGTAACCAGGTACAAATGATTGAAATGTCCTCATCACGCGAGAATCACTAGAAGCAGTAAGGGATGAGCACAATGATAAAGAATCAGTAACTATCACGGCTGACGTAATTGATGGTCCTAATTTGCGTAATGCTAGCACCACGGCCATGAATTCGGCTATTCCCTGTGCCGACCGGCACACGCGCTCGTGCCACTGCTCCTACGCTCATCGTCGTCTTCCACAGCTGGCTGCGTTGCCGTTCATCATTCCAGCGTAGAATTTCACTTCTGTCATCGTAATGGGGAGGCCGCGTTTACGGTGGGAGGGGCCATTGCTTAAGGCAGTATGAGCCCCTCATTGTCTTACGTAACGGATAGATTTAATTTCTGAAGAAACCTAATTTTGAATAATCGCAAATCGGGCGAAAGCAGCTAATCACGCCTCCGAGCAAACTCGAGACATCGAACGCAAGCGACAACGGCGGACTACGGGCATATCGTCAGTGACGTCGTTCTCTCTGTCGCAGCCGATTGTGTGTGTTACCGCATAATTCAGAAATACTTTAATGAATCCTCTAGATTAACCCAGTGATAAACACGGGCCGCACGTTTCAGCTTCGCTGGTTAACCATCTTCACGGAGTGGAAGAGCAGATGATATTTTTGCGTGTGTGTGTGTGGCTTGTGTGTTCAAAGACTGACCTCATCTTTCTTTTTGTTGCGCTTCTTTGGCGTGGCGAGAAGCCTCGGTGGGGATGAAGATCATCCTAATCACACACTTTGGCCAAATGTTCAGGCTTCTGAGCCTAAACTGCGCGAAACGTTAAGACGGCAGGAAAAAACACAGCTTCCGCGCTTCGCTCTATGCGTTTCTTTCGTGCAGTTTACCCTTATTGCAGTATGAACAAACTGGCCCGATAAATATTATTGCTGTAGGTGGATACCGCTTTCTCATGGTATCACTAATTCGGACAAGGGAGAACGCCAGCGAGCGCGAAACACGCGCAAACTGCCCGTCCGCATGGGCTGAAGGCTGCGGCGAGGCGTCTGCAGTGGAGCCCGATGAAACGGCGCTGCCATCTGGCGGCTGTCACAGAAGTGGCGACACCGGCTGTAAGCGCGCGGGCGGAGAGTTTTACAACTGAAGCTAGTCTAGTAACGTTGGTCAAAGCTGTGTAACGCGGAAACCAACAAAAAGAACCGACACAAATACTACACAATAAGCGAATACATCATTTTATACATAAATACAGATTCATAAACAAATAACTAACATCTCATAAAAACAGAGAATCAGCAATTAGACCGAGAAAATGTGTTCACATTAAGCCAAATAGATAAGCCAGAGCTCGTGTGCTCTAGCGCCCCCTAAAGCCCCTTAATCTCACAAAGTAGCGCCATTCACTTCCCTCCTCCTCCGCTCTGCGCGGCCTCGATGGTGGCGCCGCTGGTGGTGGGCCTGCCGTAGCAGACGACGGCTAACACGCTACAGGAAGAAATCCGGGTAAAAGCTTGTTTGACCCCTGCGGAGCAGTTTTTTCAATACAGACGTTGATTCGTCAGTCGGTAACTGGCCTTAAACATGTCGTGTTGGAATTGTGGAAGAAATCGAGAAAAGGACTATTATTCAAGGCGTATTTAAGGCGTAAAGTGCCCGCACGTTGAGAGTTCGTGTTACTGAAACACGGCGCAAGCACGCGGTGTGCTCAAACACGCGCGTAATTACCAAAGTTTCAGGTTTTGACAGCGTGAAAGTATGTGTACGTGGTTTCGTAGGTTCATTTACGTACCTGCAGGATACTTTTGTTCGGCCGGCGCGTGAGAGATTCCTACTGTCCGCGGTCAGTTATGCCTGGCAAGAAGGCTGCTTTTTTCATTGCGGGGTGTGTGCTTTGGCAATCGTGACGATAGATTGTTTTGTTTTTACAAGTACTGCTCCAGGAGGGCACATGTAACGACTAACGGAGGCCTATGAAGAGCTCGTGACATTGCAGCAAAGCAGGCGGCGCAGGGAGTGTTGGCATACAAAACTCTACTGTCCGCATAGCCTATCTTATACTTCCTTGGCATGCACAGGCTTCGGCGAGCCCCATCCAGCCATGGTTCTAGCTTTGGTGCCCATTTGCAGCTTTGGTGCGCTGGAGGTGCCGTCAATAGTACGAAATAATGACATGTTGTAACAACTAGTAAATAAAATATATTGAAGAAATACAATCGCGCTGAGGTGCCAACTTCTAAAGCAGCACTGGCGCGCCCGCGCGAGAATTATGAAACGCCAACGAGGAATTTACCGGCCCACGTACGACTCCACGATCAAAGTGCACGTTAAACATCCCCTGGGGACCTAGATAAAGTTATCCGGAGCCATGCACTACGACCTCCATCAGAGCTTTAGTCGCTTCGGGACGTTAAAAACGTTAATCGCCACAAACCCAATCAGTACATGCGGGCGTACATTCGAAGCTAAAAGACTGCATCCATAAGTCATAGTGAGCCTTGAAAAAGCATCCAGAATGTGCTAACTTCTGGTGGAGCTCAAAACACACCAAGTATAAAGTCGGTTCTATGTCACAGGCCAGCTGCAGATGTGTGCACTTTCACCGCAAGACGAAACTACATGAAACAAAGAGCACATTCGAAAAAAAAAGTCAACTTCAACGCACTAAAACCACGCAGAGCATGAACACATACACTTTTTCGAAGCGGAAGGTGTCAACTAGGCTCAAAAGAAGAGGTTGTGAGGAGCCGTGGCACTTCACGAAGCCGCGCGTTCTTTGCCACTTCCTTGAAGTCAACCCACCCGATCCTGTGAATCCACACTTTTTGCGTTGCGCCCGCGGGATGGCAAAGCAAAAAGCTTTTCGCCCTTGCTGTGTCTGTTGCGGCAACCGAAGGCGCAGCAGCACGGCATCGCAATTAAGTTCTCGGCCCTAACACATTCTATTACGTTAACGCACTCCGTCAGTCTGCCTGCCGTACTTTCATCGCGCAGGCCCAACAATGGAAGTCGGAGCACGCTGGAAAGAAAAAATATACAAAAGCGCGGCGCCTGCTCCGCTCTGGAAAGAAAAAAATGTACAAAAGCGCGGCGCCCGCTTCCACGTGACACAGATTGGCCAATGGGGGAGGGGAAGAGGCTGGGGAGACAGGAGGCGTGGAGGAGGAAGCGTCAGGGCGAGCGGGGTGGTGGAAAGATCTAAGAATGGCGCTACTTTTGAAAAATTGAGGGGCTTTAGCGCCCCCGGCTCTGTATTGGTGAAGAGCAACAGAGACTATAGAGGGATGTATACATTCGGTCGTCTGAGGCACCAAAAACCACATCCTAAGAAGATGACGGATACGAAATTGTCTGCCCTCTTATTGCGTTCTGCTTACAGCTAAGACACCATGATGAATCTAAAAAAACTAGCGCATTTTCCGTCCTTCTTGACTGATGTACGATGGTGGCAGACAACAGTGAGGGTATTGCAGCTAATGGCACCTTGATTTTGAATAATCCACCTGAGAGTTGTCAGTATCTTAAAATAAAGGACATTATAAAGTTCTACGATAATCATCTAGCGCTAATGCTTGCCAGAGAAGAGGTCGGTGTGCATGCCTTCTATCCACTGGGCCGACGGTAAATATGTTGCGCCAGTACCTGTGGGATGTAACAGCGGTTACATTGCATGCTCACCTGTGGGTTCACATAGCGCTCGGCGAATGCCCCGTCAACGCATATTTTGTGCATTAAATTTGTGTCTCACTTTTTTCATTTCTTTTTTTTGGGCAAACAAGGATATTTCTTGTAGGAGTGAAGTCATCCCGTGACTATGCGAAGGGCACCTACACCATTTTCCTCCCCCACGTTCCGTCGTCGCGTCATTGCGCAGCCATTTTGCCTAATATATTGCTCCGGACATGGGTATGTGCAGTTGCTCGTATAAACATGCAAAACAATCCGACAAATAAAAGTTCGCAGTTCCGCTCGAAAGGCGAAGCACCGATTGCAATAGGGAATTAGTAGATAGCTGTACGAAGTAAGGGTGGTAGGTTTCTTTATGGTGTAAACTTGTAAACATTCGCTTACTAGCTAAATTAATAATGATAAAATATGTAAGCGTGACTCAACGAGGACGTACGAAGAAATAGACACACAGACAGTGCTGTATTTGTGTGTCTGCTTCTTTCTACGCCCTGGTTCAGTGACGCTTAAACATTCTGTCATGGATTCAAACTAGCCGTCAACGCGTTTGAACTAAACTAACCAGCATGGTGTCAACCGCGCGCAGGTGATCATGAACATATCTCGCGCGATGGCAGCGAAAACTGTCTGGGAAAACGATGGAGTTCGGAATTGCGAAAGCAGCCGCGAGCCAATTGAACTCCGTGCATCTGTCGCTTCAACACGTATGAAACGTCGAAAGCACAGCGCATACGAAGCAATGGGCACTACGCGCACCCTAAAAATATCGCAGATGAGGCCACGCGGGCGCCTACTTTAGCCACGTCGCAGACCACTTTCAAGACACACAAGCGCGCCGCGGGCAACGCGTCCCAACAGCGTCCGCCACAGGCGTCAACTACGGCGTCCACGATTGTCGCGAGCAACGCCGTAGTAGACGCCGCGGTTGTCTCCACTCTCTACGGAGCGGCAGGCGAGGAGGACATCGAGGCACCGTAGCATCCGCCGGAGAAGAGTGCCCCTCCTCCCTTGCCTCACCTCCCTGTCTCGCGCGGCACAGGAGAGGGCACGCATCCGGGCCGCGTCCTTCGCTCGCGAACGCGAGATTGAACCGCGTTCGCCAGCTCATCTACACGCTTTCGCTCATACGGAACCTCATGGCGACGGCGACAACAACGGTTGAAATGCGCCTGGAGTGTCCATATAATTGCTATCGCAATAAAACCAAATGTTCTAGGGACCGCCAAATGGCCAGAATGTGTTGTGAGACGTTGATGGAAAATCCAGCCCGCTGTTCAAGATTTAATTGGGAATTATAATTTTAAATTGGCAAATAATGTATCGGGAACCACTAATTGGCGAGACCTGGCGGTGAAGTCTTGGTACTTCGCATGCATTCTATGAGATTACTATACGTAAGTCGATTGTTATTAAGTACAGCGAAAATATAGCTTAAAGTTAAAGTTGGCATATTATTAGACACTCACGCATTATTCTCATGATCATTAGACGAGACTTAAAGCTTTAGAAAATAGAAGCCCGAGGTCCAATTTAATTGTTTTTGGCATACAAGAAGATCCAACGAACGGGAGTCGGACTTGCCATAATCCTAAATCTTACTTGCTTAAATCCTCAATAACGCTCTTTGTCTGTGCATTCCCAGAGTTCGGCCACCATTGCCAGTCATGATAAAAAAAGGGTAAGGATGTCTGCACGTAAAAGGATTGAGCAATGTGAGAAGCAACTCTGAATTTGTTTTAAGGCACTGGTTGACCGTGATGCGCGAACCGGAGTCTGACAACTTACTGTGTAGCAAGTGGCCCTTCGATTCAACATTTAATGCCGTTTAGCACTTTTATGTGAAGCGTGAATGTTTAGCCATTATATAGGGCCTCATAAAATAAATTTGTCCTTAACATTTCATACTGTGCAGAGGTGTACTAGCTGATATGGGAGCCGGAAAAAAATGATGACGGATATGTTTGGAGCAACATTCTCGCGGATGGTATGTAACTTCCGTTAAACTAAAATCTGTTAAACGACTTGTATAACTGAGAAAAAAACAATAAAGAATCCCTTCGGAATCATTATTTCACTACGAAGAAGTTTACTTCCTCGCACAAAATACAACATAGCCGCTAATTGCAAATCGAGTTAGATCATTCTGCTGAGGACTCTCAAGATGTTACGTACGCTATTCCAGCCTTCATTTATACTGATAATTTCACAAAGTGGGCTCAAACTTTGTTGGATATCCGGAAGTAAGATAAATAAACAATCTCATCTGAATTTCATTTCGGACAGCGGCATACAATTACCAATAGGCTCTGGGTATTAATTGTATAGTTATATAACTCAGATGAACGAGGTTTTTATACGCAGACTCGACTGGTCCTGATACGAATGTTTAAGCCCGCAGGCGGAAGAGGTTACAAACCCTTCAACATAGCCAAGAAAACTCACGTTTTTTAATTTCCCAGAATTTTAGGGTATGATTGCGGTCAATTCTACGCTCAGAGACTGAAATGCCAAACAGCACAGCTTCTATGCCGCTATAGCGGCCGTCCACGTGTTATGTGGATGTTTTTGCTCGAACAATGTCGCGAGTCAAGCATAAGCCGCTGTATTCATTGCATTATGCTAGGGCTAACGTGAGGAAGGGACAGTGTGGTCAGGTACTCTGTAATAAAGAACTGCATATCCCCCGAGGTGACGGCAATAATGTTTAAGCGAGTGTACGCACCGGAATCCTGTCCTTCTTCAGTTGTTTCCAGCTGCCCCACACGAGATCCGGCGGAGGCCCCGGGTATCCCAGTCCTGAGAAGAGGCTGTGCTGCCGGCGGCGGGATACGACCCACGACGTGGCGACCATCACCACCATCGCGACCAAGGCGGTGCTTACCAGCTCCCATGTGGCCATCATTGTAGATACTTAGACTTTGCTCTGTGCAGTAGGACAATGGGCGGGGTTGTTGCATTTACAAAATAACAAAAAGGCAAAAGAAAGGACACTTCGGCGTTGCCACTGGGTGAGTCCCCTCGTTTTTAACTTTTACACCTTTTTACTTTCTGACGATTGGCGTTTGTCACCTGAAATTTTCTGCTTCACAAGATTGGGTGCCGAACTTAGCCAGACATTTAGTGAAACACTTACCGCACCATTTAAATAACAATGAATTCGTTTCCATCTGAATTAAATTGTCAAGTAAAATTTCCTGGCCAGCCGTGACCGAATGACACACTGGCAAAATGCTAAATCAATGAAATAGTAAATCCATTACTTTGTTTATTCTACTGATTCTACGGCATCATTTTAGGTTGTGCTATTGTAAGCAGCGCAGGAAAAGCCTAACGTCGGTGTCTTAGCTATCAGCGCATGCAAACTCACTCTGGACGTCCCGATGTTACCGTGCTTGAGGCTGTCTGCTCACTGGCTTGTCTTCGTTTCACGCCGAGGCACCGATACCTTCTCGGATTGTCGCAGCACGGTGTCGGCTCGCGACCCGCCTCGGTCGACTAGATGGAAACAGCACGCAGACGCACGTGAGGCGGAGGGAGAAATTGAAAGCGCCCACTGATTTCAAAGGAGATCGTCTGAGACCAGGGAATAAATTGGGGCTCGCGGTCGGTTCGGTACTATCTGGCTGGGGCGTGGAGCCGGAACGAAACTTCGCAAGGAGGCTGTCTTACATTCTGCGTGCGCGTACGGAGAGCACCGAGCAACTGCTTCCAAAGCCATAAAACCGTGCCACTTAAACTTTGAAATAAGGAGCGCAGTCAGTCGCGTGTTAGGTATTAGGCACGATTGCGTTGCGATTGACGGAACGTCCTATAAAAGGGAAATGTATCTTTTTTTAATTCAGATGTCTGCCCAGTGGCATAAGAATAGTAAACACAGTCATATGTGCAAGAATATTTTGTCCTGTTCAATGAAACATAGCGGAAGTCCCAGGACAGGACCACAGATCCACATAGGGCGGTGATGTGGACCGCTTGAGTGTAGCCTTACTTTGGACAGATGCACACGATGTAAATACTGCTTTTCGGCGCGATTGCGATATAGTTTTGCCGCAGGCATTAGTTGACTGCGTTGTGAGAACACAAAATACCTTAAATAGCTGACATTGATATTAAGGAATGTAGCCTGACATGCGCTTTCTTAGCAAGCCCCTGTCATTTGCATTGAATTCGCCTACTTATATTTCTTTTGTTCGTTGTGTATTACATTCTGCGTGATGTCGCACGAAAAAATATTTGAATACGAAATCTTACAGCTTGCGCGTATATACGCAGCATATACTGTGAATGGGTGAGGAATGTTACACAGAATGTGTAATTTACTTCACTTGCTACCTCCGAAGCATTGCAGCGCGCATGTGATTCTGACAGCGCAGACAGCGAATGCAAAGAAAAAACTTTGAAAGTAGGTCACGCATCGCTTTGATGCATTAAGAAAAACAAACTTTATTTCACGTCTCAACCACCGCATTACTTGTTCACAGCATACCATTTCTGAGCGCGCCCAAAAGGTCTGGGCGAAATATGAAGTACGTTAAGGATGACGAACAAAACTGACGCTGAGACAAGTGAGCAAACAGGATGATTATTTGTTCAGTCGTCTGTGCTATTAGTAATGTACGCAAACCAACTAGTCCCACATAGAACCTTTGATATGCGCGGAAGCATCGCAATAAATGACAACCTGAGAGAGACACTATAACAGCTTTCTCAGTTCTCGTTATTTGCGACGTTCGGCACTAAGATGAACTAATTATGCCAATGCCGCACCGTTTTGCACTTTATTGAAGTGCAAGCTCATCGTGAGAATTGTGCACCGCGGTAACATAGTACACATTACAAGCATTTAATTTATGATGATGTGGCATTTTTTAAATTTTCCTACATAAAAATTTCTTACCAAGCGCCTGCTTGGCGCATCGAGACAGAAGGCCAGTGCATGAAAAACAATTAGAGAGTTCCACTATCAACTAGTTCTATAAATTTGTCAATTACGGCAGTATTGTGAGTCAATCATATACCTAAATAAGATTCAAAAATTGTAATCATTAAAACGTAGCAACGCTACCAGAACGGAGTGCAACATATTAATGCACAAACTTTCTTGAAAAAGGGACATCCCCGGCATTGCCGGCAAACCAAAGTACATTGCATATCAGAGCAAGGAAGAAATATTATCTTAAATATTTAGAATGGAAAAACATCAAATAAACAGACAGCAAGTACACAAATAATTAAACAATGATGCAATGAATAATGAACCAGGAAAGTGTAAAATAAAGCATCACGAATACCAGCTTAAATGTTTGCTAAAATATTGACAACAACATTTTGAGAAATACGTTGACTCCCTGAAACGCAAAGCTTCTTTCATTTGGTACCCTTCGACATGCACCCCTTTACATCCGTTTCATCAAACTGGATCCCGTATTCCGGACAAGCTGTGTCGAACGTGCGTCTTATGGTCAATCGGGTTTCTACTATAGCCCTCGCTCGGTTTAAACCCCTTGCAGCAATTTTTTAACCGCGGACGCCTGTGTTAGGGTGCTCGCCATTACTCGTGAAAGAGAGTTATACTTAGTGCTTCCGCTGATGCGCGAAGCATCCTGTGTGCAGCGCCTTGTGTGTCATTTCTTCCTCCGTGATGCCTTTTCACTCGTAGTTTTTTCGAAGCGGCAGCTAATAAATTTAGCATTGTGGGCTGCATGTCTTCTTCAGCCTTAAAAAAAAACTTTCACCTTCATTTTTTAATATTCCCAGTCGATCGATGCTCAAAAATATTGTATTGTGTATAGCATTGTTCTGCGCTATATAATTTGTTCTTTCGCGGGAAAAGTGCTCGATGTCCTACCCCGAGGAACTGGCAATAATTGTATGATGTTTGATGTGTGAAGTGGGGTAAACTAAAAGCACACAAATCTTTACATCGACAGCCGAAAGCTTGTCAACTTGAAAACATCACAACAGATTGAGAAAAAGCTAAATCGCGAATTGTTAATTTTCGGAAATTCTTTCGGATGTAAAAATAATAAACAGCCGTTCTCTACTTAAACAGATGCTGAGCTCAGCGCATGTTGCTGTAACCGAAGGTATCTCAAGGAAAACATAACAAAAGGCACTAATTGAATGTTTCTTCACAGATAGAGTCCCAATTAATTTTCTTCATTGATATGCCAAACATTTCGGCTAAATCGCTCAACATTTTTTCGATAATCAAAATAATCAAACAAAATCGATAACATTTGTTATCACGTTAGGAGACATTTCACAGGGACTAGATAATGAGAAATAATTTTGTAAGCATTTATAAACTACTCATTACTCACCTAATGTCTTCGCCTATGACCCGTTTGGCTTCACAAATGCGATTTCATGTACTCCATTAGTTTCATTCTTTGTGTTGCTTTTTTTTCAGTCAGGATTGTTTTTTTTTTTCGGTGCGTTGTACTTCCAAGCGTGACAGTTGCTTTTCTTAAAGTCTTTGGATCCCATATTTGGCGTTCGCAACACTTTTCTCTACTTACAGCATACAAACTTTTGTTCTTGTTCATGTAGCAACTGCATAAGCACATTTAAATGTCAGTGTTGTCATTGTGATATTCTGTTATTTACCTTCCTGAATATATATATATATATATATATATATATATATATATATATATATATATATATATATATATATATATATATATATATATAAGGAGATTTATTGGGGTTCGTAGCGACCACCGGTTCTAGGATGCACCGAGCAGTTCGTGAGCTCGAGCCTCTGCTGCGGGCTTGATGCTGCCGATACTGCTGCCCGTGTACGCATGTTCGTTATCTTCCTTACAATGGCCCTGCGAAAATAAAGGATCCATCCTGGTGACTTAGTTTTCTGGTAGGACGGTAGAATGATGATACGGCTTGATACGTTGAACGTGAACAACTTCGCGGTTACGACGTCGCATGTCGGACGGCGGCGTGAGCGGCTGAGCGAGGTAATTAACGGGTGATGTTATCTCGAGAACGCGGTATGGCCCGTCGTACTTCGGAAGGAGTTTGGAAACGAGCCCAGGCGTGCGGTGCGGCACTAACAACCAGACGAGAGCGCCCGGGAGAAAAGAGGGAGTCGAGTTGTGGGCATCGTGAACGGCTTTTTGACGGTTCTGGTCATCCGAGGTGAATTGGCGGGCCAGCTGGCGACATTCCTCGGCGTGTCTGGCGGCTTCCGAGATCGCCAGGCATTCGGATGGGCCCGGCCGGTAGGGCAGAATGGTGTCGATTGTGTGCGAAAGATGACGGCCGTAAAGGAGGTAAACGGGTGAGAATCCGGTAGTGGCCTGAGTCGCGGTGTTGTAGGCGTAGGTGACAAACGGAAGAACTAGGTCCCAGTTAGAGTGATCAGGTGAGATATACATGGCGAGCATGTCACCAAGAGTTCGATTAAAGCGTTCCGTGGTAAGGTTAGTCTGTGGGTGATAAGCAGTGCATCTACGATGAACAATAGCGCATTCAGCTAGCAGTTGTTCGATGACTTCAGATAAGGCGTGGCCTCTGTCGCTTAAAAGTTCGCGTGGACCTCTATGACGACGAAGAAAACGGCGAAGTATGAAATTAGCGACCTCCTGCGCTGTAGCATTTGGCAGAGCAGCAGCCTCCGCATAACGGGTTAAGTGGTCTACCGCAACGATTATCCACCTGTTGCCGGTAGGAGTCAACAGATGTGGCCCATAGAGATCTATGCCCACGCGATCAAAGGGTCGGGATGAGCATTGTAAAGGCTGGAGTTGACCCGCGGAGTTGTGAGGTGGCGCTTTGCGGCATTGGCACTCATGACAAGAGCGGACGAGCTTTCGAACAAAATTGTACATTCCCCGCCAGTAATAGCGGTGTCGAAGTCTTTTGTAGGTCTTGAAGACTCCCGCGTGGCCACACTGAGGGTCGACGTGGAATGAGGAGCAGAGCTCTGATAGCAAGATTCTCGGAATGACGAGTAACCAGGTGCGTCCCTCTGGGGCATAGTTGCGTCGATATAGTAGTTAATCTAGAATCGCAAAATGAGGAACTTGGCGCCGAAGCGTACGTGATGCCGGAACTTTCGACGTATCCGAGAGAAGGTCGGGCAGAGATGCAGTCCAGGGATCATTACGCTGTGCAGCAGCGATAGTGTCAACGTCCAGAGAGGATAATGTGCACTCGCAGGAGGAGTCGTCACTGGCATTCGGGGGAAGCGGCGATCGGGATAGCGCGTCAGTGTCTGAGTGCTTTCGCCCGGAACGGTAAACCACGCGGATGTCATATTCTTGGATTCGCAATTCCCAGTGGGCAAGGCGGCCCGATGGATTTTTGAGCGTCGACAGCCAACATAGTGCGTGGTGGTCGGTCACTACGTCAAACGATCGGCCGTATAAATATGGGCGAAACTTGCCAAGCGCCCACAGAATGGCCAAACACTCCTTTTCTGTAACGCTGTAATTGGTCTCCGCCTTGGTTAACGTGCGGCTCGCGTATGCGACGACGTATTCTGTATGGCGAGGTTGACGCTCTGCCAACACAGCGCCAAGGCCTACACCGCTTGCATCGGTATGCATTTCGGTTGGCGCTTGAGGGTGAAAATGGCGATGAATGGGTGGCGTCGTGAGAAGACGGCGTAAGGTTGTAAAGGCGTCGTCACACACTGGAGACCATGATGAGAGATCTCTAGTGCCACCAAGGAGCTGCGTGAGAGGCGATATAATTGACGCAAAGTTTCGAACGAATCGCCGAAAGTAAGAGCAGACGCCGATAAAACTGCGTAGCTATTTCATAGTGGTAGGTTTTGGGAACGCAGTAACCGCACGTAGCTTCTAGGGATCCGGGCGAATGCCCTCCTTTGACATGACATGGCCTAATATTGTGAGCTGACGAACAGCACGTCGACACTTCTTCAAGTTAAGTTGCAACCCGGCGTGGGTCAAGCAAGTGGGTACGTGCTGGAGGCGGAGCAGGTGCGTTGCGAAATCAGGGACGAACACCACAATGTCGTCAAGATAGCAAAGACACATTTCCCATTTGAGGCCACGCAGAACATTATTCATCATTCTCTCGAACGTAGCAGGTGCGTTGCAAAGTCCGAAAGGCATGATGGTGAATTCATACAAGCCTTCTGGTGTAACAAAGGCAGTTTTCGGGCGATCGGCCTCTGCCATCGGAACCTGCCAGTAGCCTGACCGCAAATCTAGCGTAGAAAAGAACTCGGCTCCCTGCAAACAGTCCAGAGCATCATCGATTCGTGGTAATGGCTAGACGTCTTTCAGCGTGATCTTGTTAAAAAACGTCGAAAATCAACACAGAAGCGGATGGAGCCATCTTTTTTTTGTGACCAGGACTACGGGAGAGGCCCATGGGCTTTGAGAAGGTTGAATGACGCCTCGATGGAGCATGTCATCGACCTGGTCTCTAATGACGCGACGTTCCGTAGCGGACACGCGATATGGTTTTTGTCGCAGCGGTGAGTGAGAGCCAGTGTCGATGTAATGCTCAACCATCGATGCACGGCCAAGAGATGTTTGCGCAACGTCGAAAGAACGGCGGAAATGCTGAAGGATTGCGAGAAGTTGAGATCGCTGCGAATGCGTCAGATCTTCGGCGATGAATGGGCTGAACACACCAGTCCATGTTGAGTCGGGTACGGAGAGGGCATTCAGTTCATGGAATGCAGTAGAAAGCACTTCGTCGAGGACGGAGACAATTCGTGTTGAATCGACCGACTCGACGTAACCAAGGCATTCGCGGCGGAGCAGTGATAGCGGCGATGAAAGATGATTGTAAATGGGCATCGTGCTGACACCGGCGGCAAGGTCCAGAGCTGCAAAGGGCATAGGAAGCGCTTTTCGGGTAACAAAGTGATGAGAGGGCATGAAGAAGACCGCCCCGTCGGCTATGGTACTACAGAAGACTGGTACGGATGCTGAAGAGCACGGGCGAATACAGGTGTCGTCTTTCACGACAATTTTAGCGGCAGGATGAGCGTCGACGGAGGCCAGGTCACCAAGGTGGAAAAGTTCAATCTCAGCCCCAGTGCAATTGATGATGGCATCATGGCGTGAGAGAAAATCCCATGCTAGAATAACGGCGTGGGAGCACGATGAAAGAACTATGAATTCAATCGTGTATAAAACGTCCTGCATGGTCACGCGGGCAGTACAAGCAGTGGTAGTGCGAACAGGTTGAGCACTCGCCCTTCGAAGCGACAATCCAGACAGAGACGTCGTCACTTTACGAAGCGAACGGCAAAACCTGGCATACGTAACTGAAATAGCGGCACCGGTATGGACGAGGGCAACTGTAGCGACATCTTTGATAAACACATCAATGACATTGGCAGGTAAAGGAGGAGAACTTCGGCACGTCGACACTTGCGCACTTCATGCCTAATTGCGTCGTCTAGTTTCCCTCTTCGTTAGAGACGGGTCGTCGAGGCATAGGCGGTCGTCGCGGCAAGTTGTTTTTTCATCCAGTTTAATTTCATTAAATTTATCGTTTCATTATTCCATTTATTAAGCACAAGTAATTTCCCCTATGTTGTCCTTGGTGTCAGTGTTTGTTGGCTTCTTATGATATGAATAATATATATATATATATATATATATATATATATATATATATATATATATATATATATATATATATATATATATATATATATATATATATTAGGGTGACTCTCGGGCGTGTCAAACGTGGTACGGTAGGTCACGCGAGATACAGACCCTGTCAAGTCCATGAAATATCGGGTTTGGCATTACGTCTTAGACCTTGAGTAAACATTGATATGACTTGGACAAACAGCACCATTTCCAAAGAATTGCTCTATAGTGTAAGACTTGCTTTGCGAATGCGAGCCCAGGGGCCGAACCTTATAACGGTTCGGTTGGGGAACCGTTCTTTTGGCCTCACCTGATTGGCCAAAATTTTGATTACGTCACAGGTCGTCAGAGGCAGCGGGGCGGTATCGCAATTTTCGAATACGTCACGCATCTGTCAATCATCTTCAAAGCGAAGAGGTCGTAGGAACCGGCGAAGGGGTAGTCCGCTTTGGGTTCCGTTGCTGTGGCTTGTCTGTTGGCTTGTGACCCTGGCCGCGCGCGCCGGTCGCGCGTCCTCGGAGACACGCGGGCGTGGCGTGCGCGTGCGTTAGTTGCTTTGGAGGCTATTACTTGCCTTCGTCGTCTGCTTGGCGTTGCTCTTTCGGTGTCGACCATGGCTTGAAATGTGATACGCTTACGAAGAAGTGACGGATAATGAGTTGCACCACCTTTGCTGGCTTTCTAAGTAGACCTTTTGCAGGCTACGCTATCAAATGGAGGAGACTCGGGTGCAAGTGTACGAGTGCCCATTCCATGCAGAGGAAGGAACATTGCGCGCTGCGGTTCATCGCCACCGCCCTGCAGCTCCCAGCGCTCAGTCGGACGCGAAGCATTCATCGGAATTGCCTAGATCTCTGCTGCCGGCATTGTCCACAAAGTTGCTCTCGCAATTACTGTGTTGGCCGGTTGAAGGGCTGGGTCAGCTTTGCCATGACCTCAGCTTCAACGCCAATGCCAAGGAGATATTTGCATGGTGAGATCGAATTCCCAGTGCTATCGCCAGTGTGAATAGTGAGCAGATCGCCGTTCAGCAGTCAGAAGCGTTCAACCTAGGCTGGTTCAGCGCTTCCTTCGTTCGGCTGATAAAACTATACAGTCAGGACGGGAAGGTATTGTAGAGCTCTCTTATTTGGCTGCCATTTTTCTCTATTTCGGGAGTGCCATACTTTGTTTCTCAATTTCACGGCACAGCGCGCACCGTCAGCACCACACTCTTCGATTTGACTTCGCGCAGGAAACGCAGGGCCCGTATACCGTAATGTTCGATTTAAGTTCCATTGCTTCTATCACGCGACGCGCCGTGGGGCAGATCGCAGGGATAGCGGCAGCGCGGCGACGAGCGAGGCATGTCCGAGCCGATGACGAAGGGCAAAAAAAAAGAAGGAAAATTGATATAGTCGGCTAGTAAAGGTGTCCCTAAGAACCAGTTCACGGTTTTGTCGTGCTAGCTACTTGAGAAGTGCTGGCAATGCACTCGTGTTGCATGCATCGTGCGAGCTCCTGGTAGCAGACGGCATAGCGCTGCGCTCTGCCAACTCCGTCGCCAACTCATTTACGATTACGATACCGCCTGTGGGCTGAGAATGAAAAAGAATGACATTAATAAATTACTTCTGCATTGCGTAAACGCCCGGCACCACAAGTTTATACTTCAAAACTTGGCGTACAATATTTAATTTATATTTTACATTTATTTAGCAAGCAGACACATTCTGCAATTCCTCGATTAGGTCGTCATATAATGACGTACACTTCAGAGGTGGCACCCTTTCATCTGTTGGTCGCGTACTCCCCTGCTTCCACCGCCGGCTTGGGAGTGGCACATCTAATGACGTAAGCGGCGAAGCGAACGGTTCGTATTCCGAACCATTATAAGATTCGGCCCCAGATTTTCCTTCTAACCTACGTGCCAGCAAAGTAGTCAGTCGCACCTGTCGGGCGACGCGGGTGGCGCGTAGAAAACAAAGACCTACGAATGACGCAACTTATCTCCGTACTGGCTGACTGGGCGGCGCAGTGTCACTTCGGAGCGGCGTCTTTCTTACGAACCGGCTTGTGGGTCGACGACACGGTTACGTGTTGGCACGCTTTGTGGCGGCTCCGCCGGTCGTAGTGCGCCGGCATTTTACGACCCGTGCAGAGCGTAATCGGTTGGCTGGGTTGCTGCTACATCCGCACGTTCAGGGCCGCGCATCGGGTTGATGGAAAAGACAGGCGAGGGAGGAAGTTAACTGCGCTAAAGACCCAACCACTGGCATCCGTCGGCACGCGACGCGTCGCATCGGTTGGAGGAAAGGGACACGCAGCCACAGGACACATGCTCAGACGTGCGCCGACGTTCGCTGCTCGGCTGCGATGCACTGTTGCTTGCCCATTTTTTCTTAAACTATCCAAGTAGGGCCTAAAGCAGCCTGCTGTAAACTGCGCTTGAAACAATAAGTTAGTGATCTGTTTCATTTGTTCTAGGTATGAAAGCCACCTTTGAATAATGAATGTAGGCATTTATTTATTTGTTTACATATACTGACATCTTGTCTAGCAAGATATTGCAGGAGTAATTTCCCACACGTTTTCAAACAATTGAAAAATGCTTCTTCGATGCAAACAAAAAGAAAACGAACAACATGGAAAAATCAATATCAGGAAGAAATAGTTGATTAATAAGCATAATTAGGCAATTGGTCGGCGCATTCATCATTTTACAACTCGCGTAAGGACTCCTCAAGGTCAATACAAATCGCACTTGTATGTGGAAGAAAGGAATGACTGAAACAATCAATCGATTAATTCAACAAAGCAATGTTAGGAAGATTACTTCTTCTGGTGTGCCGAGAAGAAGGGTTAGTGAAAACAATAGGCGCATAGATATATGTTTTCACATGGTCAATTTTATGTAGCTCAACAACACGGCCCCAGTACGTCTACGCGCCAGAGGTTTTAGTAGCAGCTTAGTAGCATCTATTGTTGGCGAGAAATTGTGGTCTTAGCGAATATTTATGAATGTAATGGCTTTTTATGAATAAACTCAAACATGTGTATATCTTTGCAATGATGTAGTGACCACACAAGCGACGCCTACTCAAGTAGAGGCCTTCATTAGTGATCTGTATGCCGTTAATTTACATTATTTTGTTCCATTTCGTAAGTAAGTTCCTTTTAAGACAACCCAATATTCGGGACGCCTTATTGGTTATGCATTTAATGTGAGCATGCCATTTTAGATCAGGGCAGGAAGTGACACCAAGGTATTTGTACGTATGGACGCATTCAAACTTGCGCGCTTCATTGAAATATGTAAATTAAATTTTTTATTTGAAAAAGTCATTGGAACTGTTCTCTTACAATTAAGTGACGTTTGTCACGTTCTTCTCTATTCGCAAGAACGGGCGAAGAGTTCATTCCACTTTAACTGATGATGAATACTAGTTATAGTAGAATAATGTATGCTGTCATGGGCATATCATGTTATTTTACCAGAAGGGCTCGCAATTACTTCAACGACATCATTTATATACGCAACAAACAGCAATGAACCCAAAACATACCACTGTAGTACACAAGATGTAACATGAACACAAGACGAGTGGACATGATTGACTGCAACAAACTGGGTTCTCGTACTTAGGTAATCCTGTATACAATCCAGTAGTTTGAAATCATGAATTATTACTTTGAGTTTACTGAGAAGTTTCTTATGACACACTGTATTTA
The DNA here is from genome assembly GCF_038994185.2 of Dermacentor albipictus. Classification (NCBI taxonomy): domain Eukaryota; kingdom Metazoa; phylum Arthropoda; class Arachnida; order Ixodida; family Ixodidae; genus Dermacentor; species Dermacentor albipictus. The sequence goes on from NC_091821.1 coordinate 484,241,928, forward strand.
AAGCTTTCCTGTAATCAATGAAACTGACATCAAGCTGTCCTGTAAGGTTAAACGTGAATGCAGTATCATGGGAGAATTCAAGTTGTGTCACCGTGGGGAATCCAGGACGGAAATATTAAAATTAATAATAATAATAATAATAATAATAATAATAATAATAATAATAATAATAATCATAATAATAATAATAATAACCTTTATTACATCCAGTCGTGTCACGGTTACAAATCCAGCCCGGATAAGCAACATTGCTTGTGTGCAAGGCTGGGCAGTCACAGCTGGTAGTACTGATAAGTGTACAAATAAATAAATAAATAAATAAATAAATAAATATAGGAAGAAAATTATATTTAAAAAATAAAACTACCGAAAAGACGGGAGCAGAGGGTGCGTGTTACCCGGCGCTGAACACCCTCGAGTCTGTCAGCGAGGTAAGTTTGGTACGGGTACTATACTGACGAGCCGTACTCGAGATGTGGCACAACGAGAGAAATGTATAATGCTCCGAAAACCTGAGCGCAACAAGGAAGAAAGACACGGGACAGAAACCGCAGAGTGTCACGAGCCTTAGATACAGTGCTGGTGACATGTGCGGAAGAGTCGACAGAAGGAGTGAATGTTACACCCAGAATGGGGTCTGAACGATCTTCATAGAGTTGTCTCCAATGATGTAGAAGTTGGGAACGCAGCAGTGTTGTGGCTGATATGCATGGCAGAACTTTTTTCTGTACTAATACGAAGTTTTTTATTGCGGGCCCAGTCATTCGCCGTAAGAAGGTGTTCTTGAAGTTGAGCAGAGGAGGTTGCGGATCGAATTGCAGTTACAGCCATGGTGTCATCGGCGTGCTGTATAAACAGGCTGTCAGCGTGGAACAGCATATCATTTACATTAAGAAAAGTGTGGGTCTGGAAACAGAGCCTTGTGACAACCCCGAGAGCACAGGAAAGTCTCCACATGCACTTCCATGGAAGATGGCTCGGCATAAACGACCTGTGAGCAAACGATGCAGCCGCAAGAGAAGCGAACGTTGAATGCGTGAGTGGGAGACCTCTTGGAGGAGGATCGTGCGATCCAGGGAATCGAAAGAGTTCAAACTGAATCGAAAACTGAGAAATAAAACAGAATAATTTTGGTAGGAGTTCGGTTGTGGATGTAGGAGCCCGCATATTCAGCGACAGCGGCCAAAGCAGTGTTATAAGGAGAACCTCCTGGCAAGCTTTAAAGAGCAGTGATTTTTCATTTTTATGAACCTCCCTCCAAGTTGTGGGCTTCAGCAGAAATGATTCGCAATAAATATACTGTTGATGTGACTGATTACCAAGGGATGGTATTCTCACACGATCACTTTCAGAAATATCACTTTCAGTCCGCGCTGATTGGCTGGTTGCGCAAAAACCCAAATAATCGCTCAGCACGCCTTTTACTCGTCATGCGAAACTGAAAGTATTCCTGAAAGTGACCATTTGGGACAACAATCGCATAACTTAAGTTCAAGTATGCATTATCGAGACTTCGTCTACAGGGCCCAAACTTTGAGGCTGAACAAGGTAAGTTAATGGAAGGGCATGGAAGAATTGAAAATGAACTGGGAAGGACATGCACCTGAGCCAAACGTACCAAATTCAACAAGAAGCATAAAGTATGGCAGACAGAGAGTGCTGTCATTTTGTGTAGCCTTTTGCGTAGCCGAGCATAGACTCTGCCATAAACATTTCTATGAACACCTCCCCTGCGGTTGCTTAGTATTATAGAACACACGTGGACTAGTGGAAAGGTACGTTCTGTTTAGCTTAAGAGAAGAAAAATTGTTATTTCTGTATCACCACTTATATTTCAACCATAACACAGAGCAGACAAGAGGCAGTTCTGCCGAATGCCTATTATGACGATGATGATGACGGTCCTTTGTAGAAATGGCACATACCCACCATGGGGTATCGGCTGAGAATTGGACGGTTTGGAGAAAATTAATAAAAAGAAGTTTAAGAGAAAAAAATAAAATAGGGGAATATCTATTCAGCTCGGTGTATGTATATGTATCCGCATTTCAATAAACAAAAAAAGATGATGTGTCAGTTAGTTTCATTGGCTTACTAATTGCTGCTCTTCACGCAGGCATCAAACAATTCTAGTATAGGTGACTGTATGCAGAGGTATTGTGTGATGCAGATCATCTTATGCATTCCACACAGCGCGCAAATTGTAAACAAATCATTTTTTTTTGCAGTGCTCAAGTACGAGGACACACACTCTCAAATATGGCAGTGCTGTGTCATGATTCCTTCAGTGCGTCAGTGTTCGTAAGTGCTGCACGAGCGATGTATCACCAACTAGCCCATAAGATGCCTGCACTTGAAAGAAGTTAGTGAGGGAGTACTGTGAACTTGTACCGAACTGGATTTTACACGTCGAATCGAAGAACGTACTGTCAGCTGAAGCGGACGGCATGACTGGAAACGTACTTCCCATTCTGCAGCTACTAGTGTCTTCCGCTTTCGAAAGCTATTTTTGCAGCTGAAGACAGCGCAGAGCTGGCCCGTTAAACTTGAGTCACTTGAGACCACACCAATCACACACGAAACACGCCCGGCTTCACCACATGAAGTTCCACAAAGTCCACCAGAACACACATCGCACGAAGGGAGGAGTGCTACATGTTTTCATTCATTTTCTTCAATGTTCCTCAGCTGGGCTCTTTCGCTCGCCGGGTACGAGCTCGGCGAATGCGCTAGGCTTACGCTGAATGGGAAGAACGTCCGCGGTAGGCGAGCTCTTATTATCCAGACTTCGGACTTCAAATGCATGTTTTCATTCGTTTCGAGCACAAAAATATGTACATGCGTCATGGTTCAGTGCGATTTTTAGCAGATCACATTGAGATCGGCGTATGGCAGTGCGCTGGTTGAATATGTTGGCACCGTTGGAACTCAGCACGAATTCTCGTCACTCTGCCACCACCCGCGGTCGTCGGTCGTGTCCTTGCGGGCCAATTATCACTACACTGTCTTTCAGAAACACTGTCGCACGGGTTGTGCGTCCTAGCAACTCGGATGATCATCAGTGTCAGCGTATTCGCACCATCGACCATCAGGCATAGGGGCCGAGGCACCGCAGCCTCTGATGGGTGGATGCCGGTGACACGCTGCACGATATTCTAGAATAGGTAGTAGGCAAAATCTCTGCGCGTCGCGAGGCACCAGCGTATTCGCGACCGACGTTTTTGGCGCATTTGACGCGTAGGCGCATGAACGCGCTTGCCGACGCGGGCCAGTGGTTGCGTCTTGAGAGGGAGCTTTAGCTCTGGTGCTCCTAAAAGGAGAATTCGTTTTTTTTTTTCTCGGAAACCACTCCGCCAAACTTCGCGAAGTTTGTCGCATTTAAAATAAAAACGATATATAGTGACTGTTTGTTTCAGATTTTCGATTTAGGTCAACAATCTTTAGCTAGTGAGTGAGTAAGTAAAAACTTTATATGAAAACAAGGTATTCCCGGATGACCTTGTTGTTAGGCAGCCACGAGCCCCTGGGCCTGGGCGGCTTCTTCAGCTCTCTTGATGACCTTGACGTGCAGGTCAGGGTCGGAGCTGAGCAACACGGCCTCCCAATGCTCAGTATTATTTATTTCGTGATTTGTGTGATTTTCGGCTGGGCACGACCACATAAAATAGATCCGCTTTTTTCTTACAATGCTTACATGTTTAGGGTATTGGTCCGGGTAGTAGTAGTGATAGGTTACGGGGTTGGGGTAGGTGTTTGTCTGAAGTCGTCTCCAAGCTACTTCTTGTCGCTTGTTAAGCGATTTGTGTGCTGGCGGGTACACTGCCCTGGCTAACCTGTAGTGCTGAGTTTTTTCCTGGTAACGGACCATGTGATCCCTCTCTGATCCTAGCGTGAGCCGTCCGGGTGCTCGGTTGGCGAGTCCCCGAGCGGCGGTGTGGGCGGCATCGTTGCCGGGTAGGGAGGAGTGTGCTGGTACCCAAATGATCTGCGTTGGTCGTGGGTGTTGGTTGGTGTCTACTACGTGTTTTACGGGAGGCGAGACCTGACCTTTCGCAAAATTGCGTGCTGCTGCTTTGGAATCGCTAGTAATGCAATGACAATGTGTGGAGGCTATTGCCAGAGCAATAGCCGCCTCTTCCGCTGTTTCAGAGCTTCTGGTACGGATTGAACCACCAGCTGAAAAATGCTATCACAGTTCTATGAATTACATATAATAGTGCATATAAAGCGGAGAAAATTGGCACGTTACACACGAATCTCAAGAAATTAGTAGTACGGAAATAAAGCTTTTGCAGAACCCCTGTACGCAACGTGAAAAATTCACGTAATATATAAATTGACATAGTGAATTTGCCCAGCTTTGAATGATCTAAAGGACAGCGTTTAGAGAATCGCGATATCTGTACTTTATGGAGGGCTATTAAGTTGTAAACTTCAGGCTTCTATTTCCAAACTTTTCAATCTTTGTAACCTGTGTCAGCAGAATTTTGGCCCTAAATCGAGAATCCGCTTCCACCTTCCAGCAATTTAACTTTCTCTCTCAAATGCAACAAATTTCATGAAACTCTGTCCAGGGGTTATGTCATAAAAGCGTTTTTTTTTACATATATTTGAATATGCCGCGTCGGATTTGGGGCTGAGCTAAATGTTCCTGATCGACGGAAAATAAGCGCAGTGGAAGAGACACACAACAGCCGATGTGCGTTCCAGTGCCCTTATTTACCATCCATCTGCAATGCACCATCTAGCCCGTATACAATTGTTGTTAAAGCTTCCTCTTACTTTCTTTCGTCGTTGCTCAAATTGCAGTTGCGTTAACCTAGGCCGCAGTGGGTTAACGCCTGGCAGGAACTGCACTAGGGTGGAAGGCAGCAAACCCTCTAGGGGAAATAAATAAATCCACAATTTTAAAATACATTGTTCAATTTGTTATGAAGTTATTCAAAACAGCGTCGAACTCAAATGTTAGTCGGACGGCCGACGACTAGACCCGCTTTTGAGTCGAGCACGTTAAAAATGCCGGAAAAGTGTTCATGCATTTTAGGCACATACTTTATCTAGAATTCCCCGATGTCACAAGCAGATTTTATCATCTTGCTCAACCTGAATAAGTGGATACCGACTGCTCCTGAAATCCTTTAAAACGTCTACCGTACTGAAATGGGTAGTATTGTAGACACAGAAATCGCAGTTTCTAATAGAATAGAACACAATAGAGGACAGCTTTTAGAGCAAAAGTTCTACTACGCCATGTCTCCAAAGTTCATTCGTCGCTTCGCAATGACCTTGAGCGGCCGGAGCGCCAGTGCGGCAGTTATGACGTCACGCCAGGTGATCCGCTGCGGAGAGGCGCCGCAGCTGCGCTCACTCGGAGCCTCACCGCTGCGCCACCACGTGACTAGGCGAGAGTTACATGGCTAAAGATAGTACGACGTAGTGTGAGTGCGCGAATAACGTCAAAGTATGGGGAACCAGCGCTGGAGTTTTCACGGCGCCTGCAGCACCGCCCTGGCGGTCAGAACATGCACAATGCAGCCTCCCCCGCGGACGAAAATTGCGTTGCGTGCCCTTAAAGTCGAAGGAAAACAAAACGGCGCCTACGATACTGTTGCGCATACAAGTGCCACAACTAGGTCGGGATGAAGGAGGATGTATCCTTCTGCATCTTTCCATCTAAACCCTACGAACAAGAACGGAGGCCGCGTTGGATCCAAGCAGTCAGGCAAGCGGAGTAAGCTCCCGTCTTGTCGCCTTGTCAAGCGGTGTCGGGCTGGCTTCTCAATCAAATTTCGCGTGTATCCTTGGTTTATTCGATAGTGAAAACAGTCATCCATGGCAGACAGTACCAAACAGCAGAATCTGCAGTCGGTATTTCGTCGGAATATCATTGGAATATCAACCTGGCAACGTTTAATGCTAGAACGTTATCTAGTGAGGCGAGTCTAGCAGTGCTATTGGAGGAATTAGAGGGCAGTAAGTGGGATATAATAGGGCTCAGTGTAGTTAGGAGGCCAAAAGAAGCATATACAGTGCTAAAAAGCGGGCACGTTCTGTGCTACCGGGGCTTAGCGGAGAGAAGAGAACAAGGCGTCGGATTCCTGATTAATAAGGATATAGCTGGTAACATACAGGAATTCTATAGCATTAACGAGAGGGTGGCAGGTCTTGTTGTGAAACTTAATAAGAGGTACAGAATGAAGATTGTACAGGTCTACGCCCCTACATCCAGTCATGATGACCAGGAAGTCGAAAGCTTCTATGAAGACGTGGGATCGGCGATGGGTAGAGTGAAAACTAAATACACTATACTAATGGGCGACTTTAATGCCAAAGTAGGCAAGAAGCAGGCTGGAGACAAGGCAGTAGGGGAATATGGCATAGGCACTAGGAATATCAGGGGAGAGTTATTAGTAGAGTTTGCGGAACAGAATAATATGAGGATAATGAATACCTTCTTCCGCAAGCGGGATAGCCGAAAGTGGACGTGGAGGAGCCCGAAAGGCGAGACTACAAATGAAATAGACTTCATACTTTGCGCTAACCCTGGCATCATACAAGATGTGGACGTGCTCGGCAAGGTGCGCTGCAGTGACCACAGGATGGTCAGAACTCGAATTAGCTTAGACCTGAGAGGGGAACGGTAGAAACTGGTACATAAGAAGCCGATCAATGAGTTAGCGGTAAGAGGGAAAATAGAGGAATTCCAGATCAAGCTACAGAACAGGTATTCCGCTTTAATTCAGGAAGAGGACCTTAGTGTTGAAGCAATGAACGACAATCTTGTGGGCATCATTAAGGAGTGTGCAAAGGAAGTCGGTGGTAATTCCGTTAGGCAGGATACCAGTAAACTATGGCAGGAGACGAAAGATCTGGTCAAGAAACGCCAATGTATGAAAGCCTCTAACCCTACAGCTAGAATAGAACTGGCAGAACTTTCGAAGTTAATCAACAAGCGTAAGACAGCTGACATAAGGAAGTATAATATGGATAGAATTGAACATGCTCTCAGGAACGGAGGAAGCCTAAAAACAGTGAAGAAGAAACTAGGAATTGGCAAGAATCAGATGTATGCGTTGAGAGACAAAGCCGGCAATATCATTACTAACATGGATGAGATAGTTCAAGTGGCTGAGGAGTTCTATAGAGATTTATACAGTACCAGTGGCACCCACAGCGATAATGGGAGAGAAAATAGTCTAGGGGAATTCGAAATCCCACAGGTAACGCCGGAAGAAGTAAAGAAAGCCTTGGGAGATATGCAAAGGGGGAAGGCAGCTGGGAAGGATCAGGTAACAGCAGATTTGTTGAAGGATGGCGGCCAGATTCTTCTAGAGAAACTGGCCACCCTGTATACGCAATGCCTCATGACGTCGAGCGTACCGGAATCTTGGAAAAATGCTTACATAATCCTAATCCATAAGAAAGGGGACGCCAAAGACTTGAAAAATTATAGACCGATCAGCTTACTGTCCGTTGCCTACAAAGTATTTACTAAGGTAATTGCAAATAGAATCAGGAACACCTTAGACTTCTGTCAAGCAAAGGACCAGGCAGGATTCCGTAAAGGCTACTCAACAATAGATCATATTCACACTATCAATCAGGTGATAGAGAAATGTGCGGAATATAACCAACCCTTATATATAGCTTTCATTGATTATGAGAAAGCGTTTGATTCTGTCGAAACCTCAGCAGTCATGGAGGCATTACGGAACCAGGGTGTAGATGAGCCGTATGTAAAAATACTGGAAGATATCTATAGCGGCTCCACAGCCACCGTAGTCCTCCACAAAGAAAGCAACAAAATCCCAATAAAGAAAGGCGTCAGACAGCGAGATACGATCTCTCCAATGCTATTCACAGCATGTTTACAGGAGGTATTCAGAGACCTGGGTTGGGAAGAATTGGGGATAAAAGTTAATGGAGAATACCTTAGTAACTTGCGATTCGCTGATGATATTGCCTTGCTTAGTAACTCAGGGGACCAATTGCAATGCATGCTCACTGACCTGGAGAGGCAAAGCAGAAGAGTGGGTCTAAAAATTAATCTGCAGAAAACTAAAGTAATGTTTAACAGTCTCGGAAGAGAACAGCAATTTACAATAGGTAGCGAGGCACTGGAAGTGGTAAGGGAATACATCTACTTAGGGCAAGTAGTGACGGCGGATCCGGATCATGAGACGGAAATAATCAGAAGAATAAGAATGGGCTGGGGTGCGTTTGGCAGGCATTCTCAGATCATGAACAGCAGGTTGCCATTATCCCTCAAGAGAAAAGTCTATAATAGCTGTCTCTTACCAGTACTCACCTACGGGGCAGAAACCTGGAGGCTTACGAAAAGGGTTCTACTCAAATTGAGGACGACGCAACGAGCTATGGAAAGAAGAATGATAGGTGTAACGTTAAGGGATAAGGAAAGAGCAGATTGGGTGAGGCAACAAACGCGAGTTAATGACATCTTAGTTGAAATCAAGAAAAAGAAATGGGCATGGGCAGGACATGTAATGAGGAGGGAAGATAACCGATGGTCATTAAGGGTTACGGACTGGATTCCAAGGGAAGGGTAGAGTAGCAGGGGGCGGCAGAAAGTTAGGTGGGCGGATGAGATTAAGAAGTTTGCAGGGACGGCATGGCCACAATTAGTACATGACCGGGGTTGTTGGAGAAATATGGGAGAGGCCTTTGCCCTGCAGTGGGCGTAACCAGGCTGATGATGATGATGATGATTTCGTCGGAAACAAAATGAGCAATAGCATGCACCATCCGGCATATGTACCATTTTTCCTTCGCAATGCCACCGCCAAGCCCCTTTCAACGCCACCGCACCAAGTGAACGATACGAAAGGTAAAAATTATCCATTCATTGCCAAGAATTATGTGGGAGGGAAGCTACCTTGTAATACGAGTTGTATGCGCATAGTGCCGGCGCACGCGCGACTAAGCCACCTATGTCTTTATAAAAATGCGCATGCGGATGAGGACTCGGCGCTGAAATGCATCCGGCAACTTTATGTATTTAGTGCTAAATGTAGCCAGAATTGTTACGGATCAAGCAGCGGAGCACTCAAACCTTTGCTTGCGCGAGCCAGCTGATGCGATAAAGCTTTCTTCTCCATTGACTGCTGTGGCGAAGTAACATCAGAATTTTTTATGTCTAGCCAGAAAAATATGGAATGTCTTCAGGCCAACTAATACTTACGAAACCACAGCACAGAACGACCGGAGCCATAATTGCTAGATTTGCGAGGCAGGCAGCCACGCAAGCATGGCATCGATACACGACGCAACCGTTAAAGAAACACGCGTGCTCGCCGCGACGCACTGTGAAAAATATATAAAGCTTAAAAAGCTTCTTTCGTCATTTCTTCACTTGATGGCGCTAGCTTCCTTACAAAAACTCCACTTGAAGCGGCGGGAAAACGGAACATGCGAACAATAATACGGCTGCGTATGTGTGTGTGTGTGTCGTCTGTGTGGCTGGAATATGCCGCGTTTCGTCGCCAGGGCGGCGTGCAACGCACTCTTTTCGACGCGCCGCCTATCCAGCGCTGGTTCCCCATAAGCACGTTTTTAACGTCTGCTTCGCCGGCGCTTGGTGGCTCAATCTCGCTATGGATGGCGCACCGGCCGGCTGTCTTTGCGTGCGCTTCAGCACAAGAGACAGGCTGAATCCAGTCATCCAGTAGATATAGCTAGACAGCAGGCTTCGAAATCTCAAGCAAACGCTAAGTTGCCTGCTGAAAGACCGGAGCAAAGGGAGGGCAGCTTAGCATGTTATATGGAGAAGTTTATCATGCGCGGAAGCGTGCCGAGATCGAAGCTATACTGCAACCACCGCCATCTTTGAGCAAAACGAACAACAAGGAGTCGGAGATGCGAGTACAAGCAACGACACCCACGACAAACATTTGACGAACGACACCCTTCGGCTGGCGGCAAGCTCGACTACGACGCTAGGATTCACCGCGACTTCCAGGACAAACCGTTCGACAGCCTGTGTAACCTGTTTGAAAGACTGTGGCCTAACTTTTATGAAACAATATATACATAGCCTTTGCAAAACAAAGTCAAACAGGCTTTTCGCTAGTGATATGTAGGTTTAAAAGAGGTAAACTTGAGACAATGTTTGTCCTTGTCTTGTTTACAGCCGCGCTTAACCTTCGCGCTCTGCACTCGCGATAATAGAATACAGCCACGTAGAGGTGACACAAGGAAAGCAATAAATTGAATGGAGCCGACGAGGACATAGTCTTTCCTTCCAACTGATTTTTTTTTTAGAAATTTAGACGTATAGACGCAAATAAGAACAGAAAACAAATAACAACCTACGAAGCTTTTACCATGGCCCATCCGCCATGGTCCATCCATTCGGAAAGTGAACTCAGCAGACCCAAAGTAAAGATGCCGAAAGGTCTTAAATGACACTGTTCTGCTGTTATTGCAGGCTCGCAGAGCGGGAAGGCAAGACGCGGACTATCGCGTTGTTCACGACAACAAAACGAATACCCACACTAGCAAGTTTGCGTGCTCGGCATGAAGTATTTTCTACTTAAAGCCACTATTATAATTGTAGTTTCTTGAACGCCGCAGGAATCTTGCGCACACAACGAATGTACTCCGCACAAACAAACTACGTCTGCCTCCACGAACGTCGATCAAAGCGCTCTTGCATGAGCAGCTAGCCCGTTCGCTGGTTGTTGGCGCCACCGAAGACAGCACAGTGCCGCTAGGAAGAATACCCTTTGCACATGTCACTCAGAAGCTGCGGTAAGAACATGTCTAAACCAAACAGCTAACAGCAGATGCGGCAGAAGCACATCTAAAAACAAAGTAACGCGCGGACACGCAGCGCAAGTGCAGTCATTTTCTGCCGTCTCCCGCAGGCCCCACAGCTCTCACCAGAAGACAGCAGCCCGTGTGGAGGGTAGCAGCGCGGCTGTCACTCACAATACGACGATATAAATAATCCCGTCTGTGCAAGATAAAATAAAACCAGACAGAAGTCTTGGCTGATGGCTTGGGATAGTTAGTTAGGTTGAATAACTGAAATGCGCGAATAAAAGAAGACAAAAGCGCTTGACTGATTCGTAGCCCTGTGTAGGACGCCTGGCTAGGCGCCGGGATGTGCGTGGTTCGATTCCGACCACCGGACACCCACCGTTTCATGAGACGTGTACAAGCAGTCCCCGGCCAGGCGTCCGGCCTTCCAGGGGTGTTTGGCTTGCATGGGGGATGCTTCTTTACGATCGCTATGGTTGCTGTGCAAGAACAAAAGACGAAAAAAAAATCCAAAAGAAGGTTTAGGCTGCTCTCGTGGCAGTCATATCTCGTGTGGCGTCCCAATGCACTGATTACGTGGGGACAACCTCGTGTTGCGGAAAAGCAACCCTTTCTTAGCGCTGGCGTCCCATATAGGCCCAGCACCTGGCCCGGAACGTGCTTGTACCTATTTTACCGGTCGGTACTCAGTTATAGCTCTAGTCTGCCTCCCACAGCCGCAGCGGATGCTCTACAACAAGGCCGCCTGTGGTTAAACAAAAGGCACCCAGAGATAACGCACGTGATCTTTATAACGCCCACTTTGGAGATGCGGACCCCCACAAGTAGCCAAACAGGATACCGGGGAACAACTCTATCCACTATAAAAACTGATAGGTTTCCAGAAGGCTCTGGGATTTGAACCCAGTACTTATCTCATGCGAGGCGGATGCTCTACTACTAGGACATCGCTGCAATGCGTATAGGTACTACATGAACGTATACTGCAATATGCTGGCACAGTGCACACCGCACTCAATCGGTGCGCAAGGCGGGAAATTTACTTCATGTACGGACAGCGCCGTCCTTGTTCATTGCAGTATTGTCCGTTGTGTCCGACTAAGTACACGGATACAGTAGGCCAGGCTTAAAGTATGTGAGGAATGAAACCATAAGTTACCAAGCACAAGAGCTGGCGTGCTATGCAGGATGCGCCGAGTTCGGCGGAACTTGGTATCTTCACGAGCTCTGGGGACGCCCCAACATGAAAGAACAAATGATACCGAGACAAAGTTTTTCATTCGTCACGCCTCCTGTTCTTTTGGATTATTTAGATTCCCTCTGGGTGGATATCGTTCCTTGGGCGCAGCCTTATGGGCGGTCGACAAACTGGAGCTCACGTGATCATGCCGTCGGTGCATGGTCGGTGCCTTCTTTCACTTATTTGTTGTTCCATTGAGTGCATAACATACACAAGCAAGTTATAAAATATATGCATTTAGTATAATATTGTTAGTCACTTTGATTTGCTTTACAAGTATTTTAGAGTTTACAAGAAAAAATATTATGGGGTTTTACGTGCCAAAACCATTTTCTGATTATGAGGCACGCCATAGTGGAGGGCTCCGGAAACTTCGACCACCTGGGGTTCTTTAACCCGCACCTAAATCTAAGTACACGGGTGTTTTCGCATTTCGCCCCCATCCAAATGCGGCCGCCGTGGCCGGAATTCAATCCCGCGACCTCGTGCTCAGCAGCCCAACACCATAGCCACTGAGCAATCACGGCGGGTTAGTGTTTACAAGATGTACACTGAATGTGTATTAGACTGATTTGTAATTTATTACGTTTCAAGCTATACCCCGAGAAAACGCCCTTCCCCTCCCTACAACATTCCTCTGGATTGGTTTGGCGCGGCTGGCTACGTGCTTGCGCGTGCATTTCCAGCACTGATTTGTGTGCCTGGTTTTCGCTCTGGGCTTTCAACAGATCACTCGTTGCTTGCGCTAAAGTAAGGCTGCGAGATGACGTGAGCGTCAGCTAGCGCAGAAGTGGTTTGCCGCGTGCTTACCGTGTAAGCACGCAGGAATGCCGAATAGCACTCGTACAAGCAAATGTTCAGAAAACTATGCGTTATTTTCTTATACTTTGTGATGCACCTTCATAACGGGTAGTGCCTACCCGCAGTGGTTGCTCAGTGGCTATGGTTTTGGGCTGCTGAGCACGAAGTCGCGGGATCGATTCCCGGCCATGGGGGCCGCATTTCGATGGGGGCGAAATGCGAAAACACCCGTGTACTTAGATTTAGGTCACGTTAAAGATCCCCAGGTGGTCGAAATTTCCGGAGTCCTCCACTACGGCGTGCCTCATAATCAGAAAGTGGTTTTGGCACGTAAAACCCCATAATTATTATACCGGGTGGTGCCGAGCAATGGCTTCTAACAACTGTAAGAAAGAGATTTTATACTGGGTAACGCCGAGCGATCCATGGCTTTTAACAGACGCAAGGAAGAGTCCTTGCAGTGCACGGGGCCGTTAACTGACTGCCACCACATCCATGTCAGGTGGGACTCCAGTATCGGCGCAGTTACTCTGTACCTGCCGCTTGACCAGGTGGCGCTTCCCTTTTTGACAATAACATATTTTTGCGTGTGAGCACCCGTGATGGGGTCCACAAAGTTCACGCTGTGGTTAACTTTCTCCCAATGGCTCACCCCAATAGCATCTCGTAAACCTGGGATACAGTTGTATGCGGCACATTCGTCACTCTGAGTAATTATCCCTGGTTAAACATCGGCTACAGTAATGGGGCCTAGCGTCACCCCATCTCGCCGGCCGACCTTTAAAAGTCTCAGCTCCCCTGTGATCGTGCTAACCATGCCGAATACCCATGGTCCACGATCTGCAGTACCGCTGTGATTTTCGTGGCTCGGCGGAACTTTGTCCCCCATCATCAGGCGGCCTTGATTGTACTTTTGCTAGCCGCAAGGTAGGCACTTGTCACTTTTCACTATCTTCCTAGGGCCATCTAATGGAGGTCACGCCAGCAGCTCGTTCCTCACGATCACACGGGCGTAGTTCCTCCGTTCAGCGACAGCGCGCGCTCCGACAGAGGAAACATGTCGTTGGTCATGTCCTTCAACAGCCACCCGTCTACACTTTCGCTCACGCAGTACGTAGTTCAAGTGACTTGCCGCCTGGAGAGTTGGACGTTCGGACAGCCGAGGTGGTCCGTGTTGGCAAAGTAACCTCCTTCGCCTCTCTGCCCATGCATTGCAGCGGTACCATACATGTAACTGCGACAACTGCTTTCGACAGCTGTTGCACCAGAAGGCAGCCCGGCGTTCATTCCGAGTCTTCTTATATGATGTGACCACTTCGCCTTCGCAGGTTCATTGGTCCAGGCTGAACTCCGAGCCCTTGCAGGCAGTACTCCGATGACCCTGCTGTACCTGGCCCGGCGCTCGGACGCGGTGGACGCACAGCGCTTGAAGCCGGAGTGAGACGAAGCAATCGTACGGACCCTTCCTTCGCAGCCCAGTCACGCGAATTTGAGCTCGGAAAGCTTAATTTGCCCCTGACGCTATCTTCACGGACGAAGCTCTTCGCATGACTTGTCACACAGCCAGCGCACTGACGTTTTGGAAAAGCGAAAATGACGCTGAAACTCTACGTCGGTCATGTAGGCCAACGGTTCCAGACAGTCATATTGACGCTTGCTGCCGCTGGATGCGATGACACAGTCTGTTGCTGCCGTCGCCATGTTGCTGAGTTCAACTAGACGGGGTTTTGTGATTGCACGAGTTTCGTACGAGTTGGCCTGTCAATCAAAAGGACAGGTTACGCCCCACGCGAGGCATGTAACTTGTGTGCGCCCCCACCACTGTTGGGCCAAGGCCAACTTATTTTTGAACAGCGACGCGGTGCTGAGCTGAGGGGCGTATGTTGACCAACGAAATAAAACACGAACAACGCATTGGCATCGGTGATCTACTGAACACCACTATCAAAAACAAAGTGTCAACAGTCGCTGGTTCATGCATATACCTTCTGGCGTTGTAATGAGCCCACAACACGGTTTCATTGTCTGCATTGTGGCGAAGCAGTGCGCAGCAAATGATTATCGCCACGTCACTGCTTGCAAGGTGTCGATGCACCGTGGTGGACGACGATGCTGAGGATTGCGTAGTGTTCTCCAGCGACAACGTATCGCTGTTGCGGCTCCAGATGGCTGCTCTTTCATCGGTGATGTATCGAAGCCGCAGCGTTGCAAACACTGTCAGCGTCGAGAATCACACTTTTCTGAAGCCAGTGCGACGGCATTTCCACAAAACAAGCACTGCATGCGAACAAAACAGCTGCAACACCTTGCTTCACACAAAGTCTCATTTCAAAGAGGAGGCAGGCTCTTGACGCGCCCGAGAAAGGCGTGGCAAGCGGCTCACGGGAAGGGAGCAGACAGACAGCCGGGCAGTCACGGAACTTCTAGGTTGCGATACTACGTTGATAACGTAATATTCTGGTGCGTAACTGTCCTAACGTAACTGTCCTGAAGCGTTTTGTTGCGCAGCCTTCTGTGCTTGATACGCAGAAGCAGTGTGCCGCGCAAGGTGCTGTCGTGGTGTCACACGCGGCTTTTTCTCGGCATTTTTTTCTCCTGCTGTTTTTTCTCTGACTGCTGTCGAGCAAACTCGCTTAAAACTTGTGTGAACGAGAAACTCGGCGCATCCTGCATAGCACCCACTGCTGTCCTTAGCGCACTGTTAGCGCGTCAGCCCTAACAGCCTACTGTGCATGCTGCAGGTTTTGATTTAGAAAGTTAGTAGCAACGGCACCCGACCGTGGCGCTCACATTTTTACTCTTCTGCCTTTAACGAAAGTGAAGCCAAAAATGAGTGGTGGTCTGAGCAGAACTACGATGGCTGCCAATGACGCTGTCGTGGTGGGCGCCATACATGCATGATGTCCAAGCTAAAACGAAGAAAGCCGACCAAGCGACTTGCTCAAGTGAAACTCGTGAAGCAGTTCATTTGCTGCCGGAACTCCATTCTTTCTGACATTGATAAAAGATTGGAAGTAGGATTCATGTTCACCTTGCTCTTAAGGGCTTTCAGTGCTGCGGCCTGAGCACTCTTGAGTTGCTCTAAGTGGTACTGAAACTGCAACCTTCTAAGCTAAATCTGTTCCAGCAATTCCGGTTCTCGTCCAGGAATGCCACAAGAGCTCAGCGAACTTGCACGCTAAGTACTTTTGCTTTGTTAATTTTATGAAACTGTAACTAAACTACTAGTAAATTTTATTGTAACCATGAGCTCGAATTTCTACTCAGCATCTAGTCCCAAACTATGCTCTAAACAGTTCGATCTTCGTTGTTCCTTTATTACACGTCCACGTGTGACACACCGCGTTGGCCCTCAACATCGGCTGAGCAGTAGAGCGGGAGCTATTTTTCGAAAACATTTGAAAATTTTCTAACACGAATCCGTACCGAAGCTTTAGCTACGTAAGTGTTTAATACAAACAGTATTGGTAACAATTAAAAGCGCTTAAATATGTTGGCACGTTACTAATCTCAATTTGATCATTTCCCTCTGTAACGCCGTGTAATCGAAAGAGTAATACATAAAGGAATAAATGAATTATTCAACCTAAAATAGCGAGAATAAACTTTTAAATATATGGTGTACCAATTTCCAGCGATGCCAGTAATGATTTCTACTGCCAGCTGCGGCGTAAGAGAGGTATCCTGCACACACGGCTAAACTGGAACTCTAGTCAAGGTGGCGTTCACACCTAGCGAGCCATTGCCACCCCCGTCTCGCTCAGGCTCTATGTGGGCAGCAGCTTCAGTCACATTATCGGAATCGAACACTACAGTTGAAAAGCTGGCATGAGGAACAGCGTCATCGAGTAACATCTGCGTTGAAGTGGGCGCTGTTTGAGAAGTCACGGACAAGGAGCGTGCCCGCACTCGGCGGACGTACCTGCAGGTCCCGCTGGACACTCGCTTCAGCCCTCGCGAACTTTTTTTGCACATCCGGCGTCCGCACTTATCACGTTTCCACCTTTTACGGTGACTGAAGGGCTGCGCTGACTGGGTGGAAGTTTTGTCCGAAGAAGGCCGCGTTTTCTCACTTCCAGAGGCTCGGATAAACGATGTCCTGTTGAGTGTTCCATCCTCGTTTGTTAGTTGCCTTCTGCCTGCGGGTAGCGCATGGCTACCGAGAATACGCAAACGGTCGCTGAATGCGCCAGCACTGGCACCGCGAACCCCTGACGGTATCCCAGTGAAGGTTAAGCCTACAGTAACTAACAGGAGGGCCAAGACTACAAAGCAGCAGAGGTTGCGGTTGACCCGAATTTCTTCAGCACTCAGAGGGACGTTTTCGGATTCTGGGTACTTCCGGTGGAGTAAGACGGCACCTCCAGCTCGACTCGGAGACATCACCAAAAGCGGCGATGCGCATTGCACACCATCACCGGAGGGTCGAAGAGCTGGCGTTACCTGCATATCGGAGCCGGTGTGAGGGTGGCAATCAAATATTCGTGACTTTAACTTCGGAAAATACGAGCACGTAAGGCCATAAGAATGCTATAGTTTGTCGTTGTGTGGGCACGAGTTTGTTCAAATTTATGTCGAAAATAATTTTAACGTACCATGCTCGCTTGAAGCGAGCAAGCGCTTGATATGAACAAGACATTTCGAGGTACATGTGAGTACATGACACCGAGTTAGTCTCTAAGCACAGGCACACCAGCTATCCCTACTAGAAAATCCTATTTGTTTTCAAACGTGTCTCATCAAATAGGATTTTGGAACGAGATCCCGCTTGCACCCGTTTAGTACGGTCCCACTTGATCCTGTTTAGTCATTTCCTATTTAGCGCTGTTTATTCCTGTTCAGTCTCGTCCCGTTTAACCCAGACCTGTTTGAATCCGTTGAGTACCGTCCTGTTTACCCCCTTGGGACCTATTTATTCTGGCAATCGAGGTAGGCTCGTTTACTATGGTTTAATGTTGCTCACTCTTAAAACCTATTTGGGGCACTTATAGATTTGCGATCAGCCTTGAAGACAAGCAGATCTGCATTTTTTTTTTTTGCTCCAAAATTGTCACACTCACATTTAGGTTTGCCTGGTACGCTGCTTGATAGAATGATAAACGCAATTTTCTGCATAAATTGATTAGCACAACTAACGCTGATGTCATACATCGTGAATCAGATTTGTATGACCTATGAGAGTATGCACCCTGAAAACATTGGTACCGCATTTTCATACTTGCTACAACTATGCAAATGTAATTCTTGTAAGTGGACAGCAGGCTCGATCACTTGTACTCATCTTACTGCAGTGCTGCATTGCTGCAATGGTTTGTTCACAAAAGATCTCAGGTGAAGCAGTGGCTCGTATTTATAAATGAAAAAGGTGTTTATTTGACGCAGGTTTTTCTGTACACCCATCCAGCTTTCATTAATCCCGAAGTACTGCGGTTTAAGCAAGACAATGTCATATATCTCACAAGCATCGTTTATTTGACCTTAAAATGGTATTTCGATGTACCCAATCTGCTGACAGAAGACCACTGGAATGCGTTGCTTGGATGGGAGCTTGCAGGGCATCTGAAGAGTAAAGCCGACAATTTCGTTTCACTCATGCAATAGGTTAACGCACAGGCAATAGCAGTTTTGCCCGTGTTAACACAGATAAGAATGGTTCAGCATTCAGAACGTAAGAGATACTGAACAAGTCTTATGAAAAGTAAGTTGGTTCCTGCAATGCCTATGATTCTAAAGCAACATGCTTATTGTTGTAGAATAAGCTCTCACAATTAACAGGCAAGTGAAACGAGTGTTATAAAAAAGATGCACATAAAATTTGATTAACAATAATTCCTAGTATTAAAGCAACAGCAGTAATAAAAGGATAAAGTTTACATTTAAAAAGCAGCACGGACAGGTCGCGCTAACAGACTACTCAGAAGCTGTCCTTCTGCCAGCAAAGCAAATACCATGGTGAAGAAGTGGCTTTGGCATTGCGCAGCTCAACGAAAGGCCGCGGGATCAAGTCCCGGCCACAATGAGTGCAGTTCGATGGGCGCGAAATGAAAAAAAAACAAAAAAACACCGAAGTCAGGTGCGTTGGGTGCAGCTTGAATAGTATTAGGTGGTAAATATAAAGTAAAATTCCGTTAAGTCGAAGTTGTGAAAACTGGGCAAATTTCGAGATAAGGGGAGTTTTTAGACAGGTAAATTCACAAAAATATAAGACCGACGCTGCCGAAAACGACATAGAACTTTTCAATGTAGGCACCAGCAGACGCTAACTTTCTCGCAAGCGCTATGTATACTGGGAGCAGTATTTTCGGTACATCACTTCGGCGGGATATTGTACAAATTGGCAGCCGACACGTTGGCCATCTACGAGCAACAGCGATCCTCCTCGGACAGAGCCAAGTCAACCATGCTTTACGCAGTAACCTATCCAAAGCCTAGTCACGCAAAATATTGCGAAACTACTCGTATCTCAAAAATGTAATTGACTGGCAATACTGCCTCAAAACTGAGATTTTGTAGCTATGCATTCCGCTCGATTATGTGCTACTCTTTCATCAACCGTTCTTGGCTGGCTGGCGGAGCGTCATTATGACCACTGATGAAGCGTGACTAGAAACGACATCAGAAAAATCGTTGCTACAATATCCCGGCCTTGCACTTGTTAATCAAAAGAATGCCAATAACATAACTAACATTCGGTACAGCGCGCGGCATGGCCTTGCACGCAGATCCACACAGACATCCGGCACGGCGAATGACCAAGCTGACAATTCTCCGCGCACACGTCAGCATGCACGTTGTGGAGGTCACGTGCACCTTCCTGTGCTTATCGCGCTTTCTCAGGGATCAGAGAAACACACTGCCCGGATTAGCAATTATATCGCAGCCGGCTGTGAGCAGCGCATGATAAGAGTGGCGCAGAATGAAGCATAATTAGCTACGAATTCGCGATTTTGTCATTTTTGAGCGATATTTCAGCTGCGCAGAAAGTATGGAAACACTTGGCTGATGATGTTTTCACGACATTTTCGCAGTCAATATTTGCAGATATCCGGCGCACAGTGCCAGAGCATTTTGGCATAAGAGGTGAAATATAAATACAGTTGACACCGGGGCAGGAAAAAATTTCAACTTGACTGATATTTCGGCATATCATAGCTTGAGTTAACAAGGTTCATTGTATAACCCGGAATCCCCCACAACGAGCTGCCTCATAATGATATCGTGGTTCTGGCATGTAAAACTCAAGAATTCATTTTTTGTTCAAAGCAAGCAGTATATGCGTAAAGCCGAATACTAATATAGAATAAAGTGACAGCAGCTACATTTACGAAAATCTTAAACTTTCCAAGATGAATTGTCAGATGGTTTCAGCAAAGATCTACTAATGCCAACATTATTGACATTACTTTTCAATGGCTTAGTCTTCCTCACCTTTACTTATACGGAAAATTATGGGTGCAGTGCAGATCTGCGGTGCTTACTACAGCTAGAAAATTGGCACCATTCCTTGAATAAGTGCATGGTATTGTTCCAAGCAATCGCTAAGTTCGCCTTGTAATTTTAGCCTATGCAAATGAGTTTCAAGCTTCTTGACGTCACAGACCCCTGGACTGGTTCACTGGTCACATTTGTATCCCTTGCGTCAGTTCTTGTCCACAAAACACTGCAGATAAGGACTTTAATCTGAGTTTGCCACTGTTAATGCATTCTATTTCCTAATGGCGAAATTTTCATTCACCAAGCCAAGCAAAAAAGACTCAAGTTCCTGAGAAGTAATGGATTCATGGGTTACACCATGTCAGATAAGCTCGTGGACCTTTTCTTTTACTTCATAAGGAGCGAACTGAAGGTGAGTTCCACGGTGCAGGTCACTCTGGCCAGGATTGTATGAAGCACCCTAAAATGTTCAAGTTGAGATCCTTGAACAAAATGGCAGTTCCATGTCTGTGGGCTTGTGGGAAGAAGAGCTGAAGATAGCTTCTTGGTCTGAACGGGCTTTTTTGGTTTTGATGCGTCAAGCTTTCTCAAGACTGTCTGCACAAGTGGTCACTTAGCGTCGCTGTGAAGTTGGTATGAAGCTGCACGATCCGGAAGACATGAACAACGGCCTGCTCCAGTTAGCACCTCGCGGAGGATGCGTCAGTTTCTAAGTCCTTGATTTTCTGTCAGCATTCTTCTACTCGTCCTTCGACTAATTTCTTTCTGGCTGGCCGAATTATACTGAGGCCTCAAACTGGCGCTACCAAAACCTTCAAGCGCAGAATTTTCTGGATAAGGTTCTTTGCTCTTCAGATCTGGTTCAATGAAAAGTGACATTTAGAGGTGGCTGTTCTGGACGCGAGTAAGACAAACCAGTCAGCCTTGGTTAGAATATCTTATCCATAAGTTCTGCAGGACATTTCCTCAAAGGTTCCACAAGGATGCATCTAGTCAGGTAGCATGATGATGAAGTTGTGGTCCCTGACCAAGAGACTATCATTACGAGTGAGATGGATTCTTTCAATCCTTCACTAACACATGCTGAACTGCGGACAAGACCTAAACAAGATTCACCTGTTCATTTCACTAATGCCTACCCGTAAGTGCCACCTTTTCTTCAACTACAGTTGCAAAGCAAAGGACTTTATCCCGAAAATTCGTAATTGAAGACATTGGCAGCGTCAGCGTGGGGCCTCCAGATAATTCGACAAGCCGACAAATTACTGACAGCATGAGTACAAGTATGTAATAGGAGATAAATGGTTTGGCAGCCGATGCATTTTTCGCAAAGCGCCAACAAAGCATGTTATTTTCAGGAGTTCGCGGATTCATAACTCGATGCCAACTTCACACCAACGCTAGGGAAGCACCCATGCAAGCAGTTGCAAGATGCCTCAAGACAAATGCGCCTACTGAAACCATGGAAGTTATGCTTAACTTGTCTTGCTACAGCTACACTGACTCCTGTTGCGCACAAGTGAACAAACATCATCACTGGTATTTCATCCAAGTGAAGTCATCCGCGCCGTGGAAGGTACCATCAGTCAGCTTCCTTCCGAAGATGAGACCCACACCAGTGTTGTCAGTGTTCTGTACAAATTGCAGAAGCACAGCCCACAAGCTTGTCTGCCTGAGCAAGGAATTTGTATGGGCTCCAAGACCCAATGAACCAAGCTTGTTCCGTGCCGAGAAAATTCGCCTCACCTTGGCTTTTTCTACAAACCTTTCTCGGCACGCAACAAGCTTTGCTTGTTGTGTAAGCACGTAAATAATGAAAAGGCTTGTAAAATACCTGTGAAATAAGTCATTTTAAAAAGCACGTACAGTACACAGGTGCAGTATCTACTTTCTATCAGACACCACTATCGTGAACGTAAACTGTACATCGGCAATCAGGCCAATGTATAACTGACTCGCGGCGCGACCACGCAAACTTAATGCGCGGATCAGCTTGCAGTGGTAGTGGACTGCCGTTGGTAAATGTGCACTTTGTTTGAAAACTCCTTGATTGTGGCAGAATATGAGAACCGGAGTGCTGGAGATATACATGAAGCATTCCTTGTAGGTGGGAAGGGTACCAACGTGCTCGAGAGCAGCTCGGGAGCAGCTCGAAACCAACGTATTCTAACTTGGCCGTTGATGTTAAATATATGCACTGGATGAGTAATGACGATGCGCACACTCGCTTATATCTCTCATGATCGTCATCAAGGTTGTTTTTCGTGTGAAACTTTTCGCTGGTCACACGCGGCATGCATTTTCATGTGCCAGCCGCATCCCCAGCTCCATCAGGACAGGAGCTGATGGAGCGGCTGATGGAAAGCACCATCAGCCGAAACAAACTCTCTGAAATCGAAGCCAAGCAGGCTGGCATTAAATTTTATGCGCATAAGACGTACCCCGTATTCTGCTTTTTCATGTCTTGTGAAATGATGACCAATCGCCAACTAATCAATGTCGCCCGTTGGTGACGTGATCGCTGCGAGCAGGCCTCCTCCAGCGATCGCTTCGGGGATGCGTCACTTACGCGTGATTTCGCGTTTTGGCATCGGGCGCGTCGGAAGCCGTTCGCTACGTTGTGCAATGTGAGGTGCCCAGTGTGCCTCCTGTGCCAAGTCACGCGCAATCTAGCGAAAGTGATCGTTTCTCCATTTTAAACTATATATTTTCAAGCTGGCAACGCCCAAATGGGCCGATGACACCGACCGTGCTGCGGCCTCGCTGGCCGCTGCCATGATGGTAGCTTGTTTAAGTTCATCCCATGGCCAGCTGTCCCAGTGTTCGATTTTGCGCACTTCAGGTACATTCGGGTTGTCATTGGATACCAGCCGACGTGACTTTTTATCAGGACCGGAACTTGCGGGCTGCAAGGACTCCGAAAATCGAAGATGCCCACTATGTTACCTTGTAGGACCCTCGGCACTCTTTAACGTGCACCTAAATCTAAGCGCACAGGTCTTTTCGCAGTTCACCCTCGTATAAACGCGGCTACCGCGGCCGGTATTCGATACCGCGATCTCGTGCTTAGCAGCGAAGCACCATAGCCACTAAACAACCACGGCGGATAGACGACACATCGACGTACTTCTAAAAACGCCTTCACGATTTTTCGCTGAGAAATTCCATGCACAAACCGTAACATTCCCTGCTTGAATATTTGTGTCCATTCTGATCAAACAATCCCCGACGCTAGGATATTTCATAGCGGAAAGCAAATATTAGGTAGATAAAGCTCTTGGCAACATCAATACACTCGAGGGCAATTTTCATGAAACTGCTCGCTAAATGATCACTGCGACGTGAACAACGAACCTTCGAAAAGCATATTTATCATTTTCATCGCTTTACTAATTGGGAGCCGTATAACAATGCACACTTCACGAACGATGGACTACAAGATTCGAAGTAGTAACCTAGCGCGAATAAAACCACGGAAACAAGAAAGACGGACAAGGACAAGCGCTTTGAAGTAGTAACTTAGCGCGAATAAAACCACGGAAACAGGAAAGCGCGTCTCCTTGTCCGTCTTTCTTGTTTCCGTGGTTTTATTCGCGCTAAGTTACTACTTCAAATATGGACGACCAACTAGCCCAACAGTCAGCTCTTCTAGACTACAAGATCGCGCGCAAGCGCCAGACTTACCTTTCCAGAAGTACTCGGCAAATGGTACTTCATGTCACAGGTGCCGCGGCAAGGACTGTGCTTCCGGCGTAAAAACTGTTGGAATTGCGGATGAATGGCAACCCGTGATAGTACAACTTTCAACAAATTGTTCCGTGCCCTGTGATGATCCGATGCGAGCGCAGCGAGAGCCACGGGCTTTTCACAAGCCGGGAACAAAGCAAGCATGCACGGGCCATAACTACGATAATCGACACCGGCACACCACCCGAAGGATACTGCGAGCTACACTGCATGGTCCCATGGACTTTGTGATCAATTATAGCAGACAAAAAGCACCACATGTTCTCTCTACACAGCGTACACACGATTAAACTATTAATCTGCGACATCACTCGGACACAATATGGCGCGCGTGCACAGTGATAGCTGAAGAGGGGAAAATAATATCATCTGTAATTTTACGGATGCCCCTAGTGCCTCCTGGCGGTAACAAAAGCGACCATTACGGTGATCGCATGGATGGTGACGGCGTAGTATTTCGATGTTATGCGAGTTATACGGCGTGTTGCAGCAACGGTGGTTACAGCGGCGAGAACAGCAATATGCGCAGTGGCCGTATCGACTTGTCAGGACCTGGAAATCGTTTTGAAATTCACAGCATATCGTCATTCGGTTTGGAAATGTTCCAAGATGTTCCTGTTTTTCTGCGGCGTAATCAACGGCACATGTGGAGTAGAGCGGTGTCATCGGCACAGTTTGTTTCGGCTTGTTCTTCGATGTCATCCTGTGGGTGTGTACTGTCCAGAGTTGTGCCCTCCATGCATCGGACGCTGCTGCCACGACGGCTAGATTTCTTGCTTTCTTGTTAACCTGTTGGTAATTAATGTTAGAACGTTCATACTGTCTGTCGCCAGTGTTTGTGTGCGTGCGTGAGCACGTGGGATATGCGTTGTTAGTGTGTCCGCGCTTTGCAAAAAAATTACATGTTAATAAAGGGGACCGCTTGCGAAAACGTTTGTGTGCGTGTTTATCTGTGGGTGCGCGCATGCTATCATGTAGCTATATTAAAATCCACAATGCCAGATGTTGGTTACGCAATTTCTGTACAGTTTGAAAATAACCGCGTGCATACTTTACTAGGTATTAAAAGTGTCTGAATAGTCAAAGCAATGTTCCTCCCAAAGCATGTTCAAGCATTAAACTGGTAGGCATGATTTCAGCCAGTATGGCTGCCACAAATGCAAAGATTGAACCAGTTTTTGTGCTGAACAGGCGCCCCTGTTTGGTGCCAGTGTATTCAGTACGAGCCAGTTTAGTTGCTAAACAGGGCCCCTGTTAAGACCTTTTTGTGTCAGAGGGCCCTGTTTCAACCTGTTTGCGTACCAGACAAGCCTCTCCTGAGACCTGTTGGGTGCAGTGTATTCTGTATGAGCGAGGTTATTTGCGCACTCGCAGGCAATGAAGAATGATGCACAACATATCAAACAAACACCTCTCGTTGTGTGTTATGTATACTAAGCGAATAAACACAAGTGTTGCACGCAAGATAACTTTTAGCGCCTACTCAGCAGTGTCGTATCGCACTAAACGCTCTAGAAGCTAAACATGAATCGAAGACATCACCGCATTGATGGCCAATCAACGCAAACAGCACAGCGAGCTTCGCTTACATCGATTCCGACAGTGGGTGGGATCTGCATGATTACCTTTACTCTATTTTGTTTTATTAAAGGTTAATGCTGTTTTGCCCGCACATGTGCCATTTCATAAACGTTGAGCGAGCATGCTTCAACTCAAGCGCGGCTTGTTGAAGGCAACTCTGTGGTATTGACAACGCACCACCACAGCTTCCGCAGCTGCCTTAGAAACACGTATTTCTGCGGTCGGAAAAGTAGGAATTTAGTCAGGGAGTCTAGCATCGTTGAAGCTACATACAGCCCCATGAACTCATTCTTATGTTTTGCATAAATGACACGATATATTTCTCATAAAATCTGCCATTCACACTGAAATGATCTGTCGTAGTACGAGTACTCTTCTGAACTTCGTGCTCTCGTTAAGTAAACAGTATAGTTGTATTGTTTAGGCAATACTATTTAAATACACACTACCTGCGTGTATTGAACAGCACCTTTCCTCTCAACGGAGTGCGTCCCAATGTCGACGTCTATGCAGCTCCTGGAAGGCTCCTTCGGAGAGATGCTGCACATTTTTGAAGCTGATACACATAACAGGTTGGTTGAGGGGTTTTGCTTTCTCAATGGCTAATACCCACTATAGGGGAGTGGCTAAGAATGGGATGAGCTAGCAAACTAATAAGTCAAATCTAAAAAGTAACACCAATAAAAAATTATGAATATTTCAAAAGAAAAACAAATCATGACAACTGTTTAAATATTCATCAAGTAACTCGTCCTGATTCAGTTTTAAATTTGGAGCAGCTGCACTGACATCCCTGTGTATATAAGCAGCCTACCTTGTTATTTGTCTTCTCGTGTTTCTACGTACCACATCACTTTTGCTGGCTGTGGAGAATGGAAATACGTAATAAACAACGCATTCGCTGCATTCTTAGTGTGCTCATGAGGATAAGCAGGTGAGTCCGTGCTCTCCGTGCATTCTTTCCCATTACTGCCTCGCTGGGAAGGCTGAAATGTTGTCACGTTCAACATATGACACGCAACCACGAGAGGGGATTGGTCATGGTTCGCAATGGGAACGTAATATGAAACCCTTGCTTCCCTTTTAACTTAGCGGTTGGAATTACCTATATTTGTATAATAATGAGCATATACTCATTATTATACGTTTATTATACACTTTTTTTAAATGGGATCATGCGAGTGCTTCGCGAAGCTGCTATATCATGAAAAAAGAGCGATTTAGTATTAGTAATGCGCGAAAGGTGGTTAATATGAAAGTCTCCCTGTAGCAATGACGTACTCATGCACAATCTGACACACTTCCTTTCGGGCTCCGACAAAGGTACTTGCACGAAAACATTAAATATTAATCACTGACAGGGGCAGGCCCATACGGAACAGGGGTTTTTTGAAACAGGTCTTTCTTTCGAAATTACATTTTCGGCAACAGAGGAGGAAAGAAGGCGCGCTTTATCATTTTCCAAAACAATTATCGTTTGCTAATTTAAATATTCCTCTCGCCAATCATCTCCATGGTGAACGTCTGCTATAATTCTATGATACTAAAATCTAGAACGCTATTCATTTATTAATAAAAATGTGACCTCGCTTCGCTAACGCACTACAACGACACTTCATCGAACAGTTAAGAAATTTCTGACATAACAAAATATTTTTCTATGCATATTATTTTTCTTTTTTATTCTCTTCTGAAACATACTTTTGCATATTTTAGATTAGATTTCATATTAAGCTTGATTAAAATTCATTGATATTACGTTCGATTTGATGTGCGATTAAAATTATACGTTTTGTCGTTGGTGAACTCTTTGAATTGGTATTTGTATTATGTTCGATTTGATGTGCGATTAAAATTATACGTTTTGTCATTGGTGAACTCTTTGAATTGGTACGCTCAGTGTATGCAATTGTTACGCTGCGAAACAAGTAATAAAAATTAAGGAATAAAATTCTCCAGTGATTCCATATCCCCACACGAGCAAAACGAGACAAACGTTTGGACAAGCTTTTCCTTTTCAAGACAACATATGATATCTTCGGCACGGTTTATATATGTGCGGTTCTTTTAAAAGGGAGAGGGGGATAAGGCGGGTGGAAGAGGCAACGACCAAGGGTGTGTTGGCGCCTGGGGTGTAGAATAGAAAAGAAAGGTGTGCTGTTAAACATCGCTAGAGGAATGCGAGGTAGCGTTGTGCGTCCGCCGGTTGACGTGTCAATGTAGATTCCTTTCTTTCGTAGAAAGGAACTGGATGACGAAAGCGGGGGGGGGGGGAGGGAATTTTCTCCTCTGTTGGAATTCAGTGAACTACCATGTGTCTGAAAGAGAGAATAAAAGTAGCGGCAGAAAATGGTGCTCGTGGAAAAAAAGAATAAATATATAAATAAAAAACGACAGAAAGGAAGAAAGAACATACAAACAGCTAAGCAACTTGATTATAAATAAAAATAACTACGTGCTGTTGTTTATAGTTTTAAATTCAGCATAGTCAAGAGATTCTAAATCTCCCTTTGAAACGTTTACGCTTATTGGATGCCTTTCCCCACATGACGCACAATGGTTCCATGGTGCGAACCCCCGATTACTAACGTACAGACAGCCAGGCCTACATATAGTGTAAATGCTACCATATGACGAAAGACAATGAGTGCTGACGTTTCTGAAAAGCACGCAATTCATTTGACCGCCAGGCATTAAGCAAGTTTCTTATAAAGACAATAGAAGGTTCGCGCTCTTCGTGACACCGTAAGTATGCCTACTAAGAGCTTAAACTTTTGCCCCACGAACAACACAATAAATGAATTCGAGCTTCACAAGGACCTCTCAGAATTCTCCCGACGAATGCGTATCCGACACTTTTTTGCAGACACACCAGACACCGGGACGACACCACTTAGAGCCCAATCCACTTGGACTCCCGAACCAGAACAAGCCATAGAACTTGACATATACCTTAAAACTATCACTAAAGAAATTATAAGCCAATCCAAGACATCTAAGCGACCTAAAAACATAACTGCGTCGGAGAGTCATATCATTTCAAATCTGAGCTGCCGGAATGACATTGTTATTAAGGAAGCAGATAAGGGTGGAAGTATAGTTATTTGGCCAATAAAAAAATACAAGCACGAGGCTTACAGACAACTAAACAACCCAGAACATTACCGCAAACTAGATAACGATCCGACATTGTCCTATACAGTGACAATTACCAACAGGCTGAAATCACTTTTGGCTGATGAATTGATAACACCATCAGAATACAAATTTCTTAAACCAAGCAACAAAACTGCCGGACGTTTTTACCTCCTTCCGAAAATTCATAAAATTCCATCCGCTGAACTATACACTGCTATTATCCCAGGCCGTCCGATAGTATCAAACAACAACACCCCGACAGAGAACATCTCCACATTCCTTAACCACTACCTTGGTAACTTGCCGAAAACACTTCCGTCATTTGTACAAGATACGCCCCACCTGCTGAGAATTATAGAAGACATTAATACTAAAGGCACACTACCCCACAACACAATTCTCGCAACACTAGACGTCACGGCGCTGTACACCAACATTCCAATCCCTGATGGTTTATCTTCGATAAAACAAACGCTGTCTAAACACAGTGCACAACACTCTACTGAAGTTTACCTGTCTCTCCTTGAATTAGTTCTCACACATAACTACTTCGAATTTGAAGAGAGTTACTACCTACAGATACATGGTACAAGCATGGGTACGCCTTTTGCACCAACCTACGCGAACATATTTATGGGGATTCTAGAAACAGATTTCCTATCGCGCTGCACTACCAAGCCCCACACATACCTACGATACATAGACGACATACTCATAATCTGGGGACAGGGCCAAGACAGTCTAGATAAATATGTATCCTTTCTAAATTCTGTTCACCCAACAATAAAATTCACATCAGAATCCTCAACTGAGCGCATAAACTTTCTGGACACAACAATATACATTGACAATGGTGAACTAAAGACAACGCTGTATAGGAAACCTTTCGACAAACAACAGTACCTAGAATATACCAGCCACCATCCCAGACATTGCAAACAAGGCATCTTTAAAGGCCAAGCCACACGACTACGTCGCATTTGCGTTGAAAACCAAGACTACATAGATAGACTCGATCACCTTAAAGAAACGCTATCAAACAGGAACCACCCAAACAGTGACCTTCAAACAGCTTACATCGCTGCAACCAAACTTGATCGAGCCGAGGTCCTCAAGCCCCGCCCGAAGATCACAAGAACAACAACGCCTCTTCTTACTACTAAATTCTCAAACGCACTCCCAAACGTGAATAACATCCTAAGTAAATACTACCCGATTCTCACCAGCAACCAGAAACTTAAGAAGATTTTTCCCGACCCTCCCAGAGTAGCCTACAGACGCAACACTAATTTTAAAGATGTTCTTGTGCACGCCAAACTACAGACAAAGAAGAAGTTGGGAACCAATCCCTGTGGTCGCCCCAGGTGCTCTACATGCAAACACATTCAATCCACTACTACAGTAAAAAGTACAGCGTCGAATTACACACACAAAGTAACTTCGGCTTTCACCTGCACATCAAGCAATGTAGTCTACTGTCTAGAATGCGCCGCTTGTAGCAAACAATACATAGGTGAGACCGGACAACAAATCAATACAAGACTCAATGGTCACCGCGCGGACACAAAACACAATTTACCCAAAGCAGTAGCCAGCCACTTTAATGAACATGGACATATGTTTGACAAAGCAAGGCTCTATATACTACAAACAAATTTCCGTTCCCCTCGCGAAAGGAAGTACACGGAATCATACCTCATACACAAGTTTAATTGCCTACACCCGACAGGAATTAATTTGGCACGCGGCAACTTAGAATCTTTAAAAGCTGTAACTTAAATCTGAAACTCTCATATCATCAACCAATACACAAAACACATTAGGCCACCAGCCAACTTTAATTCTTAACCTCACCTACTCTTTCATTTCGGAGGAAAAAAAGGGGGAGAGGGGGAGAGAGGAAGAAGAGAAAAAGAAAAAAAAATTTCCTGCCTACTACTCAATTTAATGTACTCTTTCAGGATTTTACGTCTATACCAAGTGTACGATCCCCTTCTTCCATGTACACTTGCCCGCGCCCGCTTCTGCACGCGTCGCCCTCCTGTTTGCTATACCGATTTCGCCCCCCCCCTTCCCCCTTACCCCTTTTTTAGTCTTTTTTTTTTTGAAACCCCCTCGACAACACATTCCGAAGTCAATATGCCTTTTTCGGCGCCTCAACCATCGCCTTCTGGATGCCGCCGTAACGACACCTACGTTAAGCGCGTGGGGCAGTGCCCCTTGAAAGACCATGCCGCTGCCTTTCAGTCACCCCACACATTGCACCGCAGACTCCCCGTCGCCACCTTAACTATTTCAAAATTACTCGACCTATTGCTTGACCGGCCGTTCTAATGCCTCAAAAACATGCCGCCAACGACTCCCCCGGATTACCTCCTAACCTTTCGCATCCCCAACACGCTCCCAAGCCCCCTTATTTCTTAAAGATTTCATTTTTCTCTTTCTTTTTCTTTCACCCCCCCCCCTTTGTTGTGTCTTGGTACGGCCCTGGCACCCCCCTGCTTTTTTTCCCCCTTTTTTCTGCTTCTATTTCTTTTCTTTCCTCCCCGCGTGCCCACTCTCACGCTCTTGTCCCTTCGTCTTGAGAATGAGGCTCACAGACGTCGGACGACAGCGCCTGTTCCCTCTTGTAATCTCTCTCTTTAAAACCAGCCGCCAGCGACAACACCCGCACGTGACGTCACTGCACTAACCCTTTAAAACTAACACGCCGAGGATGACGAGGCCGCCTTTGACGAAGATAGGTCCACCTATCGAAACGTTGGCCAGCCTGTCTGAGGTACTTCAACCCTGTTTTAAAAAAGTTTATACCACAGTGTGCCATTCCATCTGCCAGCCCCTTTCTTGTTTTTGGACTAAGAGGCAAGCACGAATTTGAGATTGGGGAAACCTTGAATTGATATTGTGGACATAACGTAGTATAGTAAAAGGGGACATTTTGATTCACCTGAGCAAAAGCTTCGCTCCACAGAAAAGTAATAAATGTTGCTTAATTAGAATATTATCAATAAATGTACTTCTTCCAGGCATTCGTGATGTCTGTGCAATGTATCGCCAATACGGTGCTTAAATAAAGTCGCCACAACACGAAAATATATGCACTCTGAATTAGACTATGGGTCGGCATCGTCTGTGTGACCACTGCGTTGTCTTTGTCAACGTTTTCGTACGCCCAATTAGCCATCTTCCGGTACTTGCTAATTATTTGTATTTTCTTGAGGGTTTAGGGGCTTTGAGCGTTTTGCCGTGATGCTGTCAAGGCGAGTTCCACAACGATTTTAGCGCGGTGACAATGAAGACTGCTGGCAGTGAGAGCCGATAGCGGTGTCCGGCGGTGTAGTAGGTATCAAATATTGATTAAACAGCCAGCAACACGGCCTGCGTCAAAGCTCCGAAGAGCTTCGGCGAGAATGCGTACGCGGCTTGGGTGGAGCCGGCACAGCGTTGCGGAACATGCGTAGAGAATACCACGGGGATCACTTCAACCGCTTGAAAAGGTTCGGTTATGGTGAAGGAATTGCACCAGATATAGTGCACAGGATATGCCAAGCGTTCGCGTGACCTTCGGTATGTTTCGGGCAGTGGTAAAATAGTTTTCAAGGGCTTCCGAAGAATGCGAGAACTCTCTTATACAGCTTCGCTCCCTTTTATGTGTGAGTTGTTTGGATTGGCGCACTTATGTGGTGGTTCCTGTCCGTTGATTAGCCCCTTTACTTATGAAGAGGAGACAGTCGCGCGCTAGTGAAAGCCATCTAGCAGCCGATATATCGACCCGCTGCTCAGTGATGATTTTCCGTGCATGTATGGGAGTTTAGGAAAAGTGAAAAGGTGCATAAAGATAAGTATAAAGAACAAGTGTAGGATTTTTATTTCGAGACGTCTCCTAGCGTATTGCCGCTCTAAATCTGTAACGCTGCAAACACATCAACACGATGACGCAGCAAAATTATCACGATGTTGCACGAGATTGCACATCACAGCATTGATTCTGGAACCAACACGTTTATTGAGACAGCCATTACACGGGAACTCTAGGGATACCACAGTGTGCCATTCCATCTGCCAGCCCCTTTCTTGTTACGGGAACTCTAGGGGAATTTTCGGCCGTCGGGCAGGCTTGTGAAATCGGACAGTTTGGGCCAAGGGTGAAGTGCTGAAAGAAGAGCAATTTTGTTCTTGCGCTGACGCTCCTCAGACGGTATTGTAAGAACACGGATAGGGGGGGGGGGGGGTGCGGCGCATGTGGCGTGACACAGCACAGTAGACAACTTCTACCGCACAGCAGAACCAGTACCCTGACAGCTGTTAGGTGTCTTACAATGGTAGCGTGACGGGGAATGCCGCAATTACAAGGGTCGCACCTCAGTGCTGGAGGAGTTTAATGAGAAGAAAAACCCTCAGTGTTTGTCGCTTGAAGTGCCCTGTTCCACTCAGACCATCATGTACCACGGTGTGGTGTGCACACATCTGCGAAGAAGGAACGCTAGCTTGGGCCCCTGGGTAGCTTGGTAGCTTGGGCTCGTGGTCGTGATGCTGTCATGCTCGTTCCATCGTCGTCCTCTCACCTTCGTGATCTGACACCTCGTGCCATCGTCGTCACGCTTTTTACACCGACCCAGTTGTCCAAGATGTATAATAGGTTGGGCCGTTATGTTCTCGTGATCCTAATGCCGCCATTGACGTTGCCTCGTCGTTATTGCAGCTTTATTGTCGTCTGGATTTCGTCATGCCGTCGTCGTCACGCCATTGACGTCATACAGACGTCATGCATTCGTGGCCACACTACCGGGGTGATGCTTTCGTGGTCGTTCCATCATGGGCATTCTGACTCCGTCCCCTCCGACTCCCGTCACGCTATTATCATCACATAGTCGCCGTCATACCATTGTCCTCAAGCTGTCATCGTCACACTGTCGTTTTGCTATCGTCACCTCTTCAATCACGTAATACTATTTTTGTCCTGTCATTGTCGTCACACAGCATTCCTCACTCTATGAACGCCAACACTTCGTCGTTCATCTGTGATCATGCCGCCGTTATCATGCCATCGCCACCTTTGCATTGTCGTCAGACATCTGTTATTATGGATTCGTTGTCATAACGTTGACGTGATTCCGTTGTGGTCGTGCTACAGTCGTCAGGTCAGCTTCGTAATACGACTATCACCATGTCGTCGTCGTCACACGATGGTCGTCATACAGGCTTCGTGATGCACTCGTCATCACGCTGTTGTAGTCATATCATTGTCCAATTGCTGCTGTCATTCCATCGTCGTCACTGCTGAAAATTTAGCGATAGAAAATACGAAGACAAAGGAAAAGCACACCACGACTGCTTACTGACAACTGAAGGTTTATTTCAGAAGAAAAGCAAATACGTGGTAAAAATTGCTCATGCGTGCGGAGAAAAATTATTAGGACGACAACACCAGAGGAAGCATGAACGTAAAAACAGGACTCTATCACACATTGAACCAAGCTACAAAAATGAGATAGTCGCCTGGCTCCAAAATCTGAGAACGACAGCTCCGTCTCTTGTAGCGCTGTGCAAGTTGGGCTGGGACATCAATTTTCATTCTTAATAATGCAAGCCTCACTGGTGGTGCATTCCTCCTTTGTCTTCGTATTTTTTAGCGCTAAGGTTTCAACATGAATCAATACTGACTTGCTTAGTTCACTGTCGTTATTAGACATAATGGCGTTGGCATCGTACAGTCATCGTTATGCATTCGTTCTCACACCATCGTGCGAAGCCGTCGTGATCGTTCCATCATCATTCAAACTTCGTCATCCGACTCGCATGATGCCGTCGTCGGGATGTCATTGTCATCACACGGTCGTCTTCATACTATTGTCGCCATGTCGTCACGTTCTCGGTTTACCATTGCCGTCACTCCAGTAACGTAATCTTCTTGTCGTCATGCCGTCGTTCTCATACCGCCTTCGTCAATGTATCGACGGTATTTCTTCTTAATCCTTCTATCTTAATCACGATGCCAATAAATCGTGAATATGCTGTCTTATCATGCGATCGTCGTCATTACGTCGTCGTCAGACTGTCGCTATCAAGTATCCGTTGTCGTACTGTCATCACTGCTCCTTCGTGGTCGTACCAGCGTTGTTATTCCAGCTTCGCCATCCGGTTGTTGCCATACCATCATTATACACTCGTCTTCATCCCGGTACCATCATGTCGTCGTCACCACGGTGACATCGTTACGCCACTGCATCGTTAAAGAATCATCATCTCATTGACGTCATACGGTCGTCGTCATACCGCCTTTGCCATTCTATCATTCCATCAACATCACTACGGTGGCGTCAAACTGTCATGGTCCGGTAGCCATGCTCATGGGCGACCTTGGCAAGCGAGTGCCGCAGCAAAGTGGAACGACACCGGAGTATGCCACATATAGCCGATGTAAAGAAATTATCAGGATTACCACTGCAAATGTGTTCAAAGCTTCGCTTTGAAAAGTGTATGTCTTGTTGCGGCAGAGCGCTTGTGCCATAGAGAAAGAGAGAGAATAAAAATTATGCAGAACAGCATGTGAATAGCTCCTCCGCTCTACAGGGGGTGGTCCCCTCAATGGAGCAGACGAGCGGCCATAGCTGCGCTTCTCGCTCAGGCGACCAATTCGAGTTGGTCCACCGAGTGGGAGCTTGAAAGCTCTGCCTCCCATTGCCGTTTGGTGGGATGTCTTTTGGGTGGGAGCTTTAGTGTGCTTCCGCATCCCTTTACGATGTGGTACCGATATGCATTCATCGCAGTGTGGACATTTATAATAATAGAGCGCAGTGTTTTGTGCCATAGGGAAGGACTTCCTGGTTCCGATCCAATGACAGAGAAACATATTTCTTATTTTATTCATGTTGCAGTGAATCCGAGCGTCAAGTCACTGTTATAGCGCGCTCTCCAGCTCATGACTGCTTAGTTCAGTGAACAAATGCAAATTGAACTGCAATTTTCAGGGATCTTTACTGCCTTTTCAGAATCATTAATCATTTCCTTTCGCTTGGCTCAATGGAGCTGCTCGCTTGTCTTCCTGGTCATTCGCATTGCAGGGTGGAAAGTAGATCCCGCTCAGAAGGCATGCCTTCCTACAACAGTAAGTTATATTAATTATTTAGATAATTTCTATTCACTTAAGCAAGATGACTGTCGCACTTGAACACCGAGCAAAATACGTCTTCCCCTAGTATTTCTTTTTCAAACTACTTTTCATCCAATTCCTCCAAACCGCACAATTCTTGGCTGATGCCACACGGTGGGTACGTGCCATTTGTACAGCGGAACAACAGCAATGCTCACCGCCGTTCTGCACCATGCACGAATTTCAGTGAGCTGTTCCGTTATTAGGACATTGTATATTTATCTTTGCTTTTCACAGAAGTCAGATTCGTTCGCTCTTTACTACGGGGAGCTGCTATGAAATAGGCATATCCCTCACCTAAGAACAACATCGAAGAGTACACTCAAATTTTCTGCAGCCCTTACTGCAACGCTATAATAAATTTGCGAAAGAAACTCTGCTATGACGTTCTTGAGCTTCAGGAAACGGCGACAGTGTATCTTGCATTAATGACAGTGGACATGAGAACGATAGTTGGAGAACCTTAGTAGATGTTTGTCCGTGTAAGTAGAATCTTCGTCCTTTGGCGCATATCGATCACTGCCAATCAAATCCGCACCCCGTACTTATAAATCCCTTTACTCTGCATACTCGCGAGCCTACGTGAACGGCTTCGGGAAAGACATGAAGATCATTTCCACTGAATGGCTCAGGAAAGTACTGACATAGGGAAGTACATCCGATACTACGCCGATGTGGTAGATGCATAAGTTACAGCGGAGAAAGGGTGACAGTCCTCAAAGAAAGTCGACCATCAGTGGCAGCCATAGGTATTCACAGCAGGTCCCTTTGCAGAAGACTCCATGCCAGCCAAAAATAAGAATTCTAGATTGACGTATACGAAGGCAAATTTGTTGTCCGATCTTCGGGAGGAAAATCCTCCATACAGCAGGGAGGTCAAGACCGATGTAGATCAGGATGAATCAGCTAAAATGGATGTGTGGACATCCACTGGAATTATAGCATATCACTTGGAAGACAGCCAATTTATTATTCAACTACGGCCAGCTGATCGCACCCAGCCTTATAAGCACCCACCAGTACCCGCTACCACAAATGGACGATTTAGTGATGCCGCTGCGAATCTCATTATTATCCCATATTATTCGCTTGGATTACGTAGGGCTCACAGTTATACTTACCACCACATAGAGCTTAACGTGTGACTGAATATAAATAAAATGCTGGTAGTTTCTTTTAATTTTTTCTTAATTTTTTTAATAAGGTCTTTCTTACACATGTATCACTGTAGCAAGGCGTCAGAACCACAACTTCCCCATAAGAAGTAAAACGATGTAAATGGTAATCCGGTTACATGGATAAGAAATTATTAATGTTCGAAAGTGTATGATAGGACGAAAAAAAAGGATATTCCAGTGTAGGCAGCTTCAATTTCTCGAGCCGCAGACACAAACAGCGGCTTCCAATAACAGCAGAGGTTGACGCCATATATTGTTACAATGACATAGGAAAATTGTTTTCTCTATACAGCGTAAACATATTACACAATGTCATATGTATAATCTGCGCAAATACGAAAGGCGATGCTTCATATCTGCTTAAATATTGATGCTTCATGTAAGCGTGACTGTAACTTTCCTGTAACTCCATCTTAGTATTGTACTAAAGAATCGACTAGACATCTTACTTCTGAGCTAGGGGTGTGCGAATAGCGACGTTTGAGACTGAATCCAATACTAATTGAATAGTCCGACAGGAGCGAAACGAATACGCATCTAATAGTGCCTGTAGCGAATTCAATCTAATTTAATAACGAATATTTTCGAATAGTTTGCGAACAATTTACAGTCTTATTACCTGCTTTGTCAGACAATTTTCACATTCTCGACTCACCACATTCGTAAGTTTCTGTAATTACACTACACATGGTCATGCTCTTTCATATGAAGTTTAGACAGGCACTTTTAGAGGCCATTTATTATGCCTTCGCGACCAAATTTGAAATGCGTTCTGCCTAAGCCGACGGCGGAGCGGCGAAAAAAAGCATTTTCTTTCATTCGAGTGATTTCGGCAGAAGCTGTCACTATTGTATAGCTACCAGGACAGGACCAGGATAGACAGACAGACTCTCAAGTAAAGCTGATGTTTATCGAAAAGTTTAGGAAAGCAGTGATTCGCGCATGTGCAGTCGAACACATCACAATGTGTACTCATACGGAGCCATCAAATAAATAAAAACGTTTGATATCAGATGCGCCAAATGGCCGCTCGTTTCGGTAAATGTTCAGCATTATTTTCCTGCATACAAGCTCAGTGAAAAGAAAAGTGCGACATGAAACCCGAAAACCTTGAGATGGTGCTTGTTTGTGATTGCTTTCGCAAAATTTTTCCCTGGCGTCTACTTAAATTAAATTTCAGATATATCTTCTAACCTACGCAAAGTGTATCGTGCCATATTATCGTGAAGATAAACCTAATTTCACAAGACAGGCTTAGAGGGCTGAGCTCCTTTGAATATAATGATTAATTATCAACTGCACAGCCTACATTCCTATAACTGCAGCCTAGACATTACTAAGCAATAGTACTTGGTGCCTGTATATATGCTTTAATCGATAGATTTAGTGCCTGCTGTGGCACCTCAAAACAAAAACTGTTTGTGCCTAAACAGGCTATATCTACTTCTCATGCTCGTTTCTCCAAGCATAATTTGCAAGCTTTGTAGCCTACATTTTTTCCCTCCAATAATACTTATAATTTATCACCCATGACATCCAGGTCGCAGATCATGAGCGCGTGTCAACGTTACGTAAAGTTCCAGAACGGAAACTTTTAAACGCACAGCGTCAAATAAAATGTGGTTTGCACGCTGCCCACCAGCACACGCACGTAAGCATTCACAAGCGATTTGGTAAATGTGCACCAGTGACTGAGCATTCATGCGGAGACCACATGCGCCCACAGTTCCGGAAAGCCAATGGTTTAGACCTTCGCTTAGTGAAGAATGCTACATAAATCAACAAAGCTTTAAAAATATTTCCCGCTCAAAAGTTTCTTCATGCCATTCCGGCGAAAGCGCATATCGGCTCCAGATGTTGCCAATCGTACTCCTATTGTCGGCCACGCTAGATGTGAACACAAACGGTCACGAATGGCACGATCATCACTTAGTCATGAGTAGCCGGCACCCGCGAGGAATATGTAAGTGAACCTTTACCCTATAAAGACTGTCTTGATACCGTGCGACCAGGTAAAGCTCTGGACGAGCGCGGCCAAGCAACTAATGCTAAGCGTCGTCTCGGCGCATCGATGACGTCGTTAGGTAAGCGCGCGGGGCACGGACTTTGATCACTATGTGAAAATAGGGAAGATGGTTAGGCTTGAGTGAGCAGAGCGGGAGACGTCGGTAGGACGTCAACGGCTGACATATTTTCCAATGTGCTGTTTCACACGCTGCGCGTGCGCTCAGTTGCACTGTTCCAGCGAGGAAGTGAGAAACTGGCTCGGGCTGCTGGGTGAACTTTTCGAACAGTTATATGCAGATATCAGTTCAACTCGTCAATAGCTACTGCATTTTTTTTTT
Source organism: Dermacentor albipictus (assembly GCF_038994185.2). NCBI lineage: Eukaryota > Metazoa > Arthropoda > Arachnida > Ixodida > Ixodidae > Dermacentor > Dermacentor albipictus. The sequence continues at coordinate 484,281,324 of NC_091821.1, forward strand.
TACGCGCCAGAACCACGGTACGCGGGCGTTTTTGCATTTCGCCTCAATCGAAATGCGGCCGCTCGGGCCGGGACTTGATTTCGCGTCCTCAGGCTTATTAGCACGACTCCAAAGCCACTTCGCCACCACAACAGGTTCGTCAGTAGCTACAAACTTTCGATTTGCAATAGCCGTGTAAGCCTACTTATGAAATAAATTCATGTATTTATCACATTAGCGTGAACATGAGAAGCCAAGTACCTGTTTGCTGATGTCCGTCATTGCGAGTAATCCATTTTCGACAAAAATAGATGCATTTGATGCAAAGTGCTCTATATTTAGCAATCTGCGGCAGTCTTCTGAAAAACACTCCGGTATATTTGTGGCCAATGAAAATTGCCCTTAATTATTGCGAACGAACGCACACATGCGGCTCATTTCCTGGTCCATGACTCCTGTTCGCGATAAGATATCATAGTCGAGGGCTTAAGAAATTACGATCACTGTGCTTGCAACTTCAGAGTGTGCCCCATAGTGTGTATACTACGTGTGTGCCTGCGAGCCTGTGTGGTTGCGTGCCTCTCCTCCTTTTCTTAATTAGTTTGATTTTTTTTAATATTGCTTGCAACACACAGGGCAATAGGAGTAGACGTTACTTAGGTCGCAAATTTCAATCTCCAGTAGGTAGCTAGAAGTTTCACCCATTAACTTTGTGATTATTTACTGTAGTACACCTCCTAAGTGCGAAATTGAAGCCCAGTAGTATTGATACCATGTCTGTTCAGCACCAATTCTAAGACAAGCGGCACTTTTCATTTGTGCGCTCCCCAAAATCTCCGCCCCACAAATTGGTGTTGCAATTAAGATCGTCAAGATCTGCTTGACGCACGTTTTTTTTTTTTTTTTTCGGAATGCCAATGTCATTTTCCGTACACCTGAAAGTCCGCTATATCGAAGGTGGTGCTACAGTTCAATAAAGCACGCTTGACGGAATTGAAATGTTCGCCGAAAAGCGAGAAGATAAAAAGAACAATTGCTGAATTATTCGAATCAACTACTAATGATCAATTACTCCTAACCGAACACTCGTGTTTATCATGCAGGTAGGTTCTGCCTCTTCCATAAAATCAGCCAAAAAGGCAGAAGAGCTTTATCTTTGGTCTCATGCAAATGTTAAAAATTTTGAAACGAAGAAACAAACAGAAAGAAAAAAGCAACACGTCGTATACTGAAACACGCCGTAATTCCCTACCAGGCGTACCTCACTGATTTTTGGGCCCTCGCTTCTCATTAGGATGTTGAGACAGTGTTCCGGCTCCTGAGCGGCTGCACTAGCCGCAGCGTTTGGCTTGTGATTCTGAACTGTTCCATATCCTTGTGTACTTTGTACGAACAGGTCTCTCTGGACGGATACTCGGCAGCGCCCGAGACCGAGAATCACCTCGTCAACCTCGAGATCTACTCGGATGCCAAGTTATTGTTCATCGCCCACTGCTACTTCCAGCGCCCATGGTTCAAACGATAGCTGACCGGTGCCGATTGCGACTCTCCTATAAAACATGTCGAGCAGTCCGCAGCAGCTTTTGCATGCCAGCTGGAAAGTCCGATGAACCTCGAGCAATACTGCGCGCTCACGTAACAAAACTTCTCAGTTTTCTGCACAGCTGCTCGTGAATAGCCGAATAACTTTGTAATGCCTTTATGTTACCCTCATAGCGCCCATCGTACCAGACGTTAATGCCTGCTCAAAAGTGTGTCCGCGAATCTGCTGCTACGAGATTCGTAATTGCTGAAATATTGAGGCAGCGTTCGATTGCTCCCAGTTTCTGTTTATTTTTCGTTTTATTGCAATCCAACTTCTCGCGGTTCTGTGCACATTTTTGTGGTCGCGATGTTCATTGAAGTTGTAGCACTTTATTTATTTATTTCAACTCGGAAAACGGATGGTCACCTTGTATATCATTGGAGGTCCCGCCTACATAGGAATGACATGGCGTCTATCTACAAGAAACAATTGGTAGAAATTGAGTGCGAAATATTAAAATAAAAGTTCCGCCTCATGTTAGTAAGTGTATTTAACTCAGCGTGGGAGCATAAAAAAGGACAAACTAATGAGCAGTTAATAGGCCGCCGCTAGACACTGTGTATCCCAACTATCATGCACCAAGTTATAAAAACATTCCAATGCCACGTAACTGGACAGAACCAAAGTAATGTTGTTCGCCGTCGCTTGAAGATGCTGAGATTATTTTTGCACTGTGACCATCTACATAATTAGTCTGAATTAATTAACTTCTCAGATATTAAAATTCGATCGAAAGTGTCGACGAGAAAATCGTACAGAAACATGACAAACTCCCGATAAAGCTTTCTGTTGCTCAATACGTGCTACATAAAAGTGCTTTTCCGAACGTGAAAGAAGCACGTGAATACACGCAAGATTGCTCTGCGACTTGCCGCTCGAGGCACTTTGCATATATTCGCTGTCTTCTTTCACACCTGCCTGTCACGCGACGTCACAAAACCGCTAAAAGTCACCGTGTCAAAGTGACGTATACGGGTTAACAATGCATTAATATGCCCCAGAAAACCGAATTTTTTTCTGAATCGCCGCAGGCTGCTCCGTTCCGAAAGGAATAAAACGTGGCTGCAGCCTATCGCTCAGGCACTGGCTACTTGCATCTGCCCGAGAGCTTGGGTCTATTTGCTTGCAATAAGACTTTCTGCGTGGCAGTGTAACGTTTTCAAGCAATTTCGGCACCTTCACGACCTCGCTATGCCAACTGATCTTTGCAGAGGATCCATTTTAACTGCATTCTTAACCTTCCGTTGCATGCCGCTGCGATTTTCGACCAGCCACCGCAAGCTAAGTAATAATGGGAAGCGGACCAATCGCAGACGCCGGAACCACTCTCTTCATCCAGTTGTTGATTTTCAGTGCACTGGCTCGGCCCCATCGAATCCCTCTCCACTTGAACGTGTGCTCCTCGCCTCTTATCAGCCAATTAGATAAGACAAGCCGCTCAGTGTAGGCAATGTCATTCGTTTTTAAAGCAAGCAGAGGTGACCTCCTATAATAAAGGAGAGCGTTTGATTGGTCTGTTAGACAACCCTGCAGGTCACCGCTCGATCCTTGCGCCGGTGGTAAAGAAAATTTGACGTCAGGAGATCGGAATAAAAACTTATTGGCGCTTCGCTTACAGGATAACGATATCCGCGTACTGTACCGCAACGGACGCGAGCATGCTGATGCTGACGCCCTCTCACGTTCTCCCTTGCCAGACGACAATGCCTGCTGCGCAATATCCCAGCTTGACGTTTCTTCCGTCGACGTTGGGACCATGCTTCTCAGCAGCGCAAGGACCCCGGGATTGCCTCTATCATAGACTGCCTTGCTGATCCGTCATCGCAGCCACCCACTCGTGCTTTGCGCCGTCAAGCTCGCAATTTCGCCATTCGCGACGACCTGTGTCAATGACGCAATTGCACCTCTGACGGCCGCCAGTGGTTTTTAGTTGTACCTTGAAGCCTGCGTTCTGAAATCTGCGCATCGTTCCACTCTGATCCACAGTGTGCGCGCTCGGGACTTTCCAAAACCTACCAGCGCCTCCGACGACGCTACTACTGGCGAGGAATGTACAACTACATTCAAGAGTTCGTTCACTCATGCCCAGACTGCCAGCGGCGAAAATCTTCACCCCACCTCTCGCCAGCTGGTCTGCAGCCTCTACCCTGCCCTACGCGGTCGTTCGGGCGCGTTGGCATCGATTTTTATGGGCCACTTCCCCTGACGTCGGCTGGTAACCGCTGGGCCATAGTGGCAGTAGATTACCTTACACGATACGCGGAAACCGCCGCTCTCCCAGCAGCTACAGCGCGCGACGTTGCATCATTCCTGCTTCTCCGATTCATCCTGTGGCATGGTCCACCTCAAGAACTGCTCAGCGATCGCGGACGCGTCTTCCTGACGGAAGTAGTTGAAGCGATTCTCAAAGAGTGCCACGTTGTTCATCGTATGACTACGGCGTACCACCCTCAAACGAATGGCCTCACAGAACACTTCAACCGTACGCTCGGCGACATGGTTTCAATGTACGTTGCCTCCAAGCACACGAACTGGGACGCCATTCTGCCAGTCGTCACCTACGCGTATAATATCGCTACGCAGAGCACCACTGGATTTTCACCCTATTTCTTGCTGTATGGTCGACACCCTTCGCACACAATCGACACCATTTTTCTGTACCGGCCGGATGCATCCGACTGCATGCCTATTTCTGCCGTGGTCAGACATGCAGAAGAGGGCCGCGACCTCACACGGGCCTTTATTTCCCATGATCAAGAGCGCCAGAGGAGCACTCGCGGTGACGCCACTGCCACGGTCATCTTCGATCCGGGAGCGCTCGTGTGGCTCTCAGTCCCTTTAACTGCCCCTGGCCTCTCATCAAAACTTCTCCCTAAGTATGAAGGCCCTTATCGTGTTCTCGAACGCGCATCTCCTGTGAACTAGGTCATAGAACCAGTTGAGCCAACTTCAGACATGCGCCGCCGTGGACGAGTCATTGTCCATGTCGACCGTTTAAAGCGTTACTACGACCCGCTCATCGTGACGAGCTGTTAGGTCGCCGGGTGGCTCCCTTCTCGCTCCCGGGGGGTGATTGTAGCGAAGAGAGACGCTAGTGGGTTCAGCGCTACTGGCTCAAAACGCTAGTGGGTCGAGCGCTCCTGCTCAGCAACGGCTCTCGTGCTTGGAAGCTGTGACTGCCCTGCCCGTCGACGTTGCGCTGCTCCGAGCTCTGCCAAATAAACACCTTTAAAATTGGAATAGTTTTACGTTATAGGGCCGATAATCTGAGTATCTGTAAGTGACGGCAAACAACATTACCTTGGTTGTGTCCAGGTACGTGACATTTGCATATCTTTAAACCTTGGTGCATAATAGTTGGGACCCACTATATATCCGTCTTTTTACTAATATACTGGTGCATCCGTAAATTGGCCGCCCTCACTACAAAGCGTTTTAGGACAGGGACAGAAATGCTTCGAAGCACCATCTACTTGAACGCATGGGAAATCTAACAGATAGCTCATTAGGTATTTTAATGAAGTGTTCCCCAGTTGCTCAGCCATAGTTGTTACATTCACCAACGTAGACATCTTAACCTCCTTTGCTAAAGTGCCAAAGCCGCTATCTTACACGCGTTCGAAAAGCGACGTTCCATTTCGCCTCACGCGATTGGCCTAAGTCGTCGGCATTTCGACCGCGTACAACATAGCGGCCCAGGTGACAAGATTTGTAAATGTTATTGAAGGTAAGTTTGTCAAATATTGCGTTTAAACGTCCTAAAGTAACGCACGGTTTGCTTTGGGATGTTTTAGTGAAGAATTCCGGCTAAATTTCCAGGAATACTTGAAGTGGGTGCAACCAAAGCCGGGTACACGAGATCTCTTGCATTCCATCCCCGTCTGAATGTGGTTACGGCGGCCATGCGTCGAACCCGTGACCTTGTGTTCAGTGGTGGAACGCCATACGTAATGAGCCGCCATAGTGTGGGAAATGTTTGTACGGTTTAAGAGTGGTACAGTTAAATTTTGTAGTTCTATTTCAATTCACCTTTCTAATTTCCACTGGACTTAGGTGGCAAAATTGTTACGCCCGGTGAGAAGAACGCCCCAACGAGGATACCGTTGCCGAAGCTGCTTCGCATTTATAACAGGACCATTTGTTCACAAGTGCTTCAACATACTACGCCAGCAAAAATCGAAACAGCTTTGGTGCGCGTAATTTTCCCTGTTGTAAGACACATATACCATATTCCCCGCAACATAATGCTAAATCATTATATTTGTTTATACGGGAACATGCACACTTTCCTAAAGGATCTTATATAATCATGTAGGATTGAAGACACAGGCCATATTTAAGCACATTTTTAAGCCCTTCTTTATAAACCATTTGAGAAGTCCCAATAAATGCGTTATCATTCTTCTTCAATACTGCTCTTCTGGCAAATACTTTCCGTATGATCAGCTCATGTTTCTTTGAAGGATGTCCTATTTAACGGCCATAAGTCAATGGTGGCTACTAAAACCTGACGATGTAAGTAGCCCTTCACTTAAATAGAGCTTGTATTTATTCGAATACGACACCAAATATTCCTTCGAATTTAGAGTATCCTAGGCCAGTAAAATCGCTGCCAGCACATACGCTACTTCAGAGCTCACTTGTACTGTTGCATAGTGCATTCTGATGTTTTCCTTGTAGCTTGCCGTCAGTTATCAGTTGCCTTGAAGAACCACTTCTACATTCAGTGAATTAAGTTCGGTAACACTTGATCAGGGTGTTGGTCAACGCCTGCTACGACGAAATGACTGACTATCAGCTCATTATCAGCTCCACCTTATCAGCTCAACCTTAGCTTAGGTTTTGTCACGTAAGCACAATTTCCTTCATACGGATCAACGCCTGTCTTGTCGGTGTGAGGTGACGTTGAGAACTTTCAGTTGTACAAATCCCGTCCCTGAATATTTATTGCTATCAATTTGGCCCCTTGGCTTTTCGTTCCTTTGTAATTAGAAATTTCAAATGAATTTTTTTTTTTGTTGGCGCCATTTGACCTCCTTTGTTAACATTTTCTTTCAACTCTTTCATCGTCAGCTTGTGTGTTCAGTGACTGTTCTGAATCAGTTTCTTTTCTTTTCAAGCTATGCTGTAGGATGCGTTGCTGGGATAGTTGCTGAGAAGCCGGGATGGAATGCAGTGCCAAATAGTAGAACGAATACAGGCGACGGGACTGTCATCTACAGCAGGGCTCAGTTCAGTCGTCTGCACTTCTTACGTTATTTTACGCTACTTTTCTTATTACTTCGTTTCCTACATCTTTCTTTCTTTCCTCTACTCTTTTGTCGCAGTTGCCGCGTAAGTTACATTGAATTTAAGAAGTTCAATTAGGCATCCACCAGATTATGTCAATACGGATGCCGTTTCTACTGTAATTTTCTTTTTAGTGATACTTGTAGAATAGTTAGGAGCTATAAACTGTGTTCGCTGAGTTCGCTGTGAATGATCATCCATCATTACTCTACGTTACGTCGAACAATGGCTGTCGCCACTTTGTCGTCGTCATCGTGTCATTGTCGTCGCATCACATCTTCGTCCTTAGCTTCTCTTTCTGAGGTTGGCGTAAAAAACAATAGAATTTAAAGGGACACTAAAGCGAAACAATAAATCACTTTAGACTAACAAAGCATTGTTTGAGAACTCTGCAAGTAGTAATTTCAAAATGATAGTTTGATTATTACATGAGAAAATGAAGGTCGAAGTATCAGTATTTGAATTTAGTGCCGGAAACCTGACGCCGGTGCGTCACGGTGACATCAGGGATCCCAAAGTATGTTTTCGCATTTGGGCCGCGTTGGCTGAGTAAAGGTTCCTGAAACTTGCAATGTTTGATATTTGCTTCCTTTAGGACACAATGTAGTCAATCTGTACCGCTATGTACTTAAGTAGGCCTTAGAAGATGCCGTCAAAATCCATGACGTCACAGTGACCAGGTGCGGGAACTTCAATGAGGTATCGCGACCCGTCTTTCGTTCTTGCGCTTTTTCTGGCTTGCCAAGCGTGTCATCGCGGTGAGAGTGGTGTTTTTGGCCTCGTAGAAAGGTCATTTACTGATCCAGAACAAATAATTGTTCTCTTTAGTGTCCCTTTAAGCCCCTGATGCAATCAATGCGCGTTTTGGAGCCGGACGGGCCAAGCACCACTCAATAATCGAGTAGCTATGGCGGTTGGTTGTTTCTGCGTGTTTTGAAACCTAGACACACTGTGAGTGCGGTGGCCCCAGTGAACGGATTTCGGAGGCCACAATGAAAAATACAGCAGCAGGTGAGGACTGCGGCGCTGCAGGCAGAAAACACGGCCCAGTTGTCTTACTCCCAATCGGCCAGCGCCCGGCAAGGTGGCTGACCGGAACCAATTGCTCTGTTTAAGCTCACGGTTTTATATTTAATTCCTCATGCGCTTCTTATTCGCAAGGAAGCACTTCTCGACTGCAAAGGTCTCTGTCATAGACGAAGTACTTTTCCGGTCCGCAGAGGAGGTGGAAAACGTAGAAACAGAGCGATTTGATCTCGTGTATCTTGCCTTCTTTTGCCCAAAGCTCGCAGGCTAAAAGAAAGAAACACCAATAAAACGTTTTAGCTGCGGTTAGCGAAAGTGATACGTATGTGTTCTCAGTAAGCAAGAATTCAGTACATACCATTATCACGGTGAGGAACTCTCAGTATGTCGCAGTTATCGTACTCCGAGAAAGCTACTGGATACTCCAGGGTGAAGAGCTTTTCTGGATAGGAAGACGGAAACATGCAATACAATTTCCATGAGGGCACCTAGACTCCAGTGCCCGTTCGTCCTTCCGTACAGCGTTTACATTTGCATGTACACATTGCAGCATAATTAAAAGACATTCACAAGCGCACCAGGTACGATATGTCGACGGTATTTCAAATAGGTTGTGGTCGTATTCGTTGAAGGGACCATATGCTGCCTGGGTGAATTCTGTATTTTGCTCCCTGATAACCTTTCTAATTCGCCAGTGACTCACTTCGAAGGAACACTTTCGCGTCTCTGTAACTAAGAGAGAGCAGAGCGTTGGGTCACTCTTAATTATTAAAAACTACAAACACTTTAAAGCGCGCGCTCAAGACTAAGAAAAACAATAAACCGGTCACTTTAGAGTATGCCTGAATGAAATAAAATGTTTCCCCGAGATATCTGTGATGCGACGGGTGCTTCGATTTCGCTAGAGAGAACGGACCTACACGGACAGAAATTATTGCGATGTACATAAGTTCGGCCAGGTTAGGATGCACGTGAGCTAAGTTAAAGGAGGTACCGCGGTGCAGAATGTTTTGCGTGTTACTTTTAGACTGAATATAATGGGTGTCCTGCCTGCTGCAAGATATTAATCTTGAATATGTCAAAGCGCGTGCCTCCCCATGCGAAGATAAAGTTAGCCACAGCTGGACACGCACAAACGCACACATGCACACACGCACATGCACGCATGCGCGCAACCCACACTTACTCCCAATATGCTCTAATGAGAGGTCTTACAGTAGTTCTCCGTCCACTTTCCTTACCTTTTGAGTTTGACGCTACGATCACATTCGGCACTGTGTAGCCCTCAGATGCATACGCCCATGCGTAGGCCGTTTGGGTGCTCCTGTAAACGAGATCAAGAAACAATGCAACGTACTCTCCTAAAAACTCCCAAATACGTCACCGCTTGCATCCTCACGAGGATGGGAGCAGAAACGTATTGGATTCTTTCATTCCGGCACTTGACGTGGAAGATGTTTGAAAGCAATAGCTTTCGCGTTACTTTTAGGGCGCAGCTCTGTCCGTTCCTGGGTTGAGCGTCGGTAGCCGCCGGCGCAACCGGGCGAGCGCGCTCTTGGCACTGCTCGCGCGTTCGTCGTCGTCTTCTTCCACAGCTGCCTTCGATGCCCCTCATCATGCCAGCGTTCCCACACTGCTCCTCCCACTGCGAAGGCGCTGAACGCACGGGCCCACTACAGTGGCTCTGGCGAATTCGGTCTCAAATTCTTTGCCTTAAACTATCGCGAAACGAGAACATGTGTAGAGCTGCGCTCAAATTTCGCATTAGGGAGTATCGTAATCGTTGGACCCATTTTTTGTGTAATAACTATAACTCGCATTCCTTCCGTACGTGCACAACCAGAGCATGCATTTTTATTGCGAAGCAATAATACTTTAGGTCGCACTTCAGCCCGTTCCGTGGCGAGGCGGTGGTAGGCACCATTGACCTTTAGCGTGACCTTGCTGCGTGACGTAACACCACGTGACCTAGAGTGACGTCACACCAGCTGTGTAAAAAGGGGCCCCACCTCACGCCTTCGCGAGGCGAGGCGGTAGCCACCAACGGCGGCCTAACTCCCGCTCCTCTCACCAGGGGCGCTACGGTCGGTGTGACGTCATACCAACTGTGTAAAAACGGGGCCTCATCTCACGCCGTCGCGAGGCGAGGCGGTAGCCACCAACGGCGGCCTAACTCCCGCTCCTCTCACTAGGGGGGCTACGGTAGCGTTCCAGCGCTACGGGCGCTGGAACGCGACTAAACGGCAGAGGCGTGTCCAAGAAACCCCGGAACAGCGGCAGCAGCGGCTCGAGAAGGAACATGCGTTTCGAGAGAAGGAAAACGAAAAGCGAAGAAAACAGCGTGCAGAAGAAACACCCGAGCAGAGACAAGAGCGTTCGAGGAAAAGATGCTTCGCAATCACCAGGCTTAACCAAGTTAAGCCACGGCCGTTTTTTTAAAGTGGGGCAAATTCACGATCCAAATCCACGAAATAATAATGAGGCACGTTGTATTAGGGAACTCCGGATTAATTTTGACCACCTGCGGTCTTTTAAAGGGAAGCCCTAGTGGTTTTGAAACTGGAAGAATTGTGTTGTTTTGGGAACCTGTCACAATAAAACTCATCTCCTGAAATGATTTTCTTCATAGTGCGCGACGCTGCGCGGCAATGGCCGATTAAATTTCCGTATAAGCTCTGCTCCCTTCGCGCGGCCAGCGCAACGGAGAAGCACAGGAGGAAAGGAGAATCACCGGAAGTGGCGTCAAGATGGGGGTGACGTGAGCGTTCTGCCAAGCTCGCCGAGTTGGCGCCAACTGGTTGGGGATATTTTTCAGGATTTTCCACTGATTTTGGGGGGGCCGGGGGGGGGGGGGGGAGTGCTCAATAAGTGCGCGTATTCGTCAGTAATCTGACAACGCACCTAGCATAGCAATGTTGCGATTATGTTGTTCTAATCATTGCGCTGTGCAATTTTCGGTGGTCGTGGCAGTATGCTTGTTTATTTAATAACACTATTCATATTCTTTCACCGCTGTAGTAAAATAGAGACATATTCAAAACTATGAAAACAGCGGTTTGTTCAAACTACTTCAATGGCAGCTATTTCCAAAAAAGTTTATTCGCGTGAGTCCTATGAGTGAAATGAGCACGACCACAGTTTAGCTTGGTCAGAAATTCAGCCCGTGGAAGCGGTCATGAGGCTTTCACGTTGCACTTTTAATTGACAGTTGATCAAACTAGCAATACACTAGCGCAAACTTGTCGTTTAGTATTACCACAGCAGCCACAGTATCAATGCTTGCGTGCGTCCGCTGTTCCTTTTATTGGAATACGCAACATCAAGTTGACATGGTGCCGTATCAACATTGCAGGAGCCTCGTGGGGCTGCAGGGAGCCCTAAAGCATAACGTATTTGCTACTGGTACCAGTAAGCCTTGCCGGCTTTGAGTATTCTAGGTTGTGTTAAATATACACTAGCAGACAACTTCCTGCAACTGCATGCCGTGCTCTGGTGTGAGAACTTACGGCGATTTTAGAAGAGAACACAATATACAACCCATCCCACCATGCAGCTCGTGGCTCAGAGCCTCCGGAACTGCTATTTATTGTCCGTTTCGATTCAGCAGCGTGGCGGACGCTGCTCTCAAAACTAGCGTCAATGGTCTCAAAATGCACAGTTTTGTTAGAAATCAACGTCTACTGCTTACTAAAATAACATGTAGAAAATTAGCTAGGATGACACTTGTAGCGCTTATTTATATACGATCCATTTGGCAGTGCACCAGTGGGTACAGCTCTCATTGCGCTCGTTCTTCTTATGGAGGATTGACAGCCGTTTCTATATAATTACAACATGCCTAGCTCCGGCACCGCTTTATTCCAGCACGCATTATTAATCGTGAAAGCACGTATCGGGTTCTCGCGGTAACAGCGCTCGGGGCAGATGGACCCGTCGAGCAAGCTGGTCGCAGTCGCCCGCGCGGGTCAATTGGTAATGTGGCGGGTGCTTCACCTGCAGATACATAGCGCTCACATCCGTTTGCTTCCTTGCGTGCAAATATAACAGCTTTCCCAGAAAACAGCCATTCTTCGATGTTAATGACGACATGCGTCGCATTTTTGATCGCGCAGGGCACACATAAGTGAGTTGAGTGCCATATCCGAGTGAGACGCCTCGGCGATACCCACAATTACGTCACGAACGTCTTCTCCAATCACAGCCAGCCACCCACTCCGCGGCGGCCCTCACGACCGCTGTTGTTCGTTCTTGCTTAGTTAAGGCTACTTGCGGTGTTTCATGACTTGCGAAACCGCGATTTTCGTATTCATAATAATAACTCGCGGCTAACTTCAGCTTCCATTTAACGTACACCCAATGCACGGTACACAGGCGTTCTTGCATTTTGCCACCATCGAAGCGCGGCCACCGCGGCCAGGATTTGATCCCGCGAACTCGCGCATCACCGCACCACACCAGAGCCCAGTGCACCGCGACGGCGGGTAGCATGAATGCGGTTCCCAAGTATATGAACAAAACTGCAGGCTACCTAGCGACTACTTTGCTAATTGCTGACGCTGACAGTGAAAAAAGCATCGCCTCAGACAATTGCAAGAAGACGAGCCACGGAGGTACCACATTATTGAGGTGACGGCAATGCGACACCGAAGCAGCGGTGGAATTCTTACGAGATTCCAGGCCACTGCGGCCTTAGAGTACCATGGCGAAGAAGGCGAAAATGTTTGGGACTTGGTGCCCTTTCGATAAACCCAAGTGGACAAAGTTCACACGGAGCTCTGCACAACGGCGTATCTCACAAATCGTACGTTTCTCTGGGATAAAAAGATCAATCAACAAGTCAATCAATCAACCAATCAATCAATAACACCTGGAACACTGCAGCATGAACGATTGTCTTGAGCACCTTTCATTACCAGCAAGGATTTCAAGCTGCAAAATCTTAGTGCACTAATTGTATCTTTGGCCTGGTACGTTTAATGTAAGTACGTTCCCGAGCACGAGGTCGGACTCGTCCCTATGACCATAATGAGTGTGAGTGCGCCCATGAGTAAGTGTACGTGAGCGAGCGGCTACTGCTCTAACACACACACTGTGGCAAACACACCGATGTTCACCCCATTCTGATAGCCTCGGCGCCATTGACTTCGTTCACACTTCCGTCGTAAGGTCACCGAGCTCACACCCATGACTGTGCAATGAGTGAAAGCGCACTGATGTTCGGATGTGTTTGATTTCAATTACTACTTTATTGTAATTTAGTTAAAATGTCAGTAAACCATGTCTACACTTGTATTAGTTAGCTCACTGTGACGGGCTTTTTGTTTTTGCGCTCTTTTGCAGTGATTTTTGTCAGAAATTATGGAATCGCTCTCATTTCAGTTGCGTCATTGCATCATTACAACGTGGATATCACCCTGTACTTTCTGTAAACTGATTTTGCCCTTCTGGTAGCAGGCAATGAGTCTGCCTACTTTTGTTCGTGTCCATGGTAGTTTATTTCCGTAATTTTTTTCCCTGTAAATTCTTCGTGCAATGTCATTGCTGTTTATGGATGTAAATAAGAGTTCACTATTACGCCTGTGACAGGGGCCCCTGTGCTACAACCATGACGGGGGCGTATACAGGCATAAATTGAGTTCCACACTTTGGCAAGTAAGTATTTCACCCTTTAAGTAATTAATCGTAACTTTTTTCTTCAAGTATCCCAGGAGGTCAAGTATTCCTTTTACGGTAAAATTTGCGGCAAACAAAACCCTGCCTCCTTGATGACGAACTAGCCCTCTGATCAAGTCTGACCATCTCCCTAACAGAGGGCGCGGGAGAGGGTAAGTTTTTTTACTGGCGAAATACGTTATGAATGATTCTTATTCCTGCCTTCCATTTTTCTTCAAAATACAGCACCACTACCAACCCTGAAGGGAATAAATATCTTACGTTGTGCCGTCCTTCGTACTTATAGATCCGAACGTGCTGACGGTGTATTTTTCTTCCTCGTTGATGGAGATCAGTTCGTTAAAGACGCATTTTCGGTCTTTCCCGTAGAACGGCTCGTCTTCGTATGACCTCATATACAAGTAGTAACGTCCTGGCACCGTCAATGACTAGAAGAGAACACAATCGAACGATTGCTAAAAATGCACACCGCTGCTACAAATCGAATCAAAAGGTCCTGAACAAAACTCGGTTTACATAAGCATTTCCTAATCTGTTCCGAAACCTTTTGCATTCAGAATTACGCATTACCATAGGCGTTATGAATACGTTTACCATCTATTAAAAACAGCATTTATGCACATTATAGCCGAGAGCATTGCTGCTATGTCCCAAGTATGCAAATAGCCGAAACGCTCATGTATGAGGCGTGTACGCGCCCCTCTCGCGCTGAATTCCCCTATGGGTGCACTTCGCTTTCAGGCGGCGCCGCCAAGATGTCCTCGCGTACCCAGCAGCACATCCAGGGTGGCCCAAGTTGGCGTCAAAGTGGTTCATTGAAGAGCGATACATACCCATTGGCACATGCCATACCTACGCGAACGACTCACATTTTCAAACGTTCGGGATCGGCCCATATATTTTGCTACACAGTCGGAAAGAAGACTGGTCAGCATGCCAAGAGTGCTATTCGCATTATTAAGCTTGACAATCAGAAGTATTATGCTGTTTGATCAAGAGGGTTTTCACGAAAGCGCAAAAATCCGGGCTTTATTAAAGCTGATCGTGGAACCAACTTCTTTAGAAACCGCTTTGTCGCTGGTTCACAATAACAAAATTCTCAGTGAAAGCATGGTCGACCAGGTGTAGTCAAGCACGATCGTCGCTGTGAAATTCTGCTATTAGAGTGCGTGAAAAGTGGTCTGCTCCTGACTATAGGTCTGTATGTACACGTATATATCGCGTCGAAATAGAACACTACTGTACTTGACATGAGTGTCTAGCACGAGGACATGAAACGAAGAATCACATTTGTGTGCAACATGATGCATGAGCGAATATAGCTCATTGAAAGTTGAATACTCCAATTCGTAATTGCCTTACCTTCCATGCATCTTGGTATTTTGATAACCTCGGTTGTCGCTCGAGCAGCTCACTTTCGGCTAGAGCGAGAGTCATGGCGGCAAGGAGGATTCCCAAGGAACCGAGATTCATTGCAGCTACGGACTTCATCTTGACCAAGCTGATGAAAAATTGCGTCCATGAATGAGCACAGTGAGTGAAAGTTTATGAAAACTAAGCTTGCTAATTCTAAGCTAATCTATTCTGATTCAGTAGAATTCAACCATAAGCCTATTCATTTTATATTTATAGTCATTCAAAGCCAAGTCAAGTTTTCTTCAAGAGTACAGAGGGGGAAGAAATCCAAGCAACTCAAGCGCATTTTCTAGCAGTTTGCGCGTTCTCTTACAAAGCACCGAAGAGCTAGGCTGCGACGAGCACTGATGTCTAGTGAAAGCAAGTTGAACATATAGTAAGAGTCGCAATGCTGGGAAGGGGGCACTGACAAATCCTCTCGCTGATAATCGTAATGAGAAATAGCTCACACTTGTCTTTTCGTTTGCAGTAGGCAAACAATTGTTTGCGCTAGCTGATCCATATCGCAGGCAAACACTTGACGAAAAACATTGTTAGTAAGTCATGAAAATAATTACACTCACGAAATTTTTCTAGAGTGGTATCACTTGTACGAAAAGAACCAATTTCGGGAGACTTAGCTAAGTTTAAAGCTAAGAAATTGTGACACAATACTGAAGACCAATGTTTAATAACTGCATCACGCATAAGCTAGCTGCAATGTGCTGCACACCCAAAGGATAAAGAATTTGATGCTGTGTATCGCTCAATTCGCACTTCTCCACAAGAACAATAACTCACCGACGAACAAGAAAGCTCCCTACGACGTGCTGTCTGCGCAAGGTTCACTAGAACTGAAGACCTGTGCAGCGTATGAGACATCTGAAGGAAGTATTAGGTGCAGACGAAAATACCCCGAAACCAAGACGGCTCTGGAAGAAGCGTGACACTGAAGGATTGCCCCACGTCTCCTATCAAGGAAAATTTTCGATCACCGATGTCACGCCACAGTGAGTAGAAACTGCGAACATTGCTATATACTAACGATGTTTGTCGATACGCGTTGTTCGACAGTGCAGCAGAGAGTATATATGTCTGATGAGCACTTTGCGAGTCGAATGCCGTGTTTTCTTGAGCAACCACCCTAGCATCTTCATTTTAATAAAGGATCCGCATGTGGCGATTGCTAATGGGAGCGCTGTGCTTGCATTGCGCCGTTAAGCATTACCGTCTGTGATTTTTGCCATAGTTGGATATGGGTAACATGGTCTTCGTTTTGCGCCATATTTATTATGGCCCAAAAATGCGTTGACGACATTGAGTTTGAAGAGTACAAGTGCATAATGGAACAGTACAAATGGACGACACGCAAATGCTCAGAAGGAAAGCGGACAAGCTTTAACTCGCAGCGAAATTTTAATCGCAGAAAACAAGGTAATATACATATATATATGCACAACATACACACCGATTAAGCAGTTTCACCAACTTGCCCAACTTTCCATCCTATTGCAGTACAGGTGCCCTGGCAATGGAAAGCAATGGTTCTGACCTTCCTCCAGTGTGCGTGCATTTTGAGTTTCCAAGCCATTGCTTGCATTACCGAACATGTCATCATGCTACTTACTGGGATCTTGTAAATACCTCAGTGTTGCTAAAGTGCATAATTTGAAACGGTTAGTTTTTCTGACTCTCCGGACGTTCTTTATCCTTTTTTTTTACTTCCGGCATGCTGGAAAGAACCTGCCGGAAGATGCCCGTCTCGTTATGACGTCAATCGCGGAATGCCTTCGGACCAATTACACTATGCAATTTATTTACCTTCTGGTGGAATTGAACTTTTCACATTTTTTTTTTTATTGAAGAGAATGTTAGGAGAGGTTGGCGCCTTTATGGTGGCACCGGCTACTCCTTGTCACTTGGCAAACGAAACAAATTTGCGTAAAAAGTGGAGAATAGCGACACAAAATATAACTTTCCACATACTGAGGGCAACAACCTCGCTACGAAAATTTCTGTACTTTTAGCAAGAAGTGGCGTTCCGCAGGGCATTTTCACGTAACATTTGAGAAAACAAGACATGCGCCTGCAGGGACGCGCACTTCCATATGTTTATTTCGGAACCATCTTTAGAAATGTTTTGTATAGAGCCTGCACATCACCGGCTGAAAAGAAAGTAAGCGCATCCCGAAGGCTTTTTCTGGAATCTATGGAAAGCGAAACTTTCATGAAACGGTTAATGAAACGCTATTAATTTTCCCAATTTCGTTTCTGCGTCTTTGACGTAAAGAAAACTCGCGTGGGCGCCTCCCTTCTCGCGGACCCGTGCTACGCAATTAGACGGACGCTGCGACTATGTAAAAAGCTCGCTGAGGTTGGCATTGTTGAGGAATGCGTGGGATTGAGACCTAATGGTTAGAGCGTCAGGCTGCTGTGCCGGCGGACCGAGGTTCGAAGCTACCATCGGGGGCGAAATTTGATATCACTAAAGAATGAGCTACTCGGCAGCACAGTCACTGTCAGGAAAGTCTAGAAGGGTTGACAACGAGCTTTCATTTTAAGAGACCTGTTCGGACTACAGCTTGAAACACTCATGCCTAGTACTTGGAAGAGGCGTCACTCGTTACTTTTCATCTAATGTTTATCTACCTCGCTCATGCCTGGGATACTGAAACAATTAAATGTTGTTGTTTTCTTGTTGACATTCATGATAGCGTTTAGTCCTTCCTTTCAGTTTCTTTCACCGACGCGCTCTTCTCCGTTGTTTTTTTGCGGAAACAATTATTTGACTTTGCCTAATTTAAATACGATACCTCATTTTTTTTCTAAAGGGATGCTTGCTTGTGAGAATTGTTAAACTTGCCGAGACACCACTGTCAATTTCCCTGTGTTCTCATACCGTCTCTAGAGAGGAAGACAAAGAGTGGGGAAAGGCAGATAAGTTAACCAGAGGAAAGTCTTCGGTCTGGTACCCTGCATGTGGCTTGGGAAAAGAGTATAAGGAGTAAGCGAGAAAGATATGGAAAAGAAGAAAAATGTAGCTGCTACAGGCGTTCACTGAGACACATGGAATAGTTTCTATTCCCCATCACGCCATTGTGGTCTAGTGCGTGCGTAAACTTTCAGATCGCTTATTCACATCCGCATATTTAGTTTTGCAAGTATGATGAGTCCATCCGTCATGTAGAACTTATATGGTTGTGGTGATCGAAGAGTTCCTTTAAACGAAAGCTCAACTGTAGGTGAACTGCAAGCAGTTGAAAGAGGGCTTTCATCTTTATCTATCTTCTCGCTCTTCAAACGTGTATTTGGGCATGGCGATAGCATACACGAGTTTGGTGAGTTCGTGGGTAACATATATTGCTCCGCAAGAACTGAAGTGTCAGACCTTGATATAATGAAATCTTTGAATATAATGCGGTCGTCTACTAACAAGTACGCGTGACTTAAACCTACCTCGCATTGGTATTGACATAGATAATGTGTTGGGATTAACTTTTTGGGTATGAAGAACAGACGTGCGACGACTGCAGACTCAAAGTGTCTGTCCAGTCAAGGAGGCTTTCTTTCCTTCTTTCTTTCTTTCTACTTTCTTTCTATTTCATAGCCGCGATCAATCTGTTTTATTTTAAGATGCAAGTCCTCTGCTCTCTGATATAAACTCACAATCATAATCATCACCATCATCATCATCATCAGCCTGGTTACGCCCACTTCAGCGCAAAGGCCTCTCCCATACTTCTCCAACAACCCCGGTCATGTACTAAATGTGGCCATGCCGTCCCTGCAAACTTCTTAATCTCATCCGCCCACCTAACTTTCTCTCGTCCCCTGCTACGCTTCCCTTCCCTTGGAATCCAGTCCGTAACCCTTAATGAACATCGGTTATCTTCCCTCCTCATTATATGTCCTGGCAATGCCCATTTCTTTTTCTTGGTTTCAACTAAGATGTCATAAACCCGCGTTTGTTCCCTCACCCAATCTGCTCTTTTCTTATCCCTTAACGTTATACCCATCATTCTTCTTTCCATAGCTCGTTGCGTCGTCCTCAATTTAAGTAGAACCCTTTTTGTAAGCCTCCAGGTTTCTGCCCCGTAGGTGAGTACTGGTAAGACACAGCTATTATACACTTTTCTTTTGAGGGATAATAGCAACCTGCTGTTCATGATCTGAGAATGCCTGCCAAACGCACCATAGCCCATTCTTATTCTTCTGATTATTTCCGTCTCATCATCCGGATCCGCCGTCACTTGCTGCCCTAAGTAGATGTATTTTCTTACCACTTCCGGTACCTCGCTACCTATTGTAAATTGCTGTTCTCTTCCGAGGCTGTAAAACATTACTTTAGTTTTCTGCAGATTCATTTTTAGACCGATTCTTCTGCTTTGCCTCTCCAGGTCAGTGAACATGCATCGCAATTGGTCCCCTGAGTTACTATGCAAGGCAATATCATAAGCGAATCGCAAGTTACTAAGGTATTCTCCATTAACTTTTGTCCCCAATTCTTCCCAATCCAGGTCTCTGAATACCTCCTGTAAACAGGCTGTGAATAGCATTGGAGAGATCGTATCTCCCTGCCTGACGCCTTTCCTTATTGGGATTTTGTTGCTTTCTTTATTTAGGACTACGGTGGCTGTGGAGCTGCTACAGATGTCTTTCAGTATTTTTACATAGGGCTCGTCTACACCCTGATTCCGTAATGCCTCCATGACTGCTGAGGTTTCGACAGAATCATGCGCTTTATCGTAATCAATGAAAGCTATATATGAGGGTTGGTTATATTCCCCACATTTCTCTATCACCTGATTGATAGTGTGAATATGGTCTGTTGTTGAGTAGCATTTACAGAATCCTGCCTGGTCCTTTACTTGACAGAAGTCTAAGGTGCTCCTGATTCTATTTGCGATTACCTTACTAAATAGTTTGTAGGCAACCGACAGTAAGCTGATCGGTCTATAATTTTTCAAGTCTTTGGCGTCCCCTTTTTTATGGATTAGGATTAGGTTAGCATTCTTCCAAAATTCCGCTACGCTCGAGGTCATGAGGCATTGCGTATGCAGGGTGGCCAGTTTCTCTAGAACAATCTGCCCACCATCGTTCAACAAATCTGCTGTTACCTGATCCTCCCCAGCTGCCTTCCCCCTTTGCATAGCTCCCAAGGCTTTCTTTACTTCTTCCGGCGTTACCTGTGGGATTTCGAATTCCTCTAGACTATTCTCTCTACCATTATCGTCGTGGGTGCCACTGGTACCGTATAAATCTCTATGTAACTCCTCAGCCACTTGAACTACCTCATCACTATAAGTAATGATATTGCCGGCTTTGTCTCTTAACGCATACATCTGATTCTTGCCAATTCCTAGTTTCTTCATCTTCACTGCTTTTAGGCTGCCTCCTTCCTGAGAACGTGGTCAATTCTAGCCATATTATACTTCCTTATGTCAGCTGTCTTACGCTTGTTGATTAACTTCGAAAGTTCTGCCAGTTCTATTCCAGCTGTAGGGTTAAAGGCTTTCATACATTGGCGATTCTTGATCAGATCTTTCGTCTCCTGCGATAGCTTACTAGTATCCTGTCTAACGGAGTTACCACCGATTTCTATTGCACACTCCTTAATGATGCCCACAAGATTGTCGTTCACTGCTTCAACACTAAGGTCCTCTTCCTGAGTTAAAGCCGAATACCTGTTCTGTAGCTTGATCTCGAATTCTTATATTTTCCCTCTTACCGCCAACTCATTGATTGGCTTCTAATGTACCAGTATCTTCCGTTCCCTCCTCAGGTCTAGGCTAATTCGAGTTCTTACCACCCTATGGTCACTGCAGCACACCTTGCTGAGCCCGTCCACATCTTGTATGATGCCAGGGTTAGCACAGAGTATGAGGTCTATTTCATTTCTAGTTTCGCCGTTCGGGGTCCTCCACGTCCACTTTCGGCTATCCCGCTTGCGGAAGAAGGTATTCATTATCCGCATATTATTCTGTTCCGCAAACTCTACTAATAGCTCTACCCTGCTATTCCTAGAGCCTATGCCATATCCCGCACTGCCTTGTCTACAGCCTGCTTCTTGCCAAGCTTGGCATTGAAGTCGCCCATTAGTGCAGTGTATTTTGTTTTCACTCTACTCATCACCGATTCCACGTCTTCATAGAAGCTTTCTACTTCCTGGTCATCATGACTGGATGTAGGGGCGTAGACCTGTACAACCTTAATTTTGTACCTCTTATTAAGTTTCACAACAAGAGCTGCCACCCTCTCGTTAATGCTATAGAATTCCGGTACCTTACCAGCTATATTCTTATTAATCAGGAATCCGACTCCTAGTTCTCGTCTCTCCGCTAAGCCCCGGTAGCACGAGACGTGCCCGCTTTTTAGCACTGTATATGCTTCTTTTGGCCTCCTAACTTCACTGAGTCCTATTATGTCCCATTTAGTGCCCTCTAATTCCTTCAATAGCACTGCTAGACTAGCCTCACTAGATAAAGTTCTAGCGTTAAACGTTGCGAGGTTCATATTCCAATGGCGGCCTGTACGGAGCCAGGGATTCTTAGCACCCTCTGCTGCGTGGCAGGTTTGACCGCCGCCGTGTTCAGCTGCTTCGCAGCTGCTGGGGACTGAGGGCCGGGGTTTGGTTGTTGTGTTCATATAGGAGGTTGTGGCCAAGTATGCACCAGGGTGGACAATCCTGCTTTGGTGAGGGAGTGCGTTACCGGTTCTGGTCACCGGGATCAGGCCACACTGCAGGCCTGTTTATGCAATTTTATCAACACGCGGATTTTTTTTTTAATTGGGTGGAAAATTGCACCGCATCGGGATTCGAACCACGAAGCACGGACCTCTTGCACGCGAGGCGGGTGTTCTACCTCTACGCCACCACTGGACCATTAAACTCTGAACTCGCCACGTGATGCTGCAAATGTGGCCTGCTACAGCACATCAGCAAAACTAAGTTATTATTGGTAATTGCTATGAGGTCGCAATGATGTCTGTGCTGTACACTTGCTTAACCCACCCGCGACTAGACGCTTAATTTACAGTGACGCATGCAAAGACGTGCCCAATTTTTTTAAGCCGTTACTGCCCTTGTGTTTAACCCCTCTCTCGCTTTGCGTTGCTGAGCAGCAGATCAAGAGCACGTTAGCTCACGCAGACGTCCTCAACATTGCTTGCAAGTTCTCAGCAGTGCGATTGCCATTCGTTGATGCACTACGGAATCTCAATCATGCTATCCCAAATTTCCAGCCACAATACCCGTGCTTGCTCGTTCCGTAGGGCTAATTCGGTTCTACAAAGACTGTCCCACTATTCGATTTAGACTGCCAACCACACCAGCAGCAGCGGCCCCAATAGACCCATAGCGTGACACAGGACTCAGCCAATTCTCTGGTCGCAAGTCAATCTCATTGAGCGGCCTTAAGTGCCTCTCAACGCCAGAAATCTTGTTTAAAAACTAAGATTTTAGGCCGATTATAGGAGACACGCAAAAATAGAAAAACCACTGCAGTGTAGTTTCTAATGCGTTACTATTACTACCTTTAAAACTCGGGCTCCAATACCGTGGGACCATGACATTATTTTCTGTTGTGTAGTTTTACAATGTGTGTCGCGATCTGCGTTCCACACGGCCATTGTCCCATGGCTGGAAATCCTGCAAAGTTTCGCTCATCCACAATGAGCCAGTGCATGTAATAATGTTCATCTCTCCCTCTCTCTTCGATCGAGGTATTGTGGTGGCATATGCACAATTAGTCTTGTCACCATCTTGATAACGACCTCCGAAAAGTGTCCTTGCACAGACTCAGTATTGGAACGCGTACTTCCTTACAACTAAGATTGTACGTGCGAATCACGTGGCCACGATGTAAACGACTGAAGAAAAATATTTATCCAAAGGGTTCGAGCACGTGCTGCTTCTGAAGTAGCCGCTATGAATACCAAAGCTTTGCCACAAGTTGTCTGTTACGTGGTAAACAGCAAGGCACACATCAGGCAACATTTCTCAAGGGCATGGTGCCTACGTCCTCTGCTCGTTTTCTACTGGGGCTATATTAGCGCTGTCGATGTCGTATGCATGACGCTCAGTTATGGGCGAAAGTGCGCGATCGCCTAAGTTCAAAGAAGGCGTAAATGAGCGAAAGAAGGAAAGCATACATAGAAAGGCCGTGAGGCTTAGCACAGGTAGTTATTGCTTGCTACCCTGCATGGGGAACGGTAAAGGGATAGAAAGAAGAGAAAGGAGCAATATAGCAACTGTAGCAGGCAGCCTTCTCAATCTATTGTGTAGGCCGGTGGACTTTAGGAATTTAAGCAACGTACATAACACCTTTCTAAGCGGACTTCCTCTGGGAGAGCGACCTAGGGCTTTCTGTTATGATAGTGGACTACTTATATATATATATATATATATATATATATATATATATATATATATATATATATATATATATATATATATATATATCCTGCGAGCCTAATTGAAGTAGGTGCCCGCCCAGAAGACGTGTGCCTGGCTATGAAAATTTTAGTTTCACTATTCTGAACATGAGGAACATGACGACTTGCTACTTCATTACTTTGCTCGCGTTTTATTTGCCGCGTTTTCTTTTTGTAATAATCTTACCTTGGGAAAAACGCCCATTATATGTATAAGCATTTTGCATTGAGCAGCTTCCGCCAATAGCATGTGCTATGCATTGGAGGCAAAAGAAGACGAAGAAGAAAATGGAAGCTGCTGTAGCGCATCCCGTTGCTGTTCCCGCAGGCCGACGAAATGGCATTGCTGGGAGGTCCGCCAAACAACCTTCCAACCAGAACGCTCTACAGTACGGCAATTACATTGGCGTCCTGCCGGAACCTGGCCCGGAACCAGCCAGGGAAGCGGCCACGGCGGGAAAGAACCAGGACGGCAGCGCGGTGAAACCAGGCACCGCTCCTGGTAGCGCCGAACAGCCAGCTCCTGTTGGCAGTCCACATCAACCTCCGGACATCGCCGGTAATGACATATCCATTGCTTCCTAGCCTTACTTCTCCATTACTGTTTTGCTTAGTCGGAAACTCGCGGCCAGATGAGGTTTGGTTGCGAAATTAAGAGTTGTGAGACGTATAATAGATCCTGTTAACAACAAACGCACTTAGGCGAAGATTAACGGTGACATCTCGCGATACCATAAAGATTTCAACATTCACCGACACTCTTATTCTCTTACCCATAAAACAAATTACAAACGCGTAAGTGTATAGGACAGTGTGTGACTATATTGAATGTTTTCATGTGCAGTTGCTGGGAACAATGATCAAGTACGACAACGAACAGCAGGTGCTTATGGCATTTTAATGATTCGTCATCGCTCCTTATGCTCCTCTACTTTCCTATTTTCCATTTCCCCTTTTGCCCAGTGTATAGTAGTGGGCCGAAGGCACGCTCCTCCGTCGAGCCTCTCTGACTTTCTTGTAGAGCGCAGCTCCTATAGGTGCCCCTTCCTGGGTTGAGCGTCGGCGTCGGCGTTGGTGTAACCATGCGAACGCGCGCGTGCCACTGCTCGCTCGTTCGTCCTCGTCTTCTTCCACAGCTGGCTTTGATATACTACCCCTCCTTCTGCGAAACCGATCAGGACACTGGCCCACTGCCAGTAGGTGCGGTGATTTTGGTCTCAAATTCTATGCCTCAATGTATCGTGAAATGAAAACACGCATAAAGCTGCGCTCAAATTTCGCATTAGGGAGCATCGTAATTGTTGGACACTTCTTTATATCACAATCTCTTCTTTCTCAACACTTATTCCATTCCAGCATCCACAAAGAAGCAATAAAATCTGAAAGGAGGATTCTCAACTTTAAATCGAATCCTTGACACCGTGTGCTGCTCGGCCGCCTCAATATGACGTCTGAAGTGGCTCGGTGTTAGGTTATCACTTGTACGCCGTGTACCCGGTAAAGTTAATGCTGTACGGAGCATTCGAGGCCAAAGATGCAAAATGAGTGTGAAAATACGAGTCGAAAGCCCGTAGCGACACGTGGCACATCGATCGGCAGAGATAAACGCATAGCGCTACACGACGCTACCTGCGCAGAAATGTCAAGTTTCTTTCATGAATTACGCGTAATATAAGGCGTTCGTAGCACCTAACCTTAGTTTACGTTGCTCTACATACAGCTTGCGCATAACGGCACTTCTTTCCAGGTTTGACATCGCGGACAATCCCTTTACGAAAATTTTGTTGGCGGAGTCAGCACGTGCTGCGTTTTCCCAAGCGTTTGCTTCCAGGCCACCAACCGTGCAATAAGACTAACGAAACTGCTATTTTCCTGTCTAACATAACCTCACATAGCCCGATTTAATAGGACTGTAAGATAAATGAAAGCAATTCAAAACTTTCCTGTGCTCTTCGCAATGCGCTGCCAGGTCGGCTTTATGCCTTAGAGCAGTTAGCTGGTACTTCCCTAGCACTACAAGCAGCCATTATCAGCTGTCCTGCGTTACAGGTCACGGCAAGCCTGCAGCGATTCGGATGTGATGCAGTCGCCGCTCCTGCCCCACCCCGAGGCCCCATAATCTTATTATTGCTCTAGGAACTCAATTCAGCCATGAAGCTGCGTAGAAGATCGTGTGCGAGAAATCGCGTTCTCTTTTCAACAAGACGATGTAAAAAAATGATATTGCTGAAAACGTGTGAAGGCGCGTATTATATTGACGTTATATCACTAACTCCTGCTGTCTCGAGGAAAAGCTGTTGGACTACACTGTCCTTAGGTATTGTTTGATTTTCAACAACGGGTTTCCTACTAGCGCCAAATAAACTTTAGGGCAAATAGTCCTAATAGGAATGCGATTAACGGCGAACATCTAGTCCGCAATGCAAGAAACGCGCATAATAACTATTGCTTCGGAGGGAATCTCAGTGAAATTAAGGTTATAAATCAACGAGGGTAACTACGCAGCCCTTCTCACTTGCCAGGAAAGGTCACGCTTTGAGTAATCAAATTAGGGATGGTTGAACCCCGACTGCGTGGCTATCGTTTTTCTTTTTCACGAACTGCTTCTAGGATTCCGCACGATGTCGCTTATTGCGCTTTCTCATAGATTGTTCATTTACCGTGCTTACAATAACTCGTAGCTTTCATTGACAACCTTCCGGGACTTCGGTGACCGTGGCGGCTGCTAAGTGCTGCTGTGTGGTCTTGGCGAATCTGCTCACACACGTAAAATGAAAATTGTGCCGATCTAACGTACAAATCGGAACCCATGTCAAGCGAAGCTTTTCTGCAGCGCTTATCTTGCGCTCAATGACTCTCGTCCGCGCGTGCTACGTGACGCCACCAAGGTTCCAATCGTCCGAAAAAGTGACTTGGCGTTGGCACGAGACAAGTACGTGAGAGAAGTGCTCGAGAGAAGTGCTGTTGCGCTGAGAAACGGCAGTCCGATCTCCCTAGTGGACACTAATTAGTCTATTTTCTCTGTGTAAGCCACACGGCAAAAAAAAAAGAGTTGCAGTGTCCAGAAAAATCTGGGGAGGGGGCGAGGGGTCCGCTACAGGAAAGCTTTCATTAAATAAATTACACGTCCGATGGTAGGATTCAACCTCAAATCTCTGAGCACGCGAATCTATAGACTAACCACTATAGGGCCGATTTGCGGGCATACTTCTCTTGTGCTTGATACAATTGGTTAGTGCGTGGTGTCAGGTGGCACGTGCGAGTGCGCGCACAGCGTGCGTCATTTTCTGTTAGGCGATAGGCACAGGCAATAAAGCGGCGAATAATGTCAGCTTAACCAGTGCTTTTTCGCATCGTACGTCTCTGTGCATGCATACACCTCTCCCCTTACTTCTCCCGCCGACAAACCTCAAACGTGACCTTCGTTCTCGGGACATCGCTGCGTCCCCCACCTCACGCAGTGTGTACTCACATGAATCGATGTGTGCCTTCCCCTCATAAAGCTTCCGCGCGGTGTGCTGCATGATGATGATGAGGAGGAGGAGGACCGTATTGTTCCGCCAGACAAGGATCTTCCCTTCCCCGTCTCCGCCACACAAGCCTATGGGACGGGGCCCGGGACCTCCGCGATTAGAGGCAAACAAAGAGGTCTTCACTCTTCGCGGCTTCTTCCGCCAGGCGAATGGCTTGTTGCTGTGGGGTAGGGTCCTCGCTCCACAGCAGGGCTTCCCAGGCCTCTCTACTATTTGTATTTGCTTTAGCCCCTGGGGAGCCAGCGCATTCCCAGATGATGTCGCCGAGGGTCCCTCTCGCCCCACAATGCTCGCACTTATCGTTTTGTCTATCATCTATCCGAACATATGCCCAGACTGGGTTTAAAAAGTTCCCAGCTTGCACGCGCCGCCGTGTGTCTGCCTCCCCATTGTTCAGACTTTTATCCGGTGGCGGCGCCAGGCTCCGGCGTAACTGATAGTATTCGACAATATCTGTATAATTTAGCAGACGCTCGTCCATGTTCCGGCAGTCAGGCGGCTCCACAGCTACCCTGAAGCAGAGAGCTCGGGCTAACTCGCGGGCCACCTCGTTGCCAGGAACGGACGTTTGTGCGGGGGTCCAAATTAAGCTAATTTTTCTGTTTAGCCGTCTACTGGCCTGAACCCTTGCCACTTCCGGAGAGGTTCTACCCTTTACAGAATTTCAGATGGCCATTTTGCTATCGCTAATTATGAAATGGGCTTCCGTTCCAAAGCAAGCGAGCGCTATCGCAACTTCTTCAGCCATTACCGTATTGCGGCTTCTAATGGTGCGGGCATACAGAAATAAATTCAACAAGAGGGGACACTCTTCAAAAACTGGCAACAGGAAACACGTCTCGCCTAGTTCCAACCGCTAGGTGAAGCGAGCATCAGGAAAAAAAAGAATGTTAAATAAATTTACAGACAACGTTTTATTTTTTTTTAATTCTTTCTCACTAAAGTGAAAAAAGTTTTGCGTGTAAATGAACTTCCACTTTGCGATTGATTTTTGTTGCGTCGCTTAGCAACAAGCTAGCGGCACGCCAGACGCGCGTGCATACGTCATGCGCCAGACAAGCTGCAGGAGTGAGCTAGGCCGGCTGCGGATGTGAAGCGCGTGTGCTCGGCGACCCGTCTTTTCTGGATGTAGCCCGTTTTTTTATTTATTTTGTTTTGCTCCCGGCGTTCTTTTGTGTTCCGTCTGCATTTTGGCACAGCACGGCTGCACTACTGGACTACAACAAGGTGAGGAATTTTGTTTGACACTCTGCGACGCACTTCAAGCACATTAGGCTTGCTGCACAAAACGGAACGTATATAGTGACGCAGTTATCGAAAAACAGCTCCGCTGCCCAAGCCTAGTTCATTTGAGTTAATTATTCGTACTGGGAGATGTTGGAAACGCTTTCAATGAGCCCAAGCATAATTAAAACTTATTTCGGTAGTTTTTTGGCACGCTCGCCGCACCTGGCTTTGTGATGAAAAGCACCTTTGCCATGTGACGCAGTTTCGCGTGTACTGAATCTTACCGGGACAAGTTTTGGCCCTTTCTCTGACCCCAGACATAATTGTAACTAATTTCACTACTTTGGGGGTACTTTTCAAGCACAGTGGCCACGCTCGGCGTAGTGGCGCAGTTAGCGAGAAGCAGCTAGGCTGTGTGCCGCAGTTAGTTTCGCGTGTACTGAATCTAATGCTATCTTCGGCTGGTCGTTTCTGAGCACTCTGGAGCGCTCTCGCGAGCGGCGTTGTCTTCGGCTGGTTGAAAGAGGGTGCGCGCCCTGCGTTCGGCTGGTTCTTCTCGATTGCTCTCCTCCCTCTTGGAGCGCTCTGAGGCGCTCCGAGCCTTGTCGTCGGAGCAGTCATCGAGATTGAAACGTCATCGCAGCGCCGGGTCGCTGCTGTTGGCGACGGCCCACGTAACCTTGGCAACCTAGGCCACTGCATGCTGGCGTTTCGACGAACGTTCGTCCCGCCGGCACGTCCGCCGGTTTTTCCGGCAGCGCCGGATGCTTTGGATAGGCGAAACATCGGACGTTGGCAGTAGTCACATGGTTTCGCATCAGCACTTTCTTCCTCCGAGAGCGAGTCGCACGTTCGGCTTGCGCGCTTGTCCCCTACCTTTGAGCTCGGGAAACGACCGATCTACCCGACTCTGCTTCGGCGCATACAGGCGACCAGTCGAAGACACCATAAGAGGTAGAAGTTCGTGACGCATTCTCTGACCCAAAAAAGTATTAATTCATTTGATAACTTTTTGGGATATAGTGAGGCATGCTTGCCACGCCTAGGGTTGTGAAGCTGTTAGCAAAAAAGCAAGCCGGCCATAGTGAGTTAGTTTTGCATGTACTGAATTTTAGTGGGACAAGTTTGTGACGCATCTTATAGCCCTGCAACAACATATACTTTATTTCGGTACTCACGCTTGTCGAAAACGCGACGAGTGATCGCCGAGAGTGATAACACGGGAGGGTTGCTTGCGCCGGCAGGACGCGTAAAAGATAACACAGAGTAGCTCAAGAACTTGACATTTATGTATTCTAAGCGACTGAAAACAGGCTTTGCACCCACGAATCTGTCTTGAGTGCGACTAGAAGGCATTCTGCGAGCGTGTAACATGGTCTGGCTGAGCCTGTGTTGTAGCCACCTCTGTGCACTTGGCGTACCATCGCGTCGACTGAGGCCAAGTTGGAAACGCGCAGTCACCCGTGTATTTGCGCTCCTAAATCGCAGGAAGTAATGCCCGGGAAGGGAGGGATGCTTGAAAATCGGATGTTTTCTTCACATTTTATGGCATTGTTTGGGAGGAGTCTTTGCTGCGAAATGTGCGTAAAAGTGAATTTATCTGTAATGCCGCTCATTCACCACTTACGCACGTTTCGCCTCTACACGCAATACTTCTGCTAGGTCAGTATACCAAAATGATACATGCTTGCAATTTACTTTCTTTCAGCTGATGACATCCGGTGGGGCTTCGTACGGCAACGACTGCTGCTTACCTGGTGCCACAACTTTGGATGAATGCAGAAGAAGCGCGGAACAAGCATTTATATAGAGCAAAATAAACATTTCGTCATTTCAGAAGACGTCTTTCGTTTTCTTTATGAAATTGTACCTGACAGATTCGGCGCAGTCTTGTAAAGGTCGTTCGCAATCATTTCTACTAAATAATGAAGCGATTCCACGGCAAGGCTACGCGGGGTTCAGCAGAAGCGAAAAAACAAAAATTAAATGAATGCCGCGCCGAGCAGCGCAGCCGGCGCGGCGTGTACTAACTGGTGTTCAAAACGCGCGCGCCGAAAACCAAAACCGGAAGGTGTTGATACCACCCGCTTGGTGTGCTACAGTCAATTCGGCCGCTGGGCTCGATGGGAGTGTCCGCTCTTGTTGAAATTTCTTTCTCTACGGTGCGGGCCTGTACGGGGGAACCTCGGCCGTTGACCACCGAGTCGGCCGACGCAGCCGTCTTGCCACTTTCCGCATCCACGTACGCAACCGACTTGCTGTCCAACGAATCGAAGCGTTTGATTAGTGCTTCTGCTCTCTTTTCCCTCCTCTCTGTGTTGTATATGGGATGCGTGTTATGAGGGAGTGGGTAAATTTTCTCGTCGTTCCTGCGGGATGTTTGACTTGTCTCGTAGTCCCCTATCTGTTTACAGGCCTACCACTTCGAGGATAGCTCTGCCCATGGTCGTACGGCTTAATCTTTTGAGCTGCGAAATTCTGACAGCCTCCACTATTTCGTCCCTGGTATCGTGCACTCCCATAAAGAGGAGCTTCTCTGTGGAGTTGCTAACTGGTCAGCCGAAGGCCCCCTTTATGCACTGTCGAATGAGAGAGTCGAGTTTCCTCCTCTCCTTCTACCTGATGTTTAAGAAAGTCGTGGCATAGAACACGCGGCTTAATATATATGCTTGGGTTAGTTTAAGCAGGCTTCTTTCCTTCAGGCCTTGTCTTTCAGTGTGACCCTTCTAAATATGCCAAGGGCTTGCGTGGCAAATCCCTCTAGCCTTGCGACGGCTCCATCATTATATCCATTCTCTTGAATGAATAGTCGTGAGATTCTCATATGATTTACCTTTCGGACTGGTTTTCCCTGTGCTTCAATGTCAAATTCTCAGCTGCACTTATAGACGAATAATTCCGACTTTTGAGTAGAGCATGAGAGACCTCTGCTGGTACCATATTCCACGACAGTGTCCGCCGCCGCTTGCAGACGCTCCTCTATGCTCGCATCTCTCCGTTGGTTGGTCCGGAGGTTGATGTCACCCGCATACATACTGAAATTGAGCCCCTCTATGCTTCTCAGAGCTTCGGGGAGGCTCCTCATCACCACTTTGAAGAGGAAAGGGGAGAGAACCGAGCCCTGCGGCATGTCCCTGCTCCCTAACCCCCCCTTTAGTGTGGAACATTCAATGTGCGGGAACTTCATTCAGGCAGTTCTGTGGGACAAAAAGTCCTTAATGTAGTCGTATGTTCACGCGCCTACCCCAATTTCTTGGAGACCGCGGAGGATCGCTTCCTTTTTTAAGATTATGATTATCAATAACAATAACATCATCGGTAGCCTAAACATTGCGTGACGTTCAAGTTCAAGGAGCAAATGCAGCAAAACTAAATTAACTAAGCGAATTTAAGAGTAGCGGACAAAACATTTCACCCAAATATGCAATAAAAAAAAGAATTTCAAATATACATGACCATAAATGCAACAATAGAAACAACAACAACAAAAACTTCGAAATACACATGACTATTAATAAAAAAGAAAGGTATCAGAACAGCGGAATATTTGAAGTAATAAGGGTGAAGAAAAAAAGAAAAAAATGAAATAAAAAAATCATTAAATATTAAATATTGAAGGCATATTAAAGGTATGCACCGCGTTTACTTTTAATGTCTATAATTGTTCGCTTTACGAAAACTTCATTTCCCATAGAGTCAAACATGTGCTTTGGATCGGCATATTTTTCTCTTCGCGATGATAATCTAGTAATATACCTATCATCACTTTTTCTTTCAGCGTCTCTATGTGGTTTCCTTGAGAAGGCATCGAACTACAGACTTCTGTGGAATGAGTAGCTGGAAGAGTATAGGTTCGAGCTGACGTATACTACAATCGCCGTGCGTTTCCTCAATGTAAATGTGTTTTTTGAATACTTTTGTTTCTCCGAAACATTGTTTCCATTTTTTGGAGCACTAAACTCCCAATGCGGCATTTTTCTGTGCTATCTACCATCTTCTCGCGTTTGCTATTCCTGTAATCCCTCCCTCATGCAACGTGCAAAATTCTGGAACCTGTGAGGTAAATCTATAACTTTTTTTTTTCATTCGTATAACTCAATTGCTTAATAATTGCATGCGTAGCCTGATTTGTCTAAGAGAATCCACGTACCACAAACGCGGCAAACAACGGACGGAAAACAACTTGGTGGTGTGATGCAATTCGTGAATCGGCAGACATAGAATTGAGTCAGCTGACACAAGACAGAGATGTCACAGGAGCAGACACAAAATAGTGGACACATTACGGACATAATGAAGTACAGAAATTTGTTATGCCCGGCAGGGCACATAAAATTAAGGAAATAGAATAATGATGATGATGGATGTTTCTCTACCGTCCTTTTACTTCTCTTTGCTTTAGTGTGCTTTTGCTTGTTATATCATAGACAGGGCAGTTATAAACACGGCATCCAAGGCTGCAGCAGCGCTTACGCCTAATACGGTAGGCTCCATCCCTGCAGGCGGTCAGCTTGAGGGTACGAAATCTCAACAGCCCTGGGCCGCCGACGAGCGGGAGTCAGCCTCGGAACTCGCCTGGATTAACTGCGCGGTCCTGTACCTCATTGTAATTGTGATCGTCGGAAGCCTGATGGTGGCCTACATGCTACGCCTGCGATTAGCCAAGCCCAGCGAAGACAACTTGACCGTCTACCCACTGTTCGCCGTCTACGAACAAGTAACGGCAGAGGACCATGAGGGTGTACTCGACGGGGCCGCAGACGAAGCAGCAAGCTCTACCTCCGAACAGCGAGATGCAAACATTCCTGGGGCCCAGACATTCGCCCAAGGCAACCGGCTGGCGTCGACCGACGTAAACAGCGCGGCAGAGGCGTGGACTTCGCATGGGACTGATACGGAGCCGTTCACCCGGCAGGAATAGTGTTGTTGTGTGGCGTGCTTAAGATTACTTCCTTTATTATATTGATATGACGCGCTCACATGATGCTAACATTCTTGCTGAAATTTACTTCACCCGCGTTTCCGTGCTGAAGAAGCTTTCAGTTTTTTTACCGGCGGTTTTTTTTTTCTATTATTATAAATTACCATGCCGCTGTTACTGTGACCGTCGCGCTGTAGATGAAGGCCTAGCTTGGTCACTTCGATGTATTCTCTCTCAGATTTGTCCCACCACAGCCCATTTCTTCAGCACAAACTTCTAGTGGTTTGTAAAAAAAGCACTAAAGGAATAAATATCGCGTCCATGTGAGATTCTTTACGTGCTGTTGACAAATTGCCGGGGAATTATGTCGCCAACGCTTTGTCTCCGGCGCCTGTTTTCACGAACAGCTATTGAATAGAGCAACTGAATGCTGTTTACTGATCGCATGGAACTCTGACGGCATACACCTAAGCGAAAAAAGTGAGTGCCACATTTAAAAGAGCGACAAAAGCAACATGATGTCACGGTGTTCCTGATTAGAGGAATATTCTAGAGCTTGATGACAGCAGCTAAAGATGGCAGGAGGTAATGAAACGAGTGTGCGTGAAAAACCGGATCAGTAGCTTGTGTTCCTGTTTTCTTTTTCACAGAAATTCATCGGGCCCGCGCGCAAGAGCTGAGCTTGGTTACGCATTACGTATTTCTGGTTACTAGATGTCTGGGCACTAAGTAATCAAGTTGAATTTTCCTGTTTAACTCATCAATAATGGACATCCCTACGCAACTGTGTTTGGTCAATTGTTTGTTACCTTTTCCGTGAAGACATTCCAGACGTTTCATACTAAGTACGAAAAGAGCGGCTGCTCTCAGTAAAAACTCTGGTAGGACTTTTGACGTCGTTATTGTTGCAAAAGTGCGAGCGCTCGTGCCGCCCTATGAAAAGAAACTGCGCGTATACATGACCGCGTATGGCGGGAATCGCTATCTTTAAAGGCCGCGTCTTGCATGGCTCCAGTAGAGTCATAATTGTTAGTCTGCATTTTTTTGATGGTGTACGAAGTCATTTAGCGTTGTGCTGTCGTCCTTGCGCCTGTTGTAAGATCAGTGAATGCCCGTCCCGAACGCTCGATATGTTATTGCAGCACCCTCCACTCGCCACAATATCGTCAATTTTATTAACGCTTCGTTTGTAGAGAACATCTCAAAGAACAAGTTACATTTATTTTACACAAAAGAAGCGAATACCGTGCTTCACTGGCTTGTCACGGTGTTTTATTAACTTTGCAATCTGTTATACCACGAAACATGAACCGGGTGGTGTGAACGTCAATCAGCAGTAGAAAAAAGAAAGGAGTCGTAAGCACGTACGCACTAATATCATATCGCGTCGTACACATTATATCATGATAGCAGCATTACGATAATGGCGATAATTGCATCACTCTAGCTTATCACCTACGCAACCAGGGGTGTTATCTCAAGTGGTCCTGGTGCCACTATGGTGAATTATTGTCAATTAAACCATGGGCTTTGGTACTCTGATTTCCTGCTAAGAAAGGAAAGTTAAAATTCGGTATTTACCGAACATCATCTGTGACACGGCAGTGTCAAGACAGAGAACGTCATAATGACTTGAAAAGCACCTACTATAATTTCGTCTCCCTTTTCATTGTGACTTTGCTAGCGTGATGCAAGCGGCTGCTATTACTTAAAATAATGCAACCTAATGATTTTAGCTCCTCATAAATTTAAAACATTGTCGCATCGCTGCAGTACGTGTAACCGTGCAAGGGCGATAAAAATAATCTCGTTTGAGCAACCTGATGATCCTACCAACGTATCGCCACTCACAGGGGCTTAGCTTACTTAAATGAACTCTTTTTGAACATCATGCACAGCGAATCAAAAAATAAAAGGAAAAGGAGATATAGAGCGCGCATTAGTTTGTGATGGAGAGTGCGCCTTAACTTGCTACTTTACCTTAGTTCTAAAGGAATACAGATTTTTCTTACTAGTGCAAGATCTACACAGAGTGCCGTAATGCTTAACTGGCGCTACAAATATCAACCGAGCAGGCGGAACGCAAGAGAAACATACACAAAAAATCATGAGCCATTCCACTCTGAGAAGGTGGATTACCAGCGAAACTGCGTAGCACATTACAAAGAGCTGACAAAGAATTTTGAACAAAGGTACGAACCCATTTCTAGTCTTGATTGGTGGTCATCGGGACGAAAGGTACGCACATACGTTTATTTTTATACATCCACGTTCTTTCAGGTCATACATTCGTCATATACATTCGTGTTTTCATTTCGCGATATATTGAGGCAAAGAATTCGAGACCGAAATCACCGCACCGACTGTCAGTGGGCCAGTGCCGTCAGCGCCTTCGCATAGGGTGGGGCAGTATGGGACTGCTGACATGATGAGCGGCAACGGAGCCAGCTGTGGAATAGGACGACGGCGTCGGACGCCGGAGATGTGACACGAGCGCGTTCGCGCGGTTACGCCGACGGGCTCCAACGAGCCAGCCGCAGTAGAAGACGAACGCGCTAACAGTGTAACACTGACGATGATAGTTTTTGCTCAAACAGATGCGTAGACGGACACGAAAAATGCACGGAACCCTAGCCATGAACAGATTCACTGCAAAAGCCCCAGAA
The DNA here is from genome assembly GCF_038994185.2 of Dermacentor albipictus. Lineage (NCBI taxonomy): Eukaryota > Metazoa > Arthropoda > Arachnida > Ixodida > Ixodidae > Dermacentor > Dermacentor albipictus. The sequence continues at coordinate 484,317,051 of NC_091821.1, forward strand.
AGTGCCGAAACAGATACTGTGTGATTGAGTGCCAGTCCCCCGTTGAATGCAGGTTTGAATGTGGCCATTGGAGGGCAATATAACATTAATTCATTGCAATCAGCGTGTTTCACTGCCAGAAAATGGGGATAAATCTTTCATAGCGGAACGCGGTCGCGCCAACTTCAATGGGTGCCGTCGACCGCTTGTCCACACTAACGCGGCGGTGGTGCTACCACTTATTGTTCGATCTCGCAGCGACTAAGTAGACACCACAGCGCTTTGTGGTGACTGCTCTGTCTGTGTCTGTCAATTTCTTGTGCGCTGTGATGAAATAGACAATTTTTGGTGGTATTCTTTTTCCAACATTCATATTCTATTCGAAAATTTAACTATTCCAACACCCCCACTACATATGCATTACAGTGAAGTTCTGTTTCGCTAAGCCCGTACTTAATTCGCCTCATTCATATCTTGTGGGCTACTTCCTTGGTGCTAATTTGTTTCTTTGAAGAAAAGGATCCTAAAAGAATAGACCTTTAAAGAAAGATAAAAAGCACGATTAAAAAACAAAGGAAGCAATATAAAATACTCATCAAATGCCTATTTCTGTAATCTTTTTACTCGAAGCCGTCTTGAAGAGGAAAATATATATACCATAAAACTGGTCGTATTGTGCAACAAGGTAAGCCACATATCACCTACCAGCATGCCTCAGAAATCAGCAAGAGTCGCAAATCCCCACAACGCTACTCACGGGCCCAATGCGATCGTGGGTCACACTGTATCCGGGATCGGCTCAGAGTTCATCGCGCCATCGCTTGAATCAGTTCAGTTTACTGTTGAACTGTTTCCAAGACTAGCTCACATTATTTGGCAAGAAGCCGACTGAGCAGATGCGCCAAACCCCTAGAAGTGGGAGGCTTAGACAGCTTTGCTTTAATAAGGGAATATGCGCATGCAAGCTTATGTCTGTTGCAGCGAGAACATTTAGGTACCATTTGTTGTTTCAGTGCGTATTTGTGCGGAGAGCCAGAAACCGGCACAAGTGCAGGGCTATAGTACGGATGGGCTACATATAAGCCGATTCATTATATAGGTGCTTTCGTGCGTCTGGGTGGCGGCGGCGGCAGCAGCAGCAGCAGCAGCAGCAGCACAGAATGGTAGCCAAGTACGCCAACGTTCGGGTGAGCTCGTCTATACAGGGTGTCCAAGCCAACGTTATCCAAGCTCTTAAAAAATATGCAATGTACGAGGATGCAACCAAGGATATTTCGTCAACAGTGACGTACTGCAGCAGGACGTTTTTTTTTTCATAATTGAACTATCGATAATTAGACTAATTAGTTAACATTTTAATTATTGATCTGAGCACGCGAATAATTGTTTTCAAACACGCGATTCAGTTGTTTTCAATATGCGATGTCTCGGGTAATTATTTTTTTCCCGTGTCATAAAGAAAACGCGCGAAATATTCAAATAGTCGCATGATTACGCGTGCGCACGCCGTGACACCAGCGGTCCCAGGCGTTACTCGGAAAAAATAACTCTCTGTTTCTTCGCGTTCGCCGTCCTCCCTCTCGTTTTTCTTCGCGCTGGTAAAAGGTTGGTCATATATTCAACATTTTATATTTAGCAGCTTGGCTGTAACATTAGCTGGAACATCGTGCACATAGTAAGCTTCACTTTTCAGAAATGCCGGATGCTGGGAACTCGCCTCAGAGTACGACTAGCACTGTACGTGTCGTTTCCAGCGTGAGAAAACGCCGTCCAAAGTCTTACAAACAAGCTGAGATAGCCTGCCGCAAAGCCGCGTGGCTCCCAGGAGAAATAGCGTTCCTTATTTACAGAAAGCCTGGTCATATCCTATCGCTAGCCCTATCTTCTGCCATTTTTTTTTACCGTCGTGAGCCTGCTGACCATGACGGTACCACGATTCGTGGGCGCGAGCTGCTGCGCACTGGTTACTATGCGGAATCGCCACCAGTGCGTGTGGTCCCTCTGCGTGAGTAGCCAGGATGGCCCGTCAAACGCGAGTTGTGAGGGCATAAGGTTCTGCAGCAAACCCGGGTGAGTATTAGTCTTCACTAACTTCATATCGGGCATTTGATGCAGTCGCCTCTACGTGATAAGTGCCTTACGAAAAAGAACAACAAAATTGTGGTGCTCTCTGTATTTACTTTTCGGGAACATATGTTTCGTAAACAGCATTCGTAAGGTCAGCTCTTTCAGCGAACGTAAGTTTCTGCGAAATAGGTTTTGAAGCATTTAAGGAGACGGTGATAATCATGAAAATCTGGAATTCTATTTACTTTCTGTTCTATAATCTATCAAGGCTAAAGCAAAAGTAGGAGTACAAATTTCTCTTGCACAGATACATTGCACAAGTGCAACGGCATCTGCGCGCTGGAACCGCTGCTCACACATGTCTTTTAATGATAATCAGATATTTTAACCTTTGAAAATATGTACATTGAACACCAGCCATTGTATACATGTATTTTAAGCAGATACACTTGAATGCCTCGGTCGCTTGGACTCGTTTCCATATCCATGGAAGAATTCCAGTTTCCAATTGCAGGCCTTATCTTTATTTTGATTTGTACATTATCCGCAGTGTTACTGGCTGCTCCATTATAACGATTTGGTTGCCGTACTTTCTCTGCGCTCATTGGTGTGCCTTTTCTGCGGTTATTTCCACATATAAAGTCACGTGCAGTTGTATGAAAACATATAACAAGCTAAACAAGCTGAAAGGTAGAAGCTGAAAGGTAGAAAAGAAGGCGCACGCTGAATCTTTTTGCCTGCTTCGTTGCTCTGGATTTTTGTAATTCTATTGGCACTCGTGGCAACAACTATGCAAGTCAACTGTTGAAGATTTCTTTGCGATACATTTATTATTGTAGACTGTTCGTTACAAGGTTATATATACTGAAGAACACAGTGTTAGCGAGCGAACGTGGCGCCCAGGCTGTGAGATAGGCCGCACAATTTCAAACGCCCCACTTTTTGACGCGCAATACAGGCTGAAGCTAAGTAACCTCGTTCTCTGGAGCAGAGTTTCATTGCCTACAAAAATGACCAAAACAGGGCATCACTTGAAAGACTGACTTGTGTAGTGTAGCAGAATGCACCGGGTAATCTTGAAGGAGTTAAGATGGCGGCAAAGATCCCAGACTCCTTGTCGCCATCTTAACTCCTTCAAAATTGCCCTACGCATTGCCACCGCACTGCTAAAGCCATTCTTTCAAGTGATGTCTTTTTTTTTCTTTTTTGCTACTCACGCACTGACCGGCTCTTCGATAGGAGCACCTTTCTTCGTCAAAGGAGGCCTCGTCATTGTCGGCATGTTAGTTTTAACGGGTTAGTAGAGTGACGTCACGTCCGGTTGTTGTCGTTGGCGGCTGGTTGTAGAGGGCGAGATTTCAAAGAAAATGAGCGCTGTCGCCTGACGTCTGTAGGCGTGGTTTCTAAGACGAGGGTACAAGAGCAGGAGAGTGAGCAGGTGGGGCGGAAAAAAAAGAAAAAAGAAAAAGATCGTTGGCGGCAGGCCACAAATACCAGCCGCCAACGACCCCCGGAACGTTCCCTAATCCCTCGCTTCCCGACAGTCTCCCATGCCCTTCTTTTCCTTTTCTTGTTCTTTTTGCCCTCTTGGTCTCTTTTATGTTCTCCTTTTTCTTTTCTATTTTTTTTTCGCCCCACCTGCTCACTCTCCTGCTCTTGTACCCTCGTTTTAGAGACCACGCCTACAGACGTCAGGTGACAGGGCTCATTTTCTTTGAAATCTCGCCCTCTACAACCAGCCGCCACCGACAACAACCGGACGTGACGTCACTCTACTAACCCGTTAAAACTAACATGCCGACAATGACGAGACCTCCTTTGACGAAGGTACTCCTATCGAAACGTTGGCCATCCTTTCCGAGACACCTTATCGCTGTTTATAACATTTACACCAGCTTGCGCCACTCCATATCTCAGCCCCATTCTCGATTTTGGATTACCTCCTTGTATGAAATTTTTCGAAGCACGCGTTTTTTTTAGCCACAGATTGCCCGTGCACTTTTCCCATTTGCATGATGCTCGGGCGTGTAAAAATCGGAATCGCACCTGTTTTCAGATTTTTTTTCTTGGTAGTAACCGTGACCACCCGCCATGAGTGTCCAAACACACATATAGCACTCTGTAACCAGTAACTCCCAACAAGCACGCCAACGCCAACGCCGACATAGCGAGTGCGGCTAAGGTGTCCTCAATAACGGTACTTAATTGAAACCATGTTGGCGGAATATTCTTGCAGGCTTTCTTAAGCTGCACAAACTGCAGACATGGTTCACGGCGAGTGCATCGTTGTCGTTGTCGTCACCTTCCTTTTCATCCAGCTGGGGCGCTATAACGTAAAACTATTCCAAACTTTTCTATTCCAATTTTGCAATCAGCCTTCCGCGATTGGTCAGAAACTTTTTGGACCACCCCTCTTTCCCCTGTCTGTCACGCGACGTCACGAAAACCGCGATAGCTCCCCAACTGAAATAACGTGTACACACGGATTATGCATGATTTGACCGAACAAAAGAAAAATAGTTATTTCTGATTCGACGCCTCTTCGCTGTTAGCCCTCGGCCATTGGTCAAAAGTTTTCGGGCCGCGTCCACTTCACTTCCCTCTCACGCGACGTCACAAAACCGCAAAAACTCACCCCGTCAAAGTGACGTGTACGCGATAAGGATGCATTAATATGCCGAACAAAACAGAATTTTCTTCTGAATAGCCGCAGGCTGCCCCGTTCCGAAAGGAATAAAAAATGGCTGCCGCCGATCACTCAGGCTATGGCTACTCGCACCTGTCAAAGAACATGGGTTTATTTGCGTGTAATAAATCTTTCTAGTGGCTGTGTAACATTTTCGAGCACTTTCGGCCCGTTTACGACCTCTTTCTGCCAACTCTCCTTTGCTGAGGATCCGTTTTAGCGTCATTCTTACGCTTCCTTTGCATGCCGCCGCGATTGCCGACGGGCCACCGCAAGCTAAGTAAAGGAAAGCGGACCAATCGCAGACGCCGGCACCACCCTTTTCATCCGGTTATCAATTTTCAGTGCAGTGGCTCGGCCCTATCGAATCCCTCTCCACTTGAGCGTGCTCCTCGCCTCTTGTGAGCCAATTACATAAGACAAGCCGCTCAGTGTAGGCAATGTTCTTCGTTTTTGAAGCAAACAAAATTGACCTCCTATGAACGAGGTGAGCATTTGATTGGTCTGTTCAGAGAACCCGGCGGGTGACCGCCCGATGCTTGCGTCGCGGTTACGCAAATTTGACGTCAGGAGATCGGAATAAAAACACATTGGAATAGTTTTACGTTATAGAGCCCCTGGTTTTGGTAGCGCAATCACAATATCAATCTTGTATTCTAAGTTTGCTGCACCCTCAACAGCATCCAGAGCATCGCGCAAGCGACAAAACGGCTAAAACAGAACTAAAAAAACAGAACTAACAAAACAGAACTAAAAAAGAAAGGCCCCGATTTATAACTGTGAACGCCCACTGTACCATATCAAGTACACCAAATTTTGAATGCGTGTTCCGCTCTTGGGAATGAAGCCCCAGATTCGACAGTTGGTTTCTAACGAGAATAACGCAAATATATAAAGCAGGCGAGCAGAAAAAAAGTGAAAAGAGAGTGCTCATCCCAGTTCTTTACGAGCCCGCAGTTTTGCTGGAATTGGCGCAAGATTTTTAGCTATGACATAAACAGTAGATTTTAACCTGTGTTAGGTGGTATGTGTGGGCCCACTGGGTACAAGTAACGAAAATAGCCAAAACGAAATATTCAGCTGTTCGAGACGGAGGCATGCTAAAACAAGTGTATTAGTAATGGTACAGTGGGCGGTAATGGGTTTACCCATTGGTGCCCACTGCGTCAATTGCTGCGCGACTGGCCGCTCGAGGCGCTTGGCGCGTATTCGCGGGCTTCTGTGACGCTCGGAAAAATACTTTTATGCAGCACGTATTGAGCAACATAAAGCTGTATCGGGAGCATTTCATATTGCTGTAGAATTTTCTCATTGACGCGTTTAATAGAATCATAACATTTCACAAGTTACTTTTGCGCTTGAGTGCACAAAACGACGTTTTCGTAAGAAGGTAACTGGAACGCAGATGCATTTCTCCGCAGAGTGCGGGGATTAATAACTGGAAACTGGTGTCATCTAGAGAATTCATTCCGAGAGCATCTGCCTAGCGAACTCGACGGCTTGAATTTGGAATTTGCAATATGGGCCACAAAGTAATTAGTTAAAAACCTAAGTAGTGAATTATTATTAATTAGTCGTCTACGCATTTCAATTCTTTTTTTTTTTGCAAGCAGTTTCCGCCTGCCTCTACGAGCAGACCAGTACATGAACTAGAATTGTGCTATTCGCGACAGGCAACATTTAAAAATTTTTGAAAGTGTTCGCTGAAACACCCGGTATGCACGTGGGAACAAGCATACGAAATGGAATTGCGTCCCTCTTGCTAAGTCAAGAGGGACGCAACACAAGTTGACGGCAAAGAGAGCTACGGAAGAACGGCACATACCCAGTGTCAACACAGAGTCAGTGACACAAATGGGTCCGACGGCTGGTTTTGAACATGGTTCCGGCAGCACAGTAGCCCGATGTTTTAGTCATTAGGCCGTGGGCTACCCAGTGACCGAAGCTGCAGGAATAACAGAACGCAAAAAACAAACAAACTGCAGGGACAAATACGGGCGCCAGCAAAAGACATCAGAGAAGACTATTATTGCTGCTCGCGCTCGCTCTGCTTGGCCCATCAACAGGCCGCTTTCATGTCTATGTTGTCACAAATCATGTCTGGAGCAAAACTTATGCTTGTATTTGGTGGAGGTGCTGGTTCCACTCTCCATCCTGAGATTCCGTATCCGGACTCTAGTTCTAGCCTCGGCTATGCCTGACGACACAGCATGCTACCTCGCGCCCGCCTGTCGTCTGGGCCCACATAATGTAAAACTATTCCAATATGTGTTATTGTAATATCCTCACTTCAAATTCAGACTTAAGTAACCGTCGACGGAAGGGTCGGGCGGTGACCCGCAGCGTTGTTTCAATCGCCCAACCAATTATGCTCTCCTCATTTATACGATGTCACTTTTGTTTGCTTCCAGAGCGAATAAGCCTCGTCTACCTTGATATGTCGTTCTTATCTAATTGGCTGACTAGAGGCGAGGAGCCGGCATACGTGGAGAAGGTATTGGGTAGGGCCGAGCTAGTGCAGTGAAAGTGGAAAACCTGGTGACAAGGGTGGGGCCGGCGTTTGCGATTTGCCCGCTTACCTTTGCTCACCTGTGCACTGCACCCTAGTTTGCTTGCAGTGGCTGGTCGAAACTCGCGGCAGCGTGAAATCGAAGGGTAAATATGCCACCAAAACAGATCCTTAGCCAGCAAGAGTTGGCAGAGCGATGTCGTATACGTGTCAAAAGGGCTCGACAGCGTGATATTGCCACACAAACATTTTTATTATGCACAAGTAAATCCATTCTTCTGGGCAGCTCCGAGTAGCCAGTGCCAGAGTGCTCGGCGAGTAGGCATCCTCGATTCCTTTGGGAATGATGAACTCTCCTTCTGTTCAGAAAAAAAAAATGTTTTGTCCGGCATGTGAATGCAGCTTTAATGCGCACACATCACTTTTACGTGGTGAGTTTTCGTGCTTTTGTGACGTCGCATCACAGACAGGTGAAGTGGGCGAAGCTGGAAGCATCTTGACCAATCGCGGAAAACTAATAGTAAGTAAGAAAGGTGTAGAATCGGAAATAAATCTTTTTTGATGTTGTTCAGTCTAATCATGTCTATTCAGTGCGTACACGTCATATCAGACAAGCACTTCTCGCGGTTTTCGCAAAGTCGCATAACAGACAGGTGAAGAGGAGGTGGCCCGAAAAGTTTAGCCAGTTTGGAGGACTTACTGCAGAAATGACCCAGAAATAGTTTGGAATCGCTTTAGATTATAGCGCCCAAGTCTCCGGCAATTCCGAAAGAAAGTTTAGTTTTGTTCGGCATATAAATGCATCTCTAACGCGTACGCGTCACTTTAACGGTTGGGTTTCCGCGGTTTTGTGACGTCGTGTGACAGGAAGGCGAAGTGGGTGCAGCCAGGAAGCTTTTGAAATATAGCGGAGGGCTAACGGTGAAAAAGCTTAGGAATCAGAAACAAATACTTTGGTTTTGTCTAATCATGCATATTATGTGCACACACGTCATGTCAGTTGGGAGCTTTCACGGTTTTCCTTACGTCCAATGAAAGATAGGTGAAGCGGGTGTACCTGGAAAAATGCTCGGCCAATTGTGTAGGGCTGATTGCAGAAGTGGAAAAGGAACAGTTTGGAAAACTGCTAGTCTATAGCGCCTCACGTTCCATTTACAAAGAATCACACCTCTCCGCTGCTCAGCAACGTCGTTCATAGTGAGGCTTATCGCGCGTGAAGAGACAAGGACGAAAAGGAGACATGACACACACAGTAGCGCTTGTGTGTGTCACGTCTTCCTTTCGTCCTGGTCTTTTCACGTGTTATAAGCCTCACGATGTCGTACCATCAAGCTCAAGTCACTGCATTACATTCGTTCGTAGGGCCCAGGGGCTCTACCAATTACAAGGGGCTTTACCAAAGTGCCGCCCTATAACGTGAACAATCGGGTAGAGAAAAATGAAAACTTTTTCTTTTGATTTCTGCTGTCCCTATTGGTCCCCTCCATTCGGTTCACCTGATTCTTTTTTCCTTTGGCCACTACTTCCATTGCAGCTTCACATCAAAAAAAAGCAACGATAAAAGAAAGCAGCAAGATACACAATTACAAACAAGATAAAGTAGCGTTTCCCTTGCATATTTCTGGAATCCGCGTGCTACCCGGTCTCGTGCGTTCTCATGAAAGCAACATGCTCGAAAACAGGCCGTGTAACCATTTGCATATGGGCTACTCGCTACCACACGCTACAGCCTTCGCAAGCAACCCGGACTCCGTTTGTTCATCAGTTCGAGAGGACCGCTGGCGGCGCGTGCCTTTGTAGGCTTTGTCTAGTTCCAGTGTCGCCGCAGGGCAACGACAAGGGTCGAGATCGCTGCGACGTATGCGGCGCTTCGCGGAAAACATCCACCTGGTGACAGTTACGGCGCTTCTTGCTTAGAAACTCGTCCGACCCGCCTTGCGCAGCACCGACCGAATGCCGGGCAAGCGGCCAGCAACCACTTAAGCCAGCCGGCAGCGTCAGAACAGGCCGTAAGCGAAGGCAGGTGCAGCAAGCTGAGCTCCGCTTCTCGCTCGGTTCAACTGTATGGATGCGGCTCCATTCCCGATACATTACACGTTCGCTAACGCCGTGAGCAATCACTGTGCTGCGGCTGAAGAACAGCGTGTGCTACTTTGGGAAATATTTCTTTTGGAAGTGGAGCGCTAGCCAGAATTTCGATCCCAAGTCGGGCTCCAGCGCCAGCCCGGCCCGCCCGGTGAAATGTGCCTCTCGGCCCGAGCCCATGCTCGGCCCCGACTTGATATGCGCCGGGCTGCCCCGGGTCCGTGCACGCCCCTACGCCTGCCAACCACACTCTCTCCTCTTCACCTTACAGCCTTCTCCTCGCATGCTTCCCATTCTGACCGGAACTTCCTCTCCTTAGCTTTGAGCGAGGGTACGGTTTCGGCGGCTTTCGTACTAACCAAGGCCCGTTTCTTTCCACGTGGATGTCGCCTGCGTTGCCTCTTCGCCTGACAAGCCGTGTGCATCCTACTTTTAGGAAGAGCGCATACGACGGGGCCAATTTCTTGGAACACACAACAACTCAGTGTACCTTGAACTGACTTAGGGTGAGTGGCTTGCACAGAAATCGGGCAGAACAGGGCCAGAGGACGGGGGGCGGGTTAGGCATCTGACGGCAACGAACATCAATACGTGACGCGGACAGTGACCCAGGGCACCTGTCTTAAATTGATTGCATGTCCCAGCTTATGTAGAAAAAACAAACATTTGCACAAGAAATGAATATGACGTCGTCAACAGAAAACTTCCTGAGCAATGCACAGCGGAAGTTTAATTGAAGTCTCCTTATGCTGGCTCAATGTGAGCTACCATTTCATTTAACTTGATTTGAATCAAAGATAGCACAATGGATCGACAAAGGAAACTTATTATCCATTTTCGTAGAGGCATCCGTTTTCGAGAAGGAATTTTTGTTTACGGATGACAGCCTGGTTTCACTTTCATTGTGGCATTCCTAGTGCCGCGGCAGTGGTGAGATAGGCTACTTCTTCAATATTTCTTTTGCGTTGCCGTTTTTTTTTTTCGACCTTTTGAATGTGTGACGGCAGGCAGCTCCTAAAAGCGACTGTTTTGGCTTAATAAAATTAAGTTGGTAATTGGCATTCGCCCTGCTTTTTGTGTTCTTGTCCTCGTAGTCTTGCGCCACCAATTACCTTTTGGTGCAGGTGTCCCTTTTAATGTAGCTATAGCCAAATCAGGCAAACAAACTTCACGGGCCACTATGGCACATCGGTAGCTTATGATGGCTACGTCGTTGCGCTGCCGAGCTCGAGGTTGTGGGTTAAGTAGGGGGTGCGGCAGCCGCATTTCGATGAGAGTGAAATGCAAAAAGAAATTTTTAAAAAATCCTAGTTTACTCAGATTTAGGGGCACGTTAAGCAACCCCAGGTGATCGAAATTAATCCGGAGTCCCCCACAACGCCGTGTCTCATAATCGGATATTGGTTTTTGAAGGTAAGAGCCTAAAATATAAATGCATTTTTCTCTTTGTTTTGTATCTCTCTCTTCATTAACAGCTTCAATTACGCTGGCATTTGCAGGCTACCAAAGCGATCACGAGTAATCAAAGAAGTTGATTTTGAAAACATTGAGACCATGAAATTCCCACATGTTACACGTTGTGGTCATTTGATGTATGAAGAACGAGGTGACACGAACAGTTCTATCGTGAATACACAGTGGTGGGTCCCTATATGATGGGGACGAAAAATGAAAATCTACTACACACTATAGCACTATACAATATAACACTATAGAAAAATAAGGCGTACAAATATATAGTATATCATGTTGGATTTTAAATATGTTTTCTCGATTTATTATTCCGTGTTTTCCGAAATGCGTAACCATCGCAAGTAACAAGTTACACCGATTCAATATCTCCTCTTAGAGAATGAGAAAAAGCAACGAGGGGGAAAAAGCTAGGAATCAGCGTCATGCGACAATGTTGAATCGTAGTCATAAACATAAAGGCAAGATGAATGAAGATGAAAAGCACCCAGGCACGTAATGGCAAGCGGTAGTTTCAATTCTATACCACGCAGCTGCAGTGGACTCGTCGTCCGTTAGTATGCTGCGCGGCTCAGAACTCGTAGCAGATGATCGTTTAGACTGTCCGGAGAGATTATTGCCGTCGCAACGGCGACAATTTCAGATTTCGGTGGTGAAAGCTAAACGAATCAAATGCGGCGAACAGAAAGCTAGCGTTACGGGCTGGAGAAAGCCGCGGGAACTCCGGTGGCCAGCAGTACTCAAACCCACCACGAAGAAACATACGCCCTGTTGTTTGCCGGATTTAAGGCACTGTGTGCTCATTTCACATGATTCCGCAAGTAAAAACATTATGAGAACGGTATGAGAAGACGTTGCCTTGCGAAGGCTCATTGCTTAACGTCATATTCCATCCTAGTCTTTTTCTTTCCTTTTCCGTCCATGGGGCGGCAAAGAAACCACTGTCAAACTCTGTAGGACTTCTTGGCGCTGCCACACACGTGAAGTAGCTTCGACCCTGTAGCTGTCCCTTTCTATATATTCGATTATGCTTATTTAAGCAACGACATGTACTATCCCTTTTCATTTTTCACTTGTACGTAAATATAAACTACGAAGGGCTTCTTTCCCTAATATATATGTTATCGCCTGTGCGTGCCTTTTGCGTGCACTGCTAGCCTGCCTAGCGTTCAGCAGTGGACGAGGCTGCTATTTTTCGCGCTAGCGGGGAGCGCAGGAACAATGGGGCTTTTCCCGCGACTGGCACGGGGTCAAAGGACGCTTCACGCCTTGCCGTCGCGACTCACACAGTGCTTTGTGGACGGCGGTCAGCCCCAGGGCGAGGCTAGGGAGTGCGGGTGCTGTGACCAATCACCGAAAACACGTGCACGGCTTAGTGGACACATAAAGGGGTCGGGTACATTCACCCAGTGACGTCTGGCGGACGACTCGGCAGCCGCGGACATGTCGCGGCCGGCGTACAAGTGTGGCGCGGTCAGTGTTGTTTCGGCAGTGTGTCCGTCGGACGAGACAGGTTCCTATCCAAACCAGGCTGGATCAACGAATTGCAGAACTGCTATGCCCGAAACCGGAGTTCTTCAGCACTCCCCAGTAGATCTGGCGTGCAGTAGGTAAGCACCATTTCTTTGAGAAAGGCAGGTGACGGAGCATTTACGCGTGCCTTTTGCGTGTCCTAGCCCCGCGACTTCACGCGCCGCACGCCCCCCCCCCCCTCCCCCCCTCCGCACTCAGGAGGACATTAGTGAGCGCGAGTAGCAGATAGATTTTGTCTCCAGTTAGCGTCGATATAGTACGCTCTGTTTCATTTTTTCTTAACGTTGTTCTTTCGTTTTTCTGCGCAGCGCCTGAAATTATTTCGCATAGTTCTGATACGACATTTACCTACTATTTATTTTTGCATTGAGCGAATTTCCTGCAGGCTGACACCCCAGAAAAACTAAAATACCAGCGAGTGTCAGAGCGGCGTGAATAATTTACTGTAATAAGTGTTCCACGACGCCGCCTCAGTTTCGTTTCCCAGGAGGAGGTGTACGTGTTCCGACAACACGACGCTGAAGATGGCCACAAAAGCATGCCGACGCTCTGGCACTTGCTTCGGGTCACTCGGGCATCTGTTACGCTGCCACATCGAGTCGCGAAACGAGCAGCAGCATAAGAGACAAGGTCGATGCAGCAGACGACCGGGCGAACTACTAAACCTCACCATTTTCTGCCCGTCGTGACCACCTCCTGCTTAATGACGTCATTACACATACAGGAAAAGCAAAACTCGGCCCGTATTGACATGAATTCTCGCGCTAGACTTGTTCGTAGAAGTATATGCAAGCCAGTCGTGATTTCGGACTTGTTAACGAAGACAACTGCGGTGGGCAGATAGGGAACACCCTTTTTCATAACTTTAGGAGAACTTAGAAGAGTGGGCACGTGGGTAAAAAGTCCTCGCGTGCTACCTAATGGCATCAAGGCTGTCAGGTTCGAGACCTTCGCTATGAATGAAAGAGAGAAGGGAAACCAAGGAGCTCGATTTTTGCTAATCATGACCACATAAAGCCAACAGACAAAGAGTAACTACACTTATGAACGAAAAGTATTGCCAGTAAGGCTCCTGGTTGGCAAGTACGTATACACGGTGTTACTCTGCATGCCGCGCGACTGGCCGCTCGAGGCATTTTTTCTTGTATTCACGGGCTTCTTTGACTCTGGGAAAAAGACTTTTACGTAGCACCTATTGAACAACACAAAGCTGTATCGGGAGCTTCTCGTGTTCCTCTACAATTTCTCATTGACCCATTTAATCTCATTATAATGATTGAGGAGTTCATTAATCAAAAGTAATTATCGAATTAGGCAGAATGCAAAAAATTATCTCAGCATCTCCAAACGATGACAACAACATTGTCTTATTTCAGTCCAGCTACGTGGCATTTGCATTTATTTAAAGCATGGCTCAATTTAAGTGGAACACGTATAGACGACCATATAAAGCCAACAGAAGATGAAGCCAAGTAAAGCAACGGGGGAAATTAGTTGTGGTTGAAATTGAAATGTAGACAATAAGCAATGGGGGAAAAGGGGAATGAAAGTGGGCGAAAAAATAACTCGCCGCCTGTGGGAACCGAACCCACAACATCCGCATTAAGCGCACGTAGCACTGCGAATTGTGCTACGGCGACGGCTATCGATTTGTCTACTAACTCGGGTATTTACTAGAGCTAACACTGGGACTGTCAGCCAGCGTCACTCATAGCCATGGGTGGACGGATGTGGAACATAATTTTTTCTTCGATGGCGTCACATCACATGTGTACTTTCATTTAACGCCCCAAACAATGAAAACTCAAAAAATGACAGTTCATATAGTCACAGCAACGTGGCTGGACCTTACGCGCGCGTATCGGTGTGCAAGTAGTCGGATGGCAGAGCGCAGTTCCATTTTTGTTTTGTCGGACTACTTACCATCTTGCAGTTTCACAGGCGCACACCCTTGCAACCACTGCATGTAAACTTGTTTGCGAACTAATGAAAACCCGTCGTGACAACTCCTTCTCTTGCTACTGTGCAGTGATCGCTTACAATGTATAAAAAGAGTTGCTGTTGTTTAGTTTGCCCAATTTGTCCACCGTTTGACCTGCTTTAATCGCTTGGTCAGTACTAACAACGCGCGTGCTGATCCGTGTGCCGTTACTACTTAGGGTCCTGCCTGGTGAGCAAGGTGTTCGTATTTTGCAACGCAGCCCTTCTCTCCAGTGCGCTCATCGAGCCAGCTTTCAGTGTCACTGCAGATGTCTTCCCGAGAAAACGAGGGAGTATTACCAAAGCAAATTCGGAAAAGGCTAACAGTGAAAATAAACAACGTGTGAAGCGTAGCGTAGGACGCATTGAAAAAGCTAGTCTAAATAGTTCGATTTACTGTAGCTGTGCAGTTGTAATAAATGTGGAATGGAAAGTATCGTTAATTTTTAGTACTTATTTAGTTATCTAAACGTAATATTATTATTAACCGTGATGAGTTACATTTTTTCAAGGCGTTGTAATGGTAGTCGCTTATTTTCTTTCTGGAACGTGTACACGTCTGCCCTGAGCCCACACGATGTGTATGTACGGTGGGAGTTGGTGCACTATCCTAAGAATGCGATGTGCGGTCCTCAAAATTGTGGCCCTGCAAAAAAAAATTTTCATGTTACCTGAAAGTACCAGCACGTCAGTATATGACGCATTGCCAGTGCGGTCTCGTCGTGATGGCAAACGCTATCGTTAGTTCATGCGCCTCCTCAGCACTCGTTCCGCAAACCTGGCTGATTTAAGCCCATATGATTGTCAACCAGTTGCTTTTGTCCAGAATGGTCGGATTGCGGTCCTCCGGTCCATTACAATGCGACTCAAAGAAAGGCATGTAATGTGACGGCGGCAGGTAGCGTCGACACCCTTTCACGCCTTCCGCTCGATCGCCGCACTAGCCCCACGGGTTGCCTCACATCGTTAAGGCTCAGCTGGACAATTTTTCTCTGGGTTATTGCGTGAAACAGTAACTTACGCAAAGCATTGAATTGGCGCGTAACTAACTGCCTCATTTGAAACGGTATTCCGAGTGTAAATTTAGGAGAGACACCTTACGTTTCGATGCCCGTCTTGTGCCACGAAAAGCCGCACACCAGCGATTTCCAAGCGCTGCTCGAAGTGGAGAAATGCATTTGAAGGCAGAATAGGCTATTTCAGAAAGCACCTCAATGCGTTCAACAGAAGCGGACTTATTCGCAATCAAACACGCCCTTCGTTTTGCTTCCGCTCCTTCTTCAATGCCTCGCTCGGCAAAGGCTACAGCGGATCGGGGCGTTCCCATAACGCCCCTCCTACTAATTGTCTCCGCGACCCCCAGTTCAAATTGGATTACGGATGTTGACGTAGACGCCACTATTTCCGATTTCGGCGCCTACGACGCGCCAAAGCTTTAGCTCGGGCCCAACTCCGACGCGGCCTATTCAAATACATGTAAAAACGCAAAAACGTTTTTATGAGATAACCCCTGGACCGATTTTGATGAAATTTGTTGCATTTGAGAGAGTAAGATAAATTCTAGTGACTGTTGGAAGCAGAATTCTGATTTAGGGCTTGAATTTTGTTAGAAAGATTTTCAAAAATTCAGAAGTTTGAAAAAAATAGAAGCATGAAGTTTACAAACTAATAGCTCTGCATCAAGAACAGATATCGCGGTTCTGTAAACGGCATCCATCAGATCATTCAAAGCGGACAAATATTATATGTCATTTTACATCTTACGTGAATTTGTTACATTGTTTACGAGGGCTCTGCAAAAGTTGTAAATACAATATTATTACATATTTTGAGGTTCATGTGTAACATATCGATTTTGTCCGCTTTCGATGTGCTATCAGTTACAATTCACAGAATTGCGATATCATTTTTTCTTGTTGAGTTGCAGAGTTGTAAACTTTATAGTTTCGTTTTCTGAAAATTTGCAATTTTTGTCAATTTTTTATAAAATATTGACGGCCTAACTCAAAAATTCGAAACCAACAGTCACTAGATTTTAAGTTTTTCTTTTAAATGGAACAAACCCCGTCAAATTTCGTGCAGTGGTTGCCGAGAAAAACGAATTCTCCTTTTACATGTATTTAGATAGGAGCACCCGAGCTAAAGCTTCCTCTTAAGCCGCACGCAGTTGTCCTCAGCGAGCCGCAGCGCGCTTAGCCAGTGGACTCGTCGCGGCACCCTGAGGCGACCGCGGTATCTACGCTACGTAGAAGACCGCAGCTACGTGTAACTGTAGTGCGTGTGAGCAGCATTTGCTTTGTGCACGACAGTGCTTGAGTGCGCACTCGCACTCGTATGCTCCAGTCTGACCGTGCTACATACGTAGTGCGAACCGGCTTTGTCCTTCATCAGCCTGACCGACGGATGGTAGCCACATCCAATTTTCGCATCTTGAAGCGCTGTCAATAAGTCCGCCAAGGCGTCTGCTGAAGAGAGAGCTTTTGAGAGAAACCTGACTTCGCGCTTTGCTTGCGAACTCCATGCGCCGCGCACGAGTGCAAAACTTTGCTGAGATGTTCACTGCAACGTATGCTATCCGCAGACTATGTCTTTTCAACAAGCCAGAGGGCTGGTCTAGGACCCCTTTAAGCTTCAATCCTTGGGTCTGTTTCGTTTTCATCATTCATTAACGATTTTGCGATGGTCCTGTCACACTCAGAAGCATCATACAATTTTAGTTTAGCGTACGCTATCCATTGCGTACGCTATAAAATAGCGGATGGTCACTGCGCATGCGCAGAACGCTAAACGACCCATAGCATATAGCGTAGGCACGCTATTTCTCAGACTCAGGGTTAGCGTCTTTGCGTGGTTTGCGGAGTTTGCGTGAAACATGGCGGCGGTCCCGGCTGCCCGCTTCGAATTGAATTTGGCGTTTCTTTTGTAAAATGCACTTCTTCGTAGCCAATGACTAAGTAAACGGCTTTCGCTTAGTCTCAGGCTGCTTCGACGACAGAGTATCATGAATAACCTTGTGGTGTTTTCAAGATTGCTTCTCGTTTCGAACGAGTCGAAGCCTAACGAAAGAAAGGATGGATGACATGTTATGAGCGTTCCCTCTGGAACGGAGCGGCGGGTTGCGCCACCAAGCTCTCGCTACTATAGTGTCTATTGTCCTACTTAGGTTAAAAAAAGAAAAAGAAAACACTATGAACTGCCACATCCAAATTTTCTGATCCCCTATTGTGAACTGTGCTTTTGTGCGTCTCCGTTTTTTGTCGTTTCCCTACTTTTCTTCCACCAATCCACCAATCGTCTCTTACTAATCCCTATTGTGGATATGTTTACTTTTCCACTGTTCTCGCTGAACCCAGGGGCACCAAGGAGGCCAATCGTGCCTAAATGATGTGTTCCAAATTATTGGAACACATCATTCATAAGCATCTAACTAATTTCCTCGACGAGCATAATGTACTGGCAGCTGTTCAACACGGGTTCAGACGAGGGTATTCCACATGCACTCAACTGGTCGAAACAATCCATGATTTTGGGACAGCAATCAATGAAGGAAAACAAACTGATGTTATCTTTATGGACTTTCGAAAAGCTTTCGATAAGGTTTCGCACAAGAAACTACTTCATAAACTCAGTTTTATTATAAGTAATAAACAGATATTAACATGGATACAATCGTACCTATCTGATCGCCGTCAGTTTGTCGAACTGCATAAAACTTGCTCCAATTACGTTCCTGTTGATTCTGGTGTTCCCCAGGGATCCGTCCTCGGCCCCCTACTGTTTTTAATATTTATTAATGACATTGTTAAAAACCTGTCAGTACGTGTTAAGTTATATGCGGACGACTGCGTGCAGTATGAGAAAATAAGTTCGACTGACGATCAAATTAGGCTCAATCATGATTTTGCAAAAATAGTTTCTTGGTGTGAGAAGTGGCAAATGTCAATTAACTTTGAAAAAACCGTATTTATGATAATAACACTTAAAAAGCTCCCTCTTCTATATTACTACACTGCTAATAATAATTTTCTTCACGAAGTCACAGAATATAAGTATCTAGGCCTATGGATCTCTGATAACCTTTCTTGGACCAGGCATGTCGACTATGTTTCAGCAAACGCTCTCCGAAAGCTTTTTTTCTTACGACGCTCGCTCAAGCTAGCAACCCCTGGTACACGCCTCCTTGCCTACAACACTATTATTAGACCAATCTTAGCATACGCAGTAATTATCTGGGACCCTTTTACAAAGGTAAACATAAATAAACTTGAAAGAATCCAAAAGAAAGCAGTAAGGTTTATATATAGCACTTACGGGCGAGCATCAGTCAGTGACCTCCTCAAGAAAAGCGGTTTACCCTCTATTCCTAACAGAAATCGCATATGTCGCTTAAAGTTTTTCTATCAATTAATTAATAATAATCTCAAAGTTGACACCTCCAATATCCTTACCCATTCCTCGGGGTACCAAACTAGAAATCGCCATTCTCTTCCTATAACACCATTAAATCCGCGAGTTAATTGTTTTAAATATTCCTTTTTTCCAAGGACCATCACTGATTGGAATAACCTCACGGATGATGTTGTCAGACAGACATCATTACATTCATTTCAAGAGCATTTGAATTGATTGCTGTTAATTGACCTTGTCGCTGTATTCTCTTGTTGAATCTCTATGTGCAATTTTGTTTTCTTTGTGTGTGTAATTCTGTATCTTCACACAATGTTTCCCACCTGCTATGATGTTGTGTACAAGATCGCAGTATTCATAAATAAAATAAATAAATAAATAATAAATAAATCGACCGCTGGGCCCACGTCTTCACATTCTAATAAAACATGCATAGCTTCGCTAGCTTTACCGCAGCAAGCGCGTGGTTCTTATTCCTTCTTATATCTCGCTTTATAGGTGCATGTTCTAAGGCATCCTAATCTTGCATCGAAAAGTACTGAGCTTCCCTTTGAGTTATCATAAATGGTTTCTTTCCTGATTTCGTTTTTTTCCTCTTAGGCAGTTACTCATGGCAGGTTTCTTTTCCATTGCCGCCACCCATGAGATTATTTCAGCCTCTCTGGCTTGTCGCTTGACGTTCTTTTTTGGTGTGTTGCCCACCCTATAGGCCGCATACTTGCTGGTAAGCTTTCTAGTTCTTCTCCTCCACTATGAATCAATGTTTTTCCTGCACAGATACCTCAACACTCTCCCAGCCCATTTACTTTCTTCCATATTCCTCAGCCGTTCTTCATACTCAATTTTACTGCGAGCTTCCCTCACTTCAAAACTAGTCAAGCCCATATCACCCTGCACAGCTTCATTTTTAGTCTTCCCGTGAGCCCCCAGTGCGAGGCGTGCCACTGACCTTTGGTTCCCATCGAGTCCTGATTGTACCCCTGATTTAAAGTAAACAACCGCATTTCCAAAAGTAAGTCCTGGAACCATTACTTGATGAAATGAGCGCTACGAATACGCGGACGAACCATTACAACTTTCCACACACCTCGGAGTGCCTCGTACCTATTGTATCCCCATAGCGCTCTGCGCTTCATTATGACTGCATTTCTCTTCCCCTTCACTGTTGTTTTTTCTTGTGTTTCCATATATCTATTGCCTTTGTTTATCCACATACCGAGGTATTTATATTCTGTTACCTGAGGTAGCCTTTACCGTAAACGCTACTCAACAATAGACCATGTCCACACTGTCAATCAGGTGGTAGAGAAACGTGCGGAATATAACCAACCCTCATAAATATATTTCATTGATTACGAGAAAACGTTTGATTCAGTCAAAACCTCAGCAGTCATGGAGGCATTACGGAATCACAGTGTAGACTAGCCTTATATAAAAATACTGAAAGATATCTATAGCGGCTCCATAGCCACCGTAGTCCTCTATAAAGGAAGCAACAAAATCCCAATAAAGAAAGGCGTCAGGCAGGGAGATACGATCTCTCCAATGCTATTCACATCGTGTTTACAGGAGGTAATCAGCGACCTGGATTGGGAAGAATTGGGGATAAAAGTTAATGGGGAATACCTTAGTAACTTGCGATTCGCTGATGATAGTGCATTGCTTAGTAACTCAGCGGATCAATTCCAATGCATGCGCACTGACCTGGAGAGACAAAGCAGAAGGGTGGGTCTAAAAATTAATCTGCCAAAAACTAAAGTAATGTTTAACAGTCTCGGAAGAGAACAGCAGTTTACGATAGGTAGCGAGGCACTGGAAGTGGTAAGGGAATACATCTACTTAGGACAGGTAGTGACCGCGGATCCGGATCATGAGACTCAAATAATGAGAAAAATAAGAATGGGCTGGGGTGTGTTTGGCACGCATTCTAAGATCATGAACAGCAGGTTGCCATTATCCCTCAAGAGAAAAGTGTATAACAGCTGTGTCTTCCCAGTACTCACGTACGGGGCAGAAACCTGGAGGCTTACGAAAAGGGTTCTACTTAAACTGGGGACGACGCAACGAGCTATGGAAAGAAGAATGATAGGTGTAACGTTAAGGGATAAGAAAAGAGCAGATTGGGTGAGGGAACAAACGCGAGTTAATGACATCTTAGTTGAAATCAAGAAAAAGAAATGGGGCATGGCCAGGACATGTAATGAGGAGGGAAGATAACCAATAGTCATTAAGGGTTACTTACGCACTGGATTCCAATGGAAGCGAAGTGTAGCAGGGGACGGCAGAAAGTTAGGTGGGTGGATGAGATTGAGAAGTTTGCAGGGACAACATGGCCGCGATTAGTACATGACCAGCGTAGTTGGAGAAGTATGGGTGATGCCTTTGCCCTGCAGTGGGCGTAACCAGCCTGATGATGATGATGATGATGACCTAAGGTATTTCCTGGCCATGTATTGCCACTGTCTGTACACTGTTTTCATTGAATACCATAACACCTGATTTTCTAACACTAAATTTCAAACCTAAGTTGTTGCCTTCCTGTCCACAGATACTAGCCAGACGTTGCAAATTTATTTGCTTGTTAGCTAGCAACACAACATCGTCCGCATAAAATAAACCTGGAAGCTGCTGCTCTACTACTGTACCCGCCTGTTTGTATGAGAGATTAAACCCGATATTACTTGCTTCTAGCACCCTCTCCATCCTCACCATGTACATCATAAACAGCAGTGGGGATAAAGGGCACCCCTGCCTCAGTCACTTGTTGATATAAACTGTCTCCTCGCTCCTCATCCCTTGCCATTCAACGCAGACGGTATTTTCTAGGTAAATCTCTCTCAAAACATGTAGACGATCGTCACCTAAGCCTTCCACTTATAGAATATCCCACAAAATGTTGCGGTCTACGTTGTCATAGGCTCCTGTAATGTCGAAAAAGGCCATATATAACGGTCTGCTTTCCACTTTTGATATTTTAGTGCACTGAGTAAGAACAAATATCTTATCGTCTAAACGCCTACCTGTTCTGAAGCCATTCTGAAGTTCTCCCAAAATGTTATTATTCTCTGCGCATGCTTGAAGCTTTAATTTGAATGCCTGCGGTGCTGGCCTGTATATACCGATGTAATGGTCAACGATCTATACGAGTGAATTCTATCTTTCTCCCCCTTAACTTTATAAATTAAATTCATTCTACTTTGTCGCCAGCTATCTGGTACTCGTCATTTTTTTGAAAGCTTCATCCACTGTTTTCACCAGAGCTTCCTTATTTTTTGGTCCTGTACGCTTAGAAATTTTCTCTTCGGCTTTCTTCCAGTTGAAATTTGTCAGCACCAGCTCCTTTTCCACCTGTCTCTTTCATGCTCTGTTTTTCTTCAAATACAACCTCGTCATTGCTTTGGAAAGATGCGGCTGTTATTTTTCGGATCTAATTTATTGCCGCTTCTCCTTCCAGTCTGTTTTCATCTTCCTCTAGAATACGTTGTTATAATGTTGTTGACTTCCTGCCTAATAATTTTGTGTGGTGCAAAATATTCTAGGTGCGGCCTTTATTTTCTCACGTATTTCTGGCAACCAACGGCCACTTTCACCTTTTATCTTTGCTTGCACCAGTATTTGAACCATAGACTTTTTCTCCCGGTGTATTTCCCATTTACTGGCTAATTCATCCTGCGGCAACAGCGCCTTCTTTGCCTGTGCTGTCGGGATGCTTTCTGTCGTTCGGCGATCGCCTCTCATTTGTCCTTGTTCCACCAGCTTTACGGGTTCTTTTTTTTTTTCCTTTCCAACGAACATGTTGTTTCTATTTCAGTATTTCGGCCGTTATTACACTTAGAAGCTCACTATATTCCAACTCTTTATTTGGCTAATTGCCAAGTTCTTCCTCGACTCCTGTGACTATATTTGTTATTTGTTCAACGTTAAAATGTTTACTGGCAATTGTGCACTCCTTGCTCTCTTTTCCAACTACATATCCTATTTTCACACCCTATGCTGCTATACCCTTCCATTCGAGATACATTCGAGATGTCAGCGCCACCTATCGCTGCAGTCGGGAGATAGCCGCAACGACGGCATATGGCTCTGAGATCTCGCAGGCCAACTAAAACTGTAAAAAACGCGCGCTGCTTAGCGTACGCTATACTATAGCGTCTAGCGCACACTACCCATGCTCGGGCCAACGTTCTATACGTATTGGCAGTTCTTGGCACAGTGATGACCTAAGGTTAACAACGTGGTGCCAATATTGGCTGTTCCATTCTGATTGCTTGCCCAATGATAAACCAAGATAAACAGCGTGAATCTAATATTGGCTGTACCACTGTGATAGAGATCCAAGGCTGGCACGTGCAAAAAACAATATTAGCACTGACATTCAAAAAGGCGGGAAATATTGGACCGACATTCGTTTGATTTGCCAACATGGGTTACTAAGCTTGCCTTCTTGGAACAACACAGGGCTTGAAGTAAGCAAATGTGTTAAGCTTAAATGACGTTTTAAAATCTCAATACAAAATTAAAATATGGGGTTTTACGTGCTTAAACAACAATGTGATTATTAGGCGCATCGTAGGGGGGTGGTGGCGGGGGGATTTGTACTAACCACCGGCGGTTCTTCCACGTCAACTCCATGCGTGGTACGCGGCCGCATTTCCACTTCGCCTTCACCGAAATACGCCCCCTAAAGAGAAAAGACAATGCACAATGTAGCAAGCAGGGGAAGTCTCGTAACGGGCAGACTAGACGCTGCTTTATTGATCGTGCATGGGAACATGAACTTTCCATAAGAAACAATGGTATTGCGCATTTGCACGCGCATTGTATATTTTGCATGTACGCTCCGCGACTTTGGAGGATCAGGATTCTGAGGAGAATCGAGAATTACAGTGCAACAGAGCTGATGGTACTGTTTTATATTGCATCAAGATGTAGTGCATATGTATTAGTGAAACTTTGTTTAGCATGCATGGCATGTTGCGGTGACATAATTATCATGCTCCCATTCCAATAGATTTGTTTGTTCGTGCATGTGTAGTAAGCTCCTTTATGAATGACCGACAGAAAGAAAAATTAGTTGAAAGTTTGTGCTTGTCCGTGTCAACACCCTCTCGTCTTTGCCAGTGTTTGGCACAGCGCATTCCCGATTTTTTTTTTTTTTTTGTCGAACGTCCCGCTCTTCAGCTCCCACATGCCTTTCACCCACGCACCCACGTGAGCCTGGTCAATGCTATCAATCAAGCGTTCAGACAGCTACAAGCTGCTGTGTCGAATTGGCTGCCCTCGCACGCACGGGAAAACGCGGCGGGGTCACTATTGTCCTCCTTTTCTCCCTCCGTCGCTGCCGCCCAAAGAACACGGTCGTGCTAGGTCCAGAGGGGGAAAGTGTGGCGTTTACGCCGTTTTCTTCATTGACCCTTTCCTTTCATTTTTTTTCTTTCTATGCATCGCTAGCACACCGACTGGGTGCAACACCACCTGAGTGCCTGCACTCTTGTCCGTTCTTGTCAGCGCACTTCTATCGTGAAAAATGCTCGCTTTCGGTCGTCATTCCTACGGAGAAGCCTACATCTTGAAATACGCAGCAAAGTGGCCACGTATTTCTGTGAGTGTTAGAATTAATATAGGCGAAATAACAAGTACAAGAAAGCTGGCGCTGGTGACCACCGTCTTCAATGTGGGGTGAACTCGGATACGCAGAAGCATGGATCTTACAGTGGTGAGTGCATTTGTATTGCGCATGTTATAAGTTTTATAACGAGCCAGACGGAGTGAATTAGGAAACGACGCGTTAAGTTGTGTGTTTTACAAGCAAGGTTGTTTCAAAAGGCTAAATTTCAGGATACTCCTGCCTTTAAAATTATGTCCAGCTGCTAAACACTTTCTCTTTTCGCTTTTTAATTCCATGATTTGCGCGTATATTACTGCCAACAGTGTATAATACTGTTCTAACATTTCTCATGGTTTCGCTGCGTCCTTAATGTTGAATTTTTTCTGTTCATGCTCAGCACTGCATTGATTTTGGACGGCCTAAAGAACAATGTGTAATGGCGACTGCAACGTTATATTTCGTTTGCCTGCTATAAGCTTGCGCCATTGATGTGCGCATTATAAATTTAGGTTGTCAAGAAAATTAGAATAGTTTTCATGTGCAGTGGTTCGATGTCAAATATGACAATGCATATTTTTAAGTACACATTCCATGAATACATTTTCATGTAACCGCTAGATCGTTGTCGAGTTCCCTGTAGTGGCGGAACGCAGTTATTTCAGGAATAAGCAGGCAATCTAAAATGAAATGGTGGTCTTCACAGCTGGAAAATGCTGCTATCGCAGTAAGTTAGCGCACAGCCGAAAGAATCACTGGAATATGCTTTCTCATTTTATTCATTTCTTGCCTGCGGAAATTTAGGTGCTGATAAATTGCTCGTGTAGACCCATCAACTTTTACTGAGCAGAAACGCCGTGAGCTGAATCGACAATTATTTTGTGAACTATTAGGATGAATGCTATAAACTGCTGCCAACCAAAGCGATATCACGTGGTGTATATATTGCTGAAACAGCCCTGGCTAATGTAGAGTGCCTGTAATTACATAGCTCTTTTTATTCGCAGCCTTTGAATAGTGCCCAGAGTAGAACACGTGTAAATCTCTTGTTGAATTCCAATGGCGAAGTCGGAGCAAGTTTTTCTGCTCGTTTCGGAGCAAGTGTGTTCCAATGACAGAGTAAGAACGGGAGTACAAGGTGTTCCAATGAGAGCGTCGGAGTGGATTCAGAGCGGGAGTCACTTCGTGGAGCAGAAAAAGATGCTCCGCCAAAATCGGCGGAGTGAACCGGAACTCTGGGTGACGTATTTCCTTTACCACGTTTGTCTGCTGGGAGGCGCCACCGGTCACGACTCGCGAAGAAGCAAAAGCTGCTGCACGCTTGGCGAGATATCCATTCCGCACTTTTAAAAAAGCAACAGGTGAACGGCGCTGAAGAGACAAGTGACCGGTACGGCGGTGCTGGGAGCAAACAGCGGAAGGAAATGACAACACGCAAGGTATCCTGGGTAACTCGGCGATCGAAGTTCCGCTTCCGCTTTGCTCCGGCGGCGCAGGTTGTGTTCCACTCGCGGATTTGGAGGCGTTGCTCTACGCCAGAGTCGAGTGCACGCTCGCGGAGTCTGTCGGCTGCTCCGACTCCGCCATTGGAATTCAACATCTGTTTGTGAATCTCACCCAAATTCCAGGACTTCGATTTTATCAAGCCATGCGCGCTGCCTGATCCTGCTAGTCATACCGTGGAACCGCGCTACTTCTCACTGTTCTAGGTCAAGCATCATTTCCAGCCGGCAGTATTTCTTTCTTTCCGTATAGTCAATGCCTATTTTGCTAGTGTTTTCTGACGGAACATCTCGGATTTCACATTAAAAATTTCGCAAGAAGGCCGCATTGTGCCTACACACACTGAATCTAGGCTTTTGGTGCTGTAGCAGGTTTTGGTGCAATTTTTTAATTATAAAGTGCTACGTTGACGAGGTGTGGGGTGTAAACAAGGCGGATGAATCCTGCGCATTTTATGTATGTGTTCTAAATATTCTCTGTTACACCTTCCACGAAATATGCCATATATGTTGAAATAATAAAAAGTGTTATCTGACAACTCTCTTGAAAGAAAATGTCTTGATTCACCCGTTCGAACTCTCTGCTCAAACTTATATTCTTGCGGTATGGCAATTTTTCAAATGAAGACACTGCCACATACATATGTCACACGAGCAACTCTGATAATATTTCTTTTTATTTTACAGTGCAAGCATCTCCTCCGAGTAATAGTGAAGTCGCTATTGGAAGTGGTAGCAAATTCAACGAAACCATCGCGTCATCGTGGTCGTCGGGGGCCTGACCAGCCCGCTGTCATACAAGCACTGACCAATCTGCCTATACCGACGTCAGGACCCTGCCCTGAAACCCCTGGCCAGCCCACCGTACTCGGTACCTTGCCCGATTCCTATCCTGAGGGCCCTGCCTGTAAATAAACTGTTTGATTATAACCGAGCATCACCCATCTAGGTCCACGGAAAATGCCTGTTTGTGCAAAATTATTCGCAAATAAACTGTCATAAAAGTGAATTGCAGTATTCTTTTATTACTAATTGCAAGTATAGATGACTTCTGCTTCTTGACATATCTTTTTGTCGAGATTTCCTAGCTACTATTGAGGAAGACGGTATGGGGAGAATTGCTATCAGAAATTCCGTTAGCAATAGGTTCGCGGTAAGAATGGCTGCGTGCTCTAGAGCCAGCGTATCTACAATATTCGTCATGCAAAGGGCATCGGCTCAAGCTGGCAATAATAATGGCAACGATATGGCTTAACATTAGTCCTACGCTGGCAGCACAATGGTTGCTCCATTGGCATAACAATGGTCCAATCTTGGCTTTAACTCTCGGCCAGCATTTAATTGGGTTGCACTTTGCCAATATACCAACAATGGTCCATGCTTGGGCCATTGCTGGTGTGCTGCCTGTGTAGCAGCATCATTCAAAATACAGGGAACCATTCTCCACTTCCGGCGGCGTTTTTCCTACTCTTTAAATAAAAGGATTTTAGTGCATAAATATTTTCACAAACAACGGTGAATTCTTTTTATTTTTGTTTTTCCTTCATGTATCGCTGTGCCTTCGATTCTCTCATAGAAGGCTTAATTTTCCAACTTGCGGTTCTTTTCTCACGTTGCCAATTTCGCACGAAAAGGGCTGTAAATTTATGTGGAAGGAAAACACTGGCAGTAACGGGTGACATTCATATTGTTTATGGGTTCAACGGTGTCTGCAGGGTTTCGTTGTAACTGAGATTTTTTTTTTTTTGACTGGCTAGGAAACAAAGATCGTTCAAAAATATCAGTGAGGCCTTTCCAGCGGCAGCACCTTGAGATTTCGAAAGAAACATCGAAATAATGAGGAAGGTGAAAACATTCCGCCATCTTTTAGCTGGGAGAATATCAAGCTGTTTCACGCTCACAGTTCAGTGGCCTTTCCTTCGACACGATCAGCGTTCGCTTCGATGCCTCGGCCATAATAGTACCGAGACAGCAGTCCAGTATTGACCGCCGAACAGCTCTCAAGTCTCAAGCATCTTTGGTTGTATAGAATGAATTGCTGTTATAGTTTGTGAAGATTCTAATCCACCCCTGCTTGGACCAAACTAGGCCTGCAGTATGAATAAATAAATAAATGAAATACAGAAACGAGCAGTAGCAATAATCACATCATCGAAAGCAACAGATAGAAGCTAACTTCTCTATCGTTCAAATATAGCTTAACCGTTCTGCTCGCTTTATAAATTAAAGGTAGCCCAATTTATAAATAGCATAACAAAGTATATCAATCGCGTTCCTGCGACTACATAACGTTCTCGACTGGCAGTACGAGAGCTGCAAGCAATAGTTGTTTTAACTTACCGCTTTACTACTATATAATGGGCCTTGAATGTTAAACTAAGGAAAACTTTAATAAAAGAAAGAATATGCTAGCTACTGAAAATATGTTTGTGCTGGAGGTTAGTGCGCTTTGGCGTGCACAATAATTTTCTCGACAAATTAGAGTCACCATACAAATAATCACCAAAATTTTTCCCTTGTTTATTTAGTCTTTATTATGGCATATGTTTATGTTTGGAAGTGAAGTATTCAGCAACTCGCTTTTTCCCTTTACGTCACGATGACGTTTTCTCGCGGCTTCACGTTGTGCCTAGATTGACGCGCCTTAATGCGAAATCAGCCGACTGAGTGTGAAATTTGATAATGGATTTCTGGTAACGGAAACGCTCAAGGAGAATCAAAGAAAGTAAAGTAGTCTTCAAATATTATTGTCCTGACATTTGAAATATAAGCGTACACCATCATATTGATAAGTTATGGGGTTTTACGTGCCAAAACCGCTTTCTGATTATGAGGCACGCCGTAGTGGAGGGCTCCGGAAATTTCGACCACCTGGGGTTCTTTAACGTGCACCTAAATCTAAGTACACGGGTGTTTTCGCATTTCGCCCCCATCGAAATGCGGCCGCCGTGGCCGGGATTCGATCCCGCGACCTTGTGCCATCATATTGATAGGAAAAAAAACAGGAAATATTTTTATTGAAAATTATGTGCTTTCTCACTCTGCAAGAAAATTGGGTCCGTCAAAGCACACTAACTGCCTGTACAAGCATATTTTGCGTAACTTTGCATAATTTTATTAAAATGACTATTTAACTTCGAAGGCCCAATACATGGGAGGCGGCTTTTAGAACTTTCTATCTCCGCTATCTCGAACTCCACACCCTACCACATCAAAAGCTTTTACAATTTTTTTTGGAATCTCTAAGCAACCTTTTCGCTGTGTTTAAAAAAAAAAAGTCTTCGTCTTAAAAAAAAACACTGTCAAACAGTATGTATCGTTGTCTAGTTATGGAAATACCCAGGTATTGAGAGAAATTTATAGATTCGCTCCTACATGTTCTTATTTTAAATGTCAATGTTGTTGTTAGACCCGGTACTAGCCTTTTTGGCTATGGATCCTAACATGTTAGTATACTTTTAAAAAAAGATGCGCGTCGTATAACCAAGTTTTTTGTTCAATCGCATATCTCACACTCTAGGAGTCCAAAGAATCATTCCGAAGCATAATCGCGCATGCGAGATTAGTGTTTGTGGGGCCACGGCACGTTGCGCGTATTCTCTTCGTTCCATAACAGCAAGTGTCTGACATTCAGGTCTTTTTGTTTCTCCTAGGCGGAAGAAGCGAGCCGGAGTTCAGCCAATCTAGGAGCCACGCAACAGCCTCGCTATTGAGATCGTGACATCACCGTCAAGATGGGTGGCTTCTTCAGCCGTAATGACCAGGGTAATGAACGCCTCAATGCGGAACGCATTCTTTTCATTTGCAGCCTCACAGCCCATGTTTACTCTAGGTTATAAAAGCGTGGCTAAGAATAATCTCAGCTTAACAGCCTCATTAGATGTGCAGGAGAATGAAGTCTTTCTGAACTCGTGAATAAGGCTTCTGGATAGCGTAGCAAGTAACCCACTGTCAACGTGATACGATGCGGAAGAAGCGACAAATTGGGTCATCCCCACTAGTAGCTGCGGCCGTGAATGTTTCCGTCCTGTTTATGATGTTTAGTTTACGCCCCATCAAGCATTAGTGGCAGTGGCCGCAGGTATTGCTGGTTGTAATACGTCAATTTTTATGGCGAGCATTATTTTAATCGGTCCCTGGTGGTCTTATTACAGGGAACAGAGTAGTATGGTTTAATGCCGACCGACTAAGTAGTACCAGTGAGCGAAAAATGGGCCCTGCGTAATGAAAATAAGTCACACCATACAACCTGTAGACACAGTGTCGGTTCATAAGTATCTTCAAGGCACTCTAATCACTTATTGAAAGAGCGCATGATATTCAACTTCGATTTTTTTTATATTTAGTGTTTAAATGATATTTTCCTTCAGATGCTGCGGCTTATGTAGCACCAAATTTTGATCGATGAACTAGCATTACGTTATCAGACAATATTTTATTATTATTTTTTTGCATTCCGCATATGAATCGGGTAGGGTGAATCAGGAACAAAGCCACAGCGGAGTACGGGCAATGTTTTGCGAGTACTGTGGATGGTGTATAGGCACCAAGGGTACATGAATTACCTAACCAAATGCCCATCACATTTATTCACGCATTAGAAAGCTTACATGCCTAATTTACGTTGCAGCTAGTGGGAGTTTTCAGGTCTAAATTTGCGATTCTGCTCGCTTCCTATTCATAGAGGGCCCGTTTGTTTGGTGGAGGATGATTGAGCACCAGGCTACGGAAATGAAACCCCTGCTCATGGCGCCGTGACTGCCTGCGCCGTTCAAGCCCGCTGTACACGTAGTTGCCTCTGGTTCCTGCCTTTGAGCTCCCTGTGGAGACGGACACATTCCACCGCGGTCTAAGGGGCTGCGTGTCCCTTTCGCTTGCTGCGCGAGCCTCTACACGCCATTCCTGGAGAGCACGCGTCTAACGCAGAGAGGCCATAGTCGAGCGAGCCTAGACTTTCTGCAAACACATTGCGCACTTGTAGGCCTCACTAACTGCTGCTGAGCAGTGGTTTGAGCTTGATGCCTGCACTAACCGCGATAGCTCCCCATCTGATACGACGTGTACACACTTATTATGCATGATTACACCGAAGAAAATAAAAATTATTATTTCTGATTCGACGCCTCTTCGCCGTTAGCCCTCTGCTATTCGTCAAAAGTTTTCAGGCTGCACCACTTCACCTGCTCGTCACGCGACCTCACAAAACTGCTGAAACTCATCGCGTCAAAGTGAAGTGTACGCGTTCAAAATGCATTAATGTGCCCAACAAAATCGAATCTTTTTCTGAGTAGCAGCAGGTTGGCCCGTTCTAAAACGAATAAAAGATGGCTGCCGCCAATCGCTCAGGCACTGGCTACTCGTACCTGCCGGAGAGCATCGGTTCATTTGCGTATAATGAAACTTCTTGCGTGGGCATGTAACGTTTTCGAGCACTTTCGGCACTTTTTGTATTTCGCTCTGCCAACTCTTCTTTGCTGAGGATCCATTTTGGTGGCATTGTCAACTGTCCGTCGCACGCCGCCGCGATTTTAGACAAACCACCGCAAGCTAAGTAAAGGAAAGCGGACCAATCGCACACAGAGGCACCTCCCTCTTCATCCGGTTATCTATTTTCAGTGCGCTGGCTCGGCCCCATCGAACCCTCTCCACTTTTATTTATTTATTTATTTCACGTACTTTCAAGGCCCGAAGGCGTTACAGAAAGGAGTGGAGTCAAAACAAGAAGTAATGCAGTAAAAAATAAAAATAAAAAATACAAACAAGTATTAACAAAAAATTTACAAAAGATATTAACAAAAGGCATTCTGAACGGCGGTTTTGAAGTTAGTAGGGTCGGTGATGAGTGCGATTGAGGCGGGAAGGCGATTCCAGTCCGTGCTTGTCCTGGGGATGAATGAGTCACTGTACCGGTTAGTACGGCACAATGGCACCCCGATTTTAAGGCTGTGGTCAGTGCGGGCAGAAATATATGACGGAGGGGTAAGAAGGGTCTCTTTTAAAAGGGGGTTCAAGTGAAAAACTTTGTGAAAAAGGGAGAGACGGGAAGATTTGCGGCGTGACGAAAGATCAGGTAAGTTAAGAGTTCGTTTCATTGAAGAAATACTTGCATAGCGAGAATAATTAGATAATATAAAGCGTGCACTGCGGTTTTGAATACTTTCAAGAGAAGAAACTAATGACGACTGAGTCGGATCCCAAATGGCTGAAGCATATTCCAATTTGGAGCGAACTAAAGTTTTATAAAGAGTTAGCTTCAGGGAAGAAGGGGCAGAGCTAAAATTACGGCGTAAGTAACCAAGCATGCTATTAGCGTTTTTAGTAACGTCAATATGCGAGTGCCAAGAAAGGTTATTTGATATGTGAAGGCCGAGATACTTGTAAGAGCTAACTGACGTCACAGGTGCACCATTAATAAAGTAGGTGTGCGTGGCAGTGTTACGAGATATATGCATGGCCTTGCATTTATTTGAATTTAGTTGCATGCACCAATTAGAACACCACTCAATTACGCGGTTAAGGTCGTCCTGCAGCTCTTGGGAATCTGAAGGATTAGTAATTTTACGGTAAAGAACACAGTCATCCGCGAAAAGCTTTATGGAAGAGGAAAGAACGCAGTTCGGAAGATCGTTAATATAGATTAAAAAGAGAAGTGGACCCAGAACTGACCCTTGAGGAACACCTGCTGGTACGTTAGAAAACCGAGAATTACAGTTATTAGCGTTTACAAACTGCGTCCTGTTAGAAAGAACTTTAGCGTGCTCCTCGCCTTTTGTCAGCCAATTATATAAGAAAATCCGCTCAATATAGCCTATAATATTCGTTTTGAAAGCAAACAAAAGTGGCCACCTATAAACGAGGAGAGCGTTTTATTCGGCTGTTCAGGCAACGCTTCAGGTCACCGCCCGATGCTTGCGTTGACGGCTGCGTAAATTTGACGTCAGGAGATTGGAATAAAAACACATTGGAATAGTTTTGCGTTATAGGGCCCCTGTTTACGTCAGTCATGTCTTCTCGCACTGAACTTTAGGAACCGCTGTTACGCACTGCAAAGCAAATATTAACTTCGAAGCGCTTTTAAATTACAAAGCACGCGTAATGCTTACTCCTGTTAAATACAGGTCAAGAATATCGCAACGCACTGTCTTTTTATTACAATCGAAAATTTACGCGGCATATACCACAAAATCCGGCAGAAAGCAACTCTGGGCGTCCCTCCAGCCGCATTGCTGAAGTCGCATTCGTGTGAGATGAGCCCTCTAAAGATTGCATTGAGACGCGCGCGACTGCACCGAGTTTCTTTCTTGCTCCAGTCGCAACATGTAAAACAGGCTTACGTTAACGTGCAGCTTAGCAGGGCCAGAGGCTCCATGCTGTCGTGTTAGGATTAAACTGCGGGTGCGAATTTATCAGTTTGCTTTCTTAGTTATCTGTCAGTTTTTTCACCAACTGAAATCGCCTTTTTTGCATTTCGTGCTCACAGACGCAGAATGCCTCGACCTTCCACCGTGTAAGACGAGCCGGGATCGCGTGTGCCCCATGTTGATGGAAGTCAACAGACTGAACCCGTCGCTGTGGCCTGTTGGACTGGACCTCACAGAAGCATTTCCAGGACAACTATCTCTGGCCCGTCTCTACACAGCAATCCCACCAAACGATATGCGCTATTTGGAGCCGAGAGCAGCGCGCGAGGACGCTGCGGAAGGCGGCCAACGCGGCGCCACGCAGGCCGAGCAACGCCGGGCACTGAGCATTGTGAGCCATATCCTCAAGCATCATCGGTGTGCCATTGGTGCTGATATCGCCGGATTCGAGTTTTCCGACCATCAAGCGAAACTTCTTTCGAACGCCCTAGTTCAGCCGAAGCCCTCCCTCAGGCAAGTGACCCTAACTTCGGCGCATCCCAATGCGAGGCTCGTCCAAGGATTCGCCGCTGCCGTCCAATCCATGAATTGCCTCGAGGATCTGGCGTGGACCTACGACACCCTCGACGCAGCTGCGGCGAACTCGCTCTCCGCTTTCTTTGCACGAACGTCGACGCTTACCACCCTCGAACTGACCGAGTTACACTTGAAAAGTTCAGACGCTAAAATCTTGTTCGACGGGCTCATGAAGAACTCCACGATAACGACGCTGAGCTTGTCCGCCTGCCTGGTAAATGGCGATCCTGAGACGACTACCGTTCTTCTGGCAAACTACTTGAAAAGAGCAGATTGCAAGGTGCACTCACTAACCTTTCAGAGAAGCTGCGCTGAAAAAGCGCCTTCTCTGGCAGCCGTGATAGATTCCATTAGCTTAAAGAAGAACGTACAAACCTTAGTTATCTCGGGCTTTTTTGAAACAAGGTGGAACTTCCTCCTCATAGCCAAGTTGCTCAACGAAAACAAGAATCTGCGATGCTTGGACGTAATGTGCGCTTCTGAGGACCAGCTCAACGACGGGGAAACGCACATAAGACAACTACGGCGACTCCTGCAGCAACATCATTCAGACCCACACTTTTTCAGGTGGTTAAATGCCTTGGCGAGGCACCCCTCCCTAGAGTACTTGACAGCGGACGTCTCCGGTTTCAGCGTTCGTGAGTGCGAGTCATTATTCAAGGCGCTCGTGAAAACTTCAATCAAGGGCGTGACGGTCACAGGCGTGCGCGACGAAAACGTGGTTGCCATTTTCAGGGCTGTTCGTTCGTCCGGTACGGCTGCGCTCGTCCGCATAGACAGCGCCTACATCGCACGGACTTCAACAGAAGAAATTGCCGATTGCAAAGAGTTATTGACGCAAGTGATCGTGAATACGGACTGCTTTGACACATCGGACGCCATTAAGGAGGCGATGCGTCAACTTTCTCACTGCACCCGCATCTCTTCGTTCAAGCTCAGAGTGAAACGGGAGGCTCCTCTCGAAGCAAGTACCCGCTCTATTATTTTGAGATATCTGGAAACAGCGCATACGCTACGGGAAATCGTGCTGAAATTTCCGAGCAGTTCCGAAGGCGATGACACCGAAGCTGGAGGCCATAGCGATTATCTCAGGACGCTTTCTAAAAGAAATAACATTGAAATGCTTTACTTGGAAAACGTGTGGCTTACAGACGCTGACGCATCTTTTCTGGCTGTGGCGATTGCGAAAAGCAAGTCGCTGTGCGAAATTGCTCTTTGGGCTGATGTCCGCTGTGAAGCGGCAATGGAGACCTTCCTTCGAGAGCTGTCGCCAAGGTTTAATGATAACTACGCTATTTTCGCGCTGATTCACAGCCCCGTCACATGCGCGAAAGAGTGCCTACATGTCCAGGGGGTCGTGCGTCGAAATCTTGCACTGATCACGCTCGCCGCTTACTTCGTTGAAGGCGTTCGCAACAAACGCACTGCAGAAGCCCTGGAGCTTGTAGCCGGCAGTCGTGGGTTAATCAGAAAAGTTCAAGAACTGCTCTCTCTGACTGAAGAAGAGGCGAAAGCAAGAATTTGCGCTAAAGTGAGGGAAATCAAGCGCCTGAACGGTTACATGCGATACGCCGGTGTCGTTAGAAATACGGTGAAATGCAAAGAACGCTCGAAGAGTAAGGGGCTTCAGCTGGACCGCCTTCACGAAGACTGCTGGCAACATATTCGACAGTATCTCAAGGTAACTGACGTCTTGGACAGTGATTAGACTTTCATCTTCGCTTCCTGAAGAGGGCGCGACATGTTCTGTAGAAGGACGGACCAGTGCCTCGTTCCTGCGTGCCTCTGAACCAGACGAAATAGAGCAAATGATGTGTGATGCTTGACGATTAGGTTTATTATATAAAACTGAACAATGTCGCTTTCATTTCCCTCTCCTTTTAATTGGGTTTTAATACACCACTCCAATTTCACACGCGACTCTTCAAACACTATTCGCGTATGCGGCACTAGGAGCCGCATACATATTCGAAGCCAACAAATCGATGGGGCACATACAGGGCCAACACAGGGTATTGCACAACGTGTGTATAACGTTGTGCAATTTATTGTACTCTAGCGGCCAGAATTTAGAGTGGCGCCTTCTCGCGAGTTACGTCCCGGCCAGGACGCCGCGCGCTCCGGCTCGCTCGGGTGACGCACGTGTTCGTTCGCTTCGTCCATGCTAGGAATTAAGTACGCGCGCGAGCCATGCTTCCTGACGGTTGTTTGGGCTGCTTCTTGCTTTCATACTTAAACTTCAGTTGGATTTTTTTTTTTTCGAAACGGGGCGACTCATGAAAATATCAGGCCTGGATATTGGAAGCTGCGTATCGTTGAAGGTGTTTACTACTCTTGCAATGCAAAGGTGCTCCACGTATGCCACCAAATATTGTTGAAAAATATTGCCTCCAAATTCAGCGCGTAAAAGTTTGAGTGATATTTTGCTCAGAATGGGATGATTTCGTCAATTCTGTAGTTCACTGACCCACTGACCTCCAGCGAAGCGCAAGTTAGAGGGGTGCTGTGCACACGGCCGTTTCACCAGCTTTGCGCAAAACACCCTCTTATTCTCAATTTTACACCCTTGCCGCTAACACACCTTCGGTCGCTGTCTCACACACCCGCCTTGCCCCCGCTCCCCTTAAAAGGCACGCTAGAATCAGATACAACTCAAGTCTGCAGTGGAGCCCCACCCACGCCCTCAGAACCACCAGCCACTATTCCTCCGCGAAGCTCCAAATAGTTCGTACTTCAAACTTTCCCTGTTACCTAAATAACGCGGTAACCACAAAAATAAAATAATAAGCTCGTAATGTTGGATGTTTTCTCTCGTCTGTTAGAGCGGTATACGGTAAAAACCTAATTCTTTATAGAACTGAAATAAAAGGCTTACTTAGCTGCAACTATTTATTGCCAAGTTTCACTTCAGTTGGCAGTGAAGTTTCACGAGTAAAACGGGGTCAGCAGTGAAGTGAACTGTACTGCGGACTTTTGAAGAGTGAAATGCTCTGACTCCATACACTTTGTCCATATCTGTTGCACATGTCATTGCTTCCTCCTATGAAAAGACACTTCAAGAACAGCAGACGCTCTGGAGGTATCAAGTACGAGGCCATCTTGAAATGCTCGCATGACGAAGATTTTGTCTGCTTCTGTGACTGGCTGAGGCAGTAACAACCTCGCGTGCTCTGTACGCCTTGGTTACAAACTGCTGTTTTTCAAGTTGAATGCTACTATACCTGTATATACTGTGCTGAGGAAAGCATACCTCCCCTTGAAAAAGACAAGCCGATTATAGTCGAAACGTTGGCTCCCACTTTTAGCTTATTCACGTTTTGCTCAGTGTCTTCAATTTCCATCTCCCGCCTTCGTGTTTTCCCCAAGATTTTCTGTAGCAGGCTTACTCTAGGTAGGGCAGCTGGAAACTTCTCGGCCTATCAATGAAAGGTGGTGAGGTGCTCAGTCGTTCGTGGCCATTTTACAACGTATTCTCCTTTCAGCGCCACACACTTTTACGTGCAAGCATAATTGGCCAGGCAGGACCCATATTCTGTAAGGCTCCGGTTTCCGAAGAATTCGCTTTGCGAGCAGCGATTGGTCGCCGCCTAGGTGATGCCATCGCCTCGGGGCGAGTACGCATATTATGGTGACGTCACGCACTTGTCAATCATGTGGAACCCAAATTTGTCGTCTACTACTAAGCGAAGTGGCGCGAGGTGCTTCGGTGTCATCCAAAGCGCCGTGTGCCGTGTGCAGAGCCTGTGCGTGCCGTGTGCAAAGACGAGATCGGCGCTCCGAGCAAAATGGCCTCGATGGTGATCCCTGTGACACCTGTGTTAGTGCTGTTGGCGAGCGTCCGTGAGAGACAATGACGACCTATGGAGCTATAGCGTAAGGCTATTCCAAACGTTTCTCTTCCGATCCTGCAATCAGCCCTCCGCGGTTTGCCAAAATAATTTTTGAACCACCCCCAATCCGCCCGTCTGTCACGTGACGTCACGAAAACCGCGATAGCTACCCATATGATATTACGCGTACACACTGATTATGCTTCACTGGACCGATGAAAAAAAAAGTTATTTCTGGTTCGACACCTTTTAGCCATTAACCACATGCTATTGGTCAAACGTTTCCGGACTGCCCCACTTCACCTGCCTGTCACGCGACGTCACAAAACAGCAAAACCTCACCGCGTCAAAGTGACGTGTACTCGTTAAAGATGCATTAATATGCCGAACAGAGCTGCATTTTTTTCTGAATAGCCGCAGCCTGCCCCGTTTCGAAAAGAATAAAATCCGGCTGCCGCCGATCGCTCAGGCACTGGCTACTCGCACCTGCCGGATAGCATGGGTTTATTTGCGCACAATAACGCTTTTTGCGTGGCCGTACCGTTTTCAAGCACTTCAGGCCCGTTTAGGACCTCGCTCTGCCAACCCTTCTTTGCTGAGGATCCATTTTAGTGGCATTCTTAACATTTTGTTGCATGCCGCCGCGATTTTCGACCAGCCACCTCAAGCCAAATAAGGGAAAACAGACCAATCGCAGACGCCGGCACCACCCGGTTATCAATATTCAGTGCACTGGCTCGGCCCCATCGAATCCCTCTCCACTTGAGCGTGATCCTCGCCTCCTGACCGCCAATTAGATAAGACAAGCCGCTCACTGTAAGCAATGTTATTCGTTTTTTAAAGCAAACAAGAGTGACCTCCTATAAACGAGGAGAGCGTTTGATTGGTCTGTTCAGACAACACTGTGGGTCACCACCCGATGCTTGTGTCGTCGCTTACGAAAATTTGACGTCAGAAGATTCGAATAAAAACATATCGGAATAGGTTTACGCTATTGGGCATCTCGGCATCGAATGACCATCTCCAAAAGAACCGTGCACGGTCTGTGCGAGGAGCTTGAGGTTGTTTTTGGGCCGCAGCGCATAAGTTTCGTTGATACTGTGGCCAAAGGGCTGTGCGCATTGCAAATTTTGTGACTGGAAGTTTCCACCAGTGCGTGGCCAACGAGCAAACCGGCGTACGCGGTTCAATCTCGCGCACGCGAGCGAGGAACGCGACAAGGTTAGGGTACGTGCTACTTGGTATTCCATTGTTTCGAACATCAGTTACAGCGCATACATAGACAAGGGACCAAAATACAAGCGCTGTTACTTCCAACTGATTTTCATTGTATCAGATTTTAGACACCAAGACAAAAACGCCCCCCATAAAGCATCAAACCGACATGAGTATGCATTCAAAATACAAAGTAACCACGACCGCCGCCTAAGATAAACCAGAGCGCTTGTCTTCGTCGTTCTTTTGGTCGCTTGTCTATGTATGCGCTGTAAGTGATGTTTGAAACAGAGGAACGCGACCCGGGTGCGTGCCCTTTCCTGCCGCGCGCAAGGCAGTGGGGTCATGTGAGGGAGGAGGGGCGTTCTCCGGCGGCTGCTAGGGTGCATCGATGTCCTGCTCGCCCGCCGCTCCGTACAAAGTGGAGTACAGAGTTTGAACTAAATTAACTAGTACGGTGTCGCGCGTGCACAGGTAAACATAAACACATCTCGCTCGATGACAGCGGAAACTAACTGTGAAAACACTGGAGTTAGGAATCGCGGCAGTAGCCGCGAACCAATTCACCTCCGTGCATCTGTCGCTTCAACACGAACGAAACGGTGAAAGCACATCGCATACGAAGCTACCGGCACTACGCGCAGTCTGCAAACATTGCAGATCACTTTGAAGATGAGGCCACGCAAGCACACTTTGGCCACGTCACAGATCGCTTTCAGACACACGAGCGCCGTCAACGCGTCCCTACGGTGTACGCCAAAGGTGTCGACTACGGCGTCCGCGATTCGCGTGGCCAGTGCCATCATAGACGCCGCGATGGTATCCACTCTGTATGGAGTGGCAGGCGAGGCACCCCAAAGCCACTGCCATTTCAAGGCCTCCGCACGCCGGTGTGACGTAACGCTAGTCGGATGGGCCAGACAGTCGACGCCGTCGGTGTCTCCGCACCTAGGTTCGCTGCGCTTGCAGGGTGTCTGCGCGTCGCGGTTACTATGGCTTCGGAAAATTAGTGCTGTCCTTAAATTGACAGCAACCTAGCAATGCATATGCTTCAGCTCCAAAGCAAGACACGTATAGCTGACGCAAAAAATAAGGGGGAGCCGCTGGTTCACCTCAGTCAACACCACCATCGAAAGCAACATTCTTTCATACCTTCCTTAGATTACTTGACTGGCGACATTGTTTTTTGCGTGTATCATAACATGACCTGTCTTACTGTCCTTGTGATGTTTGGTCGGGGCCAAGACAAGCAAACTGCATGCTGCTTAGTCACTTTAACCTTAGACGGAAAGAGAGAAATAGCAAAACTGCATATTGAAGACACATAATATACTTTATTCACAAATGGTAACAACTGCATTCTGAAACAAACATTTTAAATCTTCCATACACAATTGCCAT
This sequence comes from Dermacentor albipictus, assembly GCF_038994185.2. Classification (NCBI taxonomy): domain Eukaryota; kingdom Metazoa; phylum Arthropoda; class Arachnida; order Ixodida; family Ixodidae; genus Dermacentor; species Dermacentor albipictus. The sequence continues at coordinate 484,357,257 of NC_091821.1, forward strand.
TGTCGCTCTTGCATTGTGTAAAACAGTTCTTGCTACATCAACGAATATCGAGGTTCACCTTATTGGTGAAAATATTAACAGTATAGGGTCACGCGCACTTGATACTCATATAGAATAAGCTTCCGCCTTTCTTGTACCATTTCTTGTGTTTCTTTTATTTCCACCCAACTAGTTTGAAGGTGTTCTTGGTCTTCTAAAATGCTGAGATAATGGTGAAAAGTAAGCCGAAAAGGAAAGGCCTACTCTCTATCTTGAAGGAAAACATCCAATAATGGATTGCGGTAGCATGAAGAGTTCCAATCATAAACATGTGTCACGATACATTCAAACGCTAACATTTGGAATGGCCAAAATGCAGGATTTAAATTTGGTAATGAAGACAAATCCTAGCCACTCCACAGGTTTGTTTTTGCAAGGGTTCTGTCAACACAAGCATACGTAGATCTTCAACAAAACAGAGCTTCATGAATAAAAAATAAGGAATGAGAAAGGCCTTCCAGGTCTGCAATTTTCGATCATTTTTGGTGTTGCGTAATTTGTCATTTTCTATGCGCCACAAGTTGTTCAGCAGTGTATTCACTGCAGCACTTACAACATGCTCCATTACCTCCTGTGCAGGATGACCGAAATCACACACATCTACATCCTCGAAGTCTGGAAGGGTAGCGAATACAAGGCCGACAAGAGTATCTTTCTGCCTAGGAAGGCTGAAAAATCGTGGGGCATATTCTGGTGTGCCGAGCTTACCCAATATAATTTCAGTAAATAGTACAGCATTAACTACAACTGCTCGTGGAAACTTCAGCCCACCCCTCGTCATATTCGCGATTAATGCATTCTCAGTATCACCTAGATTGACGTCTCGCATCACAAGGTTTCCACTGCAAGAACCGCATGTCAACTTTTTGAGAGCTGCATGAGCACAATAGCTGGTAACTTGGGTTAGTGCCGGTAGCCTTGACGTTTTTTTTTTCTTAATGTCAGAGTCGGTCACAGTGACTTGAAACCGGCCGTTTACTGAATTTACACTTGTCTCCAACGTGCTCGCACTCGGTGGTAGTAGCACATCCAAATCTGAACAATTCCAGAACCTTCTGTAAACGCATTTTGTCTTCGGATTCACATATCTGCCTTATAGGCACGTTGCAATTGGCACCAGACAATTGCTGGTACTTTCCGAAGCGATCCTCCAAGCTGTAAGTTTGAAATTTGCCCGAAAGAACAGACTCAAAATGAAGCTCTTTGAGACAGTATATGGCAAGTTCATGCAAGGCGTGGGTAGTGCAATTGGGTAGTGTGGCTAAAAGCTGTGTGCATTTCACGTGTCAGACGGCCATTATGTTTAAGGCTTCCCCAATGATCAAGCCATTGAACTATTCTCTCCAAGAATTCTAGTTGAGGACATGACGATAAAACTATTGGACCTTGCAGCTGACCTCGCAACCGCTGTCCTTTTCTTGGCGTCTTGACGTTAACAATGTTCCAACAAGTCATAATGGTGTCGACATATTGAGATGTTTCCTTTACATGATGGAACGTTGCGGCACTAAGAGCAGCAACAGTAGATGAGTTCAAAATCTTTAAGACCAGTTTAACGCTCTGCCGCTCCATGTTCGAGCGGTTCAGTGCCTTCAAAGTGAGCATTGGCGATAGCTTCAAGGGCTCAAGCTTTTCATCTTCATGTGCTCATGTTTTCAGCTTCGTGCAACTGGCATAATACCTTGAAAGATACTGTATCTTTGATTCAGGCTCCTCACTCTTCAGTTCAGGAAAGTACATGTAATTGCCAATGTTTCTTTTATTCAGCCATTTATTTCTTATACACTTTAGTATGTGAACTGGGTCCACCACGAAAAACAGGGGTCGTGATGGGTCAGTAGGATTCTGGTAAACAATGCTGACATTTGCCGTCTTAGCGAAGTAGGACATGGCTTTTCTCTTTATGGTGTTATTGTCTGAGATCAGTGCTATCATTCTAAAACCAGATGCCTCTAGATCAAGAATAATCTTCCGAATGAAGTCGTCCAGCGCCTTAGCAGGTGCCACATGAAGAATGTGTACAACATCCTTGTTTGAAGAAAGCAGGCCCTGTATCATAAATGCGTGGGCAGTTTTTGCCGCAGTCGATGAATTTACCGCAGAACCAGTAACAAAGCCAGCCTCGTAATAAAAAAATGATTGAATGTAAACCTCATCAATTATTAACGTTACAGTCTTTTCATGCTCTTTATAAGTGCTTGCAATACGCTTTGCATAGGGAAGGAAGCTACATTCATGCTGCTCCGTTGCAGGGCTTACTTCGTACGATGAACACAGTCTTCTGATCGTATTAGGATCTGGCATCTTAAGCTTTAACGACCTTCTCAGGAATCTGTATGCATGAGGTGAAATTGTGAACAAAAGGCTAGCAGAAACCAATAAATCGGGGGGATATCGGCCAGCATTATTGAAAACAAGATCAACTTGACTCTTCAAATATTGAATCGCTTCCAAATGCCATTCTTGCAACTCGCATGCGAAATGTTTTCCACTTACTTCCTCTAGCAACGTCGAAACCAATGTCAGTAGATGACGGACCTTTTCAGAACGCTCAGTGCTGATATCCTTATGTGTCTGCTCGATCATCTGTAACACACTTCTTTAAATCTCACAAGTGGCACTTTTCAGGAACTAACATATCACCACACTTCCTCACACCCGTTTCACCAAAAAATACTTCGACGCGCAGATCTGTGGACACGATCACCGAAGCACGGACTGCAGGAGCAGATTGAAGTGACAAGTCCAAAAAGAAAACCTTGGAGCCCTTGTTCATTGCTGTCCAGAAGTCAGAATTCTGAAAGCTTAGCAAGGCCTTCAGCAAGTCCGCAAAACTACCATTACCAACCACATTTCTGGCGTCCTCTTCTGCTTGGTTTTGCTGTGAAAGTTTGCAAAGATGCGGCTTCCAAGCGCGCTCTTTTCGCACCCGACGCTTCTCGAACGCACGCTTGCGACGCGATAAACAGGCAAGGCAATTGGGAAACAAGCTCGGAACAGCAGTTTTGTTGAGACGAATGTTTCTCATGGCAACTACGACCACTTTCCTGTCTTGATGTCCGTGTAAGATGTCGTCTTCAAGTAATCCGATGGCAGGAATAGCTTTTCACAGAGCTGAAATTAAAAAAAAAAGCCGTTACCGATATGACGCTCCACCAAAATGTAGAATTTACGAGCGCGTCGACAGGCGCAGAGACCCATCTATTGTGCGCACGTGCACGGATACATTGGGCACTATGCTGACGAAACCTATTCGTCTGGAAACCCAGAATAACAACAGAGAGAAGGAATGCTTACCACTGTGTACTTCGCTGCCGAGAAGTAATTCCGAGGAACAGCTCTCGTCCATGATGCCCGAATCGCTCGCTCAGATGAGAACTTGTGCACTCGGACACTTGGTCCTCCGTCATAATTGGACTTGCAGTTTGGTGCGCAACAACAGCCAGGCATCATTGCGCTTCTGCGTACGACGAACCACGCATAGTCGAGGAAAAGCAATCGCGTTTACGGTGCAGCATGCCCCACCAAAGCCACCTAGAAAAAGCTCCACGCGATGCCGCTTTAGCGTTGCAGTCACGGAGAAAATTCGTTTTCACAACTCGCACCGCGTTGTAAAAACGCAGCGCTCTCCCATCCGCCGCTACCATCCGACTCTCGTGACGTATTGAGAAGGAGAGGAGGTGATGCGCTGACCTTTTGGGCACCCTAGCATCCGCCGGAGAAGAACGCCCCTCCTCCCTCGCCTCACCACCCTGCCTCGTGCGCCAAAGCAGAGGGCACGCATCTGGCCGGCGTTCCTCGCCTGCGCACGCGAGGTTGAACCACGTTCGCCGGCTTACCCGCACACGTTTTCCCTCACACGGAACCTCACGGCGATGGCGACGGCAGAAATGCGCTTGGAGTGTCCATACAAATGTGATCGCAATAATTAAATAGCGACCCAAGGAAGAGGCCGCATTTATACCAGAAAGGTCAACCTCGTGCATAGCGTTTTGTTTAGACGCCGCAGTGCTCGCTGTGCATGTTCGCTGCGGCTCTTTTTTGCATGTTTAGCAATGGCGCGTTCCCTGTGAGACACCACCTTGCATCGTCGACATCAGCGTATCGACCGCGTTCGCGCCCTTTCCGTTTGTGCTTCGACGGTGCGGTGATCGCTGCAAATGTTCGCGGCATATCTTTGCATGCCTAGCACTTGCGCTTTCCCCGAGGCACAACAGGCGTCGCACCGTCGAGATCAATGTAGCGACCACGTTCGCGCCATTTAAGTTGGTGTTTCGACACAGTAAGGCTCGCTGTGCATGTTCGCGGCGTTCATACGCTTGTGCGTAACATGTGCTGCCGAAGTGAAACGCCTCTAGTTATTCCGCCAGTGCTGCAGGCCCAGATCCCTTCTAGAATGCTTCATCCTCGACGTCAAAAAAGTCCGCCACCGAAGCCATGACACCACTATCCGAGAGAAAATGGGCTCCACTTAAGTGTTCCCTAGGCCGAGGGAAAATATGATTCTTAGGGAGGTAAATCTGGCGAGTAGGGAGGATGTGGAAGCAGTTACAAGCCAGATGACTCGATGGCGGACACTGAAATGGTAGACTTGTGCACCATTGCGTTGTCTCAGTGGACACGGTTCTTCAGCATTTCAAGCCGTTTCGCCTTGATGGCCTCCCACAAACGCTTCAGCCGGGCAGCATAATATGCACCGTTCAGTGTGCCACACTTTTTTAGGTACTCAATTCAAGATCTGACAACTCTGGCATCCTAAATACAGACCATCACCTTGCCAGCTGGCGGGACTGATTTCAATTTTCAGGGGTTGGGGAGAAGGGGTGTTTCCACTCTTTTTATTGCACCTTCGACTCGGGCTGAAGATGCGGTACTCATGCATCATTCATGATCACAAAACATTTGAGAAAATTTACAGGATCTGCTTCAAGGAGGGTCAACTTTTCGGCAGACATCACGTCTCTCTGGCGATTGTTTTCATTAGTCACCATTTTTGAATCCCCCGAATCGACACCTAGCGCATATCGAGTACAAGTGTTAGGATGTGTGCAACTAGTTCCAGGGACATTCCCACCTTATCTGCGATGAAATGTTCTGTCACACGCCTGTCTGTCATTACAGTATCCTGGACTGTTCTCCCCTTCGTGCGGAAAAGTGGACACAGGTCTTCTCCCTCTTCAATACAGCCACCAAATTTTTCACTGTAGAATGGGATGGAGAATGGTTCTCTAATGTTTCCATCATGTTTTTGAGAACGCCATGGCCACTTATGCATTTTTTCAGCAGGTATATTTGCCGGTTCGCTAGCTGTATCCATTTTTCAGACATATTTTTGTCACCTTCTGCATTCCGGTATTCAATATCTAAAACAAAGAATACGCTATTAGTGAGAAATATGCAACCTGACAGTCACTGAAAGGCGGCTTACATCCGCGGAACAAAGTACATAGGCCCAATGGGCAGATGCCTGAAAGACAGGCTTCGAGGCCAAAACAATATTCTATATAGGGCGGTGCAAGGCCATCTGGGTTTGCACGGTCGGGATTGTGGTTGTGAGCTCAATGACTGCAAGCTTGTAGCCAAACACAATAATCAGACGACACGAGAGATAATTGAAGCGGCAGACATTTTTCGCCTTAGGAAAAACGGCGTCAGTGTGGCTTCGTTGGGGCTATCACAGAAAGAACTGAGTTATCTTAACGAGCCGAATTATGCGAATAGTGAGCGATACATGCCTAAATCACCGACGTGTGTGTCTCGAGTATGGTACTTGGTATTTACAATTTAACTGACCATTCTTATATTTCGAATGCACGTGTGTAAGACTGTTTAGTTGATTACAGGCGCATATTTTATGATGTCTTTCATATTACGTCACACTCATATTTGTGCAGAACCACTCGACTCCCTACCATTAAAACCAGTTCAAAGATTGCGCTTGTTCAAAGATTGCGTTTCCTAGCCCTAGTTTCAAGTGGTTCGCAAGCAACATTTATCATGTATTATCTACTATGGCTTGTGGGAACTGCGTAGCCCATTTCGTTGCAGCGCCATAGCGCAGCACGTTTTGGGCACAGGAGCCGCAGAGCGGCGAGGTCGCTTTCGAACTTCGCGCGCGCGGTCTACCGCTTTCCCTCTCTCTCGTTCCTCCGAGGGCACCGAACGGCAGCGGGACCGTAAACACTTGCTGCTGTCCACCCCCGAACGGCCCAGGGGCTCACCCGATTGGTCTGTTTGGGTGGGAACCAGCGTTCCTTCTCTCCTGGCGATTCAAGTCGACCGAGGAGCGGCAACGCGGGGAGAAGCTCTCGGACAGCGAAACGGTGCGTACTCACTTCCGTTTCTCCCGGTCATCCCTTTGGTTGGCCGGTCTCGCCGAAGGTCGTCGACCCGAAGCGGTTGCGTACCTGTTCGCTGCTCCTGTTCTGAAGGCTAGGCCCAAGAGACGCGGCTCACTTGAGGTGCGCGGTCGTACTGCGCCGAGTCGCCCTCGGAGGCAACCCCGAGCTGAAAGAACGTTGCCCGGCTAGCTCAGTCGGTATAGCATGAGACTCTTAATCTCAGGGCCGTGGGTTCGAGCCCCATGTTGGGCGCCACTTTGTGGTCTCCGCCTATAGCGGTGCTCCGCCGGGAGTCACCTAGACTACCGCGCGGGTCCGAGGATCCGAGCCCTTCAGGGGGACGACCAGCTCAGCCGCGTGTGTAGCGTGTGCCCGAAGCGGACGCTCGTTCGGTCTCCTCTGGGAGCGAAACAGAGCGCCGCAAGGAGAAGGCCCAGAGTACAAGGAAGGTGTTTAATATACGACCACCTAGGCGTTCAGGATATCTGCTACACCCGTATCGGCGCGGGGCTCGTGAGCCGAAGCTCCCGAAAGTCAAGGGGTGAGACTAAAAACGCGGTAGCACACCGCTATACGGGAGGATGGCTCCCAACGACTGTTGCGCAGGCCGCGTACGTCCTTTGGCACGGGGAAATCGAGTATGGCTCGAAGTTTCTCCCCGTCCGGCTCAATGGAGCCGCTGCCCAGCGTTAATCCGAGTAATTGAACTCGAGTTTGCGCGATCTTACGCTTTCGCCAGATTCAAAGTCATCCCGCCAGTCCATACCCTCTCGAGCACATCGGCAACATGGGTCAAGTACTCTTCGAAGGTTCGTGAATAAATCACGATGTCGTCGAGGTAGCATAAGCAGTGTGACCACTTGGCTTCCCGGAGAACGCGGTCCATCAGCCTTTGAAAGGTCGCCGGACCATTACAGAGGTCAAAGGGCATACGAGTAAACTCGAACAACCCTCTGTGGCGCGTGAACGCGGTCTTGCACCGGTCACGATCATCCATCCGGACCTGTAGGTAACCTTTGGAGGCATCTAGCGTAGTAAAGTACCTCGCACTGCTCAGGTTTCCTACAATGGAGCTAATCGTCGGGAGCGGGTAGGCATCCTTTCGAGTCACTCCGTTCAGACGGCGGTAGTCTGCGCAAAGGCGCTGACTGCCATCTTTCTTAGGCACCAACACAATTGGAGACGTCCAGGCACTGGAAGAGCGTCGGACAATGTCCGTCGCTAGCATCTCATCCAGCAAACCATCAATCACCTGCCTCTTGGCCAGACTGACAGGCCTAGGGTTGCACTTCAGTGGAAGCGCATCACCGGTCTCGATCTTGTGGCTCACTAGATCGGTACAGCCAGGTATAGATCGGTGAATAGCTCATCGTATTAGCGTAATAGTGACGACAACCGAGCCTTCTGCGCATCTCCCAAGTGAATCGCACTGGCGGCCAACGTATGTAGTGCCTTAACGTGCCGTGCTGCTTTATTCCAATGGGGGCTAGGAACAGGCAAGCGCACAGCGCAGGGGCTTGCCCCCGAACTTTGCGCGCGGCACGGTCCGAAGGCCTCTTCTGCATGGGCAAGAGTCGGCGCCGGCGGGCTGATGAACGGTTTAAGCGAGGAAAAAGGTCCGTCGCGATAGCCACCATTAGCAATGTCCACTACGATCCCGGTTTTCAGGAGAATGTCCCGTCCGAGAATCACAGGAACACTGAGCCCTGGGAGGTGAATGAAACGTTTGCGTCTCAGTCATTCCCCCCATCTGACGGTCAGCCTTGCGGCGCCTGCCGAATGGGCCACGACTTTCGCAAGGTTGAAAGTCGTTCGGCTGTCTCTCAAGCGCACTGCATGCTTGCTCAAATGGGAGAAAGCCTCATCGCCAAACAACGAGGCGCTAGCGCCCGTGTCCAGTGGCGCCGCAAATTCACGACCAGCAAGGGTGATCGGAATAAACGGCGCGTGCGCACCAGCATCACAGCTTGCCCGGTACGCACAGGGAGCTGACAAGGGTTCGGCCGATCGTGCGCTCACGAGCGACCGTGGTTTCCGTTTCCCTGCCTCGCCGGAGGCCTGTCAACGGTGCAATCCCTTGCCATGTGACCGCGCTGCGAACAGCGGAAAGAGCGCATTCCAGCCCGATCTCGATCACGGGCTGGATCCGCTGCTCTCCTTCCGGGTTGGTTCGACGGAGTGCCGCGGGGCTCTATTTTGAGGCTCCCCAACGCGATAAGGCGGATGACGTCCCTTTACGCGCGTTTCGAGCGACGGCGTAGTCAAAGCTACGCGCCTCTCATAGGAGAACGGGTCCAGAGCTCGTTCGCACAGCTCCCAGTTGTTCGTCCCGCTTGTTGCTACACAGGCAGCCTCAGCGGGGCGCCGGGGGGGGAAAGGGCATGGCTCCTCCCCACGCACAGCGCGGCTCAAGGGCCTCGCTGACCGGCGGTGGCAGGCGGTACGCGCGAGTGGAGAGAATGTCCCCCTGTATGCGCTTCGCCTCGGCGGCCAGTTCCTCTAAATCACGGAACCGACTGCCACGCAGGTAGGCCGAAAAATTCGGGTGTGCCTGCCGCATCACCCGGTCGACACGTTCCTCGTTTGAGGCTTGGGGCTCAGCGATAGAGAACAACTCTTCCATTGCTCGCACATATTCCTGCAATGACTCATCCGGAGCCTGCGTGCGTCGCTCCAGCTCTCGCCGCATCCTACCATGGTAGCCTGCGGGTAGGAATTCGCGTAGGAAGGCCACGCGAAACTCCCCGAGGTTTGCTGCTCGGTGGCCGACAAGTCGTTACCACCTGGCAGCCGCATCAGTCAGTGCTGCCGGAACGACGTGTCCTAGCACCTCGTGTTCATCCAATCCCATGGCTCTTTGATAATGCGCCAGGTTTTCCATGAATTCTCGGGAACTCACCAGGTCGCCATATCCACGGTATATCGGAATGGCCAACTTCACCGCAGGGTGAGTGAGCCTCGGCGTAGCGACAAGTGCTTTCACTGCCTCAGAGAGGGTTTGGATCATGCCTGCAGCGTTGCGCAGCAACGTGTCTGCTCCAGCTTCGCAGGAAACTGTTGCGGCGTTGCAGGTGCTCTCGAGCGAAGGAGCTGTGGCTCCCAACTCGATAAGCGGCGCGGAATCCAAGGGGGTTCCGTTCGCCCCAGCCCCGGAACAAATGTGGTTCCTCGGGGGACCGTCCCGTTGCCTTCCGTCGCTACTGAGAGCGGTGGAGTCGCTTAAGCCACGTTCGGCCAGCGTTGACAAAATGGGTCATTGCTCCGATGCTGCGCCACTGGGCGCTGCACCATGCACTCCAAAGGGAGCCTGAGAAGCAGAATTGTTTGTGGAACGGCTGGGTGCCCCACAGGTGGTCGCAGCTGTCCACAGTGCCTTCTGACTGCTCAACGTGTTCGCAGCCAACGGGCAGAAGTCGGAAATGGCTGAGGCCACTGTACCGATCTGCCCACTGTAAGCTCCACAGGGAGCCGATGAGGGGCGAAGTGGCAACAGACTGCCGCTAGCTCCACTGGGAACAGCTGTAGACAGCGGTACCGACACGCACGGTTCGGGGAGCGCCAAGGCTCCGTTCCCGTACTGAGCTACGTCCACTCCAGTGGGAGCGGTATCATAGCGCCTCGCTGTCGTGTTCACCCCACTGGGGGCGGCAGTACCCAAGCGTGTGTGTATGCTCGGCTCGAGGAGGGACAAGGTCCCGGTCTCTCACAAAGCGATCTCTGCTAACGTAATGAGGGGACAACGGCCGCTCTGGTTAGCAGACATGGTGCGGTCAGCCAGATCGCTCAGGCGTTAAGGCTTTCCGAATGAGTTGCCAGGGCTTTTATGTGACAACAGCCTGCTGTTAGCTCCGCAGGGAACCGTTACGGGCAAATGTGCAGGCACCCTTGACCAAGCTCTCTGGAAAGTCTGTCGAGTGGCATTGGGGACCTGAGCAGCAAGAGGCGTTTCGCCGTCTGTCTAGCGCCATTGCGGAGACAGCGCAGCTCCGTCTGCCCGACCTGACCAGAGAGTTTGTTGTCCAGACTGACGCGAGCGATTTGGGATTAGGAGCCATCCTCCTACAGGTATTTGATGGCGCGTTGCAGCCGCTGGCCTTTGCCAGCCGCTCCTTGACACCCTCGGAGAGGAATTATTCCGTGACCGAGAAAAAATGCCTCACCATCGTGTTTGCACTGCGTAAGTTCGATGTCTACCTTGACGGGACAAAATTCGTCGTGCAAACAGACCACAGTGCGCTAAGCTGGGTGATGCGGCTCCGTGAGCCTGCGGGCCGGCTCGCGCACTGGGCCCTCCTGATACAGCATTATGACTTGTCAGTGCAATATCGAAAGGGGAGCACCAACGTGGTAGCTGACGCGCTATCTCGTGCTCCATTGTCCACCGGGAGCCTTCCTCTAGGTGCGACAGCCGATGGCGGCGCCTTTGCGCCAGCAAGTATCAGGGGCGAAACGGTGGCCGAGCCGCCGAGTGGTGAGAAAGGTGAGCCCGCAAACGGGCAAACTCGTGCCGCTATCCAGGCAAGCAGCGTGCCGCAAAGCAGGCGAGAGGGGGAGCTTCTTGAAAGCGAACCCACGACGCCGACGCGGGCGGTAGGGATGGCTGCAGTCCTGAGTGGGGACGAGGCCAGGCCCGCATGCGTGGGTACTGGAATTGCATTCAGCCGTAAAGAGCTACTGACGGCCCAGCAAAATGACCCGTTTCGTCGCGCTTTGAGCGACAGTTTCCGGGAGACAGAGCGCCGAGACGCTGCTTGTACTGCAGCGGGCGCGGTGGAGGCGAAGTCAGCGTGTGTCGCTGTGGCCTCTGGGGATTCATATTTGCTGGATCATGATGGGCTCGTGCTGAAGTACATAGCCACCGATGATGAGTCCGTAGGCGCCTTTAAGGTGGTTATCACCAAGAGTCTGAGAGGCGCACTGTTGCGATTCTCTCACAACGAACCCTTGGCCGGTCATATGGGTGGCTCCAAAGTTTTTGCAAAACTGAGCTAAACTGTGACCTGGCCGGGCATGACGCGGGATATACTCCGCTATTGTCGCTCCTGCCATGTCTGTCAAATGGGGAAATCACGAGGAGGCAAGCCACCTGGATTGATGAAACCAATTGACAGTGTGCGTCCGTGGCAGATAGCCACCTGCTATCTAATGGGGCCTTTTCCCAGGAGTAAGCAGGGGTATAGCTACTTGTTGGTAGTTGCTCATCATTTTTCGAAATGGGTTGAACTGTTTCCTCTTCGGAAGGTGACAGCACGGGTGGTGCTAGGAAAGATCCTAGAAGTGTTCAATCGGTTCGGCTACCTGGAAAGGCTGATCACGGACAATGCGTCCTATTTCACCGCTCGGGTGTGTGGTGCGACGTGTCGTTCCTTTGGAATTGACCACCGCACTACTTCGCCCTACCATCCCCAGTCCAACCTGACAGAGCGAATGAACAGAACGCTCAAACCCATGCTGTGCCTTTGCCGAGCGCCAGAAGGATTGGGCTGACCACTTGAACGAGCTCGCGTTCGCCATCCAAACCTCTGAAAATCGTTCAACTGGTTCCTCTCCTGCCTTCCTCAATTTTGGAAGACAGCTGGCGAACCCTATGACCAGGGTAATTCGCCGCCAGCACGGGGATGAGAAGGCGCAGGCAGACCGCTCTGCTTACGCATCGAAGCTTCGGGACTGTCTTTGCCAGGCGCTCTGCAGAGCAAGGCAGAGCTTGACGATGGCTAGAGCCCAGCAAAAGGCTCAGTACGATCGCAAGCACCGCCACCTTTCATTTAAGGTGGGTGATCTGGTCCTGAAGCGGAACCACGCGCTTGGCGATGCTAGTAATGGGTTCTCAGCCTCGCTGGCGCCTAAGTGGCTTGGTCCGTACCGAGTGCAGAGTTTGCTCTCCGCTCGTGTACTTGTTGAATTAAGGGTCCCCCTTCGGGGAAACTTAGTCGTGTCCATGTCGCAGACCTGAAAGCCTATGTCGCTCGGGCTGGCGATTTCACGTCCGAGTCCGTTCGCACAAGGCGCCAGCGACAGGGCACACCCGTTGTGGCCAACCGCAACCGGTACAGTCTGAGGAAGCGATCACCTGTGTGATATCGCGCCGGACGGCGGACCCTCTCGGCCACCGAAGGCCCTCAGGCAACGCGCAGCCTCAGTAAGCAAACTTCTTTCTCGACGGGCGTTCCCCGAAAAGAAGTCTTGTCGCAGCCCATGCTAAGTAATTTAGCTCAAAGTGCATGTTCCTTTCATTGTGTATATGCGATTGCGTGTTACTCCTACGTAAATACTTTTTTTATTTTTTGTGCATGTAAGTGCTCGTACTTTTTAATAAGCATGCGTGCGTGCTTGTTTTGCCTTGCTGTAAATAGCGACGAACCGTAGTTTTCCGTGTAGTTAACTGGCCGCCAGTGCTGTGTCGCGGGTTTTCTTCGCTGGCCCATTCGGGGCGGTAGACGTTGCGGGAACGCAGCGAGGAGTCGCGGTTTTTGTTTTGTATGTGTTTTTTTTTTGTTTGGGAGGCCAGTTTGCACGTCGGCTACTGCTTTCCTTTTGAGGGGGAAGCTGCGGTCGCCTGGCTGTTGCTTCCGGATGTGCGCATGCGGGAGGACCGTCGTTGCAGGGTTGTGGTGTGCTTGCGCGGCTAGTTGAGGGCGGCAGCGGGGGTGACTGCCGTAAAGGCGTGCAAGACGCTTGTTGTGTTGTTCTTTTGTCGGGCTCTGCGACGCGGCTGCAGCCGCTGTGTGTGCGCGCGTCTGGCGGCATTCCTGTGAACGTGTTGCGTGGGGGTGGTGTGTGCGTGTGTGTGTGCGCCCGTGCCCGGGGCGAGTGTGCGTGCGCGCTTCGTTGGACACCCTAGATCGCCGGTGGCTTCCCCGACCTTGTGTCCCTACTCGCAACACCTCGGGGAAAAGCGAGCGAAACCCACTGCGGCCCACGACGCGAGACCCACCTCGCTTCCCCCGGCTGACGGAGGGGATGTTTTACGGCATAGGTCCCATCTAAGAGTAACGGAATAGGGCTGCGCTGGCGGTCCTGGCCCAATTCCTTGAGCGCAACTTTGAACCGCCGTTTGTGTGTGTGTGCTGCCGTGTGTGCATTGCTGGCCGCCTCGGTGGGGATCGAGACGGACGGGCGAATGGAGAGGCTTCCCGCGTTTTTTCGGGCGCCTCCGTAACTCTTGCGTGTTGTGCGCGGGCACTTGTCTCCCTGACTTCGAGGCGCAAGGTGCACCATCGATGGCTGCGCAGTCCTCCACAAACGGCGACCGTCGCGGCGACTCCGCTCTGCAGCATCCAGGGCCAAGGGCAAAAGAAAGGCTTGGCTCGCAACGGGACCAGCTGGTTGTGGCCGGCCCGGCCCCTCGGTGGAGGCGGACATCCTAGAGGAACCGCCGGCCGGGTCAGACGAGTGCTCTGCGGCAGGACCGGGCTGCGAGGAGTGTGGCCACCTGGACGTGCCAGCAAGATGGGGCGCCACCCCTGACCTCCTGCAGCAGCGCCCCATGGAAAGCGCAGAGGTGGGTTCGCCGAGATAGGGAGGTGAGCCTGGCGCACCATCCATTCCGCGGGCGCACGGCTCGGCGGCCGTGCAGTACCCCCTTCTGGACGGCGTCCGCTGTTGCCGGCTATGTGCCCCGCCGGTCTACTCTCAGAGCCATTTCCGAAGTTCTCTGTACCGGGCTCGAGAAAGGGCCCTTTTCGAGGCTGGTGCTGGCAACCGCAATCCGGCACCAAGCAGCCCTCAGATTGCGGACTCGGATTTGGCGGCATTGTGCCGGCAACGCTTACGGGAGAACCCCGGGTTCGCGGCAATGGTCGGTGCGGCGACCCCGACGGCGGCTATCGAGGAGAATACGGCGCCGGGCGTCAAGACCAAGGTGACGGGCTGCGGAGCTTCCCCCACACCACCGCGTCATACCGAAGAACTGATGCACGAACTGGGGGGGCTTTTGTGGCCGTGACCGGGCGTTGCGCAGGGGAGCGTGGGCACGAACATAGCGCTATGGGACTCCCGTGAGTGCCATTTTCCTTGTTCGGGCCACCATTATTATTATCATTTTGTTTTGTTGTGTTATCATTTTGTCTTTTGTGTTTAACTTTACTATACTATACGCGTTTCTTTGTGTAACGGTAAATAATCTTCGTTGGGGTGGAACATTATTACCGTTTCCCCCGCTCCTGCGTTGCTGTTTTTTTTTTTATTTGCGTGTGTGCTTTGCCTTTCGTATATGCCGTGACTCCTAATAATATTATACTGATGTAACTTTGTCAAATGGTTTCCGTTCGTGTTTTCTTTGTATCTATCAGTAATTATTCTTTTTTTTTCATGGTTATATTAACATAGACATGCATGGCACTGGTTACGAGCAATTGTAGAAATTTGTTTGGGCTGAGCTGAGGTTCGCGCGCCCCGCTAGTCTGACCACGTCAGGCCGGTGGGAGGGCGATTCAGGAGGGGAGAGTGTGGGAACTGCGTAGCCCATTTCGTTGCAGCGCCATAGCGCAGCACGTTTTGGGCATAGGAGCCGCAGCGCGGCGAGGTCGCTTTCGAACTTCGCGCGCGCGGTCCACCGCTTTCCCTCTCTCTCGTTCCTCCGAGGGCACCGAACGGCAGCGGGACCATAAAACACTTGCTGCTGTCCGACCCCGAACGGTCCAGGGGCTCACCTGATTGGTCTGTTTGGGTGGGAACCAGCGTTCCCTCTCTCCTGGCGATTCAAGTCGACCGAGGAGCGGCAACGCGGGGAGAAGCTCTCGGACAGCGAAACGGTGCGTACTGACTTCCGATTCTCCCGGTCATCCCTTTGTTTGGCCGGTCTCGCCGAAGGTCCTCGAGCCGATGCGGTTGCGTACCTATTCCCTGCTCCTGTTCTGAAGGCTAGGCCGCCGAGACGCGGCTCACTTGACGTGCACCGTCGTACTGCGCCGAGTCGCCCTCGGAGGCTACCCCGAGCTGAAAGAACGTTGCCCTGGTAGCCCAGTCGTTGGGAGCCACCCTCCCGTATAGCGGCGTGCTACGGCGTTTTTGAGATAGTGAGTGTCACTCCTTGACTTGCGGGAGCTTCGGCTCACGAGCCCCGCGCCGATACGGGTGTAGCAGATATCCTGAACGCCTAGGTGGTCGTATATTAAACACCTTCCTTGTACTCTGGGCCTTCTCCTTGCGGCGCTCTGTTTCGCTCCCAGCGGAGACCGAACGAGCGCCCGCTTCGGGCACACGCTACACACGCGGCTGAGCTGATCGTCCCCCTGAGGGGCTCGGATCCTCGGACCCGCGCGGTGGTCTAGGTGACTCCCGGTGGAGCACCGCTATAGGCGGAGACCACAGACTTGAGAAACAAACATTCGGCTGAGACAAATGCAATATGGTTACGCCGAGAAGTCTTCAGTCACCCCTCGATTATTGTGAGTGATCACAGACTCGATCTCACAATGGCACTGTCTTGCGACAACACCAAATTTATTGCCAGTACTACAGAGCTCCAAATGTATGGTACGCAGCTATATACAGATTAATAAACAAATTAAATTCCGCTTGCTTCTATATTTTATACAAGTTACTAAGGCAAGCTTTGTACTTACACATATAGCAGTCCTCACTCCTTTCTCTCGATGATTATAGGATGTGGCTCAGGGTCCAATAAAGCCAGTATTATCATTAACTATTTCCTGCAAGTATCCTAGCATATATTATGAGTTTTCTGTGTCCTTCAAAAGGACTGACCAACAAGTTTTATGACACCCATTGTTTAATTGAATGAAAAGCTTTTTACCGCTCAGTGTTGAATCGTGCAGTCGCAAGGAGGAAACCGCCGTGGAACACCTTTATCAAAATGTTTACATCTGCAGTGAGGATGTAGTCGCTCACTGAAAGCATGCTAGAAACAGTAACAGATGAGCGCAATAGCGATTATAGGCCAGCATTGGTGGGAGCCAGACGACAAGTGCAGTCTCAGCTGTGAGAAAGTAACACTGTTTATGAAACTGATGTTCCTGCGATTAGTGTTTTCCGAAGTGTTAAATCATTGTTACAGTAATAGCCACGTGCACTCCTGGTTTCCTCCCCCACTGCTTTGGTTAGTAGCAAGTCGAGGGTGTTTTTTAGTCAAGCCAAGGTAAGTTACCGAAAGTGAAACGACGCTTTTACGCGTCATGGGCAGTTCAGCGTGTTGCCGAGACATCGCTTTCTTTTTTTTTTTTTTTTGTTATCCGAAGCATCTGGTCGCTCGAAGACCTCAGCGACCTGGAACAAAGCAATTTAAGAGCCACGCGGTGAGTGGGGCAGGTGACGGGATGGCGAAGGGGAGTGGTTTGATAATGCTGGGCATGATGGCGGAGCGCTGTCGTCGTCATTGTGTACCGGCATTCGGGAACTACCACATGGACGTCGGATGTTTCGATAGCTCGCTAAAGGCTGCGAGTTCCAAGCACTGCGAAAATGGAGGCAGATGGGTCCAACACGTCCACAACAGATGTAGATGGGCCTGTGATCGGAAGTGTCTCATTCTGCAGAATTCTGATAACGAGGACGAACGGTTGGGTAACGGTAACTCAGGTGCTGCGGGCGAGCGGTAGTCAGGTCTGTTGATTGGGCAAACCGTCTGTAACCCTGTGTTTGCTAGTTCTTGACGCACAACCATTAGGATACGGGAATTAGTTGCATGGATTCGTCGGGGTTACGCACTTGAATAGTAATTGGGGAGGCAGCTTCAATCTCGCGGCAGATGATGCGCACAATATTGTCGGATGCAGCAGGAACGGGTGGGAGACGGAGGTGCTCGCAAGTAGATATTGCAGCCGTGTTCAGAAGACGTGTCAAGTTTAGAGTAACGCGGTAACTTTTGGCTTCTTCATAGCATCGGTATTCATTGATGACGCCTTGCCCTGTGGATGAGTTCTTAAAAACCAGAAGTGTAAACTCGTCATCCACGAAACCTTTGAGGATTTGCGCAACTTTTTCCGTTTTCGGCATCGTGCCATCGACTTTACGACAAAGTGCGAGCATGTCCTGGATGTACGTCACATAGGACTCGGTGCAAGTCTGAGCTCGGCATGCAAGTTCTGTCTGCACAGCACGACGGCGTCCAATGGTCTTGCCGAACAGCTCGATGAGCTTTTGCTTACATACCTTCCGGGTTGTAATTTAGTGTTTCGTGGTTCAGAAACCACACTTATGCCGTGATCGCCAGGTAAAATATGGTGTTCGCTAGCATGAAAGTAGGGTCCCAATTGTTACTAGTGCTCACCAGTTCGTAGAGTTGCAGCCAATCTTCGACGTCGGTGGTGTCGGTGAGCCTGAAAAGCTACCTGGGTCACGTGGTTGTGTGAAGATGAAGAAGCGGTTGGCGGCGGATGGTTGAGGCAGGGTTGATGACCTGCTCGAAGCATTCTCGCCCCTGCCGTGCGCTGCCGTTGTAGATGCTGCCAAGTTGCGTCCGCTGCGTAGATCCGTCGTGAAACTTGAAAAACCCGCGCTCTCCATCAAAACGTTGCGGGAGAAAAGACGCTTGACAATATATTCACAACATAAATACAGTGGGCAGAAGACAGGCGTACATGATGGAGCCCATGCCCACCATAATCGGCGATCGCCGTCTTCGTCGGTCCCATCATCATCGTTCGCTGCTTTTTTTTCTACACATACTTTTTTTTCTACTTTGGCCCTGCTAATGCTAAGGCATTAACAAAATAAAAAGCCAAGATGACGAAGTGTTAGTCAACTCGTTTGCCTTGCCCTGGGCTCTTGTGCTGTCACAACACTTTGCAATGGAGTTAATATGATTTAAGTTGTGTAATTAGCGACCTAATGCTAATGCATTTTATTTCACTCGGATTTGCTAATAAAGTGCTAATGAATTTTTTTTTTGTTCCTTGCATTGCTTCCTACTTCTGTATGTTCCTACGTCAGAGGGAGACCACACACGTAAGGGTCTCTCAGTACTGAGCGCAGAAAGGGCTCAAGGCTGAGCACAAAGAGTACTGGGGATAGAAGGCACCCTTGACAAACACCACGAGTAACGGGAAATGGTGCACTTTCACGTCCATCAAGAAAATGTACTTCGGACATTTGAATAGACAGTCCTAATAACTTCAACAATATTTGACGAAAAGCCGAACGAGGTCAGTACATTAAATATGTTCAAGGTAACTATGTTCAAGGCGATTTAATGCCTCTTCTTGATCTAATGAAACTAACAGACCACGTGCTGAGCTGGTCAGCGTGCATATCATTATGTCACGAGTAAGGAACGAGAGACTGTATCTCTAGGGATTGAGAATGCCTGAAGGAAGGCATCAGGCTACCCAAGTGTCGAGTGAGAACAGCTGTGAAGGTTTTGTAGACAACGTTAAGAAGCGTAATTGGCCTCCATTCCTCTGGACGAACTGATGATGATTCGTGCTTAGGTATCAGCACAATACGACTGTCGCAATAACTAGACGGGAATTGAAAGGTCTCAAAGCAACTGTTGATAACAGACACGAAAGTGGCACCAATATCTTCCCAGAATATAAGATAAAACTCAAGTAACCCGTGTGGCCCTGGGGACGAGCCACGCTTTATGGAAGATAATGCCGCGTTCACATTGTCAGCTGACGGTCGCGCACAAAGACGTTCAGCGACCTCAGGTGGAACCTGAGGCAGCATGCTAGGCATACTGACGTTACCATGATCCATTCGCATATTCGTACGCTCGATATTTTCAAAATGCGATAGAAAGAGCGAATAATCACGCGCGGCAGGCGACATAACAGGAAGTGCTCTTAGGGCCGCAGAACCGAACGCATTCGGCTGTCTAAAAAACAAGTTTCTCGCAAAGTGCAGAACTTGAGGGTGTGTACACGGATTACGTCTGCATCGCCAAGGAGCAGATGACAAAGACGACGCTGCGATGAGGCGTTAGAGACGCCTCCGTAGCTCACGCTGCCATGACCGCATCAGCGGAGTCAGTTGACTTACCCGAAGAGCAATACGAAGCTTCGTGGCCGTATCCGCCAGTTCTTCTGGCGTGGGTTGTCTGAGTGCACGACCTGCACGAGTGCACGACTGTACGACTGTACAATGCAGACACCACTGCACATTGAGTGCGTCCCATGACTCTGGGTCAGATCTAGAAAGAGAGGTGCGCAAGACTATTGACAAACAAGAGCGCAAGTGCACGTTATGTAGAACGTGGATGTCGACGCGCCAAGGTTTTGCTGATGAAGAATCAAGGAAGCAAACTTCAAGCATGACTGGTCTGTGATCAAAAATATAAACAGGAGATGAAGGTGAAGTTATCACATCAGAGTTGGAGACATACTGAGCTAAATTACTTGGCACATAGGCAAAAACTAACCTGCTTGACGACGCGCCACGTCGCCGCGTCCAGACGAATGAAGAACTATGAAAAAGTCAATATATATCAAGCAACGAAAAGTGCTGGAGGAGGCGACGCAACTCCCATGCGTTCGAACCAGGGCGACCCCAGCCCGGGCCTTGCACATCTGCTCGCGTCTCTAAAACGCAATTGGCATTCCCATCAAGCACAACCAGACGACCATCCTGGAAACACAGGTCCAGGTCACGGAAAAAAATAATTGAACTTAGTGGTCTGTGCAAGTCCATAGATGCACAAAATACGTAACCTAAATCAATATAGCATACAAACAAATGCCACTATCCGCCCTGTCCATTCATAAAGACATGATGATCTCGCAGCAAAACTGTCTTGAATATTATAATACTGACTTCACTAAAACGTGATCCCGCGAAAGAGAAAAAAAACAGTCTAGGGTGAAAGTGCGTTTGAAAGCAAGAACATATACAATGGTGAAAAAAAAATTGCTTCTTTCAAACAGAGAATGTTGCAATTTTTAGAAGGGGCACCGCTGATAATTTCGGCTTGCTTTATAGGACTTTGGTATCTCTGTGCGTTTATTAAAATAATATTCAGGGTGTCAGGGATATTTAATTCAAAGCGTCACCGAACTGACCTGGTCGTCTTGTTCAAGTCGGCACCCCGGGAACAAGTTCAGGGGCACGCAGGACGTCACTTCTTCAACCCTCTCGAGAAGGCCGAGGTTTCTTTGGCCACTGTAACTCGGTGCGGTAATCGAGGGCGCTGTCAGAACCAGAGGCTGACGCGTGGGCATGCTTTACGTCTCGTGGGGATGCCATTTCTACCTCGAGCCCATCCATGCTTGTTGAGAGTCCAACGCCACTATGTGTTCAGAGTCCAACGCCCAGGCTCAAGCTATCTTCAGATAGTGATGTCGGCAGTGGTTGGTCTGCAGGATCGATGTCATCGCCACTGACAACTTCGGCAGCCGGGGGCTCATTCAGATGCAACGGCACAGTGGCTTTTGCAGAAAAGCCCCAAATCAGATGTGGCGTTGTAAGCGACGCAAATGAGGCGGATGAAGCCACCGCAAATTTCGTGGGTGTATCGAGCGAAGAAATCACAGGGCCAGGCGTTGTAGCCCTGTTGAAAACCTTGGTGCACCCAGGACTGATGGTAGCAGCCGAAGTCGAGTCGCTACCGGCCAAAGCATGCGTGTCCTTTGCTGCTTGGGAGGCCAGGGAACATGGCGTGTTTCTGTCGGCCACGTCATCAATAGCACGGTCTTCTTTTTCGGTTGAGAAGGCCGGCGAACAGGGCGTGTTGTGATTGCTCGAGCTGCACATTTCTTTGTCATTTACCGACGCGGGTTGATGCGGTGTCGAAGGAATCTCTTTGGCTACGGCGTCACGCGCAGTCGCGACACGCAACTGACGGCGGCGGTAAGGGGGGAAAGGCTCCAGCAGTAGCGTCTTAGTATGAACGCTGGACAGGGCACACAACCGTAGGGTGTACATCCGCGCAACGCTGGCAGGGACGGTTACATCCGTTGCTTTCGTGGCCATGGATACGACAACAGCCATAGAACGCTGTGGTGGACTGTGCACGGTAGTGGTCGCTGGAGCCGCACAGGCGACACACGCGTTGCAAGCCACCGTAGCCAAACGTCACAGAGGCTCGCAAGTAATTGGGAACCGGGGTTGCGGTGCTCATTTCCATCCGAACGAAGCGTGTGCCCGTGAGCACGCCATGTCGTCCGCTCATCAGATCAGAGTTGACAGACAGAACCTTGCCGTATGGTGGACAACAACATCGAAGACTTGGGCCTTCGAAGGAGTCCACGGCAATGTAGGTGTCATGGCGTGAGATGTAGATGCCCCGGATATGAAACACGCAGGGACGTCAAAAAAAGTCTGCTGTTTATAAAAAGTTTATTCCAACAAGAGACGATACGAACTCAGTCCCAATCACGGCCCAATTCCGCCAGGACAATAACATATACAAAGGGCGAAGCATTGTATGCTTGGCACGTCTTGAAAGAAGCGTACGAGTTTACACCTTTACACTCAGTAACATATAACCACATACTCACGGACACGCAGTTTCACATAAACTTATTGTCACATAACACAAAACGACGTTCAATATATACAAAGTACAAGAGGGCGGAACTTTGGGCCAGTTGGTACGACATGTTTAAAGAGGAAAAGAACCGCGAATTCAGACCGGACGTGACGAAGGAGTGGACAGGACGAGCGGTAACTAGCAACTGAGGTTTGTTACCATAAAACACAATCGACTTGTGTTCTCAGCCCCCTGCAAGTTATCCCAACTAGGCGTGTGTGTCGTGTATGTAGGCGTGTGTCGGATGGTCCGCGCAAGGTCGCCTGTACTACTAAGCACGAGTACCAGTACGTGCCCTGTGCGACCAATGTGGTGTACCAGTTTCCGCTGCAATGCGGCTGCGTTTACTTTGGCCAAACTAGCCAATGTATTAATGATAGATTGGGGCAGCATTTCTGCTCCCTTGAAGGGCGCCAATCTCCCCCGACACACTAGGGAATGCAAAGGTTGCTACCCCAAATTCAATCAAGCCTCATTGCAGGACGCGGATACTCTAGACTTGAGCGAGAAATTATGGAAGCGGCACACATGCGCAGACTTGGGCTTGACACATGTGTAAGTGAGCCTTTGGTGTCTCCCCTAGATAAAGAAACCCGGTCTTTGACTAACCTGTGATAGTTGATTTTTTGCCCCTTTCCAAAGTCATCCAGGGTGCTTTCTGTTACGTGTTTCATTTCGTTCATCAGTACGTCAAGGCACGCTGCGCGCATACGCTGCTATGTGTTTCATGGTACTGCCGCTCGGCCTGTCCAGTCCTTCGTCACGTCCCGTCTGAAGTCGCGGGTCCTTTCTTTTATACAGACACAATGTAACACAATAGTTATGTATAATAGCGATCCTTTCAACACAAGAACAACTGTATTTGAGGGGCACAGTTAAACGGTCTGGGGTTCCCAACCTTTTCTACAGGACCGCGTTATATACGCTAGTTACTCGCCAAAAATATTCCAAAAATATTGCTTCCGATTTCTTTCTAATGGTTGTTCACAATACGACTGAAGCTGTAGCTTATAGTACGGTGAAGTTTTATTTCCATTTCCAATAGCGCCTCTCAAAAGGCAGATACAGGGCACCTACCATCTCTTGACGCTGAACGCCAGCGGCCCGGCAGTCGCGGTGCGGGTTTGCGTCGCCTCGAGAGATGCCGCCACGTTGCGTGGCGCCTGCTTCAGGCGCTTCTCCGCGCCGCGGTGGCTTAGCGGTTATGTATGGTTATAGCGTCGCGCGACGTCACGACTCACTAGATGAAATCCCGGCCGCGGCGGCCGCATTTCGATGGGGTCGAAATGCAAGAACGCCCGTGTCCTGTGCATTCGGAGGCATGTGAAAGATCCCTTGCTACACAAAATCAATCTGCACTCCCCCACCACGGCGTGCCTCATAATGAAATCGTTGTTCTGGCTTGTAAAACCCTATAATTTATTCATTCAGGTTTATGCATATACACCCCACGCACTTCCGGCATCACGGTGAAACAAAACAAAAAATAGAGAATTTTACTTCTTCGGCATTCCGCTAAACACAAGCGGACTGGACGTTTCAGCGCACGAGCAGAAGCGCAAACGTGAAAGGCCTACACGAGCAGCCATGTGGTGGCGGAGCTCAACAAGACAACCATACACTAACATTGCAGTAAGCAGGTGTATTTTACTTCGCTGCTAGTGCATCTTTGGCAGCGGCGTCATTGTGCGCCTACTCGAATGAATAAGGTTGCAGCACTAGAAGAAGCGTCAGGCAGACAGCCTGCAAGACTTTCGAAACAAGCACGGAATTGTGGAATCGTGATAGCAGCGCAGCACGCGGTCATCGCCAGCCACCGAGCTCCCATGCTTGCACACCGCTTTGTGATTGATTGCGCTGTTTCTGACACCCTTATTAGCCCCAGCTTCGGCGGTCATTTAGCTTAGTTCTGAAAGAAACGTAGCTGATTCCTTTTAGCTCCCGTATATTTCTTCGCGGCAGAAAATGAAAGAGCCATTTGGCGGAGACACTTAGGACTGCTTACCTGTGGTAGTGCCAAAGCATTTAGCGATAGGTTTTCGACTCATGTTTTCGATTCAGAGACAGCGCGCTCACTTTATACACCTATGACGTGGCGCCACCGCCTCTCCATAGTCTGTGCCGTCACGTGCTCAAAGATGCGCGCATTAGGCACACCTACAGTCGTCAGCGAGAACCGTGGCGCCACTGTGGCGTCGGGGAAGCGTGCTCCTCGCGAACCCCGGCGGCCGGGTTGGACTGCTACCCAGACCGAAATGTGCCAAATTTTCTTTTCAGAGCCATTAATTTACTTTCTTTACAGGAACCTATCTGACAAATCTGACATCAATCAGAGTATTTTCGATGTGTTTACTTTTTTTTTTACTCTTTGGGCTGTCGGCCATTTTTTGGTACCATCGCTTGGTCACGCCGCTGCCGCCGCATTTTCGGGCAATGGGGCCTAGAATGCTTTCGCATTAAAAGGTAAAGCTACAGATCGATCACGTTCAGGTATTATAGTGCATAGAATTTAAAAGTTTTTTAGCACGTATGTTTCTTCTCTAGCCATGAACAGAATGCTCCTCAACAGAAGCATCTGCTTTTGTAAAAAAAGAACGATAAAAATGATTGAACGAATAAAGCTATCTCAAAATAAAACAGCGAAGAATTTTATTCTTTGGAGACAGTTTAGCCTTGACCGAATTAAACATTTAATAATTTACAATTCCTCCTCGCTGCGATTTCTATTGCTTTTTTCTTTGTCTCCAAACTAAATGTAGTATTTATCCTCACTCCATGCTTTATCAAGACTATAATTTTGTTTTGATGATGTGTGGCGCTTTATAGCACAAAGGACAGGTATCGCCAAAGAGCGTCATTGCAAATGGTAATGTTATTGATGAATTGTGGATTGTATGTAAAATTCATTCCTAATGCGGCTGTAACAGGGACTAGAAACTGTCGCTGTTAACGACGTAAAACATATAGGTAGTCAAATAATTACACTGACATGTTAGTGATATGGGCTATGGAAATTAGGTTTTGTTAAAAATATATGATGCAACAAAACGGTGGCGCTAGAGCTTCAAGAAAGCCATTGAATACGGAGGGTGTTAATCACGTGATAAAAAATTACCTGGCCAAATGACTTTCAGGGTGTCTGCTTTAGCTCAGAACTATTTTCAAATTCAAAAGCGTTTCATTGCTAAGAAAAATGCGGGATGGTGAGGTGTGTTCTCGCGAAATATAGAGGGGCAATAATGTATCCTTTCTGTTTCTATTGCAGGACATTCGATAAGAGCATGAAGAGCTGCGAGATTATTGCCGTAAGTCGGTGGATTCCTCATAGTCAAGGGCTACTGTGATTGTCTCCTATTCTTAATCGCCAAGCAAGTACCTCGTTAATTATATTGTTTTATAATTTTGTTTTTAAATACATTTGTGTTAAAGTTTAGCCAAATCCCAATAGTAACCTTCAAGAAAGAGTTGAAAGGTGTTAACCTTTCAACACGAGCCGCGCTTCGCTCGTGAACCACGCTATCCTTCTTTTTTTTGTGCTGTCATTTTTCAGTTTAGTCTATTCTACCTCCTAGGATCTACATCTACATCGACAATTTATTCCGACAATGGGCTGCGCCTTCGCCTCCCGATTATTAAACAATCCCACTTAGGGGGTACAAAGAATAGGCATTATCATAATCTACCATCGTATTGTCTTCAAGATGCAACAAAAAGTTTAACTTTTGTACTTAGTCACTCTATTTTCAGCCAACCTTCTACCGTTAATGTGTGTCTTGAGCTTTGTGTAACCAATAAAATTTTTTATAGATCTCGTTTAGAGAACCTTCAAGCGCCACCCGATGTGTGGCCGATACTCCGCAGTGGGTATGTGCCACAGTACTTGATGTCGACGCCATCATCGACCCCAAAGTTTTCAAATAAGAATGCTCGGCCTGCCCGTCCCAACGTGGCAGCGGACCGCTGCGCGATAATCGCGTATCTCAGAACCCTCAATAAAATCTTTCCGTCCATCCATACATCTCCTGTCGCCCGATTCATGGCCTACTCCCCCTTAGTGGGAGCGAGCCATGACAGAGGTCCATCATCACCATCATCATCATCGACACCCACGAGCTCGCAGCCTACGTGAAGAGCCAGTGGACCTTTACACATATTTGTTCCTTGCTCTCCAAGTGCCACTCTGTCACCAGACCGCTACAGTATCCGTCAATTCGCGTCCGCGAGCATGCAAGAAAGGCCGAGCAGCACAGTGGTATACCAATCACCGCCCCCGTACTCACCACCTCCGTCCTACTCGAGGTCCGAGATGGTAACAGAGATGGGGTCCTCAGCGACGTCTTTCTCGGTTTCATCCCCGGAGGTGTCGATGCCGGGGCAACCATGGAGCAGTACTAATGGTCTCCCGGTACACATGTCACGGTCCTTATCACAGACGCAAGCTCCACGATTAGTTCCCTCACGGTAAGATCGTCTGTGACGATAGCCCAAAGTGTTTTACGCTGTGAGCTTTTAAATGGGTATGCCGGCAATTTCAGGCATAGAAAAAGGCCGAGTTATATAGAATGGTTATCTCAGTAAAGATGACTCTAAAAAAAGCTTCCACCCTTTAGGGCGTATATTTTGTCCCCGAACAATAATTGTTACCTGTCTTGCTCTTCTTGAAAGCTCTGCGCTCGATAATTTCCCGTCAAGAAGGATAAGTCACACTGATAAGGTGCATGCCATTGGTTAACCGGGATAATCGTGCAATATTGTAAACTAAAGACGCGCAAGACAGTGGTTATTATTTGGGGACAAGATAAGCCTCAATGGGTGCAAAAGTTTTTTTAGAGTACTCGGCTGACCAAAACAGGAGCATTATTTGGGGAGAAAGTAATAGGTGGCTTGAGCACTCGTGAAATTCCCGCACAAGTAGTGGCGCGTGACGTCACCTGTGTTTCGCGTTGGCTTCCCGTACGTCGCATCCATCTTTGTTATCAGATTTCAACCTTCAGTGGATAAATTGGGGTCTTGCACTTACTGTACAACTTTCGTTTATTCCAGCCCCCGTCTACTATGCAAAGGCGACACCGAGGCATTTATGACGTCATAGTATGTCAGCCCAATTTTATGGCGCTATGCACTGTGACGGCGTATATTATTTTGCAAGACAAGAAATGCAACTTGTTTTATTACTTTTCGCGATTATTTGACCCATGAATCACCGGTATGGTTTGTTTTAGATGAGCAATAATAAAACAAAACATACCTTAACTCTGGGAATTTTTTATGCGTGCCGCTGGATGATCCCTTCAGGAGCTCACCCATGCATTGTTTGCGTGGATGCTATCGAACGTTCTTTGATGTAGGTAGCCTGAATACTCAATGAACTCGCATGAGTGGGCGAATAATTGTTGTTGAATGGCGGAGTATTCAATTGTTGAAGATGATCGAGAGTAGAACAGGTCAACACATAGGAAGCTATATTGATGTGTGTCTAGTAAAATATAGAAATACAAAATTGACAAATTCACTAGGAGCGTTGCCTTGGTAGAGCAAGCAGTGGAAAAGTGTCGAGTTAAGACTTGACAGATAGTGAATGGGCAGGGTGTAGATACAAGCGGGTTCCGCCTAATGCGCCTTGTAAAATTCTAAAATTTGGTAATGATCAACAAATTGATTTCCCTCTACGTATGCAAACAGTGACCTC
Source organism: Dermacentor albipictus (assembly GCF_038994185.2). Taxonomy (NCBI): domain Eukaryota; kingdom Metazoa; phylum Arthropoda; class Arachnida; order Ixodida; family Ixodidae; genus Dermacentor; species Dermacentor albipictus. The sequence continues at coordinate 484,384,753 of NC_091821.1, forward strand.
AACCAAACGCTCTCTCATCGTCATGTTTTGGTGGGTTATCGAGTAAACAATGGACGCGACAAGTGCCTAATCTTTCTTGCTCTACAACCCTGTATTTAGGATTCGATCATTGAAGACTCACGTCGCACGACTGGAATGACGTGACGTTCCAGGCATGAGATCGGGCAACTACGAGAATTAGGACATAAACGAGGCCATGAAGTCCTTTCTGGTAGTATTGATTCCTGTTACTGAGTAGTATAACTGTTCATGCAGAGCTAAACGCCGCGCTCTGCTCTCGGAATCAAGGGGCATAAGCCCACACAGCGAGTTTAGTCCCCACAGTTATGAAAAGACCAGAACGCATAAGAGGCACATAACCACACGTAGCATTGCGGTTGTTATGGTCCTCTCATGCGCCCCTCGTCTTTCGCAATTCACAGTTCGTGTTCCGTAATTCAAGATGTTTAACCAATTAGCCAATACGTTCACTTTATCACATAATTGTGCCTGTTGAGCGATTCTCACTGTCTAGTTAAGTGAATTCCATGTTGTGGTCAGCCACGTAGAAATTAGAATCCAGCGGTATCGCAGTTTGTTTTGCGAATTTTAGCACTGTCATGGCTGCAATAATAGTGTCATAAAAGCAACATTCAAGCGGTCGTATATTGCAAAAACAAATGCAAATTCATGCTGCCTCAGAGATAATTACCGAAAATATTATCTTGCTGCAGGGAGCACGTCTCCTTTCTGTCATAAATTTATTTTCATAAGATGCCGGAGCATTCCGGAATTTCTCGAAGAACAAGATTGTCACCGTACACGTTCAAACTTTTTTCTGCCTTTGCAAGCTATGACATTTTGGTGTGTAAAAATATTATAGAATGGCACGGAAAAATAAGGAAATGATTGTCAATGCACGTATGAAATTTTAAAAAGAATAAGTTATGAGATTTTAGGTGCCAAAACCACGATCTGACTATGAGGCCCGCGGTAGCAGGGGATTCCGGAAATTCGTACCACCTGGGGTTCTTTAACCTACGCACAAATCTAAGTACACGGATGTTCTCGCGTTTCTTCCTCATTGAAATGCGCCCGCCATGGCCGGAATTCAATCCCGCGACCTCGTGCTTAGCAGCTCAACACCACAGCCACTAAGTAACCATGGCGGATGTACATATAAAATAAACACCAATGTACGCTTCAAACACCTTCATCGCACCGATCACGTCGCTGCCTGCTCTTCTCCACCATATTTGCTCGAGAGAACGCGAGGTACTTGGCAAGGGCAGCTACATTGTGGGTTTTTTTCTTTTTTTCTTTTGCATAGGTGCATGTTCACGCTGGCCATACCTCAATATACCCTTATCTTTTCATATAATATTTCATTAATACCCAGCCCCTTCATCGCTGGAATAACACCGGGTCGTCGCAGAATCAAACGCTAAATTATGAAGCTATGTGGTCACCAAGCCATAGTTGTTGTTTAGTTTACTATCGACTACGACTACCAGCGCCCTTTGTCGGAGTGGTGGCATGCATAAAAGGTTCATAAGGTTAGTCACGGTGATTTTTCTTTCTCAGTACCGTTAACATTTCCCTTCTTTGTTATTTTATTTCTGTCTCTCAAAACACAGCACCCATATCAGCCGCCACAGCAACATCATCATAGGCAGCTCGGCCAGCCGACTGTCGCTCCCGTCGGTTGCCGAAATTACGCCCTGGCGGGTAACAACTGTGGCTTCGCGCAGACCCGATAACAAGATGGCAAGATACTGGGCTGCAGCGCTCGCTGTTTTCGGCTTCGCTTCCCTCTGCGCTCTCGCTGTTACGGTGCTCAACATGGCCGCGCCAGGCCAGAGCGCGCGCGGCGGAGAGATGGACAATGCCAGGAAGGAACTTAACCTGCGTCTGCAAGAACAGACGCGCATGCTCGAGGTCTTCGGCCTTGAACTGCACTTAGATCGACGGAAGGGCACCAAAGGCGTGACGTTGAAGCGACCACCTTTTTTCTCAATTACCAAAAGGCGGCGAACGAGGGCCACAGCGACCGCCATGACGTATCCAAAGACAGTGCCGGGACATCTGGACAAGACTTACTCGCCTCTCCCTGAAACTACAGACCTCATACCCGGTGGACCCAACGCCGCGTTGCCTCATTTGAGGAGCAGAGCGACGGCGTCACCCACGAATGAAACAGAAGTCGACATACGCACATTGGCCGAGGCTGCCTCCGAAGCAGAGAACCCGAACGACACCACGTGGGTCGGACGCGGAGCCGCTTCGTGGGACTTTATTGAAGCGAATGCCACAACGGACACAGGGGCGCGCAACAAGTCTGTATCGTTCGTGTCAAAGGCCTTGTTCGAGATTTCTTCCGCGCAAGCCGAAGTGTCGGCGTCTCTCCCCACTGAGTCTTCGATGCCACAGAAATTGTACACGGCGGCCCCCATCGCGACAGAGACGCCAGGCGTTTCTGGCTGGACGTCGCCAGCCATGAGCTCCGCGCCTCAGGCATATATCGAAGTCAGCAGTCTGGTTTCGGAATTACCTTTGTCCGGTGGCGACAAAGCGCCCGTCAGAGGCACTACAGCCGTCACCACAGCCGTATTCGTAACTCAACTATTGGCGGGAAATAACTCAAAACGACTTCAAGCTAATCGGTTACACGGTTACAATGACAGCGATTTCAACTTGTTGCGAAGCTGGATCCGAGTGATATGAGTGATCGTGGCGCCGCGGGGCCAAATGCCCTAGGACGCGCTTTATTCTTTTTTTGGACATGTCGGCGCTGGGAGTTGTAATTTTCTTGAACGTCAAAACTTCACCTGCGCACTAAGGAAGCACTACAATAAACGGTGATAGGTTTTAATTCCGAATAAAGGTCTGTGTTGTCGGCGTTCATACGTTGCCTCATAACAATCCAGCAGTACAACGAATCTATTCCCAACGCCTCGCATCGAAGAAAGCTGAATGCACATTTCTATGAGCGCTTGAAATATATAAATTATTCGTCGGTAACAAGTTTTGTTCAGGCGTATTCTGACACAAGCCATATTCCGGGTGTTTCAGCGCGTCATTCCGTAAGAGCAGAACATTTTAGATAATTCTGTGTGCTAAGAATAACCAATGTGCGAAATGTCAGTTAAGTCTAAAAATATATTTCCTAGAGGAATTAACGAAGAAAAACAATTATATTGTGTAAGCGCAGAACTGATAGACCTCGATCTCTAACCCACGTGTAGCGCTGCACATAGCAGCGTTTAGAATGGACATTCCGATGCATAGAATTGTGCATAGTGCAATGTTCACTTCAGGTACGCATACATGTGGTTCTCTAATTGTGGTTCATTATTTTACAATATTTTCTTCCCTTGTGTCCCATCTTTCTGCGTTGCTGCATTTTCTAAATGAACGACCGTGCAGTGACGTTGCAGTGAACGACCGTGCAGTGACGTGCAGTGCAGTGTATAAGTTAGCTGATGCATCTTACAAACAACTAAGAATGCTGGAGCACTACTGACGCTTTTCGCTTCGCCGTTAGTGGCGCGCTGTTCATGCACCAGCTACCCATCCGTTTGGCAGACTAAATGAGAACGCTAATTCACGTTGACGCAGTACGTAAAACGTTAGCTCCCTAACTAAAACTGTGGCACTAATGGTGGCCAGTGACTGTCGCACGAATCGTCGCAGTGGTTTTTGAGAAGTTTATAGAGATATAGAGGAAGAAAAAGATTTCGCTTTTGCCCGCACTTGGAAGCAGTGACGCGACAGCTCGGGAATAAATGTAAAATTTAAGGATTAGAGCCGTTCTGCATTGTACTAGCTAGAGCATACAGATTGTTAAACTATATTTTTGTATACATTTAAAGAGTCCCGGGACCACATTTTATGGGACTGGAGAAATGCATTGAAAGTGAAAATAGGCTATTTCAGAAATACTTTGCCGCAAAAGAAGTACTTCAGTGCTTTCTGCACAAGCGAAGTTATTGGCAATCGAAAACGGACTCCGCTGTGCTCCCATTCCTTCTTCAATGTCTTGCCCTGCGAAGGCTACGGCGCAGTCGGGCGTGCCCACTGCGCCCACTTCTGAATCTCACCGTGGCGCGCAGTTCAAATTTCATTTTCGATGTTCAGGTAGGGGTCACGACTTCCGATTTTGGTGCCTACGACGCGCTAACCATAAGCCAAACGCGGTTGTCCTCAGCGAGCCGCGGTGCGCTTATCCAGTGGACTCGTGGCGGCAACCCGCCGCGGCCGCGGTTGGGGACTCTGCGTAGCCGATCGCAGCGACCAGTGGGGTGGCATAAGCTGCTGTGAACATCAGCCAGGTTGGGCGGTCGTAAGCGGTGCGTGGAGCTCGCACGCGGACCGCGAAGTCACCTTTCTGGGCAAACGCATTCTTTTCTTGGAGAAGCCTGCTCCTCACTTTCTTCTGGACCCTTTACTCCGCAATAAAGTGGCCCCCCATATGCGGTTATGTACGCGCGACGCCACATGAGAGAGGCGACGCCAACAGCGTCTCTGTCTGCACGGTGGATCACGTGATGCGCGGAGCCTATATAATACCTGTGCCTCACGAGCGAGGTTAATGTCATTATAAAAGTGTAAGACCTTCAGTTTCTTAATGCCATTATATTTCTATCGCTGCTACAAGCGCATACCTAATGACATTAAGCGTTGCGATGGCTATAGTTGCAGTGAAACGGTTGTTTGCTTGCGTATCCTAATACAATAAAAAAACAGTTATCTAAAGAGCAGATGGTTGAGAAATAGCGTGAGAAACATTAATCGGCGTATTGTATGTAGTTTGCTTCAGTAATGCCATTGTTGCACCCAGCCGTAAACTGTTTGAAGCCAAAGCTAGCTCGACGGCCAATCAATAGCGTAGCCAAAGCATTGAAATCGGAAAAATAGTGCTCACAGCTTCAAAGCTCTCAAGCAGCGATCCTGAAGAATTTGACCGTGTGCTCCAGTTTGTTCTGGCGTATGTGCTTCTTTGAGTCGATCATCGTCGAGAAATTTGAAGGCTTCAGTATTAGGCCAACAAGGCAAGGAGCCGCCGCCGTGCAATCGAACAGCTTCTCCTGGCTAGCGCGCTCACGATTAGTGCTCTAGCCGTGAGTAGCAGCAAGGTCGCCTGCTGATCTCTAAGAAAATAAAGAGTTCATTTTAAAAAAGTTACAAATATATTAGTTGTTTTTATCAACAAGTTTGCTTAATATCATGAGAATTTGGTCACTACGGCCACGGCGGGGACATTGTAAACGAGAGTACGCATTCGACGGCCAAGTGAGTTGTAATAATTGTAAGAACGCACTACGCCGCGAGAAAGAGCAATTCTTTAAAGAAAGTGAAGAATATATTAATTGTTCTTTACTAAGAGTTCATTTAGTCTCGTCAGAATGTGGAAACATTGGGATCGAGAGTACGCATTTGACGGCAAAGTTTGTTACGAAAACGCACTACGTCGCGAATGGCATTAAGCTTTGATGCCATTGAGCATGTCCGTATGGCACCACGCGGATGCCATTAAAGTTTAAGGCATTAGCCAGTTAATGTCATTTGTACCGTAATCTGATAGTACGCTTACCAGCGCAACCCACGTCATTATTTCTACTCGGCACGAGCCGTGCCCTTTCTCTTTATTTTTCCCTCTTTGCTCTTGGCGTGCCTTTATAAGCAAGCGCAATAAAGGACGCAAGCAGTTTTTCGCCCTTCACCATGTCGGCCATAACGTACGGAACGTTACATCATTGTATGTGCCCATGTGGCTGGGATATAAGAGGCGTTCGCTGAATAAAAGAAGGCTTCTCGATCACCCGAAAGAAAGCGTCCTGACTGCGTTCTTGGGACACGGGGTCTCATCGCGACACGAGCTTTAATGATATGCTGCATAGGCAAGTTCAGCCAGGCATTCGACTCTACTCAATAAGAAATTTGTGCATTATAAGAGTTGAACGTGGAAAAAATTTCAGGATGGCGGAGTAAACATCCCTGTCGCTTAATCCAAAAGCAGAGACCGCCAACGAAATTGGTTGCGTTCCTCTTATCCTGCAAAGCGCTAAAAAACAAAGACGAACATATGCGTGTAATAGTTCTCTTTCCATCAAAAAGAAGAAAACTTAGATCAGGACAGCCTCCGCAACTGGGAAACTAGGCCACTCAAACACGAAGGAGGCGCTTTCACCACTTCTATGAACTACACAGCTAAATAAGAAGAGCGGGCGTTAAACAATCATAGCAGCTGCTTGCGCCATCGCGCTCTCCAACTGTGGCGTTCTCCACTTCTGTGGCATGGGCCGCAAAGAGAACTCATCGACGATCACGCTACTCCCTAATGCAAAATCTGGGCACAGGTCTATACGTGTTTTCATTTCGTGATATATTTGGTGGCGCGGACAATCTGTCTCGTGGGGCGCACTGCAAGGGAGCGAAGTGTTGCGCGACTGCCTCGCTAAGTGGGAGAAACAGTGCGGTGGTGACGCGTTGGCGCGATTCGCAGCCGCCGCCGCAGATAAACACCCGCTCATGCAGCGCTTTGTTTCCATATATGGTATCGCTGGACGCGCTTGCCCCATGCCTCTTACGCCATCTCGTAGCGGTCGTCGCCACAGAGGCCGTCTTGCACTGAGCTTTGTTCTCACGATTTCGCCATACCTCCTCCTCCGCTTCCGCCTCATGGTTCCGCTGCACCCTCCTCCAGCGTTTTCCTCCTCGTGCTCTCTTCGCTATCACCGTCTTTCAACTCGCGCTCCCCCCCCCCCCCCACACACACACCACTGCGCTCCGCGTTAACTGTTTCATCCTTCGCTATGCCCGTTCACTCGGTTATGCCGGGGGACGCCGACGCTAAACGCATGAACGGGCGCCGAAGTCCTGCGCTCTAGAAAAGCATAGCAGCAGAGAGGTCGATTGATCTTCGGCTGGCAGTGCGCTGGTCCGAAGCTCGAATAATCGCAGTACTATGAGGGTCTTTCTTTTTTCATTTGTAAATTGCTCCCAAGACATTTTGGAATTGTGGCAAAGATCCCGGTGGACATCAAAATGATCAGGAAAGTGAGCCCATAAACAGCGAACGCTCTCAAATTACATAAACCATCGAAGATAATTGTCTAAAACTAATTGCATAGCTCTTGTGAAGAACATAAATCAAATGGACACGCAGCATTACATACGAAATACGCTACTGGCGTCGATAACGATGTTTCATTATTGCGGCAGGACTGCGGCACGTGGGCAGGACTTCGCCGTTTTGGAAGATCCAGCATACGAGCGTTTACGAAGATAGCGGCGGTGACTCGACGGAATAAGGCCGACGGAAATGATGATAGCTCGACTACGACGACGGTATCATGATGAAGAGGACGCCCCGACAACGGAAATAACGACAGCGTGACGCCGACGGCGCGACGCTGTGGTCTGACAACACCCGACTTACAAAGAGCCTGATGGCAATGTCAAGACAACGTTGGCACACTGACACTTAATTCTCCGCTCGCTTACTCCGTGAAGAACAGAATACTCCTCCTCCGGCTTTGAAGTATGCAGATTCTACGCACTGTGGTAGACGTTCCAAACAAACCAGTTGTGAGCCGGCAAGATGAAACAGCGCATCTCGGCAAGATGCGAGTTGCGCACTTCGGTGACGATGGCGCCCCGCATTACTGTATCGCAGCCTTCAGCCAAGTGGTCGGAAAAGCTTGACACGTACAGCGCCAACCCCGGCAACAACTAAAAATTTGGACTGCAGAAAGTTATCGCGAGAGCTCGTGCGTCGCAAAAAGTTGGTTGCATTGGCACGAGAGAAGTACGCGGGCGATCGAGGCTGGAAACTACCCCGACCACGAAGGCTAAGAGAGAGAAAAATAAATACATTCTGTTTAAAAAGTCGCGGCGCTCAGCGTATGCTCAAACTCCGCGCTTAATATCCGCAAGTGGTACACTTTATCTCTCAGCCACACCGCCGACGCTACGGCAGGGAAGAGAAATACAAGCAGAAACCATTTCACGATGACTGTCGACGCTTTTGCAATTAGCATTAAAGTAATTAATAAAGAGAAAATCGGACATCCACCCGTTCGTAGCATTTGCTACAAAGGAAACCCATACAGGTTCCTCGAAAGAAAAAGTAGAAGGAAAACTCGTCCTGGTCCGCGACTCGAACCCGAGACCACCGCCTTTCCAGGGCAACTACTCTACCATCTGAGCTAACCAGGCGGCTGGCAGATGGCAGGGCGAAGTCTAATTTGTCAACGACTCGAAGCAAAGGCAAGAGTTTGACGTAATAGTTCTGCGGAAACCCGCAAGATGGAGAGAAGTAATTAATAAAGAAAAAATCCCACATCCACCCGTTCGTATCAATTGCTACAAAGAGCGGCGAGTCCCGGACCAGCACGAATTTTTCTTTAACTGCGAGGATTTTCTTTCGAGTAACCCGTACGGAACTATTACGTCAAAAACATTCAAGTAATGTAGCGACACAGCACACGTAGCGACACACGACGCAGTGACGACGATGGAATGACATCGATGAAACGAGGAAGCCGGTATGGCAATGGCGGCGTGAAATCAATTTGATAACGACGGCTGTATGACCGCGACATGACGACGTTGGAACGACCTCGATGGCATCACGAGCACATACGTAGCAGCCCAAGCTAATAGACAACGGGGTTCACTGGGTCGGCGTGATAGATTTAGATTAGATTAGATAGATAGATAGATTTAGATTAGATAGATAGATAGATAGATAGATTTAGATTAGATAGATAGATTTAGATTAGATAGATAGATAGATAGATAGATTAGATTAGATTAGATTAGATTAGATTAGATTAGATTTAGATTTAGATTAGATAGATAGATAGATAGATAGATAGATAGATAGATAGATAGATAGATAGATAGATAGATAGATAGATTAGATTAGATTAGATTAGATAGATTAGATTAGATTAGATTAGATTAGATTTAGATTAGATTTAGATTTAGATTAGATAGATAGATAGATAGATAGATAGATAGATAGATAGATAGATAGATAGATAGATAGATAGATAGATAGATAGATAGATAGATAGATTTAGATTAGATAGATAGATAGATAGATAGATAGATAGATAGATAGATAGATAGATAGATAGATAGATAGATAGATAGATAGATAGATAGATAGATAGATAGATAGATAGATAGATAGATTTAGATTAGATAGATAGATAGATAGATAGATTTAGATTAGATAGATAGATAGATAGATTTAGATAGATAGATAGATAGATAGATAGATAGATAGATAGATAGATAGATAGATAGATAGATAGATAGATAGATAGATAGATAGATAGATAGATAGATAGATAGATAGATAGATAGATAGATAGATAGATAGATAGATAGATAGATAGATAGATAGATAGATAGATAGATAGATAGATAGATAGATAGATAGATAGATAGATAGATAGATAGATAGATAGATAGATAGAAGCTGCTGTTGTTGCTGCTGCCGCTGATGATGATCATGACCAACTTCCGGAAACTCACTTAGACTGGACCTCAGTACACAAACGGATGGAGGGAAACAAAGCAGCACACGCTGTGTCCCGAGGACACGCCTGCCGCGCTTTCGTACCTTGCGGGGTCCAACCGGTAAGAAAGGTGGAAGAAATCCTTATAAGGTAGTCAGCAATCCTCCAAAATGAACATCTTGAACGGCGGCTGTATGCCCCGCCACACACACATTTCTGCAAAGGAGAAACACCCTCCTTCCGTCGCCTTCAAACTACCACTTATATCCAGGAAATTATCGTGCACCGCATGCACCCAACACGCTTCCTCTAGATTTGCCCGTTTTGTAACGTCCCAGATACACTGCCTCGTATGGCCTTGGAGTGTCCACATCAAGAAGGCTCCACAGGCCACGATGACACGCAGTTAGCACCGCGAAGCCGATAAGAAAAAAAAAACAGTGATATATCCTAGAAGAAGCGTTTGAATAAACCATCCGCAACTTCATTGAAACGTGGGAGGCACTGCTCGCTACGTCGATCACTAAAGACCTGCGAAGCCTGGTGGTCAGTGCTAAAGCGGTAATCTCCAGCAGTTTCCTGGACTAGGGGGACCGTCCACCTCGGGTTGGCAAACATTAGTCTTTGCTAGCTGTTTCATCAATCAACGTTTATTTCTCTATGTGGGTGCGCCTAACGCGCCAAACTTTTCAATCGCCAAAGAGCCAGAGAAAGCTATCGCTTTAAAATGCGACGACACGCAATAATGCTACGGCATGCTTCGGCCATGCTTGGCCACTAACTTGTCTTTGCTACAGGATTCGGCCACCCATTTTTGCCTATCCATGAATTCCCGTTTCAGACCTATCAGCTCTCAAATCGACAAACAAAATGAATAATAGCGGTGCTTTATCGAATAATTTTGTTGCTTACGTGAAGTGAAACAAAGCGATAGCCCAAATCCTGACTCGTTGCTTACGAGCTTTACGAGTTACCAGGAATTAAATCGAAGTTGGCGTGTTAGAGCTGTCGCTTCGACGGGTTCCGCCCAGATAAGTTGGTGCTATCATTTTTGTTGTCGAAAAGCTTTTGGGGCATGTTCCCGCGGCGCGCTATATCTGCGTAATACCGTACCCGACACAAACCCAAAACGCCTTCCGGGTCTGACGCATGCGCAATGGCGACGACGCTATTTCATTGGTGTCGCAGAAAGTTTTGGACGTCCCTATTTTAAAACTTATCGTTTGAGGGGGTAGGGTCGCTCCTCGCGCGGGTGAAATGAGGACACAAATTTTGGTTCCTTTTCGTTCCTATCTTTCAAGTGTCTAACGCTGCCTTCGTTTATGCTATTTTAACCACAGCAGCTGCTGCTGCTAACACTGCTGTTGTTTTACCTCAACTGCTCTATACTTGTGATACGGCTTTCTCTTAACTCCCGCCACACAAGGACCTTTGCTATCTTAAAATACAAAACTACAGTGCACATTCACCTGCGTGTGCTGCTATCCGTTTTCTATATATACAAGTACCGCTTCGAAACGTGAACCAAACCTTGTAAGTTAGCGGTGTGTTCGCTTCGTTCCTTTCAGTTTTTTAGTGCGCTGGAGAAAGTTGTTGCTGTACAGTAAGTGGCTTGCTGTAAACTAAAGGCGGTTAGAATTCCAATTAAACACGAAATTAGTAAAATCTGAACTGCTTCCTTTATTATTTTTTATTTTATCACTTATAGTAGCTTTGCTTTGAAGTCACAGTGGAGCTGAGAGCGCAAGAGTCAATCTGCAAGGGCAACACCCTGTTCTAAAACTCGTTGTTCCTGCGTATTACAACACCGGCACGCGCAAAAGATTTTGGGACCCCAATTCTGAAACTCGTATTGTTGTTGCTGCTGCTATTGTTGGTGTTGCTTAAACGAAAACAAACTCGACACTGAATACAAATGTTTTCTTCTTTTTCTCGAAAACAGATTAATCTAGCGCATCAGCGAATGATTATCTAGTACCGCAGGCAACATTGCAAGCCTTTGAGTGCATGCTGTAGCTAAATAAAGCAGCAGCGCATAGGACAGGACAAACGGAAGCGTATGGGTAGCGCTTAGTATTCTCCTTTTACATGTCTTATAACGTATGTGGTTATTCTGTTTAGCTACAACATGTACCAAGCAGCCCAAGTAATCATTCGTTTAACGTTCATTATTGCGCAGAATACTGCGCCAGTTATCAAGTCATTCCTGTGCATTGTGGGAGAAGGTGAAATTTTTTTATTATTTCATATATTGAGGTGGTATTTCTAGACAAGCTGTCAGACATCATTCAGGCTCATTTTATTTATTTATGATATAATTATGTCGTTTTTTAATAATTTCTTCGTACTGGAAGAACGGTTAAATAACTGCTCAGTACGTGTCTGTACTCGGTTAGTCAATGTCACAATTACCGACTTCACAGGAGATCGTATTCGCAAAAATGAGATGACCTAACATTTCGATAGCCACATCTAAGCCGTTTCGTTTATGCATATTCGCACCTCTTGTCTCAGGCGGTAAAAGTGGCCAGTCATGTTATCGAAGGATTGGGACTTCTTAATTGTCACTTTCCGGTCGGGTCCGCGTTGCCATTTTATCTTTATGCATAGGCGCGCTAGCGCGAGCCCTAATTTTCCCGTTGGCGACAACGACGACAACGAGGGCATTTTCTCGCTCAAGAAAAGCCAGTACCAGCAAGATTCAGAAAACGCCGAAGCAACTCTGCACCGTTGCATCATGTACTCTCCGTACTCGTCGCCACGCGGATCCCGATACGCGAGCACATCGCGCCCTTTCAGCGCGTCTGTGTCACCCGTGCACACGCCTTCCCGCCGGTTCATGTCTCCGAGGATGAAGCTGATGCCAGGCAGCGCAACCACCTACCGCCTGCCAAGCTCGGCGTATTCGCCACCTCCGACCTACTCGAGATCCGGGATGCAGCCGGTGACGGCGTCCTCCAGCGCGTCTCCAACTGGATCGCTCCGGTCGCTGACCATGGTGGCACGACCGAGGGACAGCGCTGTGGATCAACTTCAGTTGTCCCGGTCCTGGTCACGCTCCCCCTCCCGATCCCGTTCCAGATCCGCGTCCATGTCCTTGTCGCCGTCGCGGCATTCCCGTTCGAGGATACCGTGGTAAGCGCACCCTTCCTTTAGAAGCCGATTGTCAACACCTCTATAGTGGCGACCTGATAACACTCGATGAACCTATAGAAGTAGCACACCCAAACGTCTTTGCGTACTTGAAGCCCCACGTTGAAAGCTTTTTACAGGCTTGAGGGTGGAATGGCGCACGAAATACCCTTGACACACCCTTATATTCGGCAGTATTTTCTTTTAAATAGGTGCGTAACTTCAGAGGGACACTAAAGTCAAAAATGATTTCTTCTGCATCAGTAAATTACCGTTCTACAACACCAAAAACACCACTCTTGCAACGATAAGACGTTTGGTAAGCTAGAAAAAGCGCAAGAACGAAATACGGATGGCGACGCCTACTTAAGTTCCCGCACCGGGAGGCTCTGACGTCTTTGATTTTGATGGCATCTTCTAGGGCCAACTAATTGTATGTAGCGGTACAGAATTACTACATTGTGTTCTAAAGGAACCAAATATTAAACATGGCAAGTTTCGGGAACCTTTATTCAGCCAACGCGGCCCAAATGCGAAAACACACTTTGGGATCCCTGACGTCACACTGACGTACCAGCGCTGGGGTTTCGGCGCGAAATTCAAATACTGATACTTGTACGTTCATTTCCTCATCTAATGATCAAACTATCTTTTTGATATAACTGCCTTCAGGGTTTTTAAACAATGCTTCATTAGTCTAAAGTGATTTATTGTTTCGCTTTAGTGTCCCTTTAACGAAAACTCACGTTTTCGTGAACGTTAAGGCGTTTAAGAGTGTATATACGAAGGGCACATTTCGTTAGACATAATAAGACTGTAAAGGTGGAGGGGTGTATTATTTTGGCAATGCAGGAAAGATGATGATATTATAAAATCATTTTTGCAAATCTATTTTGAGGTAACGCACAATTAAAAATTCTGTTGCTCGCTAACGCACAATGGCAAGCACTAAAAGTTCGGCAATTGTCCGCAGGTGACCGTGCACATATGCATGACACTCAGGCACTCACCTTTCTGAGTGATGCCCTCGAATTCGTGGCTTTACAGATTAGGCGACTCTTAAATATGTCTCTAGAAGTGTGCTGCAACTCGTAAAAGAAGTCAGAAACAAGTTGTGCTGCATGTGAAATGTTTGCTGTGAAGTGTCCGCTTTGCGATCATGATTTACCAACGTTTTTTAGATTATAAGTTGGTGAGTTAGTGCCAAAACGCTAACATGGTCGCATTGTATTCTTGATTTCACTTGTTTAGAGAATGTTCAGTTAGGTTACGAGGGATGCTTCAAAACAGATAGATTGTGGTGCCTTGTTGAATTATAATTTTGCTCCTGCCTTAATAGTTTAATTTTCTCATTACGCCTATCAAAATCTCAAACTGCTAAGGCTCTTGAGATGTTGCGCATTCCACTTTCGCAAAGGACGTATCTTCAGTGCGACACCCATTTCGAAGGATGGGAATTATGTATGTACATGCTAAAACACTCCTATAAGTGCACAATGGTTTATAGTGCAGACACTGCTTGCATGATTCTGCATACCTTTTGCGGTCTTCTTTACACCCGATAGATTTGGTCCCATAACAATGAGTCCCATATTTCTAAAACTACTGGTTGTTTCGACAGCCCTCAGAACAAAGGCTTAAAAAGAGAGATTAGAAGGGCTGCGCTTTGAGTAGGATCACTGATCGGAACAACGCCTTTTTAAGGTTTTTCTCTCGCGCATTGTCATCAGTGCGACAGATCATCACTGCCATTATCTATCAACAACACTTGAACTTGCGCTGTTGCATTTTTAAAAATACTTTTCTCTGATCATTAAAAGGCCAGTTGCTAGTCAGGTCATGGTTCCGTCGTTTCCGTACCTTTTTTAGTATTTGTCCTTCGCGCTGCAGAAATAATGAACCAATACCCCCAACTTACTTATCTTACCTTTCGCCTAAACTATATTCAAGTTCACACTAACAGGGAACTCTACAGAGGCTAGAAATACTTACCTCACTGATCGCATCTGTGACAAAAGATTTTGCGTCACATATGACGCTAATACTGTAGAACTTAGTGGAAGATACGCGGGTACCAGCGATTATTCTGGAATATTCGACGACTGATGTATAAAAGCCGATGCGCTGTTAAGGTTGGCGTGGTGTAGCACCCTGTGCAAAAAGGATGCTCGACCACAATGTCTCATCGAAACGAAGGGTGAATTCCTAATTTGCCATGGTTCTCTCGAGTGGATGACCGGTCTGGCAGGGCTCCGCAGTGCTTACAGGCCCTTTTGTTTTTGTGCGTGGAAACCCTTTCCGCGAAGCAGACAGGACCCCGGGATGCCACCAGCAGAAACACGCTCGTGAAGGCGTCAACTGGGACAATGGATTAGCCGCATATCCTCAACCAGATGCCCTTTCCACGAACTGTCAAGCTCTACAGGAGTACTTCCGCGAACCAACGTCGCCTACAAGAAAGGATCAAGCCACCCCTCCCGGACCTACAGGCTCACTGAAAGTGAGAGCAGTTGCAAACCCACGACGAGGGCTTACTACGTCAACTGGGAGGGCTTACCACGCCAACGTCGCCTAGAATAAAGGAAAAGCGTCTCCGATCCCGGACCTGCAGGTTGGTACCTGCGTAGGCGGGCCTGTACCGGCCCACTGAAAGTGGGAGACGCCCATCCACAAACCAGACTCAGTGCATGCCATGTGACGTTGACGTGTGCAAGATGCCACCCACGATTTTAGCGAGCCTATTTAAAGGGGCTCCGCAATGTATTTTTACACTTCATTCTCTTTTTATCATCTTTCACCAACCTTTGAATAAACCGTGCAAGTTTCGCACTAGAAATCATCTCGTCCTTGCCTGGTCGCCGTGGTCTACCGGATGCCTGCAGCCTGCTGACAACGCCACGCTACACAATAGTAACATCGGTCGAGCTTCGATAAAGAGGCGTCGGAACAACTCGGCAGCGGTCAGGTGCGCTACCCTGGACAACGCAACAGCGCTTGACCACTGATCAGATTTTGACGATCGGCGACTGTGTTCGCCGCCATCATTGTTCTTTGAGTGTAGCCTGCTTTTGAGGGCGGAAGTTTGCTCAATAAAACGCTAGTTTCGTTAATCACAGTTTTGCTGCCTTCTTCACCGTCAATACTACGTGACAATATACATGATGGGGTTAAATTTCCGAGTCGCGCAGCAGAAATATTAAATTTTTTTTGTAGTCATTGAAAAACGGCACATACGCGGTCCATCTGTGGGGCAGCTCGCTAATTATTCCTGTGCCGGTGGAACCCTTGTGACGCTGCCCAATTCCGCGCGAGACCGGAAAAATGTTAAATAACTTTTTTTTTCGTCATTGAAGTGCGGCACATACCCCGTGACCCCAGTTCTTGTTACGTTTATTTATATATTGCAATACCATGAGGGCCCGAAGGGCATTATAGAGGGGATGGGTACAGTGTGTTCACACAATCGCAACATCGTAAACAATAACGACATTGTTATGTACGAAAATCATATAATAACTAATAATTAACAGAGCAGGTTATTCTAGCAGTGGTCAGGACCAGAGGCTCTGACTGATGATATCGTAAGCAACATAACTGTGCATGTAAGATACAGACATGATTAAATTGATAAATAGCAGTGCAGGTTATTCTGATAAGTGGTCAACAACGGCAGCATTTGAGTGACTGTGCGCCTTCAATGCTGCCGATGGCACTGGGTAGATGGTTCCATTCCGAGCTAGTCGTGGGTATAAGTGAATCATGAAACAGGTTTGTATGACAAAAAAAAATTGGAGGCTTATCAAGGTTAAGCCCAGTGGATGCTTAGCGTATCCTTAGCGTTTGGAGGCATCTTGACCGCATACACGCCCGGCGCAAAGATGCTGGCGCAGTTGCGGGCACAGAGACTGACGCGACGGCGGGCGCGCGCTGCTTTATCCCTGACGTGACGTCACATATTACGTGATGCAGCGATGGTGGCGCCGCCGCCGCGTCGCGCGCGACGGCGCGAACCGAAGCGTGCAGGCCTCCGCCGGGTGATTCCGACGGCGCGATATGAGGCCCCATCTGCAGCCGGTGTGACGTCATCACGTGGCGTCACATCATGTGATCTCATCATCATCATCAGCCTGGTTACGCCCACTGCAGGGCAAAGGCCTCTCCCATACTTCTTCAACAACCCCGGTCATGTACTAATTGTGGCCATGCCATGCCTGCAAACTTCTTAATCTCATCCGCCCACCTAACTTTCTGCCGCCCCCTGCTACGCTTCCCTTCCCTTGGGATCCAGTCCGTAACCCTTAATGACCATCGGTTAACTTCCCTCCTCATTACATGTCCTGCCCATGCCCATTTCTTTTTCTTGATTTCAACTAAGATGTCATTAACTCGCGTTTGTTCCCTCACCCAATCTGCTCTTTTCTTATCCCTTAACGTTACACCTATCATTCTTCTTTCCATAGCTCGTTGCGTCGTCCTCAATTTGAGTAGAACCCTTTTCGTAAGCCTCCAGGTTTCTGCCCCGTAGGTGAGTACTGGTAAGACACAGCTATTATATACTTTTCTCTTGAGGGATAATGGCAACCTGCTGTTCATGATCTGAGAATGCCTGCCAAATGCTCCCCAGCCCATTCTTATTCTTCTGATTATTTCCTTCTCATGATCCGGATCCGCCGTCACTACCTGCCCTAAGTAGATGTATTCCCTTACTACTTCCAGTGCCTCGCTGCCTATTGTAAACTGCTGTTCTCTTCCGAGACTGTTAAACATTACTTTAGTTTTCTGCAGATTAATTTTTAGACCCACTCTTCTGCTTTGCCTCTCCAGGTCAGTGAGCATGCATTGCAATTGGTCCCCTGAGTTACTAAGCAAGGCAATATCATCCGCGAATCGCAAGTTACTAAGGTATTCTCCATTAACTTTTATCCCCAATTCTTCCCAATCCAGGTCTCTGAATACCTCCTGTAAGCACGCTGTGAATAGCATTGGAGATATCGTATCTCCCTGCCTGACGCCTTTCTTTATTGGGATTTTGTTGCTTGCTTTATGGAGGACTACGGTGGCTGTGGAGCCGCTATAGATATCTTTCAGTATTTTTACATACGGCTCGTCTACAGCCTGATTCCGTAATGCCTGCATGACGGCTGAGGTTTCGACAGAATCAAACGCTTTCTCGTAATCAATGAAAGCTATATATGAGGGTTGGTTATATTCCGCACATTTCTCTATCACCTGATTGATAGTGTGAATATGATCTATTGTTGAGTAGCCTTTACGGAATCCTGCCTGGTCCTTTGCTTGACAGAAGTCTAAGGTGCTCCTGATTCTATTTGCGATTACCTTAGTAAATAGTTTGTAGGCAACGGACAGTAAGCTGATCGGTGTATAATTTTTCAAGTCTTTGGCCTCCCCTTTCTTATGGATTAGGATTATGTTAGCGTTCTTCCAAGATTCCGGTACGCTCGAGGTCATGAGGCATTGCGTATACAGGGTGGCCAGTTTCTCTAGAACAATATGTCCCCCATCCTTCAACAAATCTGCTGTGACCTGATCCCCCCAGCTGCCTTCCCCCTTTGCATATCTCCCAAGGCTTTCTTTACTTTTTCCGGGGTTACCTTTGGGATTTCGTATTCGTCTAGACTATTTTCTCTTCCATTATCGTCGTGGGTGCCACTGGTACTGTATAAATCTCTATAGAACTCCTCAGCCACTTGAACTATCTCATCCATATTAGTAATGATATTGCCGGCTTTGTCTCTTAACGCATACATCTGATTCTTGCCAATTCCTGGTTTCTTCTTCACTGTTTTTAGGCTTCCTCCGTTCCTGAGAGCATGTTCAATTCTATCCATATTATACTTCCTTATGTCAGCTGTCTTACGCTTGTTGATTAACTTCTAAAGTTCTGCCAGTTCTATTCTAGCTGTAGGGTTAGATGCTTTCATACATTGGCGTTCCTTGATCAGATCTTTCGTCTCCTGCGATAGCTTGCTAGTATCCCGCCTAACGGAGTTACCACCGACTTCCATTGCACACTCCTTAATGATGCCCACAAGATTGTCGTTCATTGTTTCAACACTAAGGTAATCTTCCTGAGTTAAAGCCGAATACCTGTTTTGTAGCTTGATCTGGAATTCCTCTATTTTCCCTCTTACTGCTAACTCATTAATCGGCTTCTTATGTACCAGTTTCTTCCGTTCCCTCCTCAGGTCTAGACTAATTCGAGTTCTTACCATCCTGTGGTCACTGCAGCGCACCTTGCGGAGCACGTCCACATCTTGCATGATGCCAGGGTTAGCGCAGAGTATGAAGTCTATTTCATTTCTAGACTCGCCGTTCGGGCTCCTCCACGTCCACTTTCGGCTATCCCGCTTGCGGAAGAAGGTATTCATTATCCTAATATTATTCTGCTCCGCAAACTCTACTAATAACTCTCCCCTGCTATTCCTAGTGCCTATGCCGTATTCCCCCACTGCCTTGTCTCCAGCCTGCTTCTTGCCTACCTTGGCATTAAAGTCGCCCATCAGTATAGTGTATTTAGTTTTCACTCTGCCCATCGCCGATTCCACGTCTTCATAGAAGCTTTCGACTTCCTGGTCATCATGACTGGATGTAGGGGCGTAGACCTGTACAATCTTCATTTTGTACCTCTTATTAAGTTTCACAACAAGACCTGCCACCCTCTCGTTAATGCTATAGAATTCCTGTATGTTACCAGCTATATTCTTATTAATGAGGAATCCGACTCCTAGTTCTCTTCTCTCCGCTAAGCCCCGGTAGCACAGGACGTGCCCGCTTTTTAGCACTGTATATGCTTCTTTTAGCCTCCTAACTTCACTGAGCCCTATTATAGCCCATTTACTGCCCTCTAATTCCTCCAATAGCACTGCTAGATTCGCCTCACTAGATAACGTTGTAGCGTTAAACGTTGCCAGGTTCATATTCCAATGGCGGCCTGTCCGGAGCCAGTGATTCTTAGCACCCTCTGCTGCGCCGCAGGTCTGACCGCCGCCGTGGTCAGTTGCTTCGCAGCTGCTGGGGACTGAGGGCCGGGGTTTGATTGTTGTGTTCATATAGGAGGTTCTGGCGAAGTACTGCACCAGGGTGGCCAATCCTGCTCTGGTGAGGGAGTGCGTTACCGGTTCTGGTCACCGGGATCAGGCCACACTCCAGGCCTGTTTGTGCAATTTCATCAACACGCAGATTTTTTTTTTTTAATCCGGTGGAAAATTGCCGGCACCGGGACTCGAACCGCGGACCTCTTGCACGCGAGGCGGGTGTTCTACCTCTACGCCACCGCTGCACTCTGTGATCTCACGGCATGTGATCTCACTTCAGGGTCAATGGTGGCCACCGCCGGGAGGCGACCGATGGCGCGATATGAGGCCCCATCTGCAGCCTGTGTGACGTCATCACGTGACGTCATGTCACGTGACCCCACTTCAGGGTCAATGGTGGCCACCGCCGGGCGTCGCGCGAAGGCCCGAAACCTACGTTAATATGCTTCGCATAAAAGCATGGCGACCTTATACTAGTGATCAGTGCGCGATGACAAATACGAGTCGCATGACGGTTGTGATACGAATTCAGGTTTCAGTGACCATTTCAAGAAAAACATTTTATGAAAGCGACAAATATAATTTTTTTCTTGAGGAAAAGTTCGGAAGGCCAAGATTATATTTCATTAGTGAAATACTGGAATTACCGAAGTAGTTTGATGAATAAAGCGAGCTTAACGAGTCTGAACAGACAATCTGCAAGGTTACATAAGCTTAAATCCCAGATAGCAGTTGCATACTCGAATTTAGACATTATTAGCGTTTCATGCACGAATAGTTTCTATTGTCTTGTTGCTTCAGCAAATTGTGTCGTAGATTTTAATGCATGGTTAGTATTGTTAATGATACATTTATTGTGAGTATGCCAGGAAAAGTAACTAGTTATGTGCGCATCAAGATACTTATTGGGGGTTACGTGCTCCGTACGCCCTTTCAGATATACGGTGCGACGCTGTGGAAGCTGCGCAAGAATTTCGGTCACACTGCTCATCACTCCGCGCGTTCCGTCCAGGCTTTGTTGCGCGCCAGCGGCGTTTACTCGCGCGAGCATGCCCGCGAGGCTGCTGCCACGGGCTGCAATAAGTAATAAAAAAACGGAAAGGAAAACAACAAAAAATCACCACCCGCGCATTCCGTAAAGATGTTTAACCACGCAGCTGAAACGTTCTGCCCCGGTGTTTATGACCGGGTTAATCCGACGGTTCACTAAACGACGGCTTGGTAGGCTGCCGGATCCTCCGTACGCAGTGCTGCTTGTGCTCGGCTGCGGGAGCCTGTTCTTGCGCACGTGACGGAGCATCGGTACGACGTAGACGAGTTCGTTCCCGGTTCCGCTCGCGAGGTTGCTGTTTGAAAGTTACCTGCACCTCAGGAATAGCGTGACGCTTGACCTGCCCACTTCGGAGCTGGGCAGAAACCGCTGCGCGCGCGCTCGGCTGCGACGGAGAGCAGCGACGCCACTAATGACCCAGCCAATCGCACGCCTCTCTTTTCTTTTTCGCGCATGCGCATAGGGTTGCGTCGGAGGAGTTTTCGGCGTGCAGGCGACAGACGTACGTGCGGTCGAATCGGCTTTGTCCTAATCGAATCGGAATTTGTCCTAATCTTCGGAAGCCTCCTCCTGTGCTGCCTAAACCCGTACTGATGTACAACTACCATATTACTGTCTTTGTACGTTTGTGGCGTGTATATGTGCACTAATTTATAAAGGTAAACTTGATTGGCCATAAGCATGTTGTGTTTCACAAATAACTCCCTGGTACGTAAGTCATGGATACCTCCTGCATAATTTTCAAAAATACATAGCACGCGCTTTCGTTCTATTCTATAAGTAATGCTATGTTCAGACTATGTTCGTAAGGCGCCGATTTTTCGTAACATGCGTAAGCGGAAGCGCAACAAGCGTATACGTCTAGTTCAGACTGCGAACGTTAAGGTACCGACGTGCGCAATTCACGCGAAAATCGTGGGTGAGAGTGTTAAAGGGTCCGCAACATTTACGACTGTGATATTACGACCATTGCGACACTGCCAATGACCGATAAGCTTTCGGTTTTCGACAACCGGTGACGACACTTCCGTCCTCCCGTCTGCAGACAGCTCCGGCCACGGGAAGTGCCATTCCGCCATTCCGTGCGCGCGATTACTTTGGCTGTGTTCGTGAAAATTAGTGAAGTGCGCCTTGCGAGACTGTTTTCAGTTCATGTGGTTTATCCGCCGAGGAAATCGATGGCCGCAGATGCGTGCTCCGAACTTCGATTAGTGGTCTCACTAGGTTTTCAAGGAAGCGGAACTGCTGGCGCGACATGCGCATGAAGTTATGAAACATCGCAGCGTCCCCAACTCGGAGCTTGGCGAAAAGGTTGTGAAAATCGCCGTCCACGGATCTGTCGAGAAATACTTGCCGCACCCAAACCCTGCTGCGTCGCCTTCGTCGTCTTTGGGCGATAGAATACATGACTATAAGTTTGTTTTGAGCGTGAATTCCTTCCATCTCGGCCAGCGCTCGCATGTTGACAGGAGACATGTTGGACCGCTGGTGACGTCGATTCTGCAGCACCAAATTTGATTGGCCTGTTGTAAAAGCCGTAATTTACGCAGCAGTAAATGTGAACAAAGGTGCCGGCTTAACTGCCGTAACGTTTTTTACAGCCGTTACGTTCGATACGCCGAAAGAGCTGTTACGCGAGTTACGACCATAGTGTGAACATAGCTTAACTCTTCAGTCTCTTGCGGGGAGACGTGAAACAGAACAAACGAATTTGGTAAAGAACCGACGTGTCTTGTTGGTTGTTGACAGCAGCCAGGCGAATGTCTTTCGTGCCAATTCTAATTTTCTTAGCCTTGGCTGATATCGAGTCTCTCTTAGCATGCCTCACCAAACGAACAACAATGTCCTTGGTTGTTGAGTTCGCAGTTGGGACTCTATGGCATTTATCAATGTCCCTCTCGTCAACTGCCTCTCTGACTAGTTCACAGATTTTTCGAACGGCTACTGAAGAGTCGCACTCTTCCGGAACACCTTTTATCTCAAGGTTGTTACTTCTTTGATGCCGCTCCAACTCTTGTAATTTCAGAGTTAACTGCTTGCTTTCAGTTTTTAGTTTTTGATTCTCAGACAATAAGCTTTTTAATTCATCTCTTAGTGCCTTTAGTTCTCGAGTCACGCCTTTCACATCGTCACATGTGTCAGTGCAGTGCTGAACCAACTTTCTCAGGTCCCTGAGTTCAGCACGCATTTCCCGCTTAAATTCTGCAAATAAGGCTTACTACATCACTTTCCCCCTCCTTCCCTATCTCTTGTTGAGGGGAATAACTTGCTGAGATAACCTGTTAAGGAGAGTCGTGCCAGTGTCTGCGGTTGGCCCGCTGCTTCTTGCTGTCTTGCTTACCTTTCGTTGTGTTGTGGTGGAAAATCGCGGCGGCGTGCAACGTACCTGTTACAAGAGCTCGACAGCGCTGCACTGCTACGAAAAAAAACATTATACGCCTATAAATTCATTTTCCTTGGCAGCTCCGAGTACCCAGTGCTAGAGCAATCGACGAGCAGCCATCTTCTATTCCTTTCGGAACGGGGTAGTCTCCGTCTATTCAGAAAAAAAAATAAGTTTTGTTCGACGTTTTAGCGCATCTTCAATGCGTACAGGTAACTTTGACGCATTGAGTTTTCGCGGTTTTGAGACGTCGCGTGACAGACAGGCCGAGTGGCCTTAGCCCTATAACTTTTCAATCAATCAATCAATCAATCAATCAATCAATCGATTTGTTATTATTACATAAAGATACCTTACAGACAAAGGTGTACAGAAGGAGGTCCCGTAGTAAAAATTGAATCAGGACCTCCTGTTCATGGTTAACACAAAAGTTACATTGGCAAGAAACATCAACTGAATGGTACAATTCCAGAAATGATAAATAATGAAATACAGATATAAGTACTGAAGATATTAATAGACAACAATGCATCGGCAGTAAGCAATATTGGGAAACTAGATCAAACTAATACAGAAGCGAAGGCGAAAAGAATAATGAAAATAAATAAAGAAAAACTTAAGTAACATGTCGGAGTACATAAGAATGGCACGTCTAAAATCAAAATAGGGTTATACAGTACGCTGCGTTACATACATATCACATAACAAAAGAAAATTTCAGTTCATAGCAAAATCGAGGGGCTTTCTGGGGTCTTATTACAAATGGTAATGTACTCCATGATGATGTGGCTGCAAAGTCAACTGCCTGTTTGCCATAATTAGTGTGCACTTTGGGCAGAATTAAATTATTATGCAGCACGAAACCTGTTGAGTTAGTGTTTGTTAGAGATGATACAACAATAAGTGATAATGAGATTTTGTCATTTACTAGTTTGAAAAGAAAAGTGTCAAGGTCGTAATTGACAAGGGCTGCAACGTCCAGAATGTTATTTGCTTGTAGTAACTGTTTAGCATTGGCGATGTGTGGACTCGACGTGATCATTCTAATTGTCTGGTTCTGGGTGGTTTCTATCGGTTTTATGTGAGTAGTGTACGTGTTACCCCAGGAGGTTATGCAGTAATTAATGTGAGAGCTTACAAACGCGAAATAAAATGAAAGCAACCAGGTTGTGGAAAGAATGGACGTGTCCTTATGAGAATGCATATTCCAAGTGATAACTTCTTTTTGATATGAATTACATGGCGATGAAATTTAAGGAACAGCCAATAATAACACCTAAGTATGTGCATTCTTCACATGCTGATAAATTGTTACCAACTGAAATGGGCGGAATGCATAGTGATGATTTATTTTGCGGAGAGCTGATGGTGAAAAAGTATAGGATGGGAATTAATTATTCTTACTTTTTCCTGTCTAATCATGCATAGTCAGTGTATACAGGTCATATCAGATGAGGGGCATTCGCAGTTTTCTAGACCTCGCGCGACAGACAAACGAAGTGGCGGTGACCGGAAAAAAAATTTGGCCAGTCGTGGAGGGCTGATTGCACAAACGAAATAAGGAAAGTTTGGTGTAACTCTACGTTGTAGCGCCCCATACGTGCACAAGTTGTGGTTGTAGTACATGAAATGATTAGTCCTTATAAAGCATCGCAGATTCAAAGCTGCACTACGAAATGAGATTGACATGTATATGACTGCAGTTATTTTCGTATACAGGGCGTTTCAGCGAGCACTTTAAAAAAATTCTTAAAGGTTACCTGTGGCAGATAGCACAATTATAGTTCATCAAGTGGTCTACTCGATACGGTGGACGCTAGTTGCAGAGAAAAATTGAAATGCTCAATCGACTAATTAACAAAAATTCACAAACTAGCTTTCTAACTAGTTACCTTACGGCCCATATTGCAACTTAGAAATTCTAGCTGTGGAGTACGCAAGGTCGATCCACTTGGAACAAATTGTCAGAATGACACGAGTTTTCAGATAATAATTCCCGAGCTTTGCGGGAAAATACATTGGTGTTCCATGTACTTTTGTGCTATAATGCAAAAAAACGACGTTTTTTTTTTTTAAAGAAAGCGAAGGCGCACAGAATGATGGCTAGTCTGACGGCCAAATTTTTTCGATCAGTTAATCTGACCTTGAGCCTTCGTTCAACTTTAACTCGACATTGTTGACTACGTTGCACTCTATCATGTGCCCGAGCGCCTCATCACTGCCTTTAATGGAAAAGAAATTGTATGCTTAATAGGAATGGGATTCTGATAATGGGCGTGAATAATGGATGTGCGTAGCACCGGCTGAGCTTAGAATTCGCTCATGTGCAGAAACATGAGCTTGGCTGTTTACCTCGTGGTTGATGGCTTCTAGTTGATGCAATAATTAAATTTATGTTGTTCCTACAGCAATCGGGCTGTCTTCTTCTGGTCTACTTATATGTGTGTGCTGTTTCGTTCACTGGTCTTTGTTATTAGTGCTATTGAATCTCCTGAAACATGAACATGCAGATGAAATATTTAATATTTATGCCAGCCTTCTAGTACACATTTGTCATCCTTGAGCAAAGCGAGTTGCGAACACGTTAGTGAACAAGTATAGGCATACGAGAAGTCAAGAAATCTAAATTTTAGCCAATGCACCAATATGTACGCCGGTCGTTCTCCAAAATTCATAGAATTGAGGATTCTGTGTCCTATTACACCCTGACAATAGCTTGCTACTTCAAGCAAAATTAGGCTACGGGGATCTTTCGGTTATAGACAAAAGCTGAAAGTTGGCCGGTTGCTACTTATTCATGGTCAGACAGCAACGCGCACAAAATACAAAGAACACAGGCAGCTAACAAACGCTGTTTAACAACTTACTATGTCTTACACTCTTTAAATAGAACTACTGTTGTAAAAACCTCACGTCCCTAGTTTTTATCAAGCTTTGAATGCAAGCAACCAGTCCTTACTTATATTCCCCCAATTCACGCCTGTCCAACACTAAGTATCACATCTGGTTTTATTCCTATAGATAGGTTTGTTGTTTTAAAAGGCACTGACTAAAGATTTCTAGGCATCTGTGTAGTGATAGAGGCAGGTGTAAGCTTAATTAGGGATGAACTAGAGCAGTCTACCCTTAATGGAGAAGAAATATGCAACTTTGCTAGATGGACAAGGCTATTTGTGAACGACACTGCACCGACCAGTGACTCAGCAACTATTACCTTCTGCATGACGTAGCGGCGTCACAATCTCGCCGAGGTAACTCCATTTGTGTAGCCACAGAACGCCCCCCACCTGTTAAGAATTACCGGCAGGGTAAGCGATCCTATGGCACCGAGAATTGGCCAGGAATATTTTATTGCTCGCTCATAGGCTAGATTATCGCAACAGTTGTGGAACAAGAAATGTCGCTGTAGCCAATGGTTCAACAAGGGGCTTGTCTTCGTCGGAGCAGCAGCTGCCAAGCACGTGCGGCACTGACGGAGACAACTCCCTCTTGTCAGAACGTTAGCTCCAGTTGACATTTCTTCTGCGACCAACGTTGATCACGTCAGACCTCCCATCTTCTAGCGAACTATCTTCTTTGGATTTCGCAGACTCGGTGATTCGCTAGATTGTGAAGTGCAACAAATTGGTCAACTACACTAGTGCCATCTGCTTCAATTCATTCCCGATGGCAGGCTCAGCCCGCGCCGAAGCAGCAGCGTCCGCAGCTCGTCCAGCCGAAGGTCGCAGACCATGGACACGGAAGTGAAGACGTCAGCGCCAATCATTGAGCTTCCACCTGGGTTGGACAGGAAGACGGCCGGCTACTGGGTGATGGCACTGGCCATTTTCTGCCTGGCGTCGTCCTGCGCTCTCGTCGCCACGCTGCTCAACCGCACCGCGGCGAGCCAGGACAGCTTCGGCGAAGAGAGGTACCTGGCCAGGAAGGAACCTTCCCTGCAACTGCACGAACGAACACGGGGTCTCGAGGACTTGAGTGTTGAAGTGCACTTCGCCCGACGGAAAACACCCAAAGCAGTTACGCTCAGGACGCCGCCTTTCTTCTTCATCACCACTAGGCCTCGAAGAGGCGGCACCCCTGCGCTCTTCCCGAGGACGGTGCCGGCCTTCCCGGAGGAGTATCCCGCGGGGGAGGAGACCCTCGCAGAGTATCCAGCGACGGTGCCGGAGCGCCCGGGTGACTACGAAACGCCTCCGTATGATATGCTGCCCGTAGAGACGGAGGCACCATATGTTAGACCAGCAACTGTGGAACCCCATGTCGACATAGACAATTCCACTGGTAGCCAAGGTGATGCGCAAGGGAATGTCACGGAAAGTGCTGGCGAGACCAGCGATACTAAAGCAAGTGAAAAAGAGAATGAAGGCCCGCAATCGCCAGAAACCATCGAAACTGCCACGAATGTAGTCGTCGAGTCATCTCCATCGGCTGAAGTGACCACTGAAGTGGCCAGCTCCGAAGGTATCACTGAGGCCAGCAGGAAGGAAGTGGAGCCTTCGACGTCAGCGGAAAGCGCTTCGGCTGGTGAGACGGAAGCTGAGTCTTCGACATCAGCTGAAGCCACTTCGGCTTCTGAGACAGATGCTGAGCCGTCCACAGAAAAAGCCACAGAAAAATCAGATGACAGGCATTTGAACGAGTATGACGACGACAATTTTAACATGCTTCAAAAAGTGCGACGAGCGCCATGAATATGGCTCACCATACCTGGATGGCCTAAGGTAATTTTATTTCGTACTTCTATTCATCTAGTCCTGTGTTAAGTTTAGACAGATGTAGTTCGCGTATACCCCTCTATGGTGGTCCACCTAGCACGAATTGCCCGTATTGTCAAGAAATTTTGTTGTGCAGGAAGTTACTTATGTCCTCACCATGCCGCCAAATGTGAAGCGGATAAGCGAAATGGCAATTTGGTAGCACTTCCTAGGTATGCATACCTCGGGACTGACGCTGTTGTCTACGAATTTGAGGTAAATGCACGTGATGTGAGCGTTACTGGCAGGGATAGCTTCCGCGAAGCCGCTGTTTGTTTTGAAAGTTCCGAATAAAAATAAATTAGTGAGACTTTTGGGTTAGCGAACTGCTCGATTCAAATTTAGGCAATAGTAATGTCCGGCATGTTATGTATGCTTCCCATAGGCCGTCTTGAAGAATAAATATTGTAAATTAAAAAATATATCTCTATGTACGAGATGAAGAGCAGACAGTGTCACAGTACAGCTAAGTGAGGTATTACGGTAAACAATTCTGTTCTTTATGCAAAAAAGAGGTGAGGCTTAGAGAAAGCCTTAGGTGATAGCGTTATCAAGATATTTCGTTACATTAATGATTACCTGATATTTTGCAATAGGGAAAAATTCGATTCCGCTGCTACCTCAGTAGGCGAGCTTTATGGAGGAGGATTAAAGTTTACCAATGAATTTCCTCAGCGACGCGTAATTCAGTTTCTTGACATTTTCTTGGTCTTCGAACAAAATTATGTTTGTTGGCAGTACTCCCCAAGATCTTCGAAGCCGTTGCTCAACTTTCAATCCAAGCATTCCGAAGTAGTAAAAAACGGAATCGCCATGTCGTGCCTTAAGTCTTCTCTCACCAGATCGTGCATGCACAAAATGAGCGTCAGTTTTAACGCGTCAGCGTTAACGAGCTCGTGTCGCAGAAAAGCCGGTGTCGTCGGTGTTGGCGTCGGCGGCGTTGGCCGTGAGCGATAAATCCCAGCAGGCACTTCATGAATAAAAAACAACTTGCAAGATGGGCTGGGTGGGAATCGAACCAGGGTCTCCGGAGTGTGAGACGGAGACGCTACCACTCAGCCAGGAGTTTTTTTTTTCTTTATTGCCAACTTAGCACAATACAGTGAAAAACACCATCATAACATCACATTAAAAATGCTAGCATAAGTGGGTAAAAAACGCTTTACGGTCAGGAGTTCGTCCAGATAAACACACCAATCTGGCTTTTCTTGCTTCTGTTTGTACACATCTCGTAAATATGCGATGCTTTCGTTGAAGTTGTCCCGGGCTGACCTCGCGTTGACGTCCGCATTACGCACTGACATTCTGGTTTTCCAAACACTGTGCATTACTAGAATCATTAGCATATCGTACGGCACACCTTCGCTTTCGACGGGAAGAAATCGAATGCCGTAGGGTGTAAGCGGCAGTTCCTTTTTCAGGGTTCTTTGCAAGATGTCCCATAAGAATACGGCATCCCAACAATCGAGAAACATGTGCTCGATTGTTTCAGGCCTTTTGCATATTACACAGTCTACCGACCATGGTACCAACAACCCTTTTTCCTTTAGCCACGGTATTGTAGAAAGTGTGCCACTATGGAGCATGAAAAGGAAAGTTTTGACTGACGATCGGATAGTCATACTTTTAACCCTTTTTAACACATTGCTGCCTAGCCCACGATTGTACATCCTTCGATACAAGGGAACAGGCATCATCACATTAATTAGGTCTTTGTAGAGGCGTTTTCTCTTGACCTCGCTGAGATATTCCATTGAAAATCTTACTTTTAGAAACTGGACAGCCGCAACAATTTCATGCATGTATCCGCGGACATTGCGTTGCATATGGGCGCATGATGACACAATGACATCTGGCAATGCCTTCGCCACTCTCACTTGCATAACACTTTTTAAAAAAGGATTTCTTTGATTGCGATATTATACGAACCTAGAGACAATTTGTCTCACGAACAAATGAATCAAACCCAGTCCTCCCGATCGCACTGGAAGGAACAAATTTGTGCGGCTCATCCTTTCCCATGATGAGTTCCATACAAAAACAGCCAACACTCTATGCAGTCGTTGAATACTCATGCGCGACATGTGCAACGCTTGCAAAACATACCATACTCGAGCAATAATAAAAATGTTACACACTGTGGCACGGGAAAAAATTGATAGGTCTCGTCCTCCCCATTTTTGTGTTTTCTCTCGAGCCTTGTCTGTCTGTTCTTTCCAGTATTCTTGTGTATCCTTGTAGTGTTGTAGTGGTACGCCTAGGTATTTACTTGGAGTAGTCGCCCTCTGAATGTTGGCGTACGTGACTGGCACACTTTCCCATTCACCATGCCAGAAACCCTGACATTTATTCCAGTTTATTCTGCTCCCTGTGTATTGACAGAAAGCTGTGGCGTCTTTTATCGCATTTGTTACACTTTCTCTATCGATATAGAAAACAGCTATGTCGTCGGCGTAAGATAATATTTTGACTTCACAAGCCATAATACGAAAGCCTCTTATTTCCTCATTTTGAATAATCTTTAAACAAAATGGCTCTAAATAAATGCTAAAAAGTAGTGACGACAGAGGACACCCTTGTTTCACCGAAAAGACGACATGGATGCTTTTGCTGACTTGTTTGTTAATTATAATTGAGGCAGAGCATCCAGTGTACGGCATTTTTACACCTTCCAGTATTATTTTCCCTACATTTACATATTCCCTAATGGCAAACAGTATTTCGTGCGTAACAAGGTCAAAAGCTTTTTCCAGATCTATTTGGAGCATTGCCACGTGGTTGGAAAAAACATCACAACACTCTAAAATATTTCTTGCCATCTGAATGTTCGTCGTTATGCTCCTACCTTTAATTCCGCACGTCTGTTGTAGTCCGACTATATCTTTAATAAAACCTTGTAATCTTCTTGCCAAGACCTTCATGAATATCTTGTAATCTACGTTAGAGAGGGTAATTGGCCGGTAAGAACCTACCAATAATTGCTTAAGTTGGTCGTCCGTTTTAGGAATGAGAATGATATGTGATTGACGGAAGGAAAGGGGAAGCTCTTCTACGTCATATGCCCCTTGTATTACCGCGTGCAATGCCTTAGCTATAGGAGTTTTAAATTTCTTATAAAACGCTGAACCCAGTCCATCGGGACCGGGCGACTTTCCGGGGTTCAAATCGTCGATTGATTTTTCAATTTCCTTTAATGTAATTGAGGCTTCTAGGACTGATTTTGCATTTTCATCTAGTTGCGGCATAAGTGGAAGAAAGGCGTTAACAAATCCCTTGTTTACTTCTTTCCTTTCACCAAACAATTTCCGAAAGTGCTCTACCAAAGCGTCTTCTATATCACTTTTCTTATCTGTGACTACACTTCGGTACCTTATTTCTTTGATTTCTTTTTTCGTCACTAAGGACGCGTTTGGTGGGCGTTTTGCCCATCCACAAATGCTCTGCACGAGCCCGTATCACTGCTCCTCTATAATTTTCGACATCGATAAGCTCAAGTTGTCACTTGACGTCTCGAATTTCTTTACTGCGCAGGCCGGGGGTAACACTTTCTTGGCTGATCAAGAAGTCTAACTGGGCTTGCAGTTCTTTTTCGTGTTTTATTTTACTGTGCTTAAGTGCAGAAGCCCGTTCTATCGCCTTAATCTTTATTTTTTCTTTGAAACGCTCCCATCTGCCAATTATGTTCTGGTGATCTTCAAGTAAGTCATTAAGGTTTTCCATTGCGTAATCTACGAAAGTTTTGTCATCCAATAGATTATCATTAAGTTTCCAGAGCTGCCAATTAAATGTACTTTTTCTTTTTTCTGCTCCAAGCGAGAAAGACACTAAGCTGTGGTCGCTAAAAGAAACATGATTGACTGTGTAATTACTGCACAAAGGTGCAAGAGCTGTCGATATATAAGCTCTATCTAGTCTAGCGTGGCTATTTCCTTGAAAATGAGTGAACTGGGGGAAGTTACATGAAAACAAAGACCCCACGTCATCTAAATTGTGTTCACCCACTATTGCGCTTAAAAATATTGCACTTTTATCTCGAATAGGTCGTTTGTTCACTCTATCTTCTGGTTCACAAACACAGTTGAAATCACCCAGTAATATGACCAGCTTATCGAATAGCAGGTGTTTTTCCGTTTCCTCACAGAACACTCGCCGGTCACGTTCCTTGTTTGGTGCGTACACGTTAATCACCCTCCAATTTTTCATTGCGAAGGTGAAATCACAAACGACATAACGACCACATTGACTGACACTCAAAAATTCCTCAACAATCTCAATAGAATTTCGAAGAAATAGAGCACAACCTGCTGACAAGCCTACTGCATGACTTATGGCAACATTGTACCGATTTCGAAAAGGTGATACCATGCGATCACTTTGTTCCTGCGTTTCTACTTTTGTCTCTTGAACTGCTACGATATCCAGCGCATTTCCTAACAGCAGGCAACTAAGCTGGTACTGACGCCTCCTAGACGCCAGACCTCTGACATTTATCGTCGCTATGCGTAGTGCTGTGCCTGATTTTAACGCCATTTCTTTTTATATATTCTGCAAAATGATCGCATTACAGTACCCCTTTACAATCTGAAAAATTTGTTAGCATAGTATAACACTTACAGCGAAGATGAACCTTGTAGACACATCACGTGTGCAGCACAATGTGCGCTATAGGCATCTTCTAACCGGAAGGCTTCACGACACTTGCAAATGAGTTCACTCAGAGTCCCCACGTCTTCCCGAAGACCCCAAAAGGTTGCGCTCGCGGAGAGTCGCCGTTAAGACGGAGATTTTTCCGCCGGCCGCCACTCAGCGGAAAAATTCGGCCTCTGCTTCACTGAAGACCGTCTTATGCCGAGTCCCTTCGGCGGTGGTTCTGTCTCTTCTCCTTTGTCTGCTTCCTCGACGTCCAGTGAGGCTTTCGACGACGTCCATGCAAATCCCTTGGGTTTCTTCCACTTTTGTATCCTCGCTGATAGGTTGACAGGCGTCCTTCGATGTGGTGGCTTTTTCCACGGCCTGGTCTTTGGTATCCCGTTAGCGCTCTGATGGTTGACGCCTTTCCTCCAAAAAGTGTTTGTTGGCTGCCAGCGTTACCATTTTGCGGACTGTGGTGTCCTTTGACGGCTTCGAAGCTTCTTCAGCGTCGTTTTCATCCATGAGAAGTTCGGAGGAATCCTCGCCACTCGTAGGCCCAGCGACGCTGGCGTACGTCTTAGGGCGTTGACCTTCTTCATGTCCGAATCTACGGCAGGCACTGCATTTTGGAACCCGGCAGTCGCGGCGAATGTGCCCCGTTGCATGACAGCGCAGGCACATCGGCGGATGGCCTGATACGACCACCAAAGCTTGTTCACCTGCGACGTTCAGCTGGTGTGGTAGATCTTCCAGCTTAGCGCCTGCTTTGAGACGCATGGACACCAACCTGGTTGTGGACCCCTTGTCAGTGATTCCGTGTATTCGCCACCGCTCTCTGCTAATTTCTGTCACTTTTCCATAAGGAAGGAAGGCCACCCGCATGTCATCATCTGGAACGTTGTGCAACAGCCAGTGCACTTTCATCCTTACATCTTGGTTTCCAGGATCAATGACGACGCAGCGCCGGCCCTTGACCTTCAATTCACTCGCGGCGAGTAACTTCTTCACGGCTTCGGCATTACTGAAAGTTACGGCCCACACATGGCTCATCCGATACGCCCCTAAGGCGATCACTTCAGGAAGCAGCGACATACCAGGCAACGCGTCGCGAAAATCTTCGACTCGGTAAGGCCGCGCTTGAACATCTCCGTGAAGAAAAACTGTATCAACAACAAAACGACCTTTTGGCAAATTCGGCAAAATCAACTCGTAGCCTTCTTCAGATGAAAAGTTCCTGTTGCCGCGGCTGGCAATAGCCGCTGTAGCCGCCCCTACGGAGCTCGTCATCGCACAACCGTTCGCTTCGGCGGCCGGGAGTCCGATCACTCAGCCACGAGTTCGATGCTTCAAAGCTGTACAAAAGCGCCTCTAGTGAATGCGGTGTTGCCTTAGAAACGAGCTGTTTTTAAGGCTCAGGCGTGCGTCGCTTGCTCAGGCGCACATTTCGTTGCCGCGCCGAACGCTGCGTTGCTCGACGCTCACCGCGTCCGATGCGGGGTGCGTAGTCGCTGCGCCGTAGCCCATTGTCTTACACCCCTTGGTAGGTCGACGGGAACGCTGTCGCGTTCCACTCTTGAAGGCGATGCTTAAGCGTCCTCCAATTTTTTAATGCGCAGGTCCAGCGCCTATTAGAAGCAGGTTATCCTAGTGTAGCAGTGGTCACTGTGGCTGAGTGCCTAAAGAAGTCGGTTTCGAGGGGGACGGACGTGATTACGGAAGGCAGTAATAGCAAAAAAAGAGTAGTGGCTATTCCGTATATTCGTTCAGTGTCGCACAGGCTTTAAAAAGTTGCAAGTAGATGTTTTGTTTCTTTTTTTTTGTGAGTTGTTTCTTTTTCGCCTCAGTGCTCCCTTCACTTGATAGTCGGCGTTCGTGTTGTCCACTTCTCTTCTCTTGTGTCCTGTCTGCACGCCTCACCTCTTTTTTTCCATAATGAATCCTTACCAACTAGCTCAGCTTTCTGTCGTTCTAAAATTCTGTTCTGATTTCAATTCAATCTCGTGGAGATAAATTTACGTAACCGCTGACGCAGTAAAGGGCGGTGATCTGCAGCGTCGTTTGAAAGACCCAACCAAAGGCTGTTATCGCTTATAGGAGTTCCTTTCTGTTTTGTTTGAAAGTGACTAGCATTGCCCACCTTGACAATATTTTCTTAACTAATGGGCATACAAGAGACGAGAAACCCACAAATGTGGAGAGGGCTTCGATGGGGCCCAGCTAGCGTGGCGAAAGGAGATAACCGAGGGGGAGGGGGGGGGGCTGGTACCCGCATCTGCGATTGGTCCGATTTCACTTGTGGTGGCTGGTCGAAATTCGTGGCGGGTTTCCAATGGAGCGTTACAAATGCCGCCCTTTAAGATGGATCCTCAGCGAAAAATGGTTGACAGCGCGATGTCACATAAGTTCCCAAAAGGTTGGCACGCAAACATCTGTGTTATATGAAAAGAAATTCATTCTCACTGAAACTTTCAAGCAGCCAGTGTCAGAGTGACCGGCGGGCAGCCACTTTTTATTCCTTTGGAACGGGGCCGTCTCCGGCTATCCTAAAAAAATCGGTTTGGTCGGCATATCAATGCATCTTCAGTGCATACAGGTCACTTTAACATGGTGAGTCTTCGTGGTTTGGTGACGTCGCCTAATAGACAGGCGAACGGGCACCGCCCGAAAGAAAGCTGAGCAAAAGTAAAGGGCGAATTTTCAACAAAGTGCAGAGTGGGAAACATCGTCTCTTTTTCTTTCTTTTATGCGCCTAATCCTGCATAATTAGTGTGTGCACGTTATACCAGATGGGGAATTTTCGTAATTTTCGTAACGTCGCGCGTCAGACAGGCGAAGTGGGCAGAGACCTGAAACTTCTGAACAATCGTGTAGGGCTAATGGCATAAACTGAATAGAAACAGTTTGGAATAGGTTTAGGTTGTAGCTCCTTAGTATGTTTAATAGGCCAAGCGGAACTTCAGGAAGCAGTAGCTGGCGACACTTCATTTTATATATTTTGCTATATATAAAGGAGATTGTCAATTTGGCTAACACCCCCGTTAAAATTCGTCTATATGCTGACGATTTCGTTTTGTTTAGAGAAGTTGCCTGCATTAGTTACCAATGTGACCTTAATTCTTACTTAGGCAATGTGTTAGAATGGTGTGAGCAATGGGAAATGCTTCTTAATGCAACTAAGTGTGTCTATCTCCCCATGCATAACGCCCAAAAAAGTACCGTTAGACTAACTACACCTAGAATTTGGCTGCTGCACCTTTACTTAAAATAGCCTGCTATAAATATTTAGGTATAACATCAACAAGTGACTTATCATGGAACTTGCACACAAATACCATCTGCTCTGCCGCTTTCTGTAAACTATGCCGTCTACGCCACAAACTCAACCCTGCCCGCCTAGTGTTAAACTGCTCTCTTACTTTTCCTTAATGAGGCCAAAACTTAAGTACACTTCCATTGTTTGGGGCCCTCACATACAGATTAACGTTGAGAACCTAGAAAGAATTCAAGGAAATGCAGTACGATTTATTTACAGTAAAGTTAAGGCTACTGACTCCCCCACTGCATTACTAACCGCAAACGGCATTGAACTATTAAAAATTCGATGAAAGAGAAGTCGAGTAGCGTTTCTTTCATACTTGATTAGTCATAGCCTAGCCTTAGACAACGCAATATACGTATTGCCCTTGATAAGCAGACCCACTCGAAACCACTACCCTCATTCTCGAACGCCAATCTTCGCAAGGACTGACACTTTTCGGTATTGCTTTTTTTCCACAAACCATAGCTTAGTGTAATAAACTAAATGAAGCATATCTCCAGCGCCCGTGCCCTGCACACCATTTCTACAAATAATGTTGCTATTTCGTGTAATAATTATAGCTGTATTATAACCAAATTGTTTAACACTTCCGTAAACGTTCACCTTTCGACCAAAGAATTTGTATTAAAAACGTGTTACATAGTTCTTTATCCTGTTCGGTGTAAATAATCTGCTGTATACTGCTCCCCCTGCTTCGACTTCTTCTTCGGAGCATTTTGTAAATAAACAACATATAAGCCGTGCATGGCTGTCCATTGTTCCACGGAAGCAAGTGAACTGGAAAGAGAGAATAGATCGCACGTGCGTTGTCTTCTACAGCGCGCTTTTCAATAATGTTTTTATATCTCCCGTGGCAAGTGGTACAGTTCTGCAACATTAGCTGGACTGCTCTCCGAAGTAGACGCTATTAGCACTAGAAATCGAAACCAATATTTAACTAATTAGCTCAGTATCGCTAAGGTTGCTACATTGTGGCTCATGCTGCAATTCGCAAACTGTGTGGAAATCAATCTGTGAATGACGCTACTTTTGAGATATGCATTCTCAAAGTTTTCGGCAAAATGTATTGGTGTTCCAGTAACTTCTGACCTTCAGTGCATAAAAATGCGCCTTTGCGAAAAAATAGTAAGTACAACAGTACATTTTTACAGCAAGTTTTACTGCGCTGACATCAAATCTGGTGCTATTTTCCAAATTCATACCAAGCGGATGTACCTCGCGAAATCACGGGTTCAATTTGTGTATTGGAATATGTCTTCTCAAGTAACTGTCTAAAAAGTTGGGTAGCGAGATTTTGTTATTTAGACAATCATTCATTTTGAAGTCTAATTTAATTAATGTCTGCCTCTTCGAGTAACCCAAGTCAATAAGTAGACCTGCGCTATATGCCACAAGCGCTTTCAAAAATGTGTTGATGGTAAATAAAATAGCCTGTTTGAAACACTAAAGAGAAACACTAAATTATTTGAACTTGTTAATTATTTAAAGCTCCATCTTCCTTAAATTATCTGTAATAGCTAAAGTTATTGTCAGGAAAGCTACAGCTCCCATTTTTAATTCGTTCTGGAACCACAGATGTTCTGCGTCAGTGTGACTTCCAGGATGTAGATGTATTTTTCGCTGTTTGCGCCGTCATGCTGCACTAGAAGCACTTGAAGGTAGCTAAGCTTAGCCTTTACCTCTTTTATAACACAATGCATTCGATCTTTAACGATAAACCAATGCGGAAATCAAGGACCATTGCTAATTATGGCAGCATGACATTTGGAAACGTTTTCCAGCATTTTTCCCCATAGCTGTATTTTAATCCACGCGCATTTAACTTCGTGTAGGGATTTTCTATATTGATCTATTTTGCCTCTTAATCCTGTTTTACTGGCATTTGTAATTATCCGACGACTGCTTTGCAAAATGGTACGTTGTTCGCAAAAGACAATCATATGTGCTCTTGAGCACGTGATTACGCAATTTTTCGCAAAGAACGTAATCAGCTGAAACACTATGAATTCGGCGTACACGTGACCCATAACGTGCCCCTCATTTTCTCCAAATGCAAAAGTTGTGTAGCGAGTTCCGTCAGAACTCCGGGAAACAGCGCAAGATGTTCGCATAACCTTCGAGGACATGTTTGAGGATTTTTGTAGAAAGCTTGTCTTTATTCCACAAGAATATAGCTTGTCACGCGAATTCGTCGTAGTTTTTCCGGCATGTTTGCTAAATTTGATCATGGTGGCACTTGTAGCTATGTCAGGGCCGGAGGATAAATTTTGCGCCGCTCACAAACGACACTCATAACGCTACAGAGCGTGCACTCAATGAATTTATTGCAAAAGTCGCAATATACCCACTTACTTTGCTTGCACATCACCCATGGCCTTACTTTGGCGAAACAGGAACAAGGTTCGTAGTTCAGTTAACTCAGGAAGCCGGTCGCACGTCGTATAATGCGTGAAACTACGGGAAAATACTAGGGTTCGAGCAAAATCAAGAACACTAGCACATAAGCCAGCAACATTGAAACTTTAGGGAACGTCGCATGTTGTAAGAAAACTTGGGTACTTAAGACGACAGGCACCCACAAGATAATAAACTGATGGCGGATAAACCATTCCTGCGACCAATCATGGAATATGCGTCCATACTGTGCGACCCGCACACGAAAGGAAATACTGTCCAGCTAGACAGTACCCGAAGAGAATCGGTCAGCTTTATTTACAGTAGCTACAGGTGGTGCGCGTCGGTGAGCGCCTTCGTGAAAAAGGCTGAGCTGCATTAATTACTGTCCGGGCGTCGTGCTGGTCGCTTACAGCATCTGTATCTGCTGCATCACAGTAAAATACGAATAAATAGGGAGATATCGTTTAGTCTGTCACCAATCGAACTAGACGCTCTCACCACTCCAAAAAACTGCGAGACGTTTATTGTCAAACCGATATCTTTAAAATATCCTTCTTTTTTACGAACGGTCCGAGAATGGAACAGGCTTCGAGCCGACGTCGTGGAGCGCTTGTCTTAGGCTGCTTTCGCTACAGCACTGGAGGCTCTCTGTCTTTGTCAAGGTGTGAAGATTTATTTTATTGCCTTGTATGGGTACGTTTCACCCTGTACATTTCCCTATGTGACATAAACCCTGCGTTGCTCTGCTCTGCACGAAACCAGTCCATGTATAGTTTCAAGCATAATTGACGGTATGCAAAATACATATTGTCTGTACTATGCATTGGTGCATCTTGTATTTCCAACGTTGCTCGCAGCCTTTCCCGGCCAGCATTATTGCTGAAATCAATAAATAAATTAGTAGGATACATTTCGAATGCCCCCCCCCCCCCCATTCCTGGTAAATATATATATTGTGTAACGCATAGTTGTTTCCACGGATTGGCAGACGTAGTTAAGAACGGCAGTGTGACATTTGGCGGCACTTCTTTTCTGACTATTTTGCGTAAGCTGCAGTTGATCCAAACGTGTTTTACTCTGTAAATGGATTTTGCATAGCAGACCGTATATTTTTGCTCAGTTTAAACTTAGCAAAGTGTATTTATGTAATAGCAGAGGGCTCGATTTCGCATCGCCCTTAAAGCACACACATAAGGCTCCGGTACCCTGGCTTACGCAATTCATTGAAAGCGCCCCAAATAACCCACATATCTCGAACTTTCCGTATAATTTAACCATAATTTGTGCCTTATTTTCACGAAGTACAAAGAAGTTGCCCAGTGTGGTTTACCGAGGACGTCGGAGAAACCAACTGCCCGTCTGGTATGACCCTTGTAAGTAGCGAGAAAAGTGAGGCTGCGGTAATTATTTCTAAGGCTTCTATTTAAAATAGAACAGTAAGGATTCATCAAGCATTGCACTCAACACTTCAACTAATTTCACCGAATTTGAAATTGCGTCCTGTGCAGTGTCCGAGTACTTTGGAAACTATCGCGAATAGCAGTATTATGACATACACGTGTGAATTATTAAATTTTTTACCAAGGTTGCAAATAAGCTACGCATATGAAACATTTACACACGATAAAATAACACCCTGAAAATTGGAATGAATGTCAAAACGCTCTTATTGCACCTTTGCTTTCCCTCAAAATTTAGGAAATGTGTGTATTCATTCATTTTTCTTGCGCTAAGTACTGTAACACGCAATAGGGACGAAATGAAACACAGGCGGTGAAGCGAACACGCCCATGTCTAATGTCGTGTTTGCTTCATATTCTGTGTTTCGTTTTGTCTCCATTGCGTCTTATAGCACTGAGCTCAAAGAAAATGAATACACGCCACCTAGCCCAATTCATAGCTCTTCTGAGCGTAGTCATTAGCATAACACCCTTAGTGCACCCTATGAATAATTTCATGGTGCTGAAATTGTGCTTTGTGCGAAACATCATCATCATCATCATCATCATCATCATCATCATCATAGTCAGCCTGGTTACGCCCACAGCAGGGCAAAGGCCTCTCCAATACTTCTTCAACTACCCCTGTCATGTTCTAATTGTGGCCATGTTGTCCCTGCAAACTTCTTAATATTATCCGCCCACCTAACTTTCTGCCACCCCTGCTACGCTTCCCTTCCCTTGGAATCCAGTCCGTAACCCTCAGTGACCGCCGGTTATCTTCCCTCCTCATTACATGCCCTGCCCATGCCCATTTCTTTTTCTTGATTTCAACTAAGATGTCATTAACTCGCGTTTTTCCCCCTCACCCAATCTGTTCTTTTCTTATCCCTTAACGTTACACCTATCATTCTTCTTTCCATACCTCGTTGTGTCGTCCTCAATTTAAGTAGAACCCTTCTTGTAAGCCTCCAGGTTTCTGCCCTGTACGTGAGTACTGGTAAGACACAGCTGTTATACACTTTTCTCTTGAGGGATAATGGCAACCTGCTGTTCATGATCTAAGAATGCCTGCCAATTGTACCCCAGTTCATTCTTATTCTTCTGATTATTTCAGTCATGATCCGAATCCGCGGTCACTACCTGCCCTAAGTAGATGTATTCCCTTACCACTTCCAGTGCCTCGCTACCTATTGTAAATTGCTGTTCTCTTCCGAGACTGTTGAACATTACTTTAGTTTTCTGCAGATTAATTTTTAGACCCACTCTTCTGCCTTGCCTCTCCAGGTCAGTGAGCATGCATTGCAATTGGTCCCCTGAGTTACTAAGCAAGGCAATATCATCAACGAATCGCAAGTTACTAAGGTATCCTCCCTTAACTTTTACTCCCAATTCTTCCCAATCCAGGTCTCTGAATACCTCCTGTAAACACGCTGTGAATAGCATTGGAGAGATCGTATCTGCATGCTTGGCGCCTTTCTTTATTAGGATTTTGTTGCTTCCTTTATGGAGGACTATGGTGGCTGTGGAGCCGCTACAGATATCTTTCAGTATTTATATATACGGCTCGTCTACACCCTGATTCCGTAATGCCTCCATGACTGCTGGGGTTTCGACTGAATCAAACGCTTTTTCGCAATCGCTGAAAGCTATATATAAGGGTTGGTTATATTTAGCACATTTCTCTATCACCTGATTGATAGTGTGAATATAGTCTATTGTTGAGTAGCCTTTACGGAGTTCTTCCTGGTCCTTTGGTTGAAAGAAGTTTGAGGTGTTCTGATTCAATTTGTGATTACCTTAGTAAATACTTTGTAGGCAACGGATAGTAAGCTGAACGGTCTATAATTTTTCAAGTCTTTGGTGTTCCCTTTCTTGTGGATTAGGATTATGTTAGCGTTCTTCCAAGATTCCGGTACGCTCGAAGTCATGAGGCATTGCGTATACAGGGTGGCCAGTCTTTCGAGAACAATGTTGCCACCATCCTTCAAAAAATATGCTGTTACCTGATCCTCCCCAGCTGCCTTCCTCCTTTGCATAGCTCCCAAGGCTTTCTTTACTTCTTCCAGCGTTACCTGTGGGATTTCGAATTCCTCTAGACTATTCTGTCTGCCATTATTGTCGTGGGTGCCACTGGTACTGTATAAATCTCTATAGAACTCCTCAGCCACTCAACCTATCTCATCCATATTAGTAATGATATTGCCGGCTTTGTCCCTTAACGCATACATCTGATTCTTGCCTATTCCTATTTTCTTCTTCACTGATTTTAGGCTTCCTCCATTCATGAGAGTATGTTCAATTTTATCCATGTTATACTTTCTGTCTGCTGTCTTACGTTTGTTGATTAACATGGAAAGTTCTGCCGCTTCAATTCTAGCTGTAGGGTTAGAGGCTTTCATACATCGGCGTTTCTTGATCAGATCTTTCGTCTCCTGCGACAGCTTAATGGTATCCTCTCTAACGGAGTTATCACCGACTTCCATTGCACACTCCTTTATGATGCCCATAAAATTGTCGTTCATTGCTTTAACACTAAGGTCCTCTTTCTTAGTTAAAGCCGAACACCTGTTCTGTAGCTTGATCGCGAATTCCTCTATTTTCCCTCTTACCGCTAACTCATTGATCGGCTCCTTATGTACCAGTTTCTTCCGTTCCCTCCTCTTGTGTACTCCTCTTCGAAGGCTGGGTTTCGTCATTTGTCTGGACAGATACCAGCCGTCATAGAGGCCTTGCATAATCAAGCAGTACGAGAGACACACAGGAACATTTCGGGAAATATCTACAAAGATTGCACAGCTACCTTTGTTCCCCACAAGAAAAATACAAAGTTACCTATCAAGAAAGGCGTCAGGCAAGGAGACACAATCTTACCAGTCATATTCACTGCATGCATAGA
Organism: Dermacentor albipictus; assembly: GCF_038994185.2. NCBI lineage: Eukaryota > Metazoa > Arthropoda > Arachnida > Ixodida > Ixodidae > Dermacentor > Dermacentor albipictus. The sequence continues at coordinate 484,427,326 of NC_091821.1, forward strand.
ACTGTTCAAGCTATTAGACTGAGAAGGCTTAGGAGTGAGGATTAATGGCTAATATATCAGCAACCTTCGGTTGGAGAATAATGCGCAGGAGACAAATATAATGTTTGATAGCCTGGCAAGGTAACAAGAATTCATGATCGCCAGTCAACCCCTAGAGTCTATACAGGAGTGCACTTACCTAGGTCAATTACTTAAAGGAGACTCTGATCTTGAGAAGGAAATCGATATTTATTTATTTATTTATTTATTTATTTATTTATTTATTTATTTCGAATACTTGCAAGGCTGCGTGGCGTTTCAGGGAGGAGTGGGAGAGAAAAAATACATATGCAATTGGTTCAAGAAAAAGCACTACAAACAGCAGATATGAATTTGCCAGGGTCTAAGATAAGAGTGATAGTGCATGGAAGAATAAAAATGGCTGTGGCTTAGCTAAGGTTAAGCCCAGGATGCGAAGCATACTAGCCTTTATTTTCACGCGACAGCGTTAAGGAGCTCGTGTCGCAGAAAAGCCGGTGTCGTCGGCGTCGGTGTCGGCGGCGTTGGCCGTGAGCAATAAATCCCAGCAGGCACTTCATGAATAACAAAAATGGCTGTGGCTTAGCTAACGTTAAGCCAAGGATGCGAAGCATACTAGCCTTTATTTTAGTTGTTGAACCACTGTTTAGCCTGGTGAACTGCTGTTGTTTGGTTCGGCTAGACGAAGAAACAACTCATGCAGGCGAGCGCACGAGCTGAGACCCGGCTATGCAGCTACGCGGCCGCAAGCGAGCGCACGAGTTGAGCCTCCGCTTTTGCAGCTGTTATGACGTCATATGGTAGCTACGCGGCCGCGCGCGGCACAGCAAGGAAGAGCGTGGTTGTGCGGCTAGTATGCTTCGCATAAAACAACTTGCAAGATGGGCTGGGTGGGAATCGAACCAGGGTCTCCGGTGTGTGAGACGGAGACGTTACCACTGAGCCACGAGTTTTAACGCGATAGCGTTAAGGAGCTCGTGTCGCAGAAGAGCCGGTGTCGTCAGCGTCGGTGTCGGCGGCGCTGGTCGTGAGCGATAAATCCCAGCAGGCATTTCATGAATAAAAAATGGCTGTGGCTTAGGTAAGGTTAAGCCCAGGATGCGAAGCATACTAGCCTTTATTTTAGTTGTTGAACCACTGTTTAGCCTGGTGAACTGCTGTTGCTTGGCTATATTTGGTTCGGCTAGACGAAGAAACAACTCATGCATTACTTCTTCGCCTTCAAGAGTGGAACGCGACAGCGTTCCCGTCGACCCGCCAAGGGGTGTAAGACAATGGGCTACAGGGCAGCGACTACGCGCCCCGCATTGGACGCGGTGAGCGTCGAGCAAAGCAGCGTTCGGCGCGGCAACGAAATGTGCGCCTGAGCAAGAGACGCACGCCTTAGAAACAGCGCGTTTCTAAGGCAACACCGCATTCACTAGAGGCGCTTTTGTACCGCTTTGAAGCGTTGTACTCGTGGCTCAGTGGTAGCGTCTCCGTCCCACACTCCGGAGACCCTGGTTCGATTCCCACCCAGCCCGTCTTGCAAGAGTTGAGCCAAAGCCACTTCTCCTCTGTCGTGACGTCACGGTGTCACGTGATTTCATGGTCACCGCCGCGCCTGAGGAGCTGGGTTGAGCCCTCGTAATATGCTTCGCATAAAAAAAACTTGCAAGATGGACTGCATGGGAATCGAACCAGGGTCTCTGGAGTGCGAGACGGAGACACTACCACTCAGCCACGAGTTTTTTTTTTCTTTATTGCCAACTTGGCACAATACAGTGAAAAACACCATCATAACATCACATTAAAAATGCTAGCTTGTGTCTGGCTAGCATAAGTGGGTAAAAAAACGCTTTACGGTCAGGAGTTCGTCCAGATAAACGCACCAATCTGGCTTTTCTTCCTTCTGTTTGTACACATCTCGTAAATATGCGATGCTTTCGTTGAAGTTGTCCCGGGCTGACCTCGCGTTGACGCCCGCATTACGCACTGACATTCTGGTTTTCCAAACACTGTGCATTACTAGAATCATTAGCATATCGTACGGCACACCATCGCTTTCGACGGGAAGAAATCGAATGCCGTAGGGTGTAAGCGGCAGTTCCTTTTTCAGGGTTCTTTGCAAGATGTCCCATAAGAATACGGCATCCCAACAATCAAGAAACATGTGCTCGATTGTTTCAGGCCTTTTGCATATTACACAGTCAACCGACCATGGTACCAACAACCCTTTTTCCTTTAGCCACGGTATTGTAGAAAGTGTGCCACTATGGAGCATGAAAAAGAAAGTTTTGACTGACGATCGGATAGTCATACTTTTAACCCTTTTTAACACATTGCTGCCTGGCCCAGGATTGTACATCCTTCGATACAAGGGAACAGGCATCATCACATCAATTAGATCTTTGTAGAGGCGTTTTCTCTTGACCTCGCTGAGATATTCCATTGAAAATCTTACTTTTAGAAACTGCACAGCCGCAACAATTTCATGCATGTATCCGCGGACATTGCGTTGCATATGGGCGCATGATGACACAATGACATCTGGCAATGCGTTCGCCAATCTCACTTGCATAACACTTCTTAAAAAAGGATTTCTTTCATTGCGATAATATACGAACCTAGAGACAATTTGTCTCACGAACAAATGAATCAAACCCAGTCCTCCCGATCGTACTGGAAGGAACAAATTTGTGCGGCTCACCCTTTCCCACGATGAGTTCCATACAAAAACAGCCAACACTCTGTGCAGTCGTTGAATACTCATGCGCGACATGTGCAACGCTTGCAAAACATACCATACTCGAGCAATAATAAAAATGTTACACACTGTGGCACGGGAAAAAATTGATAGGTCTCGTTGTCCCCATTTTTGTGTTTTCTCTCGAGCCTTGTCTGTCTGTTCTTTCCAGTATTCTTGTGTATCCTTGTAGTGTTGTAGTGGTACGCCTAGGTATTTACTTGGAGTAGTCGTCCACTGAATGTTGGCGTACGTGACTGGCACACTTTCCCATTCACCATGCCAGAAACCCTGACATTTATTCCAGTTTATTCTGCTCCCTGTGTATTGACAGAAAGCTGTGGCATCTTTTATCACATTTGTTACACTTTCTCTATCGGTACAGAAAACAGCTATGTCGTCGGCGTAAGATAATATTTTGACTTCACAAGCCATAATACGAAAGCCTCTTATTTCCTCATTTTGAATAATCTTTAAACAAAATGGCTCTAAATAAATGCTAAAAAGTAGTGACGACAGAGGACACCCTTGTTTCACCGAAGAGACGACATGGATGCTTTTGCTGACTTGTTTGTTAATTATAATTGAGGCAGAGCATCCAGTGTACGACATTTTTACACCTTCCAGTATTATTTTCCCTACATTTACATATTCCATAATGGCAAACAATATTTCGTGCGTAACAAGGTCAAAAGCTTTTTCCAGATCTATTTGGAGCATTGCCACATGGTTGGAAAAAACATCACAACACTCCAAAATATTTCTTGCTATATGAATGTTTGTCGTTATGCTCCTACCTTTAATTCCGCACGTCTGGTGTGGTCCGACTATATCTTTAATAAAACCTTGTAATCTTCTTGCCAAGACCTTCATGAATATCTTGTAATCTACGTTAGAGAGGGTAATTGGCCGGTAAGAACCCACCAATAATTGCTTAAGTCGGTCGTCCGTTTTCGGAATGAGAATGATATGTGATTGACGGAAGGAAAGGGGAAGCTCTTCTATGTCATATGCCTCTTGTATTACCGCATGCAATGCCTTAGCTATAGGAGTTTTAAATTTCTTATAAAACGCTGAACCCAGTCCATCGGGACCGGGCGACTTTCCGGGGTTCAAATCATCGATTGATTTTTCAATTTCCTTTAATGTAATTGAGGCTTCTAGGACTGATTTTGCATTTTCATCTAGTTGCGGCATAAGTGGAAGAAAAGCGTTTACAAATCCCTTGTTTACTTCTTTCCTTTCAACAAACAATTTCCGAAAGTGCTCTACGAAAGCGTCTTCTATATCACTTTTCTTATCTGTGACCACACCTCGGTACCTTATTTCTTTGATTTCTTTTTTGGTCGCGTATCTTTTTTCGTCACTAAGGGCGCGTTTGGTGGGCGTTTCGCCCATCCACTCAGCCACGAGTTCGATGCTTCAAAGCGGTACAAAAGCGCCTCTAGTGAATGCGGTGTTGCCTTAGAAACGAGCTGTTTCCAAGGCTCAGGCATGCGTCGCTTGCTCAGGCGCACCTTGCGTTGCCGCGCCGAACGCAGCGTTGCTCGACGCTCACCGCGTCCGATGCGGGGCGCGTAGTCGCTGGGCCGTAGCCCATTGTCTTACACCCCTTGGCGGGTCGACGGGAACGCTGTCTCGTTCCACTCTTGAAGGCGAAGCTTAAGCGTCCGCTTTGCAGCTGTTATGACGCCATATGGTAGCTACGCGGCCGCGCGCGGCGCAGCAAGGAAAAGCGTGGTTGTGCGGCTAGTATGCTTCGCATAAAATGGGTTGGAGTGCACACGGCAGGTATTACCAAATCGTGACAGGGAACTTGCCACTGTTGTTGAAAAGGGAAGTGCAGAATCATTGAATTCTACCGTTGTTAATATATGGGGCAGAGACTTGGACGTTAACAAAAAAACCTCGACAACAAGTTAATGACCACGCAAAGAGCGATGTAACGAAAAATGTTGGGCGTAACGTTATAAGAGTTGAGAAGAAAGCTGTGCGGATTAGAGGCCAAATGGGTATAGCCGATATTCTAACTGACACAAAGAAAAAAAATGGAGCTGGGCAGGTCATTTGATGCGTAGGATAGATAACCGCTGGACCGTAAGAGTTACAGAATGGGCGCCAAAGCAAGCGCAGGCAAGGACGGCTGAAAATTACGTGGGGTCATGAAATTAGGTAATTTGTAGCCGCAACTTGGAATCAGCTAGCACACCACAAGGGTAATTGGGAATCGCAGGGACAGGCCTCCGTCTAGCAGTGGATATAAAAAAAAATATAGGCTGATGATGTTGAGGGTGACGTCAATGACCTTAGACATTTCAAACTTTGTGTAGACGTCACTCATAGACTGGCTCTCATTTCCTTAAAATGTTCTTCAGAACAAGAAGCTTTGACTACAGCTTCAGAGGGCATGTAAGCGCTTCCAGAGCTCATTACGCCTTCTCCAAACGGCGCGGGCCACGTATACAATGCTTGTACTGAAACCGGGGCTAGAAATATATTCCAAACTGTCTATACTTTCTCCTTACATATTAAATCAAGGTCAGCATGTTTTGGTATTCGTTCTTTATTGGGAAACACTTTGAAGCAGCGAGTTGTCATGTTTGTCACTGAGTAGAGTTCCTCGGTACGCTCAGTATCTGATTGCTTATCTTACCAGTTAGCGATAGATTTGTTCTTACTGCACATAAGGCTTGAAGCGTAGATGTTCTGTACACTGAAATCGGTTGTAGCAAAGACGTATCATCGCTGCTCACTCACCTAGGCTCTGTGGGCCGTCACGAAACGTTCAGCTTCGAACATTCGTGTGCTGTCGGTGTAGTCGCCGTCACGCATACTTCGACGCACTGATTCAAGTGTGCGCCCGTCCACTGATTCTTGATACGTTGCCGATAAAGTGGGCGAAAGTTGGCGTTTGAGTTGGGGATGATGTCTATCGATTACGTGCGAGAAACTTGCTCTGCCAGGAAGCGGCGCTACTCCTTTTGTCATTGTAACGAGTGGTACGTACTCGCTCTTCCCGACTGTGTAGAGTTGAAGTCCTTTGTTTGTAAGTTGGCGATACAACGCTGGCTGATGAGTGATTTTGTTTATTCTCGAGGTTAAGCCGTGGTTCATGAAGGGCGAGCAACACATGAAGTCCATTCGCAGCGGTGGTCCATGAACTTGGTCACTCAGATTCACACCATTCCTTAATATGCTAGTCACTATTTTTTTTTCACTTGTTACCGCAGACGTCGTCCCTCTGCCGCTTCACAATCTGCATCATGAATGGAGCACAGTGCGTTAGCGAAGACTTAACTTCGTTTCCGACGGCTGATCGCGCAGAAACAAGGCGGAAGCGGTGGTGGTTTCGTATTCGCGCACTATCGCCGAGGCAACGTGTGACGATGATGATGATGATAATGATGATTGTCTTGACATCCTCTTTGAAAGGGGGCGGTGACAAATAATCACTTAGCCAGCTTGATTTAAACAGGTAATCTGTACGTTGTCATTCTAGCATTTTTTTTTTACATCTCCATAACTTTTTTCTTTAAAACTTCCTTATCTGTCTTGTATCGCTACCTACCCCTGTAACGAATCTGGTCGTATTGATCTCTTGTCTGCTTTCTTTCCACCCATGCTCTTAACGTCTCTTGCTTATCTTGACTGCTGACCAGTTGATGCTTCTGTCTACTTTATGTCGAAGCGCTTCTGGAAAGTGTACGTTACCTACAGGTCTCACTGTGTGAATCACTTCGTATTCCATTGGGATGTGCTGAGGAGGAGGAGGAATAAAGTTTTATTGTACAACCAGCACTTTATCATGGCTGGGCCTAAGCTTCCCATGAAGGGAAGGCGAGGGCTTGCCTCGCCGCCGCCTCGCGGGCGTGCTGGGTCGCCCAGGTTTGGTCGTCGAGGGCGGAGCTCCGCAGAGCCTCATGCAACCTCGACGAGACAGTCGTGGTGTTAGTCTGTGTGTACTGTGCTGGGCACTCCCATAGCATATTCGGAAGCGTAACCGGGTGAATTCCACAGCACCGGCAGTTGGGGGTAGTGTAGACGTTTGGAAATATAAGGTGGAGGCGGGCGGGTGAAGGGTACGTGTTTGTTTGTAGTAGACGCAGGGTGGTAGCCTGCGCGCGGCTGAACTTTGGGTGAGGCGGGGGGAAGGTTCGGCGGCTGAGGTAAAAGGCCTTAACGAGATCGTTATAAGTTGTCAGACTGTCCCTGGGGTCCAACTCATCTCCAGTGACTCCGGCGCGGTTGACTAAGCCTCGCGTAATGGAGTGGGTGACCTCGTTGAGATTGGGGAGGTGTGGGTGGACAGGGCCCGCATGGGCCGGGATCCATGTTAGGGAGATTATGCTGTCTTTAGAGTGTGGTGCCTGGCAGAGGATGCGAAGAGCTTGGGTGGTCTCCAGATTTTTGCTGGAGCACGCACATGCCTCAACTTGTTGCGATTATTTGCTCCGCTATATATTTAAGACGATAACCTTAAGTGGCTCATACTCCCGATGGCGTTGAAAAAAGCGCGTCGTCAGGTACAATAGTACAAAAACTGTCATCATCAGCAATGGCTCATACTCTCCTATGCAAGCGAACAATGCAATGGCTCATCCCTCTCGTAATGCAGAGGCTACAAGCACTCAGTAAGGAGAAGCGCACAGTACATACATTCATTAGAATCACGCACACAATGTACAGAATCGCGGCGTCTAGTCGAGTTGACCAAAAATACCACGTGGCCCTCTCAATGACTCGTACCCCCTAAGTGATAGCTCGTGCCCCCCTAAGCAAACATGCAATGGCTCATATCCCAGTAAGGTTGAAGCTACAAGCGCTCACCAAAATCAAGCGAACAGTGCATACATTCACTGAAATCAACGATACAACACACAGAACTGCATACGTAACCTAAAGTCGAAGAGAAACGTCGTTGGCGCGAGTCTGAACCCGCTATACCAGCGCGCGAAGCCGCGGATATGCGTCGAAAACGAGCCGAAGAAGCCGAACTGCGAAAGCAGCAGCACGGCGATGCGAGATGGCGCATTACACTGTACAGCAGGCTTTCGCCTTTACGTGTTAGAGGAGTGCAATTCCCCTTTCACACGGGCGAACTAAAGGGCACGTTGAGCAAGTGTACTTTAGCGCGCTGAGTGTCATTTTGGTGGCTCGCAGCTACACGAGAAAGAAAAGTATTCTTTGAAATTGGTGGCGACGGTGGTTGGGAGTCAGAAGACAAAGCATATATTTTGTGAACTTAAAAATGTGTCCACAAAAATAGGTTGTTATTGTTGGAAACATCTTTTACAATCGACTTAAGTGCTATTGAAGTAATTAATTGCAACCTCAATAACAAGAATAATCATCGTGAGCCACGACAAGACAACAAGACTTGACCAGTACCAGTCCAAACGACGCGTTTCGCCAAACTACGCCAAACAACTGCGCCGACGAGCACACATCGCCGCCGCAAAGTGTGTTCGCCGGACGCACTCGCCGCCGCGTGCACTCGGCAGTAGGTGTCGCTAAGCGTTCCTGTTTGGCAGCTTGCGAGTGACACTGGCGGCGAAGTGCACTTGCTCAAAAAGTTTGCCTATGTGACAGCGGTATAACAGGCTGCTGAAATTTTGTCCTTAGGCAAATAGCTCGAGCTACAAAAAGCAAGCCGCTGCCTTTTTCTGTTATCGAAACAGATTTGTGTGTTTGATTTCTTTCTTCCCATTCTTGTAAATATCCGTCTTCTTTTTTGCTTCCGTTCTTTGCATTCAATTCGTTGTCTATCTTTCTCACTTCCTTTCTGATGACTCCTGGTTGTCCTTTTATGCTTTCAATTACCCTGTATTTGATTGGCAACTTTCTTGATCTCTTCCTGCATTCTGTGTAGATATTATTCAGGTACAGATACTAGTGCATATTAGCAGCAAATTTTTTTGTTCATGTTCCTGAGTCTTTCTTCAAAACTGATTTGCTCTGGGCCTCTCTGACTTCAAAAGAGACCGAACCCATGCCAGTCTGCACTGCATCATTTGTGGTTTTACCGTACGATCCCAAAGCCAACCTGCCTACCGATATATGGTTACCTTCAAAACCCGACAAGATATCCGATTTGAAGCACAGAATGGCATTTGCCAACGTTAGGCCTGGCACCTTTACTCCTTTCCAGATTCCGCGCAACACCTCATATTTATTGTGGCCCCAAAGTGTTCTATGTTTCAGTATTGCTGCATTCCGTTTCCCTTTCATATTCATACATTCTTGGTGGGTGCTTGAGTAAGTCTTTCCTTTGTTTATTTATACGTGAATTATATATATTGCTTCAATATGGGATGGGTATGGCTTGCTGTTGAGTTGACAGCACGTAACAGCTCGCCTCCTCATTAAGGGCTAAACATGAGGTCCCTATTTGCCGCGTTGCCACAGATATTCGCAATTGTCTGTAAATTTCTTGCATTATACGCTAGTAGCACTATGTCGTCTGCATACATCATTCGATTGACCTTCTGTTTCACCATCTGTCCATTACGTCATTGAACTTTGAATTGGTGGAGGAGGCCATCTGAAAGCGGTGTTTTCTTGGTCTTCCTCATCGACAGAAATCCGCCAATAACCAGATCGAAGGTCGATGGACGAAAAGTATTTGGCACCGTGAAGACAATGAAGGGTGTCGTCGATTCGTGGCAAACGGTAAACATCCTTTTTAGTAAGTCGGTTGATTTGGCGGTAATCAACGCAGAAACGCCGTGTACCATCTTTATTTTTCATGAGCATGACCAGCCACGCCCAGGGACTCGACGAGGGCTCAACAATGCCTCTGGCGAGCATCTTGTTGACTTCCTGCTGAAAAACTTGCCGCTCTGCCGTGGACATGCGATACGGTCGGCGGTGAATGGGAACAGCATCACCAGTGTTTATCCGATGCTTAACGAGGGACGTCTGACCAAGCGGTCAATTGTCAGTGTCAAATATGTCGCAGTAGGAAAGCAAAAGTCGATAGAGGGCGGCTGCTTGGTCAGGTGCGAGGTTCGGAGTGACCATGGGACGTAATGGGCCGTCGAGCTTCAAGGCATCTTCGGGTAATCAGGAAGATCTGGAGACACGTCGGCTGCGAAAGCAGCGACGTGGTCGTCTGTCACTGACCGGAGCATGGCCACCGCTATGCCTTCAGGTAACACTTGCTTCGTCAAGCCAAAATTGATAACGGGGAGATATGTCCTATTAGCGGCAACGGTTACGACGCAATGTGGCACAGAGATGTCGCGCGCCAGGAGGACATCAAGAATAAATGCGACGACATAGTCGCCATCAGGCACGGTTGCCATTGGGCCAATTCGACGGACGTTAGGGCTTTTGGAGGTAAGCGAACAAACGCTGTAGTACAGAGGGTGTGCGGTTGTTCGGTGCGAACGTCTGAAAGCAGAGGAAGCTCTAGGCACAGCGTACCGGTGGCACAGTCGATGACGGCAGAATGCGTCGTCAGAAAGTCGAGCCCGAAGATTAGGTCATGAGGGCAACTGGTCAGCACGGTGAACAGGACTGGAACTTGGCGGCCAGCAATTCGTATGCGAGCAGTACACATACCCCTGACGGCAACAGTGGCGCCATTGACGACGCGTACGGCTCGAGTGATGGCAGGCGTAAGAACTTTTTTGAGGCGACGACATACGTTAGCGCTCATTATGGAAACTTGGGCTCCAGTATCAATTAATGCCGTCAACGGAAAACCATCTACGTCTACTTCAATTAGGTTCGTGTTCGTGAGGAGCGTCAACGGCGGATTTGGACAGGACGAATGTGATGCAGCACTACCTCCAAGAGCTGCATGGCCTAGTTTTCCGTCCATCGGTTTGGCAAGGAAAAACGGCGAGGCTGGGGTGATGGCGAGCGACGGCGTTGAGGCGACGGCGATCGCACGGAGGAGCGGCTGTCAGGAGCATCAGAAGTAGAGTACAGACGGCGAGATGAATAACTGCGAGCGTCGGCGTATGGGCGAGGAGCAGGGAATGCGCTCCAGTACGGCGGCATCCAGGTGGGGCGGCAGTGGCGGGATACATGACCAACGCAGTGGCAGCGGAAGCAGATCGGTTTGTCGTCTGGAGTTCGCCATTCAGCAGGATTGCGTGGTCTGGAGCGAAATACTGGTCATTAATGGTTTTGGATGTAGGAATGGGTGCCAAATCAGGACGGGAGACAGAGAAGGCGGTAGGGATGCCAAGGTTTGCAATTTGTTGCCGCACAACGGCTTGAATAACGGAAATAGTGGGCGCCGCGTGGTCAATGGTACAGTCAGGGGATCGTGGATGCAGGGGGGCTGGACTCGCCGCTTCAATCTCACGGCGAACGATACGGGTGACGTTCTCTTGATATCGTCGTGTGGCGGTAAGAGCAGAGCAAGAGGACGTGCAGTAAAACACGTTGTGGGGCTAGTTGGTGCATAGCTTTCAATAGAATAAGCGCCAAAAAGTGACAGCACACAAGAAGAAAAACAGACAGGACAAGCGCATTGTCTTGTCTGTTTTTCTTCTTGTGTGCTGTCACTTTTTGGCGCTTATTCTATTGAAAGAGGACGTGATAGGGACGTTTGGGAGCCGGGAAAACTGTGGTACGACGCGGCGGCTTTTGGCTACCTCGAAGCGGCGGCATCCTTTGACGATGGCGTCGACGGTAGGAACGTCGTTATAGACGAGCAAATGGAAGGCGTTGTCCGCGATGCCTTTTAGCATATGGCCCACCTTGTCAACCTCGGTCATGTGCTCGTCGACTTTCCGGCGAAGCGCGAGCACTTCCTGTATGTAGGATACATACGATTCGGTCGAAGACTGGACACGGGTGGCAAGCTCTTTTCGCGCAGCCTGTTGGCGACCTGACCAGTTGCGAAATAGGTCGCGAAGCCGCTCTTTGAAAATGTCCCGGCTGAAGAGCTCGTCCTCTTGAGTACGAAACCAGACACGCGGTGTCCCGTCCAGATAAAAGATCACATTGGCAAGCATGATGGTAGGGTCCCAGTGGTGGCTTTGGCTAACACGCTCATACATGCTGAGCCAGTCGTCGACGTCAACGTCATTTTGGGCCGAGAATGTCCCAGGATCACGGAGACTAGGAACCATAGCGTACGTTGTGGTTCCTAGTCGGTGGAGACGGGGTGGTTCCGTCGGAAGTCATCGCTGAGAAGATGACGGTGCGGCCGCTTCGGAGCTCCGTGGCGAGGACGGGGAACGTTCCCCCTCCACCACAGTGTCACGCGAAGGACGAGTCAGTAAGACGAGCAACTATTTACAGGTTAATTTACAACAGCGGTTGCAGCGCTGGCCGGTTAGTTTCACAGCGCGAGCCCAGCTTGTTCTTACTCCTCTTTTCTCGAGTGATGGCACCGACGCGCCTCGTTCAAACAAGCAAATACCACACGTGTGTAGCAATATTCTCTAAGCGTCTGCTTGGTCTGAACCAATTCTGTAGTTCCCCCAGTAAATCATTTTTTCCATCCACTTGAGCAGTTCTAATTTTATAGCTGTATTGCATTTATGGCGCTTCCGCGGGGTACGCCATATTGCTGCTGCAGAGCAAACTTCTCCGCAAAAACAGTTGTATTCTTGCAGATGTAGGAAACACAAAAATGTTCAGTGAGAAGACGGCGCGGTAATTCTATTAGGCCACGCCATTTCCTGCCTACTTGCTTTGAACAGTGTGACCGTAAGGACACGGCGCCTCTATTGCGGTAACTTTTTCTTTGGCAAAATGTGGTTTTGTACCGGGTTCGAATGTTTGTTTCACATCGCAATTTCCATACGCTGAGCTTCTGCATAAACACGGTCATAGCTTCGTCGACGCTGGCTGGCACACTGTGAATGGACGTAAGATCGGGCCGATTAAGCTGATCTTCAGCCGTCATGTTTCACAAAAATGTATTTACTCTCTTCAGTGTCAAACATTGTCAATATGAGCAGTGTGCCAACTTTCGGGAACAAGTCTATGTCACATTCAGCTTGAGCGTCCGTCGTGTAGTAGCGTGGGAGCTCTTCTCCTTGCATAGCCTGCCGTTCTGCCTTCCAGGGGCGATTTAACGTAAATATATTCCAAGCATTTCTATTCCAATTGTGCAATAAGTCCTCCTTGATCGGTCAAAAAACTTTCGGGCCACCTCCATTTCACCTGTCTCTCACGCGACGTCACAAAACCACGAAAATGCCCCGTCCGATATGATGTGTGCACACTGATTATGCAGGATTAGACAGAACGAAAGAAAAATTATTATGTCTGATTCGACGCCTTTATTCGCTATCATACTCTGCCATTGATCACACGTTCTTAGACTACGCCCACTTCACCTGTCTATCGCGCGACGTCACAAAACCGCGAAAACTCACTGCGCCGAAGTGACGTGTGCGTGTCAAAGACTCATCAATATGCAGAACAAAACTGAATTTTTTTTTTCTAAATAGCCGGAGACTGGTTCGTTCCGAAAGCTATAGAAGATGTCTGCCCGCGGATTGATCTGGCACCAGCTACTCGGAGCGGCGGGAAGTATGGATTTATTTGCGGATAATGAATATTTTTCCGTGACAGCTCTTCTTTGCTGAGGGTCCGTTTTCGCGGAATTCTTAACGGCCCGTTGCACGCCGCCGAGATATTCGACCAGCCACCGCAAGCTAAGTAAGGGAAAGCAGGCCAATCGCAGACGCCGGCGCCACCCTCTTCATCCGTTTATCTACTTTCCTGTGCTGGCTCGGCCCTATCGCACCCCTCTCCACATGGGCGTGCTCCTCGCCTCTTTGCAACCAATATTATAAGAAAATGCGATCAATGTCGGCAATGCTTTTGCTTTGAAAGAAAGAAAGTCGCAATTCAGTGGAAAAGGTGAAGCACCGATTGCGATAACAAATTAGTAGATAGCTGTACGAAATAAGGAGAGTTGTTTTATCAGCCGTGTAAACTTGCAAGCATACGCTTATTAATTAAATTAACAGTGATAGAATCCGTAAGCGTGACTCACTGAGGACGTAGAAAGAAACAGACACACGGTGACAGCGCTGTCATTCTGTGTCTGCTTCTTTCTGCGTTTTTGTTCAGTCGCGCTTACACATTCTATCATGAATTCGAACCAAGTAGCCGGTCAACGCGTTTTTTTTTAACTAAATTAACCAACACGTTGTCACGCGCGCACAGGTAAACATGAACACACGTTGCTCGATGACAGCTGAAATTGTGCGTGAAAACGCTGGGGTTAGGAATCGCGGCAGCAGCAAGCCAATGGACCTTCGTGCATCTCTCGCTTGAACGCGGTTGAAACGTCGAAGGCACAGGGCATAAGAAGCTACCGGCACCACGCGCACTTGGCAAACATCGCATATCGCTTGGAAGATGAGGCCTGCGCGGGCGAGGACTTCGCAGCCGCTTCAAAGTCGCAGACCGCTTTCAAGACACACGAGCAGCGCCAACTCGTCCCTACGGCGTCTGTGATTCGCGCGGATACGGCGTAGTAGACGCCGCGGTCGCGTCCACTCTGTACGAAGCGGCGGGTGTGGAGGACATCGAGGCACCGTAGCAGCCACCGGAGAAGAACGCCATTCCTCCCTCGCCCCACACCCTGCCTAGTGCACCACAGGAGAGGGCACGCATCCGGACCGCGTTCCTCACTCGCATACGCGAGATTGAACCGCGTTCGCCGTCTCACCCTCACATGCTTTCACTCGTACGGAACATCACGGTAACGGCGATGGCGACGGCAGAAATGCGCCTGGAGTGTCCATATAGTTGCTGTCGCAACAAAAAAGTGACCCCCTATAGAGGATGAGATTGTTTGATTGGGCTTTTCCAACAACGCTGCTGGTTACAGCCCGATGCTTGCGTCGGTGGTTAAGTAAATTTTACGTCAGGAGACTGGAATAAAAACAGGCTGCAATAGTTTTACGTTATAGGTCCCCAGATCTCCTACTCCCCATTTAGCATAGAGATATGTCGTTGCAACATATTGGACATAAACTCCACGGCGGGCTGCACAGTTGGCGGCGTGCCTTGGTAGAACAACTTACAAGCTCTGAGGTTTGCAAAGCGGTGGTCGGGAGAGGTTTACAAATCGTCGATGTAGGACATGTACGAGGCTAACCTGTAGTTCTCCTCTACAAAGCGAGAAGAATAATTGGCCCATATTTCTGCGTACCAACCATTCAATCGTGGCCATTCGCAGATCGCTAGACTAGCATGCGCGAGTCGGAGCGACGACTTGAATACATGCCGGCTTCGGCGTGCTTCGCGTGGTGATGCCAGCCTACGTGATGTTGAGCTGGTTGCCGAGTCAGGCAAGGAGCGAAGTTAGTTTATTCAAATGACACTTGGCCCCACTGTGGCGCAGACGTGGGTGCGTAATCACGCAGCACTTTTCGTTTTTTGCGCGCCACGAGTAAGGGGCGGTGAATATAATTTTACATGATGTAGCTCGCTCAAAATAATTGAACGGGTTTTCTCTGGAGGCATTACTAGCTTTCCAATGGGAAGGTGAAATAAAAAGAAAAGCGACGGAAGAATGCAAAACAGAAAATTGTACATATATAGAATCTCCTCGGGGAGTTATCTGAATGATGCGCAAGCATTTCGTAGTAACGACGTGGTGTTGAGTGGTCGTGCGCTGTAGTGTTTGGTATAAGTGCGAGAACGACCATGAAAAAATCGTGAAATGGAGAAGCGCAGCTTCAACACCAAACTGGTAATTTAGACCTGCACGAGACGACGTAGAAAATACCAGTAGAAGTAATGTTTACTCGTGTTATAGGCAGCGGATGTGGACGTGGGGTGAAGTTACGACAGAGATGAGGGAAATGAAAGAAATGTGTGCAGCTTTCCCTGGAACGTCACTATCGCGCGGTGTCGGCAAGGCGTCGTTCCTCTTGTTCGTTGAGTTCGGCAGCGTGTTTGCTGTAGTTCGCCGCTCTACGCAGCGTTGTTAATTTGTTTCTGGCGTAATCTGTATTCACGCTGATACTCTGCGTTGCTGCGCTTCCGTTCTTCCTCGCTAAGCGGCTGCCGTCGTCTTGGCGCCATTCTGGTAAATGCGATTGCGCTACGGCGACACGAACTGCTGCGCAAATCGCCGTAACGTGAACTGATGAGGCAAGCAAACTGCTGCACGTGGCGGCGCCAGATGCGCTGATGACGTTCCGATCCGAACCCACGGCTGCTCCACAGTTGTGGGGCGTGCCTGATTGTACGCGTCACGTGGTTACAGAGACGCGCTCGTGCCGCTGCTCACGTGATCGTCGTCGTGTTCTTCTACAGCTGGCTGGCTTTATCTTGAAAGCGATCATCTTACACGAAGGAGTGACGGACAGACAGTTTTCTCGTTGGGTAACCATACAAATGCTTACGCATTTAAAATCCAGGGACCTGATCGTATATTGGTTTGGAAAGCGAATTGTTCAGTTCGTCTCTAATGATTGGCAGCACAAGCTACATGGGGGCGAGTTGGTTTAACACACTTGAAGAAAAGAGCGCTACCAAGACATGGACTAAAAGAACATGTATGACAGACAGGCGCTAAAGAGCGCTACAAAGACGGTAGCGTCTGTCCGTCGTACAGGTTCTTTTAGTCCGCGTCTTTGTAGCGCTCTTGAAATGATTGGTGAAAATGGTGTTTTGGTCGGCACAAACGCGATTCAGATCGATCTCGTGAGGTCGAGCGATCATTTTAGGAACGCACCTCTGGTGGCCGAAGAGGACTGACGACCGAACATATTCGTAAAATGCGTGCATCAGTTTTTTTTTTGTTGTTTTTTCGTAAATAGCTTGTTTAGTGTTAAATGGTGTACGCGGTAGCGCTCATACTAAAAGTTGATTTTAAGCCGTCTGATGAGACTGTGTTGAGTGAAGCAGCAGCGAAAAATGTAGTCTCCTCCTTTTGTGACGTCCTCCTCCTGCAGGTCGCTTTTGAGGCAGTGCGCGCGCAAGCGTGTGTCGACCGCAGCCTGGCTCTGTGAAACGCACTTGATGTCCTCGGCTCAAACGTGGCCTCTTCAAAGGGTACTGCGATTTTTTTTCAGTAAATGAACCTTCCGTGGTGCCTGGCTTTTGTCTCCGTTCGCACGCTTTGGATCTTTTCGTGATTAATAAAAAGGACAGCAACGACGCTCCGGTCGTCTGATTCTACTTAAAAGGAAGCTTTCGCTCGGCCCCAACTCCACGGATGCCTATTACCATATATGTAAAACACAAGAATGCTTTTCTGAGGTAAACCCTTGGCCGATTTTAATGAGAGTTGGTGCACTTGATAGAAAAAGTTAAATTCTAGTCACTGCTCCAAACGAAAATATGATTTGTGAACTTGATGTTTTTGCAAGAATTGTCGAATATTGGTAAGTTTGAAAAAATATAGAAGCACGAAGTTTACGAATCCGAAACTCTCCACCAAATATGCATATTGCAGTTTTGTAAACTGCATCCGTGAGAACATCTAAAGGGGAAATAACTTGGTTTTGCAAAGTCCTACTCACTTAGTAGTGTTGCATTTCAGAGTCATGCATGATACTTTTAGTTTGACCGCTTTATACCTACTATAGGTGCATTTTACAAAATTGCGATATCGTTTTTCATTGCTAAGCCACAGAGTTGTAAACTTGGTAGCCTAGTTTACTCGAAATTGGCGATTTAAAGAATTTTCGTTAAATATTTGAAGGTTAAAATAAAAATCCGCTTCTACCAGTCACCAGACAAACTATCGTCTTATATGCAACAATCTTCATCAAATGTGGTGCCGTGGTTGCCGAGAAAAA